>NC_141670.1:3216909-4437131 GCF_028749965.1 Puma concolor
ATACCGAGAAAGATCTCTACGAAACAGCTCCTCTATCAAGGCAATAGTCAAAAGATCCACTAACAAAACTTGTGGTGAAATTTAAGAATTTTTTTTTTCTGCTTTAAATAAGCAAAGACCAAGATGCATTTAATGATTTGCTCTCTTGTCCGGAAACAAGAGATCTTGGAGAAACTCGTGTCAGCATCTGTACAGACCATTCCCATCGATTGTTGACCTCATGGAAGGTTCTGCCTCTACTGCTGAAAGAAACAAACAAAAACAAACAAAAAAACCCTGATGTCCTCACCACACATTGTTTGCTTTGCAGTGGGGTGCTTCCTGAAGAGCTTTTGAGCAATGCTGTAAGAAATACTTAACCGGGTAAGATAAAGACAAGTTTCAGAATGTTTCAAGACTGGACACTGAGACAAAGAATGTTACTGACAATGAAAAAGCGGAAGAAATGAGCGTTAGCAGTCCTTTCTCATCAAGTGAACCTGCCGAAGTGGCTTCCTTAGCCCCGTGGAGAAAATGATTTGGCTTGATACAATCATACAACTGAACTTAAAAGGAAATCGGAACATTGGAGAAACCATGCTGCAAAAGGAAATCCTAAAACGTTTCCAGTGATGATTGGGTCTAGAACAGGGAAGGACATCAAATACCACCTGTCGTTTTCAAACCTTCTGGAAAAACCACAGATTGGGACCAACTAGTATTTCCCCTCTCTTCACAGAAGTGGAGAGCTGGGTGAGGAACTCTCTCTCCAAATCTTCTGTTCAGCTGGAGAGCTGGACTTTGAGGGAAGAACAGGAATGTGAACTGTGGTCTGGTGTCATCACCCCTGCCCAAGCCCCTGGAGTCTGAGGAAGAGGAACATTCCGCCATATCTAAGAAAACGGGAACCCCTTGGCTGCAAGGTGAATTTCTTACACGTGTGAGCAAGCGTCTTGTTTTCAAGCATCAGGAATGAAGACAGAAAGTCACCATTCAGTAAAAAAAAAAAAAAAAATGAAAGTCTTGTGTGCTTAGGTCAGATTTACACTGAGAAGCAAAAAATTGTGAAGCAAAAAAGCAATTTTCACATAAAAGAGATACACTTGGTTTTACGTTTGTAGTTATAAAAACCCCACTTCTTGTATGTACACAGATTTATAAGAGGGCAAGAGATCAACACTTGTGTGCACTATTTTTCTATCGTTGTGCCCGTATTTGTGCCTGGCCATATCATGCAACAAGAAAATACGTTCCAATCCTGTGTAAAACTGTAGGTTCTATTTCTATTCTTATTCATTTACTATTTACAGAGTAACTTTACTATTTCACACTAATAAGCTTGAGTTTGAGAAAAATGTAATTTAACTTACATATATTTGCTACCTGTAAGTCAAAGCCACTGAGCCTACCTTTATGAAAGGAATAAATTGTTTTGTCGTAAACCAATTATTTAACAGAAATGTATGATGTTTTTCTTATATGTGTTTAACATTTATGATAGTAATAAAAGAAAAAAAAGTGGGGCTCCTGGGTGGCTCAGTTGGTTAATTGTCCAACCTCAGCTCAGGTCATGATTTCACAGCTTGTGGGTTCAAATCCTGCATTGGGCTGTGTGCTGACAGCTCGGAGCCTGGAGCGTGGTTCACATTCTATGTCTCCCTCCTCTCTGCGCCCCTCTCCCCACCATCTCGTGCTCTGTCTCTGTCTCAAATATAAATACAAAATGTTAAAAAACTTTTTCTTAAAATTTTTTTTAATGTTTTATTTATTTTTGAGACAGAGAGAGACAGAGCATGAGCAGGGGAGGAGCAGAGAGAGGGGGAGACACAGAATTGGAAGAAGGCTCCAGGCTCCGAGCTATCAGCACAGAGGCCGATGCGGGGCTGGAACTCACGAACTGCAAGATCATGACCTGAGCCCGACTGAGCAACACAGGTGCCCCTTAAATGCTCCCGTTCTTAGATTTTACTATAATTTCCCTTATTTTTGATTGGGAAGAGTTCTAGGTAAAAGGCCAGGTAAAGGAAGAAAAGGAAAAAGGAATAAAGGTATCCGGTGTGGAAACAAGGGGCCACAGTATGGCCATCCCTCCAGCTGCCCAATTCCTAAGCCTTGGAGCTGTGTATTAACCTTCTGGATCTCTTCTTCCCATACTCAATCATCAGCAAGTCTTCCGAAGCCTCTTCCTCAGGAATGTATCCAAAATCTGAGAGCCTGCCACTTCTGCCCTCACCCACTTATTCCAACCCCACTGGCCTTTCTGGTGCTTCTCATTTCGTCCAACTCACTCCTACCACAGGACATTGGCACTGCCTACACTGACCTCCCCTCCCCCATCCTCACATCTTCCAAGGCTCAGCTCAGGCGACAGCCCTGCACACAGTCTCTGGCACACGTCACACCCACACTCCATGACCTTGACCTCATCAACCTCTATCCCTTTGTTAAATTTTACCCGTTCATTGACTTGTTTGTTTGCTTTCCGTGGCACCTATCGGCACCTGGTCTGGGCACCACTGTGTTCCCAGGCCCTAGACAGATGACACGCGGACACTCCACGGACGTCGTAACTATGTGATGAGCAGACACACAAAGAGGGCACACGCAGCTCGTGTGTACGTGGTGGAGACGTCTGCTTCCTTGGTTGGAAATGGAGAACAGCATCGCACCACTGGCCCTCTCAGCACATCCCTGCTCACATCTCAACGGGAACACAGTAACACCTGTTCTCAGGACACGCCAGCCACCTGTCAGGACGAGCCTGTACCTACCGTAAGCACCAGTCTCCCTCCGCCTCCAGAGCTGAGGCAGCACTGGATAGTGGTGAAAGAGGTACACTTTACCTCTTCATGACTCCGTTTTCTTACCTTTAAGGCAAAAACTCTAATAACAGAGCCTGTGACATGGAGTGTTTAAGGATTCAGCACAACAGTGGATGAAATGCCTTTCTGTTTCTAAAATTGGTTGATTTCTCCAGCAATATTAGCTAATATCTTCTGGCACTTTCTTTTCTGTATTGTAGTATCTCCCACCCACTCCCATCTTTAAGATATTTGGAAATTCCAACAAATGAATACACTTTTTATGCCAAAATACATTTTAAAATTCATGAGCCTGAAAATTCATTGGCTTTAAGCCTTTGGGTAGACACAGTGGGTAAGTGATCCAGGAGGCAGTGGATGAAACAAACTTATCTGTCTTCTGGGAACCTAGGAGAACAAAATAGATTTTACTGGATATGTGACTTCCATCACAACCAGGCTTGGTTAGCACCCTTTACTTCCCTACTCATGACTTCAGAATTGGTAAATTCCTTTCCAGATTTTTTTTAACAGACAGGGAGAGAGTGCACAAGTGGGAGAGAGAGGCAGTGGGAGGGAGAGAGAGAATCTCAAGCAGGGAGAACATGCACTCCGTGCAGAGC
Source organism: Puma concolor (assembly GCF_028749965.1). Classification (NCBI taxonomy): domain Eukaryota; kingdom Metazoa; phylum Chordata; class Mammalia; order Carnivora; family Felidae; genus Puma; species Puma concolor. The sequence goes on from NC_141670.1 coordinate 3,220,313, forward strand.
CCTACATGGGGCCTGATCCCACGACCCGGGGATCGTGACCTGATTCAAAATCAAGAGTTGGATACTCAACCCGACTTAGCCACCCAGGCATCCCATCTTTTCAGATTTTTTAAATAGAGGTATAAAAAGGTATTTTTTTTTTTAAATAATGGTCTTTGCTATTCATAGCTGAGGTCTGATACTCAACCACAGTGTGCTTTGTTATTCTGTGCCATAGAGACGTGACTGATGGCAAGAATTATTCACTGTAGGGCATCCCATCCCCTCTGGGCTCAAGCCTGGGGCCAGCCTGGATCTGATGCTCTCTGTGGTTGTAAGCATCATGCCCACTGTGACACAGGCACCTCAGGACATCCCACTTTCCAAATTCCAGACGTGGTTTTACACACTGGAAAGTGAGGCCAGTCATTGTTGGACCCGAGGACAGATTTCCCCAATCCTGCGGGGCATTGACACCCCAGGTCTAGAATGGGAAAGATGTTCCATGACAGAGCCTTGACTACAAGGAAGGGGATTTTGTGGACTCATGTTCTGAAGTACTGGACGGAATGGCGAGGCCATTACAGTAATCGTGCAAAAGCAGTTTTACAGTCACAGTGGAATCCTTTCACCCCTGAGACACAGAGGTGTGGTTCTGTGACAGAGAGCAGGGCTATCCATAGGGAAACAGCACTATTATTTGGAAGGAAGGACAGAGAATTACTGGAAAGTTGAAAAATGTCTTGATATGAAGCTTGAAAACTGATGGTTTATACCACCTATATGGTGTAAACGTTCTCCTTAAAAATCAGATCAGCACACAGACTTTGAGGTTTTACGTATTTTAAATACAGGAATCTTAAATCTCCATTACACTTTGAAATAAGTAGTATATGCCAAATTAAGGGGTTCTCAAAAATGTCTTTTTAGAAAGAGCATTTTTAGGCACTTGTAAAGGTCCTTCTGAACTGTGCTAACCTTCCTTTAGACATCAGAAAATTAAATCACCCTAAGTAGACTGCAAACATCGTCAGAACTGGGTTAGCCTGAATCAGACAAACGGAAGCGGGGAGACATGTGGATCCTGATGCAGAAGACATTTTCTTAAGTTAAGAGGATTCAAATCTGACGTGCGTTGTACAGGTCTGTTCTGACTCAGGAATGTCTGCACTGACATACTCCACTCACAGAACCCACATGTGCCCGCTATAGGGTCAGGAGGTCCACATAAACTGTGTTTTACTCTAGGTCAATTCAATGCGCATAAAAAGTAACTCCACTTTGAACATCGGTATGGAAGAACAGAACTATTTTCATTAATTTTTAAATGTGAGTTTTCTTTGAAATTGATACAATTATGGAAAGTTACTTACTTTAAATCGAAATGAATGATGCTTATTTCTTGAAATTCATGGAGGCAGAAAATGTATTATGTGTTGAAGACAGCCTAGAAGAGGGTTACTATTCCAGGAGTAGTTTACCCCATATTATAGACACGCCATTTTACTGTCCATCATGTGAGGAGATTTTAAAGTGTGACACTGGAGAACTGAATGTACTTAAGGAATAGATATACATGACTCCTAAAACCAATCAGCAAGCCAACCAACTGACCATCCAGCCAACCAACCAATTAATTACGGAAAGGAAAAAAAAAAAACCCACTCTGAATGCCTTTCGTCAGATAATGTAAGGTTGGGATAAATACAATAAAATTAATTTATGGATACATGAGAATATACTTAAATAGGGTCTGTACTAACATGACAGTATTTCAGATTTATAGGAGGACCACCATCACAAATTTGCTAAAGTATGAATTACACTAGCCACTTTCTTTTCAGGGATTAAAAAAAATTGTTTATTTATTTTGTGAGAGAGAGACAGCAGGAGTGGGGGAGGGGCGGAGAGAAAGGGATAGAGAGAATTCCAAGCAGGCTCCACACTATTGGTACAGAGCGGGATGTGGGGCTCGAATTCACAAAGTGAGATCACGACCTGAGCCAAAATCAAATCATGGCCCGAGATCAAGACCTGAGTTGAAGAGTCAGATGCCCAACTGAGCTGCCCAGATACCCTCAGGGATTTTTTTTATGTTTATTTATTTATTTTTGAGAGATAGAGACAGGCGGGAGGCAGAGAGAGGGAGAGAGAGAATCCCAAGAAGGCTCCACACTGTTAGCACAGAGCTTGACGCGGGGCTCGAACTCACGATCCCTGAGATCATGACCTGAGGTGATGTCGGACACTTAACCGACTGAGCTGCCCAGGCACCCCCTTAAGGGATTTCTATAATAATTTGGAGGTCATGAATTGCCTCTTCGGATAAGCCAATTTATAAAACAAAGTATGTGACACAGGTGGCTGATCCATAATCTAATCTTATATCTGCTTAGTGCCTTAGCTTCTTTACTATTATGAGAATTTGTCAGAAGACTAGATGCCTCAAAACTGACAACGCTCTAGAGGTAGGATATCCATGGCAACCGAGGCAAGAAGAACCTAATGGGGAAGGCGAGACTGTACAGGTTTTGAGTAGTCAACAACTACAGCAGGACTTTGCTGGACCCATGACAGTAACAGTGATGGCCACTGCAGCACTGCTTGTGAGAACAACATTTTGGAAACAACCAAAAAATCTATGACCTTGGAATGGCTGAACAAGTTTTAGTATAGTCATACTTAACGGACACTGAAAATATTAAAGTGAGTGAGTAGACACATAACAAATAGATCGAAAGAGATGTTCATGTTTTATTGAGTAAAAATTAAGCAAAGAATTGCTTATAATATTTGTCTTTACTTTATATATGTGTGTATACATTCCATCGTATGTACGTATATATACACACACATAAATACATATACCGATACATGCATATACAAACATCCATATTTATATGGTGACAGAAAAGCAGAAAAGATTCCTATGTGGTGCGCAGAGTAGAACTTAATTTGTTCATATATTAAATCATAGAATTTTGATGACATTTACTTTCTCTGTGTTTTATTTTCCAAAGAGAACTAAAACATACATTAATAATTTAGAATAACAATATGTGTATGTATGTGCTCTTAAGGGTTATATTATAAATTCGTTACTACTGTATCTCATTCACATCTAGGTCAATGCTTTCCACAGAATAGACAAAATATAAAAAGAGGATAGACAAGAAGTATTCTTTATGAGAGTAGCAACTTGAGGCAGAAATGAGGATAATATTTTATTGTGTGAGAACAATGAAAGGAAAAGCTTGAAGAGAAGAAAGGGACGTGGGGTGGGGGAAACAGGGCAATATTATTCAAAGGGTACAAACTTTCATGATGCAAGATGACTAATTCTGGAGATGTAATGTATAGCGCTGTGACTAGTAACCATACTGTATTACACACTTGAAATTTGCCATAAGAATGGATTTCAACTGCTCTCACAATTAAGGTGAACTCAATTACCTTAATTTAAAAGGAAAGGTAACTATGTGAGGTGATGAATAGGTCACTTGGCTTGATTCTGGTAGTCACTTCACAATGTTTACATATATTGAAACATCATGTTTTATACCTTAAATCTATACAATTTTGTATTTGTCAAATATACCTCAATAAAACTTGGGGGAATCTGCAGAAGTTCATACTATAACTTTGAGTAAACAAATATTAGACATATAATCTTAATCTGTTGACTTTATGATTATTGAATGTCATTGTTATGATAAATTCCTCCTTTCAGGACAATTCTGCCATGACAACCTCTGGCAATTGTATTCTAAAATAAAGCTGCTTAAGTTTTACATTTTGCAAAAGGAGGAGGAGAAGGAGGAAGAAGTGGAGAAAGAGGAGGAGGAGCCAGGAGGACATAGGTACATATCGAAAGTGGTAGGAAACACCGTGAAACCTTCTGGCTAGTTTAATACGAAGTGTGAATCGGGTACAGTCACGCCCACGGCACATTGGCAAGTGTGTGCTATAAACACAGTTGGGTCTGAGGAAGACGGCGACTGGAGGAAACCAGCCTCGGATCTGGAGGAGGGCCAGAGCTGGGGGGGCAGGGAGCTTGCTGCTACAGCAACCCAATATTGGGGTGAAGAAAGGTCCAAAAGAAGGGAAGGGCTGAGAATCAAAAATAGGCAGGACTGGACAGCCCCACAGTTGCCGCCATGATGAGATCCTGAAGCAAGACTCCCACAGTCACCTCAACATGGTGGCCAAAGGACTAACTGACCGGTCAGTAGAAATGGGCAACAGATGGTGGCATCTAGGTTTCGTTGAGTTGGTGAGGGGTTTTATCTTAGCCTGGTTATGTTAACTGGAATACCAAATGCTTCAGAACATCCACAGATGGAAAATATTGACAGAAAACAAATCCAACGAGGAGCAGAAGTCATCAGAACCATATGTCAAGAGAACCAGGGCTAGGAAAACTGAAAGTTCCACATGAGTAACCAGAAAAAACAGGACGCCGACCAACTACTATGATACCTTGAGCAGAACATACTCTGCACTGCCGGTGTTTTCCTAACAAGTGGTAGACAAATCAATGGCAGGAAGTGCCACTGGGGGAAGGACCCTGAGTGCCTCTGTGTGATGCCAAGAGCCATGGGGCATGGCGGATGCTGAGGAAGAGTGGTCTGCAGGCTGGCAGTGCTGAGGGAGGCCCTGCGTAGAGCTGTGGACAGGATCGGGCTGCAGGGCCCACGAACAAGCCACAGCAAGCATTGAGAAATGTGAGCAAAGCCCGGACAAGGCCCAGCAGAATGCAGAGAAATGTGTCTGCACAGGAGGAGGAAAATAGGGGCGCGTTAGGGAACAGTGCTGCTTAACTGGGCTGGGATGTGTGTTTGGGGATCTAGAATCAAGTGAGAGAAGTTGGTAAATTTCTCAGTGCCGAGCTACGTGGAGGTTTCGCTTCATTCTCAAGACATCGGGTGCAATCAGTGAAGACCACAGCCTAGATGTTATCCCTGAGGATTCAGCCAACTAGTCCCAAGGGCACATCCCCAAGGAAGGTATGCAGAGGCAGGCTGAGCTCGGGCAGGGCAAGAGGGCACAGGCAAAGTGTGGGCGCCCAATGATTTCAGCTGATACGTGAGCTCCACTGTGAAAATTCCATATCTGAAAGAACTTAGTAAAAGCTTGCTTCGCTGAAGATTTTACATAACCGTCACTCAGTTTCCTGAACCCTGCATCAAGAGACACTCATTTCACATATAAATTTAAAATATTTATGTATGTGTATATATGCTTGCTCCTGAGGACTTTTTAATTTTTTTTTAAATATAACTTATTGTCAAATTGGTCTCCATACGACACCCAGTGCTCATCCCAACAGGTGCCCTCCGCACTGCCCATCACCCACTTTCTCCTCCCTCCCCCCCCCATCCATCCTCAATTCAGTCTCAGTTTTTAAGAGTCTCTTATGGTTTGCCTCCCTCCCTCTCTGTTTGTAACTTTTGAGGACTTTTCATTCAAATGTCAGGGTTTTTTATTTCAATTATGTGCCAATCATAATTTTAATTTTCCCTTCCTTTTTCATTCATTTGATTATTTATATACATTGCTTATATACGTGTGTGTGTGTGTGTGTGTGTGTGTGTGTGTGTGTGTATAGCAAGATGCATATCTTTGGTGTCATACATTTCTAGATGAAATGTATATGGTTGAGTATCTTGATCATGTATCTATATAGGGCTCTGCAAATCAGTCAAATGTGGTATTAAAACTGCTTCTAGGGGTGTGTGGGTGGCTAGGTCAGTTAAGCATCCTGCTCTTGATTTCGGCTCAGGTCATGATCTCATGGTTGATGGGTTAGAGCCCCACATCAGGGTTTCTGCTGTCAGCAAAGAGCTCATTTCAAATCCTATGCCCCTCCTCTGCTTGCTCTCTCTTTCTCTCTCTCCCTCAAAAATAAAAAAAAAAAAAAAACTTAAAAAAAAAAAACCTATATTATTCCATATTTGCCCTCTTTACAGAAGACTTCTCACCATACCCGATGACACCAGACATTGGAACTCTTCAGAATCCCAAATGTCCTAAGTGGGTTTTATAAACATGAAATATTTCATTAAGAACAGTTTCATTCACGGTGTTGAATTTAGAAGCGATCCTGTGAGATAATCTCATTGGTTCAGTCATCTGAAAAAACGTGTCATATGAAATATAAGCCTTTTTTTCAACAACAAAAAAATTCTTATTGCAAATAAGTTCAAAATGACTTCACTGACTTCAATGAAGCCATATGGGGGCCAGCTGCCACCTATTATGAAAATAGTAATCATCGTGTTTCTCCACTGTAAGCACCTTTAAAAGGAAGGTACGATGCTACATCCCTCTTCCGCCTCACAGATTTATTCCGTTCTATGGACAGCTGTTCAGCATCTGACCGTGGAGAGATGGCCACAGGGTAAGAATCAGTGTGGCTCTCTGCTCCCCCTCCAATGCCAGGGGACAGTTATCAACACACTTCACACTTCAGTGCAAACCAGCAAAAACAATTACCAGGTCATTAACACGGTCTTTCAAATACACACATCAAGTCATCACTTAGTGGATTGTGAAGGCAAGCAGAACACAGTATCCAGACCTCTGGAATATTCTCTTTTTAAGTCTGCGCCTCGTTAGGAACCACTGGGTAATTGGCAAAAATACAGACCAGCAAGTGCAATGTAACACAATATGGGGAAGCCAACTGCTTGCAAGATATTAACCACAACTGAGCTTAATAGTGTCAAATGCACCTTTTGTGTTATATGCAATACATGTTCTGATGAAAATAATACTTTATCTGGAAGCATATTTGTACAAAATATGCAGCTGTTAAGGACACAAATAATATGTAGATTTGTAGCACTGTTGGCCTGCAAATAGTTACATATATATATATACACACACACATACATTTTTACAAAGGGGTATCTGGGTGGCTCAGTCGGTTAAACATCTGAATCTTGATTTTGGCTCAGGTCATGTTCTCCTGGTTAATAAGCTCGAGCCCCACAACGGGCTCTGTGCTGACAGTGCAGAGCCTGCTTGGGACTCTTGATCTCTCTCTCTCTCTCTCTCTCTCTCTCTCTCTCTCTGCACCTCCCCTGTTCATGCTCTCCCTCTCTCTCTGTCTCTGTCTCTCTTTCTCAAAATAAACAAACAAACAAAAACTTCAATTAAGGCACGACCTTCTTTGCCTCCCCAGTGATATAAAACAGTAAAAGCTTGGTCATAATTACAGCCATTTATTAAAAATCATTTATTAGTTCTCACTACAGGCCATTCAACCGTGCAAGAGAGTGTAAATTCAAAGATGTGACAGACAGAGGCTTGCTTGCAGAAGGTAATTTAAGTAACTTATTTCATTTCACTTAAAATTCCTAAGATGTACCTTTACATTGTGTGCCGTTAATAAATAAACAAATAAAAAACATTTTAAAAAGACACATGTTTAATTGTGTAGCTTTGAGCAAGTTAGGAATTGGTCACACAACGCTATTACTGTTTGGGGAATTTTTCCTGTATTTTGGGAGATTTGACCATTTCTCCTGCCTTCCGTTGAAATTCTGGGAGTATGGAAGTAATCCTTTTACAACTACAGAAGGGAAAATAACACACAGTTTCTTCTACTTGTGGATATTTTTCCCTTTGTCCCTTCACAGGGTGACACAGGTCCTGTTTTACTTGGATAGTTACAGTTTTTGACTGTTTCCAGATTTATTATTAATACATTATCCTTTAAAAGAGTTTTGGTTCAGATAATAAAGAATATGGTCAACCCATTAATTAGTTCATCGGTTTGCAACAAAGTATAGAATTTCTGCCATGACTCTGATGATAAATATTGCTTCAATCATTCAATAACATGCATTTTTCACCCCAGTACCTGGTTTTTGTTCAGGGTGTATGAACAGGTGCATGAGCTTGCAGCAGTACAATACTTTTCAAGATCCGAGAGTTTAATAGCGTGGCTGGGGACTAAGCATGCAGGAACAAGTGATAAAATGAGAGTGGAGCGATGTCAGTTGCCCTGCCGTGAAAGATCTTACGAAAAGGACTTTCTCCCATGGACCATAGAGAATTACTGAGGATATAATGCTGAAATACAATAGAGTCATATTTTATCTTTGTTCTCAATGTTGTTGAAATGCAGACATCTATACAATGCGGTGGGAGTTTCCATGAGCACACTTTTAGCACAGGGTAAGTATTTGGGCAATAAGCATCAAAATTATAAGTGTGTGTAAATTATTACTATAATTCTAATTCAAGGACTTTAACCTACTGAAATAGTGGCCAAGACAGCGAACATAAATATGTCTGTTGAAGCACTGTTCATGATGACAGAGAATGGTGCAGTCTAAAGACCTGTTTATTTATTTATTTTTTTTTTTTTTTTTTAATTTTTTTTTCAACGTTTATTTATTTTTGGGACAGAGAGAGACAGAGCATGAACGGGCAAGGGGCAGAGAGAGAGGGAGACACAGAATCGGAAACAGGCTCCAGGCTCTGAGCCATCAGCCCAGAGCCCGACGCGGGGCTCGAACTCACGGACCGCAAGATCGTGACCTGGCTGAAGTCGGACGCTTAACCGACTGCGCCACCCAGGCGCCCCTAAAGACCTGTTTAAAGGAAGAAGCTGATAGAATTAAATACTCTGCACCTATTAAAAATGGCAAATTACATATATATATATATGTAATTACATATACAAATTACATTAGGATGGAAATATATATATATATAGATAGATAGATATAGATATATATAGATATATATCCTGCATCCATTATAAATGAATTATATATGGATATATATTATATATTTGCATTATATGTGTGTATATACATATATATGTACATATATATACACATATATACATATATATATATATGCAGTGCATTATAAAGTAACAATGATCTGTAAAATTTTGGCATATCTAAAATTAGAAGATGTCATTAAGAAGAAAAAGGAGGAAGGAAGAGGAAGGAAATAAAGGAAAACTATGTTCTTGCATATGTGTTTGTGATTACAAACATAGAGATAAAAGTCTTACAAAAAGTATGCACCGAAAGTCAGCACTGCTCATCTTTGGGACTGAAATACTTAGTTCCTTTGGTTTTTGTTTTCTAGTTATCTGTGTCATTTGATTTTGCAAAACAGCGATCATGTATTTGTTTTATTACATGCACATTTATACACATATTTAGTTTTTAGAAAAGATATTTCCCATTTATTGTGGAAGATAAATTAGGACGGTGGAGAACAGAATACGACAAACAGCTGAGCTATCTCACAGCAATACATGGTGCACGCTGACAGAAGTGGCTGACCTAGAAGAGTCACTAGTGGAAAAGGGAGAGTGTATCCAGAAGGTCTTGGCGTGAAGAAAACATGCTCAACTAGAGGTGACAGAGGAGGAAATGAGTCTAGGATAAAGGATGTTTTCTGGATTGCATGACAAGATGAACTCAGAGGAAGGCTCTAGGAGGGGCAACAGACTGCTGAGCAAGAGAGAACGAATCTTCTCTGTATCTCTCTACGCCAAATGCTATTAGGATGCCCCAGAAATGCCCTGGGCTTTCTGGACTTGCAGTACTATGTTCAGGTAAGTTGATTACATGACTGATCACTCTCATCAGAGAAGAGAGTCCTCCAAGCAATGGAATGCAAAGAAACTCCACGTACGGAGAAGAGACTAGGAGGCGATCCTGTAATTGTAGCAGTAGCATTAATAACTTAGAAGTATTCCCATATATGCACATTCATCTGACAAATGGAGAAATACCATTAGTTTGTCTACATAGTATTATCAGTATTCAGATTATGCGGCAAATGAGGCAACTGACAGAGAGACTTTATGTCTTTTTGAAACCACACAGCTAGGAAACGGGCAAAGGCTGGAACCTGGGGCTTTAAGTAACATACCTGGTTCTCCTTACACCTTTCCACTGCCCTATATGACCCCACAATCATGTGTGTGGGGAGAGACCATCCCCAAATTTTAAACATCTCTTCAAGTGATTGGGAGAAGGAAAGGAAGTAAAGAGAGGCCAGAGAAAAAGAGAAATGAGCTGGAAGGATGGTAGCAACAATTAACTAGACAGTTCTATTAGTTCTGAGTGTTCTCATGACAACAGCCACTTTCTCGCAAGGTGCGCTTTGATGGAAATCAGTGTGCCGTCATGGGTCCCGCATCCCTGCAAGGAACTGCTTGCTGTGTGCCTCCTTTATGTGACTTCACCTAGTTCATGGGTGGTTTCCCTCTCTCTTCCTTCTGCAGTGGCACCTCCATGCCAGCAGAGATTGTAGCTGCTCTGTTGACCACTCTTTACCAATTATCAAGAGTGTGTGGCTCAAAAATACACTGAATGGGTAAGTTTTGTATTGCTTTCCCTACTTGTGTAATTATTAATGTGTTTAAATAAGAAAAGCCCTGAAAAGAAGAAAAATGCAAAAGGAAATGTGTTTTAATGCAGGAAATAAGTACTTAAAACATATTAAAGGGCAAAAGGTGACGAAAAACAGTGACTACTTCTAAGACACATAAACCTAAGTGGGAGAAAAAGCTATTTCTGCCTCTTTTTACAATAACACACACACACGCGCGCCCATAGAAAACATAGCAGAAACAACAACAAAAAAAAACTTTTCCACCTTTCTGTCATGAGGATGAAGATTCATCCTTTCCAGATTCTGGACATACAATTATTAAAGTCTCCTCCACTAAAGCCACTTTTATTCAAAAAAAAAATCAGTAAATCTGTGTACTTTTCTCACAGTAGTGTTACTTGGATATTTTGTTCTTCTCCATTTCTATAAATAATCACTATCCCAGCCTAAACCATCATCACTCACACCAAGTAAAACGTTGTGGATCATCTGTCTACACCTCTGCAGTGTTTTTTGTTTGTTTTTGCTTTGTTTTACTTTTTAACTTTTTAATGTGGTCTGCACACTACTAACAGGTCAGTCTTTCTAAAAATGCTGTCTCTAAAAAAATGCTGTCTCCATCATGTGTGTATATGTATTTATACACGTGTGTGTGTGTGTGTGTGTGTGTGTGTGTGTGTGTGTGTAATTCATTTTTGACTTAAAATGCAAGCAAATCAAAAGCATGGACCCCGTCTTCTATTTTATTTTGGAGAACTCAGAAGAGATGACAAAAATAACTAAATTCGGTTAACAAGGCAGTAGTTGGAGTGTGGCGGAAAAACCCGTTAGCGGCAATCGTGGAAGGCAGGCTCCCGTGTGGCAGGACAGAAAGGATGCCAGGAACGGCGCCTACACAGAGTCGAGAAGGAAAGAGCCAAACTCTGTTCCTAAACAGGATACGCTTATTAAGCAGTGCTGATGGGGACGGTGCTGGCGATAAAAGGGCTGCCGCAGAGAGATGAACATATTGGAGAGGGGACAAGGGGGGAACGACGAATCCATATCAAGATTAATGACGATGGCCAGCAAGAACTAAGGGGGCACCTCGTGTGCCACCAAGGGAAGCTGGCACGGCACGTGACTTTCTCCACAGGAGCTCAGTGACACAGAAGACAACGGAATGGAGCCATTAAATAGAGCCCATCATGGCTCTGGGCTGGGAAGGCGTCTGTGACAGAACCGACGGGGACGCTTGGCACAGTATTACAGCGGATAATCATATGTCTCACGGTCTCTCCACCAGTCTGGGAATCCCCGATGGGTCAATACAATCTATGGAACTGGATCCATTCAAACTCCATTTCAAAACACCACAAACTGTTAGGTGAAATATTTCGTTCTACCTTAACTTTGAAATAATTTGAATGCAAATGAATGCCTTTTCTACGTCTGTATGAATTTATTTCACATTATGTAAAAAAAACCTGAGTAATAAAACTTAATGCTCCCTCCCCGAAAAGAAGTCTAACACACGGTTGTACTTTCTTACACGCATTAAGTTTAAAACAAGACTTCTTGGGGCGCCTGGGTGGCGCAGTCGGTTGAGCGTCCGACTTCAGCCAGGTCACGATCTCGCGGTCCGTGAGTTCGAGCCCCGCGTCAGGCTCTGGGCTGATGGCTCGGAGCCTGGAGCCTGTTTCCGATTCTGTGTCTCCCTCTCTCTCTGCCCCTCCCCCGTTCATGCTCTGTCTCTCTCTGTCCCAAAAAAATAAATAAACGTTGAAAAAAAAAAAATTTAAAAAAAAAAAAAAAAAAAAACAAGACTTCTTATTTTTTCTTTGGATAGTACGAGTTGTGCATTTAATAGAAGGTGTGATATAAATGTGTAAATCGCTGTATCTAATTACCTAGTCCCTAAATTCCTCTCAAATTCATCTCCTCTTCTCCAATCCTGACACCACTGTCCCGATGGAGGCTCATATGATCTTTCACAATTGTACCAAAACCCTGATGTCTTCTGCTTCCAATCGTGAGTCCTTCAACTGTGCCCACCTGACTCTTGACAGAGTGACCTGAGACATATACATGGCAATGCCATTCTTTTCCTCTGTTTCTTGACACCCACTGTCATTTGCACAAAACTTAAACCCTTTACCTGTCCTTCAGGGTCTGATTTACAGCTCTTTAAATGTAGTCATTAATAATAGCAATGGAGAAGAAAAGGAGGATGAGGAGGAAGGCAGGGGGGAGGGAGGAGGGAGAAGAGGGAGAGGAGGGAGGAGGTGGAGGAGGGAGAGGAGGGGGAGGAGGGGGAGGAGGGGGAGGGAGGAAGAGTAGGGGGGAGGAGGGGGAGGGAGGAAGAGTAGGGGGGAGGAGGGGGAGGGAGGAAGAGTAGGAGGGAGGAGGGGAGGAGGTGGAGGAGGAGGGGGAGGAGGGGGAGGAGGAGGAGGGAGGAGGGGGAGGAGGGAGAGGAGGGAGGAGGTGGAGGAGGGAGAGGAGGGGGAGGAGGGGGAGGGAGGAAGAGTAGGGGGGAGGAGGGGGAGGAGGGGGAGGGAGGAAGAGTAGGAGGGAGGAGGGGGAGGAGGTGGAGGAGGAGGGGGAGGAGGCGGAGGAGGAGGAGGGAGGAGGGGGAAGAGGGAGAGGAGGGAGGAGGAGGAGAAGGGAGAGGAGGGGAAGGAGGGGGAGGGAGGAAGAGTAGGGAGGAGGGGGAGGAGGGGGAGGAGGGGGAGGAGGAGGGGGAGGAGGGGGAGGGGGAGGGAGAGGAGGGGGAGGAGGAGGAGGAGGAGGGGGAGGAGGGGGAGGGAGGAAGAGGAGGGAGGAGGGGGAGGAGGAGGAAGGAGGAGGGGGAGGGAGGAGGGGGAGGGAGGAGGAGGGAGGAGGGGGAGGAGGAGGGGGGAGGGGGGGAGGAAGGAGGAGGGGGAGGGAGGAGGGGGAGGGAGGAGGAGGGAGGAGGGGGAGGGGGAGGAGGGGGAGGAGGAGGAGGGAGGAGGGGGAGGAGGGAGGAAGAGTAGGAGGGAGGAGGAGGAGGAGGGGGAGGAGGAGGGAGGAGGGGGGAGGAGGGGGAGGGAGGAGGGGGAGGAGGAAGGACAGGGAGGGAGGGGGGGAGGGGAGGCATGGAGCACTGGGCAGACAGTGTTCTAGGTGCTTCACACTGATGCCATGTTCCATACAAGGGTATTCGCATGTTGGCACCCAGATCTCGGACTGTCAGCTTCTGGAACTCTTTGTTTCTAAGCTACCCCATCTGCGGTATTTTGTCTTAGAAGCCTGAACAGACAAAGTTCAAATGCTTACAATCACTGAAATCCTCAAGGAGTTTAACAGTAACAAAATGCTTTCCAAGGAGATCAACTTAAAATCAGGTACTAAAATTATGTCGCCATGAAGCACATTTGAGATATAAATCTGTGTATGTAAGTACATGTATACATATGCATACACAGACATATGCCGCCTGTGTCCGTGCAAAGCTTCCAGGGAAAGCTGTCTGCCCTTCACCTTCCCAATGGAAACCACAGGGATGAACTTTTGAGAGCATTTGCTGGTAATTCCTCTTATCTATAACTCATCAACCATATATGACTTTCTCAAGAATTTGGTCACACAACTTGTCACAAGTTTTATCTGAGAAAGCTGAGTTGTTGAATGCATATACAAGGATCTATGTTAAATAAGTATCTCCTTATTGAATTAATTTTTATTGGATTTTTACTAGATTAGTATGGCAGGAGCAGTTGTACTTGGCTGCTTAGAAATCTGCTTCTCTGCTAAACTGAATCTTGAGGAAAATTTCTTTTTAATTTCTACCTAGAACACATTACATAACAGGGTCTCCTAAAATATATATATATATATATATATATATATATATATATGTGTATTAAACTGTTTTATAATTATTAGTTATAGTTAATATATTATTTAATATATAGTGGGTAATATGTTATGTTATATATTCAATAATAATGTACATCACCTTAATATAATTTAAAAAATTACATATTTTTTTAAAATTTTTTAAAGTGTTTATTTATTTTTGATAGAGAGCGTGTGAGCAGGGGAAGGGTAGAGAGAGAGGGGGAGAGAGAGAGAGAATCCCAGGCAGGTTCCACACCATCAGAGCAAAGCCCGACATGGGGCTTGAACTCACCAACCATGAGATCATGACCTAAAGTTGGATGCTGAATGGACTGAGTCACTCAGGTGTCCATATGTGTGTGTGTGTGTGTGTGTGTGTGTGTGTGTGTGTGTGTGTGTGTATTCATATATATGTTTCTCGTATTCTTTTTAAGATGATATTACACAATATGACAAATTATAATATTCATTGCTACTAGCCACTGAGCTTCCTATGATAATTATCTTGTATAAGAATTTTATGTTAATGCCTCGCATAAATTGACACATGTCACTTGGTTATATAACAGTGAGAGCAAATATAAGACCAGGAAAGACTAAATCATTAAGAGGAGATTAATGTTTCAACAAAAGAGGAGTTTATCAACTAATCTCTAAGTGACATTAGAAACTGATTTTTGTTTTCTATTCCACCTTATTTCTCAAAGGTTTGCAAGTCACGTCAAATGTACAGATTGAGTACACCAACACTTCTTATCTAGGACTCTCTCTAATGCTTCTAGCAAGAGTCTGTCTGGGAATCTTTATATAACCATTCTCCTCTCTTATGCTCAATATGTAATATACCTTCGTCACCATGTGCTTAATCGGGAAACCCCCTTATTTGGAATGTCTCCCAAGGAATCAAATTAAGCCTAATTATACTTAATGGCAATGACTGCTTCTTAATTTGGATGGTAATTCTGCTTAATTGAGATGCCTTCAGGTGTCTAAGTGGTGCTCTAGCAAGAGTATTGGTGTGCACGAGTGCATCAACCTGGAATGTCCTGTTTCTTCTGTGAACATTTCACCAAAATAAACGAAGAAAGGCAAAGAATTTACTGAAGCGATATAACACAAGATTCCTGAAATGTAATTTAACTGTTGAGCGTTTACAGTCAACCAAATTTATACAAGATCATTAGAAAAATCTATGTGAATGCACATAAAGATGAGTTGGGAAAGCAAAACCCCTAAAATGAGAGAACTATGTAAATCCAAATGGCATATGTCCGTTATTTCATTTATCATTTTGCAGTTTGGCCATGTTGAAACATCCTCAAAGAACACACCTCAGGCATTTCATCAAACGTGAGCCTGCTGGAGTCTGGCAAAACAGGAAAATAATGGGATCTGAAGTGCCAGAAACAAAATAGGAACCTGATGAGAACCCAAATCTCTTTCTTCAACACTTTGCTTGTGTACATGTGGTAGACAAAACTGGTTTCCCATAATCCTCAGCCCTGCCTTCTGCCTTCCAGATGGTTCTTTCCTCAGGCTCCCTAGGAGCTAGAAGATGGGCATTCGACTCAGGTGAACCTGAAGGGAAATCCACTAGGGACATTCTAGAAAATCCCTTCCATGTTTTAGAAAGACATGGCTCATTTCTTCAGCGAACATGATTACGCCACAGCCATCTTGTGACCTGAGGCGGGGCAGGCATCATTACTGCCCTGGATGGTGGAGCAGAAAACAGGCGAGACACATAAATCCTCAACGATGTTCCTGAGCTCCTGAATTAAATCTGGACTCTCACTGGCTCTCCCCTTTTGTTAGGTGAAATAATGTTTCTTAAACACTTTTTCTCATACCTACAGCCCCAAACATCCTATCGACACACTGAATAACCTATTATTTCGTTTCCTCGTGGCACCCCTCACAGTGATAATGGAACATGGAGCTGCAGAAATAAATGAGTCTTCTAACAAAGAGAGCTAATGAAGTGCCTTCACAGTGCAGTAAGACACATGTTCTCCTCCTTCCGTAGGAGCAAAATAGCCGGGAAACCTTTAACAAGTAGTTTACATACCCCGGATCGCGGTTTCTTGTCTGTGGGGTGAAGGGTACAGACAATAGGAAGTCTAAGCTTCCTTCTAGATAGAGATTTCAGTTATTCTAGTATGTGAGGGAAAGAAAGAAACTCAGATATATAGGTGCACCTGTAGTGTAAAAAATATTCATGATTATTTACATGCAATCTGGAAGTAAATGAATTTTGGAATACCGTACGGGTGATACTCAGATTTACTGAAGATTCACCTTGCGGCCACTGCCTGATCTGTCACCACAGCAGGGCTCTCCTGCTCCTTCCATACAAAGGACTTCCACACTTTACAGCTCTTCGCCTGACACTCAGAACTGCAAAACTCCCCTCACTCCTTACAGCGGAGCCCCAGTCCCCCTCCCACTGACACCAGAGAAAAATACGCCATCAGCATGACTCTTTTTGATTCTATTGGCTTCTCCACATGACATCATGCATATCCCAGATCTCGGCAGCAGAAAACGCACTTGTGAATTCCACATTTGCTGCTATCATTCATATCCGCTTGAATGAAATACAGCAGGCACCTCGCTCTCATTATGCCCAAAACCAAACTCATTATCTCTTCCCATAAGAAAAAAGAAAAAAAAAAAAAAAAAAACTGGTTCCTGAGGCCCTTTCCCTGATTCAAGGTGGGGAGAATTTATATATTTATATTATTCCAAACTGAACCTATCTGGAGAATAAAAGAAGGTCGTTATTAACAATGGTGCAGGAACTGCAGATGTAGGGTAGGTGCCCCTGGTGGGGCAGGGGGTGCCGGAAGGGAGGCTGGACCACACTGTCATTCTGGTAAGGGCTTCACCATGCCCCCCTAAAGCCATTCTTGATTCCAGCATATTCCATTACATTCAGAGGGACTATACTGTAGCCTTGAGAGTTGCTAACAGAATAGGTCTTAAAAGTTCTTACCACTAGAAAATAAATTGGTAACTATGTGAGATGATGAATGTTAACTGTTTTGCCAAATATACATATATCGAATGATTATATTATACACCCTAATGTTATATGTCAATTACACCTCAACAAAACTGGGGCAGGGGGTAGAGAACATAGACCAACCTTCAGAACCAGGAGGAGGCAACCAAATGAGGAAAACTCCCCTTCTGTTTGAGTCCTAGACTTTTTCCCACTAACTGTGGATATATGTACTCAGGAGGCAACGTGAGCCTTTCTATTCAAACAGCAAAGTGCAAGGGCGCCCCACATTCACAGGGCTGTGGATCTTGAACACCGTCCGAGTCAGAGCACTGACAGCATCGGCGAGCGGAGGGGACGGGGGAGGCCTTACCTTGTCCGGGTCAGTTGTGGTAATGACCCACACACAGTGAGCGTTGTCTTCATACTGAACCGGGTAATTAGGGGAGGTGATGATGCCGCTGGGTCCACGCAGATTTGATCCACATGTTCTAGCTAGAAATACATAGACATGGTGTTACTTTCTTCAGCATTTTATGTGTGTGGTGAAGACAAACTAGGCACATGAAACATCAGATTAGTTATTCACTGATTATGATAAAAAGCGGTTCAAGAACTCAAGTGGGCAAGTGCAGTGTGCTCAGCCATGGGGATCCTTGTTTGACTTCGGCAACGTCCAACCCGAGCTCTTTATTAAATTTTCCAATGCGTTACCATTCACGAGTTACAAGAGTGACCTTGTCGCTGATATCGCCATGGATGATGCCAAATCAGATCAAATCAGCCCACCCAAATCCCAGTCTGACTCAGACACAGTCGTACATACCTCTGGCTGCACACGGACGCAGTAAGACAGAGGGGAAAGTGCAGTGCAGGGGTGCTCCAGAGACCCTCCCTGCCGCCCCCACCACACCCCACACAGTATGACAACTTCGTCCTTTCCACTCTAAACACGGATGGTACCACAGGTCATCTCCAAAGTCTCTTCCAAGCTTTAGACTCTACTCTATAATCAACTATACAAATTTCCTTACAGCACAGGGCAAGCAGGAGATTAAAATGTAGTTGACAATTTAAAGAAAGAAAATAGAAATGGTGGCTCTAGAAGGGGAAAGAAACGACCTTACGTTGAAAGACCCACCCAGCAAACTACAGAAATGACATAACCTAACAGATATTACTGAGGTTTTAATATAAAAAACTATTTCAGGGGTTGCCTGGATGGACTCAGTTAGTGAAGCGTCTGACTCCTGATTTTGGCTCAGGTCATGATCTCATAGTTTGTGAGTTTGAGCCCTGCACTGGGCTGACAGCGTGGAGCCTGCTTGGGATTCTCTCTCTCCCTCTCTCTCTGCCCCTCTTCCATGTTCTCCTTCTCCCTCTGTCTCTACCCCAGTCCTACTCTTGTTCATTCTATCTCTCTCTCTCAAAATAAATAAATAAACATTAAAAATTTTAAAAATATATCTATTTCAACTGACTTCCATTTTAAGAAAGGAGTTTTTTAAAAAAAAATTGGCACATAATTTTCAGAAATCAAATGTGGGCTTGAAATGCAATCCAGTCTTAACATAATAATATAAACTGGGGGGGGGGGGGGGCATCGCCTGAGTGGCTCAGTCGGTTGAGCGTCCAAATTCGGCTTAGGTCACGATCTCACATGAGTCTGAGTCCCACATCAGGCTCACTGGTACCAGCTCTGAGCCCACTTCAGATCCTCTGTTCCTCTCTCTCTTTGCCTCTACCCCCATCATCTCTTAAAAAGAAGTAAACATTAAAAAAGTAATTTAAACTGGGTTTGCAAAAAAGAGCAGAGAAACTAATTTCACAAGAAATAATGTAAGAGAAGCGTGAGTTCATTTTCCTAAGGTTTCATATCACACAAACCAATTAAACTGTCACCCAATAAAAGATTAATCCTAATCATGACCCGTCTTGCCTTTGTTCTTTTTCTTGGCTGAGCACCCGCTCCAGATCCGGCATTATTCTGGGAGACAGAGTCACAGAATTAACTGGGCAGGATTCTGACTTCCAAGGGCCATCTTACAGTGGACAAGTCAGGGGAAACCATGCAACTGAGCTGTTCCTAACTGCCCCCAGGAATATATACTCCTTGTCCATTTATATGGACGTAACAATAACAAAATTCATACATATTCCCAATAATAGTTCTTTATTGTAATGATTCGTTTACAGATCTGTCCTACAAGGCCGTGAATTTCTTGACCTTGGGAGGGCATCCTTCCCTTATCATCAGCACCACAGCCAGTGTCTATAGTTGCTGACATATAAAAATGTGGTGAGAGTAGACAACTCTTCAGTCGTTCAATACTTACTATGAAAATAATTAGCTAAGAATTAATCTACTATACAGTGATTAACAAAAACACAGGGAAATCAATGTTTAAAATATTGGCATTAACTCTGAAAATGGACAAGATTTCTTAAAAAAAGATCCATAAAAGATGATCTGGTTTTCAAAATCCAGTAGGTCCTCCAATGGAGAGCTAACTGCACACAAACACACCCACCTCTATACACAACAGAATCTATTTTTAGGAACATGTTCTCA
The DNA here is from genome assembly GCF_028749965.1 of Puma concolor. Classification (NCBI taxonomy): domain Eukaryota; kingdom Metazoa; phylum Chordata; class Mammalia; order Carnivora; family Felidae; genus Puma; species Puma concolor. The sequence continues at coordinate 3,240,082 of NC_141670.1, forward strand.
GAAAGGACCGTGAGCTTCAGATGCAAAAGTTTCCTAAAGCGCCCTGTTAGCAGTATTCATGAGAAAATCTTAGAAGAAAAGTTATCATCAATACATTTCGATTTACAATGCCTTTGGGTTACAGGCTCGTTCTTTGTCAAATTTCACACTGAAAAGCTGCTATGAGCATAACGTCACATTGCACGATAAATATTTTTTGACTTACTTTTGAATTAATATTGCCAAAATGCCATTCTAAGTATATCAAACTTCAAAAAAACATCAGAAGAGTGAAGGAGTGCAGTCGGGGACTAATTGCTACATTCCCACCGACAATTTGCGCCCATCCAGTCATTAGCCCCAGCTGTCACTCTGCTGGAAAGTTCACCAAATCTGACATTCCATCAACGGCCTTATGTCCCACGTGTCTGCTTTGAAGCTTGACCCTTAACTTGACTTATTCAAATTGCCTAGCAGCTCTCCGTGCAATTCATCTTACCCGTTGCTGGGGGAAATAGGACTTTTAGTGATTATATATTTTAGTGAGATAACTATTAGCAAAATATTTATAGGAAAGCAGTACATTTCTCACATTTTCATGCCTATTTAGGACTGTGTTTCACATAGAGTGAGTTATGAATCCAGTCTCTTCGGAGATCTTTTTCATCAGAAATTGTCAAATTAATTCACAAAATAATTTTTTTTCTTTTTGTCGTAGAAATATATCTCTATTTTTGCAATACATTTTTCTAATCCATTACTTTTAACTATTTTTTTACCCATTCTTTCAATCAAGCCATTAACATAATCAGCAGAAAAGAAATATGTGGACGATTCAGGATGGGGATTTTTCTGTTTTAATCACTATATTACTTTAATAATTAGAACAATTCCTAGCATTTGATAATTTGCCACCCCCTCCCGAATACTTGCTGTAGTTTTTAAACAAGGGTAATGACCTTAAATAATATGATCTAGTTATAATTATTTATTTATAATCCTCTCCTTTGGAAACTGTTAAAAACTTCAGTCAGGACCTCAGTCTTTGCTCTTCCAACTCTTCCCCATCCTTATCATCAGCTTCTTCACCAAGCGATGGTACCACCATCTTCACACCAATGAGGAGTCACTGGGTGCCGCTTTCTGTACCAACGTTCTTCTACGAATCCCAGATAATCCCAGACTTTCTACTGGCGACCACTTGAAGTTCAACCGTTTACGTGCAGAATCTTCACAGAATAATACTAATGTGTTCTGAGCTGCCATGATTTCTGGGTCTTATTATCCAGGCGCTTGTGGTGTTTGCCGTGCGGTCTGGATGTGATCTTCTGAATCTCCCGCAGGCAGAGTCCGTCACCTGGGGCATTCTTTCCGTTCTGTGGTTCTGGGGCAGGCTTATAGGAAACGGCCAGATCCCTAGATTTTAAGTTTGTTTGTTTGTTCGTTTACTTATTTTGAGAGAGAGAGAGCAAGCGAGCAGGGGAGGGGCAGACAGAGAGAGAGAATCCCAAACAGGCTCTGAGCTGTCAGCACAGAGCCCGACCCAGGGCCTGAACTCACAAACTGTGAGATCATGACCCGAGCCGAAACTGAGAGTCAGAGCCCCCCAGGAGAACCTAAAACCCTGAATTTTAGAGCAAAGCCTCCCCGCCAGCCATGTCACATTCCGCGTCTTCCTCCTCGTCAACCTCAAGCATCTGAACGCGACTTTCCTTCATATCCGCCGCATCTCTAATTTCTGTTAGAAACCTAATCTTGGGGAAGAAGGAGAAGAGCTAAGGAACACAGGGCAGCCCGAGGGACGAGAGAGGGACCAGGACTAAGAGCTCCACTGACATGCGTCTGACGGTTGAGCATCATTTGGCACAGAGCCACGAGGGCAGTCAGTCAGTGCGTGTCTGGCCCTGGCCACCCACCCGAGGTCAGGTTCGGCAAGAGCACGCGGGAGGGGCCAGCCTGCGGGGCAGGAAGGGAGAACGGAAGCCGAGGGAGCTGGCAGTGCACACAGAGCCTTCGAGAGGAACGGGTTGGCGGCACTGTGTCTGCAAAGTGCACCTGTGCTGCTTTTCCGGCGGCTTCTGTGCTATGACTGAATAGGAACTCAACCACTGCTGTGGAGATTCATAAAGCCATCCGATTATCTGACACGGAAGGCTGGAGCCCTGAAGGTCTGTCGCCTTGCCTGTCTCTTTCCACCCCGGACTCTTTGCTGGTTCCTCACTGCACCCCACGCATGGGCCGCGGACCTTCTCGGACAAGCACAAACCTGCTAGCTTAGCAAACCTGATCTAACTATGAGTAAGCAATTGCACAGTGTCCTTGGGGGGGCGGGGGAGGAGGTCCTCCTCCAACAGCTGCTTCTGTACCGAACAGGCATTCAATTAGTCAACAAAGTATTTAATTGGCCAATGTAATTAAGTAATGACACTACAGTCATGTCAAGCAGGTTTTACAGCAACATTTAAATATATTCCCATAACGGAAATGTATACGTGCGTATTTCTATAAATCAGAGTTGAATACCCCTTCCTACTCCTGCTAAGTGCTCTCCCTTGTCAAGATCTTCCTGGAAATACAACATCCAATATAAAGTAATACACACTTAAATGATCAATAATGCTTAATAAGTGGTCTTTGGTAATAACCGTGACCTAACGTACAGCTAGTATTACCCGTGGCAGTAGTCTAAACTCGTGAGCTCAAATTTTACTTACATGTTTTATGGTTTGTTTTTTTTTTTTTTTTATAAATTTTTTTTTTCAACGTTTATTTATTTTTGGGACAGAGAGAGACAGAGCATGAACGGGGGAGGGGCAGAGAGAGAGGGAGACACAGAATCGGAAACAGGCTCCAGGCTCTGAGCCATCAGCCCAGAGCCCGACGCGGGGCTCGAACTCACGGACTGCGAGATCGTGACCTGGCTGAAGTCGGACGCTTAACCGACTGCGCCACCCAGGCGCCCCTACATGTTTTATGTTTTTAAAATTAAATAAGAATTCTCAAAATGGTAGTTGAAAATGTATCAAAAGGGAAAGTAGATAGGGAGAAAAAAACTGATTTTGAAAGCAAATATATGCCATTTATCTATTTAATCAATGAATATTAAGTACAAAACATATTCATTTCACATAATCTGTCTTATGTAATATGAAGTAATCATGTGTCTGTCTGTGTAAATTCAGTTCCAGGAATCTGTATTGTTCTATAGTAACTATTTAATTAATCACATTAACTGGAGAGGAATATTCTAGTTGACTACATTTAAATTAAGAGGCTACCTGGACTCACATCTGAAGAATGTTTCAAAAAATTTAATAACATGTTTGATAGTCTGTTTCTTGTACGTCTTTAGGAGAAAGCATTCTGACCCATCAAAGCTTTCATGTTTCATCCAGATTGTCAACCAAAGTGGAAAAAGGTGTGTTGTAGAGGTTAAGAGTCACTTTTCTTAATCGCAGCTGAGTTCCAAGACTAGTTAATGCAGTGACTGGACATCGAATCTTGATTTAACTCGTTTCACACCCTCCGTTTGTTCAATGAGTATACTAACCATAACTTCATCTGTGATTGCTGTAAGGATTGAAGGAGGAGAGCAAGGAAGGCACTTAGCACGTCACAGACTATGTCTAACAGAAATACACGAAGCACGCTTATCGTGAGCTGGGCAAGGTGTTAGGCACGGATGCTTCTGCAGAGACAGAACAACACCAAGATCCTTGTCTTCCGCAGGAAATTAACACATAAACACAGGCCACCTAATCTAATGTGTGGAGGACACAGAAGCTTTCTAGAAAGGTCTGAGTAAGGGTTCGAGGTGTATCAGGAAAGGACTTCCTCGGGAAGATGGTGGTCATGGAAGGATTTTGGAAGAGATGACAGTTGAACAAAAGTGAAGGTTGGACAGCCACGTGGACACCTGGGGGAAAGTGTCCCAGGTAGAAGGACAATACATGAGAGGCAGCTACATCAGAAACGTCCGTATCATGTTCTAGGAACATGATTAGCACCAAATTAACATTAGCATTCAAGTCATTTTATGTCAACAGAATTTGAGAGTAATATAAAAATACAGTTTTATTATTTCCAATAACCTAATTAAAAAGAGAGAAAAATGTATTTTTCACCCAAGTGGTCTTCAGCTAGAAAGTTCACAACTTTGGAATTCTAGAAGCAACAGGATACATTTTTCCTAATTCACTGGAATTAAATTAAAAGTAAGAAGTCTGTTATGTCTCTTTAAATCTAGAGATCACAGCTACCTGGTATAATAATCAGTATACAAAATATAATCTTAAAATTGACTTAAAATTTAATCCGGTAGAATAAAGAGTCCTCGGTCAGGTAAGTGGCCTTTTGACTACTATTTACAAGGTCATTTCTGCATGGACAGAAAATATGGGTAATAAAGAATAAGCTATAAAAAGTTCTTGGTAAATGACAACTTAATAAGTTGAAGGTAATTCTTAGCTAACCTAATCTAGAGTCCCAAGGTAAGAGCTTTATTCAATGACCCCTGGTGGCTCTAAATGGTTCCATGTAACCACAGTTACAAATGCAAATACTACTTGACTTTCCTTTTGTGCCCTTTCAACTCAGTGAGCAACTAAAAATATTAATTCCACAGATCAGAGTGCATTAACATTAAAGGAAGTTCTCTCTACTAAGCCCCAGTAAATGTTGACAGAATGAAATGCCAGCTGAAACGTTTTACTTAAAAACTAAAATTATGTCTTCTTCCTTTGTTTGTTTGCTTACTTTAAACATCTACTGCCAAAGATACTTTACATAGTTTTAAATAGTTGGTAAGATTTTACCCTGTGAAAAATCGTAATAGTTGTTTTCATATGAAGTAAGCATGAAGTGAATGAAGTAAGCATCATTTCAAACAAAATCACTTGCATAATCACCAAGCTGTGACGACCATTTGTCTACTCGGTAATAGGAGGAAAAGGTAATGTTCCCCCATCCTCAAAGCTAATTAGCTAATGTAAGCACTGGCTAACGATACCAGTGTCCAGATGTGAAAGATCGTTTCTGACTCACTGCAATTTATCAAACACTTCCATCAGATATTCCTTCTGTAGAGAAGGCACGATAATTACTTAAGAGTTAGAGACCCTTCATGAAGATGAGAACCTTGAGAACCAGTCCTTAATTCACCGATCTGAAATCTCATAATGCGTGCAAAGCTCAGACCAGGGGCGGTTTACTGTGTTTGATAGATGGTTGAATTTAGAATATCCTGGCCGAGATGATCCACATAAGAGCTCCTTTAAAGCCTCAGAATGAGTCAGGAAAACCCAAACCATGATGTTCTCTTCTTACATTATTATTTATTATGGTGATCGTGCAGATGGGAAAATGAATTCAGAAAACTGCTCTAGGCGTTTGGGACCCATCAACAGCTAAGTACCAACAGTCCGTTTTGGGTAGCATTTGAAACACCATTAAGTTCCATGGTAACCATTCCCCCCTACATTTTAGATATCTCAAGCTATCTTTTTACAGAAATTGTCATAAAATCCCAACTTTCTTTATTATTATTTTTTTAAATCTCCACTTCATTTTTTTTTTCAGCTCTTCTGCAATTGATGAACCTGTCAGGAGGAGCAGGTAGAGGCACTATTTAAAGGAAGGAATGCTAATAGACTAAAAGACTCAGGGTTCCTAAATACTTCCAACCTGAGAAACTTACAACTTTTTAAATGTTTATTTTGAGAGAGAGAGAGTGCATGCATGTGAGAGAGAGCGTGAATCGGGGACACGCAGACAGCAAGGGAGAGAGAATCTCAAGCAGGCTCTGCTCTGTCAGTGCAAAGCCTGACTCTCATGAACCACGTTGTGACCTGAGCCGAGATCAAAAGTCAGACGCTTAACTGACTGAGCCACCAGGCACCCCAAAACTTACCAATTAATGGAAGAAAGTATATTCTACAGCAAGGGATGCCACCTGGGACAGTGTGCGCCTCTGCGAACTCCTTTCTTCCCTTCACATCTATGAGGGTGTTGACTGCATCCCACAGTTGGGAGAAAAGCTAGGCCCATGGCCAAGGGAAGTATCTAGACTTGAGACGTCCACAGTGGGCACTGGCCACACATGACTACCAAGCAGGTGAGACGCGGCTAGTCTGAGCTGAGATGTGCTAGAAGTATAAAATACACCTGAATTTCCAAGTCATGGTACAAAAAAAAAAAAAGAGAGAGAGAGAGAGAGAGGAGAGAAAGAAGGTAAATAATCTTCTCATAATCCTTATATTGACTGTATGTTAAGATGATAATATTCGGGGCAGTTGTATTAAATAAAATGTTATTAAATTTAATTCCACCTGTTTCTCGGCTGCTTTTTTACTGGCTTTCAATCTGGCTACTAGATATCTTGAAGTACATACACGGCATATATTTCTAGTAGAGAGCACGGATAGAGAATTCCTCCAAACAACGTTCTATAGGACCAACCTACAGATGCACTAATGTGTTTGGCCCACAGCTGTGTGAGCCACTGACCAGGCCATGCTACCTGGGGACCACTTGATGTTGTGCAAGACTGTTGTTTTCCAGACTAGAAGAATGGATGTGCCTGCTGGCTTTGAGCAAGGAGGCTTTCCTCTTGTTAGAGGGGTATGTGGTTAGGAGGGGAGTACAGGGTCAAGAAGGAATGCACAGGTTCCTTACTTCACCAGGATGCTCACAGATAAGCCGTTTCCAGTCCAGAAACTGGGATGTTCCTCTACACACAGTCCCACCTGGTTTCATCCTTATTGCTTACAGCTACAACTCAGCACTGTATGGAAATGCCAGTGCGTGTGAGAGAAGGCTGAATGACTGCCTCCTCATTTGCCCTCTCACTCACAGAAAGCTGCAGGTGACACAGAAAAGCAACATCAAAATGAAACGAAACAAAACAAAACAAAACAAAACAAACAAACACGTAAAAACCATGAACTTATGACATATCTATTCGGTGACTCATTCTAACTCTCCCTCTTAAGGAAGAACACCCCCCTTGGCAGAGAACACAATTTCCCTGAATGTCTATTTCCCCTTTCTTCCATGGAAATACAAATTTTTGCTGCATATTTAGCTGCCTAAACTCAAAACTATGTTTCGAAGTCTCACAGCCAGGTGAGAACACTTGACTGGGATTTGGCCAATGGGACAGAGCAGGAAGAAAGGCAGGTGATGCTTCCCGGGGAACCTTCCTCAGGTTACAGCTGCTTTGCCTCCACTGCTTCCTCTAACCCCCTGGATCTGGCTACCTGGGATTTGGATAGCGCCTAGAACCGTGAGGGGGAGGGCCCGACCACAGGGCTCACAGGGTGAGTCTTGAGGACATTTTCATCCCCAAAACAGAGCTGCCATACTGGTCCCACACTGCCCGACTCCTGATGTCTTCGTGAGACAGAAACCCATTTCCGTCTGGGTGAAGCTCCCCTGGGGTCTGGATGTTTGTCACCTGATCTTTATCCCCTAATTCTAAATAGCAGATCTCAGATTCTCCTCTTTACAAGATTTCAGGCCTTTCTATTTAAATTGTTTCACGGTTTGCTACTCCAAAATATACTAGAATATAGTTTTCTTTAAAACGTAAGTTTTTTGGGATGCCTGGGTAGCTCAGTCGGTTAAGCGTCCGACTTCCGCTCAGGTCATGATCTCGCGCTCCGTGAACTCGAGCCCCGCGTCGGGCTCTGTGCTGATAGCTCAGAGCCTGGAGCCTGTTTCAGATTCTGTGTCTCCCTCTCTCCCTGCCCCTCCCCCATTCAGGATCGCTGTCTCTCTGTCTCAAAAATAAATAAACATTAAAAAAATTTTTAAACGTTAAGCTTTAAAAATATATTATTTGTTATTGTTCCCCGGACACAATGTGTCCTAGTTAAGGTCTACAGACTTGATCTATACATCCTTCACGGAAGTGTCTTCCTAAGAATTATTTCCAGCGGAGGCTCCTGTGTGGCTCAGTTAAACATCATACTCTTATAATTCAGCTCGGGTCATGATCTCAAGATTCGTGGTATCGAGCTCGGCCAGCATGGAGCCTGCTTGAAATCCTCTCTCTCTGTCCGTCCGTCCCTTCCCTGCTGGCACTCCCATGCTCTTTCTCAACATAAATAGATAAAGATTAAGAAATGCTTAAGAATACATGATACAAAATAAAAAAGAACTACTCCCAGCGACGATAGCTCATTACTTCAGAAAGTAAAACGTAATTGGACAAGAACTACAGAATCACTCCCTGAAAGCGAAGGGCTGTCTGGTTTAAGCCAACTGTCGGAATCACCAACTGGGAGGGAACAGCAAGAGGGCTGATCACCCTTTGCTTCTGGGTATGAGAGAGGCGGGCATCAGAGGAGGAGGGGCCTCTTGCAAAGAACAAGTCGGGGAACTATGTGCAAACAGAGGTCCTGTGCAAGAGCCCTTCCCTGGTAAAACGGCGTTCAGTGAGACACAAGAATCTGTGGGAACAGGGAGCTGGAAGGCTCCCCATCCAATGACCTCAAAGTGCGAGCGTTCGGAGGTGGAAGATGGAGAAGGTACCCGACCCGCAGCCTGGATGACAGATGAGCACCTCAGAGGCTGTGATACAAGTCAGGTTACAAGTGGGTGTCGGGAGCCTGAGAGAGTGTTTTGAGCTTAAGATGAGATTCAGGCCCAAAAAAAAAAAAAAAAAAAAAAAAAAAAGTTATGGATTTAATGAGTCAAGTAATGTCCTACACACATATTTCCTTAATTTACTCTAAAATATCAATTTAAAATGGATGCATCTTTCCTAGTTTTGCCTAGTTTGGGGTTTAAAATAATGACATATATTTCTGGTACAAAAGAACAAGAAAAACATGAAAGAATAAAAGCATTTTTCCCCCTAAGGGAAGCTAAAATAATACCTGTGAATTAGTCCTCATTTATTACTGGGAGTGTCAGACATCACCATCACTTGCTAGGGGCAGGCTTTTGCTCTAATTCCTCGGAAAGCCTGCTGCTGTCTGTTAGGTACTAGATGTACGAAGTAGTCTATGACAAAGAGCAGGAGGGCAGAGCGTTCGCGTTTCCTTGACCAGAGATTGGGGCTTCTCCAAGAAGCGTGCCCGACTCAGAGGAAAGAACCCCCTGAAAGCGCTGGCAGCCAGTGCACACAGGCTCTCTCTCCCAGGGTGCAGCTCAATGCCCCAGCACTCTACCGTCCACAGGCTCAAGTGCCTCGAATGGCGGCAGGCAAGGGTACAGTACAGGCCATCTTGCAAAGTTGGCGTTCTTAGATACAGCTAGCAGTGTATTTGGTAACCAGTTCACGTCACAGGATGTCACTGGTGTTGCTTAAATTTAGAAAAGAAATGATGAGTCTCTTCACCTCACAAAGGCTATAAGGAGGGATAAGATATTCTCTTGTATAAAACTTCCCTTTTTTAAAATTATTTTAATGTTTATTTAGTTGTGAGAGATAGAGACAGAGCGTGAGCAGGGGAGGGGCAGAGAGAGAGGGGCGGGACACAGAATCCGAAGCAGGCTCCAGGCTCGGAGCTGTCAGCACAGGGCCCAACGTGGGGCTCGAACTGACAAACTGCGAGATCATGACATGAGCCAAAGTCAAATGCTTAACTGACTGAGCCACCCAGGCGCCCCTAAAACTTCCCTTTTTATTCCTTGGTCAACTCAGCGCTTTTTTTCCCTTCTTTAAAATGTAGCAATTTGCATACATTAGTTTATGGCCAAAATGCAAAAATCAAAACCAAAACAAAACCCTGGTTTCTCTTTGGAGTTTATTAATTTTCCATATTAAAACAACCCAAGCAGTTTTCTGCTGATTTCGCTATGGATTGTAGAATTGTGGTAAGACTGTTCACATACTTCTTAGAAGCGACAAAATCTTATTTTGACATCTTTGAAGAAGATAATGATGATGTGCAGCATTATGTTCTGCTATGGCACAGATTAGCTTAAGATAGTTCATCAGTGACAGATTAACCTGAGAGCACGCTACTAAAGTCCCTTTACCACTGATACCAGAACCCAAGGATTCAACCTCACTGCCACTGAGCAGAGAATATTTTTAGATTTGCAGGGGTGCGCATAAAACTTGCAAAAGGATCTAGTTATGTAACCTATTTTCATAATATGCAAACTGTGTGTATATATATAGAGAGAGAAGTACCGGGTAACGCCGAGTACTATGCAAACTGTGTGTATATATAGATGAGTACCTGGTTACACCAAGTAATATGCAAAGTGTGTGTGTATATATAGATGAGTACCGGGTAACACTGAGTAATACGCAAACTGCGTGTATATATATGCAGACGAGTACCGGGTAACAGCAAATAATATGCAAACGGTGTGTATATATATAGACGAATACTGGGTAACACCAAGTAATATGTAAACTGTGTGTATACACAGAGGAGTACCAGGAAACACCAAGTAATATGCAAAGTGTGTGTATATATATGTAGACGAGTACTGGGTAACACCAAGTAATACACAAAACGTGTGTATATATAGATGAGTACTGGGTACACCAAGTAATATGCAAACTGTATGTGTGTGTGTGTAGATAGATAGATAGATAGATAGATAGATAGATAGATAGATGAGTACTGGGTAACACCGAGTAATATGCAAACTATGTGTATATATAGATGAGTACCTGGTTACACTGAGTAATATGCAAAGTGTGTGTGTATATATAGATGGGTACTGGGTAAAATGGAGTAATATGTAAACTGTGTATATATATGTAGATGAGTACCAGGTAACACCAAGTAACATGCAAACTGTGTGTGTGTGTGTGTGTGTGTGTGTGTGTGTCTCTGTGTGTCTGTATCTATCTATATGCCTATCTATCTACATATATAGAGAGGGGGGGAGGGGTGGGAGAGACAGAGAGAGAGAGGGAGGGAGAGGAGTATCAGGTAACACTGAGTAAGTGTGTGTGTGTGCGTTGTGTGAGTGATCAGATTTGTTTCCGTTGTTCCGGAAATTTAAAAACCACTAATATCTTGCAAATGTTTGCCACCTCGCAAATTCCAAATAAATATGACGCACTAGGAAAACGTGCATCACCGTCTGCCTTGTCCTGCTTTGTCTGTATTCAGTGGACACAACGCTGCTCGAGACTTCACTCGTGTTCATGAAACACACCAGCATGCGGGAAGACATCCCCGTCACGTGCTCCTTACCTCGGCAAATGGGCCGATGGTCGCTCCACGCAGCCAGTGTCTCCGTGACTCTCTGACAGGTTATACTCTTGGATCCCTGGAGCACATAATTATCCTCACAGGAGAACTGGACATTTGCACCAACCCTAAGCAGTTAAAAAAAAGAGAGAGAGAAAACAACCCAAATTATTCATGGAAGTCTTCTTCACAAAAATATCAACACAGTGTTGTCAGCGTATTATGCCCTCCAAACAATATTACACTTCAAGCAATCCCTGAGAGATCAGCTTAGATAGAACCCTGTAATTTAGCACAGGACACACAGCACAAGACCTGGGGTCAAATTTCTGTTCTGCTAACTTCACAGCTAAATAAATATATGAACCTTAATTTCTCATCTCTAAAATGAACAAGAGTAACAAAGGCGACCAGACTGCATGCTGTGGTGTAGGTGAGAAAATGTGTAAGAAAGAATTGTGTACTCCAAAAACAAAGTTGGAGTCATTCTTTGTGAATAAATACCCTGAAGAAACAAGGATTGGAAAAGTACAGGTTAAGAAAACGTCTCAGCGTACAGAAAGACCAATGCTACGTGGTGCCACTTACAAGGTTCTAAAAACACTCAAGGACAGGAATGATGTTACTAAGGGCTTGGGCGAGAGGAATGGGCTGCTATTAATCAACCGGCATCAAGGTTTATTTAATTAAGATGAATGTACAACATTGATCATATAGTCGACAGTAAAGTGTACTTATAACTGGCTAAGAGGACGGACCTCATGATGAGTGTTTTTATTACAATAAAATAAAATAATAAAAATAAAACAAAACAAAACAAAACAAAACAAAGCAAAACAAAATAAAACGAAAATTCTCCCAATGAAAGGGAGGGGGAGAAAAATGTCTCAGTAAAGAATCTATGTTACTATCACAAACATTAATTATATTCATAAAGCCAGTGATATGGTATTTCGGAAATACACCTTACAGGAAAAAGAAAACCACTTGTTTTAGAAAAAAGCAATCCATCCAGCGTAAAGTTGGACAACAAATTGTTTGGCCTTCAGAGCTGCATCTGAAAACAGGAAGTTCTAAGGTCCTAAGCGTAACAAAATGTTGCACAACAACCATTCAACAGGTGCGTAACAAAACATGCCAGGCACACACTGAGTCTGAACACACCAATGGATTCTGTCCTCTAAGCCTGCTGTCTGGAAGGGAGCTGAGCATAGTATTATTTTAGAATCTGACACGCCTCCTGCTTCAAGAGGAGTGTCTACGTATGTTTTCCACTTGACAGACTCTCAGCTTGGTGTTGACAAAAATGGGAATGCGAGGGGGTCCCTGGGGAAAAAAGATGAAAGTCTCCCATGTGCACGGATACCGTTAATAACAGATGAGAGACAGAGAAGGAAAATAAACACACATTCTGTTCCTGCTCATTGAAAACTCTCATCTACAGTCTCAGAGTGCATATTACTCAACTGGCATCACATAAGCACCTCCCACACTTCTGTAAAACACTCTGGGGATGGTCACAGATACCTGCAGAAATCATCAACTCGGGGTCAAACCAACTGAAAAATTCTGGATTTAGCAAAATTTAGCATCTTTCTTTTCTAAAGAGGATTCTCAATATGCTACAATTTAATATGCAAAAAATGTATTTTGTTTATGTAAGAGAATGTAAAGTATAAAGATCTTCAAATTTATATATTTCCAGGAAGCCCCTTTTCACCAGTATCCATGGCAACTAAAACTCCCTGGAATTAATTTTGAGAAACACTGTATCATAGGTACATAACTTGTATTACTTTTGAAAGTAAAAAGTGTAAAAACCAAAATATACACATAATTCTAATTTTCATGGTCAGTCATAACAGCTATACATTTAAAACGTATATGTAAACATGTTATTTAAAACAGCTATACATTTTGGAGCCGTCCATCCATAATTTCTGCTCATTGGTCTTTGTTTAAACCTCTGGAGCCACACTGAACAAATGAAATAAATCTAAAAATTTTGTTCTGTAAGCAACTATTATTTCTCTGTGTTCAATTCCATCTTCAGTTCCTTCTGTTTACATAAATCTCATTTTTCGTGTATTTTATCATTCTTTCAATACATACTAATTGAACATCTACTATGTGCCACTCCACTCTAGGTATCAAGATGAAAAAATTACTAAGAGTTAAAAGTTGAGAAGATCCCCGTCTCATGGAAGTAACAGTCTAGTTAAGGGAAGAAAATACAAATAAGAAATTAACCCAGAAGAATATAAAAGAGTATCATAAGTGCTATGGAGAAAATCAGTCAAATGTTATGATATGACTAACAACACATTAGGGGGAGTTGGGATTTGAGAGTATATCAACATTTTTTTTTTTTTTTTTTTTTTTTTTTACAATCCTGTTAAACTAAAGAGCTAATGGCTTCTACATTATCACAGGTGTGGTCAAGCATAAAGGAAGGAAAGTGGCATCACTGCTTCCTTTGGCCACCACTATATTTCAACTACAGCAGCCAACCGGTCATTAGTTATGGCAGACGGCATCCCGCTCCATCGAAACCTGCACTGTTCACAGATGCTTTCTCAGACCTCCAATCACTGTTCCTCTAAGTAATCTTAGGAGTCTGTGTTTTGTTTGGACATCAAGAACCTTAGTTGGGGCGCCTGGGGTGCTCAGTCTGCTGGGCGTCCGACTTCGGCTCAGGTCACGATCTCACAGTCCGTGAGTTCGAGCCCCGCATGGGGCTCCGTGCTGTCAGTTGGAAGCCTGAAGCCTGCTTCTGATTCTGTCTTCCTCTTTCTCTGCCCCTCCCCCACTCACACTCTGTCTCTCTCTCTCTCTCTCTCTCTCTCTAGCAAAAAATGAATAAATGTTAAAAATTTTTTTAAAAAAAGAACCTCAGGGGGCGCCTGGGTGGCGCAGTCGGTTAAGCGTCTGACTTCAGCCAGGTCACGATCTCGCGGTCCGTGAGTTCGAGCCCCGCGTCGGGCTCTGGGCTGATGGCTCAGAGCCTGGAGCCTGTTTCTGATTCTGTGTCTCCCTCTCTCTCTGCCCCTCCCCCGTTCATGCTCTGTCTCTCTCTGTCCCAAAAAAATAAATAAACGTTAAAAAAAAAAATTAAAAAAAAAAAAAAGAACCTCAGTAATATCAGTGATCTGGCACTATAACACATATTCATCATCCAAAATATGGGCAGAGTTGGTTTTTAGAAGCCATGAAAGTGTCCAACAATAGAACCAGGGTTGACTAAATTATTTCAGATGTATATGAAAAACTCCAATGTCGCACAATAAAGGTGAGCATAAACCCATAGCGATATAGAGAAAACCTTGACGCAAAATTGTACGGACTCCAGATAATAATAATATGTATATCAACACCTATCTATCAGGAAAAATAGGCAAAAACTAGTTTTTAGTGGTGACATCATCATCAGTACACTTCTGTTTCTATATTCCAATAATTGCATACTTTTGGTTTTAATAATCTATAATGTAAAGCTTTAAACAATCTTTTAAAATCCTGTTAGTAAAAACCTTAGTTTGACTGCCAACTGGAAACCAGAGCCACCGCTGGGTGAACTTAGTCCCAAGAACTGAAATGAGGCAAACTCTCTGCCTATGATGGATCTGATTGAGACTGAAAAAAATAAAAGCAAACAACGATGACCCAATTTCCCGCCTATTTCAACCTTTTCCTTTGTTTTTATCTCGCACGTGAATCAGTTCAACTTACAATCCATGCATACTTTCAACTGCTAATATATAATACACTAAGTTTTCATATGATTTATGATTTGATCATAATTACTACGTCTGCAATTATCTATGTAACATTAGGAAACCAGTTTGTTTTTCTGGACAAGACTTTGAGAAGAAAATTCTAGAAAATAACAGTTATTAATACCTTCCCATTGACAAGCAAATTTAAAACATTTTGATTAAATATGTTGTACAATTTTGGCAATTGCTAGTAGTTGGAAACTGTAAGAAATAACAGAAAACTGGTTTTGTGGGAGATCAAGGTATGTTGTATATAGATAATAAATACCTAACTGGTAAAGTTTAAGTTAAATTTTATGCTACAGCTCGAGTGGCCTAATTTTGTGTTTTAAATAGAACAGGGGAAAATAAATGTTTCACATCTTCGACGACAAGCTTTTCTGAAAACCTCATCCCTTGACTTTTTGAATTCAAACAACATTCCAACTGCCACCACCTCCTTGACTTCACCTACCACAATTTGAAGAGTCTTTTGAGGTGAATGAGCTATTTCTAAATGTGGCTTAGTTTTATTTTAAGTTTATTTATTTTTGAAAGAGAGAGAACACAGGCAGTGAGGGGGGTGGGCAGAGAGAGAAGGAGACAGAATCTGAAGCAGGCCCCAGGCTCTGAGCTGTCCGCACAGAGCCCGACGCGGGGCTCGAACTCAAGGACCATGAGATCATGACCTGAGCCGAAGTTGTACATTTAACCGACTGAGCCACCGAGGTGCCCCAAAATATGGCTTAGTTTTAACATGAACTATTGCTAAATTTCATTTTCCTAAATAATGGCTCTTTACAGATTTACTTAAAATTGGTGCCATAAGTATTTCTGATTTTAAAAAAATCTGAAAAAAAACAAAACACCTGAAGTGACTTAAATATTAAACCAGAATCCAAAATAAGATATGAATTGGTTTAGCTGTGATGTCTAACTATCCATTAATTACCAGAGATATAACAGCCTGGACCATCCATATAGAAATATCTCCAATCTTTCCTCAACACATACTCGTGGACATCTATTGAATATACGAAAAAAATCAACTCCATTTAGAGTTTTCTAAATCGATATACAGATCAAAATGGATAGAAATAGAAAGATAGGTAGGTAGGCAGACAGATATCGGCCTCTTTGTTTAAAAATACATGCAGTTCAAGCATTACACTTAAAAAGTCATAAATATTTTAGGCACCAAAAGTGGGCATTAAAACATTTTGCATCTCTAGGAAAAAAAAAAAGATAATTATATAATACTGCTTTCACTCTTAAGCAACAGAAAACACAAAAGTTACAGCAAAAAAAAATTTTCTTTAGAACTAAGTTCAAGCTAGGATTTGACATATTTGTCCTCGTAACATGAACCAGGGTGACACTGGGAAATTTTGCTTCACTGAACTATTTGCTTACAAAGAAGCAGCACCATGGGGCGTGACGATACGTAAAGTGATAAAGGAGGTGTGTGTGTGTTTGCACATCTGTACATGACTATGCACACCTGTGAGTTTCCTCCCACATCTTACTTACACCCCAAAGTCCTGGGTATTAACATGTCACAGGTGCAGTCCAGACATAAGTCACGAAATACGTTAAGAGGAGGTGTGATGGTGCGTTTTCCCTGCTCCTCAAACCCAACTGTAAATGATGAAAACAAAGCAAAACAGAGCTCCAAGGTGAGGCAGTGAAGGAGAATGAGGCGAGCTGTGTTGGCTGTGCACGTGGAGGGCCCTGCTCTCCCACCAGGCCCTGGGCCAGGAAGCCAGTGGGGGGTGAGAAGGTGGAACACTACAGGACTCTTCCAGGGTTGCGTGAGGAGATCCCAGGGTGATACGGGACTTGTTCTCGTTTTCCAGCTGTGATCCCATAAAGAATTCCATCTTATGGTACAGCCCCTCCGATTAAAACTATGGCAGCACGGCTAACTTCAGACGGAGGGTGGGGCTCCCGCGATGATGCAGCAGGGGCACCCCCAAGTGCTCACACCCTCACACGCCAGATGCGGCTGACGGTCGGGGAGGCCACAGATCTGGAGGTCATTTCTCAGCCAGGATGAGGACGTGCGCCCTGCGAGAGCCGGAGGGGTGATCATGGTGGGAAGCCGCGTGGCACAGATGAGGAGGGAAAGTCAGGTCTCTTCCCCACCATCGCCTGGACAGCCTTTCCTTAAGCCCCGGCATTTAACACCATAAAGACGGGTAGAAGGGAGGAAGTAACTGACTTTGAACCTAACAGGTTGACATATCACTGATCTTAACTTTAAGGGTGAATACATAAAATTTTCTGACTCACACACAACAGGAATCTGGGGGGGGGGGGGGGCGGGGAAGTAATTACAGTATAAATAAAATTACATCTTGTGCATCTGAAACCATGGGCTTGGAATTCAACCTCATAAACACGTTTTAGTTAACTTTGCAAAAAACACAATAATTCTTATCACGTGCAGGTCTCTCCTGGTTCCCCCCATCTCATCTTTCATTCTGCTCTCTCTTCCTCTTTCTCCTTACTGTTTTCTTTGACCATTAAAAATAAGTGTTTGCCTCCCAAAACAGAATTTGTTCTTCCAGTGCTTCCTGGAGGAAAATGCTAAAAAGTTTACTTATGTTAAAATGAATTTGAAGGTATTTTCCTACCTTAAAAAGAGATGAGAAATGATAGTTGATACATGGAAAGAAATTAGAGGAAAATTGTCAGGAGCAATTCTAATGTCCTTCAACATCTGGAGGATATTTAAACTCAAGTTCCAACCCAATGCAGAAAATCTCCCCGGTGCCTTAAACAGTGCCTGACACATCGCAGGCACTCGACAAGTACATGTTGACCGACGGAATCAAGAAAAGTCATTTTCCTGAGGCTCTATATGTAAATTTATAAGTAAAATAGGACTGAGAAATAGTGCCAGCAAAGAAATGTATCTGGTCTTCACCCTTCTGGATCGGCCTTTATTATGCCTTGCCTACACTGGTTCAACAATTGCTGAGTCAACCTTTTGTGCCCCGGGCGCCATGCACGTAAGGATGTAATGATGTGCTATTGTGGGCAAGAGATACCTCATCAAACAATTATTGAGAAATGAGTTAAATAAATCTACACTACTGTGGGAAAACAACACATTTTGCCTTTAGTGGAAAGGTTACTGCCAGAAAAAGAAAGATCTACAGAATTAATTAATTACTTTATTTATTTTCGAATGAGTGTACATGTCCTAAATTGAACCCTCCGTACATTCATAGAAGGCCCTGCTGGTTTTAAAGTTGATGGTCTGTCCTGGGAATTGCAAACAGCCAGGTTTGTCCACAGTGGTATTTTCCAATTGCCATCCCAAAGGCCACGGAAGGTGCCACATTCCCTCCTGGCCCCGAATATTTCCTCCATAGACACACGAGTTTGGTTTCATGTCCTTCACCCCTTCTGCTTTCTCTTTCTTTGATAAAGAACTTAGCTCTTTCACTGCTCCCTTGTATGTTTCATTTGAGAAACATTAGCTGGAAAGCACACAAATCCAGAAGAAGTAAGGCTGGGCAATCGGGCCACCCAGAGAAGGCAGGGACCGAGAGCAGCACTTCCCGGGGGAGTGTTTTCACTAACCCTGAAATCAGACCCTAGCATGGTATATGGAGCTTATACTACCCCTGAAATAAAGAGCTGTGGGATGATAGACCAGGAGACAGAGATGTGAGTTCTGATCATCTCACAGGTGTCCATCAAGCCAATGCATCTGAAGGCTGTAGGGGGTCCTGCTGAGGCTTTCCTCAGCAGCATAAGGAAGAAGTCCCCCTCGGCTTCCAACTTGCAGGCACATCTTCGTGATCATTTGCCTCTATTTCAAAATAAGTTGTCTTAGATAAGCTCGTGGATTCTCCAGTAGATGAATCCTTCCTCCAGTCAGAAAGGTCCTTTCATACCTAACTGGATGCTCCCATCAACTGAAAGATGTGGCCCACATACAGGACACTGAGGGCCTACCAGGGCAACCATGCGAACTAAGCCAGCCACGTGTGCCTAAGAAGCCAGCAAAGTGCAGTTTGCACAGTGACCCAGACAATGCCATCATCAGAGAGACAAATGCACAGACGCTGTGAATATCAGAATGCCTTTTATTACCCTTTTGATTTTCACACATAATGTGTCATTTCTGGGTCATTTTTTTCTTTTTATAGAGACAGTTTTTAGACTCATCTTCTCAAACCTTAAGGCAATTTAGCACTACTAAAAATGCATTACAGAGTAGATGGATCTCTCTAGCCTGAGGAAAGAACAGAAACTAATATTTCGTATCATTTTTAGAGGCTGTATGTTAACAGCAGTGCAACAAAGACCCCTAACAACGATCGGCATAGAAGGCACTTCGAGGGGGTAAGCGATAATAATGCTGTGACACAGGCTTCAAATGACCAGCAGTCTTCACACTGTGACTAGCTTTCAGAGGCACAGCATTTAGAAACACGTGTGAATTCTCCCATGAGGAAATTTAATCTAAATCTTCCGAGTATGTTGTAAGTTCGTGGGGATCTGCCATTCGCCCAACAAGAGGACTTCTCACCTGACAAAGTAGAAACATTAAATCCTCCTTTTCACCACCCACCCAGCTGTTTGCTCAGCGGTGGGAGGTCCTCTCCACTCTCACGAGCAAACGTCCTTCATTAACCCTCCTCTTGTGATCTTGGGGTAACAAGCTTGATAACACCTAGACATTCCAGGAAGCTCAGTGGTACCTGTATATTTACTTCTACACTTGCGTTTGCCCCTGGTTCCTGGTTTCCATTAGCACTGGAATTCCTGCTCACAGGTCTTGCTTCTTTATTATGTTTCCCCAGAACATGATTCGATGGAGGCCACGACTGGGCGATATTTTTGCCGTGGGGAATCAAGTCGGCAACCTGACTTTTGCAGACATACAGATGTTGTTGAAGAAAAGCTACTGGGAGAGCCTCCTAATAATGAGTTTTCCTCCCACTTTTTCACACAATCTTTGTGAAAGTACAAGTCCTTTTGAGCGGTTACGCCCACATGCACCAGATAGTCCCGTGGTTGTTGACCTTGTTAGCCCAATGAAACCACATGGGCACTTATAACAATCCTAATATTGAGGCATCTACAGTGATCCAATTCCCAACACTGAAAGTGGTTTCCAGGACATGGGGGCAGTGGGGGATGAGAAGTTACTTGTTCGTTTTGGAAGACGGACTAGTTCTGGAGATGGACAGTGGTGATGCGTGAACGATGACGTGAATGTGCTTAACGTCACTGGACTGCGCAATTAGAAATGGTTAAGATGGTGAACCATATGCTATAGGTATTTTACCACAATTAAAGAGTTAAAAGGAAATCCTAATGCCCAGGCCACATTGCTGACCAGTTGAATCGGAACCACCGGGGGCAGTCAGAGCACGCCTGAGGATAGCAGCTCTCTCCCTACTGGAGATCAATGGATGCTAACTCTCCTTCCATTCTTTCCATGGAGGCATCTCTGGTGGAGGTATATTGGGCAAGGATGCGAGTGGTCAGAGATCCTGACGAGTTTTTAAAAGGAACTGGAAACACTGGAGACCAGGAGAATGGCCCCAAATAAATGCACTGGTATAAGTACATAGTGTTCACTGCGTCAATATTGTCCTTGAACTTGGCAACTCTTTCGCGTATCAGTGCTGATGATCTCACATGCCTCCATCAGCCTTGAGGTTGTTGGTACTTCTGAGTAACACCACAGAAGTTTTGTAGAATCGCACTCTAGAAGAGACCGCGGCAAAACTAAGAGACGCAGAGCTTTGCAGCTCCAACAGACTTCGGAAATCCTCAAGTCTTCTACTGCCACACTCTCTTTTACAGATGGGGAAACCGATAAACAGAGGAAATGAACTGTATCACAGAAGGTCATTTTAGAGAGCACTAGTATTCAGATTGTCCTTAAAAAGCCGTTTCTGTTCGTCAGGATACAATGGGCTAATACATTCTTCAGCTATCTTCTGCATTTTGAAAGTAACAAATTGAGGTATGCCTAAATAACCGTGATCTGTTGCCCCAGAAAACTACTTAAATGCATATTAATATTTTGATGAAAAAAGTATTATTACAGATATTGGAAAGACTGTGGAAGAAAGAGGGAGAATGCTCCATGAGTTGTACTTGGTGGGTTCTTTATTGGAAGCAGCTTCAGCCAGATAAATGAGACCTGGAGCATTCACGGAGCACCCTTTTTCAGAGGCACATAATGGTCTCAAATAGTGTGGACAGGAAAATACGGTTGTGCTATTTCTTTAAGTAGTTTTTGAAATATGGCCAATGCTCTTTGAAAGAAGAACCATCATTGGCAAATGTCGTTCATAGACTACAGTTTCTTAGTAACAGTGAATCGTATACAGAGAGTGAGATTCCTACATTCGGCAAATAGCATAGAAATCGGTGATGTCCCTCCAGTATTTTTCAAATTTTAAAAATGCTTTGGAGCACAACAGGGGATTTTGGTGCTGCATATTCCAATACAGGATGCTGTTCACTGATACAGAGAACTAGAAGGAATACTCAGTCCCAGACTCTCTTCCTTCATTTGGTTTTCCAAGTTCAAGAGAATAGTAAAGAAATTGTTACCAGATCTAAACAATGCTCTGATAATTAAGATAATGCTCAGTTTTCAAAAAATAAAAGGTAATTCTAACACTGTCCCTTTAAGGACAGTGAGTACAACTGGATTATGTCATAAGGATGGGAAACTTTTTCAGCAAGAAACTTAGTTTATGTTTTTATATTTTCTTTTAGCTTCCATTATAGTTTGTAAAGTTTGCTTATTGGCAAAATCCTAAACATGGATTTAATTCTAAATTAAAAAATTTTACAGTGATTAACTTGATAATCTCAATAATAATGATTAGACTTATATTTTCTTCTTGTTATTAAGATTAGCAACAGTGTACATAAACTATCCAGCAAATGCAGGCACTCAGTGTTTAACACAGACCCTAGAGGAAATAAAAATTAGCTATCTTCTTTGGAATAGTTCTATTCCTGAAAATCTACCTTTCAATCGAAATTCTGCATGCTGAATCAACATTCACCATTGCCTTAACAATGTGTAAATATGAGCATCTCTTTAGTATAAAAGGTAGACACGAAAGCTCTAACAAGTATTTCCGAGCACTTGCTGTGCTAGGCTCTGGGAATACTACAATAATGAAAAAAATCAAGTCCATGCTCAGAGCTTACATTCCTGGTGGGGGAGAGACAATGAACATGCATTATATGTGCTAAAAATAAATTGTAAACAGACCCGCATGTAACTGTGGGTGTTGGCCAGTGCTACGAAGTAAAAGTAAAAACCAAAGAAAGCACAGAGAGAGCAGGGGTGTGAATGAAAAGGTCCATTTCAGGGAATGTGGTCAGAAAGGGCCACAGGATTTGCGGAAAGCGTAGGCTGGGTAAGATCGGGGTCATCTATGTCCACTGTGTAATCAAGTATCTCTGAACAACGTAGAGAAGAGAGATGACACCAACGTGTCATGGAAAACATATATAGACAAACAGAATCACAGAAACAAAAAAGAGCTGACGGGGAGAACTGTCACTGCACATGACACCAAAATATTGCTTTACACATCACTTCCACTTTAAAGTAGAATTAAATTTCCCATTATAGCAAGCGAAAGAAAAATAGGAAGCAACAGAAGAACTCCAACAAAGCAAGAAAACAGGCGACTGTACAAGATGGGGGTAACCAAAGTTCCCAGACAGCCTCCACACTATTCTCTCTGTCCACGGAAAGATGTCAATTCACTAGTACCCTTGACCACCACCACAGTAACACCTGCAGTGGCTGACAATTTGCCTGGTTTCCCCTCGTTCCTCCGTCATTTAAAAAATGGCCTAGGGGCTGGGGCACCCGGGTGACTCGGTTGGTTGAGCATTCAACTTTGGCTCAGGGCATGATCTCACGGTTCGTGGGTTCGAGCCCCACGTTGGGCTTTGTGCTGGCAACGTGCAGCCTGCTTGGGATTCTCTGTCTCCCTCTCTCCATTGCTCCTGTGCTCTCTCACAAAAATAAACAAACATTTTTTTAAATGCCCTAGGGGCACCTGGGTGGCTCAGTCACTTGAGCGTCTGACTCTTGACTTCTGCTCAGGTCATGATTTCACGGTTGTGGGATCGAGCCCCGCATAGAACTCTGTGCTGGGCATGGAGCCTGCTTGGGATTCTCTTTCTTCCTCCCTCTGCCCCTCCCCCTACTCAAACATGATTGAAAAATGACTCAACGAAAGGACATGTATGGGGGGAGGGGGAAATAGGTGATGGGGTTAAGGAGTGCAGTTATGATGAGCACCAGGTGATGGACGGAATGACTGAATCATCTGCCCAGGTCAAGATTTCATGGGCCATGAGTTTGAGCCCCACTTCGGGCTCCACGCTGAGTTTTCTTTTCCCCTTCTTTTCTTTCTCTCTCCCTCCCTCTCTGCCCCTCCCGTGCTTATGATCTCTCTCTCTCTCTCTCTCAAAATAAATATATACACTTTATATAAAAAAAGAACTGTTGAATCACTGCATTGTTGCACACCTGAAACTAATGTAACACTGTATGCCAATTATACTGTAATTAAAATTAATAAAATTAATAAAAACGGAGTCCATGAGAGAACTTAATCAATAGCAATTCTTGAGGAAAAGAATGCCAAATTTGTTTCTTGGTTTATATGCTGGTCATGCAATTCTTTATATTTTCATGTAACAAAAGGCAGGTGGCTCTGATGTCACTGAAACTGACCTACAGTGGGGAAATCCTAAAGCTTGATGCAGCAACATCCTAAAGCCATAAAGAAAACTACTAGTGGTGAGAACACCAAAAAGAGAGGAGGGAGAGCAGCTGGGTGGCTCAGTCGGTTAAGCATCCGACTTCGGCTCAGGTCACAATCTCACGGTTCGTGAGTTCGAGCCCCGCGTCGGGCTCTGTGCTGACGGCTCGGAGCCTGGATCCTGTTTTGGACTCTGTGTCTCCCTCTCTCTCTGCCCCTCCCCCACTCATGCTCTGTCTGTCTCTCTCTCAGAAATAAACACTTAAAACATTTAAAAAAAACACCCTTTAAAAAAAGAGAGAATTATTGATGCGTTACAAGAAAAGGAAGAGGGGCTGAATGTGGAAGGTACTAGAAATAAACAGCAGTTTATCAAGAGACTCAGGTAATGGATTTTGTTCCGCTTCTCATCGATTATGTAATTTTCTTTTATGCACCCCGGTTTCTCCTTTCACTGGGTGGCACATAATTCCACTTGACGCCCCTTGACTCCACAGAGTGTCTAAACGTGAGATCTGTTGAGAAATGGGCGACGACATAAGAGCAGATGCTGCTAACTTGAACGGTGCTCCATAATCACCAGCCATACAAATGAAGTGCTTACTTTTAAGTCACAACTATCACTCTTCCAACACCCAAATTCCCTTTGTGAGCACAGGTTAGGTTTTAATCAAAGTTGACAACCTTCTCTCTGACCAACGGTGGCTAATTTGGTGGGTTTGCAGGGTACGAATTAGGCTACGACTGCACACCCCTAGGGACATCTTGTTAGCATCACCTTATTCCAATTCAATATAAAAACGTATCTCCCATATGTGGGGCACAGTAATAAATAAAATCAATAAATCCTGTGCTGTCCTCTTTCCTTTAGAGCCTCATAATCCAACATGATGGGAACATACATTTAATGTGACAGAAACATAAATATGCGACACGAAAAACTCTGCTGAAGAAGTTGAAACAACGGGTTGAAGCGAAGTGAGAGCAAAGACCCCTTATCCTACAAATAGAAGACAACTGTGCGGCTGGGCAAAGGCAGAGATGACTGAAAAATACCCTGTCCTACAAAGAATGAATCCTCGGGAGAACCATGGGGCAGGTCAGTGTCCCCCAGTTCTGCATCTTCAAGCTCCTCGAGTTTCTTTATTAGCCTGCTCTAATCTGCCTGTGAGACATCACCTGAGGAAAGTTTTCACGGTGGCTTAGGTGTGGTAGCAGGGAAAACCATATTTGGTTAAGAACAGGGCTAAGAACTGCAGGGTAGCAGTGGCCATGCTGGAGAGGAGGGACTTTTAGGATGGGTACTACAGGTTGCATAAATTTAGGATCTTTATCAAATGGGTTTCTGCCACGGAGATGAATTACAGTCACACTTACGGAAGAAAAGGAAGGAGAGCCACGGAAGAAAATGGAAGCCCATGTTTTACGGAAATCCAGGGGTCCCTACATGCAATGTCAGCATCTATTACATGCGATTAAGAATGTTATAAAGACTAGATCTGAGGGTTGGAAATAATACACACAAAGAACCTATACTATAACATGGAGCAACAATATCAAGTATAATATTTATATTTATTTTGTGTATAATGTTTATATGACTGACACAGAACGTATAACATGTGGCTATATAATATTTGCATATAATACACAATATTTACACAATGTTTTTAAAGAACCTATTAACCCAGCAGTGTGTAGCATGCATGGTTAGTCTAAGTGGATCCTTTATGCAAAATTACAACATGACATTCACTCTTACTTATCAGTTAGAACAAAGATTCCCTTGTGCTGAGTGTAGGGTAACCCCATGTTAAGGTGTAAGGCTTGGAATGGTGAGCTCAAGGTTAAGTGTGAACCACATCTTGACTCCTCATATGGCTAACTAGTGGTGTCCACACCCCACACACCCCTATCCGGCGGCCCTGCATGACAGGTGTGAAGATATTTAGTCAATGGGATTTTCCTCATTACAGATCTTTGGGACCAAGAGAGGCTTTGGAGTCAATAAGATCTGGTTTCCAGTCCCAGCTATGACCATGACTAGTTATAGCATCGTGGCATGTTAACATTCTGAATTTCAATAGCCATATCTGCAAAAGTTGGGATAACGGTATCTGTCTGCACCTACAGTATCTATCCTACCAGCATAGGAAATAGATGTCCGTATCCATCCACAAACTCTCCAACCCAACTCCAGCTCCATCCTTTACAAACTGATATATGAATTTTTCTATCAATCTACTCATAAATATTCCGTTCTAATGAATGCACTTTGTCTTTTAGAGAGTGGTCAAGGGTGGAAAAAAATATCAGAAAATTGTCCCCCAAATAATTTGAATTCAAATAAGGAAAGTTCAAATTTTAGGCTTCAATTATTTATAATTCTTTATATATAATACTGGAGTTAATATTTAGATTGTCTATGGAAAAAAAAGATTTCCATAGAAACAAAAATAATAGTATAAATAAAATCAGATGAGTATTTTACCAACCTAATATAGTGAACATTTTTTAAACAGAAAAAGCCCCAAATTATATATAATTACAGTGGTAACTACAAAGGAATTCATCCACTCATCTTGACAATGTTGGTCATTAGATTGGATTTTATGTTAGTCATTAGTTTTGATTACATGAATTTAGAAAGAACTGAATTGCTTTTCATTAAAAACAGTCTCCAAAAGAATTTAAACAATCAAGAACAGCCTCCTTCTTTTTAAAACACCAGCATTTATAGTCAGCTTATTATATGCTGAGCCTAGGACATATCACCTCACTTAATGGTCATGAGGTATGTTTACATGGTCATGGTCTTACAGCCTGCATATGAACACACATGGATTCTACCATCACCTGGGTGGAGGCAGTCGATGAAATAAAGACTTGGTACATCGGATGCCAGGGTCACTACAGTCCTAAACCACCAGTAGGGATGGCAATGACTTTTAATTTAGTTACAACGCAGCAAATAACTGAATAGCATGTTTCTTTGTTCATATATCCTTTCTCCACATGACTCTAACAATTATTTTTAGGCTGAATAGACTCAACGTCCATATGTAGTGTACCTCGTTTCAAGGTGTGGCCCACAGATCCCTCAGGTGGGTAGTGAGACCTTTTCAGAGGGTATGATATTTTTATATTAGACTGTTTTTATAATAATACTAAAAGATGTATGCTTCTTCCCCATGGGTTGCTACGTCCAGTGATGGTAAAAGAGCAATGGTGAGCAAACCCAATAGTGACCTAACACAAAAGGAAGCCATAGCATCAGGCAAGAGACTGAGAAGACTGAGGAGAAGGAGGAGGGGGGGGGGGGGAGGAAAAGGAAGGCCAGCATCACTTAAGAAAGTCCTTGATGAAGCAGGAAAAATGATTACTTTTGATAAATCTTGATCACTGAATACCTATGCATCTGTGGTACATACTGAAGCCTGACATGATCTCGAGGAAAAAGCTCGTTGAAATTGTTCGAATTGTGAGCTGAATCAACTGCTTTATTTTCATGAAACTTATTTGAAAAAAATAACTAATAAGCTATTATTGATAGCATTTGAGTATTTCTCAAACATGTTATTTATAGCTCCTTTTTTAAAATTTAAATTCAATTTAGTTAATGTAGAGTGTAGTGCTGGTTTCAGGAGTAAAACTTAGTGATTCATCATTTACATACAATACCCAGTGCTCATCCCGACAAATGCCCTCCTTACAGCCCATCACCCATTTAGCCCATCCCCCAGATGCAAAGTGGTGCAGCCACTCTGGAAAATGGTATGAAGGTTCCTCAAAAAGTTAAAAATAGAACTATCCTTTGAACCATCAATTGCATTACTAGGTATTTATTCAAAGGATACAAACATGCTGATTCAAAGGGGCACATGGACCCCAATGTTTACAGCAGCATCATCAACAATAGCCAAACTACAGAGCCCAAGTGTCCATCGACTGAGAAGTGGATACAGAAGTAGTGTGTGTGTGTGTGTGTGTGTGTGTGTGTGTGTGTGTGTGTGTGTATACATATATACATGTACATGTACATATACATGCCCTGATAAGTGGTATTTTCTTAAATGTTGGCTGCAACTTGGAATATGGAATCATAACAATAAACATTTTATACGTCTTTATCTTAAAAGCCATTGATCTAGCTATCAGAGGGAGGGAGGGAGACACAGAATCTGAAGAGGGAGAGAGGGAGACACAGAATCCAAATCATGTATATACACGTGTTCTCACACACACACACACACACACACACACACACACACACACACACACTGGAATATTCCTCAGTGATCAAAAAGAATGAAATCTTGGTATTTGCAACTACATGGATGGAACTAGACCATATTATGCTAAGTAAAGTAAGTCAGAGAAAGACAAATATGATTTCACTCACATGTGTATTTTAAGAAGCAAAACAGATGAACATAGGGAAATGAAAGGAAAAATAAAATAACATAAAAACAGAGAAGGAGGCTAACCCAAAAGAGACGCTTCAATATAGAGAACAAACTGAGGGCTACTGAATGAGCCTTTTATTTAAGAAAAATAATTTACAAAATTTGTCACCAATGATAAAATTCAAATGGTCTAATAGAAATTAGAAATTCTGAAAATTTGTATGTCCCATCATGACCTTGACAGCTTCCCAATGCTTAAATATTTTTCCAATAAGATATAGAGAGATATTAAAATATGCAATGTTTTTGACATTGTATAGTGAAATGTATCAACATTCGGAAGAACTCAAAACTCAAAGAATCATGATTTGTCAAATGACCAATGCATGATGGTACAAAATCATGGATGAATAAAACATTTCAATATGATAGCTAGATCAGTGGCTTTTAAGACAAAGACGTGTAAGATGTTTATTGTTATGATTCCATATTCCAAGTTGCAGCCAACATTTAAGAAAATACCATTTATCAGGGCATGTGGGTGGCTCAGTCGTTAAGCATCTGACTTTGGTTCAGGTCATGATCTCACAGTATGTGGGTTCCAGCCCCGCGTCAGGCTCCGTGGTGACAGTTCGGACGGAGCCTGCTTGGGATTCTCTCTCTCTCTCCCTCTCTCTCTGTCCCTCCCCTGCTCACACTGTCTCTGTCTCTCTCAAAATAACTAAACTTAAAAAAAATTTTTTAAAGAAAATATCCTTTATCAATTTTTATAGTATCACCTATTATATATGTCTATGTATCTTATTGGAAAGATATTTAAGCATTGGAAAACTGTCAAACTCATGGTGGCACATACGAGAAACAGACTCTTGAATGTAGAGAACAAACTGAAGGTTACTGGACGGAAGCATGGGGGAACAGGTTATACAGGTGAAGGGGATGAAGGAGGGCACTTGTGATGAGTGCCGGGTGTTGTCTGGAAGAGATGAATTACTAATTCTACACCTGAAGCAAATATTATACCGCATGTTAACTAACTAGAACTGGAATAAAAACTTGGAGGAAAACAATAAATATTCATTTGTTATTTTTTTAATATTTTTTAACGTTTATTTATTACTTTCAAGAGACAGAGACAGAGCGTGAGCGGGGGGGGGCAGAGAGAGAGAGAGGGAGACACAGAATCCAAAGCAGGCTCCAGGCTCTGTGCTGTCAGCACAGAGTCTAAGGCGGGGCTCGAACCCACGAACTGTGAGATGGTGACCTCAGCCGAAGTTGGACGTTTAACCGACTGAGCCACCCAGGTGCCCCAAATATTCATTTATTTTTCAACCATATGTGAGGCAGGATTTTTAAAAATATTTTAGCTAAAACAACATAGTGGAACATATTAAATGCAGCAGCAGGTGTATGAACACATATATAGTGTCACCGTACTCACAAATGTCAGAAGAAGGCTGGAGTGACTAGGATAGACCAAGGCAAAGTGTATTTCAGAGCAAAAAATACTATCCAAGATAAAGAGGGACACTTCCTAACATCAAAGGTATGCATTCATTAAAAAGACAACAAACACATATGTAACTAAAAACACAGCTTCCAAAGACATGTAGCAAAAACTGATGAAACTATAAGAAATAGACAAACCCACAATCATAGCAGGAGATTTCAAACTATTTCTCTCAACAACAGAACAAGTGGCCAGAAAGTCAGTGAGGATACAAAAGACTTGACCAATGCTGTCATCCAACTTGATCTAACAGACCTTCAGGGAACATTTCACCCTACTATGGCAGAACATACACTCTTTCCAGTGCACATAAAATGCTTACCAAGATGGAGCATACTCTAGGACAGAAAACAATTCTTGGTCGATTTAAAAGGATTTAAGTCATACAAAGTATGTTCTCTGACCACAAAGAACCTGGGGAAATCCCTAGATATTTGGAGACTAAATAGAACACTTTTATATAAGCCATGGATTGCACAAGTAATCACAAGGGAAAACAGGAAGTATTCTGAACTGCATGAAAAGGAAAACATGCTGTTTATACAAGATACAGGTAAATCCATTCTTGGAGTAGAATTTAAAGCACTGAACACCCACATTAGAAAAGAAAAAGGAATCTTAAATCACAGCTTCAATCTTAAGAAACTTCACAATGAAGAGCATATACATCCCACTGTAATCAGAAGAATGAAAATAATAAAAGACCAGAGCAGAATTCAATGGAATATGAAACAAAACCAATAGAGAAACATCAGTGACACCAAATGTAGATTTTTTTTTTGACAAGATCAATAACACTGACATATCACGAGTCAAGTGGGTCTGGTAAAATAGAAAACACAAATTGCCAAGGTCAGGAATTGCAATTCTGCCACCACTACTCATTTAAAGGACAATGAGAAAATATTATGAATAACTTTATGAAAATAAATTTGACAACCTGGATAAAAATCTGAAAAATACGTTGAAAGATGCAAACTATCAAAGCTAATACTTACTTAAGCAGGGTAAGAACCTGAACAGGTTTGTATGTAGAAAAAAAGTTGAACTGTAATTTAAAAACTTTTTGTTAGAAAATTGCACCTCCAGATGGCTTCACTGATAAATCTCTCAAAAACTGAAGAAAGAAATGTTATCAACTCTACACAAATTCTTTCAGGATGTTCCAGAGCACAGAATATTCCCTAACTAATTTGATGAGACCAGCATTACTCTGATAGCAAAATCAAGAAATTACAAGAAAAGACCATAGGCTAATATCTCTCATGAGCATACATGCAAAAATCTAAAACAAAATTAGCAAATCAAAGCCAACAGTATATAAAAAGGATGATACATCACGACCAAATTAATTTATCCCAGAATGCAAGAAAAATCAGTCAATGTAATTAATCATATTAAAAACTAAACAGAAAAGATCATCTCAATAGATCTAGAAAAAGCTTTTCAGAAAATCTATATCCATTCATGATAAGAACCTACAACAAACTACAAATAGAAGGACGCTTTTTCAGCATGATAAAAATAATCTATAAAAACCCTACAGCTAGTATCACTCAATGATGAAAACCAGAATGCCTTCCACCAAAGATCAAGAATAAAGCAAGAATGAGGATGCCTGGCTGGGGCAGAGCATGTGACTCTTGATCTCAAGGTCATGAGTTGGAGCCCCATGATGGGGGTAGAGATTACTAAAAATAAATAAAACATTAAAAACTGAATGAAGCAGGAAAGGCTTACCATTTGTATTCAACCTCATAAGATAGGTCCTGGCCAGTTCTTTCAGGCAAGGAAAAGAAACAAAATTCATTCACATTAGAAAGAAAAACAGAAAACTGTTTATTTGTAGTTGCGAGCATCATCTAGAGACCTAGTCCTCTGAAGTGTAGAAAAAGCTACTATAACTGGATTATCACAGTTTTTTTAATTTTTTTTAAAGTTTATTTATTTTTGAGACAGAGAGAGGCAGAGCACGAGCGGGGGAGGGGCAGAGAGAGGGAGACACAGAATCTGAAACAGGCTCCAGGCTTTGAGCTGTCAGCACAGAGCCCGACGCGGGGCTCGAACTCACGGACCGTGAGACCTGACCTGAGCCGAAGTCGGACCCTTAACTGACTGAGCCACCCAGAGGCCGCTGGACTATCACAGTTTTGCGTGCGCGCGCACACACACACACACACACACACACACACGTCCATAGATGGCAAAAATATTTACATTTGTATTCAGTCCTATAGGAAATTTACTCTTTCCTATCTCTTTCTCTGCTGTTATATTACTCAATTGCCATGAACTTGGAGACATGGAAACAATATAGAGATTCCCCAGGAAACTCAGGATTTGAAAGCGTGAATGTCTCATCTGAGATACGGGAACCCCTTTCCTTCCTTCACTGGTTGTCCCCAAGACACACATAACCCCAGGGGCTAATGTTTACCCCAACGTTGAACCTCTTCTTCAGAAATAAGGCTGTTGTAAGAATGAGCAGAGTAAATACCAGCACATTCATCTACGATGCTCATAAAATGCTCCATTGCTGGGCTTGTGCTGAACCGATACTGGCCCTGGATGTCTCTGAGCTCCTTGTCAACTTTTGGAGATTAAGAAGTTTCTCTGGGGCGCCTGGGTGGCTCAGTCGGTTGAGCGTCCGACTTCGGCTCAAGTCACGATCTCACAGTTTGTGAGTTCGAGCCCCACGTCGGGCTCTGTGCTGACGGCTCAGAGCCTGGAGCCTGCTTCGGATCCTGTGTCTCCCTCTCTCTCTGCCCCTCCCCTGCTCATGTTCTGTCTCTCTCTGTCTCAAAAATAAATAAAAATTTTAAAAAAATTAAAAAAGAAAAGAAGTTTCTCTAGTTCCTTTTACCATAGCATACAATTTGAACCTGGCATTGTCAGACAGCATTTAACTCATCATGTTTTAAAACAGAGCTATTCCAAAACAGACCAAGGAAGTTCCCAGATCCCTGCAAAGATTTTCAGGGATGACAGAGTGCTGGATGGACAATCTCCCTCACACGCAAGGGGCACTTGAATAATACCGCGAGTGCCCGTGGGCCAGGCACCATTTCAGTCACTGAGGAAGGCGGAGTGAATAAAACACCATCCCTGCACTGGAGAAGCGTGAGCTGGATGGGGAAAACGGACACATGAACAATAATGAAGAAGAATCGTGGGCGAGCTGTGTGTACAGTTCTCTGGGAGTGAGGCAAGGAGAACATTTTTTCCAGGGTGAAATGGGGAAGGGGCAAGTGGAGGAGGTCACTTTTGAGATAAGGAAGGAATTCAAAACATAAAAAGCTCTACGGATTCCAGCAAGAATGTGTACATTTCGTGTATCTGCTTGCTTTGCAAAAGACAAAATTCCTGGTGCCTTCGGCTGACTGCTATTTTATCTGCTGGTGGAAGCCTGCACCTGTCTCTGCCAGAGAACCCACTGAGAGCGCTCACAAATACCCACAACCAAGCCGTGCTCTGGAGAACTTCCTTGAGCCAAACGAAGGAAGCCAATAATGGGCAGCCAGGGAGGGTGGGTACCGGAAGGGGAGCCAGCTGGTCGATGTGACCCGTCCCCTGAGAGTCCCTGTGGGTTCGGACTGAAGCTCCTCGGCAGCGAGAACCAGCCTGCGTCTTAGCTTTTCACTCTGCCCCCTTTGTGCCCCCCACTGCCCTTCTCCAAAGAGCGCTTTTCCAAACAAACAAACAAAAAAATCACTTGAAGAAGAATCCTGTCTCAGGCTCTGCTTCAAAGGAACTTGAACTGAAACACCAGCTCCCCTAGCTACACTTAAACTTTGTATCTTTAACCTGTAAACCACATGATCTCCCACCCACTTCAAACAAGGCGGACACCGCTAGGAAGTCAAACGCATTTTGTTATCGTGTGTATTTTCTTTGTTTCCTTTTCATGGAAAAAACAGTATATGTGTCTATAATTATACCAACTTTATTACAGCCAGCCTGTAGACAATTTTATTCTTTCTCTAACCTTTTCAAAATTACTATCGCTACTTGTCTTTTTCACTCATATGTGGAATTTAGGAAACGAAAGAAACAGAGAGACAAAAAAAGAGACTCTTAGAAACCGAGAGAGCTGTTGGTTACCAGACCGGAGGCGGGGGAGTGAGGGGTGAGACAGACAAAGGGGTCAAGAATCCACTCATCTTGAGGAGTACTGAGAAATGTGTAACATCAGTGAACTAGTATACTGCACACTTGAAACTAATACAACACTCTTGTTAACTATACATCAGTAAATAATTAAAATTAAATAAAATTTCCCCAAATGGCCATTGCTAC
The DNA here is from genome assembly GCF_028749965.1 of Puma concolor. Classification (NCBI taxonomy): domain Eukaryota; kingdom Metazoa; phylum Chordata; class Mammalia; order Carnivora; family Felidae; genus Puma; species Puma concolor. The sequence continues at coordinate 3,273,973 of NC_141670.1, forward strand.
TCCAGCTTCACTGAGGAATATTCCTTCTTCCTTCTCTAGTGGCACAACGACTCTGTTTCAGTTTCCTCTTACTGTGGTAGCCCAAGCTCTCTACACGTATCTTTATTGTTTCCCTGTCAAAAATGGTGACATTTTAAGGGAGGAAAGCACTTTTCCCAACCCCCTTTATTCTTTATTTTGAAGCTTACTCCCAGTATGTGTATCCATCTTGTAAACTGGCAAACATTTCTGGAACTAATGGAAAGGAATTCCAAAATGCAAAGAAATGATATTGTAATCATTATAAATATAAATGGCATTATAATTATAATACACTATTACAATCACCACTACATTAATAATGTCACAACTGGAAAGTAGTCTCTAGCTCATCACGATCCTAGTAAAGTGAATCATAACATTTTCTGAAATAAATTGCATTGACTGCCACTTACATTCATTCATTATTCTAAAAATTGAATGAAATAATTATGAGGCTATAGTTAAATTTTTGCCCCATGTATTTTTTTAAACATTAACCAAAATGCATTAGAATAGGAGATGGTAATTAATGAAAAACCGGAAAAAAAAAAACCCTTGAGACAAATTTTGATTATATTCATTTAGGGTTAAATATTTAATACTTGCTCATATAGTGAAAGGCATCAACTCTACACCACGTGGAAGTTTTAAACACAGTCTGTCTTAGATTTTTACACAGTATGCCTTACATATAGGAGCCCCGTAATAATTGAGAAGTTGTATCTTTAAATCAAAAGGACATCAGAGTTAAGGACAACAAGTTGAAATTACATATATTTTAGAAAATCACATGCTTTTCAAATAACTTCTGTATCTCTTACCTGAAGTCGGAACCTGCTCTTCTTCCATTTTCCGGAATCCCGGGATCTGGACACATGTCAGAGACCAACGCAACGCCTCCTTGACTCACTATAATAGAGAGAAACATTCTTGTAAATTTGGTTAGCTGTTGGGGAAATCCTCAGAGAATAAATTTACGTTAGGCAGGCTTGGTTCTTAGACCATGACTTTAAAAATGCGATTTATTTTAGAATTAAGACATGTTAGATATATTAAAATACATCTTTATTCTTATGTCTGAAAAATAAAGACTTCTTATCCAGTGAAAGGATGCCAACATTCTTTAGTCTGAGCCCTTCTTCTATTGACGTGGTCAAAATTTAATTTTAAGAAATACATTTTCTCCTTATGTTCAACTTTACAATAGGTCACAACTAATAGCATGATGGGACAAAAAGAACAGAATGGTAAAATGCCATTTTATATAGAAGTTTATATAGAAGAAAGCCTTCATCCACTCTCCACAGATGAAGTGAAGACACTAATTATTTGTTAATGCCCAGACGAGACATAATTTAAATAAAATTACCTATTATGTTTAAACATTGAACATGTTTATCATTGGACTAAAAAAAACGAGTATCATTCTTCTTTTACAAACATGCTGATGTATTTTCTGAATGTGTTCCATGAGGAGCCTTCCTCCTACTGGGATGCTGTACAATCACATAATAGTTTTTAAAGGACGCACTTGCTTATTGGATAGAGTAGCTGCCACTCCAACACCCACCCCACCCTATCTAAGTTGTCTAATCCAGCCGAGGCAATTCCTTCTTTCTTTCCAGAAATTTGCTCAACAGGGGGCTTGGGACTCAATTCTGTGTAGTGAGACATGAGGGAAAGTCTGGAGCTGTGCCACTGGGAAGACATTCCAGTGAGCCAACAAAGACCATCTCTGTTTTTATTCTGGATCTTTCTGTGTCTGGATTTCGAATGTGGAATTGTTGGTGCCATATTGCTATGTTCCAAGAATGGAGGGTATATCATAAATGGAGGAGAAAATATATATACCAAGTACCTGGACCCTGGATATCATAGTTGAGACAGAAAATTTGCCAACTCAGGAACCTACCCTACCTTAACATCCTGTTGGGTAACTCGTGTTTCCTACAGCTTAAACCCATTTAAATAGATTGTTTCATTACCTATCTATATCTATAATATGTATGTTCAGATCATATTTATATATTTATAATACATATAAAATATTAACTATATATAATAGATTTATATACTTTTTCTCCAATATATTTTAAGTGATTCCATGAGAAAAAATATATCTAGTTAGATACTGAAATTCTTAAGAATAGTATTAAAACTGTGCATAAAAAATGACAATAATCACAGCAAGATTGTTTTCATTGCTAAGTTAGAATGAAACTGGGATATGGACGTAATCCCTCATTAAGTACAAATCTTACTAAAATATGTTAAATAAATTTATTCTTAGGAAGCACTTCATCATTCCAAAATAATCTTCATTTCTTACAGGTTTTCATTGAGATTTTTAAATCGTCTAATACTCATTTTGCAGTGGGGTGTGAGAAATGGATTCACCTCTGAAATCTTCTTTCGTATTTAAGTATTTGTTTTTCTCACTATCATTTAAAAATGATCCAGCAAGAAGGGCAGTGGCATCAGTAAGATGATGGAACAGGAAGTTGCAGGCCCTCACCCCACCATGGAAACATCAAGCAAAAACTACAGACGAAATAAAATAACTTTGTAGGAACTCTGGATACCAGTCAGAAGTCAACAGCAGTCAAGCCAACGCCCAATGAGGAAAAGCCACATCCATGAGGGTAGGAGAATTCTTGAGGGTTTAACATGCCTTGCTTCGCACCTTCGTTCCTGACCTCATTCGCGAGGGTGGAGAAGCAAAAAGAAGCTTGCTTGCAAATTCTGGCCTGTGGGCTGCATGAGAGACCGGTTTTTGTCTCGCCTGCCTTGGAGCTCATATGGGGAAAGGCAGCCAGAAGCCACGAAGGCGCTGGTGGACTGCTGCATTTGTGAAGTGCGAAGGGCTGCAGCCATGCAGGTATCTGGGGCCAAGAAGTTACAACGGAACATCTAAGATCCCGGGAAAGAGCTGGAGTGAGGCTCTTTGCGGTAGTAACATATCAGAAAGCAGCTGGATGGGGGTCTGGAAAAGCATACGCACAGACCCAGACGGCACACATTCCCAGAAGAGACCTGAGAAGACCTCAAGTCTTCGTGCCAGGCTAATCCTATGGCTCAGGGGCCCACTAATTTATTCATTTTTATTTATTTTTTAATTTTTTTAATTTTTATTTTATTTTTGACAGAGAGAGACAGAGCATGAACGGGGGAGGGTCAGAGACAGAGGGGGACACAGAATCTGAAGCAGGCTCCAGGCTCTGAGCTGCCAGCACAGAGCCTGATGCGGGGCTCAAACTCACAGACCGCGAGATCATGACCGGAGCCAAAGTCGGACACTCAACCGACTGAGCCACCCAGGTGCCCCTAGGGGCCCACTAATTTATAAAGGTCTTCCACACCATTCTGCAAAAACTGGGAGAGAAAACTGTTTATTTCAGGTGAACATTTTTTCACAAAGATCACAAGTCATACAAAAATAGAAAGATGTGCCCAATTCAAAGGAATGAAATTAATCTCCAGAAACACTCCCTGAAGAAACACATGCATCAGGCTTACCAGATGAAGACTATAACACAACTGTCTTAAACAAGAATTTGAATAATGTCTGAATGCTTCTCACATTTGAGTAAAGATGCAAATATACAAATCCAAGGAGCTAAACACACTCCAAGTAGGATAAAGTCAATGCAACCCACAATGAGACACATACTCAAACTGTCAAGAGACAAAATAAAACAAATCTTGAAAGCAGAAAGAGAAAAGCACCCCATCACAAATAAGATCCCCAATAAAACCATCAGGCTTCTCAGCAGAAACCCTGTGGGACAAAAGACATTACGTGAAATATTTAAGGGCTGAAAGAAAAGCTCATGTTAACTGAAAATTCTCTATCCTGCAAAACCTTCCCCCACAATAAAGGGAAAATTAAGGCATAAACAGACCAAAAGAAAAGCAAACTAAAAAAGCAGAGAGAATTCATTACTAATAGATCGGCCCTATAAGAAACATTAAATGGAGTCCTTCAAATTGAAATGAAAGGGCACTAGACAATAACTCAAAACAAGAAGAAAACACAAAAGTTCTCTTGTAAAAGGAATTATAGACAGAAATCTTTTTTAAAAAGTCTATTATGTAATTTTGGTTTGAAACTCCATTTTTAAAATTTTCTACATGATTTAAAAGACAAAAGCAGGTTCCACATGAGAGTGAAAACATACCTAACAGAAGACCACAGGGGGAGGGGAAGGGGAAAAAAAGAGAGGGAGGGAGGCCAACCATAAGAGACTCTTAAAGACTGAGAATAAACTGAGGGTTGATGGGAGGTAGGAGGGAGGGGAGGGTGGGTGATGGGCACTGAGGAGGGCACCTGCTGGGATGAGCACTGGGTGCTGTATGGAAACCAATTTGACAATAAATTTCATATTAAAAAAAAAACAAAAGCATAAAAATATTGCAAGTCTGTGTTAATAGATACACAATAAATAGAGATACAATCTGTGACATCAATAGCATGAAGTGGTGGTGAGGGCAGAGTGAAGGAACACAGTTTTGTATGTGGTTGAAGTTAAGTTGGTATCATTCTAAGATTGTCATAATTTTGGGATCTTACGTGTAATCTTCATGGCAACCTCAAAGAAAGTACCTATGGAATATGCACAACAGGAACTGAGATTGGGATCCTAATAGGTCACTACCAAACATCAACTAAACCAAAGGAAGACAGTAATAGGAGAAATGAGGGACCAAAAAAAGGCTGTAAGGCATGCAGGAAACAAATAAAAATGGTCAAAATAAGCGCCTTCCAATTAGTACTTTCTTTTGTTTTTATTTTTGAGAGAGAGAGAGAGAGAACACAAGCGAAGGAGGGGCAGAGAGAGAGAGAGACAGAGAGAGAGACAGAATCCGAAGCAGGCTCCAGGCTCCAAGCTGTCATCACAGAGCCTGACCTGGGGCTCAAACTCACAAACCATGAGATCATGACCTGAGCCGAAGTCGGATGCTTAACTGACTGAGCCACCCAGGCATCCCTCAATCTGTACTTTCTTTACGTGTAATCAGCTCCATGTTTTGGCTGAATTGTGTCCCCTTAAAATTCACAAGTTGAAGCCCTACCCCCAGTCTTTAAGAATGTGGCTGCATTTGGAGAGAGGGTTTTTGAAGAGGTAAGTTACAATAAGGTCATTAGGGTGGCCCTATTACAGTATGAGTGGTGACCCCATAAGTAGAGGATTAGGACACAGACACCCACAGAGAGATGACCTTGCAAAGACACAGGGAGAACACAGCCATCTACAAGTCAAGGAGAGGACCCTCGGAAGAACCGCCCCACCACCACCTTCATCTTGAACGTCTAGCCTCCAGAACGGTGAGGCAATCCATTTCTGTTGGTTTAGTCACTCAATTTGTGGTACTCTTTTACGGCAGCTCTAGCTGACTAATATATTCCCCATCAAAAGACACAGATTGGCAGAATGGATAAACCAAAACAAACCAGGATACAACTATGTGCTGTCTACGAGAGATTCACTTTACATCCAAGGACACACAGCAGCTGGGAGCGAAGAGTTGTCTAATTCACAAGGCCAGGAGGTAGAACAAGCTCCAGGAGAACGGCCTGGTGAATTTTTCTTTCACATGTACAGAGTTTCAGGAGGGAAGATGAAATTTTTCTGGAGGTCTGGTGATCTGGAGGTCATCATGGTGGTGATGGATGGACAACAATGCGAATGTACGCAATGCCACAAAACTGTACACCTAACAATGGTTAAAATGGTAAATTTTATGTTCTGTGTATCTTACCACTGGGTGTGTATGTGTGTGTATTCCAGCAAGTTATAAATCTGTGACCTATCAGCACATCAACTTCTATCAGTCTGACGGTTCTAGAGTAGTCCCCTTTATCCACGTTTCACTTTCTATGGTTCCAGTTACCCGGGCCAACCATGGTCCAGAAGCAGATGATCTAAAGCCTCAAGCTATGTCACAACACCTGTGACACTCGCCTCATTTCATCTGATCAGATAGGCATTTTATCATCTTCACATCATCACAAGAACAGTAAATACAGGACAGTAAGATATTTTGGGGGGGAGAGAGAGAGAGACATTCACATAGCTTTTATTACAGTATATTGTTATAACTGTTCTATTTTTTCAGTAGTAATTGTTGTTAGTCTATTACTGTGCCTAATTTATAAAATTAGACTTTACCATTGCTATGTACGTTTAGGAGGTAACGTAGCATATATGGGGTTCGGCACCGATCATGATTTCAGACATTAACTGGGAGTGTGAGAATGTATCCCTTACAGAGAAGGGGGACTGACTTCACTACTTTTATCTTCAGCCCATGGCTTCAGAGTCTATATCATGTGCTAGGGCAGAGTCCCCAGGCAGTAGGCAGCGGTCTACTAATAAGTCTCTCAAAGAGACTCTAGTTTTAATAATCTCAAACTTCAGTGCAGAGTATTATTTGCACCATGTTTTTTTTTTTTTCTGTCATCATCACTTAGAAACATCTTATATACCCCAGAGCACAATGGTCATTGCTGTGTCATATGAAAATAGCTCATTAAGGTAAATGGCCATCACTGTTTTTATCAGAACTGGTCTGCTTTAGTGTGGCTCTTATTTCATTATTCTAGAATAACAGACTGCTCTAAAACGTAACATAAACGCTTAAAAGAGGTCTACTTCTATCTCCTCTTTTTCTGTTTTTCTCCCGTGGAGTAGTAATAAAAAGAAATGAGAGAAATTGGAAGTACCCATCCAAGTCAGATCAAAACACTCTGGGTCTTTTTAAAGATAATGTCAAAGTCACTTATTTATTCAAGAAAGGTTACTTACTTGGAATTCTGTGAGAGCACAGAATAAATTAGACAAGCCCGAATGGTTTGCAGATGGCAGAAGATAACAGAAAAGTGATGAGGGACTAAATGTAAAATATGGCTGATTTCCCGAAACAAAGATAGGTTTTTAATGGGATAACGACGGCAAAGACATGGTGACAAACAGGTTATGTACAAGTAAACAATAAGCTCCATAAATCCCAACTACCTACCCATCAACATCATGACCAATTAATTTCTCGAAAAACTGAAGCTTTAAAGCTGGAAAGAGTCATGGAGCTCAATCTGCTTCAAGCAGGTTCCCCAGTGCCTTGGAGACACATTTTCAAAAGAGAGGAATTACTTGGTTTAATATCATTTTAACTCTAATTTTGTTGAATTACATCTTTTCAAATCTCCTGGGACACATGCCACAGATATTAATAAATATATTAAACTTTAGTCAAAACCTTGGAGATAAAAATCAAAACTGGAAATATCCAATGGGTAGACTCATCACCCATCATTAATACCAAAGCAAGATGTAAAATTATGCAAATGGATGAACAGATACAAATTAGGCAGTTTGTAAAAGACTTCTAATGAATTGTGATTTAAAATGTGTAAATTATATTAATGTATATATACTTAAATGCCTTTTTCAAAGTATCTCGGTTCACAATATGAAGACTCCTATGAAGTATGTTCAGTAAGAGGAAGATGCTTTACCATATTATCCTGCTCTTTGAGGACATGCCTTGTGACTGTCAATTAAAATTCAACATGAATTATTTGCAGCAAGCTATACAGCGAGACCAGTGCTATAGAGATAAAAGTAACTAATACAAAAGAAATATAAACAACTACCTCTATTATTAAAGAAAACAGAGACAAATAACTCAGTGGAGACAAGAATTACAATTATTGAAATAGAAACAAGCAGAAAGAAAACACTAAGAATAATAATGATGAGGATGATTTTAAATTTAAATCTGGAATTTAATTAAATTTAAATCTGGAATTTAATTAAATTTAATAATTTAAATTTAAAGCTGGAAACTCCAGCTGTCATTTACACACACACACATAGAGCTCGTGCGCATGAGCAGAGGAGAGGGGCAGAGTGACAGAAAGAGAGACTCTTAAACAGGCTCCACGCTGAGCATAGGCTTAAACCCAACAGGGAGCTCAGTCTCATGACCCTGGGATCATGACCTGAGCCAAAATCAAGACTAGGATGCTTCACCGACTGAGCTACCCAGGTGCCCCTACAGAGTTCTTTAGACTGAATCCATACAGCCGTTCCATGAGGTGATAATATTAAACCCATTTTATAGGAAAGAAAACCGGGGCCAGAGTTGGGACCTGATAGATTCCAGAATCCAGGTTCTTTTCCCTACACTTCCTGCAATAAGTTACTGAGACATCGTACGTTTAAGGGCTCTGTAACTTAAACCAAGGCCTTTAAAAAATAATGTTAAAAGATTCTTCATAATAAAATTCGATTTCTAATGAAAAGATACCAAGCACCAAAAGGTGGAGTAAGAAAGGTGTTTTCATTTATACTCCCAATCTAACATACATATGTGGAGCCATATGCTTTGAGCCATGAGGCTTTAGCTCCAATATCATCTGGTGGCAATCTTCCTGCAGTAAAAAGACCAGACTCGCTTTCCACACGAGGCCCTAAGCCACCTCGGGAGCACAAGAGCTACGGATTGGCTTGAAGATTCAAATATTCGTGTAAGGTGCCATCTTTTGAGTTAAAATTTAGTTTGTATGCCTTTGGAATAAACAGTCCAAAATAAGAGCCACTTAAAGAAAATCCGACTTTTTAGTGACATTGCTCCTATGATCTATTATAACACATTTTTATTTTTGATACTTATTTCCATATGTTTCAAATGGATCAATTTTGAGACTAATTCTAACCATTTTACACCTTCAGAGAGGTGACATGGTTTTAGTTCCGTAACAACAAAATATGTTGTTCTACAGAACATATTCTGGTTGAAATTCCTTGGTAGCAATATTTCCCTCTGTCAATGACCTTTCGATGATACACACCCCATGCCATGCATGTGTGTTTGGGGGGTACTGTAAACTTCAGACTTTCCTGCCATAAATCAGTGTGGAACAAGTCAACACTGACATTTGTTCCTTCCACATTTAACAGACTCGGTATTTCTTTACTGAAATGCAAAGCAATGCCTACTTTCTAATGCATTTCCTCTTTTTGATTTGCAAATTTTATCTTGGCAAGAATAAAACTTATTCCTATTGTTTCTTCCTAAAACAAAACGAAACAAAACACTAAACCACTAACTTAACTAAATGTAAACCTCCACAACATTTTGCTATTGTACTAATTTCTTTCATTTAGCTCTAACAGGATTATTCTTACTTTGTTGGGTATCACATGGGATACTTCCACATGCATACCAGAATTAAAGGTAACTTTTCTCTGTTTCTGATGAACATTTATAGTCTTTGCCAGCAGTTGGTTCGATCCCAGAACAGTACACAAACACTGACAAGTAAAACACAAACTGATGATATCTGAATGAAGAAGTCTTATTACCAGCGCAACACTAGGGTCTGAAAGGGAGGGTTGGCACAGAAGTAACTTATCAACACATCTTGCTTCGATCTGTACTTTTTGGACCTCAGATTAAATCATCAAGGAAACACCTCTTATGCAACAGAATTACAGAACATGAAGCCCCTTGTGTGAGCTATATTTGTCAAATGCTTCCTTTAATATAATGCCAGACATTTTGTCTGGACTCTCTCTCTTTTCTCACTGCATTAATTTGCCGACTTTTAAAACACTAGTAATTGAATGCCCACTATCATGACTTTTAGATCTAAGTTTGCCATGTTCTTATTTCCAGTTCTATTGCCTATTCCTAAATCAAGCTCTTAGCTTACAGCAACTTATTTTTCAAAGGGATTTTAGGGGCACCTGTGTGGCTCAGTCAGTCAAGCATCCAACTCTTGATTTTGGCTCAGGCCATGATCTTGCAGTTCATGGGATCGAGCCCTGCATCCGGGCTCTGACAGTGCTGACAGAACAGAGCCTGACGGGGATTCTCTCTCTCCCCCTCCCCCACGCACACTCTTTCTCTCTCTCAAAATAAACAAGTAAACATTTAAAAATAAAATATAGTTTAGCTTCTTACGTAATAAAATATTATATAGTAATAAAAACATTATCGAGGAACTTTCAAAAATGTTAATGGTTCTCAACCGCACAACAAATAAGGATGATTTGGCTGTCACTAAAAACCTCCCGTCTTTCTAACATTATTCGAACACTATCTGCAGCGATCTTATGGTCCAGGTCATTTTAAACACTCCAAATTCTCTCACTATTAAGACTTATTTTTTTCTTTAACATTGCCTCTTCTAGATTGTTTTTGTGCCAGGGGAGAAAACAAGAAGTTCTTAGAAGAGCTATGATGTGAGTAATTACCCTTCCAACTGCTAAAATTACTATGGCAGCAAATGTTCAAAGTGGGAGTACTTTCCTTATGTATCTCCAAATTAAACCAAGATATTTATTCGGTACTCAAATAAAATGAAAAATAAGAATATGCTAGTATAAAACCAGTCTCAATGACCTCTGCAAAATCAGCAGCATGGAAATTTATGCCACAGCCTACAGGCCTGACTCCTCCCATCTTCCGGCACGTTCACTTGGATGTACATTGGCAGGCACCAGAGATGTCTCTGTGCACCTGTCCTGGTTCCCACAGATGCAGGGTGACCATCACTCAGGGACGAAGCAGCCTCAGCTTGAGGTCTTATAGCCTGTAACTTCTGCTTCAGTCTCCTGCAAATTCAAGGATGCTGGACTTAGGATTCTTGAAAATGTTTAGGGCTTCTCAAAGATATGTCACAGTGCACCTAATTATACATGGTCTTCTAACAGTAAAACCAACATCTGATGAGGCCAGTTTATGATACTTTGCATAGGATGTGTGTTACTTTGCATAACCTTCAGATATGAGAAGAAAGGGGAAAAAATCTCAAAGTGAGTGTATACTATAATTGATTCAGGCATATATATATATATATATATATACACACACACACACACACACACACATATATATATACATGAAATTATTGTAAATTTATATTACAATACACATATTTTGATACTTCATATGAAAGATAATTTATCTACATCATAAAAGTTTAGTTGTTAATTTTTACATCTCAAAATAAAAAATAGATATCTGAGTGATGAGTACCCATAGAAAACTTCTTTCTCAGATAGTTTGTAAGTGATTTCAGAAATTTATATTTAAAGGCATTCTGACTAACACAGTAAATGCAACTTCTATAAACGTGTTTCATATACTTGACATATATATTTATCACTTACAAATGTATTCCACATGTATTCATATACAATATTAAATAACTTAAATTTTACATTAAATAGATACATTCAGATATATATTTATAATTATATATTTGCTTATATAAAATAGCTTTAAATGTATAATATTAATAAACCAGTGCTATTTAATACAAATGGTTTGTATATCACACATACTTTTATAATATACATTTATTAATATTTGTTTACAGTAATACTATATAATAAGAGACAGACTAAAACTATTTTAAGATGGCAGAAATGTTAAGTTCTCTGAGAATTTATGTGATACACATAGTTTAACATTATAATGATGTATCAATAATGTATGTATTAATGTATCAATAAATCAAATTGCTTGGTCACTCTGAAAACTCTCCTTATCTCAGCATATCCGTATGGGTAATTTCACTCTGTACATTATTCGGATGTTCTGCAAACGTGTAATCCAGAGGAATGCAATTTTTGACTATCGTAAAGTACATTTCTTACAGCATGGTGATGGTCATTTTGAAAATCCAAAGGTGTAAATACGTGGGAGAAATAATAATCCCCACTCAATGATATAGTATATGTATAATGTCTCCATTTTTCAAGTTATGAATTATTAAGTTATATGTATTTAAAGTAATAATGGCCTATCACCTCTGGTCATGAGTTCTTAGATCTTAAAAACCAGTGAAAAAACTGTAGGATACTTGTAGTCTGGCTACGATTTTTTCCTTCCATGGTCTCAACTGCATATATCAATAAGTTATAGACATGTAAATATGAAAAGCGTAAGAATCTAGTATTAATATTCTAATATTATTAAATATAAATATTAATAAATAATATAATATTAATAAATGTATTCCAACAAAAATACATAAAATTTAATTTGTGTAAGGAAAGGGATCATAGCAAGGAGAGGAATCAAAGCATGTGATGTACTGTGGCAGGTACTTTTACACATTACATAATTCAATCCTCACAAAATCTCTGCAAGGAAGTTACTACATTTGACAAACAGGAAAGTGGGGTTGGGAGAGTAGTTAATATATCCTATTTGTTCAGCTGATACATGTATCAGAATTTTTGCTTTCAAGACCTACATTGTTCTTACTACATTAATTCATTTTTTTAATATACTTGGCTAAGGAGGGTGTTTTGAGGAGATAATATTCATTTATGGACAAAGGTTTTTATTTTCTATGTTTTTTAAAAATTGTTTAATTAAAAGAAAATTTTTAACATTTTATGAGAGACAGACCATGGGCAGGAGAGGGGCAGAGAGAGACAGAGAGACAGAGAATCTGAAGCAGGCTTCAGGCTCTGAGCTGTCAGCTCAGAGCCTGCTGTGGGGCTCGAACTCAGGAACCATGAAATCATGACCCGAGCCAAAGTTGGATGCTTAACTGACTAAACCACCTAGGTGCCCCCTTCCATCAGTGTTATATAGTTTTCAGAGTACAGGTCTTTAACCTCTTTGGGTTGGGTTTATTCCTAGATATTTTATTACTTATGGTACAATTATAAATGGGATTTTTTAAATTTCTCTTTCTGCTGTTTCATTACTGGTATACAGAAATGCAACAGATTTCCATATGTTGATTTTGTATCCTGCAACTTTACTGAATTCATTTATCAGGAAAAAATTCTTTATGTATGTATGTATGTATTAGAGAGAGAGGGAGAGCAGGGAGGGGAACGGTGAGGGAGAGAGAGAATCCTTAGCAGGCCCCATGCTGTCAGCACAGAGCTCAATGCAGGGCTCAAACCCACAAACCATGAGATCGTGACCTGAGCTGAAGTCCCAGATGATTAAACAACTGAGCCACCCAGGTGCTCCTATGGACAAAGGTTTTTAAATTTTTTTTTTCAACGTTTATTTATTTTTTGGGACAGAGAGAGACAGAGCATGAACGGGAGAGGCAGAGAGAGAGGGAGACACAGAATCGGAAACAGGCTCCAGGCTCTGAGCCATCAGCCCAGAGCCCAATGCGGGGCTCAAACTCGCGGACCGCGAGATCGTGACCTGGCTGAAGTCGGACGCTTAACCGACTGCGCCACCCAGGCGCCCCTGGACAAAGGTTTTTAAAAATGAACATAACTTATGTGCACTTCACAAATACTTGACCTTATAAACATTATACTTCCAGTATTAATACCCATGTAAATAACTCTAAATATCTTTAACATAAAAATCAGATCATATATACTTTATATATTAAATATATATTCCAGTGTTTATTTATTTATTTTCAGAGAGAGAGAGAGAGAGAGAGAGAGAGAGAGAGAGAGAGATAGACAGTGCAAGTGGGGAAGGGTCAGAGAGAGAGGGAGAGAATCCCAAGCAGGCTCCACACTGTCAGCGCAGAGCTGGACACAGAGTCCGATCCCACAACCCTGGGATCGTGACCCGAGCTGAAACCAAGAGTCGGACACTTAGTCAACCGAGCCCCCAAGGCACCCCAAGAGCAGATCATAAAACAGAGTATGTGGTGTAGTTTTGTTTTTATGCAAACAAAACAGAAAAAAGAGTGTACGAGTTGATGCATGTACTCCCTTAATACCTAACCTTCGTTTGCTGACTTGTAAACCTCTCTAGTCATGAAATGTCTACCCTTATAACTTAATATTTTAAGTTGTACAGGTAACTTGTAAATGTTGGCTGTATGTATTTATATAGTTGCATTATCGTATAATGAAAATAGGTTCTTTCTTTAAAGAGAGAAAGACATGGGGTGCGTGGGTGGCTCAGTCGGTTAAGCGTCTGACTTCGGCTCTGGTCATGATCTCGCGGTTCGTGAGTTCGAGCCCCACATTGGACTCTGTGCTGACAGCTGGGAGCCTGGAGCCTGTTTCAGATTCTGTGTCTCCCTCTCTCTCTGGCCATTCCCCCTCTCGAGCTCTGTCTCTCTCTCTCTCTTTGTCTCTCAAAAATAAACAAACATTAAAACAATTTTTTAAAAGAATAAAGAGAGAAAGATGCATGTAAAAATGAAGCAGAGATCTGCCTCTCCATGTCTTCTAGACCGGGGACTCAAAGCCATGAACTTACTTGCCTTCTTTGTCAGGTAATGCTTCCACGGACACAACTCACAGATTTGAATTTAAAATAATTTATCTGGACCTATAACATTTACTTTTTTGAGAAATTTAGCTTCGATGTATAAAAGATAGGAGACAGTGATGAAGGTTCTCATTGGAAGAACGCCATTCGGTAGGCAGCATGCATTAGGTTTCATCACAAGCTCAGGTATAATAGGAGGCAGATGGGAAAAAAATATCAATACCTCAGTAATTATACATTGTCCCTTATAAGTATTTCCTACCTAAAGAGCTAGGCAGTGGTGTGTTTTTAAAAATGCAGTGTTTCAGCAGTCCTCTCCTGCCACTTTGGTGAAGCCAGAAATCCCCGGGGGTGCAGAGAAGGTCCGCTTTTGTTCAGCGGAAGCTGAGGGAGGCATCCAAATGCAGGGAGGCAGACATACACCCACTTGGTGGAGCTGAGCAGAGCAGCATTGCACCAAGAAGCCTACACGCCCTGGTACATCACATCGTAGTAGGTGAGAGCAACACCAAGAAATTAACTAGCCCCTGGAAAAGATACATGTTTCTGGCTTTCTACTTTTAGTACAAGAATATTCTTTCCCTTAAGTGTATCTGGTAACCAAAGGAATCTAAGAATTTTTTAAGTTATTAAAGATAAAGGTGGCCCAAATCCTGAACCGTGACATCGTTAAATGCTGGCAAGGCTATGGAGGAGTGGGGAGTCTCAGTACAGGTGGGAAGGCAGGATGGTAAGACCACTTTGGATGGCAGTTTGGTGGTTTCTTGCAAAACTAAACACATTCTTACCACGTGATCCAGACACCACACACCTTGGCATTTACCCCCAAAGAGTTGAAGACTTACAAAACCCTGCACATGAATGTTTACAGCAGCTTTATTGATTATTGTAAAACTCAGAAGCAACCAAGATATCCTTCCTTAGGTGAACTGATAAATTGTAGTACTTCCTTCCAGACAATGGAAAACTTTTCAGTGATAAAAAGAAGTTAAAGGGGCGCCTGGGTGGCTCAGTCGCTTAAGCGGCTGACTTCAGCTCAGGTCATGATCTCGCGGTCCGTGGGTTTGAGCCCCGCGTCGGGCTCTGTGCTGACAGCTCAGAGCCTGGAGCCTGTTTCAGATTCTGTGTCTCCCTCTTTCTGACCCTCCCCCATTCAGGCTCGGTCTCTCTCTGTCTCAAAAATAAATAAACATAAAAAAAAAAAAAAGAAGTTAAAAGTCATGAAAAGACATGGGAGAATGTCAAGTGCGTATCTCTAAGGGAAAGAAAGCAATCTGAAAAGGTGACACACTATATAATCCCAACTGTATGACTTTCTCAACAAGGCAGAACGAAGCAGTAAAAACAATCAGTGGTCGCCAGGGACAGAGAGGGGGAAAGGTGAACAGGCAGAGCACAGAGGACTTTTAGGGCAGTGAAAATACTCCGTAGGACATCCTAATGATAGATACATGTCCAAACCCAAAGAGTGCACACCACCAGGAGTGAACCCTAATGAAAACTGCACACTTTCGGTGATAACTGTATGCCAATGTAAGGTTCGTCAGTCGGAACAAAAACACTCTAGTGGAGATGCTGACTGTGTGTGTGTGTGTGTGTGTGTGTGTGTGTGTGTGTGTGCGCGCGCGATTAGGAAGCATGTAGGGCATCACTGTACTTCCTCTTCAATTTTGCTGTGCACCTAAAACCACTCTAAAATAGTCTTAAAAAATAAAGTAACAAAAGGGAAACAAAAGAGAGGAAGAAAATGAGGAAGAAAGGATCAGAAGGAAAAGAGGGCAGCCTGGGTGGCTCAGTCAGTTGAGCGTCCGACTTTGGCTCAGGTCATGATCTCATGGTTTGTGGGTTCGAGCCCTGCATCGGGCTCTGTGCTCACGGCTCAGAGCCTGGAGCCTGCTTCGATTCTGTGTCTCCTGCTCTCTCTGCCTCTCTCTCTCTGCATCTCCCCTGCTTGTGTTCCGTCTCTCTCTCTCTTTCTCAAAAATAAATAAAAATGTAAGAAAAAAAAAGAAGGAAAAGAGGAAAGGGGAAAGGATGAATCAGGGGGTGAAAAGGAAAGGAAGAAAACGAGAATTCCAGCCTGTCCCTGAGGGACTTCAAGGCTCACGGTGTAGATGAACACAGGTGCGACAAGAGGAGCCCAGGGGCTACTGGAGAAGAGGGCACCCCGGCAAGGGGACAGAGTGGGCAAAGATAGGGAAGGCAGAATGGATACGGATCATCCACACCACAGAGGAGAACTGCTTATAAAGGGGAGGTGGGAACATGGAGAACACAAGTCAGGTATCAAGGTAAAGGTCGCACCGTGAAGACGCTTTCTGAAAGAGAATCTTTTTTTTCTTTTTTCTTCAATATATGAAGTTTATTGTCAAATTGGTTTCCATACAACACCCAGTGCTCATCCCAAAAGGTGCCCTCCTCAATACCCATCACCCACCCCCCCCTCCCTCCCACCCCCCATCAACCCTCAGTTTGTTCTCAGTTTTTAAGAGTCTCTTATGCTTTGGCTCTCTTCCACTCTAACCTCTTTTTTTTTTTCCTTCCCCTTCCGCATGGGTTTCTGTTAAGTTTCTCAGGATCCACATGAGAGTGAAACTATATGGTATCTGTCTCTGAAAGAGAATCTTAATGAGAAGCAGTCTTACTTCTTTCTTACGTATTCTTTCATATATGTATCCCACGTGACATTCAGACGTGTTCTCCATTATGGAGACGTGTGTGTTTAGTGATACATGGTTGTAATGTGAAACGCAAAAGATGAACTGTGTGTAGATGTGTGTGCATGTGTGTGTGTGTATTCAAATATATTTATTCTGAAATATCTTCTCCGAAATCTGAATTGGATTTTCACTTTTTTAAATGGCACCTACCATGGGAATACACTTAATCAACCTTTTTTTGGTTCCTTAGAAAATGGAACTTTGGTAGAAAGTGGAAAAGATACCATTTAAGGTAATTTGGCAACATCTTTCCTCCCGGAAGGACAAAATATAATGACTGATAAATGAAGGAAAGTAATAAGGTACCATAATTAGAGGATACAGATTGAAAAAACACAATATTTGTGTTAGAAAAATCAGAGGAAAATAGTGATTAAAAATTAAATAACATAGTGCAGTTCTTCATCTTTCAGTTCTGGAGAGTGCAGAAAAGCTACCTGGCTCTCAAGGTGTCGTAGTGCCAAGGCTGGGATTAAGGACAGATGCTTTCAGAATGGCTGCAGGACCTTGGGCGAGCTGGTTGTTCAACCTCTAGGAGACTCCATTTCCTCATCGGAAATACCTACCATGCAAGTTTAAGGACGGTGCAGGCAGCATGCTTGGAACTGCTCAATAAAGATGATATTACTGCCAGTATTTGCTCCACTCCTCTTCCCTATAAACACCTCAGGCTACATTATTTCAGTGTGCTCTTTCAACTCTAATATTCCATGAGTCTGTCTCCATGATTCCCATCCTCAGGGAAATTTCATCCAGGGATGTGATGAAACATAAGTTTACTTATAAAAGATTGGGGGTAGAAAATGCCACATGAGAGGGGCGCCTGGGTGGCGCAGTCGGTTAAGCGTCCGACTTCAGCCAGGTCACGATCTCGCGGTCCGTGAGTTCGAGCCCCGCGTCAGGCTCTGGGCTGATGGCTCAGAGCCTGGAGCCTGTTTCCAATTCTGTGTCTCCCTCTCTCTCTGCCCCTCCCCCGTTCATGCTCTGTCTCTCTCTATCCCAAAAATAAATAAACGTTGAAAAAAAAAATTTTTTTAAAAGAAAATACCACATGAGAGACACAGAAAGAATACAGGTACAATAATATTACACGGAAAGCAACGTGTACTTTTCATAAAGTGGAAAGACAGAAAGACAGAAAGACAGGAAAGAAGGAAGGAAGGAAGGAAGGAAGGAAGGAAGGAAGGAAGGAAGGAAGGAAGGAAGGTAGGTTGGTTATTTGCATAGCGGAACAAAGGCTAAGAAGTGTAACAGGAACTGCCATTCAGAAACACAGGGTTTAGCGGGGTTTAGCATCTCGGAACTCAAATAAAACTAGTTGTGTAGGAAATCATACCTTTCAACTTAGAAGTAAGTGGGTTTGAAATTTTGCTTCCATGGCATTTGTACCTGTTTCCAGTAGTGCTATTGTGTTATATTTAAAAGCCGCAAGACATGTTAACGTATTTTTTGAAGACACGGTGCGTTTTTATTCGTAAGAAGCAAACAACTGAAATGATTATTTCTCTGATAGGCTGCAGTCATCAAAATCACCATGGAGAGGACACTTGAAAATAGAAAGAGCAAGTTAGTTGTGGCCGACTCTGTGCAGCTGCCCGCCATCCACTCAGCAGCACAGCGGCTGAACGCCCCTTATGGGAGGCTCTGTGTTAGCTTCTGGGAGGCTTAACCTCATGAAATAAACACCAGACAATAAAAACCCAAAGCAATTTGCAGTTACAACTTGGAATCGGTGCCACGAAGGAAAAGGCAGAATACGGTTAGAGACAGAGTTAGGGGGAACAGAGGGAGCACAGGATTCGGGGTGGCATCAGGCTGGCCCCTGCAGGGCAATGGCATTTTGACGGACACTTGAGGGCTGTGTGTCCGTTAGCTAAGGGGCAGAGTGGACGCTGTAACCCTCACGGCAAGTCAACAGCCAAAATCGGGCCCCCAGGGAGGAAAGATAGGGGAGCATTTGAAGAACCGAAACGAGAAGGCCACGTTGCCCACCCACATCACTGCTGACAGAGAGGAGGTCAGAACCAGATGGGAAGCCACAAAATGGGAAGGTCTGATTTAGCGCAATCAGGTACCGGCTACTCCTAGAGGACTAGCCTGGGGAAGGTCAAACGCAGAGGCAGACTGATGGAGGAAGCTGTCCGCAGAGTCCAGACAAGAGATGGGGGAGGCTTGCACAGGCACAATGTCGTGGAGCAGGTGACAGCTTTTATTGCGTTGGAGGGGAAACGGCAAAGATTCTGTAAGTGGTTTGGTCATAAGGATGGAAGGAAACACAGTTACCCGTTTGAAGAGCTGAATGGAAGGAGCTATCACTTCCTGTGCAGGGGAAGGGCAAGTAAGAGGAGAGCAGATGAAGATCGGAATGCTGAGCCGTTGTTGATCCCTTACATTTCAGGTGTCGATAGACAGCCCGTGCACACGTCAGCTGCACATGCATGCGTGTGTGTGGGCTGGCAGAAGTGATCTCTTACATAAACCCAGGATTCCTTACCATAGACGGCGTATTTAAAATCACGGGAACCACTGATGTGATCCAGAATGGGGTTCTGACACTGCCCTACCCTTGAGCCATCCAAGCGTGCTTGTTGCCACGGGCTGGGCCTTCAGCCACATTTTCCCATCAGCACCTTGTTGGCACACAGAGACCCGCCCACGTCTGCCTTCCCAAGAAGCCCTCCGTGGTCGTCCCGGCTAAAGTAACGGCCTGCACACGCCCCGTCTCTCTCTTGTCTGGACAGCACTTCACGCCATCACAAGTTTCATTAGTCATGCATCTGGGACCCTTTCTCCATCATGGGAGTCCCGTGGCAGCAGAGCTTTGTCTTGTTCATCACCCTACCCCCAGAATCCGTACAGGGACTAGCACACGGAGGAGAACGACACTACCGACCAGCTGATGGCTGATCTGAGGAACAGCCGAGCAGCTGAGAAGCAGCAGGTAGGGAGGCAGTAGGTAGTGTCGGGGGAACAGATTAAGAGAATTTCCAAGATGAAAAGGTTGTGAACAGTTTGCAATGAGGCTAAGAAGTCAAGTACATAGAAGATTAAAACATGTGTATTGGTTTGACAACACTAGAGATCACCGGGGATTTCAGCAAGCTTAATTCAGGTCAAATAATGAAAAACCAAAGTCTTTGTGTGGAGGGAGGGATTTAGCTGTTCCAGGAAAATGTTCCAGGTACAGCTTTCGAGTGTATATAATTTTCCCCGAGGATTGATCTTAAAGGGGATTGGGATTTTTCTGCCTTAGTAAAAGGACTTAATCTATCTTTAAAACTTGAATTTTCCTCCACACCCAAGATAATCTGGTTTATCCCTGATAGACCAACACTCTTGGAGAGCTGTCCTCCTGCCCTTCCCAACTGCAAATGAGTGGCCGTCAAGTTACAGGCTGGACAGAGAGGATACTGATTCCATGACCATGGGTGAACTCACCGTCGATGTGCCACTATGGATACAACAACGTGATTATTCTCTATTTAGATTTTCTCATTGTGGTTTTTATTATTACAAGCAGAAAATTTAGCAAGGCTTTTCTTTCAAGTTCTTGGTAGAGAAGACTAACAAAAACCCCCAAGTTTGTCACAAGATTAAAAATGCTTAGGCAATGAAGGGGGAAAAGAATCCATGATTTCTAGTACTAGCTTGTCACCGTATGGTGCTAGAATCATCGTATTACAGAAAGGTCAAGTCTTAGGTCAGCCATGCTTGTGGGGGACACCCTTTTATCTTGGCGGCTGGAACTGTGTTCTGCTCCTTGGGCCTCTATTTCTAACCTCTGTTCCCCATTACCCTCACGGAGTAAGAAAAAACAAACCTAAAGACTATCCCTGGGTATTTCTATTTTAATACAATATTTTTCATTTTTATGTATTTATTCATTACTGAGAGAATTACCAAAAGCTCCCAGATGTATCTCCGTAAAACTGCGGTGGTGAAAACCTCAGATTGCGGTGGGTGTTGCTGATGGGTTAGACCAAACAGGTTGCGTTGTTTTAATGCATAAAAGAGGAGATTCTGAATTACGGGAATTTCTTTAAAAATAACTAATTTAAAAGGACCATCGTTCTAATGATTCATCCCGGTAATATTTAAAACGGGAAATGACCACTTAAGTAAGAAGGTGACGGCAGCTGCTGTCATGCCCCGGTGTCAGCATACTTGTGCTGTTCTGATCAAGTCCACCTCCCATGTGCTCCCCCTCTTCAGGTGCAGGGACAGCCGGGTCTCACGCCAGTGATATTCTTTACAGTCTGCACTCCGGTTTGCTACCCTGCTTCAGGAAGGAGGCTCTCAGAGAAGCGTGGGGGATGAAACGGAAGCAGCAGGCTTTAAAAAGTATAACGATCATTGTAAAAGTACAAATTCCACTTCAAGAAGAAAAAGAAAAACGCACCTGAGAGCTACCCTTCCTTAGTGACTATCCTAGTACCGGGCACCTCCAGGGTTAGCCTCTGTGCCCTGTTGGCTCCCTTCGCTAATTTATCTAATAGTTGCTGGTATCTCTTTTTCCCACCATTTTCCCCCTAATTTTCTGACTAAAGAAATTATCGACTAATAACTTCTTGAAAATAATGCCGGCACCTGGGTGGTCCAGTCGCTTAAGCGACCGACTTTGGCTCCGGTCATGATCTCACAGTTTGTGAGTCTGAGCCCTGCGTCGGGCTCTGTGCTGATGGCTCAGAGCCTGGAGCCTGCTTCTGATTCTGTGTCTCCTTCTTTCTCTGCCCCTCTCCCACTTGTGCTCTTGTCTCTCTCTGTCTCTCAAAAATAAATAAATGTAAAAAAATTTTAATTCTTGAAAATAATAGGTATCACGAACTCTCCTTTCCTCACAAAACCTAAACCAAACACAACTTAAAATGCTCACATTGAGTATAACAGGAATTACAATGACAGTGAAATAAACACCGACAAGTAAGTTTTTAATACTCAGCCTGGAGGCTCAGGAGGGGGAAAGACTCAGAGACGCACTGTGTAAAAGGTGTTATCGGGAATGGCATGTTTTCTTTCAGACTGACAAGTTTGTAAACCAGGCGAGGTGAGACACTGAACGAATGTTTCTGCCCCTGTATGATGCAAATAAAATCTGGCAGATGCAAATGCAAGTGTCCAATTCAGAAGTCAAAAACAAATGTTGTGGAACCAAAATGTAGTGGAGAATCAAGCTGGTTGTCCATTCACACAAAAAGCATACTTCATCTCAGCCACTACAACCCGTCCTCATTTTGGCAGGTCTCTTGATATTTCCTAACCAAACAAATAAATGGTAAAGGTACACATTTTCCCACCATTGATGTATATTGCATGTCAATCTGAAACATCTGATTATCCTTAAACCAAAAATGAAAATTCCATGCAGAACATTCACTCTCTTTCCGGGAACCGTAGATGCATTTGCTTTATAATCACCAGATATTATCTGTCACACATCCACTTGATACATAGCATGTAACCAGCTACAAACTTTAAAATATCATGAAGATCACAGAAGCAAAGTGACATGTGTATTCAAAACTATTTAAAATATACAGAACTGAATCATCCTAATTTAAGAGAATTCAGTATGAAATATGATGATGGATGTCCACGTCCCTTATTTAAAACATCTAGAAGTAGTCCTCATCTGGCATTATCACCAGGGCAGTGAACGTAGCTGAGCTGGGTTGTCCTCACCTGCATATTAAAGGATTGGTCAGTCCTTGACCTGCCCTGGGAGGTGACCTCTAAGCCTTTGGAATATCCTCCTGCCCGAGAAAAGCATCTTTGCTTACTAGAGCTCCGGGCCATGGCAGGCAGTCTGTGCCGACGATGTGATCATGTGGGAAGAAGGGCCACATGGTATCCGCGTGAACTCTGTGGTGCTCGCCGACCACACGGAGCCACACGGGCGGCCACTTATGACTGTGGATGGCGAGGCTCACTGAGTGTCCCTGGTTGGCAATACAGCATGTATGTTTGTCACTTGTCATTGCCTGGAGAAGCAAGTGCTGTCTGTGCAACTCTGAAGGGACAGGACATCTGGGTATTTTCTCTTGATCTCTCCTGGACTCAGCCCTAAAAGTCCCTTCCGTTCCTTGACTTCAGTCTGTGTCTTTGCTGAAATAAGTGTAGCTGTGAGTATAATGGCTTTTCTGAGTTCTGTGAGTCCTTCCAGCAGATGACTGAACCTGAAGGTTATGTTGGGGACCTCAAACCACATCAGCCAGTAAGAAAATAACAGGTATAATAATTAATCTGCTTAACTAGACCGCCTGGTTCAAATCCTTATTTCAGGCACACGCACTCACTACTGACCACTAATAGTGATGGCTGCCTTTTTGTTTTCCCTCTTTTCTCCAAGATCTGGAAGGGGAGGATGTGTGTGAAACCTTTAGGAGTCTATCTAAGCCAATACAAGTCATTTTATTTATGTTACCGGTTGTTCTTGAGGTATGTGCATGTGACTTAACACTGGCCATAAAATGTGAGAAAAATCTTTGGGGAAAATATTCTTTCTCTTAAAAGGAAACATGATACAGGGGCATTCCTCCTAGTCTTGGTCTCTGGTGCAAGCAGAGATCTGAAGCCTGGAGCAGCCTCCATGCAGCCATGATGGGATCAGCGGACTCCATGATAGTTGCAGAGACAAGTACAAAGACGGTCTGCTGAATGCTGCTGGGTCCTTCGGTAACTGACCTCCAAAACAGTCTACTTCCAGACTTCTGGTCCATGTAATGGTACTTTTTTTTATTTTACTGTTTAAGCTAGTTTTTGAGTCACGCGATCCATTTTATTTTAAGCTGTATGATTTTCAGTCAGCAGCATCCTAACTGAAAACGGATTGCCCCACTTGCTACTTAGGTCTTTGGGGAAATTTCATAAACAATGAATGTCTGAGAATGTCTGTAAAGTGAGGACGGCAATTATACATGTGTTGGAAGGCTGTTGTGAGCTTTGGCATCATAAAGATCTGAATTCAAGTGTTAACTCACCTTATGAACCTGAATGAATCACACTATCCCTTTCAATCTGTTTTCAAGTCTTCAAGAAAGGTAACATAACTTGCCATAACTTCAGAATTGTTCCCTGGCCTGAATACAATACGTTATGTTGAAGCATCTAACAGGAGGAATACATTTAGTGGTTTGCTTTCTTCTGTATCAAGATAATAATTTAGTAAAATAATGTCTAATATTTGATTATTTTGTATGGACTCAGCACCATCATAAGTACCATTCAAATGTATTATTTAATCTTCCTAAAGACCCTGTGAAATCACATGCCAGAGATGTCTCTGGTGTAATGATGTAACGATGTTAAATGATTTAACTAAGGATATACAACCAATGAATCAAGGAGCAATAGGTCAAGCCTGTTAGATAGATACATAAAATATATATTAGATAGATAGATAGATAGATAGATAGATAGATAGATAGATAGATAGATACATGATAGACAAATAGATGTAATACCATAAATAATACACAAAGAATACATTATCTGTTCAAGCCACTTCTCAACCCCAGTGGTAGCTGTGGCTTGATAAGGAAAACCAGAGCAAGAGCTTCAATGTTGGTTTATGAGGAGAGGAAAGCCTTATTCTTGGCCCACCCCCCCAAACCCACAAGCTGCTCTTGAAATTCTGAGATGTGACAGTAGTGACGACAGGGACTTCAGATGTATTTGGAGATCCAGGACTAGAAAAAACTGCAGAAGAAATACTTGTGGCTCCTTCTGATGTAGCCTCTGGAAAATGTCCAGACTCTATATGATTCTCCTACCTGGTAACTTATGGAAGCAGAAGAAACATGTACACTCTGTGCCAGGGAAGAATGTATCTCTCTGCAATAGAAAGTCAACAGGTAGGAACCAGGCTTGTTCATGGTCAGAACAGAAAGAATACAGCCATGACCTAAAGTAGAAAACCCCCAGTCCACCTGCAGAGAGGACCCAATCTCAAGAAGAGGAACAGAGAAGGGGCAGGGAAGTCTTATGTTGCTAATTTCATAAAAATTGTAAATGCTCTCAGTAACTAACACTTAGTATTAATCACACTTTGCTAGATTTGTCCTTCTGTGAAGGAATAAGAAAGGCAACACAATCATATGTTAACTAAACTTGGTGAAACCAATAGCATCTTTTTTAAATTCCTTATTTTCATGTACCTTCAGTGTGTGTGTGTGTGTGTGTGTGTGTGTGTGTGTGTGTGTGTGTGTGTGTTTGCATGCGCGTGTGTGTGTACGGGCCTTGAAAGCTGTCGTTAATCAGGCCTCTCTGGGCCCATAGGAATGCCGAAAGCAAAGTTGGATTCAAGTTATTGCAGAAGACACTCAGTTTCTCAAACAACACACATTTAACATGAAATGGGTAATCACTTCACTGGAGTAAATTGCCTCTTTCAGACTTTCCATTTGGTTTCTTGTGTGTGACTCATTAATCCCCACGCACATCCAGGGTAGTAAGTGTTAGCAACTACCAGCTCTCTTCTCCAGACGGAGAAGCAATGAGTTGCTAACAATAGAACCCAGAATCCCCAGTGGGGACATTTCATTCACCACCTCATGGAACAACTTCAAACCGAGTAGGTCTTGGAAGCAGTAATAAAACTCTGGTTCTATCAAAACCCACAGATTTCCTACTTTATTATTAAGTGGCTTCTTGCGCCTTTGTTTTCGTCTGACAGGATGTATAGACACGTGTCGTATACAGTAAAGCAAAACTGGGTCACTTGGGTAAGCGTATTTATTCCAGTACAAAAAGAGAGAAGCATGGGAAATGAAGAAAATGTATTTAAAAACCATGATTTATGCCTCAGTTATGAAATGCTTCTTATAATCTCAATAAGCCATCACAGAATCTCTGAGAGAATACTAGTATTTATGTCCATGCGTGAATTCCAAGTGCATCGTTTACTTTTAAGAAGCAGGTTCTAGGCTGAATGGAAACATCTTAGATAAGTATTTCCCTTCCTGTCACTCAGCATCCCAGCCACCCATCGCAACACAAACCGCCATCTGTGTGACATCCCAGGAACCTGTGCACACCTCTGCTGACCTCTCCTTCAGGCTGATTCTAACTTTCCTGGTCTCGGTAGGGCTAACTGCAGCCAGGTTTCGGGACATGAGCAGTATCTATCAACAGCTCACATTAAGAAACATAAACACTGAATAAATTTCATACAAAAATGAGGTGAGAGCAGGCACCCTGAGAGATAAGCAGTCCCAGAAGACAGGGACCATCCTAACAGCATCTGCAAAGCCTGGCCACCTGGAGCTTCCCTTTTGATAACTACAGTCACCAGAAATGGACAGTCTAAGCTAACCTAGATGGATGGGCAGATCGATAGATAGACGGGTACAAAAGACAGTGTATACATATTACGCATAGTATATAATATATATAGCTGTACACAATATACAAATTATATATATTTATATTAAAGTATATTTATTTAAGTTTATTTCTGAGAGTGTGTGTATGTGTGTGTGTGTATGTGTGTGTGTGTGTGTGTGTGTGAGTGGGTGTGTGAGTGGGGGAGGGGCAGAGAGAGACAAAGAGACAGAATCCCAAGCAGGCTCCGCGCTGTCAGCAGAGAGCCCTATGCAGGGCTCAAACTCACGAAATGAACCATGAAATTGTGACCTGAGCCAAAATCAAGAGTCAAAAGCTTAACCAACTGAGCCACCCAGGCACCCCTATGTTCGAATATATTTGATATTCGCTATATATGTATTTATGTACTAGGTGTGTATATACAGTGAATATAAAGTATGCTTGAATATAAAAATATGTATTTTATAATTATGTATAATATGTGTATACTCATATGTTATATAATTGCATATATTATGATATATATCATATATTATCGATATTATTGATACATGAAAGTTTAGACTTTCCATCTGTGGTTGCTTCTGTGTCTGTGCCCCTTGTATATATAGATGCCACTATGGACATGAAAGTGCAAGGGCTCGAGGGACAGAGAAGGTGGTGTGTGACTTATCAGAATCTCAGAAGATGATTTAGAAGTCAGGAAGAGGCAATACTTAAAGACATGATGTGTGAGATCCAGATCCAGGCAGCTCAGTAATAATCCACCAGGAAGAATAAAAGGAAACGGCCGTTGCTGTGGCACAGCGCAACGGCAAAGCCCAGAAGATCTTAACCGTCTCTGAAGAACGGGAGGGGTAGGGAGAGAGAGACAGGACAGAGTAGCTGGGGAAATGGACTTATAAGCTGATGATCCACAGGCCCACCCATAGGTGGTCAGCACCAGGTGCAGTAACCACCCCCTTTGGCTTTCCCAGTCAGGGCTCTCTCTTATCTGTGGGCAACAGAGAGGAAGGAAGGGATCAAATCACAGGGATCAAGTCACACGTAATCATGTGACTTATCAGCTAATTGGGTTCATGTATTAGCTGAGTTAATCGGCTTTGTTAGATTTAATGTCAGGGCCGGGGAATGGCAGGCCCTAGGGGATTTGTGGCTTTGGTTAGATGGAATGTAGTTGCAAAGGAATTCCTAACACAGAAGAAAACTGGAAACCAATATTTGAAGCCAGTGGAATCAGAGCATCCGATTTTTATCTCTATGGAGGTGCTCTAAACCAGCAGCATCGGCCTTACCTGTAAACTTGGTAGAAAGGCACATTTTCTAAATTTCAGGACCCATCCCAGACCTCCTGAACCAGAACCGCCGGGGGTGGGCCCAGCAATCCGTGTTCTAATAGACTCTCCATGAGGATCCAAAGCAAGCTAATATTTGAGAACCACTGCTCTTGGGGAATTTAAAAAAACAATACCAGTATCTGTGGTCTATGATGAATTTTGCTGAAAGCATAGGTTTTGAAGCCAGCTGGCCTTGAGGCATGTGTAGGTATGTGACCTTGAGGTATGATGCATGGGGGTAAGGCCATGGACAACCGAGACCACCCCCCTGCTGCACTGTGCTCACTATAAAACGGGGGCAGTCAGAAGGAATGAGAGAAACCACGAGTGCCTTTTGCACATGAATTCTTGCCCTCTTTTCACTAAGAGGATGAGGCAGAGAAGGAAGAGAGGATCCGTGGGGAGTCAGGAGGGAACACGCAAGGCTGAGGAAGGCACAGAGGTGATGAAGATGAGAGGCAGGTGGTTGGTTCCGAAAGCAGCAGCATCGCCCGGTTTCCCCGGGACATTAGGTTACTGACGCCCCATCTCTAACGGTGTCTCTCACCGTCTGCGTTTCTTCGCGTCCTAACCACTCTTCATCTGACTCACAAAAGCCAACAACTGATCTACCATCTCGGATCATAAACATCTGTCTTGAAGCTCTGTATCAACCTCAATCACGAGATTGGGACCTGAGTTCACTGGTCCGGAGTCACCTTCCTTACTGCACTCAGACAGGCGCACAGGAGCTGGCGGGGCCTCTCGGACCCGCAATGCCATCAGTGCCCCAGCACTCGTCCTCAGAAGTTGCAGCCAGTGGACTCTGAGGCATTCTCCGAGAATGAGAGTCAGGCAGAGAGACCTATCCCGATCGAGGACAATGCTTCCATAAACCAGACTGTGATGGAAGCTGAGCTCCGAGTGTCCCTGTGCCTTCTGGACTCTCAGAGAAGACACTCAGCCAGAGACAAGGGCAGACATTCCCTGACCACTGACAGAAGGGGTGGTGGTCACAGGTGGAGAAGTACGAGGTAACTTAAGAAGGGAAGTAACTTCTGCAGGCAAGCAGGAGACCCTGGGGCAGCCACAGCCTATGCAGCTGCAAGCTGAGAGTTTATTTCACTTTGCAAAAGATAAAGAGGTTCTGGCATCTGATTGTGAAGCCAAAGGTAGTTTTACTTTTTTATAATGCTTATTTATTTTTGAAAGAAAGACAGAGTACGAGTGGGGGAGGGGCAGAGAGAGAGGCAGACACAGAATCCCAAGCAGGCTCCAGGCTCTGAGCTGTCAGCGCAGAGCCCAATGCAGGGCTCAAACCGACGAACTGTGAGATCATGACCTGAGCCAAAGTCGGACGCTCAACCAACTGAGCCACCCAGACGCCCCAAATTTAGATAATCTTCAGAAAAAAACTAAAAAAAAAAAAGAAAAAAATTAAAATACATACTGTAAAAAAGAGGTCCATTAAAATCATGTTACTTTAAGAGAGGACAAACTCCATTATTTAACGCACGTTTAAGCCACATTGGTAAATTTGGGTATGAATACTATTGTTGCAGGATTTTTTTATCATAATCCACCGGATTTGTTGTCTTACTGCTTCGAAGAATGAAGAGGTGGACACAAAATGAGCAGCAGGCAAAGAGTTCATTAGAGTATAAGATCAGAAAGGAAGATCAAAACCTCTTTGACCTCGGCCACAGCAACTTCTTACTCAACATGTCTCTGGAGGCAAGGGAAACAAAAGCAAAAATGAACTACTGGGACCTCATCAAAATAAAAGGCTTCTGCACAGCGAAGGAAACAACCAGCAAAACTAAAAGGCAACCGACGAATGGGAGAAGATATTTGCAAATGACATATCAGATAAAGGGTTAGTATCCAAAATCTACAAAGATGTTATCAAAGTCAACACCCAAAGAACAAATAATCCAGGGAAGAAATGGGCAAAAGACATGAAGAGACACTTCTCCAAAGAAGACATCCAGATGGCCAACCAACACATGACAAAATGCTCAATATTGCTCATCATCAGGGAAATACAAATCAAAACCACTAGGAGATACCACCTGACACCTGTCAGAATGGCTAACATTAACAACTCCGGCAACAACAGATGTTGGCAAGGATGTGGAGAAAGAGGATCTCTTCTGCGTTGCTGATGAGAATGCAAACTGGTGTGGCCACTCTGGAAAACAGTATGGAGGTTCCTCAAAAGATTAAAAACAGAACTACCCTATGACCCAGCAATTGCACTACCAGGCATTTATCCAAGGGATACAGGTGTGCTGTTTCAAAGGGACACATGCACCCCCATGTTCAGAGCAGCACTATCAACAATAGCCAAAGTATGGAAAGAGCCCAAATGTCCATCAAAGGATGAATGGATAAAGAAAATGTGGTATATATATACAATGGAGTATTACTTGGCAATCAAAAAGAATGAAATCTTGCCATTTGCAACTAGGTGGATGGAACTGGAGGGTATTATGCTAAGCGAAATTAGTCAGAGAAAGACAAATATCATAGGACTTCACTCATATGAGGAATTTAAGATACAAAACAGATGAACATAAGAGAAGGTAAGCACAAGTAATATAAAAACTTGGAGGGGGACAAAACATAAGAGACTTTTAAATACAGAGAACAAACAGAGGGTTACAGGAGGGGTTGTGGGAAGGGGGATGGGCTAAATGGGTAAGAGCCATTAAGGAATCTACTCCTGAAATCATTGTTGCATTATATGCTAACTAACTTGGATGTAAATTAAAAAAAAAAAAAAAAAAGGAAGAAAGAAATAGTAGGGACGCTCTCTTTACAAAGAGGGGGCATTCAAAAGTGAATGCAGTGAATGCCCAGGGACTACAGGCAAGGGTCCTTGTTTTATAAGGTTCTGGTCGGCCCTCCCCCTTTCCTTCCCCCTTGTTCCTTCTCAGATCCTACCCTTATTGGCTTGATAGCTCTGGGTGCTGGGTTGCCCATTCTGATTGGCTCGTTTCCATCATATGAGGGGTGGTCTATGGCCACACTCAGGTCTTTTGTCAAATTCCAGGTGGAGTCTGTTACATTCTTAAGAAGAACTTTATGCTGAGGGAGTTTGCTGTGGTCAGACACTCCCAGCATCGTTCCACAACAGGTGTTTTCCCCACCCAGGGACCTCAGGCCCTCATCTTTCCCTTTCTGCCTACTGAATCCTACCTTCTCCTATGATACTATTATCTCCAAAACATGTCTTCTTTTAACTCTTGATTTATAAATTCTACTTTTCAAAATGTATCCTAAGGAAATAATTAAGAGGACCTGTTTTAAAAATATATAGGCTAAAGTGATATTTATAACAATTTTAGTATAGTGATGTTATCAGAAGAACTGGATATATTCTAAGTTCCCAACAAAAGGAAGTAGATTAAATTAATTGTGCTGTGGCCACATAATGGAAAACTCTCCAGCCAGGAAAATGTATGTCAAAGAATGTCTATCAACATAGAAAATATTTATATTTATATTTATATTTGTATTTATATTTATTTATAATTTTAAAAATATTTATCTGAAGTGAAGAAAACAAACAACAAAAAAGTTACTTAGTATTTTGCCATATTTGAAAGAAAAAAAGATTACATGAAAAAAGGCGGCTATATGCCCAAATGCTAACCTTATGTTTTTTGCACTGTAGAGATTTTTATTAATTCTCAAATTAAACTGTTTCTCATTTGCATCTTCCAAGTTTTCTATGCCTGCATTGCTTTGTTATAAGAAATCAAAACAAAATCTATTTTAATCTTAAAAATTAACTACCTTGTTTGAAAATAAGGGAAAATTGCATCTATTAAGACAATCATCATTTCCGTTTGAAATGTAAATACAAATCTGGCGGTTTCGTAGTTGGGATTTGGGGAGAAGAAACATTTCATAACGCATGAATCTGTTTTCCTGGTACTCAGTAGGACAGCCCAAAACAGCAGTTAGGAAACCAGTAAACCACTAAAAATGAGTAACTTTCTAGGTTCTTGCCAAAGGCAGACTCCAAGGGCCCAGATCTGCCTGTCTGCACACCTCATTAGCACTTCTTCTAAACAGAGCTTTCCACCTGGCACCTCTGTTTCCTCAGAGGCCGGGGAGAGGATGTTTTCCATGGATAACAACTCGCCATCCATCTTGTCTTTATTGATCCAGCCCTGCCATCCTCCCCTTGCCAATTCCTACCGTGGGCCTCTTTCCTCCCTGACTTAATTTGGTGTGTGCGCCCCCTGCCTCGGGCAGTGGGGTGGGGACAGGAGGTAGATAAAATGTTAGTACCTAAATCATCATACATCCTCAAAGGCCAGGCAGGAGGCAATCTGAACAGTGTTTCGGCAGCTATCTCCCCCCTACTTCTGGGGAAGTCCTGATGCCGCTGGGTAAGGCTGGCACTCTTGTGCATTGGAAGCTGAGCCCAGACCTTGTCAGAGTAACAACAACCCACAGAAGAACTTCAGACTGAAAACAGCAATCACATTAACGGCAGCTAGTGGGGAAGGATCATTCTTTGGTGATACCGGGGATGAAGAGGCACAAAAGATAGCCTGAAGTCTTCACAAACAAGCTTGCTGTGAAAGATAAAGAAAAGAGAAGGGATATTCCAGATTAAAGGGGAGTACGGTGACAAGACCATCAAAGGCAGCTTGTGAGCCTGGGACAGGCCCTTGGCCGGCAGAGAAATGTAGAAGCGAGTGCATTCCTGGGAAAATTGGCAACGTGTGTAACTTGGTCCGGTGCTACTGGATGAGAAGTGTTCAATTAAATTTCCTGAACTTGAACACTACAGTGTACTTGTAAGATATTGGTTTTGTTCTTAGGAAATGAACATCAAGGTATAGATTAGAGAAGGAGGCAGAGAGAGAGGGGGAGAGGAAGACCAAGACTAACTTTGAAAGAGCAAATGTGGTAAAATATACAGTGCTGGTGAATCTGTAATCGGCGAGCCGTTTCAAAAAGAACTGTCATGCTTTGTTTCCAGAAGACACATACCTGTTCACAAAGCACTGACACCTACTGTAAACAGAAGGACGCTGCAAGGAGGCAGATGATATCCCTATCTGTTGTGCAACCAGTCAGTGACCCAGACGTACCTGCGAGGTTGTGGATGGAGGGCAAAGGTACAATTGTCCAGCTGTAGACGTCTAGTAAGCGTCTGTAGCGTCTAGTAAGAAGAGAACTCGCTACTCTATCCGGACTCGGCTCCCATAGCTGGAAGCTTTCTCTGCCCCCTCTTCCATATGCCCTGTCTTCTTTCCTTCATCATCCATGATTTAACTGGGACATGTACACAAACAACGTGAAAGGCAAATTACATTTGCCTCTTCGACAAGTGGTTAAGGGCTCGTTTTGACTGACATTGAATAGAGATTTGGTCCAGAAATCCTGATTCTATGGACACACCCTCTCTTGCTCCCTCAACTTGTGATGGTACACTCTACTAAATTATTCTCTTACTGTTAAAAATCTGCATGCCCTGACAGATGAGAGATGCAACATTTTTTACTTCTTGTTATAAAAGCCAAGATGTTTTTGATAACATTTTGTATTTGGTTATCACACATTATAGGAAAAGCTTTCTCCAGATGGAGGAAGTTGTTCTAAAAGAAGTGAATCTATAGTTTTTCCTCCAGGTCAGATGTCTTATTGTTTCAAAGATGTCTCATAAAAAAAATCAAAATCCAAATCCAAATCCAAAATCCAAATAAGCTTGGAACAATTTAAGGTGTTTATTTTCAGCATCATTATGAGAGATTCTCTATAAAATATATATATATATATATAATTTATATTTATATTTATGTATTTATATTTATATTTAGATTTAGATTATTTATATATACTGGGGAAGGAATGTCCTGGCTCTAAAGGGGGGTAGAATCAACGTGACAGCAAACTTTTGGAAGGTTACGCCATGGCTCTCAGTCAGGACAAAGGAGCCCTACTGAGGACTTTTGACAAAGTCTGGAAATATTTCTGCCTGTCCCAACTGGGGGCTACAACTGCCATCAGTGGGGCAGAGGCCAGGATGTTGGTAACCATTCTGTAGTGCACAGGACAGCCCCCTATCCACCACCCCTGCACTTCCCAATGTACTGGTCCCCACCTACAACATCACTTTCAAGGTGGAGGAAATCGATGCCAGTCTACGGGGCTGGCAAAGATGAGAAAGTCGAGATTCAGACACTACAAATAGCTGGTGTGTGCAATACAAGCCAGTAAGGGCAGAGCAAGGACTGGACGCATACTGCCTGATACAATAACTGCTTACATAAAAACGCACTGCAAAGCATTCCACTGCCTTTCCAAACTCTTTCCTGTTTTTTGAAATTCATCATTTACCATTCCATTTTCGACCTCATACTTACATAACCTCAAGTCTTCAATATAAAAGCCTGTGCACCAGCCACTGTGCCCTCATCTGTTTTGTTTTGTTTTAAGTAGGCTTCACCCCCAGCATGAAGCCCAACATGGGGCTTGAACTCCTGATGCCGAGATCAAGACGTGAGCTGCAATCAAGATCTGAGCTGCCATCAACAGTTGGACGCTTAACTGACGGAGCCACGCAGGTGCCCCCCATCTCTGCTAAGTTTAGTGACTACGGCTCAGTACCAATCTCTTCCTTTGCTCATCGCATGTTTCCCGAAGTTTGTTCTTTCTCTCTCCCGATTACCCCCTTCCTCTCTCTGTCCAGGACATGCTCCAATCACACTTGAGGCTGTAAGAAGACAGCTGACTCTGTCACGGACAGGAAGTGGTACAATCAGGTAGGACTGGGAACCACTGACACACCTGCCAGGTCAGGACCAAACGACCTCCTGAATCATCCAAACGGAAGGAACCAAGTCTGGAAGCCTAGTGCAAGGGAGCCTGGTGTGTGCGTGTGGGATGTGTGTGTGTGCTCATATGCACACACAGGTGTTCAGGTGTGTGGATGTGCATGCCTGTGTGTGCATGTGCACAAGTGTGTATGATGTGCTCGCATGCAGGTGCACACGTGTGTGTGTGCGTGCATGTGTGCATTCCAGCTTGTGCCCAGGACGGGAGTTGGCTCTGCTGTTCAGCAGCCGGTCTACTGTATCCACCATCCTGAGAAAGCCTGTTTTGTTTCTCTACCTTCAGGCTCAATTAAGAAAGACCATGTTCACGTGGATGAGCCTGCTTGCTGTAGTTCAGAACTGTGGGACGTGATCCGCCAATACAGCTAATATTCTGTGACATTCATCACAATGACTCACCATGTTTCCCATGTGACGTTAATGTCCTTTACATCACCTGAGCTTGGGAACTGCAACTGAACTTTGACTCTTGACAAATACCGATGCTTACCTCCTAACACTTCACGCCCGATGGCAATGTCCGCATGTGGAGGCTACCTAATGATGTGATACTCTCCCCTCTGAAATCTGTCATGTGGTGTTTCTTCCTTATCAGTGTCCGGCTGTGGCTCATCTCATTGGCAGCTATATGTAAGCACCTACAGGCATCAGAGGCATCCAGTATTTATAGTTTGTAATTATAATACACTAAAATGTTCTTACAGAATTGTACCAAAAGGTCATTTATTCTGAGAAAAATATAAGGTTAAACACATTAGAAGGTGAATGAATATTCTATTACTGAGGTGTGATATTTATGTAACTATTGTCACATATGCAGATATTTTTAATATAGTGTGTTCCTTTTCAAATGCATTATGATGTACATAACAACTTACTCTTTAAGATTTTGTAAAGTGGTATTTTTTCATGACATATTTTAGAGAGTATAGATAAATTTGGGCAAACTTAATTTTCAGCATATAAAATCAGAATGTATACATTTATATTTATACAAATATTTTTATTGTAAAAATAAAATATAAAAATATATATAAACACTTAGCTATGGCAGAGAAGCAATCTCCTTTTATTTTGCAATGCTTCCTTTCTCTAATGTTATACAACTGAAATTGTCCTGAAATCTTCCTTTCTGAAAGAATAATTATTGCAATGTTAACCACTATTTTGGTTATGACAGGGAATTTTTCAAACTCAGATTTTAATACCTGAATACCTGCTTCTGTTCAGGAACAGAATCGCTTTTAAAAAGTACAGCTACTGTTGAGAGTTTGGAACTACTGAAAATGTAGCTGAAAGCTGTAAATGATTTATTTATCCTCTGGTTTCAGAATACAGAAAATTATTTTTGAACTTTGTTTTGTTTTTCCAAAAGATTTTAATGACTTTCCCCAACACCAGGTCTTCTAGATGCAAACACAAGGAACAGAGATGGACCCACCTGAGAAACACAGGGCTGCGGCAGGGACCAGAAAAGCAATCTGGGAACAGGCTGAGCAGTGACACATGTTACAGTCGGAACAGGACACATATATTTAATGTGTTGGTTGTTGTTATTGTTTGCTTTTATTTTTTATGTGGCCCCCTCTCAGAACCATAACTTCTTTGTCTTATGCAACCGCGTGATGCCATGTGGCTCCTGTCACCTGTTTCTGGCACACAGTGTTTCCATGTGTCCATCTAAATAAGCAAGTCTATTAACAGTTACAGTTTGAGAACTCTTTATGGGCCTGGGCCTGTGTTTGAGGTTCTTTCTATATCCGGTGATCAAAATATGTGCTACCCAAGGGCATGCAGCTAGAAAATGGAGCGATACCATGGAAAATTCAGGTGCTTTTTTTTTTTTTTTTTTCCTGGGTTACCTTCCGGACTCACTCTCACTAAATGGTTCAACAGGAATATCATAACATCCAGGCTACAACGCAACCTTTAGCCTCAAGCAAATACCTCTGGGCAAGGACATGTTCACACTGACCTTCGGTATTTTTTCCATTTTACATAATTTTTCTGCAACCTGAATCTGGATGTCAAATTTAATACTGTTCTTGGAGTAATAAAAGAAAAAAAAATCTTACAAATCTACCACATTTCATTAAATGTTACGCTAAATCTAAATGTCTGCTTTTAAAACAGATATTATAATCCATCAGTGATATTAAAGCCACTAATATCAGCACATGACACACCACATGAGTGTCATATTTCAGAGCATCGTTCTACATGTTTTATCGATGTTGAACCTATGTATACATTTTGTTGATCACCATTTAGCTGGATGCTTCCTCCGTGGCACAAGCAGTCTGATAGAGTGTATTTTTGATTTTTTAAGAAATAATCTTAATTTAGAAGATAGGCTCGAAAGGAGAAGCAAGCCTTGAGCTGAAACAGAAAAGCAAGTGTTTACTGTGCTTTCACTGAAGCCGTGACATGGCAAAGAGAGTCGATATGAAGCAGAGCTGAGAGCTCGTGGGTGAAGGCAGCCTAGCTGGTGGGGACAGAGGGCTATAAGGGCTCCGCTCTTCCCAGGCTCCTGCCTTGCCTCCGTTCTGTCCCCACAGAGTGCACACCGTCAGTTATTCTAAACATATGTGATGCTCGTCGTGCAAGGGTTGAGCTGTTGACCGTGGACACCCATCTCCCAACACAGTCCACAGTGACAAAGCATCGTCAGCCTCCAGAGAAAGGGCCTCCCAGCCTCAACGTGAAGACCACAGCGTCGCTTCCAGTATGTAAACGTGAGTCATTCTAGAGCAGTATCTGGCCGGCTCTCCTGCTCGTGGCTTCAACGCCAGCCACACCACTGCCAATCCTGACCTCTCCCTTGAATGGGAAATGCTTCTATACCACCAACCACCCACATCTCCTTTTGACCATCTAACAAGCACCTAGAACTTTCAGTCTCCCCATCCCTACCTCCAAGCCAGCTCCAGCC
The DNA here is from genome assembly GCF_028749965.1 of Puma concolor. Taxonomy (NCBI): domain Eukaryota; kingdom Metazoa; phylum Chordata; class Mammalia; order Carnivora; family Felidae; genus Puma; species Puma concolor. The sequence continues at coordinate 3,311,375 of NC_141670.1, forward strand.
CCCGCAAGAATCTCCAGAGAACAGCTGTACCCTTCAGTTTACTACACCAGAAACCTTTCAGTCACTCTTGCCTTATTTCCTCCTAAAGCTTACCCCACTGGAAAATCCTGTAAGTTCTACCTTCAAAATACTACGTAATATGGCCATTTCTCACCAATATGGGGCATTTTAAAAGGGCTTCTATCAGAAAACAGCACTGCATTAAGACATTCATCAGTGCCAAGCTTCACTTTTCCAGCTGTATACTTTATCAACTGAAAAACTGGAAAGTTATATATTTGAGTTTAAAAACATATTTTCATACATTTAATCTATTTCTATAGCTTGCTTGTTTATATGTTGTCCTATGTAATTACAAAGTCATCAGGGGCACCTGGGTGTCTCAGCTGGCTAAGCATCCAACTCTTGATGTCAGCTCCGGTCATGATCTCAGGGTCGTGGGATCAAGCCCCACATTGGGTTCTGTGCTGACAGCATGGACCCTGCTTGGGATTCTCTCTCCCTCTTTCTCATGTTCTTTCTCTCTCAAAACAAGTACATAAACTTTTGAAAAAGTTGTTGAATCAGGGATGGTTCAAAAAGAGTAAGGTAACAGTGGTTCTAGATCATTCCTCCCATGGACCACCCAGCCTGGTGAGGCCCCTCTTCTCAGTCCATGCGGCAGCAATTACGCACCCGGTTTGAAAACCAACAATTCCAGGGGAGTCCTGGCCATATCTCGGTGGTGTCCCACAAGCGTCCTGACGATGACTTATCCCTACACAGTAATACAAGACTAATGACCAACACGTACTTAGTACACTTAATTATGTATTTATCGTCCTCCTTCCCAGAAATGACAGTCTCAGTTCTGACAGCATCAGTGTTAAAAATCAGCTCTTGCTCTATCTGAAAACTGACAGTTCCATTTCACCCGTGACAGCCTACAGTTGTCACATAAAATATATAATGTGAACCCAGATCACTGATGTGAACACTGGATGTCACTGCATGGAGGGGTTGGGTGAATAACATCCAGTGAGGTAGAAATGGCCATAATCACATCTCATTTGTGTCAGAATAGTGGGTATTGTCAGGAAACAATGACCCTACCCATTCCCACTCATCTTTACAATATGCACGTGCACGCGTGCCCACACACACACACACACACACACACACACATCACTGAACACAGCATCCTTTTCAATTTTAGTATCTTAGAGCGCATCGCCAGCTTCACTGGACTGTAAACTGTACTTTGTGGGTACTGGCTTAAAATGACATTTTTAGTCAAAATGTAGAGGTAACAGAAATATAAAGATTTGTAAAATTATGTCATATTTTATAATGGAGTTTGTAAAGGTAAGTGTGTATCGTAAAGTTGAAATAGTTTGACTTCTATCAAGTGCAAATGTCAGATGTGTGTGTAAAAGTAAGTATCGGTATACGTGTATGTACATGTGTAGAGAAAAACGCTACACACAATAGAGTACACAGCATTTTAGAAAATCATGAGAAAACAAAACCTTAAATCTTTGATGTGAAGAGAAATTAAATTCAAAAACAGGAATTAGTAATGATTATGTGAAGAGTTAAATTTCTGCTTTTACTGGAAAACCAATACATCCTTCTCAAGGTAGGTCAGTCCTTCGTGTGTTGGGTGTGACAGATCGGATCAGGAAAGCCCAGGCAAGAATGGCTGAGTTCCCGGTCACGGCAAACAAAGGGGTCACTGGCCATCCCGGCAGCTGATAAAAGCTTTGGATCTTGAGCAGAACAGAACACGGCACAGGGTGTGCTCAACAGGCCCCCAGTTAGCCCAGAGCCCTCCGGGTGGCCACAATCCACACAGCCCGACTCAGTGCCTCATCCCCGGCCCCTGCCCACACCCCAGACCTGGAGGAAGGACGGGCTCTCTGCTGAACGGGGAGACGTGAGCTGGTCTCCACACGGTTCAGCCACTAAGCATCACGTCTGGAATTTGCTGTCTCGTGGGTCTCCGTGCATCTCTCAAGCTGCAAATGCCACATGTAGGGGGACTGACACAGCAAAGACTTATTTTCTTTAGATTAAAGTCATCAGTTAAGAGAGAAATTATTTTAAAAAAATAGCATGTGCTCCTTTGACCAGTTCATTTTCATTCCACACGTGAAAATGTACATTAATGTTTCAAACTTTAGTTCTAGAGAGAACTCCTTCCTTATGATTCCTGGTACACAGACAACGCAGCCTTTTACAAAAACAAAGAAAACCCAACCAAGATCTTATCAATTATCATCTAAAATATTCAGTTTTTGGTCACTCTAAGGTGAAGCAAGAATGTGAGAAGTCTGGAGGCTGAGAGCATAATCCTCCTATTTGGTTAAAAAGTCCCCCCCCCCCCACACACACACACACACAGTTGTTGGCAGTCATCTTGTCCACAGTTTATTTGGCCATAATTTGTATTTTAGCTATTTTTTATGAACACAGTAACTCTCTTTTTTAAACTCTAATATCATTGGTTTATCCATTATTTTATAAAATTAAATAGCTGTGATGGCAAATGGCACTGCCATAAATAGCTTTGGTACAAACAGCCAAGTGATTCTGGAGGGGCATGCCATATACCTGTCGGATAACCCAAGTGTGCAAGGTATTGGCTGGAGCCCCCTAGTGGTCAGAGCTCCCCCTGTAGGTGCCCCAGGCAAGAAAGGCAAGAGGCAATTCAATTAATCCCGCAGGTTGACGGAGTATGCGGAGGTTGTGAAGCGCGCACGCACACACACAACCTTCTGTACATTCACCGGTTTTAAGTCATTTGTCACTTAGCATAAGCTTGCCATTAGAAAGTTAGCTATTTTGTCAGAAAACAACAGAGGGTGGCTCTGATGGCAAGAACAAAGACAGCATCTTCTAGTGTTTTCAAGACGGAGCCAAGAGAGATTACCTGACGGAAGATGCAGCAGACATCACTTTGGAGGGATCAGAGCAGGTGTCATCTCCTCGCTGGGATGCCAGGAACAAGGGGAAGGGCCAGGCGTCCCCAAGGGGCTCTAGCAAATATCCCAGGATCCCTCTCCCTGCAGTTTCCTCTCCCACCACTAAAATTAAAACTCAAATTGGAAATCCCGCCGGGGAAACACGCCGGGATATATTTCAATAACGTCCACACGCCGGGCCAGGCACACAGCTGCTCCAGAAGAGCATGTGCTGTGTAGACTCAGCACGGAATTGGAGGGAAGCCGATTGAGGAAGGGAAGGTCTGCAGCCCAAGTGACCTTGTTTCCTACGAGTCCATGCAGAGGCGGCTGCGGGACAGGAGCGGGGGCATCACCGAGAAACAGGACGGGGAAGGGGAAGGTAAAGCATGAGTGCGCTGGACGCAAGACAGTCTCTGCCAACCGGGCCAAGGCTCATGGAGCCTAGGGCGCAGGGATCCAGCAATAATTCCTCAGAAAAGCATTCTAAGCAAGCCAATAAAACACTGACTAAATCCACCCAGAAGCCTGAGGTTCTGGGTGCCTATCTACAGTGCCAGACCACTGGGTGCCTATCTACAGACTTCTCAAGGTTGAGAAAAACAAGCCTCTACTGTTTTAGCCACTCTAGGTCATACAGTGTTCCAAGACAATCTCTGAAAGCGTGAAAATAAAGAAGACAGGACACATTCACACACTTTCCTAAAACTTAAATCTCCAGAGACCTCAGCCAGGTGGGCAACAGCTCTAAATACAGCAGAAGTTAACAAGATACGCCTCCTGTGCACGGAAGCCCAGGGCCATGAAACAGACCTTGTGCACTCTATCCCCAAAGAAATTCTGCAACTCTCCTGATGTTTGGAATTAATCCTAAGACTTCAGTTCAGAAGGATGTGTGCCCATGTGAGTGGCCCCCTAGTGAAGGCACTGGAGGGGCTCACTAGGAGGACCAGGAAGGAGGAATGTCATGAATGAACTGGGACAACACTTATCACCATGGTGGATGATGTGCAAGCATAGATAAGTGCCACCTGGTCCTCAGACGGCCCACACTTCACTTGGGAACACAGGGAAGACACACAAAGGAAGGGGTTAGAATGAAAGGTGATTAGTACAATAGTAGATGTCTACAGAGAGGGTTATAAAGGTTTGGAGGGATATGGAAGGATCTGATTATAGCAATGTAAGATACTTAGCTTATGAAAAATAAAATTTACAACTCAAAACTCTTGAGGGCATCACTGATCATTACCCAGTATCAAGTGTTCCCACATCAAAAATGCACGCGCACGCGCGCACACACACGGTCTAGAAATACTATAGGAAAACATCTGTTTGCTTTTCTGTAATTACAATTTAGTGTTTAAAACATCTTCTCTGACAATTTAAAATAAATTTCAAAACTTCGGTGAATACTAGATAAGTGTCCTTTTTTTTAGATTGACTTCTTCCATTTTTAAAGCTTCTAGTCTTGAGGGCAACGTGACATTTTATTCAAACAAATACTGCCAAGAATTTGAGCTGCGTGCTTTTGCTGACAATAGCAGGAATTCTGTAGAATACGATATATGTGACGTGGTTATTTTTCTTGTTTCCGAAGGGGAGTTGCTGTGTATGGGCATGATTTTTTTGTGATCTTTTGTGTTCATAAGAGGCCAGATCAAAATAGATTTAACGCATAAGAAAAAGGTGTGGTACTATTACTTTGCAGTCGAAGTGCATTATGCCATATTTAGTTAAGAACAAGGCAAATATATTAACATATATTTAATTATGCTAATTAAATTAATTTATGAATTAACATATATTCAATATATATTTAAAATATATATACACTTATATAAATATATGTATTAAAAATTAAAAATGTGTCTTCTGTTAACACATAACAAAACAGATTATTTTTTATAAACGTTATGTAAAACTGTACGATTTTAAAGCAACGCTGGATTCTAAAAGAGTGGTGACAACTACCATAATGCATATCCCTGAAAAAATGTGCAAATAGGGGAAATGATGAAATACCACTCGGATTACCTTTGCCAGTGTTATACCTTATTCTTAGTATTTTTAATTGCGTTTCAAACGAGGAGCCTCAGGTAACAACATGTGCATGTGAAATGTGTATTGGAATATCACTGCTCAAATTTGGAAGCATCTGTGTTCCGTCATGAAAACCTGGTTGATGATGAGGAACCAGTCAGACGCGGAGGTAACACACCTCATTCCTCGGGTGAGAGCAGTGCTGTATTTCCTTCCTCTGATTAAATAGAAGCAGATGCTCGCGCTCATTTGCTTAAAACAAACGGAGGTCTGCCCTCTCCCCTGCTCAAGCCTGCTCTTCTCAATCTCTGGTAAAGTATCAGCTGCGTGCCAGGCGGGGTCCAGGTTCCCTGCCAGCACTGACCTCTGTGAGACTCCTGACAACCCCAGGTAGGCAGCTAGTCTGCTGGTACCCAAGGTCCCAGGAACCGGGATGGGCGGGAGACAGCCTCACACATGGGGAGCACCCTCCTGCCCCTGCACCTGCGAGACCCGGTGCTGGCCAAGGGCCTAAGTTAGAGTGAATGCAGACAGGAACACGTTTGTCCCCTCTCAGCGGTATGTCCAAAAATATGACACCAACATTGATCTTTAATTTGTTTATCGGAGAATCGCACATTTATGCAGTATGTGGAGACAGGGTCAATAAGAAGGTATTTAAGATTAAACAGGGTCATAAGAGGGGGCCTGATCTGTAAGATTAGTGTCCTTATAGGAGGAAACATCAGAGAGAACTCTCTCTGCATGTGAGGACACAGCAAGCAGGTACCACCTGCTCCATAAGAGAATGCGCCGAAACCATGGCCGTGGACTTCCTCGTGACCAACATGAGAGAAAACACATTTCTCATCTTTGAGCTACCGAATCTGCAGTATCTTGTTACACTGGCCCAATCGAACTAATGCAGAATGTCAAGATCCTCTGAACCAAGTGACACTATTTGCAAAATAAAGACGACCGGAGAACAGTGACCTCAGAAGATGCAATCAGCCGGGTCCAGAATGGCTCATGCTCTGTGGCACGAATGACCCTGCCTTCTCCACAAATACGTGGTAGGAGAATGTAAAAGGAGAGAGACTATCATAGACTAAATGGGCCTTACAGACTAAAACTCAAATGCAATGAGCAGAACTTGTTTGAGTCCAATTGAGTAGATGAGTGTCTCAAGATATTTCTGAGGCCACAAAAAACAGGTTATGGATATTAGGTAATATCAAAAAATTATTTGTGCTAAGTATGATAATGATGGTGTAGTTAAACTTAAATAGTATTTACTGGAGACATGTTTTTGTGGGTGAAATCACGTATCTATGGTTTGCTCTAAAGCACTCTAGTTTTATTTCTTTTTATTTTTAATGTTTATTTACCTTTGAGAGAGACAGAGTGTGAGCAGGGGAGGGGCCAAGAGGGAGGGAGACACAGAATCCAAAGCAGGCTCCCAGCTCCAAGCTGTCAGCACAGAACCCGACGTGGAGCTTGAACTCATGGACCACGAGATCATGACCTAAGATGAAGTCAGACGCCTGACCAATTGAACCACACAGGTGCCCCCTAGAGCACTCTAGCTTTAAAATGCAATTGGTGATATGAGAAAGAATGAAATATGGCCTTTTGTGGCAACATGGATGGAAGTGGACAGTGTTATGCTAAGTGAAATAAGTCATACAGAGAAGGACAGATTCCATATGTTTTCACTCCTATGTGGATCTTAAGAAACTTAACAGAAGACCATGGGGGAGGGGAAGAAAAAAAATGGTTAAAGAGGGAGAGAGCCAAAACATAAGAGACCCCTAAAAACTGAGAACTGAGGGTTTATGGGGGGTGGGAGGGAGGGGTGGGTGGGTGATGGGTATTGAGGAGGGCACTTGTTGGGATGAGCACTGGGTGTTGTATGGAAACCAATTTAACAATAAATTTCATAAAAATAAATAAATAAATAAGTAAATAAATAAATGAATACAATGCAATTGGTGAGATGTTGGTAGTTTTGGAAGCTTGGGTCATGGGTATGTGGGATTTCATGATACCTTTAGCTCAATCTTGTAATGCTGGGGGAAAAAATGTTTTTAAAAAAAGCATGCTGTTAATATGCAGGCAAAGAAAGATTGTCTCATAAGAGGGAACTGCGTGTGGAGAAGCCACAAGTTGACAAGGACCACCTACATTCTGTCTATATTCAAGGCAATGAGAGCCCTTAGGGCTCCGGGGGACAGCAGGTGCCCTGGTAGGGGATCCAGGATGGCTGGGGTCAAAGAGGGGCAGCCCCACCTGCTGGGTTAATGATGATTCCTCCTCTGTCTAGCCTCCCACAATCAATGGAAACCATTCGGAAAAGAAAAGGAGCAAATTCTGGAGCCAGAGTGACCTTTCTTGAATTGCCAGTAAGGTGGGTATGCTGACTTTTACATAGCATGCTAAAAGGTGTATGCATGCTTCCTCCTTTTCTTCCTCTTACGCGTACATCCACATACAGCCTCCTGATGTTTGTCGTCCTGTTTCATTCTTATGTAAAAATGGTTTGATTCTTTGAAATCTATGTCCTATGAATCTACATATGGTAAATGAAGAAATCGTCCTATTAAAGGAGAAAGAAGTAATTAAGTAAAAGAAGCACAAGTGTGTGCGACAGGATAGAGTAAAAACACCCAACATCTGTGTACAGAGGGGAAAGTTTTTGCCCCCAGCCTCTTATAAAAACTTTCTGATGATGTGCTTTTATGAAAACAGACACTTCTGTCCTGAGCATTTGGCTGCTAGGAAAGGTAAGTGTTGCTCCTGAAGGAAGCTATTGCTTTGGGCATGTGAGTTCAATGGAACCGTGCATAATTAACCAATATAAGACAGGAAAACAATGTTAAGTAGGTCAAATGATCACCAGCAGCTCCATTTCTGCGGGTACACGTTTGTGAAGTGAGCTTTCCTCCTATAACCTCACCCTTCCCGCATGGCCATGCAGACATGGGCTCTGGGCTGAGGGCACACCCTGTCCTACAGTAATTTGATCCCAGGTGGCCCGTGTGTAACCCTGTGTCCAAGCAGGCCCAGCTGCTGGCAGATGGTAACACCAGCACCCCCAGGCCACACTTTAGCCCACTGACTTTTGCTCTTACACTTTTTTTTTTTTTAAGCTTATTTATTTAAGAGAGAGAGCACGTGTAAGCAGCGGAGGGTGCAGAGAAGAGGGAGAGAGAGAATCCCAAGCAGGCTCCCTGCTGTCAACACAGAGCCCAATATGGGGCTTGATCTCATGAACCGTGAGATCATGACCTGAGCCAAAATAAAGAGTCTGACACTCAACTGACTGAGCCCCCGAGGTGCCCCTGCTCTTACACTTTCTCACAATGGCTGTGTTAACACTGGTGATAAGTGGCACCCTCATTCAGACCCAGGAAAGCTCTACACACGACTTAAACATCTGAACAAAGAACAAGAATTAGAACAAACAAAAAAACCTATTTGGACACTATTTAGGTAACAGTTTAAATACTTCACTTGTGAGAACTTTTTATACACAAGGAGTGGACAGGGGGGGACACTGGCAAGCGGAAGCAAGTTTGGACATCAAGACGCACTTTCTTCCAGTGAGGAGCCTAAGAAGAACCACCATGGCTGCCAAGAAGCTTGTGATTTGGGCTCAACATTTCAATCTGCTGTTTTCTCACTGTTGCCAAATCTGCTCTCCTCTTGTCTGCTAAGGTAATCGATCCCTGGCCCCTGGCCCCTGGCCCACTTACCACCCTCCCTTGTCTTCTCTCCCTCCTTCCTGGCCCTTCTCCATCTGTCTCCTCCTTCTTTCTGTGGGCTCCACTTCCCCTGTCTGCTTTCCTGAAAACATCCAGAGTTCCTTCCTCACCCTGTCCCCTCCTCATTCTCTTGGTTCTCTCCGGGTAATATAAGTCGATGTAGGTTTGAACCCATGAACTGCGAGATCATGCCCTGAACGCACTATGCTGGTATTTGGAAACGATGTGCTCAGAGGCCCAGATGTCTTCTCTCCACCTCCACGCTCCCCTGGGAGCTACACACATTTCTAGCTGCAGGCAAAACACTGTGTTTTGGAACATGAAGAGTCTTAGAAAGAATCCTAACTTTTATTTCTTTTTAAGAAACAAGTTGTGTAGTAGTAGTAGTAGTAACAATAATAATAATAATAATAATAATTATAATAATACCTTGGCTGGATGGGATAAATATCCATATCCACAAATACTGTTAACCTTTTTCCTGTGGATAGACCATAAAACACATGAAAATCTGGGGCCACTTGCAAATGGCTGTGGAATAGTTTCTCTGAAAAGTTTCTGTAAAAGTTCAAATTAGTAGGGGCACCTGGGTGACTCAGTTGGTTAAGTGTTTGACTTTGGCTCAGGTCACGGTATTGCAGTTCATAGGGTTTGAGTCCCGCATTGGGCTCTGTGCTGATGGCTCAGAGCCTGGAGCTGCTTGAGATTCTGTATCTCCCTATCTCTGCCCCTCCCCAGCTCATGCTCACTCTCTCTCTCTCTCTCTCTCTCTCTCTCTCTCTTTCAAAAATAAATAAACATTAAAAAACTTTAGAAAGTTCAAATTAATATACAAGAACATCCAAGTAGGATGAAAAATGAAATGCTGAATGCAAGAGTCCCCCATTAGACAGTACACTAAATCTATTTATGACATCTTAAAATTTTTTTGACTAATTTACCTTAATTGGTAGAATAATTTAATTAATTTTTTTTAACTTTATGAGTCTGGACCACTTAAAAGCATGCTGGATATAAAATAACACATTCTTTTCTAAAGGGCAGGTTCCATGAAGGCTTGGTAAAATTCACCCATTCATTTAAAATATTCATCGAGCACTCATAAAGAAAGAAATGTCTTTAAAGCCCAAAGAAATTGGCTGCAAGTCATGGATTTGGGGAACTGTCCAGACAAAGGAAGGGATTTCCGAGGGGCATATTCTGGTCAACACTCCCAGTAGGTCATGACCTAGCCCCCAATGCAGCCACTTATTCATTTACTAATAAAAAATGATGCCCCATTGTGTGTCAGGCCCAGTGCTGGGCATGTGGTAAAAATTTAGGGGGAGGTCTAGACAAGCAAATAGGAGGATTCTGGGTCACAGGGGTAGGGCTCGGAGGGATGTGACAAAATGCTAAGTAGCCCGGGGACGACAGGGAGCCTCTGGGTTAGGGGACACCACAGCTTCCCACATCCAGAGACTGCAGGTGGTCTGGGGGCTGCCAGGACAGAGGAGGGGTCCTCCTTATGTCGCGATGCAAGAGGAAGCCAAACATATGGAAAAGGCAGCAAAGAAAATTACCCTTCTTTCCAAAGAAAACTTTTATCTGGTGTTTCTCAGGGCTTGTAACAAATTCCCTTGACAAGAATGACACTATTTAACACAAGTCAATTGGAATGGGTCATCCAAGGATGCTAAAATGTAGAAAATTAGGTAACTTGAATTTAGAAACACATTAAAAAAACACACACATACAAGATATACACAAAATCCCCTTTATACTTGTTCCAGATTTTCTTTGGGAATGCTATGTTTTTGTTTTTGTTTTTTTCCCCTTACTTTCTTATTTATTTATTTATTTATTTATTTATTTATTTATTTATTTATTTATTTATTTTAGTAAGGGGCAGGACAATATTCAATCGTTGATTGGTGGTAAATATCTCAAATACAGAAATACAGCACATAACTCATACAGAAAATTTCTGGATTAGGAGCAGAAGCAGTGAGTTTCTCCCCATGAAATACCAAGTGCCTAACTTACCAGAGCCAGCACAGAGGCATTTAATAGTGATTATTACTGTTCCAAACAATACTACTCTTATTAAAAAACAAGAAGGACTCAAAATCTTCAGTGGCTTAACTCTCTCATAACAGAATAGCAAAACATAAACTTAGGACGTAAACTTAAGTTCAAATACGGCATTCCTTTCATAAAACATAAATGGTAAATATGTGAAATCCTGCAGTGGAATAACTTCAGTTTTTCTTACCAATGACTGCATTTAAGTGTATAAACAGATGGTCCTGCATACGGACTTCTTGCATTAACTGCTCTGCTTTACGCACACACAACATACATTTCCTCAGTAGGAAATGCTCTCTTTATTTCTTTATTTTTAAATGCTTTATTTTACATAATTTTTATTTATTTATATTTTTTTGAGGTGCAGGGGCAGAGAGAGAGAGGGAAGGAGAATCCCAAGCAGGCTCCTCTCTCAGCGCAGAGAGAGAGAGAGAGGGTGGCCCTGGGATCATGCCTGAGCCAAAATCAAGAGTTAGATGCTCAACAGAAAGAGCCACTCAGGCACCCCAACTCTATCTAATATCTATCTATCTATCTATCTATCTATCTATCTATCTATCTATATGTTTTATTTATTTTTGAGACAGCAAGAAAGAGAGAGACAGAGTATGAGCAGAGAAGGGGCACAAAGAGAGAGGGAGACACAGAATCTGAAGCAGGCTCCAGGCTCCCAGCTGTCAGCACAGTGCCCGACGCGGGGCTTGAACCCACGAACCGTGAGATCATGACCTGAGCCAAAGTCGGGCGCTCAACCGACTGAGCCACCCAGGCGCCCCTCTTTATTTTTATATCATTCGTATCTTAAAAGTGAATTTTAGTAATGTTTTAATGAGCATGCTTTCATTATGGCTTTTTTAAAACTTTTAAAGCTTTTCAAAACTGTATTTGAATTTTTGCCTGTAACTCTGAGAATTCCCTACCAAACGTAGGGGGATTATTTTGGGTGCCCCCTGTTTTACAATTTGAATGGGTAATTCCATTCTAGATAAAGGCGATGAGAGTGTGTGCGTGCATGCGTGCCCAGTAACTCTCACATACTAGGAAGACCTAATGTTAATAGCATATTCACTAAAAATAACGTTAGCTCTTCAGAACACTGTCGCTGAATTTAACATGGACTGGTTACATCTACAGCCGACCCTTGAACAATGCAGGGCTTAGGGTCGCCGACCCCCATGTGGTTGAAAATCCATGTATCCCTTTGGCTTCCCCAAAACCCAACTAAGAGTAGCCTGCTGTTGACCGGAACCCTCACCGAGAACGCAAAGAGTCAATTGCCACATACTGTGTATGTTGTGTGTATTATATTCTATACTCTTATAAAAGTAAGCCAAAGGAAAATATGTTAATAAGGAAATCATAAAGAAGAGAAAATACATTCACAGTGTTGTGTTGTACTTATTGGAAAAAGTCTGGGTATAAGTGGACCCAGGCAGTTCAAATCTGTGTTGTTCAAAGGTCAACTGTACTTGAAATTAGTCTAATTTTCTAAATACTAATATAAGTATTTCAGGACAATTTATATAAATAGCACATAAATCCCTAAAATGACGTGTAACTTGCCACGGGTCCAAGAAATCAGTACTCGAAAGCAAAACTGTTTCCCGCGGCATAGAAGAGATGCTCTGGGAAGTAAAACAGGGCATATTTAGTCCCAAAACCTTTTGGAAAAACTGATGATAAACAGTACTAAATTAGAAAGATGATCACATTTGTTGACAAATGATGTAACTATAGTTACACAAAAGAAAACTAACTCGGGGCTCCGTGCTGAGTTGAGTACCCACCGCCCCGATGATATTTTTCACTTGGGACAAAGGTAGCTTGCCTCAGTGTTTGAAATCATTCTACAATTATCAAAAACTCCATTTAGTTTTCAAATCTGTGAGACACACAAAGAGAAGCCTTCCAGGAAGCCTAAGTCATGAAACTATTCCCTTTACCAACCACCGCTGGGTAACCCTATTTGTTCTTCTCTGCAAAAAAGAACAAACCAGGAATTGATCCCTTTGGGATCTCCCACTGTAAGGGAAAGGTAGTGGTGATGTTGTAAAGCAGATAAGGAAATAATGTTTTTATTAACCGTCTGGGCTCTTCAGAGAAGCTCAAATCAATTTCAAACTCTGTTATGTTAATTCCCTTAACATCCCTATGAAGAAATATCAGTAAATATAATGAATTCCCAATATGCGATATAACTGGGGAGTAAACGCATAGGGCATAACATAACATTCCCAAACGGACCATAAAATTGTAACTTCTTGAGAGAAATAATGCACATGAATCTAAAATACGAAGACGACATTTCCAAGCAGCGCGGGCCCTGACTGTGATCTGGAAGAACAACCCCTGGAAACCTGCACAAACAGCAGCTCACACGTCGCTCACGGTGAACAACGTGTCCCCAGCCATCAAGTGTGTCCAGTGCTGACCATGGGCTCGGCCGGGTGCCCCCCACACGAGGCGTACTAACGGAGTACGTGCCTGGCATTTCACAGGTTGTAAAATACTGTCGTGTGCGTCGCTTGATTTGATCGTGAGACCGAATCTTCTTCGGCGGCTCACCTATCCCCGGGATCTCCTCTACCTCCGTGTTTCCCTGTGACCCGTATGCGCCATGGGAATGGCTCTAACACTCCCCTCCCGGGATTACTGAGAGGATTAAACCTATCGCTGATCATCACAGTGCCTGGCACAGAGCGAGTGATACACAGACGAGGAACAGTCTCGCCGAGGTTGTCAGATCATCCCGGCAAACACGTGGGTCAGAAATGCACCTGCCAACTGAGGCGCGGGTCCGGTGGTTTTTTCCTAGCTCGTGCTGATAGGGCCAGGGCTTAAAGTCACTTGCTTAGAGTCCAGGGCAACGTGTTTTGTACGCAAGGCTCCTTCTGACTCACACAAGCTCCACGAGGTGGCCCACGTAAGAGCAGCTGCGTGGAGCAGAGGGGAGTGACGGGAGGCCGCGGAGCCAGCAGGGGGGCATGTGTGTGCTTGCGGCCACCACGATGGCTGGGGGGGCTGGCAGAGGAGGAAGCAGGCTTCGCGCAGTAAGCAACCCTGCGGACGGGGCGGGGGGCCGAGAGATGCGGAAGGTCTGCAGATACAGAGGCGAGAAGACGGCAGCCCCACGGCGACGGAGAACGGCGCGAGGGGAATGTGTGGCCGGGGGCTGCGGGAGGGAGGAGCCATGAAGCCCACCACAGAGACGAGCAGAAGAGTTTTTATCCCATGTTGTTGAAAATCCGAGAAAGAGCTGTTTTGTGGCTGGGTTTAAACAAGGGACAACGTGCTAAACGAGACATTTATGTTGAATGCGGTGATGTTTCACACACACAGCGAGAGTGTGGCGCTGAAGGCAGTTCATGCAGCAAAGGACAGTACACGGTCGTGATCAGCCCGGAAGAAACAGCGAGTTTAGGAGGTACAGCCTGATCGACTACGATCAACCAAGAGAGTGGGAGACTCGTATCTTCTCCTGTTTGCTCAGGCATATGCCTATGCAGTCAAACAGCCTGTGCCGCCTACGTTTTAAAACTGTCGGTACTGTTTAAATGCTCTCTCTGTGTCTCTCTTTCTCTCCACCTCTCTCTGACTTGAATATATGAAGGTCAAGGATCCACTTTATTTGTTGGCGGCAGCGATAAAGAAAGAGGTGTGGGCAACAGGAAACAGCCACGAGCAAGGGTAACACTCCCAGACATGTGGGTGACAAGAGCTAAGAAGAGCCGCATCCTTAGAAGAGAAGGAAGACAAGAGGCCAGGAAGAGAGGCTGGTACGCTTTTGTCGTGAACACAGAGGAAGGAATGGCTTGGTGAAAGAAGATTAATGAGGGCTTTCTCCACGAGAGCGAGACAGAGTGATACTACTGGCAGACCAGGAGATCTGGAGAAGAGAACAGCTTTGTCAAAGCTGAGGGTCATGCATTCAGCCTGGGACACGACAGGTTTGACTTGACAATGAGACATTTAAGTGGAAGTTCTGTGGGATGAGTGACAGGGCACGTGGAGAAGACCCAGGAAAAGGATGACACTGAGACATATATTTGATAGTCCAAGAGACAGAAGCCTTGTTCCAACTTCCCTGAAGCTGAGTGTAAATCTCCAACAGTCAGACAAGTGAGGCGACCTCAAGTTTTTATCTCAAAATCACAATGTTTGTTGTTAGGCCACGGAGGGTTTTCTGCCCTAGTCACCTGAATCAACTCCATTCCCAAACCGTGTTATTTTGGACAAAATGGAAACTGGTAAGCGTTAACACGCACAGAATATCCCACGGGAATTTCATACTGATGGAATGTCAATGGCATCCATTTTTTCCCCACAAGGGCAACACAAGTAGGATGAGACGTCTGGATTTTCACCTGCCTTGCATCACTTTATGTGTCACCACACCATTTCAGTGACAGCATAAAACCCAGGAGCATTTTCTCTCCTCTCCCTTATCCCCAGAAGCCATAAATGGCTGACGTTTTATCTCATCATGGTGTTGAAGGCAGATCCCTAATTAAGATGTCCAGATTAACATTTAAAATAGGGAACGCACTCAAATGCTGTTAGAACTCTCCACAGAGCTTATCAAGAGGGTCAGGATTAAAACAGTTAAGTCCATTATTGACAAAACACACCAAAGACTCTACAGACTGAATTTCAATGACTGAAATTCCATGAAAATAATACATTTCATTAGGGTTGTACTTTGTCTACCTGTGCGTCAAAGAATTCAACTCATAATTTTAAAGATATTTGAGGTATTTACTACACACACACACACACACACACACACACACAGCCACCCACCTAAATGATTTTTAAATGATACCCAAGGAATGTATACAACTTCAGGGGTTAACAACCCTTGTAACATGGATTTTCTATTTCATCAGGAATTTTACATCTTGAATATTAAGCGACACAGTGAAAACTACTCCTACAATATTAGGTTTTGTACATCTTGAACGGAGGTATTTTTTTCACCAAATAATGTATAACTTGTCAGGAAAATAATCAGGATTTTGATTCTCTGTTATCAACCTAATCCTAATCAAGTAGTTGGCTCAGTGGGGTTCTAAGTAACTCCTGGGTAAAATATTGAAAAACTGCACTTAAATGGGATGAACACACAGTGACGTGTCTCCAGGCACGCAGAACCGAGATGTTACCCGAAATGAAGTGAAATGAGCCCCCAAATATAGTAAAGTACTCGTGGAGGGAAGCAGATGGAAGCCCAGACTGGTCCTCAGAGCAGCCCTAGGAATGCTTTGCAGAGACACAGACTCAGCCTCTCATTCAATCCCTGAGTTCACTGCTAGGTTCTGACGATTTGTTTTAGTCTCTGTTGGATCCACACTGGAAAGAGCCCCCCTTCCTATTCCTTACACTTCTTTTACCATCAGCCCGTCCCCCATCTCTCTCAAGCTCAGAAGAACTGACGTGAAGCATATGTACAGATATAAATACCTGGCTACTTGGAAGTTAATGCTGGGGCCCACTTCGGTATTTCAATAAATGACTCCTAATGTAATTTGATAAAGATACTAAATCATGATTAGTTGTTGCTATTAACGTATGTATGGCCAGAGTGCCCAGTATGTGTATTCATTCAACAAGCAGTTCTTGAATGCCTGCTACATTCCAAGTGCTTTCCTAGGGGTAAAAAACAGGGAAATGAATGTTAAGGGTCCAATCATAAGAACTTAACCTATAGCCAAAAGACACGCTTTCCCGAAGGTGCGCAGATCAATTCGTATCTTCATTCTTGAAATAATTATTGAGCGACTGGCACGAGCTAGGCAATCCTACAGAGCAGACATTGGGAAACATCAGTCTGTTGCACGGTATGCAAGAAGGGGCTGTTCCGTGCACTCACGTTCTGGTGAGGAGACAGATCAAGAAGAAGCGGATTAGAAATAGAGACAGATTAGGTCTTCCACTGATGCGTATTAATGTATTCCATGATCTGTCAAGTGATCTGCGGTGCAAGAAAAATAAAGCATGGATGAGAGGAGAGTGAGGGGTAGTAGGGTGCCATCTGGTGTAGGGTGTCCCAGGGTGGCTAGTATGGCTGGAGCCCAGTGGGAGAGGGGAGGTGCTGGGGATGAGGTCAGGGAGGATGAGAGGAGTGGACGGGAGACAGGGGTGGCTTGTTCTGGAAACCAGACCCTTAACTCAGATGGGGGTAAGACAGGGCTTTCGGGACAAGGTGATATGTGAACTGAGCCTCAGGGGATCAGCAGTTGTTCGTAATAAAGGAAAGGAGGGCTTCTGAAGAGCACCCCCTACGGAGCAAACAGCCTTTGTAGTCCTGGGAAGAGAAACCCCTGGGCACATCACAGACCTGCAGGCGTCATAGCCTTACTGCTCTGATGGTTACAAACCTTAATCATAATGATGAAATGAATCGTAGGTCCTCTCCACCACAGCTCTTTAAGAGGCATGATATAAGCAGGTGGGGACAGGGAACAATAATTAAACAGACCAGCACGGACTCTCACTGAAAATGTTTCATTAAACTTAATTCATCTTCCGGAGTTGACCATAATCTGTCTTCAAAGACCAAGGACTTACCCTGCTGGATATATGTTTGTGGAAGCCATTTTCTACAGAAAAAATGGCAATTATTCCTCAAAGTCAGAATGGTGAGAGAAAAGGAAAATATACTTTCATATAAATTAAAAATTAAAAATTAAAAAGAAAACACCCTAAGATTTAAGACCACATATTACACAACTTGATGTAAACCTTGTCTTCTGTGTCTTCTTCTCCCTCACTCTGCCTCACTGGATGGCCAGTGACCTTCCTCCTGGCCCCAATTTTCAGAGCCCTTCTCAGTTGGGAGGGCCTGGCTGACCACAGCTCTCTCTTTGTGGGCTGGCCAGGGCAGAGGGTTGCCAGATGCACTTTGGTAAAAGACTTACTTGTACTTCCATCCGCTCATTCATTCAACCAATGGTTTTCCCAAAATAATATTGGCAATGTCAGTCCCAGGGTACTGAGTCTTGAGCAGAGGAAATTTGAGTTTTCAGGAGGCAGAGGGGAAGATCATTTGAATGACGAAATTCAGTGACGCAAAAACCATGACATGGTAGAAACATCACTTATTCACTGACTCACTAATTTTTTGTATCACTTATTCACCCAACAGGTATTCACTAAGCACCTGTCCTCAGCGAGTTCCTGCACTAGGAACTGGGCAAAAGAGGAAGGCAAGGACCCGGCACATAATCAGAAGCTCACTTAATCCATCACAAAACTTCCAGCTGCCGCTCTGGCCAATTCAGAGGAAAGGACACTGGCATCAGACCATCAACAGAAGGCATCTGGGTGATCATCGAGTATGACCTTCTTCCTCCTCTCTTGACATGTGGGGGCATACATATGCTGGTATGTTAAACAGCTACCCAAAGACATGAAAACAGAAGGTACTCCTGCTTGGTTGTCATTGTACCACAAAGGGCAGACCCTTGAAATCAAGGACTTGACCCATGATGTGGAAGCTGCCTGATTCACCTTCATCATCCTCACCTGCGTGCCCACCCTCGTCTCTCATCTGCGACTCTAAAGCAGCCTCCTATCTGGTCTCTCTGCTTCCACTGTTCTCCTGGAATAATCTACTGTCCCAGAAGCACTGTCTGTGATGTTTCTAAAACCTAAGCAAGATGAGGCTGGTTGCCCCAATAAATATACTTCAGTGACTTACTACATCACGTAGAATAAAATCCACAGCCAGTGGCCCTGTGTCACCTGCCACCCTACCACCTAAACCCCCCCTCTGCTTCCTGCAGTCATTATCTCCCTCCTCATGATGCTTGGTCCCCACTGACCTTCTGGTTGTCTTTGGAAGAGACCAACCAGGTGTCAACATGTGCCTGGAAAGCTCATCTTTTCTGGGCTCAAGCCTTCTCTGTCTGCCAACCTCAGCAAAAGCTGGTTTACTGGAGGTGCCTTCCTTGACCAACATAACGTGCAAAATTTTCCACCGTCATTTTCTATCTTCTGATCCCTGTATTTATTATTACTTGGCTTTTGCAAGTCCTGATTACGCAGAGACGTTAATCACGAATCATGCGATCTCCAATCATCATGTTCCAATCTGCCCTCCCGAAGGAGGAACAGGTAAGGATTATCCTACCTGACGATTATTACTTGGCTTTTGTACATTTGTTTATTGGCACTCCACCCACCAGAAATAAGCTGTGTAATATCGAAGGTTCATCCACACATTTCAGAACAACAAAAATAAAGAAGGCACCCAGTGAATATTTGCTGGCAAAATATGTCAATGTCCGTGGGAATAAACCTGCTTGAAATCCCCAAGCCCGGGTGACTCTGGGTGAAAAGGAAGTAACAATACTGTCTTCTCTGCCTACATGGCAACCTTTCTGGGATGCCAAGGTGTTGTAGGCACGAAAGCTCTTTGCAAAAATCTCAGGTACTATTTGGTTCTGAATTTTATGGAGATTTTAGGCTTCGTAACTAGTGGTAGGAATCAGCTTTCAAAGCCCTCTTAGGATTTTGATTTCATCAGATTGAGTAGTTTAAATTCCTTTAAAATTCTAGTTTTATGATCCTTTGTTTATAGCTAGCATTTTCCTCCAAAGCACAGTGAGATTCGATTTGTTTTCATTTTGAAGCCAAAATTGATGCACTCACATAGTTTCCCAAATCAAAATCGTATCAGGTGCTTCATTTACAAGAAACGTGTTCCGATCAGGCCAGGCCCAGTGCCCCAGGCAGCGACAGCCCTGCCAGACGCCCCGCTCCCTCCCTGCTCTGTGCGCAATTTCACTGAGTCTCTCCTCATTTTCTAGCACGCTCTCAACTGCCAGGGACAACTTGCTGCTCAGTGAATTCAGATGAATGTGACGATGGCAGTAAGCGACATCATCATCACCACCATCATCACCACACTTACCTTCTTCCGCACCCACTTCAGGAGCCGGGACCTGAGGAGTCACCTCACACAAAGGACTGGATTTTCAACGGGGTTCGGACAAAGTAAGATCAAGTGGAGGGAAGCCCATTTTTTTCAAATCTTTTCTCAAAGCTTCCCACATACACAAATGCATCTAACGCTTCCGGATTGTATTTTATGCACAACCTCCTACATCTCGGAAGACATGGCCGACCCTTGTAGATGGGCAGCTGTGACACACAGCCAACTGGCACAGGGACGCTCTATTCCCGCCACGGTCATTTATAAAGCATCTCGACTTGTTTTTTCTTTTCTTTGTGTGGTGTTTTTAAAATTGTAAATTTTTATTTTATGTATCCTCAACAAAGTTTTCAATGCGTATAAGTGGTTTATTTCTATCTTTTTCTCATGGTGTGAATCACACCAGAGTGTTTATGATGGGACAGTTTTATTTTCATTATGTGGACGATGTTAATGAAACTAAAATAATTCAAAAGCAAAATTACAAAAGGTTAAACAACACATGAAGGAAATGAAGAAAAGTAAACACCTCTCATTCCTTTCAAAGTATACCATTCCATAGTATGTAGTTTTCCATACATACATGTTTCCATACATAATATGATCATTCCATAGTATGATATAGTTTTAAGATCTTGCAAATATCTACGTTTTTATTTCTTTATCTTTTCTTTTCTTTCTTTTTTTTTAATCTTATCTTAGAGGGGCGCCTGGGTGACTCAGTGGGTTAAGCATCCAACTTCGGCTCAGGTCATGACTTCAGGGTTCGTGAGTTCAAGCCCCGTGACAGGATCTGCGCTGTCAGCACAGAGCCTGCTTCGGATCCTCTGTCTCCCTCCCTCTCACTCTCTGTCTCTCAAAAATAAATACACACTGAAGTCTTCTTATCTAGAATGAAATATTTCTAAGGACAGAGATCGTGCAATTTTAACTTTGTAGAAGTTAACAGAAAAGAGTCTGATGCATCCATAAGATTTTCATAAAGTTCATACAGTTTAAAGAATCTAAACATCAAACTGAAGGACTCCAAACCATAACTCAAGAAATCATCTGAGAATCTTAAGGTCTTTCTGACAGTTCTTGCCCCAAATGACTGATCAATAATTATCTTACCCATTTTACATGTTGTAGCATGTGTCAACATTTAGGATATGCCCTTATGTTCTGCTTACCACATCTCAGAAAGAGTATGAAAAAAATCAGTGGTATGTTTACACTAGAGTATGAGAGGCAAATGTTAAATGTTGAGAAAGTTTGCAAGATGATGGATTGTTAAACATAGCCCTTGACTGGTTAAATTATATCAACTTAAAATTAAATCCATTACATTAAAACAGATGTAGATCTCATAAATTCCTAATTACTGTACTGTATTTGGCCTTTATATGAACCCTTGAGGCTAGTATTTGTCTGGTGGAAATACCACAATAGGGACTTGTACTTCATTTGGCTACCCAGTGACATCAGGTTGACAGCTAGAAACTGGCCAACGTGGAAATGTCTGACCAGGCAGACTGGAGAAGGTTATAAATCAGGCTCTGCCCCTCACATAACTGATTGGTAAACATTTACCAGCACATCACTGAATATAAAAGACTTACAAGAAAGCCCCCACTCCACTTTCTGGGACCAATCCATGGGCTTCATTATTACAGAGCTTTCTCTAAACTCTCCACCCCAAAGCGAGTCCATGATATCTTTTCCCTGTTTATTCTTATGCCTCCTTGTAATTCTAACAAACACACATCATGTTTTTATTTACTTATTTATTTAATGTTTAGTTTTCTTTCCCTCTAGAGTGTGAGCTTTAACAGTATACTATTTTGTAGACTTTCAGTAAGTATTTACTGAATTCACAGTAAATGCATCAATTAATTAGCATAGAGAAGGAAGAGATTAAAGAAAATTCTTGCACTATTAGACAAACAGGCTTTTGACTCTTGCCTGGAAAGCCTCAGATAGAGAGAAGATAACCATTCAGTCACACAGGTCATGTGTATCTGAGCCAGAATAAACATTCCTACGTGCATTTCCACTGAATGCCTTTCTCCATGCCAAGTCTGTATCCTCTATAATCCAGCCTAACAGGTGCATTGAAAATGAGGCAGGGGCTGAACAAGGGAGACACAATTTCATGATTGAGTAGAAGACAATTACTCAGCAAGAATATGGAATGAAAGCATTTGAAGAAGTAGCATCATCTCTCCTTATTCTCCAGGCGCAACTTGGCTCCTGCCTCATGACAAGCAGGCACTTGTTTAACAACCGACCCAACTGCAACGTTCACAAACATTTTACAGGAAAAGCATTCACATCTTCGATATTTCACAAAGAGCCTGCCCTCTCAGTATGCACATACTTGATTCAGAAGTTAATTTTAACTTGAATAACTGAGCTCTCTCGACCTAGGGGGCACAGCCAACTTATACATAAAGCATTTATGGTGTGAGTTATTTTTAACTTACACCCAATCAGCCAGTCTGCTGCATAATAGGAGTATTGGATTTTAGTCTGCAAGGAAATTGGAGCTATTCTCCTGAGAATAAAGGCACAAACATGGGCAGGAGCCATGGGTGTGGCCCATGCTGTCATCAGGGAGTCTTCACGCTGCCATTGTGTCATATTGCCTGGCATTCATAATGAAGATTCTGACACAATATACGACCCTGAAGTATCTTTAAGTCTTCAATAATGTCAAGTCAGATTGTAATATGGTTGGCTTCATTCTGCTAGTTATGTGTAACCCATGTTAATTTATTGCAAGCTGATAATTCAGCAAAAATGCCACATTCTCTGAATGTGGATATAGATACCATTCTTTGAATAGGATGTAAAATATCCTATATTATGCAGTAGGTTAAGAGATTGACACCAGCTGAGGAGAAGCTATCATTTTCTAAGCAGGTCTGTATGAAATCAGAGATTTTTAAATAGAAGATGCTGTCATGGCTGTTACCATAATGATATTATAAACAGCAAAAAATAAAGATTAGTGTTAAATATACCCGGCAGTGTGCGTGATCCACAGGCTAATGTAATACTATTACTAATTAAATGCTTACTATGTGTCCGGCACTAGGCTAAGTATTGTCAAAACAGTGTCTCGCTTAATGCCACAGTAACTGCAGATATTCAGTAGTGTGGTTCCCACTTCACGGATAAGGAAACAGAGTGGAGAAGATTCACCGGTGCTGGGCATACAGCCAGCAGGGAAGGAGGCAGGGACGGAGCCCCAGTCCTGCTGGCTCAGCAGCCCTGGCCGTCCTTGATGGTGTTACTCTTCTGAAACTGAAAGGTAAACAAGGTTCCCAAAGAGGCGGAACTGATTCCAAAACAAGGGTGAAGTTCCCAGGACACCTCACAGGCCAGGAGAGTGGGAAAGGACTGTTGTAGGGCCAATCGACAGGGAGCCCGTTTTTACAACCTCAAAGAGAGCGAAGGCATGCACTGCTTGACCTCTCAAGGCTGTGCAGGCAGGAAACGGAAACAGGCCAGAATCCTAAGTGTTAAGAAAGTCTACACAGAAGGTTCTCGACGCCCGGGGGGATGCAGGCGTGCCGAAGACGCCCGTCTTTCTGTAACTTGGGAGATACCTTCTGCCGCGAACCGCCTCGTGGAAGACACACCGCCGCCTCTCCTCGCGGCCTGCCCGGGGTCTGTCCCAGCGCGGTGTTCTCCACGGGCTTCTGCAGCGGGCTCCCTTCTCCCCCCTCCCCCAAGCAAGGCACAAGGACGGACCGCTGCCTCCGGCCACCACAGGACCCATGGCACAGCCTCGACCTAGCCTGGGTCTGGCTCCCTCACTCCTCGGGGAAATGACACCATTTGACACGTCTTTGCAGGCTATACACCCTACCCTTGCCTGTATCCCCCAGAGGTACTCGATAAAGGTCGAGTTCGGGCGCTATTTTCTTTGGTTTCTCTGCTCAAATGGAGACTTGGGCGGAAAGACCACGAAGCCAAGAGGAGGTGGTGCCATGGCCTCAACGTCTGTACGTCCACAAATTGACATGTCGAAGCCCTAAGCTCCAGCGTGATTTGGAGGTGCAGCAGGGTTGGATGAGGTCACGAGGATGCGGCCCGTATTGGGATTAGTGTCCCCACAAGAAGACGGACAGGCCACAGCCCTCTCACCTCACTGCCTGGGGAGACGGTGACAAGGCTGCCACCGAAGTCAAGAAGAGAGACAGCCCTTGCCAGGAACTGAATCTGCCAGCACCTTGATGTAGGATTTCCCTGCCGGCAGAACAGTAAGAAATGAACGCCTGTTGCTTAAGCCACCAGTTGATGGTGCTTTATTAAAGCGGCCCAAGCTGTCTAAGACAGCAGTGTTTTCGCATGTGGCTGGTCTAACGCGACCTTTCGTTACGTGAGCCTGTTCTCTCTCAGTGACCCGTCGCTGGAAGTTAAGTCACGGACCGTTATTCCCTCAGGCCCACTGCCTGCCAACTTCCCTAAATAGACAGGGTAATCATCTACCCCCACTCTGACTTCAGCATTTTATCACTGGTGACAAATATAGACATAAGGAATATTCATTTGATTAGCACCTGTATCTCTTAATATATTTATATATTCTGATATAGCTTGAGAAACCAGGAAGTAAATTAGGTTTGAGCTCTAAAAAAAAGTTTGTCTGGATGATTTTGAATACTTGTTTTCACACATTCACGATGACACATTTCATTTTCCCTTCTGCCTTAGCTACACCTGAAATAACTCATTTATTTCCTTCTGCTAGATTTTATAGTGTTTTCCTCCTTTATCTACACTGCATTATGTACTGAAATAAACAGCAGCTGCAGAGTCAGAGGATGATGTTTTGATCCTTGGCCCGAAGCACTTACCAGCTATGTTACCCTGGGGCAAGTCAGTTAACTTAATGTTCTTTCCTGAAGGGTTAGGTCTGTGAGGCAGGTTTGTTGTTAGAATAGATAAAAACCAATGCTCTACCCAACACGCTTGGCACATCCTAGGCACTCAATATATGCTAACGTTAGCCATACAGAAGTTATTTCATTTTATATTACATCAAATTTCATAAAGTGTTTGCAAAACTTTTCTCTCAGAAGCCCATGGATTTAAATATATACTAATGGGACAAACACCCCCCCATCCCCCCAAATAACTCACATCGTGCACTATGTAGGGAATCTGCTTCCTGAGGAGGTTGGGTCAGGTCACGAGTCATGGGATTAGGTACCTATACTTGGGGATGGTATATTAATCAAAATCAATATCCTAAAGGTGAGAATACATTTCCATCAACCGTGAGATAACCAAAATGGGTACATAAATGCCATACAAATAAACATAAGAAAATCACTCTTTAAAAGTATAAGATTAATGGTGTGCATCTAATATTCCTGCCCCAGAAAAGTTATCTTTTAAGCTAATTATTCATGTAATAAAGAGACTTAGTAATCATCTAGGGCTTTTTTCGAGGGATTCTTGCAAAGATACACAATTATGTACCCCCCCCCCCCCCCCCCCGACACACACACCCTGCCCAAGACCAGTGTAAAACAAATAAAAACTGTCAAGGATCCTATAATAGGAGGTGGAGGGCAGAGGCCAGTGCACCCATCTGAGCTCCAGCCAAGACCCAGGAGAAGGAAGTTCAGGCACTGCCCCAGCGTCACCATGGCGACCAGGCTCAGGAAGTAGCAGCGGATGCTTTGGAGATGCCCCTGACTAAAGCAAGCTGGAGACTGTTGGGCCACCTCTGCTTAGAAACATCTTCCCAAGCGGAACCTCCTGCTGTTTACACAAAAGGGATTCTATCACCTGGGGGTCTGGGGGCCAGGCCGGGGAACATCCACCTGTGTGTTGTGGAAGTCTGTCCTAATAAAAACAGCACTGATCTTTGTCAAACTGAAATGTGAACCTCTATTCATATAATATATGCATATTTCTTAAACTAGCGGATCATGCAAAACTCAGTATTTCCATTAAATTCTCTAACTCAGAACAACCTTGCTTATCCAATCCCTTATTATTTTAAAACTTTTTAACTACATTTATTTATTTTTGAGAGAGAAAGAGCACAAGTGGGGGAGAGGCAGAGAAAGAGGGAGACCCAGAATCCGAAGCAGGCTCCAGGCTCCCAGCTGTCAGCACAGAGCCCAACGCGGGGGGGGGGGGGGGGGGGGGGGGGGGGGGGGCTCAAACTCATGAACCGTGAGATCGTGACCTGAGCTGAAGCAGGATGCTTAATGCACTGAGCCACCCAGGTGCTCCTCCAATCCCTTATTTTTATGCCATCATCAAATGGCATCTCCCCAAACAACTCTCTATGGGACCAAAAAAGAGGGGAATGGATTGGAGAGACAGGAAAGTTGGATCAATACATCAAATAAAACTCTCCACTGGGTGTGTACCTCTTTGTGAAGCACTTTGTGACCATTTGACGCTGGTGACCCAGGGGACGAACCTGTGTCCCTGGTGAGGAAGGACCAGCGCAGACAGACCTCTTTCATTTTGTCTCACAACTAATCTTCCACAAAATCACCAATAAGCTCTTTCTTCTGGGCACCGTGTCATCACGGCTTCCCTGCTAAAGCAATTACACACAATGGTGTGAAACTATCTGCCTAAGGGGAATTCAGAATTATAACCCCACCATTCCTGGAGCAGCGCCACATGCGCTCTCAGCACTCTCCCACACTGGGGGCACTTCGGCGCCGTGGTGAGGGATTAGTTTTAGTGGGAAAAAAATGAAATAGCTTTAAAGCACTTTTCTGAGTATCATTTTTGTGCCTGGTCTTTCTTCTACTGAAAACATTTCCATATTCTTTCAATTTAATTCCTATAATTATTTTGTGGAGTTATCATCCCTTTTCCATGTGAAGGAGTTGAGACAAAGCAGTTCAACGATTTGCCAGAGTCCTTGCAACTAGTGGTTTAGATTCAAACCTGGGTCTTCAGATTTCAAATTCACAGCTCCCCAGTAAAACCGTATCGGCTTTGTTTTACCTCGTTATCAAAATATTTGGCCAGAATTTTTAAGACATAAGGGATATTCATGAATTTTAGGCTAGTAGTCTTGGTTCTATTTAATGTTATTATTTATTTAAAATGTGTCTCAGAATATTAAGTTTTAGAAAATTTGGGATGATGTGAAGTTCTTGGTTGATGTGGAGGAAAAGCATGACCTAAACTCATGAGAACATGTTTGAATTAACAGATTAACACCAAATGGATAAAGTTTTCTCTATTTTAATTTAATGATGGCTTGTTCTAAATATGGAAAATCAGCAACTTCAAGTATTTTTTTCATCTGAATTATTCTTTGGTACTTAACATTCCTATTTATATGCAGATTTGGGGATTTGTCTTTGCTTGCCAATGATGCGCACACATTTTATCTTCTTTACGTGCCATCCAAGTCAGACTGCACTCTCCTATCCCTGCACCTTGTTCTCCTGGGAACCCAACTTGGGATAATAATACAGAAGGTAAAATCGTCATCACATTACTGCAGCTAGGCAGAGTCACCCTTATTCTGAACGCCACAGATAATATTCCAAATACTGTAGTATTTCCATCAAAGCAGTTATTATATTCACCATTTCTATGTACGTTATGCAGTTCTAAATTTTCTATTTGAATTTGTAGCATAACATGGCCACATTTTACCCCTTAAGCTGTCTCTGGAATAAAGTGCAGCAATAAGTTCATTTTGGAACCAACATTTCAAGATTCAGACAAGCTCCACTTAGAACGGTCAACATATGGTTGACCTCCATACTGTTTTATGGAGGTTCCTCAAGACAATTAAGAACACAACCATATGATTAGACAATCCCATTCTGAGTATACATCCAAGGGAAACGGCACCGCTATCTAAAGGGATATCTGTACTCCGATGGTCGCTGCAGTCCTACTTACAAAAGCCAAGAAACAGAAACAACCCGCGTGTCCATCAATGGACACGTGGACAAAGAAGCTGGGGTTTATATTTACAGTGGAATATCACTCAGCCATGAGTAAGAAGGAGATCCTACCATTTGCAACAACATGGACGGACCTCAAGGCCATTATGCTTGAGTGAAACCAGTCAGACAGAGAAAGAAAACCACGGTACAGTTTCACTTATACAGGGAAACTAAAACAGCTTAACTCATAGAACAGAGCGGAATGATGATCACCAGGGAAAAGGGGTGGGGGAAACAGTCCCAGAAAGACTGGGTCAGAAGGTGCAAACGTTCAGCTATAAGATGAACAGGTTCTGGGAAGCTAATGTGTGAAATGGATAGTTAACAGTACTGGATTATATTCTTGAAAATTGCTAAGAAAATAGATCTTAAATGTTCTCACCATTCTCCCCCACAAAAAAAAAAGTAATTATGTGAGGTGACGAAGGCATTAACTATAACCTTATTATAGTAATTATTTCACAATATATACATGTATCAACATAATTTAAGCCTACTTCTTGAAGTAAAAAATAAGAGATATATTGACTATATATCAATTTGCTGGTTTCATTATAGAAAAATAATGGTGGACTTTGGGAATCACTATTTTGATTCTACGGTTTTGGAGTAAAACATTGATATAATCAGATCCTGACTTGGAAAAGTGAATCCATTAATCTTTTTTTTTTTTTCTTTTTTCCCAAAAGAATGGCTACAAAATAAAGTTGCCTTAGGGCTAACTTCATGCACTATGTTTAATTTAAGGACTCGGCAGCGTAATTGTTTTTTTGACTGTAGAAATTCCTTAGAACTGTTCTACATATCATCAAATCATAACGTGATGCTAAGCTTGGGCTGTCTGTAAAATCAGAGTATGGCTCATCCATCGAGTTCTTGGCATCATAGATAACGTCAGCAGTCTGGGTACACGCTGAGAAGGTGCCGTTGAAAGATCTGTCGTTCACAGGCAGCAGCGTGACCTCAGGGAAGGACCTCAAGGCATCTAAGCTTGTTTTCACTTTTGCAAAATAGAGAAGTGAAACCACATAAATCAGAGGATCAGCTTCTGGCTTCCCTCCTTCCATGCAGTGATCTAGCCAGACATTCCTGACATTTGTCTAGCCATGTCTAGCCATGACATTCCTCATTTAAACATACGAGGCCATGAAGGATACAGTGAAATGGGGGCGGGGGGTAACGAGTGATGCTAAAGCACGTTACAGAATCCAACATAAAATACCCAGTCCGCATCCAATAAATACAGGATCCTACACAAATGTAAATCCATGACCATAAATGTGACATAATCCTGCTTCTCTCCTTGAATCACCTCTGGTGCAGTGTAGGGGACCTTACATCCAGGAAAGGTCCCAATTTAGAGCTGGTGTTATGGACAGCACCGGTTTGGACAAGAAAGTATGCGGTTACCCCACGTATGAGAGGAGAAAGAAAACAGTCACCTGTTCATAGACTGGATAAGACCATCTATATCTTTATCATTTCAGTGTAGGGCGAACAGGGAAGCCATACCTAAAAGGAAATCCACTCTATTTCTAATTTAAGGCCATGAAGCTGACCTTTAAGAGTATGAAAGTACAGTCGTTATTGAGAAATCTATACGAAAAATAACTCTTCTCAGTTTTATTTTCTCCATTTTCTTGCAGATCTTCTCAGTGGAAATGCTATTTTTCTTCTACTTTGAATAAACCGGTCTCTGAGGTGAGTCCAGCCAGTACACAGCACCGTTTATAGTTTGCTCTGAAAGCTACAGGCCAGTGACTGCCTGTGCCCTGTTTCCCTAATTAATGGCTGACGGTCATTGGAAACAAGCAGCTCTCTTGAAGACACCGGGACCCTGAGTTATGGCAAAGTTCTACGTGTAAAAATAATTAATCTTTGCTCCACTAAAATCTCTCAAGAGAGGAAAAGACAGTGTGGGCGTCGTGTCCATAACTGTCCTCCACGGTCAGGACTGAGTGTCCCTCACCAAGGTGCTGAGCAAACAGCTTTCAGCAATTCCCCACCTTCTCTCTCTTCTTTCTCTTCCACCTGTTTTCTTTCATTATCTGAATTTAAAGACTTCTCCCTTCTAAATATGAAAAAATTTAGGACCAAATTTTAGTGATTTCTTTACTCAGTGCTGCTGCTGCTTCTTGCTTACAAAGATGTTCAGTGCGTTCAGGCCATTGAACACTGAGTTTGTTTGAACTGTTTTGAAGTATTTCAATACCTTGTATTTAAATACAACTAAAGTACATAAGAGTGCTGGACACAAACTGGCCAGAATAAATTTGTGTTGCATGAATGGTGAATGGACACAATAACACATTTTTATCCAAAATTACAAATACTGCCTCTCTTATTTTGAAATGGAATATAACAAAATATAAAGCACCAATTTTAAATGTGGTAAGTCTCAAAAAAATCTTTTATAAATGCCAGTAGGAAGTTTAGTCATCTAGTGATCCTTACGAAAAGGGGATAATGTACTTTGTAGAGTGCTTGGCACACAGATATTAGACCTTGCATCTTGCTAAATGAATTTGGAGCCTGGTTCCTTCACATAAAAGGCAATAATAATTACTGTTCAGAAGGATAATAAAAACTATTTTTTCTAATATGTGTAAAACTTTCTTACATGTGCCTAATAAATATTAGTAATCATCTATAATTATCATATACAAAGTGAGAGATGTTGGGGAAAAAAGACCCCAGGGCAGGGGGTACCTGGGTGGCTCAGTTGGCTGAGTGTCCAACTTCAGCTCAGGTCATGATCTCACGGTTGTGAGTTCAAACTCTGTATCAGGCTCTCTCTACTCTTAGTACAAAGCCCACTTCAGATCCTCTGTCCCCTTCTCTCTCTGCTCCCCTCCTCCCTCTCTCTTTCTCTCTCTCTCAAAAAAATAAAAATAAATAAACATTTAGCCCTTTATTTTTTTTAAGTTTATTTATTTTGAGAGAGAGTGCACACATGCACAGGAGCCTAGGAGGGGCAGAGAGAGACAGGGAGAGAGAGAATCCCAAGCAGGCTCTACACCACCAACACAGAGCCCCCATGTAGGGTTCGAACTCACAAACTGTGACATCATGGTCTGAGACGAAGTCAGACACTTAACTGACTGAGCCACCCAGGTGCCCCTGAAAAAAATAAACGTTTTTTTAAAAGCCCACTTGGGGGGCGCCTGGGTGGCGCAGTCGGTTAAGCGTCCGACTTCAGCCAGGTCACGATCTCGCGCTCCGTGAGTTCGAGCCCCGCGTCGGGCTCTGGGCTGATGGCTCAGAGCCTGGAGCCTGTTTCTGATTCTGTGTCTCCCTCTCTCTCTGCCCCTCCCCCGTTCATGCTCTGTCTCTCTCTGTCCCAAAAATAAATAAACGTTGAAAAAAAAATTAAAAAAAAAAAAAAAAAAAGCCCACTTGGAAAAAAACGTATAAATTCTAGACTGTTCAGTGAATTGAAATTTAGTGTCACTCCTACAAGATGTCCCTAGGTCCAGACTTCTCAATTTAAGGAACAAACTTATATTTTAAGCATTCTGGGTGAAACTGTAGCATGGTACAGATTCTGACATGCTATAAAAATGGAGATTACTATAAAGCTATAGTAATCAAGACAGCTCCATACTGGCCAAACTGACAGATAAAATGGAACAGAACAGAGAGCCCCAAGACAGACCCACAAATATAGTCAACTGATTTCTGTTTGACAAAGGAGCAGAGGCAATTCAATGCAGAAAAGACAGACCTTTCAGCAGACGGTGCTCAACAGCTAGACGTACACACGGAAAACACTGAATCTAAACACAGATCCCACATCCTTTGCAAAAATTAACTCAACATGGATTACAGACCTAAATGTAATATGCAAAAGTATACAATACCCAGAAGGCAACAGGAGAAAATCTAAGAGACCTTGCATCTTGCAATGACTTTTTAAATGCAACAATATTGGTATGGTCTATTAAAAAAGTTGAGAAGGGGGGCGCCTGGGTGGCGCAGTCGGTTAAGCGTCCGACTTCAGCCAGGTCACGATCTCGCGGTCCGGGAGTTCGAGCCCCGCGTCAGGCTCTGGGCTGATGGCTCAGAGCCTGGAGCCTGTTTCCGATTCTGTGTCTCCCTCTCTCTCTGCCCCTCCCCCGTTCATGCTCTGTCTCTCTCTGTCCCAAAAATAAATAAATGTTGAAAAAAAATTTAAAAAAAAAAATAAAAAAGTTGAGAAGGTGGACTTTATAAAAGTTAAAAACTTCTGCCCTGTGACACGTTAAAAGAATTAGAAGGCGAGCCACAGATGGGAGGATAATATTTGCAAAATATATATCTGATGAAGAACTTTTATTCAAAATATACAAAGACTCTTAAAACTCAACAATAAGAAAACAGACAAACCAATTAAAATGAGCAAAAACCCTGGACTGGCATCTCACCAAAGATACACAGGTGGGCAAACAAGCATAGGAAAAGACACTCCAAGAAAATGTCAATTAAACAACGAGATACTATTATGTGCCCATTACAACGAGCAACATGCAGAATGCCCATAACACCTAATACTAATGAGGATGTACAGTAACAAGAACTCTCGTTCACTGTTGGGAATGCAAAATGGCGCAGCCATTGTGGAAGACATTTGGGCGGTATCTTACAAAACCAAGCATATTCTAAGATCCAGCAACCACACTCCTCAGTATTTACCCAAAGGAGTTGAAAACATGTCCACACAAAAACCTGCATGTGGATTTTAGCAGCAACTTTATTCATAACTGCTAAAACTTGGAAGGAAAGAAGACGTCCTTCAAAAGATGATGGATAAACTGTAGTCATTTCAGACAAGAGAATATTATTCAGCACTAAAAACAAATGAGCCATCAAGCCATGAAAAGACAGGAGCAAAACTTGCATGTTACCAAGTGAAATGAGACAATTTGAAAAGGCTACATACTGTATGATTTCAACTATATGACATTCTGGAAAAGGTAAAAATATAACGAGTAAAAGGACCAGTGTTTTTCAGGGGTTAGTGGGGAGAGGAGGGATAAACAAGTGGAGAACAGGAGTTTTTATGGCAATGAAACTATTCTGTATGAACTATAGTGGTGGCTACTTGACAGTGTCATTATTCAGATATACAGCATACACAACACCAAGAGTAAACCGTACTGTCAACTATGGACTTGGAGGAGGGCGCCTGGTGGCTCAGTCGGTTGGGTATCCGACTTCGGTTCAGGTCATGATCTCACAGTCTGTGAGTTCAAGCCCCATGTCGGGCTCTGTGCTGATAGCTCACAGCCTGGAGCCTGCTTCAGATTCTGTGTCTCCCTCCCTCTCTCTCAGCCCCTCCCCTGCTCATGCTCTGTCTCTATCTCAAAAATAAATTAAAAAAAAAAAAAAAAACAAAAAACTATGGACTTGGGTTGATAATGAGATGCCATGTTGATTTGTAAGTTATAACAAAAGTACCGCTCCAGAGAGGGCTAGTAATGATGGAAGAGGTTGCATGTGTGTTTGGGGGTAGGTGGGGGTGCGGTGACATGGGAACTCTCTGTACTTTTCCACACAAACTTTCCTAAAACTTTCCTTAAATAACTATTTATTAATTACAAAATGACAACCAAGGAAAACAACACCAAAGAAAAAGTAAACAAATATAGAGATTAGCAATGCAGATGTAAACAGAAATGCATGTCAGCTCATAAGAGAATCCTCACTAATACTGTTTATTTATTTCAATTAGCTCGTTTCTAAATAGCATAACTAAACTTGAAGTTAGCTCCCAAACTGAGTTTTAAAAACATAATGTGAAGGGGATTTTTATTCAAGTTGTTCTAAAACTGCTTATTGGTCCAAAAGCAAAATAAAAAGAGACAGGAACAAAATAAACAAACAAAAGGCTAGGGGTATAATCCTTGTGATACTGAAAATATCAACCATGTGAAACAGTCTCTGAACTAAAGCCCTCCTTTAAAAATTTGTGAAGGGTACTGGAAAAACTAAGAAGAAGAGCACAGATGTAGGAGAGAAAAAGAGATTAAAATTCCTAAGCAGGCGATGCACAGTAATCAGATACAGAGTGTAGACATTTGAGATCCTGATTTATACAAACCACAGATTAAAGATAATTGGGGGGGGGGGGGGGGGCGCCTGGGTGGCTCAGTTGGTTAAGCGTCCGACTTCAGCTCAGGTCACGATCTCACAGTCTGTGGGTTGGAGCCCCGCGTCGGGCTCTGTGCTGACAGCTCAGAGCCTGGAGCCTGCTTCAGATTCTGTGTCTCCCTCTCTCTTTGCCCCTCCCCCGCTCATGCTCTGTCTGTGTCTCTCTCTCTGTCTCTGTCTCTCTGTCTCTCTCTCTCTCTCAAAAATAAATAAATATTTTAAAAAATTTAAAAAGATAAATTGGGACAACTCTGAATAAACATATTAAGAAATTAATAAATTCAATTTTGTTTGGTGTTTTAAAAGTGTACTATCCTCATGCTTTATATAAAAGGTATGCCAGACTGTCTATGTATCTACCTATCTACACACTTCTATATGTTAACTATTTACAAATAAAATAATGTGATGTCTGGTATTTGCTTTAAGATACCTGGAGGGGGGAGGGGGGCTGTGAGAAGGTGAACAGATAAAATACAAATGACGGAATGCAGAACACAGCAGTTCTCTTTACAGCTCTCTCCACTCTTCTGTATATTTACAATTATCCACAGTAAATAGGTTAGTGTTAAGTAATCCAATGAGTGAAATACTGTCAATTTAAAAAGTGTTATCTCACCTTAATTGTGGACCATACACTATGTGTTAATATCATATGGTGCATTTTAAGGCCATCTTAGTAAAAATGTGACTAATATAACCATTCCTAACCCACCCATACAATGAGAAAATAACAATCAAACAACTCCACACTCCGGTTTAAACTGTAGGATCTGTGCTCCGACATGGTTTTGGGGCACATGTAATGAGTTTCTGGGAGCTGTAGACCTTCCCTCCCCCTTCCATACCTCTTTACTCCTTCACGATTATCCTTAAGTCAATCACAGATTTTTTTTTTTGATTTTTTTTTTAACGTTTACTCATTTTTTGAGAGACAGAGAGCACGAGTGGGGGAGGGGCAGACAGAGAGGGAGACACAATCCAAACTGTCAGCACACAGCCTGACGCGGGGCTCGAACCCATACACTGTGAGATCATGACCTGAGCTGAAGTCAGACACTTAACCAACTAAGCCGCCCGGGCGCCCCAGCCAATCACAGAATGTTTTAACTTCAGTGCCAGAGAGGTAAAACTAGCCAAAGAGTAAGACCCCCCAAAATGATCTAGTTAACTCTTGCATTGCCCTTCCCACATATTACACTAGCTTATGCCATTTGAAATGCCAGCATCTCCTTCGGATAAAACATTTAGGGAAAAAGTGTATGGCAAGACATTAGAAGTAGTTATAGATTGTTTCTTCCAGATGGCCAAGCATTGCGCCCTCACTTTATACCATTTCACTTTTCTTCTCAGAAAGAAGCCATTTCCCACTGAGTATCTCCCTCACATCCAGTGGAGGATAGTTCATCCCAGAGGGCCAGTGACATGAAGTGTCTCTGGCACAGTCACTACCCACTCACTGCAGGAACAATAATTCCTCATCAATCAGCTAAAAAAAAGAAAAGAAATCCCGGGATCTCTAAAAGAGATTATTTGCTCCAGCATTCTACACAGATAAAATTAAATAAGGTTGCAAATAATCAAAATGAGCAATTAAATAATAAGGATGCTATGATATATCAACGCCAAGTACTAATATACTATACATAACATTTTAGTGTAGTGGGAAGGAGGGTAAGTGGAGTTCTTGGATTAGGAAACACACACTAATGTAAACTTAAAACACAAACCTCAAATTTGCTAGGCTTGGATGAAACATTCAAGAACACCTTTCTACAGCCTGTGGACAGACTGTTACAGTGGTGATTAGGGGTTTTCCACTAGGGACCCCGCACAGTGACTGTCTGAATCAGGTCAGGGATGCCTTCCGAACAGGCTGTCAGTAACCACACTCCCAAACTAACCAACATTTGCAAGCTTTGAGATTAGCCAGATTTGATTCAAGGTCATCCCTGTGATAACATCACTGCTCATCTCAACATGGATTTTATTTGCCTACTTTCTGTTGAGAGGTGAGTGGAGCTGTGTGAAAGCGAACTGGGAATTAACAGCCAGAAGCTCATCTCACCTGGGCCACGGCTTACGCTGAGGGACCTTTACCATGCTTTCTTATTACATGATGCAGTTCAATTTCAAAAAAATAAGTAAAATAGCCCTATTTTTATTTTGCAAACTACGTATTTTGAGGCCATTAAGTAGGTGATTTACTCACATACAAAAATTTTTAAAAATAAATATCACATCCCTTTTAAAAAAGGGGGGAGGGGGCACCTGGGTGGCTCAGTCAGTTAAGCATCTGACTCTTGATTTCTTTTGCCCCAGGTCACGATTTCATGGTTGGTGAGTTCAAGCCCCCTGTCAGGCTCTGTGCTGACAGCATGGATCCTGCTTGGGATTCTCTCTCTCTCCCTTTCTGTGCTCCTCCCCCTCTTGTGTGCACAGGTTTTCTCTCTCTCTCTCTCTCTAATATATAAACTTAAATAAAAAACTTAAAAAAACTAAATAAATATCACATCCAAATAAAACAGAAGTCAGACACATTATGTGTGTGTGTATGTGTGTGTGTGCCCGTGGGGGGGTGTGCATGGGGAGGGTGCCGAGGGCTGAGGCTCAGTATCTTGATACCTCTGTGACTTCTCTTCTGGATCACACATGGGAACATCACTTATCACATTTGTTTCAATAGAGAGAAGGTTAGGAACTTATGGTGTGTAGCTTATAATTTCCCAGGACATTTCAAAATTGGTATTTCAAAGTAAAATGTTCGTGATCTACTCGGATGAAGTTGAGAGTAGAAACACTTCTATTTGGTAAGTACGATCAGTGCCCACAGTGTGGTTTCTGTCCTAAGAAACACAAATAGAATCTACAGGTATGGTCACCAAGTGCCCACTGTGTCAGGCACCGGGCTAAGTGTTTTATATGAAGAGTGATAAATGGTCAAAATGGTCTAACAAGGCAAGTACTATCATCACTATTTCAGAAATGAAGAAATTAGCTCAACTTTATCTTATTTGTAATAATTCCTCTTGGTTTAAGAAATATACGAGGCAGTTTTGTGATAAAACAACAAATGACAGGACAGAGTATGTAACTTGAACACTGCTGCGAAGAATCTGAATGTGTAACTTGCGTGGCTTCAGGACCCAGCACGTTCCCCTTGAAGGTGCGTTCTGAGGTCACCTTTCATTCATCCCTCCTCCGCTTCTCTGGCGTGGCCGTGGCCACCCAGGCCCTGAGCTGGGTGCTGGGACCCAGGCGCACTCACTAACAAGTGGATCGCTACCTGTGGATGGCCAGGTTCCATCCGGATCAGACCTCACACCGACTTCGCAATTCATTCCGTTAAGAGTCTCTTAGACATCTGGCGGCTCCTGCTGTAGCTACTTACTGCTGTGAACATTGCACTAAGTTGTTTCTTCTCACTTCCGATTTTTACACCCTTCACGTCTCAGTGCCCTGGGGAACACCCCTTCACACCCTGCCCATGCTGTCTGCCTTGCACCGGTGGGATTTCTGTGATCTCTGCCACTTCCAGGCCACCATGTCCCCAAAGAAAGGGGCTCAGGTAAAATGCTCTTTATGGACTTGTCAGCTCCAACGTACCGCATCTGACCCAGAGCCACCTGACATTTACACTTGAATAAACATTTCAGAGAACGAACTCTCCCGAGGAAAACCTGGAAAGTCTGACTCATGGCCCATATGCCTCCCCCAGTAGGATATTTTGAGGCCTGCAGACCTGAATGTGCATCACAAAAATACTGCTGCGGGATAGAGAGGTGCTCCTTCGGAAACTTGAAGACTCTCATGTGCTTTGGCCTTTATTTCTTAAAGATATGTGATCCCATGTGCCATGTGAGCATTTGAATTTGCCTTCTTTAAAACACCAAAGCTGATATTAATGCTGATCTAATGTAAAGAAGGTTTACAATATTAAAATTCTTCTCTGGGGTCAAGTATCCACTTATTGTACACAGAGACCATGGCAGATAGATGACAGAGAGCTAGGTATCAGTAGATACACATCGTAACCTAGTCCAGTCCACATACTGTGCTGAGTAAACTCGCCCGGTCGATAAATCAGTACTATTGACCAAACGTTTATTCCACGACAGGCATCACACATTCTGGGCAGACAAGCGAGCATAAGCTAAGGCCTCTTATCAAGGAGCTTCTATTCTAGGAGAAACAAAAACACAAATGGAAAATTATCTCTCATTACTGACAGATTCTAGACAAGTGATAAGACAGGGTAAAGAGGAGGACCGTTTTTCTTACATCTGTGAGGTGGGCTAACTTAGCTACAGTGTTGAGTGAGAGAGTGGTGGAGGACAGGATGCTATTGTCAGCTGGATGAGCAGGCAGCTACACGAAGATCCATTCATTCACTCGCTCATCCAATGTACATCCCCTGAGTCTCCACCACGTCTCCGGTACTATCCTAGCGGGAGCGTTAACATTAAAATGCATCAAAATGTATGTATGTGTACAAACATAGCATACACATATATATATATAGATATATATACACATACACATAACATACATACGTATGTATAATTACTAAATAATGACCAGAGGTAAAAAACTAAAACTGGAAGGGGACTGGAGGCAGAGGGAGAAAGTGTGTGTGTGTGTGTGTGTGTGTGTGTGTGCGCGCGCGCACGCACATGCACCAGTGCACGTGGGGGCTCAGAGACCTGGATGAACGTGAGCACAGAGAAGGTACAAACGTTCACGACCAAGAAGGGGCCCAGACCCAGGGCGGAGGTGGGGGCTCTGCCGCCTCAGGCGGTGATGCTGCCACTGCTCCCAGACAGGCTGTGTGAGGCTGGGCGGGGGCGCGGAGGGCTCCCAGTGGAACACCCAGGGAGCGGGTGCGTGTGCAGGGCACATGTCGGGAACACAGCGGCACGCGTGTGTCTGGGGTTGAAGCGGAGGTCCAGACAGAGCCTGCAATCACGGAGTCGGCGGCAGAGATGGAAGAAAGGCCCCACGGGGTGGATGTCGCCCCTGGCCGCCCCTGAGGAATGACACACGGGAAGAGCAGGCTGTGGGTCGAACAGGCTCGTGCCAAGTGCCGGGTGCGCTACAAGTTCAACACAAGTCGAGGCGCGGCAGAGGGGGAAGACAAACAAATGCGTTTGGAATGCAGGGAGCACAGCACAGACCCTAGGACCAGGTCTCAGAGCCTCTGCAGGCTACACGCAAAGTGCCGATCTCTCTGCGCCCGAGGGAACTGGTAGCCCTGAGCAGCACGCTACCTGGCCATCTTGGGGGGGTGTAGAGAGGGGCAGAGAAGACGCTGTGTCACGTCAGTTTTCCAGGATGATCTGGAACTTATTCAAAGAAGAGAAAGGGAAGTTTGGAGAGCAGAGGGGGCCAAGGCAGAAAGGATACTCATAACAGACTAATCAGCACGGAAAAAGGCACGTGGCCTTGTCTGGGAATGTGCATGCGTGTGCGTGTGTGTGTGCGTGCGGGTGTACAGGTGTGATTGTTGCCAAGGTGGAGACAATGATATTGGAGAAGCAGAGAGGGCCTTTAGGACACTGTCAGAAAAAAAAAAAACAGCTGTCTTATAGATGCAACAAACCTTTGAAGACTTTCAAATACAAGCAAGATCTTAATTATAGTGCAGGACTAGCAACTTAATGTCCTTTATCAAAAACACTTAATGCCCAAAAACAAATGCTGAGTAACAAAAAATAAAAAAGGGTTGCTCAAATTGTCTGGTATACTCAGCCTCATTTTAACAAAGCACATTCCACCTAAGCCTTTTAATACAGTGAGGTTAATATAAAAACCATGAAAAACACAAGTCTGGCTTTATATTATTCTAATTAGAGCTTACAGATACAGAGGATAACACTAGTAGCATGTCTGTTTATTTGGTTTTGTTACCAGATTAAAAAATATATATTATTTTGAAAGATGATAATCCTGGAGAAAAATGTTTGTATACTTTACAAGAACATCCAAAATAGAGACTTTAGTTTGTTTGTTTGTTTCATTTACAAAACAAATGAAAACCAGAAATGAAGTTATTCGTTCAACTAAAGCAAGTGTTAGCAAGCCACTGTGATGTAAAAAGCAGGCAATGAAAAACTAAAATTGGGTCAAAATCTGCCATAAATAATTTTTGTGTGACTGAACATAAGGAAAATGGCCCTTTGGTGGTGGGTGGGATAGATGGCATCTACACCCTATTCTGAGCACATGCAACATGGCCGGCTGCAGGTGGATTACAGCCCAATCAGCAAACGCTTCATTTTCCAATAGGATTCTTTTTTCATTTCACAGAAATAACAACTGTAATCATTACAGTTACCTAATGCATTTGATATTCTTCTAACTCTATTCTACCTCTTTGCAGATGAGTCAGTCCTTCTGAGAAGTACGCAGAGCTGTAACTAACACTCTTCCCAATGTCAGAAATCTACAAAGGTTTGTGGAACATTTATGCATGCATTTGCACAAGAAAAAAAGCTGCAAAGATTTTCTTGGGGCTGGGGGTGTATGGAAAATTTCTTACGTGCTAATTACCAAACTTGAATGTTGACTTGAAGCTGAGGTTTTCCCAGGTACATAATGAAAGTATCTTGTTTGGATGTCACATGGTTTATTCAGTTTTATATGCCTTTCAGTTTGACAGATGAAACTATAAAATAGGTGATTTAAATAAGCAAACTGAATTCCCTGCAACCATTCTAATAATAATTGCAGCACACAATGCTTACAAAATATGGTTCTTTCTGTCTGCAAAACACTTTACTAATTACCCAGTTTGTTAATCTTAGCTTATCTCCTTGATTTGCCATGTATTTTCACATATGTATCTTAAAACACAACTTATTTTCCTTCTCTGGCATAAACTTCCACTTAGCACATCTCTCCATATGCTGCTTCTTTATAAAAATAATGTAAATGCACTGAATTCTAGGGATATGATCAAGTAAGCATTACATCAAAAAATATAATAATTTGCTGCGATTAAATTACCTGATTTACTTCAATTACTGTGATGATTACTTGGGATGGATTTGTAACAAAAGAAAATTGGTGAACACTTCTGAAGTCAATATATCATCCCTGCATTTCTTTGATGACTTATAGTAAGGCTATTCCATTTTGCAGGCAAGACAGCAGAGTAAGGGGAAAAAATTGTCCATTTCAAACCTAAGTATATACGGTCAACCTAGAAGTAAAAGATAGGACATTTTGAAAAAAAAAATCAGTAAGAATTTGTAAAATATATTTTACTCTTTATTATTTGAAGTAAGCTTTATTTCCATAACTTAAATTCCCTTATTTTAAGATTATTATAATTCCTTTGAATCCCCATGAAAATATCCAATCAATTGTGGGATTATGAATGAGGACATTTTATCAGTTTCTTGGCCTTCTATGTATAGGTCATTTAAGCTGCAGGATTTACTACTGCAAGCAGCCTGAAAGACCCAACAGGTCATGGTGTTCTGGGGATGGGGCCTCACACCTTTTCTATTCAGGGCAGCCACCTGCCCGCTATTCTTGTCCATGCTACGTGTGTCTGCAGAAACCAGAAGTTACTTTATTTATTTATTTTTTTGACAGAAATCTATCAGCTAAAACTTAGAGAAGGAGAGGGACAGAGACAGAGACTGGTTCTACAAAAGGCCCTTTGAAGACAGAAAAATAAGAAAACATTTGGGAGAAAATATTTGCAAACTGCATTTTTAACGAAGGATGAGCATCTCAAATATATAAGAAACCCTCAAAACTCAACAAGAAAAACAAACAACCAACCAAAACAATCCAAACAGAAAGTGGGTGAACTATGTGGGCTAACATGTCACTGGAGAAGGTGCCCAGATGGCAGATGAGCACGCGAAGTGATCTCCAACATCATCGGCCACTAAGGAAATGCAAATTAAGACCATAATGAGATATCACTGCCTACTTCTCAGAATGGCCAATTCTGTTGTTGTTATTGTTGTTGTTAGTCCTAACACCGAGTGCTGCTGAGGCCGCTGGGAAATGGATTCACACATGCACTGCTTGTGAGGGTGTAAAACGATACAGGTGCTCCGGAAATAGGTCTGGCAATTTCTCATAAATCAATATATGCAAATATCATATGCATACAGGTCATGTATGACCCAGCAATTACATTTCTTGGCATTTATCCAAGAGAAATAAAAACCCGTGTTCATGCAAAAGCCATTCTTAGCATCTTGTTCCTAAAAGCCCCAAATCAGAAAGACACCCAACATCCTTCAACGAGACAAAGGAGGAACAACCCAGGGTACAGGGAAGACATGGGACACCACATGGCAAGAAAAGGAGCAAACTTTACATACAAACACTTGGGTGGATGGCAAGGAAGTTGTGCTAGCGGCACATGCCGGTCACAAATGGTTACACACTTCATGGCTCCATGAACAAGATACCCTTAAAACAGCAAAGTGACAGGTGGAGAATAGATGTGTGCTGTTCACAGGGAGTTGTGTACCGTGATCACAGTTGCTCCAAGAACCCACAGACGTGATACGACTGCACGGAGCTGCGCACGCACGCGCACACACACACACACACACATGAACTGGTGAGATCGAATCAGTTCTGTGGACTGTCCCCAAGTCACTGGACCCACTGTGCTACTGCGTTCCAGACAGGTGAGATGTTACCATTCAGGACAACGGTGAAGGTACAAGCGCTCCTTGTAGACTTTGTTGCAAGTTCCTGGGAATCTATAATTATTTCAAAACAAACAGTCAAAAAGAGAGACTGGCAACAAGTAAAATGTTACAAAGGCACTGTAGGGCACATGACAGGTGTTCGAGGCTTTGGAGGATCACCTGTAATACGGGCAGGGCATGAGTTCGCTGGAGCGAATCTGAATGTGCCCATGTCTTCCCAACAGGCTTTCCCTGAATCACTGAAGAAAAGTGGGTGTTTCTACTTCACCATCAATCTAGACACATGCGGTACCTATGCTGCTTCTTGTATTTTCCATGTTACTGAACATGCTAATCGCCTTCCTTAAAATTAACATAAATTATCAGCATAATCATTGCTTGGTCAACATCAGTTCATTTATCTAAATTTCTCATTCAGCGAGGCAAAGTTACCAAGTCTGGGCAAAGTGATTTCTCCCCAAAAACTGGAAGTCCATTGTAATGTTATGATTCTGTAATGTTATACGCAAAGGATTTAATCTGAAAATATTTTCAGTTTCCTCCTGGCACCTTCAAAATGTGATTTAAATAAAATGATGGGGCTTCAGGGATGTGTATTTCTTTTTTTTTTCTGAATTCCCCTTAATGTTCTGAGTACTTGATTTTTAGCTCCAGCTCTTCTGTCTTTATGGTGAGGCTAATTAATTTAACTCACGGACTCAGTTTCCTCATGTGTAAAATGGAGGGCTTTCACTGAATTCATAAAGGAGTTACCATGATTAATCATCTTCCTCTTTAGTTTCTGATGGAAGTTACTCACTAGCAAACATTCCATCATGTAAGGTAATTTAATGCCAACAGAAAGGTGCTTCCTTCTAACTGCTGCTGGAATTATTTTAACTGTACTGACACCCAAACACCAATAATCCCACAAGGCTCCAGAGCCCTATGGTTCTTCGGGACTCCGTTCTCATCCAATTATTTTGGAAGGTTAAGTTGTTTTATAAAGTTTGATGAAAACACAAACCCAACATGTGATATGCTGGGCTTCTCAAAACACAAGTGACGGAAATGCTACGATGCATCCTGTCCTGTCAGAGCTGCAGCCATCTGCGAGCTCTCTCAAACAAAATAATGCATTCTCCAGTCGCTTTGCAAAGTGAGTTTTTTTCCCTTTAGTTAATCAATTACGCTCCATAATTGTACACTGAAATCACTGAAAAAGCATTTTATTTCCTATTAGGGTTACAGTACCATTTAACTGTCTCTGATCCAATCAGGCTGTATCTTATTTTGCATATTTTC
Source organism: Puma concolor (assembly GCF_028749965.1). NCBI lineage: Eukaryota > Metazoa > Chordata > Mammalia > Carnivora > Felidae > Puma > Puma concolor. The sequence goes on from NC_141670.1 coordinate 3,355,139, forward strand.
ATAGGTCCTTTCTTTTTCCCGGTTACTTAAGCAATTATGTGTGTAAGTGGTGTATTAAATAATTGATGAGCCACCTTCTTCTCCTCCTAGTTACCAGTGACACTGTTCCTACCCTGTTTCCAGACAGCACTCCCCTCTGCAGCCGGGGTTCCCACCGCACTTTGAAAGATATTTTAGTTCCTGCAGTGACAAAGGCCTATGTAGAAACTGCAAGCATAATTTACTTACCTGATTTATGAAGCAATTCATGAAATCTAGCATATTCATGCTACGTGGGGATTCGTGCTACATTTGTTAAGAAAACAAGGATCTTTCACAATTGCAAAACTCCCTCTTACCACGTTTTATGATAGAACACAGTAGATTGGGGCAATTATCCCTCGTGTTTTATTAAACCTTTATACAACTGTTAGAGGTTAATGGGGCTATTATTTTTCCTACTGTCAAAATCCGCTTCGAAGCAAGACCTAGAGCACTTAGTGCCGGAAACCCAGCACAGAGAAAGCAGGCATGGCTTTTTCTGTAGTGGGATTACAAATCACCATAGTCTGCAACCATTCAGACAAATCACCCATTAATAATAGAGCACGAAGGTCCCCTAAAAACAAAGCCGGATGATGGGCAGGATGGCTGGCCATTTAATGATACGTGTAGTGACTCTAACGACAGTATTGGGAAGCAAAGCATGCTTTTTGGGGGGGCATGGGTAAAGCAGATCATTTTAATTTTTGAAGATGATTCATGTGGGGGTGAACAGAACAACATCATATGCAGGTACTGGGCCAGATGAAAATTATTTCCGGAATAAGGTCTCAGGGGTGGAAACCACACAGCATCCTGACCAGCTGGATGATTCTGTTCCCCAGTCAGCCTTGCCTCGGAGGTGAATTAAGTGGGCTACTCAGGGTTATTCATCGCCTCACACACTCTCCTTCCCTTGCCCCTCCCTGCATCCCAGCCCCCTGCAGCTCTGAACCTGGGCGGGTACACAGGAGACAGGCTGTCCGCCTCTCGCCACTGCATTCTTTAAAGGACCTCTCGAAAAGCAGGCACGTCCCAGTCCGCGATCCACTGACATGCGGACTCACTCGGTAGTGCCGGGGGGAAACGGGTGCACCACAGAGTGGTCGCTGACCTCCTAGAGCACAAAATCTAGACTGACAATGAGAGTTTACTACTTGTTAGTAACTCATAACAGACACTTGAAGAAAATCAATTCCTCACAGTGAAAATGTGGGTATCACGTTCTAAGACGACAGAATGTTACTGCCATTGATGTGTGATTCAATCAACAGGGTCGTTTTCATGTAATACGTGTGATTTTGATAATGCAGCATACTTTCGACCAATGCCAAGCACATGTCTATACGTGAGATATTCAAGTGACCCAGCCGTTAAAGAGGTCTCCTACAGAAGGTGTGGTGACTTGGCTGGTGGCATAGTACGTGACTAATGTAATTGTTTCACATCCTAACTTTCTGTAGATTCTTACTTTTTATGGGTCGATGTGCTGCTGTTTGGAAAAATAAACTTGTATCTTTACTCGAAGCTCACTAAATGTTGCTACGTTTATTACGACAGGCTCTGTCTGATAAGTATTTACATAACCAGAAATACCAGTTGGCTGTAACTTCCTCTGGGGAAGGAACATATTCTGAACAGCCCTAAGCTCTTGGTCTTTCCTCAATGTGTGACTACTGTGTGCATGAATGAGATGTGGGATACAATGACGTCACTGAAGAAAAGTGTGAGCACGACTCTGTCACACTGCTCCAAGCTACCACGTAACTAGGACACTCAGGCGTTCAATGGACAAGCGTTTTGAGCAACTTCTGTGTGCATGTGACTCTGCTAGCGACTTGTAGATATAGGCGAAGAAAGGAGAAGGAAAGCTCTAGCCTCAAGTTTATATTCTAGTTTTGGGGGGGGGGAGAGGCAGGAATAAGGACACACAGACACGCACATCCAAATACACGCACACACGCGCCGCAAGCAGAGCGTAAATACACACGCGTGGTGGATGGGATATGTCATGGCGAATAGTGCACAGAAACCAGAGCGAAGAACACGAGGGATACGACAATGGGCGAGCAAGACCTGTGGAAGCAGGATGGCCAGTGAGTCTTTCAGAAAAGGTAAATTCTGAGAGATTCGCCGAAGGAAGGGAAGGATGAGAGTCCTCCGAGAGCATCGTTTCAAACTAAGGAAACAGAGGAGCGGAGCCAGGCGGAAGATGCGGGCGGTTTTGAAGAAACACGTCCCGACCAGTGGAGGAGGGCAAGAGGCGGAGGGGACGGAGTACACTGAGTGGAAGCCACCGTCGTGTCGCCCAGAGGGCTCGCAGCAGCGTGACCCGCAGCGGGGAAGCAGGCGGACGGGAGGCTGGGGGAGGCAGACGCGGTAACACCGCTGGCCAGCCGGGGACCACGGTGGCCGGGAGCGAAGGAGAAAGGCCGGCCTGTGATGGCTGGGAGGGCGCAGGCCTGCTGGCTGCCGGAGAGAGGGCCGGCACCAGGCTCCGGGTCCCCGGCGAGGAAAAGGAACGGCCCGGTCCGAGAGACGTCCCTGACACGGGGGCACGCACACTTTGCATGGCAGCCGGATGTCAGAGTCTGGAAATCCAGACGGCAGTCCAGGACGCTAAGCCAAACACAGTTCATTCCGTTCCAGTGATCGCACAGGAACTGCTTTCCAAACCAAGACAGTTATTGGAATGGTCTGCCTTTTCTCCATCTCTTGTTTTAACCCCATTAATGAGAATTCACGGTTGCTGTTTTCCCAGCTTACGCCAGTCACCGTTGGCAGAGAGAGGGCTGACAGGAGAGTGTCCTTGGGCTGAGCCCTTGGTGATAACGTCACTAAGCTTAGCGTCCAACAAGAAGGCAAGAAACTAGGCAAGACACAAGATTAATCCCTTTTTTTTCTTCACTGCACATCAGAATATAAGTAAAAAGAGAATATTTCACACAAGTATATCCCACACGCTCTTAAATTTTTCCAAACTTAAGAAAATGAACACTATGAGTGCAGCAATTATAGTGATAAGGGGATAAATGCAGTATGACCCCAGACAGATGGAAAGTCATTTATAAGGGTATATTTTAGAAAATGGATCAGACGTTATATAGTTGTGATTGTATCTCTAGCTGTATAGAGTGGTTAAGGCATCATTTTGCTGTGTCATTCTAAAAACAGAGCTACAAAAATGTTAAAATCTGCCTTTCCAAATAATTATTTCTGACTCAAAAGAAAAGCCAGAGGGAAAAAATGGAACTACTGAGTATCATTATAGAAGACGATACCTGATCAATTGCTTTTCATTAACAGGACTGTCTATTTGGCAACTTGGACTATTTTGCTTCAGGTATTTTTATTTTTCAAGGTAGAAAAAAAAATATTGATTATCCATAGACACAAAGGCAATGAAATAAATGGTTTACAGTCAAATGTAGGAGAATTCTAGGGTCATTTATTTTATAATGTTCTGTTGTTATTTTTACCCAAGGGTTTATAAGGTAATGCATTATACTGTTCAATTTTTCCGTAGTGTTTTCTTCTATTTTACATTAAATAATGATTCTGCATCAATGTCCTACCCTGCTTGGGTATCCACTGTTGTGACCGCTGTGCTCAGTACACAGCATGGGCCATCAATACATCTGAGTCAGTTACAACAAATCAATGTGGAGTTTGTAAAGTCATTTGTCCTTAACTTTACAGGGGGAAAACAATCTCTAGCTGAAAAATAACAACCAAGGTTTTCATTTACCCTCCTCCCTACAGATTTTTATATTTTGGAGTTAGAAGGGCACTAACGGATTGTCCAGGCTCCTGGTTCTCCCATGGGGGGCTGCTAACACTGTATCCCACGTAGGCGACTGTCAAGATTCAGAAGAGGAAGACATACTGTGTCTACCGTTACCGCCATTTTAAAATAGGCAGTGACAATTTAATTACCACTTGGTGTTGAGAGGGTCTGTTCTCAGAAGAAAGGCGAACCCCATGTCACTGGGAAACAGCAGGGAAGCTCAGGGTGGAACAGTCACTGAGCTTCCTCCAGATGCCCTTCTGCTGAGTGATGCTCCCCATTTATGTTGCAATCTTGCCAAAGCTTAAAATGATTAGAAATGTAGAGCAATAGGCAGAATGAATACCTTAATTGCCTCTGAGATTTTTTGAAAACACTTATTAATCAATAATGAATGAACCTGATGAAAAAACAAACTTGTACATCATTCCACTCTACAAGGTAATGGAGGAAATTAATTGCCCTCATTATGTAGAAGGGCTAAAATATCCCCGCTTGTGCCCACCCCCTGTACCATGTGATCACATTTGTGCATGTGAAGGACAGATGTGAATGACTAAGGGATTAATTGGTAACATGAAACCAGGGCTGGATAAAGAAACCGACCAATATAGATTCCAGAGCAAAATTCACAGAAGATTCATCAATCCCATGGAGAAGAGAGGATATGTAGGGCTTTTGTTCCACAATGGGGGAAAATGAGCCTCTCCTGTGTTCTCCCCTTTTTCCATTTATTTAGTCAGTATATACACGTGCTAAGTGCTTGTTAGCTGGGCTATTGGGGAGGAGGAAGTGCAGCGTGTGATCCCGTAAAGGCACCAGCTGGGAAGGGCTTTGCCGGCTGGGAGCACTCCGCTCTCATGGAGCTGGTCTCGGACCAAATGGAGAACCAAGGCAGGTCTAGGAAGGAAATGCACACTGGCCCGAGGGATGTGTGCTAAGTGGCTGGAAAACGGACCTCAATACAGGCACTGGTTGTCTATCCGATGAAACGGGAATCTGCTTTTAACCTATGCACCAGCCACTATAGATCCGTACAAACTTCCCTAACATACAAGTGATAAAATCCTTGCTTAGTCTTGCTATAAAACATAGTACACGTCACCTCGTTCCAGCACTCTAGTGACCTAACTGCTATAATTATATGAGCCTTTCATCATTAAACCGTGAATTCCTTGAGGGAGTCTGTCAAATCTTTCCGTTTCCCCAGCCAGGTATCTGTCTCTCTTCCTGGCACTTGGGGAGGCTTGGATCGACATTGCCAGAAGGCATGGTTCCTTGCCTTGTCTAGTGTTTTCTCTGTTTGTTTCTCTTCAAACACCTGAATCTTTGGGTAGTTTGCTCTGTGTGGATGATCAGAATCTTGAGCAGTTTCTAGCAACCTAAACAGGGTCCCAACAGGAAGCAGATGCCCCCTCTGGAGGAGAATAATGTGAGGCGGGATTACTTACTAAAGGGTTGTTTTCATCAGAGAAAATCCAGTTCCTCATGGTGTGGTTTGCTGAATGCCCATCACACGACGTATACTGGAGAGGGCAATCTATAAACACCTTGCTTTACCCACTTGACCAAATTAAAACGTTAAATTAAGCATTAATTAAAATGTTATTGTTTTAATTTCATAAATGATGAAACCTGACCTTGGCTACCCTTCATACTTTTACAACCACGGAATCCTTGTCTTCAAAGTCCAAGTCCATTTCTCTAGGAAACACGTCACTTAGTTTTCTGGCCACGACTTCTGTGTAAATAACATTTTATTGTTTATTATATCGTGGACCTCAGAAGGCCCTCAGTTTCTTCGATCCTCATTTTTTTCTAATAATTAACTCTCATGTCTCACAACCAAAACCAAGTTTAATGCTGTTTGGAGAAAGGACAGCATCCTTTTTCACACCAAATGAGTAATCAGGCCTTTGTCACTTCATGTTCAGATAAGGACAGAGAGACATTCTCTTTACAAAGATAGCTTCCGTCTACACTTTGCTCTAGCAGAGAAGTTCGGTGTTGACCTAATACTGATGTAATGGGGAGGTTCAGCAGCTGTGTGGTTCTACATTACTGTGGGTCATCTCTGTAAGGTGTTCAACTATAAAATATAAAGTACAAAACTATTATAAATACCACATCCCCTACCCTACTGAACATCCAGAATTAAAAGCTAGCAATAAAAACTATCAAAACTTTATTAATAAAACCCTTCCTTTCTTTCTCTGTCACTTAGTTGTTTTCTGCCTTCATCTGGATTCCATTTTTTGTTTTAGTCCAATCTGATTTGAATGGCACTTTCCATGATTATCAAACAGAAAGTGTAATGAAAGTATTTACAGATTGACTTTGTGTGTGTGTGGTACCTAAGGACCTGGGTTAGTCAGAGTTCTAGTAATACGTCCTTTGATAGACTGAATCTTTGCATCCTCTCAAAATTGTTTTATTGAAATCCTAACATCCAGTGTGATGGTATCTGGATGTGGGCCTTTGGAAGGTAAGGAGGTCATGAGCATGAACCTTCATGATGGGATAAGTGCCTTGATAAGGGACAGGAGAGATGATTTCTCCCTCCACCATATAAGGATATAAGAGACGACAGCTATCTATCTATAAACCAGGAAGCAATCCTCATCAGAACTTCCGTCTGCCTTGATCTCAGACTTTCCAGCCTCTAGAACCATGTGACATAAATTGAAACCACCCAATCTAGGGTACTTTGTTATGGTAGCCTGAGAGATCTAAGACATGCCCTGTATCTGACACTTACATCCTAGGAGTCTGAGTCTACTTCTCTGTCCTCTTCAGTGGCCAGGGAACAGGGTCATCGTATAGTCAATGGACCCTGTTCCACAGGCAATGAGTAAGATACCATACAAATGGGATACTGAGAAGCAGAAGTAGGTCATTCTACAAAGTGATTTTTAAAAGATTTATATTGCTATTTTTGCTTATTTATTAGCTGTTGTAGAGTATCTGTCACGGAGAAAACTTCATGCAGAAGCCCAATACATCACGCAGATAAAATCAGAGCTGGTTGGGCTGAGGGAGCTCAAGATGTCCATGCCAAGATTTCCATCTCTACTAAATGCTAGGCAGTGGGAAAATGGATAAAATGCATAGATCCCAAACACTGGACAAGGAGCACAAAGAGAGCAGGTAAGTAGGGACACCAGAAGAAGTCACCAGGAATGAACAGAAAAGGCAACTCGACAGCTTGAAAGTCCTAAAAGGAACAACGGTGCCTGAGCAAGGACCACACCGGAAATGAACCCGCCTGGGTATCACCATGGGGCCTGCGGAGCTGTATTTCGTAGGACAGGTAAACGCACCGTGAAACTGACAAAATAAATGATGTCACAGAGGTAAGAACCAAACGAGGGACCAGCTAACCATGCCTGGGAGTCAGGAGAGCCTTCAGAGGGGGAGGGGAGTCTCTAAGCATGACATGGGTTTCTGCGTTCAGTGAAGGGAGACAGGTTACTTCTGGCAGAGAGGCACTGTGACATCATTCAAGGCATGGCAAGGTGGTCCCTTCAGCTGAGTAATAACGAGAGACTTCCAGGAGAAGACACTAGAAAAGTAGGTGGTAGGAGACACCTCCCGTCATCCAACAGCTAGTGACGGAGTACTACCACATGCCAGGCATATGCAAATGGACCCTGTATACATGTGGTCTTTATGTACATGTATATACATGTACGTATTTCCTCTTTGGAAGGACTCAGGATTTGCCCTAAAGCTATTTTATTCTTCAGGCGACAGATGATCGAGAACATCGTAACAGGAAAATGCTAAGACCAGACTTCCATATCCTAAAGATCCATACAAGAATGGAGGGAAGCAGGGATCAAACGCTAGCCGTGGAACACTTATTCATGAGAGAAATCGGAAGGTCCAGCCTCACACTGACCATTGAGAGCAGAGAGTCAAGACAGATTTGAAACACACTTAGCGGATTCATTTAGGACAATGTCAACAGGACATTCTTCCCCAACAATGTGAAGCCAGTGCACGTTCTTTCTTCCAGCAAATACTTTCACAGGTAGAAAAGTAGAAAGAGGGGAAGTGAGAAAAGCAGTTTATAGGATTACTTCTCCAGGACGCATCCATTCTCTCCTCTGTGTCCCCTCTAATTGACATATCAATCCTCATATAGAAAGAAAAGAGGACTTACAGACGGAGTTTTTATGACTACTGTCCTTGCTGGGCATCATCTTGACTCCTCTTGACTTCAATTCAATTGCCTTTTTCACTGCAAGAAACAAAATAAAGCCATTAGTAGGTAAGAGTCAAAGGGATATCACAAAATAGTGCTTTATCCTCACAGCATTTTGAGTCATGACTGCGTGCTTACCAACCTCTGGAAAGTGGGACACGTTCTAAGAGGTTAATGATGCAAAGCAAATGAAGTACAAGAGCTTGTGAATAATTAATGCAAGGCTATCAAGCAGCAAGATCGCATCTTATAACAGCAGTGTCAGAAGCTAAAAATGATGTGGGCTGTGGTTTACCTTCGACACTAGCAATGGCCCATCTAGAAATCACCACCATTTCAACAAGTACTCAGGCAGACTGCTCTCTCAACGAAGGTGCAGTGACTCTAGAGATTTCTAAATTTGCTGCGTTCATGATAATTTTTAGATAAAATGTAAGCTGCTCATTTATTTATTCATGTAGTTATTTAATAGTACAAAGTTTAACATACATACATTCATGGGGAGCTCATATGGGAAATCATGTTCTGAGTGCTGGGGATAAAATGTTAAATAAAAGAATGAAAATCCTCCTAGATGCTTGTTATCTATAGACAGCATTAAAAAAAAAAAGAAAGGTATACATGACATTGGTTTCTAGGGTCACAGTTCTCAAGCTTAAATTTATGTTCCTTAGTGATTTCAGGTCCTGCATCAAACATTTTAAGAAGTTTCACTTTTCTGGTCATTTCTAGAAAACAAAAAGTAAGGAGGCATTTCTTGAGAAGAAACTAGGAAATAATATTTTGATTTAAAAGTCTTTTAAATAGTAAAAATATATTATTGTTATTTACATTAAAATAAGAATTTAAGGGGCACCCGGGTGGCTTAGTCAGTTGAGTGTCTGACTTCGGCTCAGGTCATGGTCTCGCAGTTTGTGAGTTCTGGCCCTGCGTCAGGCTCTGTGCTGACAGCTCAGAGCCTGGAGCCTGCTTCGGATTCTGTGTCTCCCTCTCTCTCTCTCTCTCTGCCCCACCCCCACTCACGCTCTGTCTCTGTCTCTAAAAACCTTAAAAAATACTTTTAAATAATAATTCAATATTTATATTGACAATATAATATTTAATTTGAACAGTTATCATGCACACAAATGAGACGACCTAGAGTAACTCAAAGTATGCAGATCCGGGTTCAAATCTTTGCTAACAACTTGGTAGCTATGCGGTCTGGGTAAGTCACTTAACTCAGAATCTGTTAATTTCTCTGTAAAGTGAGGTGGTGGTTAATTTCATGTGTCAACTTGAGTGGGTACAGAGTGCCCAGATATTTGGTCAAACAGTATCCTGGGTATTTCTGTGACAGTGCTTTGTGAATGTGATTAATATTTAGATCAACTAAGTAAAGCAAACTGCTCTCCCTAATCTGGGTGGGACATATCTAATCAGTGGATGGCCTGAATAGAAAAAAAAAAATGCTGACATTCTCCTGAGTAGCAAAAAACTCTTCCTGCCTGTCTGTCTTCATATTGGGATATTAGTTCCACTGTTGTCGTTGTTGCTGCTGCTTTTCCTGCCTTAAGATTTAAACTGAAACATCAGCTCTCCCTGGGTCTTGAGACTGCCAGCCTGTGGATCGTAACTACACCATCAGCCCTTATGGGTCTCCACCTCACCCACTTGCCCTACAGGTCTTGGGACTTCTCAGCTCCCATAACTGGGAAAGCCAATTTCTTACAAAAAATCATATGGAGCCTAATAGCTCTGATTCTCTGCAGAGCCCTAATGCAGGGGGCATGCTGATGTCGAATGCAGGGGTGGGAAGGCTGCATGAGGAAGGTGTAGACATAACGAACGTAACCCAGGGGAGCACACGATAGACTCCGTGCCTGACGGTGTTTGCTCTTACTCTCCTATCTGTGTATTCAGACGTGTGCCCTAGCGGTGGCCACAGCAAGCGCCCTTCGGGTTGTTCTATAGCTGATGTCACTGAACCTGTGTCCCCTCTGCACTGTGCCACCATCTCGTTGGTGGAGTTTCTGGCCCCCTGGGTACAGGTCTCCACATCTCTGCTTCTCAGAGTCCCACACCGCACATTTCACCTGCCTCTTCACACGGACACTGGTTAACGGCTTACATTGTGGGACGCGTCTTCAAACCCACCATGGTGTTTAATTCTCCCACCACTCAGGTAGGTCTTGTACAGACCTTTACTCATACCAGGGAGCCGGGAAACCAAGGCTCACAGATTTGTCGGAAGTACACGGAGAGTAAGATATGTGACTGGGATACAGATCTCCCCACTCAGAACCCACGAGGCAGAACCCGTGTGTTCTGCCAGCTTGAGTGCGGGAGGCATGGAGGTGGAGACCCCCTAAAAGGAAGGAAGCCAAAGATGACAGAGAGCCCTGTACCTGGCCTTCGAAATCATCTCAACGTCACCAAAGTTGAAGGGAAAGCATAGTCTACTGATACTTTTACTTTTACTTTCTTTCTGCAATAAAATAAAAGCTGATTCTACCTCACTTCCCACCTCCCTCTTAAAAAGCAAGCTCTTGCATTTGAGGAAGGAAGCAATTCCCTCCCGTTGGCACTGACCACACCTTTGCAGGGGGAAGGCATCATTGAGAAAACCTCCCCCAAGGAGGGAATCACACGAAGCCTCTTGGGAAGGATGGGGAAGTGCTCACCACTGAGCAGATTTGGGGTTCAGGAGCGGACAAGACAAAGCTGCCGCCAGATGGGTAGGGTGATGGGTCGCGGCTTTCACCACCAAGGCTGAGACACACAACTCTAGGTAAGACACGGTGGCAGGGTACCTGGACATTTGGGATCTTGCTGCCAAGGCACTGAGAACGAGGCGGGGCCAGCTCTGATGATGAGCCCTGACAGTCTGTCTACGGGCTGCTGGGACACAGAGTGTGGGGCACATGCTGGGACAGCAGACACGGGGTGTGGGGCACAAGAGGACTGGAGAGCACTCCTGGGATGGGGCAGCACCTGCCTGAGACCCTGGGGGATGCCCCAGGACAGGGCGTGTGCTGGGATGTGGCAGGAAAGGAGAGGACCCAGGACACTGGAGGTCCACCAGCCAAGTGAAGAGCAGACTCCGTGTCAGACATGACTGTACGTAGCTACTGTCACCACCAACCTTTGCTTTGGAGCCAATTCTTCACAGTTACACCAATATGATGGCAAGTTGGGACTATTTCTACCTAAGGGACTGCTGAATCATTTTTTCCAAAATGTTCTTATTCACAGGATCTCTTTTGATGAGCCCACCTGTTTAGTGGCATATGGGGGTTTCAAGCACTCCCTTCTTGGCATAATCTAAAGGAGTCTGGCCTTGGACTCTGAATCTTACCCCCATTAATATGGTCACATAATCTGACAAATCACTTAAACACCACAAACTCAGTTGCTAAATCTTTTAATCGACTGTCAGTCCCTTTGGTGTGAATTTCACCAGGGGGAAAATGAGAGTGTGGAAGTGCTTTATAGACTTTGAAGAGCTCTTCCCAACAGGGCAGATGAGAAATGAGTGAATTAGCCCAGTGTGGTCATGCGGCTCAAGCAGGTCGTTACGGCCGGTACTGCAGCCAGACCAGGGGACTCCTAACAGTGCAGCCACTCCTGGTGGATATTGGAGACGTGCCACGGAGATGCCCCTTCGTGGATGGACTGGTCGGTGGGTAGTGTTCAGTGTCAGCCCCTTTCAGGGAATGCTGACCTCCAGACAGCCACCTCTCCCGGGGTCATACCCTCCAGGGGCCGACCACACTAATGCACATGAGCGTATACAAGTCCCGAAGGGGAGCAAGTTCAACTCCAAGCACCCTGTGCATCGCTGGGACTGTTTAGGACCTCCAGGAAACCCAGGACAGCTGCTTTCTCCTCCTTCCAAGGGTGTTAACCCCAAAGGACATGCCCTAGGGGGCATCCTGCTCCCTAACGTTCAACTGCCCAGCAGAGAAGCATCAATGGGCATCAAGGGTCTTTCTTCTCCTGTGTGCTCCCTCCTCACCTGACATCTTCCTCATCCTTCTCTCTGTCTGGTGGGAGAAGGAGATCTGGCACCTGCCCTCACCACAGTGCTGCTGGCTGCAGTGACCTTGTCTGTCAGACTCCCCAGGACAATGGTTTAACTTGAACTGGGGAACGCCTTCATGCGCCTCACCCATCATAACCGCTGACTTGGGCTGTAGTAACTTTGTCTTGAAGTTACTCAGGAGAGAAGAGATGAATGCACAATAAGTAACGAACAGGATAATCAATGGGCGATAATAAAGCGCATGAAACTAAAGCAAACGTCGCCCAAAAGAAACAGATTAACACAAACAGAACTCAACGCATTCAGAAAATAAAAAGAAATAAGAAGAGTAGCTTTCAGGGCATGATACTGGGCTCTAAATACACACGTCCTATCTGGGAGCCTGATGAACTCTGGAATGTTGTAAATAACTGTATGCAGTTGTGTGAAGGTCATTCCACCGAGGATTTTTTTTCCCAACAAGATGGCGCTGTAATGAAGACTACCTGCTCCACTGAGTCCTAATTTGTTTCTAGTTGTTGGGTCTTCTAATTGCACAGCACTGGTTCCTGATGACATTATAAAGAAAGGGCAGTTGGCGTGGGCGTTCCTCCAAGGGCCCTCCTCCCATGTCCCCTCTTTTCCTCCATCCAGTGGCCTCCTGCCCCTCCAGTGGCTCTCCGCAGACCTGGATGAAGAGTTCCTCTTGCCAGAAAAGATGCAGGAGGAGAGGGAGACAGTAGGGCAGACAGATGGGAGCATCTCCAGAAAGATCGCTTACCCAGGGCCACCTCTGCCAGCAGCCTAAAGTTCTCATGGACAGAAGTGTTTAGCGCATTCAGTCTCAAGTCTTACAGTGGATGATACGGCTGCATCTCCTGAATGACAGCCACGCTAATTTTGGGTCAACCTCAGATGTATGGAATCAGGAACTCTGGAGCTGGGCCTGGCCTCAAGCTACAAATTTTTAGCACGGCCACCTGGCTTTGCTTTTTTTTTGTTTGTTTGTTTTGCTTTGTTTTGTTTTATTTTGTTTTCCTTTCTCTTCATTAGTTTGGTGGGGAAGAGACAGTTGGATAAATGCTATCACTAGAGTCTGAGACTCACTGGTCTATCCTGCCTAAGATCATTTCTCAGTAATTCAGATTTAGCATCTTCAAATAGGTATCTTCAGTTCCTTTCCTATGAGGACATTTAATAAGGTGAAAAATTCTAGGGATAACATTTGCAGGTTAAGAGTAGAAAAGATTGGAAAATAGCAACTGAGAGGATATGTTATTCATTCTTTGTTTCTTTCTTCCTTTCTTTTTCTTATATCAGCTTCTTTCGCTATAATCTGTCAGGGTCAGGCTAAATCCCACTTTAGGTAGTTTGGAAATTTGAGGGAAGAACCACTATATCGAAATGACAACAGTTTTTCATAACTATGTTTAGAGTGGCAATATGATAAGAGATAAATATTACTGTTTCTAGGGGCGCCTGGGTGGCTGAAGCGTCCGACTTCGGCTCAGGTCATGATCTCACGGCCCATGAGTTCAAGCCCCGCGTCGGGCTCTGTGCTGACCCTCAGAGCCTGCAGCTGTTTCAGATTCTGTGTCTCCCTCTGTCTCTGCCCCTCCCCTGTTCATACTCTGCCTCTCTCTGTCTCAAAAATAAATAAACGTTGAAAAAAATAAAAAAAAAATATTACTGTTTCTACGTAAAGCGACGGCTTTCTCAACCCTTTCCAAAGGGAACATCCTTCCCCTCCTACATCCATGATGGGGTCCTAATCGAGCTCAGTCCTGGATGCTTTCCAGGTTCCCCGCCTTGTCCCCGGCAAGGGCCGCCTGGCCTTCACAAAGGTCCTCATGCTCATGACACCTCTGTTAGGAAGCCGTATCTTCCACCAATGACATCCTGGAGCTTCCCGTACCAATGTCTGCAACAATGCTCTCCCTATAAAGGAGAGCTCGGATCATCTCAAATAAATAAAATCAATGCACCATTGTCTCAAACAAAACAAATTTACTAAATACAGGGACAGAAACCACTGAGAAACCTTACAACTCACAGAGGAAATTGCGTCATGCGTACACAGCAATGACTATCTCAAGAATTCAAGGTTTGCAAATAAAAATATAAACCCTGTTCATTGCACTTATGATTGACTCAGATTCTCATACTCATTAATTTTACTAAATTAATATAAATGTACATGTAGCATCTAATATCGGTGTATAAAGTACTTAAGTACATAACAGATATACAAATGAAAGTATTTGACCTTGTCTCATTGTCAGAAACACTCTTGTTCTCTTCAACTTGCAATTAATCAGTTGTTTTTTATTTAATTTGGCAAGTAAGCAATTATATCCTACAAGCTATTAATCTTTTGTATTTAGATTGTCTTTTTATATTGTCCCCTTAGTAAATATGATTTATTTTAAATTTCAATTTTTATGTCTATTTATTCTTGAATTGGTAGAAATGTCATTCTTCACAAAAAACTGGTTCTGGTTCATGGTTGTTAGGCACATTTTCTCCTTTCCTTTATTAGTGGGGGGGGGAAACTACACTTTTGTAGTATCTCCTAGAGTTTTGTCAATCTTTTTTGAAGAGAAAAGTAAATGTTTTGAAAATGTTATATCTTGAGCAATTCCAGTGGCTTGCATTTTTTACTGTAAAACTCACTTCTTCCCCTAAGAATATTTGTTCCCTAATTTTTTAGAAATGCCTTCAAAATACTCAATTGCTTCATTAATAGATCTAATTACCTAGTACCCCCAACCAAATTAACATGTCTTCATTAGATTTCATTATTGTTTATAATAAGAGTGTTCAAATTTCAGATTAAATACACGTTAAAAAAAATGTTTAGGGGCCCTGAGTGGCTCAGTCGGTTGAGCGTCTGACTTCAGCTCAGGTCATGACCTCGCGGTTTATGGGTTCGAGCCCCACATCCAGCTCTGTGCCTGGAGCTGCTTCAGATTCTGTGTCTCCCTCTCTCTCTGCCCCTCCCACTCTCACTCTGTCTGTGTCTCTCTCTCTCAAAAATAAACAAACATTAAAAAACAATGTTTAAAGCCCAAAGCAAAATGCCCCCATAGTTAAACAAGGATCAGTAAACATGTAAGTATTGCCTCAATTTCCTATTCTGGTTAATTATCATTAATGTATGGTTGGTGTAGACACTGATAATCCGTATGCACACAATCTCTCATTATGTCCGTTATGATAGACGATGGGCCCATTTCCCCATCTAAAACCAGAGTCTCTACGAGAGCTCAGCACCTCAAAAACACAGTGCCATAATTCCTCCTCTTTCTGCACAAACTTTTTTTTTCCTGCTTGATCAATTCCATTATCACAGAAACGTACTGTTTTACTTCCCGTCTTCATAAACCGAGACAAAACAAAACTGAATGCTGAACCAGAGAGCAAGCACGCAGAGAGACTGGACGGTCCCATGGGCTGCCGCGGTCCCCCCTCTGTCCTCTCCCGGGGAGCAGCGGGAGAAACCCCCCAAACCAACTGTGTTACCACTCCACTGGCCCCCACTGACCCACCGGGAACACCGCCCCAGACCCCAGGGGACGCCCGAACCCACCGGCAGCACAGACCCCTCTCTGACCTACCACCTGTCCTACTCACGTGTGCACACCTGGAATAAAGTGCAATTTACGAGTCAGGCCCAGGACGAGATTAACAACAGTAACTAAGAATAAGAAAATGACACCAACACACAGCTACGGGAAGGTTCTTTTCAGCTCTCAAGCTTCCCACTGCCCCGTACTCACCCCTCCCCGGCGGCAGCGCGGTGATAAAACGCCGCGGGTCAGGAGGTGAAGCCTCACGCTAGCCCCAGCCTCGCGAGAAGGACGCAGGCGCGTGCGTGAGTAGCTCTGGGTCCTGCGGCCTGACGCTGCGTCAGGGGGAGGAGCCTCGGCTTCCCGCTCTGCTCTGGGGGTAACTGAGGCGTGAAGCGAAGCTCCGGAGAAGGGCCACGCCCCGGCCCCGTCTCGTCCTATCTTGAATCTGAAAACAGCCTTGAGCAAGGTGAGCTGTGGCTTCCCTACCGCTAGGTCTTCTGGTCAGTTCTCCACTTGCACTCCCGCACGGTGCTGGGGTCACAGGCACAGTGAGCTCCTTCTACAGAGGTCGGGGGGCGGGAGTGGGGGGGGGGGTACCAGCCCCGCCCAGATCACCCTCCCGCCCCCGTGTGTCCCTGCCCCTTTGGCCACTCCTTGTTCACAGGCTTCCTGGTTTGTTGTCTGGTATCCACACTCTGCTGTAACTACCCGCCCCCGCAGCCACGGATCCCATGGAAGTATTGTCATCAATACTTCAATAAATTATTACTACCTTGCTGTGATTATTTACCAATAATGTTTAAATCATTACGCATTTGACTCCAGCAGAGTGCTGTGCGTGCATCCTATTCTATCCCATCACAGTGTGGTAAGAGTTCCGCCATGATTACAACCATTTCCAGCAAAATCACGACTTACAGCGAGGTTAATTGTTTTATCCTGGGTTACACGGCTACTGGTAGAGCCGATTCGGCTCGGACATCTGATTCTACAGCCTGCTTGCCTCTCCAGGGGGCCATGCTGCCTCCTTTTTTTTTTTTTTTAATTTTTTTTTAATGTTTTATTTATTTTTGAGACAGAGCATGAATGGGGGAGGGTCAGAGAGAGACACACACAGAATCTGAAACAGGCTCCAGGCTCTGAGCTGTCAGCACAGAGCCCGACGTGGGGCTCGAACTCACGGAGGGCGAGATCACGACCTGAGCTGAAGTCGGAAGCTTAAACGACTGAGCCACCCAGGCGGCCTGCCTCCTTTATGCAGTATGCCACTCACTTTAACCGCTTGGCAGTGTAAAATTTTCTTATCTGAAAAGTTTGTTATTACAACATAAGATATAATGCTTAAATACAGTAAAACCTTGGACCGTGAGGAGCTTGTTTGGCGAGTGTTCCGCAAGACGGGCAAACATTTCTAATAAATCTTGATAAGTGAGCGATGTCTTGCAATACGCGTAGTGCGTAATGCCCAATATGACATGATCACAACTGAGCCAACGGTTCTCTCTGTCTCTCTCTCTCTCTCTCTCTCTCTCTCTGTCTCTCTCTCCAGGACTCTGGGTGATCGTCTCCCGTGCTCAGATACTTCATCTCAGGCCACGATGTTTGGCAGGAATGGGTGATTTTTCAGAATGTTGGAAGGTGCCCACAAGTGGCACGCGTGTATGTTCTGTCACTTCCAAGCACCTATGCACAGGCCTTGGCTTTTCCATCCAAGAGGGAGCTTAGGAATGCTCTGATTCATTCTAGGTCAGGATGTCTGCAGATAGAGACCCTTTCCTCTGCTGCCCTATTGCCAGTTACATTAAACACAGTGTATGACAAGAGTTTATTAATACTGTTCTGTAGGCAACATCCTTTCGAGTGCATATACTGGCCCACATGCAGAAAAAGATTCCATGGAGCCAGTAGATAGCAGTGATTCCATTAGTGAAAGTCATTCTACAAAATAACCCTCCTCTCTCTTATCTTTCTCACACCAGCCACGAAGGTTTTCAAAGTGCAGGTTAATGTGTTTATTTTTCTTTATAGTTTGTATTTTTCAATACTTTTGCGTTATATTACAGTATTGTAATCATTTTCATATGGATATTTTTTGGGTTGTGGAACCAATAATCTGAGTTTCCGTTTTTTCTTATGTGAGAATTTTTTTTGATATACAAGTGTTTTAGATTGCAAGCATGTTTCCAGAACAAATTATGCTCACAAACCAAGGCTTTATTGTATTTGTATATGAGTCGACATGTCTTTTTACAACGTTAAATTTTCAAAGCCAGAATGTGATTTGCTCCTGAATAATTATCAAAGAAATGCTTTGATGAACTCATATGTTACTTACTTAGACCAAATGTCTGTTAACGTTGATCCTGTTCTAACAAAAGATGTGCACTGAGTCACACAGAATTGATTTTGTTTTCCTTCCCTATAGAACGTTTTTATTTATGATTGAGTAGTATGTGGACGTGGCAGGAAAATTGGGAAAACCTAAAAATTATCAGAAAGAAAACAAAAGTGACTGAACAAATCATCTAAAGATGACCACCGTTACTATTATTTGTGTATTTATTTCCAACCCTATGTGCATTACATATATGAGTTAAAAGGGTTTAGAGGTAAAGACACACATGATATCTGCAGAATACAAACAAAAGTATAAATATATTTTTATTCTGCTTGTATGATTCTTTGAGCATTTCTTCTTGTCATTACACAGTTTATTTTTTAAACTAGATTTATTGACGTCTTTGAATAGTTTTGAAAAAAAAATGCTTTCCACATATTTAGTTCCCTCACAGACATTTTCTCGCTCCTGACAATTGTTTATAACACCAAACACCTTTTGACCACATCAGTAAATTCTGACCACATTCGCGGAATACGTTGTTAGAACTGATATTCTTTAGTCAAGGCTCTTAATCTGCAGTATTAAACTGATTTTTAGAAGAAGTATACCAGTTTACCTCAGCAGTTTATTTAAGAATATCTTGACTGTAGCACCTTTGCCAACATTGAATTTTACCCCCCCCAAAAAAAATGTTTAACTTGGTAGTTGAAAAATGCTATAGATATTTACATGCATTTAAAGTAATGAATGTGCTTATTCTTCTATTCTTTAAGTCATACTATCATGATCTCATGGTCCATACATTATTTTGTTTATTTTATGGGGAGGTTCTCATTAGAACATATATACATATATATGTATATATGTAATGTAGAAATAAATAACTATTGTCTTTTCTTTATTAGGCTGTTTTGCCAGAGGCTCCCTTGTAAGTTAGCCCACACTCAGCTATCCATTCTTACATTGTCTATTAGATTTTATGATGCCCTCACATGGACCCGTGAGGAAAACGGACAACTGAATTTTAGGAACTACATTATCAGATTTCTTTGTTACTGTTTGTTATTTTTCAGCAGCCAGAATCTTTTGTTTGTTGGAGAAATCATCCTCTCTAAGGTGTTACAAGTGATCTTTTGGATCTGAAAAGTCTCAGCTATTTATTGCCAATACTGTACAACATTAAAAGTTTTACTGTTGATAGTTTTTGTTGGTTGACTATCGGACTGTCTTAGTCTAACGTCACTAAATTGAAAGAGAAAGATTTCATTTGTGAAGTTATATTATTGCATCAATGATCGTGATCAGGTGATAGAAGGATTCTTGTGGGATACCCACAAACACTTGGTTATTGGATCCTTTGCCAACTTGAAGGGTAATTACAATAAAAGTTTTTATTGGAAGGAAGGCAGTTAACTTTATTTGTCTCTGTGTGCTTAACAAATCATGGACCTCAAGTAAATAATATATATTCCCTGCAATTTAAGTTGTCAGAGATAAGAACATTCAAGATTTAACTTGGAACACTTTGGGATTGAAAGATTTTTTCCTTAACTCTGTAGTGATTTATTGTTTTTTCCCACATAAGTTAATTTCAGGTCATTTCCTTCGAAACACAGGGGATGGAGGGGACCAAGGGACACAAGAGGGGACAAGAAGGAGACACCAATTGGAGACATTCTGGAGAAAGGGAGAAGATTAAAAAAAGAGAGAGAGTGACATTGTGTGCCCTGGAAACACCTTTTCTCCTTCCCCATCTTCTGTGTGTTAAGATGTAGATATTATTCAGAGGGATGTATGCATAATTAGCTCAGAAAATTCACACTTGTCAATAAAGATGTTGAGTCTTTTTCCCTCAACACACTCTTCATGTCTGTGTTATACCCCGTGGAGAGATTTTCCACTGCCGTTTCCCCAGCTCTCCCAGCTGGACTATGAGGAGAAGCCACCTTCCTTGGCAGGTGGGCACCCACTTTGTGAAATGTCTGGTTCAGCAGCAAGGGGGACTGTCCTCGACGTCCAGAGATCTGAGCATCAGTCTCACTTCTGAAAGTGTCTGAAATCCTGAGCCAAGGGCCTCATCTTTTTCTCATCAATTAAAGGAAGGACTTGAATTTCCAAGAGCCTGATATTCGGTGTCCTCATTCTTGTTCTAGGCAGACAGTGTGGATGGTAGTTACCCCAGAGCAGGGCTCCAGCCTGGACTTCTGTGTCTTCTTCTGGAAGGTAAGGGCGCTGGTGCGTCCCCTGCAAGAGCAGTGCTGTGCTCTGTACACAGTGGGAAGCATGCTGCTGGGCAGAGCCATCGGGGAAAATTGAACAAGCGTGAGGATCGCTCACATAGAATAGGCCCTGTCCTTGTACTGGGCAATCAGTGTGGACTAAACTATGTACCGCTATGGTCCAGATGTTTGCGTCCACCATCTAATTCATATGTTGAAGTCCTAACCCCCAGCGTGATGGTGTTAGGAGGCGAGGCCTTAGGTAGGTGATGAGGGAATGAAATTAGTGCCCTTGTGGCGGAGGTCCCAGAGAGATCCCTGTCCCCTTCTGCCATCTTGGAGCCAGAGAATGGGCCCTCACCAGAAACTGGATCTTTTTGGCCTCCAGAACTATGGGGAATAAGTATTTGTTGATTATGGGACACCACGGTGGTAATTTGTTACAGCAGCCTGAAGAGACAAAGACATCCACTGAGGGCACTTCCAGATTTGCATTTTGTCAAACCCTTGATTCTTTTCATAGCAAAAGCCTTACCCTTAGCATTGATTTTGGAGTTTGATGTGAGATCTCATCATCCTCCTGAAACTTCTTATTGCCGTCACCTTGACAGGTTAAGATGTCCCGAAACCTCAGGTACCTCTTCTGTTTAATAAAGGTTAAGTGTCCTGCCTCACAGAGTTGTGAACAGTAATTGACATAACAAATAAAAGCACCTAGGTGTGATCTCTGGCTCTTCTTAGGCATGCCAAGCACTTGAAAGATACTTTGCAACAGGAGGGAGAACTTTCCAGTTCCTGTTTGCACTCATTGTGAAGTATCACTGTCTCTCCCTTCTTCAGCTTCTTTCCTTAACCTCACCACAGACAGGACACCAGGGAGGAAACTGTAAACGCCCTGAGTGTAGTCCCCGAGGAGCTAGGACAAGATCCTGTTATGTTAATCTCTAGCAGAGAAATTGGCACCTGTTTTTCATTCAAAATAATAATAATAATAAATAAACCAACAAAACATCCTACTAAAGAAATTGTTCTCAGATTTTATATATATATACACATATACATATACGTGTATGTGTATATGTGTGTGTATATATATATATATATATATATACATAAGACAATATATAACAAACTCCCCATAGAACACTGTATATAGACCATGAGACAGTAACAGTCAAATGATCTTAAAGAATAAAGGAATAAACACCTTGATTATTTTAAATGCAAACAGAAATGAGATAGCATTTTTCAACCAGCAAGTCAGTAAACATGTTCCCTTTTTTAAAGTACTTTTTTAAGTTTATTAATTTTATTTTTGAGAGAGAGAGTGTGCATAACAGAGAGGCAGAGGGAAAGGGGGGAGAGAGAGAGAGAGAGAATCCCAAGCAAGCTTTGTGCTATCAGGGCAGAGCCCAACTCGAGGCTCGAACCCATGACCTGAGTTGAAATGAGGAGTCAGTCATTTAACAACTGAGCCACCCAGGTGCCCCTGAGATATTCTTACACACACCTGGTGAGGTGGACAAAGTGAAGCTTGTTGAAAAATCAGTGTATCCCTGTGGATGTAGAGTGTTGACCAAAAGATCCTAATTCTAGCAATTCATAGAAGAAATCAGGTAGAGAATCCACTGGATTCTCTAGGAGGGAATCTGCTGGAACATCTCTCTGTGGCAACTCCTGGTACCACCCCTCCCACTTCTGTTTGTGCAAAGGTGTTCACTGCACAAGGTAAACTGTTTGCATCAGTTCTTCAGTACATACACATGTCCTTTCAGACTGGGTGAGGACAGGTCACAGCAAATTCTGTGACGGCTATTTCTTCCCTGCCACCACAGACTTCTCAGGGCCCGTGACCGCTCTCCCGCGTTCATCAGGTGCTGACTGTCTGAAACCTGGAGGGCGTCTCACGGTAGGAGAGTGCTCACGGTGTCTGTACCCGAGGCTTTTATTCTCTCGCACAAAGGATGACAGCGTATTTGTGTCCGCCAACCCGCGGGGAGGCTCAGAGGATTCCTAGTGGTAGGCCTGTACACGGAGCGTGGGGGGCCTGGCTCATGGGGGCCTTCAGAAGCTGGCTCCTGGTGAAGCCTTCAGAAACCAGCCCTGCTCACTGCGGCCCCCAGGAGGTGAGCATCTGACGGCCGTGCCTCTTGAATAACAGGAGGAGGAGCTTTCCTGAAAACATCTTTCTCTCTCTGGTCTCTGCACATTCAGACGCTTCTCACTCAACTCCCAAGTCCAGTCCTTGGTCCCTCAGACCAGGGACGCACGGCACGTGCGCAAGTGTGCGCCTGGGCTCAGGGCTGTGGATCTTCCCGAGCGAGGACAGGAGGGCATAGATCAGACGACCTCCCCGCTCAGCTTTCGTAGTGGGCCCTGTCCAACGATTTACCGGGATTACACTGCCAAACCCAGGAAAGTTGTCAGCGCACGTGACATTTTGGTTTGGCTTCAGCCCCTGAGAATAGGACAGCATCCCGCGTTCTAGCACACGGCACGAGAGACAAATCCACTTTCAGAATGTTTTCTTTGTGAATTCTCACGGCATTCGCTGCTCCAGATTGTTTCCTCTGTCTTTGCTTTTATCTTAATTTTTCTTATTTTGTAAGTACTATTATTTTGCCGATTTCCCCCAATGCTTTGAGAAAGCCTCATTAATTTCATTAAATGGTATATTAAATCAAACTTAATGTGGTGATAAAAAGGGACGGAATTGTAAAATCTTTACATGGGAACAATAAAATTTCTGTCTGAATGAGCCATCTTGAGCCATTTTTGAGTGATTAATTACAGAGCATTTTCTGAGAGATGCTGTATGAGGGAAACAGCAGAGAATGAGGAATTCTGTTTAGTAACGGTCACTGTGGTGATGGAAAAAACACTGATAAACATAAATGCCACACATACATCTAGACCCCTTCTTCCCTTGTCTCCTACCGTCACCAAAACCCAAAAGAGTCTATTTAAAGGGACCAGATTTAGTGTATATCGTACACATAGGGATTTGTCAGAGGCTTCAGCAAACACCTGTTTTAAGGGATGGAAATGCAGATATCTTCAATTTGGGGAGGCAAACATTGGAAGGCAAAAATAAATTTAAATATAATGGAATCAAATTTCCATAAAAAGTAAGATGAACCTAAAGGGGTATTTAATAGTTTGAAGCCACACTACCTAAGGAATCCACATACTGCTTAAACTTGTAATCTTGACTAAATCTAAGATAGTATCTGCCCCAATCCAAGGTCTTAGATCATTCCTTCATGAAAAAATTCTGCTCCCTTATTTTTGATTTTTTCTACGATCTATACGCCTTCTTACCTCCTGCCAATATCCCCCAAATTTTGCCACTAACAACTATAGAGAAAACAACACAGGGGACAAAGTTCCTATGAGTATAAATGTTCAATTGAGGCATGAGGTATGTTGTAGCACAGGGTTCTGTAAATTGCCTCAGAGTAGCTTTTTTCTGGATTCCCGGTTATGAACGAAGGTTCTCTTAGGTTAGGTTTTCTAATTATATTGTTACACAAAATATAAATTTTTACTTTGGCTTCTGTTCTGAGCAAGTGGAAGAGAAACATCCCCTAGTATGAGATGCTGCAGGCTGTGGAGAATAAGGTTGAACAGGAAAATGACGTGGTTTGGGTGTGGCGAGTTTGATTTTCCTATTACTAGACATGGACCCAAGAGTTTGGTCACATGAGACTGGGGTGGGAGACCACCTTGGGGGGGGACTTATCGGCCCGCAAGACACAACAGAAAATAGATGACATGAGCCACAGTAGTTGTCCTCAAGGAGCGACGCACATGGCGGAGGGCATCAGGATCCTTGGAGGGGACTATTGGATCAAAGCTGTGTCCACTTTCATACTAAGTATGTACTTGTTTCACTGTGTACAAAAGCAACGGTAGCTAAAACTGTTGTGCCTTTGTATGAATCAGGACCCTGGCGCCAACGAGCTGTCACAGCCATCATGTTCTCCATGACACTCAAGTTCACTTAAGAATGCCAAGAATGAAGCAAGGAAAATAATTAATTTCATGCAATCTCAAGCCTTGAGCGCATGTCCTCTTGGTGTTCTGCTTGGTGAAATGGAAGCACTTATTAAGAACTTCTGCTGCATGACAATGTGGTATTGTCTTGAGGAGAAACACTCACATGGTTCTTTGATTTCAGGGACAAACTGGCTGCTTTTCCATGGACACCATTTGTACTTGAAGGAAAGACTAATGGACTCTGGTGAGTGTCCTAGTTGTTATGGCTCCATAACTCCAAACTCAGTGCCTTAGACCAGCAAGGGTATACTCTCTCACAGTTCTGTTGGTCCGAAATCCAGGTACGGCCCACTTGAGGTCTCAGACACTCAAAGGAGGAGGCTCAGCTGACTTCTCACCTGGGGGCCCTTGGAAGAACCTTCCTCCAGGTTCATTCAGGTTGCTAATGAGATCATGATGCTGTGATTGTTGACTGAGGTCCCTGTCTTCTTGTTGAGCAGGGTCCCTGCTGTGTGGCCCCATTCACCTTCAGTGCAATGGGGAATCTCCCTTATGTTCAATCTCTCACACACACAGTCTCTTTTCCTAGGAAGGACCCCTGGGAAGGGCCCATTGGAGGGAGAGGGGGAATGGCCCTTTTCTGAAGCCAGCTGTGCCAGAAAGTATAACCTAATCATAGGAGGGATAAGTCATATTTACTCAATGGGTATGTCTGATCCTGAGGCCATCTTGGAATAATGCTTATCTTCAGATACTCAGATTTTCACAATTGGGTATTAGGTGATACTCATTTGAAAATGAATAGTCAGCTATTATCCCTGTAAAATAACCAGATGATATTTTTGCTGCTGGTGAAATTCGAGTTTTCAAGCAAATATTAGAATTTTAGAAATCTAGTATCTACCTCTGATCTTTACAACTTTCCAACACTTAGAATTGTCTGTGGAAAGGGGCAGTGATATTGACAGACATAATTTTTTAAAGACATTGTGTGCTATGTATTCTTATTAAGATATTTATACCAACAAACAGAAATATGAATAACTCAACTAACCTATAAGCATATAACGATCCATGCATTATACACTGAAGCCATGCACGGGTAAAAGATCCATTCAAAATGCAAAATTGACCAATGGATTTTATCATAATAGAATATAAAAACTTTATAAGGTTTAAGATTCTATGTAGCGACTAACTTTAAGAAACACCCATTGATTAATGTTTGTATGGTATTAAAAATATCCAATAATTCTGTAAAAAGTCTTAAAATATTTCTCTATTTTACACATACCCATCTATGTGCACTGTGATTTTCTTCATTCACTTCAACCAAAACAACATGGCACAATGTGTTTAAGATAGAAGTAGATGTGAATAGCAGCCTCTTCCTCCGAGCCCAATGTTAAAATGTTTTGCAAAAATATAAAATGGTGTTAGTCTTCCATCTACTTATTTTTCTTTTGGTCTTTGTTTTTGGAAAATATGGTTATTCTCATAAAACCTGAAATTCTGTTAACTTTAGTGGGTTTATTATTATCAGTTTAAGTGAAATGAACATTTAAAAATTTCTATAAATGTAATTCCTAATATATTAAACGTCAACAGCGATCACGCATACACGCAAACGTGTTTGGGATTCTCAGTAGTCCTCAGTCTACAGGGCTTGAGAACCTCTGTTCCAGGCTGTAAGAGGAAACAGACAAGGAAATGAGAACCGATCTCTGTGCCAGGCTTCCTATGCAAACAGAGCATTCACACTGGTGTCATGGCTAGAATTCAGGAGTCCATGAATTCAAATAAGAAAAAAATAGACTTTTATTTCAACTAGCTTCTTTTTATTTATTTATTTGTTTTTAAGAGAGAGAGGGAGAGAGACAGACAGAGTGCAAGCAGGGGAGGGGCAGAGAGGGAGGGGGACACAGAATCCGAAGCGGGCTCAGGGCTCCGAGCTGTCAGCCCAGAGCCCAACACGGGGCTGGAACCCACGAAGTGTGAGATCATGACCTGAGCTGAAGTCGGATGTTTAACCGACTAGGCCACCCAGGCACCCTCAACTAACTTCTAACTGAAAATACGCCTCCCCCCGATTCATTTATTAGTATAGGCAACAAACCATAATAATATTAACAGGACCTGGTTACCAACAGAAAGCACAGATATTTTCTTATCACATTACACAGTTACCACAGATACCTCAAAATATAATTGTCTAATTCAGAACATCTTAGCTAATAGAGTCACCACTGCACTAAAGAAGCACCTTCATCACTATTTACAAATTCTCTTTTAAGTATGTTGATGACTGGGGGCGCCTGGGGAGCTCAGTCAGATAAGCGTCTGACTTTGGCTCAGGTCATGATCTCACGGTCCGTGAGTTCGAGCCCCGCGTCGGGCTCTGTGCTGACAGCTCAAAGCCTGGAGCCTGCTTCAGATTCTGGGTCTCCCTCTCTCTCTGTCCCTCCCCCACTCACATTCTGTCTCTGTCTCTCTCAAAAATAAATAAACATTAAAAGTTTTTTAAAATATGTTGATGACAGTAGTTCAAAACAACCAGTTTTGTTTGGTCTCCTATTATTTTATTTTATGCATTTAGAAATGATATCCTAAGAAGTTTATGCATAAACTCTTCCACACTGTTGGAGGAGACCGTTAACGATGCTCAGAACCCCTGGAAGATGAGTTTTCAGCAAGGGACACAAAGGCATGGGCGGCTGAGGAGAGCGGTGAGGGAGCCGGCAGTACCCCTGAGACTCCGGAAGGGGATTGTGTGAAGGAAGCCCAAGTGTAAAGAGTTCAGTGCTGTTGGGAAGGCCCAGCAACCTGAGGGCTGGGGACTGCCATTGGATTTGGCTACCCGGAGGACAATGGTGACTTTGACAAGAGTGTTTTCATTCCCGTGATGGGGACAGAGGCTTCACCGAATGGGCCTAGAAACATGAAGATTCTAGGTGACCAGTATAGGGATCACCTCTGAAAATTTTTTGTTGGAAAGGGAAGCAGGAAGTTAGGGTGGTTGCTGGTGGAGATTGTAGGGCCAGGGGCATGATGTTGTTTTTCCTTCTTGGGTGTGTGATAGTCTCCCCCCGACACCATATAGCAAGTCCGTGTCTAATGGAAATGATCTAGAGGAGAGGAGAACAATGCTGGTTCAGGAGAAGAGAAGGTGTCAAGCCCTAGAATCAGGACGAGGGGTGGGAGTCCGTGTACCAGTAGAGAGCCTGGTCTCAGAGGAAGCAGAGGTGGTTGCCATGGCAATTGGAGGGAAGGCAAAGGGAGATGCTTGTGCTGCTGTGTTCTTAGTGAAAACATCGGGAGAACTTGGGAGGACACAGAGACCATTGGTCTGGGAATTTCTTAAGGACTCTGACAGTATCTCAGCCACCTATCTGCCTCTAGTGGTTTTTAAAACTACATCCACAAGTTATTTAACACTCCCATCAAAAAGGGGGCCCTAATTCCCCTCCCCTTGATGGTGAGCAGGACCTCGTGACCCCCTTGTGCTAAATAGAAAGACAGTGGAAGTGATTCGTGTAAATTTGGAGACTAGGTCCCCAAAAAGACACTGCAGTTTCCTGCCTGCTCGCTCTCTCTCTCTCTCTTTCTCTCTCTCTCTCTCTCTCTCTCTCTCTCTCTCTCATTGCTCCTCTCAGGAAATTATTGGCCATGCCATAAAGCCATAAAGACCATCAATCCATCCCTGGAAAGTTGCACTGCTGTGGACTCCATGTTTGTGTCCCCCCAGAATTCATATGTTTGAACACCAACCCCCATTGTGATTTGGAGCTGGGGGGCCTTTGGCAGGGAATTAACTCATGAGAATGGAGTCCAAGAATGGGGTTGATGCCCTTACGAAAAGAGACACTAGAGAGCTTTTTCCCCCTCTCTACCCTGTGAGGACATAGAAAGAAGGTGGCCATCTGCAAACCACAGGGTATTGTCACTAGATACTGGATATGTCAGTGCCTTGATTTGGACTTCCCAGCCTCCAGAACTAGGAGAAATAAATGCTTGCAGTTTAAACCACCCAATCCATGGTATTTTTCTGTAGCAGCCCAGACTGACCAAAGCACCCACCTAGTGAGGACTTAAGGTCCCCTGACAACAGCCGTGAGGACACTGATGTGTCCTGCCAAGAGCCATGACAGTGAGCCATCTTGGAATCAGGCCATCCAGCCACAGCTGAGCCTTCAGATGGTCATAATCCTGGTTAACATCTTGACTGCAAATTTATGAAAAACTCTGAGCCGAATGACTCAGCTAAGTTGCTTCCTGTGTCCTCGCCTACAAAATATATAGAATAATCACTGTCTGTGTTTAAGTCACTAAATTTAAGGTCATTCATTAGATAGCAATACGAGTACTGTACCCAGCTGCAGCCCGTGACATTGGCCTCTGATTAAAGGCGGTCAGATGAGTTTTCACAATGGCAGAGCCACAAGTTGGCTGAAGCGTGTGGCTGGCTGTGTAGGGATTGCACACCCTCTGTAACACGTGGCTTTCTTACCATCATTTGCCTCCAGTGTTCCTGAATCTATATGTTTTCAAGAGAAGCAGGACACCTAGATACCTATATGAAATTTCTTACAAGTGTTGGCAATCATTACTTTTTTATTTTATGTCAGAGAAGCGTGATCAGCCTGTGTTTCTGATTTATGAAAAGTACAAGGTGTGCATTTACCTACGGGCTCCTGTCGAGCTAGCAGCACTGGCCTGCCTGTTTGTGCCTCCTGAGCTTTGCTCATTCTGTGCCCTCTGATGTTAATAGCAGCTCTGTGAGCACCTAATGTATTTCTTTAAATGTTTGTTTATTTTTGAGAGTGAGAGAGAGAGCCCCAGCAGGGGAGGGGCAGAGGGAGAGGGAGAGAGAAAATTCCAAGCAGGCTCCATGCTGTCAGCACAAAGCCCAACTTGGGGCTTGATCCCACGAACCGTGAGATCATGACTTGAGCTGAAATCAAGAGTCAGATGCTTAACTGACTAAGCCACTCACATGCCCCTAATGTATTTTTAAAAGTCATGTTAAGAGTCACTGCCAAGCCCTGTATCTCTGGCCCAAAGACAGAGCCCCTGTTCTCTCTGAAGTTCTCTGCCTAATGGCTGACACAGGTAACTCATTACTAACCTCTGCATTATTACCCTTGTGGATGCACATTCCGTCGGGAAACATTTTGATCTCACACCTTCAGTATTTGTGCTTATTTTTTTAATTTTATTTCTTAATGGTGTAGACCCTTTCCCTCTCACTATAAAGGTTAATACCATTTTATGTCAGTTAATACATTATTATCCCATAATACCCATTGCTATTTAGAATACTTAGCATAAAATTGTTTCATTTCAAATGGATAGTGACTTTGATGCAGTGATTTGAATGTTTTATTTTAAATTTAGTTTATCCCAGTATTTGGCTTTGATAGTTCTCGTAAATAAGAAAGCTCACCTCACAGCACGAGCCGTACAGAAACGTATTTAGCTTATTCAGCAATCTGCATCAATATCCCACCTGGACTGCAGGATTGCAATTAGTCCTGATGTACTGGAAGGAGACATGGTGGGGGAGGGGGGGTGGGGGGGGAGCTCATTTCCCTCTGAATACCTTCACACGTCTGGGCTTTTTCTCTTTCTTTTCTTTCTTTCTTTCATTAAGTTTCTTTCATTTATTTTTGAGAGAAACAGAGCATGAGTGTCTGAGAGAGAGGGAGAGAGACAGAATCCCAAGGAGGAATCCACGCCATCAGTGCAGAGCCCCATGTGGGGCTCAATCCCATGAATCTGATCATGACCTGAGCTAAAATCAAGAGTCAGAGGCTTAACCACCTGAGCCACCCAGGTACCCCATGGACTTTTTCTGTCTGACACGCTAACATGAGGCTGATGTCAGTGGTGTATTAAAAATTAAAGAAACTTAAGAAGTTGGAACCTTCTGCACTGTTTGTGGGAATGCAAAATGGTGCACTGCTATGGAAAACAGTATGGCGGCTCCTCAACAAAGTCAAGATACAGCTACATATGATCAAGCAATTCCACTTGTGGGTACATATCCAAAAGAATTGAAAGCAGAATTTCAAAGAGATATTTGCATATTTATGGTCACAGCAGCATTGTTCACAAACCAAGGGATGGAAGCAATTTAAGTGGCCATCAATGGACGAATGGATAAAAACTATGGTCTCTCCATTCAAGGGGATAGTATTCAGGCTTAAAAAGGAAAAAAAAAAGTCCTGATGCTTGCTACAATATGATTAACCTGGAAAACATTATACCTAACAGAGTAAGCCACTCAAGAAACGACAAATGTTGTACGATTCCACTTGCGTGAGGTAGCCAGTCAAACTCCTAGAAGGGCTGCACGAGGAGGAAATGAGGCTTTGGTGTTTCCAGGGACAGGAATTCAGCTGGGGAAGATGAAAAGAGTTCGGGAGATGGGTGGTGGCAGTGGCTGCATGAGAGTGTCAATTGTACTTCATACACTGACCTGCCCACTTAAACGTGGGGGAATTTGATGTTTGGTTTATTGTACTACAATTTAAAATAACAATAAAAAATTAAGGAGCCTTACTTCGTTTCTTTTAAAATAAATGTGAGCGTGGGTTTGAATATGTCCAATGGCTCTTCAGCGGAGTGATTGGGTTGTTTATCTCCCACAGTGAGAGTATCTGCTTTGGAGACCACCGCCCCACAACACTTGCAGAGTAACTTGGTTGAAAAGGAAAACAAAATTGAATCATTTCCCATGTAATCTTGCAAATCATACAATTTAAAATAACTTGAATGATCAGCCTTTAGCCATAGAGTAGAAGCATTGATTAAATGTCATATATGATGTTTCTTGAGCACTATCTGATAATTTCTCACTAATTTTTCAAATGGCATTATTCCTTTTATTCAAGATATATGGGCTGGAGCGGGACTATTTGTACCCATGGTTTTAAATATGCCATCTACTGCAGTTTTAATCATGAATCATAAAATAATGTGAATTGACATCATCAAAATATTAGTAAGAATATGAGGTCTAGCAAGAGAGCCCCACATCAACCAGCAAAGCCTCTAATCCAGAAACTGGTGATAATTCTTCACATGATCCAAGCAAGTCCACCAGAGAACTGCAATTTTAGCACTGAAATGGACAACCTTTCAGAAAATTGTATTGTTGACTATTTGGCACAGTCTTGCATGATGAGATTTACTGCCATTCAAGGTGTAAGTGCTGTCTTAAAACCACTTCAGTTTATTGAGAAACATTGCCCCGTCTTGCTTGTACAATGAAACCTTGGCTTTGGGAATGTTTTAACGCATGGGCATAAGAACGCCATGGAAGTCAATGCTGTCTTCTGGTGGACATTGGAAGAAGAATCTTCAAATCTAGCTTCCGCCCCACTCACTAACTCAGTTCTTAGGTCCTGAGGCCCAGGTATCTGCACCTTACAATAGGACTAATATCTTCAACGAGAGTAAATGCATCTCATACGCTTGGGAGTGGGGAAAGAGTTTCTCCCCAGCAAAGTGCACTGCAGACTCCATGCGGAGGGGCTCAGAGCCCCGGATGGCTGTGACCAGACCACACCAGCACCATCAGGCTTCATGATAACATACCTGAATTCACCAGTATGTCTTTGTATAGGAGAATAGGCAAGACACAGGGGGTTATCTAAAGACAGACAAACCTTCCTTAAACCATTTTTCCAGGATCTCCTATCACTTCTCCCATCACTGCTCAGAGGAGCAGGATCTCTGGTCCAGGGGCTTCAGGCACGCCTCGCTGAGGTCCATTCTGTCCATCCTATTCTCCAGACTTTGTTCTTCCCTTGCCTATGAGACACTTTCTTGTTTTACAAGTGGATCTACTTGGAAGGAGACCATGTGGTGATTATATAGCTTCTAGTATTTTCGTTCCCTGAAACCATGCTTCCACCAGAGAAGCTGATAACATGACTTCCCGTTTGTGTCTTTGGCTACCGAAAAGGTTAGATTAGAGGGGGGCTGTCTTGATCATATGGACTTACTTGCATTTATGGCCCCTGACTTGGTAATTTCTCTGATGTCCCTTTGATAATTAGTGGGATTCACTTGCTCTGGGCCTGACCACCACCGAGCACCAACTGAGCCAATCTTTGGGTATTGAGAGCAAAGAATTTCATCCATGATAGCTTTTTAGATGCATTCTCCTTCTACGGACTGATTTTTACTCTGGCCATGTGTTAGTGGCAGGGATAATTATTGATACTTTGCAACCACCAGGGAATGGCCTTGCATGCTATATGCTCTCAGTACCTACAAGTGCACCTTTCTACTACCTCGTCGTCCAAAAAGCCGTGATTTCCTTCTGAGGCATTGACCTTCCCTGGCATTTACTATCCTCATCAGGAGGCGCTGCCCTTATTCCATTTTGCAGACCCAGGAACTTTTCCAGTGTTCCATGTTGATAGAAAGCTGCTAGGACGTCACTCAGAGATGAAGCTCTTAACCAAATATTATGACATGTTCAAAAACAACACAGTTATATGCTGGATATTAAAAAAATATGCTAGAGGTGATAAGAGAAAGTGCTTTTAGCTATTATAATAGGTAGAATAATTTACTGCCTCAAAGTCTCATTTCTTGCCAAGGGTTGCTGTTGTCTTTATCTTTTTAGTATGGAAAAATTATTTAAAACATAAACACAATTACAGATAAAATGTTATTGAACCCACACATAACCACCATTCACCTGCACTTACTACCAATACGTAGCTATCCTGTTGGTTACCTATATCCTTCCCTCCCAACCCACGCTACTTTGAAGCAAACCTCAGGCCATAAATTCATAAGTCTACAGATATTTCAGTGTACATCTCTAAAAGATTAAGGTGCTTTTTAAAATGAATGACTGCAATACAATGATCACATGGGAACTCACAGTAATCTCTTAACATCATCAAATATCCATCCACTATTCAAATTCTTCTAATTACCTCATTTTTAAAATTAATTACCCATTCAGGACTCAAATAAGGCGCAGCTATTATAATTGGTTTTTATGTCTCTGAAGTCTCTTTTAAACTTCTGTACGTTCTCTTTTTGTTTCTTCCCTGCCCATCCAGCTTACCTTCACTTAGTAAACAACATGAGCAGTGTGTTATAGAGTCCCACATGTACACCTTGCTAATCATAGTACTGTGCACATCTTTGGTATGTTTCTCTGTCCTTTGAGTGTCCTTAAAATTGTCAGTCAGATAAAGCCTTGATAAGATTCAGGTTCGATTGTCTGGCCAGAACTCGGCATAGAGATGTTTTGTGTTTCTCACAGGAAGCACGTGATGTAAGGCTTGTCTTTCCTTCTGTGACTTTAGGAGCTATTGACGACCATTATGCAGGTCCATTATTTCGTTAGGGACTAAAAAAATGCTGATGTTCTTTCTCCCAGCCAGACTAGATATCATCACAACCAGGTTCATTGGTGTTGGGTTTCTGAATATGAGCTTGGGAGTGTCACAAATCAATATTAAATTTGGGTTCTGCCGCTTAATGAATGGAAGGTCCTTGTTTCTGTTCCTCTCCACATTGTAATGCAAAATGGTATAATATTCCTATTAACCTCCAAAGGCCACTATTGTGAAGATTGTATGAGATGATGCTCACTTAATTTTCGTTCCTTCAAAAACGAATTCTGAAACAAGGAGTTAGAGGCGGTGCATTCACTTGGGAATGGTCCTGGGGAGCATGAATAAAGGAATGGGAAGGTTGAACAAGAAAGGAAAAAAGATATTCCCTGATGAAGGAAATACCGCTTTGCGCACATGGCCCTCAATTCATCAGGGTTCCTGTAGGGACCCCTGAAGCATGAGCCTGTGCGCAGATCCGGGCTGGAGAGATTTACCCTCCAATGCCTTCCTCTCCTTGGGTGATGGGGCCCTATATTCCCAGCACTTCCAGGCTGCTCTGTGCTGAGTGAGCTCCCAGAGCAAGAGAGCAAAATCTCCAGCCAAGAAGCAGAAGAGGAGCTTGAGGAGAGTTCCATCCCTACAAGAACTTCTGACCTCAGCTGCAGGGACATTCAGATGTAGGCTGAAGGACTATGAGGGCTTCAACAATGGCTTCTCCATACATGTAAAACACTCCTTATAGATCCTGGCACACGAGAAAGGCTACCTTAAGCTTGCTTTCCGTGATGGTTTGTGTATGAGGGGGTTCAGAACAAGCCATCCCAAAATATGCCACTTTGACATATTGGTCGTTTTAAGTTGAAGGCACCTGAAAAACAGCAGACGCAGGATGGGCTGTCTGACCACTCTCTTTCTACCTGAAAGCAAGTCGTGAAATTTCCCATGAGGACGGTCCCTCTCTGCACCAGGAAGAGACCAGTCTTGTCACTGGGACAGTTACAAACAGACCTAT
This sequence comes from Puma concolor, assembly GCF_028749965.1. Lineage (NCBI taxonomy): Eukaryota > Metazoa > Chordata > Mammalia > Carnivora > Felidae > Puma > Puma concolor. The sequence continues at coordinate 3,389,668 of NC_141670.1, forward strand.
TGAGATAATTTTTATTGTTCCCTCGCTCCCCTTGTATATTTCAATCCCTGCCCACACTTTACTGCCCCTAGGGCTTTGAACCTCTTTTCCTTTATCTTGTTATTTCTCCACAAATTTTTCACTCTTGGTTTAAAAACGTTTATAAGCTTTTGGTCCTAACCGCTTTTTTGAGTTTTCAGTTTTCCTATGAAGGCTCCCGAATGCACATATTAAATAAAATGTGTGTGCTTTTCTGCTGCTCATATGTCTCATGTCAGCCTAATTCCCAGCCCTCAGTTACAGAACCTAAGAGGGTAGAGGGAAGTTCTTCCTCCCCTACACATAGCTATATTTATTATAGCTGGTATGAGCTCTAGTGCATCACATTACTTGAAAGAATACTTTTGGGGGGGCTGGTAACATATGGGAGGGTCTTTCTAGTATTCTTGTAATATCACAGATTTAAAAAAAAGTATCGGGGTGCCTGGGTGGCTTAGTCGGTTAAGCGTCAGATTTGGGCTCAGGTCATAATCTCGCAATTCAAGCGTTCGAGACTCGTGTTGGGCTGTGCTGAGAGTTCAGAGCCTGGAGCCTGCTTTGGATTCTGTGTCTCCCTCCCTCTCTGTCCCTCCCCTGCTCTCACTCTCTCTCTCTCTCTTTCTCAAAAATAAATGTTTTTCTTTTAAAAAGTATTGGGTTGAAATTCACATAGCATTAATAGTTTTAAAGTGAACAATTCAATAGCATTTAGTGCATTCACAGTGTCGTCAACCACCACGTCTAGTTCCAGAATATTTCCATCATTTCAAAGTAAAGCCCCTTCACCACTGAACAGCGTCTCTACATTCCCACACTGTCCCCCCCGCCCCTGGAGACCACCAGTCTGCATTCTCTCCCACGGGTTTATCTCCACAGACAGATTTTACTGAATGCCTGCCTGTGAAGGAAGGAGATAGAGGACTAACAAATCTTAGTGGAAGTATAGTCTAGCACAGGAGGGAATGTTGGTGAGAGGTGGGGACCCACTAGCAGATGCACAGTAATGGCTGGCAGCCACAGTCCCTTGCAGGGAAACTGAAACCCGCCGCCACAGGTGAGTGCGTCATGGATGAACACATACACCGACACGGACAATAGGGCTGGGGGAGAGTCCGGCTCTTCAGAACTTAACGCGGGATTATTATGTGAGTGTAAACCTCAGGAACAAAAACTATCACCGGAAATACGTGTTGGAAGAAACCAGAAGTTAGAATCATGACCACCAAGCCAGCGCGAGTGAAGGAAGCACAAATCGTGGGTGCGTCGAAGTTATTTATAAAGCACAGAATTTATATGTGCAGAGTATGCGGATGGAATCAGATACTCAGCACTAACAACAACGACATTCGTTGTGCGCTTATATTTTAGACATGAAGCGTTTCCTCGATTTCTCACAACCCGTGAGTAGATTTCCATTATCCCTGTTTTGTAAGTAGGGGAACTAAACCTCTCAGCGAGTAAGTGATCTGCCAACATTGTTCAGCTCCCCTGAGGAATAACTGAGGTTCGCGACCAGTCAGCTGACTCCAAACCCTTGCTCTTAATGAACTTGGCGGATAGTTAAAGAACAATAGTAATATTATGGGAGTGCACAGTGTACATTGTCTAAATTTGTTTCAGACTAATTGTATCAGCTCATATGGAACCCTCTTTTGTCTTCAGGTCATTGGATGAGTTTCCGTTCCCAGGGCCAGAAACACTTAAAAATGGATACCGCCGGGGAAAGAGGGCCAGGGAGGACACAGCTCCCACTGGAAGCTCCAGGCACAGCCCTGAGTGAGGGTCCCCTGTGGTGGTTGCCCTGGGAACAGGAGTCTCCAGGAGGACATTAACTCTATCCTTTCGCACTTTTGCCTGAGGCCGCCTTGCAGGGCAAAAACTTGAGAACAAGCTGCACTAATCTTTAGGAAAGCTTAACCTTCTGCTGAAATAACCTTGAGCAAGTCATTTAACCTCTGTGAATTCCGGGCTCCTGGTCAATAAACTGATGAGGTGGGCTTTCCAAGGATTTTTTCAGCCATTCCTTTCAATGACGTTAAAAACAAGCTAGTTTTACTAGAGCAAGTCATTTCTCAGGATAGCTGCTTAACCAAGAAAATAAAAGAGAATCATAAACCCAATGGTGATAAATGGGCAACATTTCCTGGAAATCTGAAAACTTAGAGCGCTCCATACAGACGCTGGCTTTATGCTCTGGGAGTCCGCCATGAAAACTGTGTTTCAGCTCCCTTCATGTTTTTAAGAGCTTTTTCATTTGTTTGCTTGTTAGAGCTAAGTTAGATCCTGAATTGATTTTTTTTTTTAAGATAGAAAGAAAAAGCAGATAAAACATACTGCCAGATAAACTGAACTTTCAAGAATGAAATCTAAAAAGCCAAACGCTGAAATACCAGGATTAAAGCAGAGTCCCAGGGATTGTAAGTGATGCCCCACATTCAGGCCCCTTATCTGACCACACATGCTGGTCCAGAGAGTGATTCAAAATTATTTTGAAACTTATTGTAAACTGAGAAACATATCGTAGAGTTTATTTGTTTATTTTTACTCACAACCTGGTTCAGGTAATAGAGAGTTTTTTAAAATCTGTTTTTGGTCAAGTGTGTGTGTATCTACTGATGTGAGCATGTACATCTATGTATGTATATGTGTGTAGGATAATGAAGAAACTCAGAAGTATATACAAGCTGTTTAAGAGAAAGAATGTTAATGTTATTATTGGGTTCCAATGCATTAAATTAATATTTAATAAAGATAATTATTTAAGACTATGACACTACTGATCTACTGCTTAAAAAATTTAATCGATGTGTGTAATGGGAAGGCTGCATTTCACGTTGAGGGTTGGAGGCCTCAGTTTTGTGTTCAGCCCATAATTCCACATCTCCCCGTGTTATACGTGGTGTCTGTGACACCTCCGTCTATGCTTGGTGCTCAACAGATTAGCAAAGACTGTTGGACAGCGTAAGAACAGGTTTGCCCCTGACTTGAAACACTGGTAATACTGCTCCATATAAAAGTATCTTCTGTAGTAGTCTGCCTAACGCTGCTGGCCGATCTTTGGGAGTCAGATCTCCCGGCCCACTACAATTGGGGGGTGAAAGGATGATTGCAAAGATACACTGCACCTGGCTTCTACCATGACGATAGGTCTGGAGCAGCTGCTGGCAGAGTAACAGCAACACGCTCTTCAGCAATCTTACCTTTGCTGTTAGACACAGAACTCTCCAATTACTTTGCTTAGCCCCGCAGTATGACCTCTGTTCTCATTGCAAGAACTATCACTCCCCAGTGGTGCGTAATATGCGGGGAAGGAGGGAAATTATGTCTTTACTTCCTAGAACAGGCAGTATGGGTATGAACGTGAGCAGTGATAAGGAAATACAGTAGCAACTCTGGCCCTGTGGATCCACGGTGCACCTGCATAGATCTTGCCGATAAAGAGTGTCCCTCAGTTGACACATTCACAGGTCAGACCTCCCTTGAACAGGGCATGTGTTAACTGACATATTGTCAGTGGTTCCTTAATGTTTTCTTGCCATCTTTGAATATTGAGTGACAGACATCACTCAACAAGGATCCTACAATTGACTTCTATATAAAGCTTTAAAAAAATGCACGTTGTGTGAATATTGACTCACAATTGCTAACCCTAGGATTTGATTTTAGAATGCATCTAGAAACACTTATATGTGATGGTTAATTTTATGTGTCAACTTGACTGGCTAAAGGAGACCCAGATAGCTGGTAAAATATTACTTTTGGATGTGTCTGTGAGGGTGTTTCTGAAAGAAATTAGCATTTGAATTGGTAAAGTGAGTTAAAAAATGTATATATATGTGTGTATATATATATATATATACCTACACATTTTTTAACTCACTTTACCAATTCAAATATATATATATATATTTATCTAGTATATATATTTATCCAATCTAATATATATATTTATCCAACTCAAATATATGTGTGTGTATATATATGTGTGTATATGTATATATGTGTGTGTGTATGTATGTATGTATATATACATGTATATATATATATATATATATATATATATATATATACACATATATCTCCTCATCAATGCAGATAACCATCATCCCACGTGAATAGAACAAACAGTTGGAGGGAAGGCCAGTTGGCCCTCGCTTGGCAGGACACCTGTCTTCTACTATCCTCAAACGTTGGCAACTCCTGGCTCTCTTGAACAGAATGTCACACTGGTTCTTCGTTCTTGGTCTTCCAGCTTGCAGATGGCAGATCATGGGAACTTGGCCTCCATCGTCGTGGGAGCCAATTCCTATAATAAGTCAGTCAATCTATCTATCTATCAATCTATGTATCTATCTATCATCTATTTATCTATCATCTGTCTCTTTGGTTCTATTTCTCTGGAGAACCCTCACAAATACATCATACAATATTTATTTATTTAAAGTGCAAGTGGGGGAGGGGCAGAGAGAGAAGGAGAGAAGAGAACCCTAAGCAGGTCCATGCTGCCAGTGCAGAGCCCAACATGGGGCTTGATCCGAAGAACCATGAGATCATGACCTGAAGTAAAATTAAGAGCTGATTGCTCAACTGACTGAGCCTCCAGGCGCCCCAATGCAACATGTTTTAAAATGTGTTACCATGTATATGTTCCGGTGTGCAAGAGTATTGATTCTATCCAGCCCTAGAGTAAAAGACAAGTTCTGCATTTTTTTAGTCACAGATAATGCTTATACTGAAGAAGAAGAAGAAGAAGAAGAAGAAGAAGAAGAAGCAGAAGAAGCAGCAGCAGCAGCAGCAAAAGAAGAAGAAGAAGGAGAGTCAGAAGAGCCCAATTCAGCTCTTGGAGCTGAGAGTTTAACTCTCTCCATGGGCAGATTTAACCTCCTGGTTCCCTGGTCCACTCAGCGGAGAAATGGTTTATACCTTGGACAAGCCTGCTTTCGGTATTAGACACATGGACAAAGGAAAACACTTAGAAGAAGGACGAGCACAACGTTAGCCTTATGATAGTACTACAGATAAAATGCGAGCTCTTAGCTAATCTTGGAGATAATTTATAGTGATACTTTCTGTCACTACTCATGTTGAAAATATGTATTAATTTCCTAATTTATATCCATCCTTGTTCTAAGTACTGAAAATACAATTGTAAATAAAACAGACAAAAATCCCTTCCCTCTTACAGTTTTCTTTCCAAGGCAAAGAGATAAACAAAAGGCAAGTAAATGAGTAAAATATATGGGTTTTCAGTGGGAATAAGTGCTTTGGGTAAAAAAAAAAAAAAAAAAAAAAAAAAAATAGGGAAGGAGAAGAAATTCAAAGAGCTAATTTGCAGTGGACATGAAACTAGTTCAATAATACAAACCCCGTGTGTCAAGCACTATATGCTTTCTACATACCTTAGACCATTTTAATACCCATAAAACCCTCCCACGCCACTGCATCTTGACGTGTTCATAAAACGTTGATAGTGGTTCACATTAGCTGTATCATTCTCTACGTGCATTAACACAACTGGTTTTTCACCACCATTTTGAAGAAACAAAATTTGGAAGTATCCCATCATTCCCTAATGAAAAGGATGGGTAGGTAAGTAATGGGTTTGTCAAATGATGGAACATTTCTTAGCAGTTAAAGATAACAACACAAATATTCCTCACTCTTTTTTTTTTTTTTTAATTTTTTTTTTTAACGTTTTATTTATTTTTGAGACAGAGAGAGACAGAGCATGAACGGGGGAGGGGCAGAGAGAGAGGGAGACACAGAATCGGAAGCAGGCTCCAGGCTCCGAGCCATCAGCCCAGAGCTCGACGCGGGGCTTGAACCCACGGACCGCGAGATCGTGACCTGGCTGAAGTCGGCCGTTTAACCGACTGAGCCACCCAGGCGCCCCCAAATATTCCTCACTCTTAAGGACTGAGAAGAATTTCAGACCCAGTATATCTGCCCCCTTCTCCTAATTACCACCCTGGGCCCTGCTTCCTGTCACCTCCAGACCAGCCCGATGGTCTGGCTCTGTCAGAGCCAAACCTCCTCCTTCCCTAGACCTTGGAGCCTTTATGCCTTGCTTCTGGAAGCTTCTCAAGAGGGGAGCTTGGACTTCAGATTCATCTTGACCACTTAGTGATGACTTTGTGCACATATCTGCTTTGGCCCAGCTTCAGTTCCTCGTGGGTAGAATGGCAACTGTATAAACAGGCTTTGTCAGGGCACCTGGGTGGCTCAGTGGGTTCCACATCTGACTTCGGCTCAGGTCATGATCTCCTGGTTCATGGGTTCGAGCCCTGCGTTGGGCTCTGTAATGACAGCTCAGAGCCTGAAGCCTGCTTCACATTCTGTGTCTCCCTCTCTCTCTGCCCTTCCTTGCTTGCACTCTGTCCCTCTTTCCCTCAAAAATAAGTTAAATGTTAAAAAAAAAAAAAAAAGAAAGAAAGAAACAAAAACCAGGCTTCTTCATGGTTCTTCTGTGATAGTCCTTCTGTCTTATAAATGCGTGTAGGAACAGTGTCACATGACGGACAAACTCTAAGTCATATTGGGTTGTTCTCTATGAAGCATGGCATGGGACATTTCCTCCCAGGGTCTGTTTCACAGAATTATTTACATTAAATAATTATGTAACTTACTGTAGTCACATACTCTATTTTGACCTTCCATTGGATGGGAGCAGAGACTGTTGCTGTAATAGAAATTGCATTTCCTTTACCTGTGTGCTGCTGTCCTTATCACAAACAACGGCTATCTATAGAAATAATCATTGATTTTTTTTTTTTTTTTTTTTTTGCTCTCTCGAGATAAGCCGATTAGTAGTAATGAACTGTGTGTTTATCCCCCTAAAGTAGGCTGGTGTGATTTTCTTCCGGGGGGGAAAAAGATATCATCTTGCCGTGAACCTAATTTTCTTAATTTGACCTTCTGGATCTCAGTCCTCATGGTAAATTGTATTTTTTAATTCCTAGAACTATTTTAGTAACAAAGAAGTTGGAATTATTTTAGCATTCCATGAAAGGGCTCCCCTGTAATTTTTAAATGTCATCTTTTTGTGACTGCCTGTTGCCACACTCCCACTACTGATTCTCACATCTTTTATTGACACTGTGACTGGTTTATTTTTACCAACCTCCTTGCATAGAATAGTACTTTTCCTCTTAAGTCAATCCAAGATTCTGCCAACAGAAAGTACCCTCTCGGTTACTAAGATTTTCTTAAGCTACTTTGTTTGGATGCCCCACAGTCTCTTCACCCTGTCCGGGAAAATCAATGACACTTTCTCCTTTTCAGGTCTCTGACTTCTGAATTTAGGCAGTGGTATTTAATTAAAGATTCTTTGCCAGCATTCACTTTACCTCCTATATTTGCACAGGAGCGCTTGAAATCAAAGGAGAGAATTAAAAAGAAAGAAATAGCCAAGATGGTAGTCTTGAAAACTAAAGAAACATAGTCCATTTAGTCTTGTGTCAGCCTGTAGTTCATCTTTGCAAAGTGAGACTTTCCTTGAACTCCGATGTTGCTTTTTAATACAGTAGGTAGATGACTGTGGCGGGAAATTTTCATCAGAAACAACTAAATGACCTGCGAAGACTGCAGAAGAACAAGGTGATAGACTAACAAAACGCAGGTGAGCCGTATCTCCCTTGCTGCTGTTTATGTGTTCCCCACATTACGGTCAATGATCACTATAGCCTCCTTCCATTACCGTTACAGACTCTACCAGACACATTTATTTATGAAGTACATGTAGTAGATACGTGTACGGAAACGTTAGCTCTTTTGTTCTCCTGGTTCAATAAATACAGAAATAGATTTGATAATGTTGTCAATTTTACACTATTTACAAAACAAGAGCGCAGGGTATTTTCAGGGCAGTGAACCTGGTCTAGATGATGCTTTAATGGTGGATACGTGCCTTTATACATTTGTCCAAGCCCGCAGAATGTTCTACACCAAGAGTGAACCCTAACAATGATAATGGGTGATAATGATGTGTTAGTGTAGGCTCATCGATTGTAACAAATGTACCATCTGGTGGGGGATGTTGATAATGGAAGGGGGTGGCTGTGTACCTGTGGGAACCGGGGGAACGTGAGTCGTTTCTATACATTCTGCTCAACATTGCTGTGAATCTAAATGTACTCCAAAAAATAAAGGATTTAATTTTAAAAATGGAGAGAGAGAGAGAGAGAGAGAGAGAGAGTGAGCACCCTAAGAAGAAACACGAATACCACACTGGCAAGTAGAGAAGAGTCTTAGTTGTTTTTACGTGTATTGTTCATATTTTAATACATCTTACAATGTATACACACAGGGCCTGGGCTTCAATAACTATAACTGTATACTGTTTTCATAAAATATGCATGGTGGATATCACAAATTTTATTTCTTTCGAACTTGGGTTGAAGCTAATAGTTGTAGCTAATGAATTATTTAAATTGGAATTTGATCATGATAACCAGAAATGCAGCTATGGGTCTCTCAGACAAAGATGAATTAGCAGCCCCTTTCAGGAGCTGTATGCTCTGTCATGGGAAAGTGGCAAAAAAGAACCCTCAGATGATACTCGTCGCTCAGCATGAGCTAAGAGAGATTGAGCCTGAGATGATGCAGCAGAGCTAGGTCAGAGGACTGAACTCAAATGACGGTACAAAAGATGTGATGAGTCTGGTCATCAACTCTAATTCCAAAGACAGAGACAAATTCAAGGGGCCTTGAATAAGATAACACATGTGAATGGAGTGGACATTCTTTTTTTTTTTTTTTTTTTTTTTTTTTTTTTTTTTTCAACGTTTTATTTATTTTTGGGACAGAGAGAGACAGAGCATGAACGGGGGAAGGGCAGAGAGAGAGGGAGACACAGAATCGGAAACAGGCTCCAGGCTCCGAGCCATCAGCCCAGAGCCCGACGCGGGGCTCGAACTCACGGACCGCGAGATCGTGACCTGGCTGAAGTCGGACGCTTAACCGACTGCGCCACCCAGGCGCCCCTGGAGTGGACATTCTAACACACGGCAGCTATGCTGTTATGCGTGAGGCCATTTTTGCGTATAGATACTGGTAAGTGATGCGTATTTTTGGAAATTTTACCACATTAATAATTATATGTTCTAAAACTCTGTGAAGCCTCAGCAATGCCCCCTCTTTCCTTGGGTAGTGGACATGTAAGCATACACAAAAGGCATGCTCAAACTTGTTCAGACTAACACTTTCTGTAGATACGTTTTATTGTAATGAAGTAGGGTGACACATAAAAATTGCATGTATTTACGGTGATGTTTTGATATATATGCACACGTTGTGGAATGATTATCACGATCAAGCTAATTAACACACCCATCATCTCAGACAGTTATGTGTATGTGTTAGGAACACTAGAGACTTACTAACCTAGCAAATTTCCAATAAACAATATGTATTAACTGTAGTCACTGTGCTGTATATTAGGTCTCCAGAGCGTATTCATCTCATGAGTCAAAATTTGTATTCTTTGATATGTCCCCATTTTCTGCACCCCAAGCCCCTGGCTCTGTGGCTAAAAGCTTTACTTTTTTTTTTAATTTAAAATGAATTGAATTTATTATTATTTTTTTGGATCCCACATATAGTTGAGATCACGTACAAATGTGAGGTGGTATCTCATTGTGGTTCTGATTTCCCTGACGATGAGTGATGTTGAGTATCTCTTGCTTGTTTAGACATCTTCCAAAGGCATCTGGTTCTTTCTTTTGCCTGACGGAGTCTGCCATGGAAATGCTCTTGCATTTTGTAGTCCTTGGTTCTTTCTTGTGTTTTCTCTCTGTTGAACTTGCCATTTTTTTTCTTGTATTGTGTTCCTGATTTTGTTAAATAGTTTATCTGTGTCTCTTGTAGCACTCCGAGCTTCTTCAGAACAATTATTTCAAATCCTATGTCGGTCAGTCCACGCATCTCCAACTACTTTGGGGTTAGTTACTGGACGTTTGTTGTATGTGTGTGATGGCTTCACGTCTACCCAATTCTCTGTGATCCCTGTGAGCTCCACACGTGTCCGCACATTGGAAGAACCTGTCGTGTGTTCACACTTCGTGGACTGGCTTCAGTGAGGAGAGACCTCTACTTGCTAGGGGTGCACGCTGGAGCCTGCCGTGGCTCCAGGCATGTGTGGGGGGGTGTGGTGGCCCACCTGCTCAAACAGCCGTGGTCTACAGCGTCGCCAGCTGCGTGGTGCTTGCTTGGTGGCAAGAGCCGTGGGGCATCCCCAAGGCCTGGGGGATCTGTGGGGTCCCCGGCAGCACTCCCAGGTCCAGCAGTGAGGGACTGGGGCAGGTGTCAGGTGCCCGTGGTGAGTGGGGCCAGTGACATGCATGCACCAAATTGTAGGGTGTCCTTCAAGGTGTCACGAGGGCAGGGGCCCACCGTGGGCACATGTGGTGGAGACGGTGGCACCGGTGGTAGTGGCCAGGGCTAGCCGCAGGCGCATGCGTGGGCTGTGGGCCGTGTGTCAGGCTGGAGTGCCCGTGGCAGCGCTGGTGGGGGTCCTGGCAGCTGGGCTGGGGTCTGGGACTCAAGAGCACAGCTAGGAAAGCTTCTGGCTTTCCTCAACACTCAGAGTCGCGGGCGCCCTGGGCAGTAAGGTCACTCCTGCCCTGTGGCTGATGGTGACAGCCTCGCCTGTCTTCATTGCTAGCCATCTCCAGACACCTCATCTGCGTCCGTGTCCCCAGCAACTTCCCACCTTTCCCTGCCAGAGGAGCCCAGGGAGGACTTCCCTCCCTCCAGGGGGGCCCTGGGGGCGGGGTGATGCAGGCAAACGGAGTGGCCCCCCGCTACTCCCTTTGTGCACTTATTCTCAGGAGTGTCGCGCCACTGTGTTGCCGCAGCTTCCGTGGACTCCTGAGCTGTCCCGGGACTACTCTTGTTGGTGGGTAGTGGGTGACTTTTGTGTGGGGATGGGGGCAGACAGAGGCTGGGATCTCTCACCCGGGCAGCCGTCCTGCTGACAAGGCTTTCAACGTGAAGTCGTAAACAAATATCTGCGGCTGAAGCATCTGAAGCGTATGCGCAGCCTTGGATGCGATGCTCTTTCCTCACGCTTTTCTGTCCGCAGTCTCATCTCCTGTCATCTTCCACTTACAGCCGAGCCACCAGACTGTCTTCAGAAATGCTGATTCCGTGTGAATGCTCCACTTCCTGTCACTTACCGCCTTTAAGTCCTTCAAAGCAAATATGTCTGCCGAACGCTTGCAGGCCTTCGCTAGATCTGTTAATGTGTAAACTCGTACAGTGTAAGGCTGCAGCTTACCGTGTCATATTCGTCTGAAATTATCTTACTTACGTTACTTCTATAAAATTAATGAATACACATTTTAATGCCTGCAACACCCAGTGTTCATTCTTCCCTATCATCTTATCGTCTTTGCTCTGCACCTCAGGAAAGGTACCTGCGGAGCTAGGAGAAGGTTCTAGAACTCTTCATGTGCACAGGAGCCCAGGGAAGGAAAGGCAGGCCAGAAACGAGAAGGAGCAATACAAATATAGAGTCTTAACATCTGGGGAAAGGGAAGTGTCTAAAATCAGATCAACAAGGGGCATCTGGGTGGCTCAGTCGGTTGGTTGAGCATCTCTTGGTTTCGGCTCAGGTCGTGATCTCACGGTTGGTGAGTTCAAGCTGCTTGGGATTCTCTCTCTCCCTCTCCTACTGGCCCTCCCCTGCTCACTCTCTCTGTGTCTCTCCCAAAATAAATAAATATACTTAAAATTTTTTTTTTAATCAGATCAACAAGTACCTTTAGATTACTTCGTCAAATCTCAGACACTGCCGAGTGCAGGGTGCAGATTTACTTTCTGTAACATACCGTTGAGAAAGAACAAAGACACAATGATGCCGAATATGTGATCCTCCTTTTGGAGACACTAAAGTGTGGGGAAAAGTTAGTCTTGGATTCAATGTAATAAACTATAGGTTTAAGGAATGGAACAGGAAAAAGACTGTGTGTTTATCGCATACTTATTTTTAACTGTTATTTGAAGTAGGATTTATTGTATATGTGTTTTCCCATAGCCATTTTAAAGCTAATCTTTTGTCACCATGATTTTAAGTTTGCCATGAATAAGCTTCCTGCACATGATCTATAAAACATGGCTCAATTTCTAGAGGAACAAAGAAGACAGCATTTATTCCTTAATATAGCTAGGAGACGTGAAATTTTTATGAACTCTCCATTATTTGTGTGTGTTTTGTTTAGGGTTTTTTTTGTGTGTATTTATTTATTTGTTTGTTTTTGTTTGGTTTGTTGTCATTTTCAACACCTGTTGTTTAAACTCTAGTCAAAAACCAGAAAGGACTCCATGTATTCATTCCTGCAATACCTGTTGGTAAGAAAATTAAATGAACTTGAAAAATTGTAAGCTTCCTGCTTAGAATTAATCAGATTAAAAATAGTTAATGAAATAAAACCTGAAGAGTAATCCCTAAAGAATCATTTGAGTTAAAACTTTATTTCACAAGAAATGACTCTGAAAATAGAATTTCCTAGTTAAAGAAAATTGCAAATGAAATCAGGGATTTTACAAAAGCACATCGAAAGGACTCTGGTACAGTGTGCATTATTATTAAGTGTTAAGTTACTGACCCACACTTACCAAGACAATAGTAAAGATTTCTTTTTTAAATTTATTTTAATGTTTGTTTATATTTGAGAGAGAGAGAGAGAGAGAGAGAGAGAAAACACAAGTGGGGGAGGGGCAGAGAGACAGGGTGGCATAGAATCCGAAGCAGGCTCCAGGCTCCAAGCTGTCAGCTCAGAGCCACCCACCCAGGCACCTTAATAGCAATACATTTCATAACCAGGTGCGGTCAAGGTATAATGTTAAAATATTTTCAATTTTCTTAGCAATTAACGATGCAGACATTTTACATTAGGGGGTGATTCAGAGAAGTAGGTATGTTAAAGAATCTCAGGAGGTAAATAATGCTGACTGTAGTCTTTAAGCAATAATGGCATTTTCTCTAAAGATGAGAGGAAAAATTAATCCAGAATTCTGCTTTATCTTTGCTAATCTTGTAATTAAAATTCCCTCGGACTCTTCGGGGTATCATTGAGTGAATCGAAGAAATACAAAGGCATTTGCAAAAACTAGAACCACTTACAACATGTTCCTTTGTCACAACACTGAACAAATGCAATAAAGGTATTTAGTTTCATTGAGTTTAAATTTTTAAAAATTATTTTAGTTCTCCATAGTAACTGCCTTTTCAAAAGCTTTAAATAATGATTTTTAAATTTTTTTCATTTATTTGTTTTTGAGAGAGAGAGACAGACAGACAGACAGAGCATGAGTAGGGCAGGGGCAGAGAGAGAGAGGGAGACACAGAGTCTGGAGCAGGCTCCAGGCTCTGAGCTGTCAGCACAGAGCCCACTGTGAGGCTTGAACCCATGAACCTAGATCATGATCTTAGCCAAAGTCGGATACTCAACTGACTGAGCCACCTAGGCGCCCCAATGATCTTAATGATTTTAATAGCATGCTTGCTTCATGTCCAGGTTTGAGCATTTCTGTCCATTAAAAAACATGATACTCCAAGTGGAGTTTTCCAAGAGCAATTACACAGAAAGTTTTTAAAATAAATTTAAATAAATAAATGTATCTAATAAAAATAATAATCATATCGCCTATTTTACATTACGATTTAATTTGTGGGAAGCCTATGTTGACTAAGCTCTCCACAACTAAGGCCATCATTGGTAGGGATCCATTCGTAAGTAGTACAGACCCCTTCCTCTTTGTCACCACTATGAGTTTGGAAGCTGGTTGTGCTGAAGTTCTACTTTTATCAAAGGCAAAGATTTCATTTTTAAATATTGATTTTGGATTATCCTGAATATAACATTCTTCTACCCTACCGCAAACAGTTCTTTTTTTTTTTTTTTTCAAAATTATCTTTTAAATTTATTTATTTATTTTGAAAGGCAGGGAGAGGGGCAGAGAGAGAGGGAGAGAGGGAATCCCAAGCAGGCTCCCCGCTGTCAGCACAGAGCCCAATGAAGGGCTTGATCCCGTGAACCGTGAGATCATGACCTGAGCCGAAATCAAGAGCCAGATGCTTAACCAACTGGGCCACCCAGGTGCCCCAACAGTTTTCTTTTTTCAGAGGTGGTAGGTCTGCAGATGACAATTGCCTGTGTTCTTCTCCCTCGGAAAACTCGTGTTGGTCCTAGTACCAGACGTTGAAAAAATTGGAACTGAGGAAATCGCCATTCTTGGCAATCTACTGAGTGACATCAAGGCCTCTTACACAGGATCTCAAAGGCTGGTCCAAGGCAATCTTGTGAATTGAAAATAATAATAATAATAATCCGTAGAGGTTCACTGTTTTCTCTCTGGCATGGCATTATTCTTTCTCCCTTAATCACTGGAGAATCTCATATAATCCCTATTCTTTGTTTACTTCCAAGAAAGCAGTCAAGTTAACGCATTCAGACTGAAGAATAAATGGCAACATTCACATCTTGTGGAGATTTTGCTTTATAAACCAAAATGCTAAACCCAGAGTCTGGCTTGTCTACAAGGGTTTCAGACATTAGGAGTCGGTAGGAGACACATCTTGAGAAACAAGGTGAGGTTGTAGCTACCATTCTAGAAATCACTTCACGTGGTCCTGTCGGAGAGGCCCTCCCAATCTCAGTGTGAGACCAAAATGACATGCAGTGGCATTGTCAGTAGAAAGAAAATAGGGGCCACCCATGTGACCACATATGTAATTTAAAACTTTCTGGTGGACACATTTAAAGGGTTGAAAAAATGATGAAAATATTTTAGCATGTAATGTCTTCAGTCACACACACACACATAGCAGTATATTCCTGTTGCCTTGAAACCTGCCGTATTTTATACCCACAGGTCATCTCCACTGACACCAGCCATGGTTGGCCAGTGGCTCCTGCATCTGGAAGGGAGCTCCGATGAAAAGAACAGCACAAGGCAGTACTAGTCAAGAGCTGCATGAACAGCACAAGACAGTACTAGTCAAGAGCCGCATGACTGGTATGGAAAGGAGCGGGTTCCATAGTTCTCAGATGTGGGAGACAGCACTTTGGGACAGAGTACTCTCGGGATGTATATGAGTTGGAGATAGTAGGAAGAGGGGAGGACTTCTGCAGCAGAGAAACCGTATGGTCAAGACAGGATGAGGAGGAGAGGGAGGAGACAGAGGAGAAAGAGGTGGAGGGAGGAGGAGGGAGGGGAAAGACGAGGAGGGAGGGGGAAGAGGTGGAGGGAGGAGGAGGGAGGGGAAAGAGGAGGTGGGAGGGAGAAGAGGTAGAGGGAGGAGGAGGGGGAAGAGGTGGATGGGGAGGAGGGGAAAGTGGTAGAGGGAGGAGGAGGAAGGGTGGAGGAGGAAGGGGAAAGGGGGAGAGGTGGAGGGAGGAGGAGGGAGAGAAGGGAGCGGAAAGGGGAGGGGGGAGGAGGAGGGAAGGGGAAGAGGAGAAGGAGGCGGAAGAGGTGGAGGGAGAAGGAGGAAGGGGGAGGAGAGGAGGGGGAGGAGTTGGTGCTGGGATTCCAGGCAGTGATGCAGACACAAGTTCAGGGAATCAGGATGTAGGCTCCAATGTGTACAGGGGAGGAGAGGGACAGGGTGACCCGAGCAACAGGCAGAGGTGCCCACTGGCCCAAAGGAAGGGGGGGCAGAAAGAGGGCAGAGAGCTCCTGTGTAGAGCACCTTCTTAGCAAGGCCCTGGAGGGACAGGGCTCCCAGCGGGGAGAGCACAGGGAGAGGGCATGAGAGCAGAGCTTTGCTGGGGTCCCTCACTTACGGGGCAGGGGAAGGTGCAAACTAAGGAGGAGAGGCATGAGTAAGGAGACAGAGTTGGTGGCCCAGAGGCTGCGAGGGCAGAGCAGGGCACAGGTGGTAAAGAAGCTACCCCAAGCGTTCTTTCAAGAGGTTGAAAGACAGATGAGAAAGGAGAACGGAACCCCAGGAGGCTTCGGTGGCTAGGTGTTCGAATCCAGACTCTTGTCCATTTGCCTGTCACATCTCGTGACAGGTGTGACGGCAGCGTCACCCAGCATCGCAGCAAACGTGCGATGGGATTCCGATCGGAGCTGTGTTACACTTTTCAGCAGCGGACTTACTCCCGCACGTCTGTCATGTGCTCTGAGGGGCTTCGCCATGAACCTTGCTGAGCCTGACTTCTTCAGTGCAGTGAGCGAGTGTAGACAGGTGACTCCCGGCACAGTAACAGATGAGAAGGGTGTTCTACACTGCGCACTGGGACAGGAACACCACGCCAAATCTCTGTCCTCTGAATGGATAGTCATCCTTCAAAAGAACAAAGTGCCCTACAGTCGTTGAACATACTTGGGGCCACACCATGCCCATTTCTCTGACCTATGCCAGACCCGTTGTCCTCCTTCAAGTCAAACCCTGTTCAGGTAATTGTCCTTCAGCAACTTCTGAAGACCCACTTATAGGGTTCAGGTTCTTTCTAATGGCAGTCACGTTCTGGCCAACACGTACTTTTCCACCACTTTCTTCCACAAATGGCAGAAGAAACTCAACGTTTTCCAAGCACTCTTGATTTTTTTTTCCCTCTCAAATTGCCCTTTGAAGCTGGATACTCCCCTTTTTTCCCAGCTTCCCAAAACACATTATTTTCCCCTTCACACTTTTGCCTAATCTATAGATATAGATATAGATATAGATATAGATATAGATATAGATATAATGTGTGTGTCTGTGTGTATACACACACACACACACACACGTCAAAAACCCTTTCTGTATATTAACCTATTTACCTATCTGTATCTATCATCTTTCTGTTAAGTGGGTCTCCTACAGCCCAATGCTAACTGAAAGCATATTTCTTACACTGTATTTCCAATAGACATAATTCCTTACCTGAAATGTATTTGTAACCCCTAGGATTTCATGCAAACATGAAGTTCACAAAAATATACGTGAAATCTGATACATATGGACTCTCTCTAAGTCTGTAACGTTTATTAAATTTTCCATAGGGAGTCTGAGCCAAATATATATTGAGAGCTACTAATTAAATTATAAACTCCTGAAGGCAGAGATAGTTATTTTTATGTCCTATGCTTAACCTAGATATATTTACAAAATTTATATTTATCATATGACAAAAAGGATTTTGTAAATGTATATTATGTTCAAGGTACCGAGTTAAATTAGATTTTATTTTTTTTTTATGTTTTTTGTTACATTAGATCTTAAAATGTGCGTTTTCATTTAGATAGCATATTTATTTAAACTTGTCATAGCAGTTAATACAGGTTTATAGTTAACAGTGGCATTCATTAAGGTAACCTATTTTAGAAATTTGATCTCATTGTTAAAGATTATGTAGCAAAGAGAAATCCCGGGGCGCCTGGGTGGCACAGTCGGTTAAGCGTCCGACTTCAGCCAGGTCACGATCTCGTGGTCCGTGAGTTCGAGCCCCGCGTCAGGCTCTGGGCTGATGGCTCAGGGCCTGAAGCCTGTTTCCGATTCTGTGTCTCCCTCTCTCTCTGCCCCTCCCCCGTTCATGCTCTGTCTCTCTCTGTCCCAAAAATAAATAAACGTTGAAAAAAAAAATTTAAAAAAAAAGAAAAGAGAAATCCCTTAGAACAAAGAAGAGAATATTCTCAAAAAGAATTTGAGAAAAATGCCCATCTTTATACCTTTGTATTAAAGGTTGAATTAACAAATATAATTTGTTATGTTTTAAGTCATTCTAAAGAATAAAGCATAAAACAATGAAGATGATAGAGAGTTTGTAGAACTATATTGGATGATTTTTCAATAGTAAGAAGGTATCAGATAAATTCATAAGTAACATGCACTGGTGCCTGCCATTCCTATTAAGTTATGAAGCAAATAGGATATAAGATGAATTATCTACTTTTGTTTTGCTAGTATTAGAGTAGATTTGCTATCTGCATTCCAACCCCTACCAAGGTAATTTCTAATATACGGGATTTTTAATTTAAGTGGGCAATTCAAATAGTCAAATTTTGAATTTCAAAATATTATGCAACAGCCATCACCTTTTAAAGCATTGAAGATTACTGGTGGTGAAGTAATTGTAAGTTAGAGCAGCAGTCCCCCTGATCTGGGGTTTTGCTTTCTCTGGTCTCAGTGACCCGCCGTGAGCCAGGTCTGGAAGCAGATGATCTTCCTTCTGACACAGCATCCAGGGTGATCGTAGCCTAAAGCTACGTCACAATGTCGACATCCTTCACCTCGCTTCATCTCACCAACTTGGCAATTTATCTCACATCACCCCAAGAAGAAGGGTGAGTACAGGACGTTAGAGAGAGAGACCACATTCACATAGACTTTATTACAGTATATTATTATAGGGGTGCCTGGGTGGCTCACTTGGTGAAGCACAACTTTAGCTCGGGTCATGATCTCGCAGTCAGTTGGTTCAAGCCCCACATCGGGCTCTGTGCTGACAGCTCAGAGCCTGGAGCCTGCTTCGGATTCTGTCTGTCTCTCTCTCTCTCTCTCTCTCTTTCTCTCTGTCTTACTCTCCCCTGCTCACACTCTGTCTCTCTCTCTCAAAAATAAACAAACATTTAAAAATTAAAAAAAAAACTAATTATAGTATATTACTATAATTGTTCTACTTAATTATGAGTTATTATTGCTAGTCTCCTACTGTGCCGAATTACAAGTTAAACTTTATCATAAGTTGTGTGTGTAGACAAAAAACATAGAGCATATAGGATTCAATACCGTCATGGTTTCACGCCTCTGCTGGGGTCTTGGAACACCCCCATGAATGAGGGGGGATGCTTGTATCAGAACTCTTAGAGGCAGCTTACATTATTCTGCTCACTCTGGCTCCACATTGGAGTCATGTAGAAAGGTTTCACGAAAAGTAGCCATGTTGGTCCGCAGTCTAAATCGTGAAAATCACAATCTCTGGGTGCTTCCTAAAGGCTTCTGACTGTCCCTGTTAGACAGCCAAGGCTGATTACGGTGAAATTGAGGAAAGTGGGGAAACACTGGTCATCACAACAGCTTCAACCTGTAGACAATAAGATGTCAGAGAAACCTCTAATTTCAACTTGGTTAAGGTTTTTAAGTTCAGTCAATTATTTGTCGGCCAGGGATAAATATAATTTTCTGAAAAAAGGTAATAGTGAAAAGGATATTGCCTATGTATATATCTATTTCATACTGTGTTTTTATTGAATTAGAAAAAAAAAATGATCTACTGGGCAGTCTTACCGTAAAGGTAAGGAAAGTCTGTAAGCATAATCAGCTTATCATGAGAAGGAACACAATTACTTAGCATTAGGAAAAAAAAAGCGCTTTGGTCTATATTTATCCAACTTCTATTTTTGTTCTTTCTGTTTATCTTTATCCCCAAACCCAGCTTTATTGAGGTATCATTAAGAAATAAAAATTGTGTATTTAAGGTGTGCAGCTCGATGTTCTGATATATGTATGCGTTGTGAAATAGCCACCCCCCCATCAAACTTGTTCACGTAGCCACCACCCCTCCAGCCTCCAACTATACACATCCAGGGTCTGAAGAGGCTGGAAGATTATATGACAAGGAAACCAGTACCCAAGGACGTTACGGGACACCAAGGTAGTGACACATTCCCCGAAGACTGTGTGTGCTTCCCAGTAAGAAGCTCACAGCCTCTGCTCTTGCTTCTGTGGCCTTGCAGGTAACAGAGCACTGGTCTGTCCGGCTTGCCTACCCTTAGGGTCACCACTCAGGTCTAGGCTCTCCTGAGATGGTTGGGAAGGATCAGAGAGAAAGGAGTTTATGATACAAGCCACCCAACTTTTTTCCCCGTGAAGAGTTCTGACTGTGTCCTGACTGCCACAGGTAACGCGCGTTCGTGTAGATGAGGCAAGTTGCGGTGGAGAGGCGAAGAGGCACAGAGGCCTCCGGGGCACGCGGTATCCCAGCCATCTCGCTACACGAGACACAGAAGCACAGACCGCAGCAGTAGCTAAAGCAATCAGATCTGCGCCACATTGGAACGCGGCCTTTGTGTGGCTTCCCCATCTGAGCCCCACGGTGTTCTTCCTGCAAGGCAGCTGTGGTGAGCACTATTATGGATGAAAAAACAGACATCTGCAGAAGCTAAAAGACTTGGCTAAGGTCACAGTGGTCTTCAGACTCCATATGTCAACCTCTTTCCACTAGGCCATGCTACCATTTGAATGGATACAGGGTAGTAGATCCCTTCCACGTGCTTTTGATTTGCTCAGGAGTTCAGCTACTCATTCAACAAACATCAAGTGCATGCTATCCCTGAAGATCACTTCGTTGAGTGCTGGAGACAACAGAGAGGTGCTTCTGCTCTTAAAAAACAAAAACAAAAACAAAACGACAAAACAACTACCTTATTATCCTCACAGCAAGTGATTGTGTGATGTATATATGTGAAAACAAAAAAAATCAAACTCAGAAATGGAGAGTAGACAATAGGAAAGTGGTTTCCAGCAGCGGGGGGCAGGGGGAATCAGGAGAGATTGGTAGGTACAACCAATCAGTCATAGGATGAATAAGGCCTCAGGATCTAACACGTACCCTGGGGACTACAGTTGATAACATTCTATTGTATACATGATATTTGCTAAGAGAATAGAACTTACATGTTTTCATCGTAAGAAAACAAAAACAAAAACAAAGGTGAGTATGTGAGGTGATGCGTGTGTTCATTAGCGTGACGGGGGAGATCTTTCCATACTGTGCAAGTAGATCATGATATAGCACGCTTTGCATATGTACAATTTTATTTGTCAATTAAACTTCAGCGTAGCTCAAAACAAAAGTCATAAGAAAAGGCTAAGTGCTGTGCAGGTACATGCAGGTGCGTGATCGGTGCTGGTGAGGGAGGCTGGGAAGGCTTCTCTGAAGAGGAAGGGAGTCAAAGACCCTGGGGGCTGCATGTGTTGGTGGGAACATAGGGCCAGGGTGGGGACCGGATGATGCGTCCCGACAAAGTGAGTGTTTTCGTAAGAGGAGTGTGCGGTGTCTGCAATGTGGGCTAAAAGAGGAGTCTGCAAAGGAAGGCTGGAGACATATCTTTGAGAGCTTTGGTGTCTGCTCTGTGTGTTGTACATGATGGGAACTACAGCGATGTTTTACACAGGGACCCAGCATGACCAGATTTGAGCCCCAGGCTTGGGAAGTATGAGGGCATTTATAACAGGGGAAGATTTACCTAGGAAGTTGTTTTCTTTAATTTTTGGAGGAAAAAAAAAAAAACCCAAACCAAACCAAAAGGAACCAACAAAATACCAGCCAAAGACAGTTACCAATGGATTAAAAATGAGGAAGAGTTAGTGACTTAGCTACATATGCTAACCTAAGTCTTCTAGAGGCTTAGTGTACATTTCTCTAGAAAGAAGGACGTCCATATTTGTTTTGCTGTATATTTCTATAGAACTTAATGGTGTGTTTAATAAATAGTTCCACATAGCTGGCTAGTCACACGTAGCTACTATGAATATATTTAGGGAGGACGTTTTAAAATGTGTTGGGCACCTGGTATATCGCAGGCATGATTCAAACAGCACAAGCCGCTAACTCTTCTACCTCTGGGCAGGTTTGAAGCTGACTGTTACTCTAGAGCTTAAATCTTTAAGGAATTTCATGAGCTAACACTGAGGCATTCTGCAGGACAACCCGGGTCAGGCAGGGCGAGGATATCCAGGAGGCCATTCAGATAAATAGGCTGTGGCTTGTCAGGTAATTCGTAAGTCAGTATTTTCACAATAAATATGGACAGACGAGCTGAATCGCAGCCCTGGGTATATGTCTGGAGAAAGCTCCTATTAGTTTCAAGGTAAATTTTAAAGTAACTATAGGAAAATAGTTAGAACTCTATACCTTATGTGATATATATTCTTCAGTTAAATATATCTTGGGTTAGTGAATTGTACGCAATGTCATGGTCAAGAGTTAACTTCAGATCTCCCATGGAGTGAAAAGACACAGCCCTTCCAATGGTAAAGGTCATGGTGGTCAACTGTGCAAAGATGCTGGCTGGAACCTTGTGAGCCTTTAGAAACCACCACTCAGACTGTTTACCAGATGGACGGTACCCTTGGAGAAACCTCCCGGGAATTGTTGTGGTAGAGGAAGGACTTTCAGATGAGTAACGTGAAATACACTGAAGTGATGTGAGGGAAACAGTCTGCATCTGAACAAAAATAAACTCTCCCACCACAGTTTTCAATGGCTACAGCACGCATCCTCCCGCCACACGTTGCTTCCAAACCCAGCGTGAACTCACATCTGCACTCGTGTTGGGGGTTGTGTTTCTGCCCTGAGACGTGGGCACTAGCATTCCGTAAGAGGCGTGAGGCTCTGGTCCCATGAGGCGGCCACTGGTAGTGCCGAAGCTAACTGCCTCATCCTGGATTACTCATGATGCCGACTGGGCACCGCTTTGCTCTTCAACCTGACCCAGATGACTAAGAGAACAAGCAGTGTGATGCGTCCGTTCTAAGCTGACTGGCTTCCTGCAGCACTAACAGAGCCGGGCGGCCCTACGGTGCCACGCTGTAACTGCTTTGGGTGAGCGGTTTACAGCCGCTCGGAGGGAAGGAACCACACTCTGAGGCTCCCTTGTCCTTGTAAATGCCGACAACTTGGGTTGACAGCCTCCTGGTATGGGCAGCGTCCTGTCTTAGCTTCCAAAGCATGCATGTCCTGCAAGAGGCAGATGCGCCCATTTAGCCCATAAGCACTAAACGTAGTCTGCAAACTGGACCGATCAAACTGCCAGCAAGAGACAAAAAGCATGAAGAATGGGTACAGTTAGGGGTTCGTTGAACTGAAAGCCAGAACGACTTCTTATGTGACTTCTTAATGTCACATAAGCCGAAACTGTAGAAATACGATTTACCGAGGGAATAATAACCCTCCTAAGCTTTTCTGTTCTTTATGCATAAAAACTTAACACCCACCTGCTGTTGCCATGTATTAGTCTGTTTTAAATAGCTGTGATTTACTGTGTCACATTGTTGGCTTCCCGTTTTCCAGGATGAACCACGTTTTGAAGTTTAGAAAAAGAAAGGGTCTAGTTTAAGTGGTTTGATATACAACGACTAAGATTTATCATGTGTTAATATTTCCAACACAACTTTAAAATAAATCGATACATGAAAATGCATTGATTTAAATCAAAAGTCTGGAACTAACTCAAAAGTTCATTTACTCCATTAGGGCTGCCTCGAGGTGAGAACTCTATCTATTAATTTAACATCTCTGTTGAATAAAACTGCACGCTTTCCTTAAGAAATATGTTCTCTTATTTCAACTTAGTAAGATATTACCCTCAATGTTTAGTCAAAATAATTACTACTCAAATTTAAACACATTCTCTTCATTCTTCTTAGTAGACACCAAACAGCTGTTCAGAATGAATTTTTACCATTAGGGTTTTTTAAATATATTGAGAGACACACAAAATCATACCTGTTTTATTTACTGTCTTTTACAACATAAGTGGGATGTGTCTATGAGATTGTTGCACAGCCAGCCCAAGAGCACACTGTGCAGTAGGTAAAGATTTTTGGCCAAGTGGCAGTTTGGACAAATGAGAACATTAAAACTGCATATCACCTGAGCCAGGACTACAACCCTCCAGGCCCTTTAGCTCAGGGTGCCCTCAACACGGTAGACCAGAAAGCATGATTTTCTAGCACTCTGACACGTTCTATATCTCAGGATGTGGTCAAGTAGTCAAGACAAGAGAGAAGGCAGTAAGAACCACCATGATCATTTATTAATTTATAAGGAATGCCATAACACATCGAGGGGACAGAATATTAAGGTCTAGAACTGCATTCTCTACAGAAAAACTCAAATGATATGTTCAAAATGGAAATCGGGTCACATCACTTTCTCATCCAGACATTCTGAAGTCTCACTTTGTACGTGACATAAATCCAGTCTCCCACTGTGGATGCCCCCACACGGCCCTGCAGGAATTTGCCCCAACGCATCTCTTGAGCTTTTCCACACCTCAGTGTGTTCCTGTCCCTCTGCGGTTCCTCCTCCCTCCAGGGACTGGGACTTGCTCTGTTCTGTGTCTGCTTTGCTCTTTTTGACCTACACAGTCCATTCGGATCTCAGCTCAGGAGATGATGCGAGGAAGGCTATTTCTTGACCGAGTGATAAAGTTTCCCACCCTGCAGTTGCCACGTGCTGTTTCTTGACTGGTTGGATGGATTGTCTCATCCTGTCTACAATGGCCACTCCGTGGGAGCAGAGGCCTTTCCTTTATTGACCACTACTGTAAACAGAGGTGTTACTGGTGCACACTGGGGGTACCGTGACTGTTGGTGAAATGTGTTCATTCATACTGACCCCTTCATGTGTCCCCAGGAGAAAGCTGGGATACGACCAGACCACTGTTGCTGAGCCTGGGAATCTGTCCCACCAGGCTTCGCATCACTGTCTTGTCTAGCACCCGGCTGACTGGGCTCTGAAGAAGTTTCTATGACCGTCACCACCAAACACACACATACACACACTTCTGATGGACACACTCTCTCTCAAATATACTAATTCCTTAAATTTGACTGTGGCAAAGCCTTGGACTGAAGGGCATTGGATCCCTTTAGGGATCAAATTTGTTAAGGGGCAAATTCATGTACCTCAGCAACATTGTTCCTCTTCTTTAAACATGATGACCTAGGGACAATCTTTGTTCCTGTGCTCACTGTCTTAGAATGTTCCAGTACATGGTCCTTCTTTCAGAGCTATCCCTGGGCACTACCTGCAAGCTAACAAAGGGGAACTTACCAGCAGCTTGGGCGATGAACATGTGTGCATTGTTCTCCATTTTCCCTCTCCACAAACACTCCAGTGATCTTTCTTGTTTACCCACGGTACAGTTACGTTTGTAAGGATAGCATAAAATCCTTCCAAGATCCAGCTATCCTCTCCAGCTTTATTTCTCATTGCTCTGTCTGACTCCCTTCACACCTCAGTATTGAACCATCAATATTTGCAGGAGCCTGAACACACCGTGACATGTCATGCTTTTCTGGGTCTGCTCGCACTTTTCTCGTACTCAGAACCCCCTCCTCCCTCTCTCCTGGTGACCTGAACACAGTGCAGGCACCCTCTCCCCCAGGAAACCTCCTACAAACGCCCTGCCAAGTCAGTCGAGGTACATCTTTCTAATTGTAGGGCATTTTGTGCATAATCTCACCCACGATGTATGCAGATGGTCAGCTTATGTGTCTCCCTGACTTCTTCGCTGGAATCCAGGGGCTGAAACGTGGCTCGTCATGTTTGGTTCTGTGTCCCTGGCACCGTGCAACCCACACTGCCGGTGTCCTATAAGGGAGCTGGAGAGAGTTTAATTCCAAATGACTTGAGGTGGCATCCCAATGAATGGTCATCGGACTTGGGTCAGTGAGGTAGTGTAAACGAAAGAGGGAGGCAGGGGAGTAAGAGACAAAGCAGTTGGGAACTGAAAATCATTCTAAGAAGTTCCAGGAAGTTTGTGAAAGTAATACAGTCCCGCGAAGCACTTACTGGGTTTTCCATGCGAAGTCTGTGAGACAGAGAGACAGGTTAACTGAGGTATTTTCCCTGGCTCGAGATTACAAACCCAAGTTTATGAGTCACATGGGAGCCCATTCTGGGCACTGTGCTAGATGCCTCCAATGTATTACCTTTTTAATCTCCACCTCTGTGCCCGGGTGAGCATTGTTCTTCTCCCCATTCTTAGGACAGGAAACAGATTTCACTATATAGGAGGACTATAGGTCTAGAGGGACATCTCTCCAGTTAACCTGGAGTTTCTGAGACTCCAGACTGAGTCAGGACGGACTGAGACCAAGGAATCCTACCTCCAATCCTGTTCTCTCTGAGCCACACAGTCAATCGCTCATGGTCGAAGGGAAGGGGGCAGGATGAACACTGTGGACAGAGTGTCTGCATAGTGGCTTCCTCGTTTCTCAAGGTGTCTGTGCCAGTGGAACCTGTCAGTTGGGCCTGCCCCTAGCCATGCTGTGAAACTGTTCCTTTGCTCTATTTTTTCATTTTCCTTCCTCTGCAGAATCGTGTTTCAATTTTTTAACTTCTTTCCAACACTACCTTCTATCTTGTTGTCCAGTAGTTACACACACACACACACACACACACACACACATTCTTCGTGAATACATTTGCTCATTCTCTTATTCGGTACCTCATGTTCCAGATTTATGATTTCTGCCAACCCCCTCCCATCATTGCTGCACCTGTTCCCGCAGTGGTCTGCCAGTTTTCTGCCTGGAATAGATCAACCTGAGAAAATAGATAACGTTGCCACTAACTTAGAGCTGTCCCTGGGTGTTGCTTTCTTCAGTGGGATTTCTGCTTTACAAAAATAAATCACTGCTCCCCAAAGAAAGATGTTTTGATCGGAACTCGTAAATCAGGGCAGCAAGTCAATTGTGAAAATAGGGTTGGAAAGGATGACATTGAAAAGAAAGATCAGAGACTTCTATTTACATCCTGACGCTGCCTGCCATTTACAAGCTGTGTTGTGCAAGCCCTGTCACTTACTAACCCCCTTCCTTGTGTGCGGGTTGGGGCTTCTAATTTTGACGTTCAGTTGCACCATGGCATTGAGTAGGGTTTCTGTAGGTATTTTGGCCTAGCCCTGTTTGTAAAAGAATTCTAAACACCTTGTCATTTTCTTGGATAGGAATTGTTCTAACCGTTTCTAAAAGCACTTTTTAAGTTCAAGTATTTTACATACACATACACACAGTAAAAATATTCTTTTAGTAATGAACACCCACGTAAACACTTAGTTTTTAGAATCCTAAATTTTCTATGCATATATTCCTGAAATACTATTTATATTATGCAAGTATATTTATGTGGGCAATACAATGCACACGCTTCTGTGCCTGGATCTTTCCATTCAACATTATGCATGTGGAGGTCATTTGTCTTTTTTTCATTTTTGTCTAGTATCCTGCTGTATGAATATATATATATATATTTTTTTTTAATTTTTTTTAATGTTTATTTAGTTTTGAGAGAGAGAGAGAGAGAGAAACAGAGCAAGAGCAGGGGAGGGGCAGAGAGAGGGAGACACAGAATCCGAAGCAGGCTCCAGGCTCTGAGCTGTCAGCACAGAGCCCCATGCGGGACTCAAACACACAAACTGCGAGATCATGACTTGAGCTGAAGAAAGACGCTTAACTGACTGAGCCATCCAGGTGCCCCTAAAGCTCTCCACTTTAACTACAAAGTAAAAACGGGGCCCCTGGGTGGTTCAGTCGGTTGAGCATCTGACTTCAGCTCAGGTTATGATCTCTCGGCCTGTGGGTTCGAGCCCTGCTATGTGCTGACAGCTCGGAGCCTGGGGCCTGCTTCGGATTCTGTGACTCCCTCTCTCTCTGCCCCTCCCCTGCTCATGCTCTGTCTCTCTCAAAAATAAATAAACATTAAAAAAAAAATTTTTTTTAAATACGAAGTAAAATGAATAGTTACATAGAGCTATCACCTAAAAAGAAAGCTAATTATTTGTGTCAACACAAGATTTAAATCCATGGTCAGGTTTTCCCTTGATTTATGAGACAGGTGTTCTCTGTGTAAACTGGTACTTTATGACAGACACTCAAAATGATTTATCAGTTTCAGAAAGCAATGAGAGTTTCATTTTGTGAAAATTGTATTTTTATAAGTAGCCAGGTAAATATATGTAAAAGTAGAGCTCAACACATATTGTTACCTAAGAGGGAAGTGGTGCCTGTGGTTCAATATCAACATATCTTTAGAAAATCCATCTTGCAGACGTCAAAAATGTCTACGAGGTTGTGCTAACAAGGCACTTATTTAATTATAATTAATGAGGGAGGCAACATATAATGAATGAGCTCAATTTTCAGCTGATTTAAAGAAATAATGTGTCCTACATAAATCTGTCATTCCATGAGAACCCAATATATACACAAGATATTGCAAATATATCAAGTGGCTTTTATTGCATTTTCCACTTCTTTGTTCACATTGCTATTTTAAAAGTGAACATGTTTTAGGAGTAGCAACTATAGACCAGTTTTACTTGTCAGTCAACCTCACTACTACTTTTGGCATAATTTATTGCCTGATTGAAGAGATGAAAGCACAGAACAAAGTGTAAAATCCAGAGAATAAAGAGTATAGAGATGAAAGTTAAAGACACAAAGAGAAGAAAGAGTATGTTGTGGTGGTTGTTTATTTGACCAAGAAAAGCACCAAGTTAAAAAGAAGCTATTCTTTGTTGTTAGAAGTTATAAAATTCTACTCATGCACGGTACTGCTGAACAGAGAAGAAGTTTGTCATCCAGAGATCCCACCCGAAGGCTTCATTAGCAGCTTAGAATCACAAAGAGTTTTTATAGGTATCCTACATAAGTTGTAATCATATTTACACCGAGGAATACTGATGGAATTTGTATAGTCTTGATAGTGACCATAAATGATCCACGTGACTGCAATTATGTTTAAAAGGTCATAAGCTTAGAAATGTATATTTCTAAAAAACGTTCCCCTCCTCCACCGACTAACCCAGGATTCAGACTCTAATGGAATATATACACAGATCTTAAAACAGCCTTCGGTAAACACACTGTAAGTTTTCACTACTACTATTGTTTCTCTCATTGCTTTTCTGGATTGCTCATCTACTATGCTTTTCTTTTTTGCAGTTGTGTTGGTAATAACCTTGGTGTCTATTATTGTTTGTGTTTTGTTGTTGTTTCCTTGGAACAAATGTCCAATACAAATTGGGGCCCCTGGAGTTCAATCTCAGCAGAGAAAAAAGGAAAGACTTTGCTAGATGCACAACCTGTTTTCCTCGTGTGTCAGGAAGGTTCCTGCTGGCCCGTCGAATGAAACACCTGAATGCTCCTGACTGCAAAGTCATGCAGGGAGGGGGCCAGGAGGGTGGCTGGGGATGGGGGGGTGGGGGGGCGGGGGGGGGACTTTGAGAGGAGACTCGTCTCATCCTGAGCTACTGAGCCATCTCTTGCCTTCTGGGGCCCATAGGCATGTTCTAGAATCAGCAGAAAGGACTATCTGTAGCTTCCGCTTCCATTAATTAGTGATATTTCTTCCCTCTGGACCAGCAAAAATGAATGCAATACTTTCCTGTATAACATTTACCACATTCCTTAAGCCAGTGGTCCTTGCGTCCTCTCTTGAAGGTTTCTTGACATCATCCTGGATGCTGCCCATTTGGTTGGTTTCCTTCTCAGAAGGGTAACATCTGGTACTGACCCCTATCTTCCACATATTGTCTGCTTCGATGTGGTCTTAGGCATGACTCCTCCTTTGAGATAAGGGTCTGTGTTCTAATGAGAGTAAACATTTGGCAGCTCCCTGAAATCAGTTTGTCTTGGAGTTGAACTTCAAAGTCCGCCTGGAGAGGTTTTCGAATATATTACTGTTAAGCCATGTTCATGTTCATTCCTTTTTATAGTTCTGCATCTTTTTATATTTTTGCACTATGTGCAAATTTTCTATTCATCACTCCATATGTGTGTGTGTGTGTGTGTGTGTGTGTGTGTGTATAATTTTAACCATATGTATATTGGTTATATATAACTATATTTACATATATTAAATAATATATGTATGTATGGTTAGCTAATTATATAAATAGTTATATGGTTATATATGGTTATATACAGTTGATTCATATTTATTTATTTATCAATGGCTGATATGTCTAAGCTATTACAATTTTCCGTCAACCAGAATGTTACTTATATCTACCAATTTGGACCCTCTTCTAATTTGGTATTCTATTTTTTGCCTTTCTTCCAATCACTGGTATAGATGCCAAATTCACTGATCCGGTTTGAGGAACGATACCTAGAAATTTCTTCTGTGGTTCAATGCCAATCTGTTAATCAGGATCAGGACCTTTTGAGAAGATCAATCAGTAGTTATAGAACGACCCTATTGATCAACCTACCTACCTATTGGTCAGTCAGTTTGCCTTCTGAATATTGATTTAGGATTTTTCTGAGTCGGGGCTATATATCTCTGTGGATATGGGTGGATATAGACAAAACTCAGATGGAACTTCCCAGGCAAAGGTCCCAGAATAGGTAAACAGGGCAAAGGTCCCAGTATAGGACAAAGGTATAAGGATAGGGAATCTCAGGATGAAAACCTCCAAGATGAGGTAAACAAGATTAGGTATTCAGGGCGGGTAACATCCCTCCAACTTAGTACAAGAGCAGGAAGCTGCTTTCACAGGAAGGAAGGATCCAAGGAGGTAAACAGGTAAATAGGGCTGTAGACCTCTGCAGGCAAAGTTGCCCTGAGGGGAGCTAATTAGCAGAAGAAAGGTGCCTTGTTGACCCTGAGGTGGCCTGCTCTGTCTTCCTTGTCCCCTAGGCCTGTTTCTGTAAAGGAGGTGGGGCCTCACGTCTGCTGTAAACAACCTCCAGCCCAGGGCCAGGATTTTGCTTTGTAGTAACCCAAACCGCTAACCCCGCACATCTTGCCCTCAGGCCCCTGAGTTAGTGTTCACAGATTTATTGTCTCTGTGCACGTCCATCACCATGTTTGTAAGCCTCCTGACCCTAATAAAAACAGAGCAAAGACCCTTACCCGGGCTCTTGTCTCCTCTCGCATTTTTAATCCTGTGTCCTGCTTTCTTGCTGGACAAGAAAGGGCTCCAGATGCAGACTGTACAACATATATATGTGTCATATGTTATGTATGCCCCCTGTTATGACTACAGGCATGGTATGTGGCCTTAAAAGCTAAAGGCAAATAGAGATTTCTAAAAAAGGAGATCAGCCTTGCCTGATCTCAGGAAAAGAAGCCAAGTGTAATGACTCCTATAAAACCGTATATTTGCAGTCAAAGAAGATAAAGGTAAGAACTCTGGCAGCATCAGAAGACGATGTGAGATGGGCAAGGCTCCTGATGATAGACGAATACATTTTGGTAAAACACAATTGGCCCTGCATTTGAAGTCTGGCAATTCCTCGAAGGTCCCCCTGCCCCGGGGACCCCGGTGGCAAATAAAACCAGCACTCCTCCTCCATGT
Source organism: Puma concolor (assembly GCF_028749965.1). Taxonomy (NCBI): domain Eukaryota; kingdom Metazoa; phylum Chordata; class Mammalia; order Carnivora; family Felidae; genus Puma; species Puma concolor. Next base: position 3,420,712 of record NC_141670.1, read on the forward strand.
GTGCTCCCCAGCACTATCTGTATTCAAGCCCCTGAAAATTACTCTTTGTTTTCTACCTCTTGTCCAAAAGGACACAATGAAGGCAGTACGGATTTTAAAGTGGCTTTTAGATAGGACACGTCCAGACCATTTGTTGGAACGTTACTAAATTCTCCTGGAGTGGCTGGCATGATTTCGCTTTTCATTCTGCCTTTCATGGGAGCTGTCTGCAAACTGTCTCTCTGACCTACTAGATCAGGAGCGTGGGGGCTTATTAGAATCTCCTCGTTTGGCATCCTGGCTTGCATGTGGCTAGTGTTTAGGGAATGCGGCCTTAACTGATGTGCTCATGGTCATGATTTGGGGGAAGCATGAGAAGTTTGCTTGGGAGGGCATCCTGCTTTCTGACAGGTTCATTTGATTGTTATTTGCAAATGCAAAATGGAATTGTTTTCAATGGTTCTCCTAATAAGTTGGATCCTTTTTATGGTATCGATAAGGATTATTGACTATTAAAAACACATGGGCAAGGACACTATATTATCCAGGTATAAACACTAGAAGTTCCATACCAAGAGGAAGTTTCAAACCTACATACTGGTGACTACAGACTTTGTTTCAGTCAGCTGCAAAAAAATCTCACATTTTTCCTTTTGATGTTCACGTACATGTAAATTATTAAAGCGGGTAGCTGGGTTTAGGTACTGTGAATATATTTTACAGCTGAAAGGGTATGATGTTGCATTTGCATATTCACGTGGCCTATATGCTGTACCATTTTTAAGGAGCGGATAAAGAAAACAACAGGGCAACTGTGGATATTTTCCGGTTAGGTAAATATGAATTAAAATAAATGCTAATATATATTTATTGACTTACTGATTAAAACATAGTAATAATTCAAGGAAAACAATAAAATACATTGCATGCGGTCAAAGCAAGAAAGCTTTACTAGTAAGTTGCTAGTACCCTTTGTAGAATTTCCAAAGTCAATTGTTTACGAAAGTTCTAGAAGGTATTTTCAAGCTTATATCTCTAGTTCCATCTCTGGCAAGGGAATCCTGAAACTTGAGGGTGAAAACGCCAAAATACCTTCCGTTATTTTCTGTATATCAAATGGGGCATTCTTACCTTGAAATTGTGCATTGAATCCTTTGCGCCGATGGTTGCTGTCAGATGTAAAATGCAGTCGTAACCAGTTCTTGCTGCTTATAACGGGAGAAGGAAGGTTCATGCCAGTCAGCCTGGAAAAGAGAACCAGAAAAAAAAAATCTGCCTTATAAATCAACCAATAAATGTCCTCTATCAAACCCACTTAAAAAAAAATTTAATGTTTATTCATTTTTGAGAGAGAGACAGAACATGAGCAGGGGTGGGGCAGAGAGAGAGGGAGACATAGAATCCAAAGCAGGCTCCAGGCTCTGAGCTGTCAGCACAGAGCCCGAGCCGAACTCATGAACCGCGAGAACATGACCTGAGCGGAAGTTGGACACTCAACCGACTGAGCCACCCGGGGGCCCCTCAAACCCACTTTTCAAATTGACTGCTGACAGTCATGATTTTGAGCTGCTTAGGACAGAAGTCATTGATGAGCTGTGCTGACCCCTTGAAATGACTCAGGTAATTTCACGTTTGCCCGCATATCAGCGCTGTATTTTACCCTTGATGACGTGAAGGCTTTCACCCATACTTGACATTTTTTATTCTTCTTTATTAAGGATGGACACATGAGAAGATATTCTTTGGATCTGTTATCAGATCCTGTTTTCATCAGGACCTCAATCCTAATGACTTCTTTTTTTTTTTAATTTTTTTTTTTCAACGTTTATTTATTTTTGGGACAGAGAGAGACAGAGCATGAACGGGGGAGGGTCAGAGAGAGAGGGAGACACAGAATCGGAAACAGGCTCCAGGCTCTGAGCCATCAGCCCAGAGCCCGACGCGGGGCTCGAACTCACGGACCGCGAGATCGTGACCTGGCTGAAGTCGGACGCTCAACCAACTGCGCCACCCAGGCGCCCCTCCCTAATGACTTCTAAAAGGACAAGAAATAGGCAAACGGTAACATTCTGCCTTTCACCCTTTCAACACTTTGTGATTCTGACCTGCCCTCAGATACACTGTTCATCTTGTTGATAGAATCCCGCATTTGTAGTCTCCTGTGCACAGAGTTCCAAACAGTGGCCCTTCCCCACCCACGGGAGGAAGAGCAGTGTTTAGGGGGTTGGGGACAAGCATTGTTGAAGAGATTTGAGATGAGGTAAAGTTATGTTTGGGGCAAGAGGTATTTAAACACACTTAAATCTTTCAGAATCAGACACGATCTCTGGCTAAGCTGTTGGAGCTCCCCTCCCAGTTTACACTGGTGGTTTAGTTGTCAGAAAAAAAAAAAAAAAAAAAAAAAAGAAAAAGAGTAATTTACTTCCTGCTACTGAAAACCTGGCATCTCCAAGAAGTGAAAGTCTTCTCAGGTGGTAAAACTCCTCCCTGTCGGAGACACAGGGGTACGCTGGGTTTTGGCCAAGGGCAGAAGTATCCTTGGGTGGGGCCACCTCTGGTCCCACCTGGTACAAGTTCAGGTAGTACAGTTGCCTTATCTTTTCTGAACCTCTACTTTCCAGTATGTAAACGACCTGAAAACACATCCACCGAGGGCTTGAAAGAGATGATCAAGAGGTATGTGTAAATGCCCCTGATGCGCGTTTTAAATGTCACCCCGAGTTATGCATCATAGGATTATTTTGCATCTCAGTTGCCAAGTACATTTGCAAAACGATGCTTATTAGTGCCGGTGATCAGCAAAGGTTTAAGCAGTCCACTTGTGGCTGGAATCTGTGCTGCCCTTCGTGGGCTGGCCTGTGCCCGCAGGGCTGCTTGGCCGGGCTGCAAGCCGTCTTCCGTGCACAGGATTCCCCAGGCACGGGCTGGCTTCCCTCCTTACTCCATTATCTGGAGGGAAAGCAGCATCAAATGAAATACGTAGTCAAGCTCTCTGATGTCAGGGTGTTCAATTTAAACTCTCAGGTTTAAAAACGTGCAGGATCCGTTTAAAGAGAAAAGCCAAACCTTGGCTGTAACCGATTGCAACAGTGTTTATGTCACCATTTGAAATAATCTTCTGTGAGAGGAAATACACCGCTCCGATCTGCCTATTTGCCTGGATTTATGTAGTTCTGACTGCCGAGGTCGGATACAGCTGCTTCTAGGAAGCATTGCGTTACTCTGCTACTTTGTTGGAAGGCTTTCTCCCCCACCACCTTGGTGAGCGTGTGTTAGATTCTGTTAGAAATAGGTTACCCCTTTGCCTGATACTGACAATGGCCAAAAGGTAGGTGACTTCTGGATTCAAAAACCCAGTATATCCTGCTCACCTACATTTACTCTCTGGCAGTTTTATAACTGAATTCCATGTTTACTTGTTGAGGCTTTAACAGTATTTTCCCCCCTCAATTAGGTTCTTTTTGAGGGGTTCAGATCTCAAGAGCAGGGTGGGATTGCATTTTAGTTGTGTATCAACATTAGTAATGTGAGTAAGTAAATATGCTCTCCACCTCCCACATTTTTCAAACACCGACCCACAAAAAATAATAGTTTTGTGTCAATCAACAAATTTCATCTCTAAAGTGAAGACATAGTTTAGGGTTTACTAGGAATACAGTTTCTTTTTTTTTTTTTTAACGTTTATTTTATTTTTTGAGAGAGAGTGTGAAAGAAAAGGAGGGGCAGACAAAGAGGGGGGGAAGAATCCCAAGCAGGCTCCACAGAGCACCAACATGGGGCTCGAACCCGGAAACCATGAGATCATGACCTGAGCTGAAATCAGGAGTCGGATGCTTAACCGACCGAGCCACTCAGGTGCCCTAGTAATGTGGTTTCTGCTGTAACCATTCGACTCTGCTGTTGTAGTGAAAAATCAGCCATAAAATGGTTATTATGGTTGTGTTCCAGGAACACTTCCCTTATGCAGGTTTGCATGTCATGTAATTTTTCTACTAAACAAAATGTTACGTTTTTTCTTTTTTCAAGTTTTTATTTAAACTCCAGTTAATTAACATACAGTGTAATATGAGTGTCAGGTGTACGATATACTGATTCAATACCTCCATGTGTCACCTGGTGCTCAGCACAGCAAGTGCGTCCTTAATCTCCCCACCCATCTCCCCACTGGTGACCATCGGTTTGTTCTCTAGAGTTTGTTTGTCTCCCTCTCTTTTCCCCCCTTTTGCTTGTTTTTTGTTTGTTTGTTTCTTTCTTTCTTCCTTAAATTCCACATATGAATGAAATCACCGGAATGTTTATAGCAGCATTATCTACAACAGCCCAACTATGGAAATAGCCCAAGAGTCCTCTGACTGACCAATGGATAAAGAAAAAAAGATGTCGCATATATATTACACATATATGTAATGAAAACTAATGAAATCTTTTTGCAGTGATGTGGATGGATCTAAAGAGTATTATGCTCTATAATAAGTCAGAGAAAGACAGTTGTTACTCTTTTTTGATGGTTTTTCAAATACTGAACAATGTAAAAACCATTCTTAGTTTATAGGCTAGGTTTGGCCTATAGACCATGGTTTGCTGACCCTTGCTTTGGCGAATATGAGGCAATTTGTACAAATACTGAGCAGGTAGATAATTAGGTGACACATATGAAGGTAGTGTAACTAGTTTCTAAAAATATGTAACTCCTGGACAGATGCATTTCATATAGAATCAAGGGTGAGGACTTTGTAATAATTATATAATTCATTTTCTGTGGTGAGAGGCAAGCCGTGCCAGTGAATCACACTCCAGAGTGGATCGACGTGCTTGGATTTCTTGATTTGTCCATGGGAAATAAACAAATATTCATATCCTCTTTTCTTGGGGTGTCAGGTTGGTGGAGGTTCTATATAAGGCATATCCTTTGGAACTGTGACTTTTTCTGTCCTCTTCCACAGGCCTGGGCTAAATTTTTTTAATGTTTATTTACTTTTGAGAGAGAGACACAGCACAGGTGCGGGGGGTGGGTTACCCAGAGAGAGAGGGAGACACAGAATCCAAAGCAGGCTCCAGGCTCCAAGCTGTCAGCACAGAACCTGATGCAGGGCTCGAACTCATGAGCCATGAGATCATGACCTGAGCCAAAGTCCAATGCTCAACAGACTGAGCCACCGAGGTGCCCCAGGCCTGGGCTAATCTTAAAGCTGTCATTTAACAGAAAGATTACATTATAAAGTCAATTGTTCCTTTATTGCAAACTAATTTAAAGGAAGTTGACTCATACACAAGCCAGTGGTTGTTATAATAGATTTACTAAGAACTTGGATGATTCAGACAAGATGTAAAGAATTGAACTGAACAGCTTGGTGGCATCAGAATGGCTCCCAAAGGTGTCCACAGCTTAATCCCCAGGCCCTGTGACTATGTCACCTTACGTGGCAAAAGGGGGCTTTGAAGATGTGATAAAGTTACAGACCTAGGGTAGATTTTCCTGGATTATGGGGTAGCCCAATGTAATCAAAAATCCTTACAAATGGAAGAGGGAGACAGAGGAGGAGAGTCAGGGAGAAGAAGGAACCCAGGAAGGAGGTCAGGGGGATGCACATTAGAGTCATGGCCATGGCTGTTGACCCTGAAAAGGGAAAAAGGGGCCGCGAGCCACAGAATGTGGATGGTCCTTACATGCCTTCTTCCCTAGAGCCTGGAGGGGGAAAACATCCCCGCTGACACCCTAGTTTTATTCCAGTATAGCCTGTGTAAGATTTATAACCAGCACGGCCATAAAATAATACATCCATGTCGGTTTAAGCATTCATAGTTGTGTGAAGTTGTTATGGCAGTAATGGAAAACAAACCTTTTAATACATGTGTCATATGTTTCATTCTGAAACAGTCCGGAATGAGAGGAAATAGGGTAGAACATGCCGTCACTCTGAACCTATTAATAATCTTGGGGAACTGGCCCATTTTAAACACTTTGTATAGTTATCAGGGATTGAACATCCATCATTGTTGGCTTGTTTCTCTGAAAAGTCCTGCTCAGTGCTTAGCTGTATGTCTTTGAACTCTTCTGGATTTGGTTTTCTAATAAGTAAGTAGTTTGGGACGTGAGAGATTATGGGGCAATAGTAGGAACTTGACATGAATAGTGAGCATAAGATACAAAGCAGAAACATTTCACAGAGAAAGGATGAAATAATGGCAGGGATCAAGACACGTTTCTGTCTATTAGTTGAAAGTGTCTAACATATTCTGAATTTTTATCCTATACGCATAAAAGCAAAGGAAAACTACCTGGTGAAATCAGGAGATTCAAGTATATTTGGACTTAAAAAATAAAGGACACGTCAGGGTGATCTGCCAGGAAAGGGTCTTCCTGAGGGAATGTGAGAGGCACGTCATTTCTGGAGCATCTCAAACTAGGTCAGGAAACCCATAAAGCCTCACAGTGCGGATATTGAGCAGTCCCTTTAGACATGGCTAAAGGAACTGGTAGTTCTCACTCTTCCCCCCAAGATGGCCAAATTAGGCAATTTCATCCATTGGCAAACTCATTTCTTTCAAAGACTCAACAAGGTTTCGCTGCTGCCAACAGTAAAAATAGATGTGGGACCCGCGGGGTACTTAAAGTTAAGACGACCTTCTTTGAGCCGAAATAGAACCGGCCAGTCTGTTCCACTTTCTCCAAATAGCTTTACCATAAATTTCAGGGTTCTATTTATAATACGTTCATAACTTCCTTTCCCACTTAACCTCCCGCAGTCCCACACTCTCAGGTGTGAAATGAGGGGTTTGAGTACCTCTTCTTCTCAACCATTACTGCCTTGTGTCGGTGACTCATTCATTTTACTTACGTAACTCGAAAAACATGAAGTCAATTTATTGAGATAATTTTCTGAAATGCATTCGGAAATGTGAAAGGTTTTGAAAGAGCTCTGTTTGAGCACTTGTTTGACATTAAGCCAGATTTCTTATGTCTTTAGAAAATCATCATATAAATTGCTGGGAGTTTCTCTCTAGTTAAACCTCTTTAACTGTGATGACTAAGAAGCCAGAAAGCATTAATACCATCAACAGAGACTGTGAATTACCCAGCCTCCCTAAGGAGACTCAAGAATTTCATAAACCTATTACTCCCAAGAGCTGATCGCTTGTCATCTACAGAAAGTCATCTAGAAGTTGTCAGATTTTCCTGTGCTCTTCTGGACATGTAACTGACATGATTCAGAGGGTGGTGTTTCACTTCCCTCTGCTTTATAAAAATGGAATGGAATAATCTGATCCAATAAAGGGTTCCTGAAGTGTCAGTCTTCTCAGTGAGTGTTATTCATGTTACCAGGGAAAGCCACTGTCTTCTGAACATACATTGAGTTCATATTGCTTCTTCTAAGCCATATTTTGGACTTTGATGGAAGTAACGATGGAAGTTAAAGGTAGTTTTTACCTTGGAAGTTCATTGAAAAGCAATGAAAAGGAGAGATCCAGAAGTGTGTGTGTGTGTGTGTGTGTGTGTGTGTGTGTGTGTCTGTGTGTGTGTGCACAAATAAATATGCGTGTACATAGATATATATAAAATACAATAGATACATTTATATACAGATATTTCTAGAAATTTATTCCTAAAGTTTCACACTCACATATCTACCCTCTGGGAGACACAGCTACAATAACAAAAGAAAATAACCAAACAACAAAAAACCATCCCTAGCCTACTTCAAAGCATACGACAGGAGAAGACCTCTCCTTTAGAAAGTTCTTTCTTTCATCGCAATCTGTTCTTTCTGTTAGACATCTCTTCCACGCGCCATGGCACTCATGATTAGCCCTCATGCAGGTCTGCTCTCTCATGGATGGCTTTTCTCTCTAGCTTCACTCTTTGCTCGAGGTACCTGTGAAGATTCGCTCAGGATGGCACGCCAATAGCTATTCTCCTCCCTCTCATGGACGTCATCTTCTCTCATGTCTGTAGCCATCACCTTGTTCCTGCTTTGTGTTCGTCTTGTACATTCTGTGCCTTTAATAAAAAGATTTCTAGCCTCTCGAGCTCTCCGTCCCCCATTCAGTTCCCGGCTCCTCTTTCTAGGCTCACCCCACGTACACACCCTACCCTTGGTTTCTATGCTCCGATATGGATGCGGTTGACTTGGTTCAGTTCCCAGCGGAAAGCCCAGTGCTCCTTCCTTGCTCAGACTCTTTGTACAGATCACTCTCCCACCAGGACCCAGGACACCCACCCACCCTGGTGCACCTCCTCTTTGCCTGCTAGTAATTCCTGGTCCCCCTGTCGACTTCAGATTATGAGTGTCATTGTCAGGGAAGCATGACTTGACCATGAAGTTGAGATCCTTCCTCCCGGGTTATGTCTTCTCCTGGAGCCTTCATGGAGACATTTCAGAGCGGAAGTTGTGTTATCCCCGCTGTCGCTCTGGAACCTAGCCAGGCACTGGGCATATAGGAGCAGCTCGTTACAGATGGGATTAATAAATGGAATCGGTAACTTTAAACATGTGGCCCAGCCCTGGCTGCCTTTCACAAAGTGAGCGCTGCTCTAAACAACGCTTCCTGTCACACCAGGCTGGGCTGCGTTTGTGCCCAGGCAATGTCTGTGTTGGGTATCTCGTACACCTTTGTGACCCTGGAGGAAAGCGAAGAAGGAGTGGAGAACCTGTGCCAGGAAAATAACAATGGCTCTCATGTGCCCCAGACCTAGGTCTCTGCACACAGACATGCACAGCTCCAGGGAATATGATCTAAATGGATGCCCCCAGGGCTCCATTTCTTCCTGGACAGGACATCTATTCTCCACTCATTGTAATAATCCCTAAGGAAATCCAGAGAGCCACCACTTGCTGCTCCAGGAATGTCCTCAGTACCCACCTCCTCAGCTCTGCCTTTGGTGGCTGGTGAGCTCTTTGGCAGACGCTTAGACCATAGACACACCATGTCCCAGATTTCTGTAAGTGTGGCAAGCTCTCAGATGTGTAATCCTGATGACACCAAATCAGGCAGGGCAGCAGTGGATCCAAGGGAGGCATCAGAGTGTGCAAGATACCCTCATCTCATAGACGCCTTCTCCACCTGAGACCTGCATGCAAAATCTACTCAGACGCTGAGCATTTCGGACGCAACTCTGTGACGTCTGCTACACTCCTCTCTTCTAACCAGGCACTGCCCGTGTCCTGGCCAACCCAAACCTCTATGCGTGCTGTTGGAGAGGTCTCTTCCTGTCCCTCTGTGTAACTACGACATCACTGCCCTAACTGTAATTCAAATCAACATTAGAAATGACCTGCGTGTGCCTGACACCCTGCCGGGCACTGAAGACATAAGTTTCCAGCAAGCTGTGGTCCCAACAGGCATCAGCGGAGTGCAGCCCACATAAGCGTCCACAATAGGGGGTTTCCACTCCTCTGGGGAGCGGGGAGGCCACTCCTGGAGGTGTGATGTCTGAGTTGTGACTTGCCAGCTGAATGGATAAGGGGGGGGGGCACTGGGGACAGCGACGAGAACAGCTTGTGCTGATTCCCAAGCTAAATCACAGCACGAGCCTCTCCTAAAAATGCTTTCATTGCTCCAAATCACTCCCGAGAAAGACGTCAACTTTCTTAGCTTGGAATTGAAGACGCTTCCCGAAGACACTCCAACCATTGCTTGCCTTATCTCCTGTCTGTTCTTTCCCAAGTCCTCTGTAGGGACAGAGGGTGGCTCCCTAGCTTGTCCCAGGTGGCCCAGCTTCCAGGTCTGCTTCCCCTGCGCTCCCCCAGCCAGAGTCCCAAACTGGCTTTTGCCTGTTTAAATTCTCCTCAAATTTCAAAGCTTTTGCAGAAGACTATCCCTCTTAAACTCCTTCCCTTCCGCGGGGAGGATCAACCACCTGTGCCTTCGTAACCCTTGAGCACCTGCTCGCATATTTCTATGGAGATGATAGGAGTGTGTGGTACTGTGGGTGGTTATGTAGATGTCCGCTTCCCCGACTGAACTGGGAGCCCACTGAGGGCACGGCCAACACCTTATTAATTTCCCTCATGCTTGCAGCACTGTGCATACACCAGAGAGCCTCAATATACCCACTTTGAATGGTTTCTGTGCTTTTATTTTTGCTCACGATGTGAGCTACTCAAACAGCGGCACACTGTAGGACTGCAGAACAGTTAAACTCCTTATGAGAATGCCATTCCCATCTTTCCACACACAGGGAAGTCTCTGTCGAGTGTGAACACTGAGTGGGACAGATCTGGCATCTTCTTTGTGTTTCTCCTAGAATATCCACGGGACCCAGAGCAGGAATGCCGGACTCACTTAAGACAGTGAAAACATCAGTCTGTGTCAAGGAAGGAGCGGGAGCAGGACAATAAAATCTATTAGAGGTGGGGCAAAGAGGCCCAGGACAGACAAGAGGGATTTGAGAGAGGGTCAGAAAGGTGTCCAGGACTTCAGCAAGCCAGGCATCAGGAATTAACCCGGAGGTCAAGCAGAGAGGATCATTTGGGAGAGAATATGACAAATCCTGTCCTCTAAAGCTCAAGGACTAAATTTCAGGGAATTGCCCTGAATGAAGACCGGGCAATGGCTCAGACAGACAAGTAATAGGATAAGACAGTCAAGAGACAGCGGGCTCTGACACCATTTCTCAGTGGGAAGTTCTCTGGGCCCCTGGGCCCCCCTCCAGACAGGGGAAGGAGGCCGACCCGGAGAGCAGAGTCAGCCCATGGGTGTCTTTTCCTTCCTACACCGGAGGGCAGCCTCACCGCATCCGGGGCTGTGTGCGTGCCCTTCCGTGTGGGGGGAGCTGTTCCACACATACATGGCACAAGGTCATATCTGTATTACAGATCCTGGGCGGGGAGCAAGCTCTTCTGCCTCTAAGTCAGTGACCTGGAAAACGAATCTTCCAGTCTGTGTCTCTAATCCTCTGCTCTGTCCAATATCCTGGTGGGTCGTTTTATAACTATCTGTGAAGACAGGTGTCTGGATTTTGCCAACAGGAAAAACATTCTTTGTCTCCTATATCACTTGGACTTTCAAAACAGCTAACAGTTGGTGCTAGACACGGATGAGTATCGACATCATTTTCTGGCCATTAAAAGAGACATTATCCACAGATCTCTATAATAAATGCATGCACAGTCAATACCTGAAGACCAACATTTTTTTTTTTTTAAGGCAAGATAGCATTGGATTTCTGGATCACTGATCATTTTCTCTTTGATATTTTTAGCATACATGCGTTCTAAAACATTGTAAGAAATACTTTCTCCTTAATCTTGGGGTAAGATTAGTCTTATCCTAGACCATTTCAAGAACCTGAAATGAGCTTATTTATTTTTTTAGCAAACTTACTTATTTTTTTAGCAACACCTTATGCAACCAGCTGGTACGATACGGCCACCTTGCTGCGCTACGGCCCACGGCAGGAGCTCAGCCGCCCCCACTGCTATCACAGGGCACCCGAGGCGTAGGGCTGTGACACCTGAGATCATCAGAGCCTGTGGTGTCTCACCGAGTGGCACCCCTGTGTCGCCGCCCAGCTCCTGCAGACCTGGTTACACCTCACACAAGTACGCGCAACCCCCGGGTGTGGGTCTGCGGCTGCTGCCTTCCCGGCTGCTGCGGTCTGTGGCCACTACCTTCGTGTCACAGGAGGTGAGCTCCCTCCACGCGCAGGGCTCTGCATTGAGGCCGCGGAGTGGCTAGCGCTCTTGCGGAGGCCCACCTCCTCCCTCCATCAGGGGCACATCTCTAATCCTGCCATCATTGCAGACAAAAACTGTGGCATCAGCCTCACCTGGATTGAAAGCCAGCCATGCCCCGCCCCCCCCTCCCTGTTGGGTGGCCTCAGGCCTTTGCTCAAGTCACCTGGACCTCCAGGCCTCACCCGTGTGCATAAGCCCACGCACACTGGGCTAGACAGGCTGGGGGTGCCCAGTGCTGTTTCCTACTTTTCCATCCCAGAAGGCATCAGTTTTGTCTTGCTTCTCTCCCAGCAGCAACGTGATTCAGGGAAAAGGGATTACATCTGACCACCTCCACATATATATATGCATGATATACACGTACACTCTTAGGTATGCAAGTTCTACCTATGCCAAGTGGTGAAAACTGGATTATCTACATGTTATGTGATACATGTGTGGGCACGCAGGCATCTATCTACATGCCGAGCTAAGAAGTTTTTGGATATAAACAATTTTCCGTTTCACGTTCATGAGCAGCATATTGTTCCGTTAATTTTTTCAATTTATCTATTCTCTTCTATATCCCAAATGTTGTGCAAGGCACATGCTTTGGCTTTGGCCAGGTAAACATGAAGGATGGAAGAGACAGGTGCTGTAACATCCCACCCATGGACTAATCTGACCACACGGTCACAGCCCCTATGGAACAGCATTGGGGAATTCACGACATCCAGACTTTCAGAGGAAACACCCTTGCAGATCAATCTGTGTTTGGAAACGTCTTTCACTGATTATATACTCTGTATTTAGAAAGCACAGCTCCAACCCATTCTCCCTGAAGGTTTCCGGTTGGGAAATAAAGGAAAAATAACAGGAAACCATGTGAAGAATGGACATGAAAGTCTACGTGGCACGTGGAAACCCGATTTGAAGTTCAAGAGAACTTCCCATTCAATGTGAAGTGTGCTAGAGACAGACATTAGTTGTACAGTGATTGGAATTTGTACGTGTGTTTTTGCCACCTCCAAGCTATGCTGGCAAAGATATACATAACTTCCTTGCTCGTATCTTAACCAAGTCTGTATGTCACACATTTCTGGAACGGTCTTAGAAATGGCAGGGCCTATCCTAAGATCTGCCAATAATTTCATTTAATAAAGTATTCTCTTGAATATTAATCTAACACAAAATCACATGGGCCTTAGGAAATGCAAATCCTAGAGATATTTAAATACTCTCACAGAACCCGCTTAGCGTGTTGTTGATGGTTAATCATGTGAATATATGTCTTTCAATGTACTTATTTTAAAAAATTATTTGTTTTATTTATACTTTATTTTTTCCATCTTTATCAAAGCATAATTGATAAATAAAATTATATGTACTCGGGGGGTACAACATGATGATTTCATACAATGTAAAACGATCACCACAATCAAGGGAATTAATGCACCCATCGCCTCAGATAGTTGCCTTTCTTTGTGGTGAGAACATTTCAGACCTACTCTCTTATCAAGTATAGAATACACTGTTATTAACTACAGTAACCGTGATGTACATCAGTTTCCAGAAATTATTCATTTTCTAATTGGAAGTGTATACCCTTTGACTAACCTCTTCCCCATTTCCCCCACGCCCAAACCCCAATGACCACCATTCTAGTTCTGTTTCAGAAGTTGGCTTTTCTTGATTCTGCATGTGAGTGAGATCATCGGTATTTTTCTTCCTGCTTCTGGTTTATTGTGCTCAGGACAATGCTCCCAGTTTCATGCATTTCACGGTCTTGCAGGAGATGCACAGAGACCCTTCACCCAACTAGGATTTGTTTGTTTGACTTGGATTCGGTATCATTTCTCCCATTTTACAGAAGAGGAAGTAAGCCCCTAGGCCTGGAGTTTGGTTTTTGGACTCAGCATACAGTACACGATAGGTATATCTGCCTTATTATTGTTGAATATTGAGTTTAGTGCCTTTTAGATTTGGAAAATGCACATCCGTGTAGGTATGTGGGATCGTGGGGGCTGGTCAAAGGTAAATCACATCCCAACCTACAATCCCTTGTTCACTGAGCCAAATGTCTGCTGCTTCTTGAAAATGTGCAGGAGCTCAGGTCCGGTCAGCCACAGGTGAGTCTGGGTGAACTTGGAGGGCTGGCTGCCAGAGAACTTCAAGCCAGCCTCCCCAGTCTGGGGGTAGACGACGCTCTGCCTTCGTGTCAGGCAAGGGTTATTGGTCTCATCAATCATCCCCATTAGCTGGTAGGTAGGATTCAATATCTCACATAAATAATTTAACTCTTTTTTTTTTTTTAATTTTTTTTTCAACGTTTATTTATTTTTGGGACAGAGAGAGACAGAGCATGAACGGGGAAGGGGCAGAGAGAGAGGGAGACACAGAATCGGAAACAGGCTCCAGGCTCTGAGCCATCAGCCCAGAGCCTGATGCGGGGCTCGAACTCACAGACCGCGAGATCGTGACCTGGCTGAAGTCGGATGCTTAACCAACTGTGCCACCCAGGCGCCCCAAAATAATTTAACTCTTAAAGCATCCTCAGGTTTTTTTTTTTTTTTCAAAGTTTTTTTATTTATTTTTGGGACAGAGAGAGACAAAGCATGAATGGGGGAGGGGCAGAGAGAGAGGGAGACACACAGAATCGGAAACAGGCTCCAGGCTCCAAGCCATCAGCCCAGAGCCCGACGCGGGGCTCGAACTCACGGACCGCGAGATCGTGACCTGGCTGAAGTCGGACGCTTAACCGACTGCGCCACCCAGGCGCCCCTCATCCTCAGGTTTGAGAATCTGTGTTCAGGCTTTCGGCAGAAGGAGTTTCACAAGAGAATTTCATATTGTTGCAAATGCAGGATTTCCTTCATTTTATGGCTGAGGAATATCGCATTGTATATAGGTTTATATTTATAGTGCATGTACATTGTATATGTATATTATATATATTGCATTGTGTATGCATATGTATGTGTATATATGTACGTCTTATGTGTATGTACATATGTGTATTATGTATGCATATCACCTTATCCAAGGAGAGCCTGCTTCGCACTTACGGCTTTTCAAGCATCTGTTCTGTGTTGAAGGAGGGTAACCAGTGCACAAAAGGCCAGCTGTCTTCCTCGCCGGCCTGCTCACACCATGCCTGAGGAGCTATTGCTTTTACTCTAGGAATGGTGGTGTTTTTTGTCTTTTTTTTTAAGTCAATATGGATAAGCAGAGTTGAAGCAATATTAAACATACAACTTTTCTTTAATACTAACTAAACTGACTGAAAAGCAATGAAAACTTAAAGTTTTACTCTTGCCATTTTTGTGTGTACTTTTAATATCCACAGAAATACTAGTGAGACTCTCACACTTGAAAGCAATTATTCTAATTAATTTGAATCTTCACTGTGATTCTTCCCTGTAAGTCAGTAACAAGATAAACCGTAGTCAAATACTGGTCTGTAGTCATAATCATCTCGAGAAGAACTGGAATATCGTTAAAAGAAAGTTGTACCAAAACGGCTAAAAATACCCATTAAATATTATATTCAAAAGCACTCACTGATGCAAAAGAATATTCCAGAGAGGCTTAGCTCATAGTGACATCCTGAACTATTTTTTTTCTTCCACGGTCAAGGAGTAAATTGTAGATAAGCAAAAAGAATAATAATAGTAGTAATAATAAAATTTAAATTAGTCACAAAAATGAGTCTAATATTCTAAATGTTTTCCTATACGATATGCGAAGGTAGATGTGAAAAGGTGGTGCTATTTACATACCATTTAAAGACCTACTTTTTCTCTTTCAGTGAGCATTATCACCTTATTAATATATATCATCTGTGAAAAACAATAATGTTTAAAAAGACGGGGGGGCATCTGAGTGGCTCAGTCAGTTGAGCATCTGACTCTTGATTTCAGCTCCATCATGATCTCACGGTTTGTGACGTCAAACCTGGTTGGGATTTTCTCTTTCCTCCCGTCTCTGCCCCTCCCCAGCTTGTGTGTGCACGCTCTCTCTCTCTCTCTCTCTATCCCCCTCTCTCTCTTTATCCCTCTCTCTCAAAAAAAAATGTTTAATACATATAGTTTGTGGATTTTATGTACTATCCCATTGAATGAATATTCCATCACTCATGTAACCGATGTCCCAGTGAAGTTACTCGATATGATTTCTGCTAGCTTGATGAATTTTATACTAAACCACATCATGATGAGTGCTTTTTGAATCACTGCATTTATTTCCTTAGGATCAACTCCTAGAAGTAGCATTGATGGGTCAGAAAGGATTCACTTCCTCAAGACTATTTTTTTAATAAACATATAGATATTGTAAAATTGCCCTCTAAAAAAAGATAAACTTTGGGAAGAACCCTTTCAAAGGGACTCTATGAACTTTCTAGTGTGATCTTCCGTTCTTTGATTTTGCCACCTTCTCTGTGAACTCTGAGCACATATGGCTTGTTTTTCTCCTTTGGTATTACCTTGTTCTTTCTCACGGCAGAGTTGTTACCACGTCCGTCTCTACCTTGAGATGAAAAGCTACCGGAAGCCATGGCCTATGCTTTGAGTGTGAAACCCCTCTGATAGGATTCCCTAAAAGCTGCATCTATGTATTGCTTCTTTTTCTTGATAAAAAGGAAATGCTAGGAATCATTAAGAGGCTCTCCACACCCATAACAGCCATCAAAGGGCCTGGCAGGAAAAGTGTTTTGCATGTTCTTTTTTCTCTTGTCATTACTGACCATCCTTCCAAAATTGTCACCTACCGTCCCTGTGACTGTGATAACTCCCCTTCCCCATCTGCCACAAAATCTGTACGTGATTAAATGTTTCTCTGCATTCTCTTAACCATGGCATATTCAGCAGCTAATCTAAGAAAAGAAAAGAACAAAAACAAATTGTGGTGCCACTCGATGTTTTAGTCTCAAGCCTATTTCTCTGGGGCTAAATTAATTGCTTTCAGATGGCAGGTGAATTTTCTCTTTTGCTGGGAGGTAAACAAAACTTTCACCTGGGGTTGTTAACGTGGGCTGAGCGTGCAAGCATTTTGTGTGTGTGTCCACGGAGATACTCGGCCACTAGGATATTGTGTTCTTAGGGTCTTGGAAGGTTCTATCCAAATTGTTAAAAAGAAGAAAAATTAACATGTGCTAATTATCACTTGGTACATTCTGGGGGAGAAAACATGCCTAACTGCGTCAGGGCCAGGTTCTTCCTGGTTTGCAAATCACTTGCATTTGGCAAGTCCTATGTGTGAGGTCACGGCCACTCCCAGGTGCTGCTGGAGGCCAGCGGCCACGTGCTTGTTCCCTGTCGCTTGGGGACAAAGGGCTCCCTGAAATTCGGGCGGCGTTGCTTCAGACCCTGCACCAGCACCGCGCCCTTGAAGGGGAGTGCCCATCCACAGTGCTCTGCAGGGCACAGGTAAAGTCCTTTTCCTAGGCTGCTGGGGGAGGAGGCAGGGCCGCTCCCAGACACCAGCCTCCCAACACCCAGCATGTCTGAGTTCTCACACGTCTGCTCCTAGGGGTGCTGGATTCACACGGCCAGGGCAGAATCACAGCCCCTCGAAGCCCCACAGAGCTGGAGGGCAGGGACTCCGAACAGGCCAGCCCTAAAATCTCCCCCGAGGGCTCGGCGGGGGTGGGGGTGCGTGGGGCGGCCCCTGGTGACCCAAAGTAAAGAGACACTGGATGCTGGCCTCAGTGGCCTAGAGTGAGTGATTGAAATGACAGTAGTATCAGTTACTTCTCCCGTTTTCGGAAATACTCTGGGATCCCTTTACTCTGAGCAAAGGCATGGGTTCGGTTGATTCTCTGGATCCTCTCCCTGTCCTTCTTTGCCCACTTTCAGAGCAACCGCAACCCTGATCTGACCCAGATAGGAAGAGGGCAAAAATAGCCAGGAGGCAACTCAACACGCCGTGTGATGTCTGCTGGCATCCAGTAATTACAACATTTATCCAATTCCCAGCTGCCCAGAACCTGTGCCCTCGTTCAGCGGGCCCCACACGAAGTGTCTGGTCCTGGCATCTGACTCCTTCTTTACCTCTTCATCTTCCCAGTCCATACCAGGACAACGTGTGTGAGCATCCGAAACCGGGAACAAAGCTTCCCTTTGCTCCTTGTATCCTCGGAAGGGGAGAAATCTAAAAGGCAGATCCATTCGACACATACTGAACGGTCCGTAAGGCCCCGTGACGGCCACTCGTCGCGGTGCATGGTCTCCAACACGCGTGTGTGTCGGAAGCTGCTGCAGCTGCTCGTCACCCTCCCTCCGTGCCATGTCCCTCACCCGTTTGGCCCTGTGTCCCCAGAGTGTGCAGCTTCCTCAGGTGTCGCCTTGCCTTACATAGTGCTAGCGAAACTCCAATAGGTGCGACGTCAGTATTGTTGCAGCGCTATTAGATGTTGACTTCCGGTTTCTTCGCTGGTTGACAGCGGTAGCATCCTAACTGATCGACCCCCTAAAGGTGATGATGACGGTGATGATGGAAATAGTAGTTAACCCAGAATAAATACTTTTCAAGTGTCAGCCCTCTTTTAGGTTTTGTCACAACTCAATCATGGAATTTGCCCCATGTACCGATTATTATTTTAATGTTATTCATAATAAAAAAAAATCCTGGGGATCTGTGAGGTTAAGCAATTTGCCGCAAAGCTAAGAGTCCAAATTAAAACCACATCTGTTTTCTCCTCACTCTTCCCGCACTCTTGGTTTCTCCCTCCACCATCTTTCACGCTAGCGCTCTTGGCTAGATTCCTAAAGTACAGCTTGAGTCCTGCCACTTCTCGAAAAATGTTCCCTGTCCGTCTCCTGTTAGACCCTGAGGATAAATGTACCCTCCTTAGAATGTCCTCTAAAACCTTTCTTGTTCTCTTTTTTAACCACCTGACCTCACCTCACTCTTCAACCTTATTTTATCCGTTGAGATTTGGCTCCAAGGCCACCTTCTCTATAAATTCTTGCAGATTCCCTCAGTCAGAAAGGAATTTCTACGCATTCCCACGGCATCTGAGTTTTAGTGGAGTGCATAGCGCCTTAGATTTCGTAGCACGGCTAGATATTCGGACATCTGTCCTCTCCCCAGAACGCCAACGTGATGTAGCAGGGAGCATGCTCTGTCTGCTGGTTGCATTTGCTGTCCCTCCGTGGGGCCCTGCTTGGGGCTGCACCACACTGCCCGCAGGGCATAGGGGAGGTTGACTGCATAAATACATGACCGTTGTTTACTTGCATCGGTATTCATCTTTCATTTCCCTCATTAGCTTTCAGAATGCCAGCGCTTTCTGCATTTGCCTGGTTAATCTTCAGTTCCAAATGGATTCCAAACTCTCACTGTCCTTTTTGAACTACGGAACACGTAGCTGGAGATTGTTGAACAGATCCCTTTGACCAGCAGTAAGATTAAAAAGAACAACATCTTGATTTCTGCTAATTAGTTTCAAATTTTGGTGGAAGGATTTTTACGTCATATTCTGATCAGCACCATGTGGCGGATTCAGGGTCAAATTGTAAAGCAGTGTTCATTTATTCACATAAAACTTAAGTCAAAATGGGATTTGGGAGGCACGCCTGAAACATTGCAAAATGAGTTAAAAACAAAAAAGTTCATATTATGTATTGGAAAAATTAAAGGAAAGAGAAAATGAGAAAAGATAAGATGGATCCAGGAGAGAGGCTATGCGCTAAAGGGTTCCTCCCACACATTTGGTTCTGGATCTTTCAGCAGACAGAGCAAAAAGGGAAATAGGATTGACTTCAAAGTGCACATCAACTGAAAACCAACCATGTTTGGGAGACAGAAAGAAAAGAAGTGTTAAATTCATGATCATCATGAAAAAGACACTGGTTGAGGTCCTGAATGATATCACCAGTGGGGTCCTAACAAGAAAAACAAGGAAACCTTTTGGAAGAGGTCATCTTAAACTGTTTCCTGATGTAGACCCATGTGCTGATGTCAATGTGTAGTTCAGTACAAGCCATGAGGGGTTGGTGAAGGGAACAACACAACGCCATTGAAATGAGTTCTATTTCTTCAATGATTTACGTAAGCATATGGTTAATTACCCTGTGACCTGGGTTGTGAATTAGTTTTGTCCCCCTACTGAGCTAAAAGTCCACAAAACATCACTGAGCATTCGTGTCGTTGCATGGTTGGCTGCATTTTGCCCATAGTGGGGTTATTGACAACCTGGGCTCCATCCTTGGACCTCTCTCCTGCTCTACATTCACCCTCTCAGAGAGTTCACCCAGTCTCTTGGCTTCAAATGCCATCTATATGCTGGTGATGCCAGTATGCATCGTCAGCCTGGACCTCTTTGCCAGACCTGCAGCCCATCACCCAGTGTCCTCCGTGTCTGCTCCACATAGTGTCCAGTCGCCATCTCAGAGTGGGCTTATCCACCTGCCTGGTGGGTTTCATCATTGTAAATCTGCCCCTCTCCCCTGCTCCCCTCTTCCTCTCACATGCACTCTATTTATCAGCGTATCCAGTGGATCCTGCCTTCAAAAGAGATGCATATCTGACCATTCTCAGCACCTCATGGGTACCCTGTTCTCAGCTGGATGGATCCATGGTGTCCCCCACCATGACGTTTGCAGCCTCCTCACTTCTGTCCTTGCCCCTACATCTCATTCTCAACACAGCATCCAGAGGAATCATTTAAAGCATAAATTAGATCACGACTCATCTTTGAACAAAACTCTCCAATGGTTACCCAGCTCATTTAGAGTAAAGCTAAAATCTAAAAATGTCCTGTGAGGACCTACAACCTTTTATTCTTCTATAAATGCATCCCTGGCCACTTTTGATCCACACACTTAGTTAGCTCTGGCCGCGCTGACTTCTTGCTATCCTGTGAATACACCGGGACCTTTGAACCTGCAATGCCTTCTGCCCAGAATTCCAGATATTCTCAAGGTTGGCGTTCTTTCTCCTTTAGGACTATGGTTAATCTCATTAACATTGTATTACTGATGTCCTTCCATATTCCAAATCATTCTCTTCTTCATTTTCCTCCCAGGAATCCCATTGCTACCTGATTTTAGATAGATGGGTGACAGATGGATAGGTAAAGATAAAGCTATATAGATTAGATTCTGTATCTATATCTAGATATATCTGTATCTAGATCTAGATCTAGATGAATTTGAAATTCATCTCCCTTTATAGAATACGAGCTCCTTGAAGGCAGGAGTTCAGTTTGTTTGATTTTTGCTTAGGGAATACTAGGTGCTTAGGAAGTATTTGTTGAATGAATGAATAATCTTGCTCATGCAATAATTCAGCCAGTAGTGCCTCTGGGTGGACTGGTGTTACATGCAGGACGCGGTCGAGGCCCCTCTTCCGTAGCTCTCCAAGCCGGGGAGATCTTGCCAATCCCTACCCGGTCTTTAAGCAAGGGGAGACTTCCTTCTGGTGTCTTGCTGTTCTCAGTGAAGATGGACTGGAGATGCTCTGAGAGCCAAAAGATCGTCTGTGCAGGAAGGCTTTGTCTCCTGTGCTCGCTGCAGTCAACGGGGGAGAATCGTCTTGAGGACTTGTTCTCAGATTGATATTCCTCGCCACCTGCACCCCAACCAGCAACATCAATTTCACCTGGGCACTTCTTTAAAATGCGAATTCCCCGGCCCCACCCTAGACCTGTGGCATCAGAACTCTGGCCATGTGATGGATGTGGCCTCCAGCTGACTCCAGGGGAAACCAAAGGGGAACCACTGACCTAATTAATCCACTAGCTTGGGAAGGACTCTGAGACTCTGTCTGGGACCGGTAAGAAATGACACCAGGAGCAGTTAGAAATAGGGGCAGAAGGCGCGGGAAGGGGGAGGTGGCCATCTGCTCTGTAGAAGTTGATGAATCTTACTCTATTGCTTCTGCTGACATTTGCTATCGTGTCCTATTTTGACTTTCAGGCCAAAATACATTTGAAAGGGTGTCTTTCTCCTATTACCTCTTCTCTAATTAGGGTAGCATATGCAAACGCCAGCTGCCTGAAGTCACTTTGTAATAAGGTAGGGACGGACGCAAATAAATGAACGCAACCCAGAATGGTATCTTCCCATGCCGGCTCCGTTACAGGTCCCTCACCTTGCCTGCACCCCGTCTTCCACACCTTCTGGTCCCCCCATTACTACATTCCTTGCGATGAAAGCCAGGTACGCAGGCTCCCGGAGTTCAACCCTTGAGGCTACAGATGGAGGAGGAAAGGCACGGCTACACTGTCCAGCCCCCATCCCGCGTCTCATCTTTCCACTTCCTCTGTCTCTGGGTTACATCCAGGTTGTTGCTTCCCGTAGCTCCAGACCTATTCGTGCCTTGGCTCCCCAGCTGTCCCCTCCTCATCTCAGGGTCTTTGAAAATTGGGTTGAATATAATGGTTCGGGACTAGGCCCCGTGGAGTCTTGTGTCGTGCTCAAAACACATTTCTCCTGACTGCTGCACATGTTTATGGTTTCTCATTGAATGCATGGTTGAGAAAAAGTATTGCTTGTAGGCATTTGTAAGCAAAGTAGGGCAGGAGTTCCTTGATCAGGAGGATTTTCTTTGAAAATGCTGATTCTGGGAGGACAATTAGGCCTGACTTGTATCCTTTTGATTCCCAGCACTTTTTTCCTGGGCTCCTATAAGCGTAGAGACACCAGAATGTTTGCATGATCAACATTTTTATGACAAATTACCATTTCTATTCTCCTCCAAATGTAATACATGGTAGATGACTTTCTAAATCTAGCTTTCAGAGAAATATTTTCATCATTTGTGTGTGTGTGTGTGTGTGTGTGTGTGTGTGTGAAATATTTGAGGGAACATGAAACAGAACCAATGATATCCTTCCTAACCTATAACAAAAAGCAAGAGCGATATCTATCTGCTTGAGCCTTTAAGGAACTAGGCTTCAGATTTTCTATTGATTTTTACGTGCGTTCTTTATTTAAAAATAGCACTGGAGCTATAAGTTGCAATGATCCACGATAGAGAAGGGGCTTCAGAAAACCTGTAATGGATGAGTGCCAATTAGGAGCATAGAGAGAGATTGTTTAAATTGTCATTTTTAAAAGGATTTTATATGTGTTAAAATAATCTTTTTATAGCATTCACTGATTTCATCCATGCTTGATTTAAAATTACCCTAGTAAATGATCCATGCAAATTAGCCATGAATTATGCTCCAATATCCAAAATCAATTATGTTGGTGTGTAAGTTGGTATTTTAATAAAATGTAGATGATGACAGGGTTAATATTTTAGTCGCACATATGTCATGACAATGACGCGAAATGTGGAAAAACAGGCATAATAAGATTATCTAATACATATATATATGCAGAACACAGAATTATACTGAAGTTATTTGAAATATATCCTGAGCTAAGTCTTCATGCTCATTCCAGAAAAAAGATTAATGTTCAGAAATGTTTAATAGTCGTATGTCAAGATATATTTAACAGAGAACAAGAAAAATAGTTGCTTAAGATAGTCTTGGATATTTTAAGTTTGTATTTTCCAGTTCTTTAAATACTTGCAAATTAAAATGTTTTAATTTATTGGGTACCGAAACAATGTGAACTTCTAAACTTTTTTTTCCCCCAAATAAGCATGCCCCTGACATTCACACCCTCCCTTTACTTTTGTGACAAATCTTCTTTGTATCATTTTAAATCCTCTTGCCTTACCACTCAGTATTAAATAATTAGGGTTGGTCTGATATAAAACTGTGCCATCTGGATACAAAAATTACAGGCACAAAGCGAACATCAAAAGTTCAAAGTGAATGGTATCTTTTATCTCCCTACGTAAGTATACCAGGACTAATCAAATCAGTATTGTCTAGTCCTTTCTTGCTCAGAAACAGCACAGATGATGCTAAGCGACCCGTTGGTGTTCCACAAATGAGTTGATCGTCAGAATCAGATTTTGGAAGCACTGCAAACAGTCAAGAGGCTGCCTGGTCCTTAATTATCCCCTTTTAATCCACGTTATACACACTGCTGACTCACTCGTAACAGTGGCTTTCACAACTTTAATGTTTCAAAATTACCTCCTGACGCCAATATTAGAAACCATTCCATTACAAACCAGTTTTTGTGGCAATACTGAATTGTATCGGTAATAACTCACAAATAGCAAAGTCATCTAATAATTCGCTAAAACCGACCCCAAACTGGACCTTTCCCTAGCCACGGAGGCTGGAATGTGGTCCTAACCATGTCAGTTGACCATGGAAAGAATGCGAGCCCATGTGCACATGAAGCCGATTTAATCTCTTTGGCGACATTCTTATAGATCAATCAAAAAGAAAGTCAGTCAGTTGGCCCTCGTGCTTTTCCTCAGAACAATTTCCTCAATAATTTTCTCTATGTATTGGATATTTTGAGGTTCGCAGAGAGTGGAAGGGGGTTAGGTATTGCCAGAGAATTTAGATAACATCATAGGTTTCTAAATGTAAAAAGGAAGCTTAAAATGGGGCACCTGGGTGGCTCGGTCGGTTAAGCATCCAACTTCGGCTCAGGTCATGATCTCACGGTCCATGAGTTCGAGCCCCGCGTCAGGCTCTGTGCTGACCGCTCAGAGCCTGGAGCCTGTTTTGGATTCTGTGTCTCCCTCTCTCTCTGCCCCTCCCCTGTTCATGCTCTGTCTCTCTCTGTCTCAAAAATAAATAAACGTTAAAAAAATTTTTTTAAAAAGGAAGCTTAAAAGATATTTGTCTACTTGTCCCTAAAATATCCATGATGTTTGTTTGACTCCATGGAATGAAGTATTTCTTAAGGGACATTTAAACCAAACCAAATCAAATCAAATCAATTCAAATCAAATCAAAAGGAAAGAGGCAGATAGTTAGGAGCCTATTAAATGCGTGGGGGTGTGGGATTCCCTGAGAATCAAAAGACACAGCTTCAGCTCTCCAGGAGCTCACGACCCAAGTTGTTGAAACAAGACAAAGGCCCTTATTATTTAACCAGAAGTACTAGGTTGGTAACTAGAGCAAAGTTTAAAAAAAAATTGCAACTGCTAATTTTCATTGATTAGAACATGTAACACCAATAACATGTTCACGCATGTAATTTATTTTTTCATTCCTCTCTCATTGAATGTGGTTAGGATTAAGTTTGCACGATTTTCCTGTCTCTCTCTGTGTTTTATTCAGTGAGGCACATTACATAGAATTAAGGCAATCTTGCACTGTGGCCAAGCAGACTGTGAGCTGCACAACCCAGGGGTTACCCTCACATAGACTATGGAGTGAATGGAGCCCCATGGAGCCATATTGTGGCCCTTGAATTGACTGTGGACTGACTGAACTGACTGTGGACACAGTGAGATGGTTTATCTGCCTGTATACCCCCCACTTACAAAGAGAACTCCCCAAGTATCCATCATCTTTCTCCCACATCCTCATAGACAGGGAAGTCAGTACATAAATGGCTGTCTATGTGGTGGGAATTGCAGGTGCTTGGGAAGAACCATGCCTCTAACTGCCGTCTGTCTCTGAAATTCGATCACGGACTCCATCCTATGGAGGTCATAGCAGAGACCTGCTTTGATGGTGGTGGTATCGGGGCACTATGTGATGGAGACATATTAATAAATGTCCCCCATTAAACACCTCATTTCTTGATCATTTTTCTCTCTGTACTTCTTAGATCCATTGCTCAACAGTGTTTCCCGTTACATTTTCTCCTCTAAGTTCATTCTCTAATTTTAATAGACTCATTTATAAGAACGATAATCTCAAATACCAATTCCATTAAAGAACAGGTAAGTGGTTATAGAAGGAGGTGATAAGATAAAGAGACATTTGATATTTTAATGTATAATTTAAGAGTATCTGTCCATTAATCTATATTTCCGTCCACTTACTACATGTTTGGTAAGAGATATGGATAACTTGATAACTTGAACAATCAAATTAGAGAGCCATAAAGAATTTAGGGGTCATATCCTCTCATTTTCCTCATTAATACAGGAAGAATCTGACACTAACAAGGTTTGTATCACATGAAAAGCAAATTTACAACACAGTATAAGACAGAGTATAAGTCATCTGAATCCTAATTTAGTGCTTGTTCTTAAGTTACAGATAATTATTTACTAACCTATATATGGTAATACTAATTCTGCTTTTATTAAACTGCTGGCCTATAGGAAGGAAATTCCCCAAAAGGAAACATTAGTAAGTAACTTTTTTATATAAATGATCATTGTAAACTACAAGATAGTCCACAAATGTGGTGTCTTCTTATCTAAGAACCTCATTTCAGGATGGCAGTAATGACATATTAACACCATAGGAAACCTAATGAGAGCAGGTGATTAGTTTTTTCATCATGGTAAAACACACACACACACACACACACACACACACACACATACACACACACACACCATGAGATCCATGCTCTTAACAAATGGTTAGGTGCCCCAGAAAGTGGTGTTATCTATAGAATGTGGTACAGCAAAGTCTCTGGAACCTTTCCTCTAAAACTCTGTACCCTCTTGAACAGCAGTATCCTCTTGCCTCCGTCTCCAGTTCCTGGCAACCATCATTTTGCTTTCAGGGTATTTGCCCAAATTTTGCCAAAAGCTTCAACATGTTTCTACTTGCTCTCTTTGTATACCCATCATTCCATCTTGTGTGGGGTTTCAGGGGGATGGGGTCCATAGTCAGATACCCTGATGTCTTCTGTCAGGTGAAGCAGGGCCACAGAAGTAGTGGGGTCCCTGTTCCTGAAAATCCTAGTGCTCCACTCAGTCATACGTTAAAAATAACTGGGCCGACGGGGTCAGCAGAGCTAGTGGCAGATTATTTAAATCCAGTACCTCCTGGGGTGGTATCGTGGCCAACACAGGCAGGTGTGAGTGGCCATGGGCCGACACTGCAGGTAACACACATGTGCAAGAGTGACAGGGTGGCTGTGCCAGCCACACATTGGCACAGGGCTGACAGTGCTGAGAGTGACCAGGACCCAGATCTCTAGCCAGTGGGGTCGCCTTTAAGGTGAGCACAGCAGGCACTGTGGCACGGCAGAGAGCCAGGGCCGGGGCACTGGGTACCGAGAGGTGAAACGAGTGGATGTCTTACGAATTTGGGAAAGTAGGCGGGGGCGGGGGGGATCAGACTGTGGGATGCCTCATAGACTATGCCAAGGATTATTATTGTTGTTTTTTAATTTTCTTGTTCCTAAACGCTTTGGACAACATTGAAGGCATAGAGGAGGGATATGTCATGATCACACTGAAATTTCAAAAAGATTGCTCTGTGAAGCATTGCCAAGCAGTGGGCTACAGAAGCAGAAGGTGAGGGATAGAAGCTTTCATGACCCTTCCCTGGGACATAACAGATCTCACACTGAGGTGGTGGCAGTAGGGGGGCGGGGGAGAGCTGGGGAGTGGGAGTAGGTTCAGGAGGCAGAAGGTCAGCAGGGTCCAGTGCCAGGTTGCATATGAGGAGGGAGAGCGGGAACAGGCAAGGTGATGCCAGGGCCTTGGTTTGCATAAGGAGACATGAAGAGTTGTTTGCTGAGACTGGACACTGAAAGAGAGCCAGGGCTTGAGAGAGGGTTGGAATGACAGATCGCAAATAGTATCTTGGGCATGCTGGGATGGAGGTATCTCTGAGACATTTGATGAACTATGCCCAGTCAAGAGTAGGTTCACACTCATGGTGATCAGAAGAGATTGAACAACGGGCACAAAGGCTTTGGATTCACTTGGACACAGGGCAGCTGAAGCCACGGCTTTAGTGACCTCCCAGGGAGGCCAAAGAGGACTGAGGGTTTGCCCTTATAAAGAGATGGAGAGAGAGAGAAGTTGGATGGGAGCAGGTTTGTGATGGAAGCCAAAATGCAGGAGATAATCAAAGTATCAAAGTCCTGAAGCAGCCATGTTGTTGACCCAGGACTTAAATGGTGTCGTGTGGAGTTGAGGTGGATTGCTGTCGGGCTCTTGGCTTAGTGATGGGCTGAGGCTGGATAAGAGGGAATCCACAATGGGGAGTGAGGATGAGAATCAGAAGCCTGGCTTCATTCTACAAACACTTATTAAGGCCCTTGTGTGTGTTAAATGCCACATTCATTTTGTGTTCAGAGTTTGCACAACATTAAGCATATCTAATTATAACTCAACTTAATTATCGCTCAACAGGAGAGGTAGGCAGATAAAAAATATACTGGGTTTGTAATGGTGTGGCTACCAACCCCTAGAAAAAGAAGAATGTCCAGAATTTGACATTCCTTTGTTGAAAATTGAAAAAAAGCATTTGATGAAAAGGCCATGGGTTGCAAGAAGAACTATACACAATTTTGCAAGAAAAGTAAAATTTTATAGGTATTTGAAAGCTGTAGATGAAATAGCCCCATGTTGATGCTATGTTACATTCAAAATCAATTAAATAAGCAGAAAACCAATATTCTCACATGTTGCGGCCAATTCAAGAATTTCAATGATTTCCCTACACGATTTACAAGTTTTCATGTGAAAAACAAAATCGTGATTAATCAAGTAGAATGGCAGCTTCTCAGAAGAGGTTAATACCAACTAAGATGATATTGATATCCATGAAATATATGGGGAAATACTGATTTTCTAGGTACTTTAATTAAAGATATAAGTGTTACAACAAGTAAAGCTGTGTAATTATGTTTATTCCAAGGAGAAATACACCATTTGGTAATGCCAATTTAATACTACTTACAAATTATTATAAGCTTTCAGACAACTAGAAACCTATACTGCATTTGTCAGGAAAATGGGGGCCTTGTATGGGAGAATTGGAAACTTATAGTACAAGCATAGAACTCAAACTTTTTGGTACTTTGAATGTTTTAGAATGTTACTGTCCTATTTTACACAAAGCAGCACTATAATATGGTAGTATCATTCTATCTTACATGAATCAAAGCACTGTAGTGTAAAAGGAAGGGGGTAAAAAGAAGTGCTTGCATAGAATTATAATGTCTTTGCACTATGAGCTAAAAACTATGATCATTAGCCCAAGAAAAAAGAGTGAGTCTTTGGCTAAACTCTTGACTTTACACACTGAGCCAAATAGCCTGGCCATCAAGTGGGGGTATCCCTTGGATGAATTCTCACTCCCCTTCTAGCAGTCAGCTCTAAAATGTTCTTTAAAATATTCCTGGGGTGCCTGGGTAGATCAGTTGGTTAAGTGTCCGACTCTTGGTTTCGACTCAGGTCATGAACTCACAGTTCACGGTTCAGGCCCTGAATTGGGCTCTGTGTTGACAGCATGGAGCCTGCTTGGAATTCACTCTGTCCCACTCTCTCTGCCTTTCCCTCCTTCCCTCTCTCTCTCTCTCTCTCTCTCCTTCTAAATAAAGAAAGCTTACAATATAATTGAGCTCTAGACATGAAATCATAAATAAGAAAAGCTCATGTGGTGGTGTTTAGTATATGTGCTGCCGAAGCGAGCACATCATGTGGTGGTGTTTAATTAAGAATTACAGAGTGTTAGATCAATTGCTTTAAGACATACTAGTCATCTTGCATTTAAACATGATGGGCTTGGGGCGCCTGGGTGGCTCAGTTGGTTGAGCATTTAACTTCGGCTCAGGTCATGATCTCATGGTTCCTGATTTCGAGGCCAGCGTTGGGCTCTGAGCTGATGGCACAGACCCTATTTGGGCTTCTCTCTCTCCCTCATCTTCTGCCCCTCCCCTGCTTGTGCTCTCTCTGTGTCTCTCAAAATAAATCTAAAAAATTTAAAAACAAATACATGATGGACTTAGCAGTTTTCCTTTCTGACAAATTTTAGACTAGCAATTTGCTAAAAATCCTGAAGATTTCATGAGTGGTGCATGTCACTGGGGCTTTGAGACCCAAGCAAGGACTCCTGCTCTCAGGGAACTTAACACAGGAAGTGGTTAAAGCTGGAAGCAGAAGCCGAAAGAAAGCTTGGGAATCATTTCCTTCCCAGCAAAGAGCAATGAGATCAACCATTTATTTGCTTCATCTCACTCCTGATATTTAGTTGTTCATCCATTAATTGATTCGCTGCATTCTACCAAAGGACCTGGGTGCATGACTTAAATCCCACCCTAGCCCTCTGAAGTTATAGATGCAGCCACATTTACAGATATAGACAGAGCTCTACATCTAGATGGCAATTTAGGGTTCATAAAGCACTTTCACATCCACGGATGGATCTTCTAAATATTTGTGTAAAGGGACACATGATAAATACATACAACAAACACACTTACAATTTTATTCCCTGTAACATTTACAATAACATACTGAGGTATGTTATTTTCACACACATTTTGCACATGAGCAAACAGGCTCAAAGGAGTAAGTGGCTGGACATGGGACGCATAGTTCATGGATGTCATCTGAGTGTCTCATAGCCAGGCCATCTGATTCCAAATCTAATCTATTTTCACTATATATTATACTATTCCTGAAGTTAGGGAATAACGTGACATGTGTGTGTGTGTCAGTGTTTGCTGTTTTGTTTTGTTTTGTTTTGTTTTGTTTTGTTTTAAAGTAATGTATACAATTTTAGGAGCATCTGGGGGCTCACTGCTTAAGCGTTCAACTTCAGCTCAGGTCATGATCTTGCAGTTTATGGGTTTGAGCCCCGCATCGGGCTCTGTGCCAACAGCCCAGAGCCTGGAGCCTACTTTCGATTCTGTGTCTCTGTCTCTCTGTCTCAAAAATAAGTAAATATTGTAAAAAATTTAAAGTAATATATACAAATTTAATAAGCAATGGGATACAGATTATGAAATAGCACCATTCAAATTTTATGTATGTACATTAATACTCTATAGATAATATTTTTAGTCACTTACTAAATAAAGCACATTTAACTAGAGATGCTGAATAATTCTGTTAGTCTTTGACTAAGTCCTCTAAGAGTCCTCTAAAATGGTGAAAACTCTAAAGACCCTAGTAAGGCATTTACCAGGCTGCCTGCTTAGTATTTATTGCAAATGTTAAAATGGTCATGGTTAATAACAATGTGAAAATTTACAGAATTTCACTGAAGACCCGTTATTAGTATATTAAATGAAAGTATCAGAGAAATCCTACAGTCATTTTTAAGACATAAAAATTAAATTTCCGTGCCTTGTTCCAAATCCCTATCTATGATCAGAACTCTAATATGCCTTGTGGGGCACCTGGGTGGCTCAGTCAGTTAAGCATCCAACTTCGGCCCAGTTTCATGGGTTCAAGTCCCATAACTCAATGTCTCCGCATAGATTAGCATGGATACTTCATAGATCAACATGCTCAAACCCCAAATCATCACACACATAATAAAGCTGTCCCTTTTGTAGGGCTACGTGTCTTCAAAGGTGCCGTTTCTAGTGACGTAGTTGCCCAAGTCATGATTCTTCCTTCTCATTAGTCCATATCGGACTCTGTGCTGACAGCTCGGAGCCTGGAGCCTGCTTCAGATTCTGTGTCTCCCTCTCTCTCTGCCCCTCCCCCACTTGCACTCTGTCTCTCTCTCTCAAAAATAAATAAACATAAAAAAAAAATTCAGAACTCTGATATGCCTTATGAATCAGTGCTGCCCACAGGAAACCCTTTTAGGGAGAAAATGCACATCTGTGTCACTAGGAGTCCACAACTGGAAACAGGAAAAGTCATGATCACTTGCTGTCTTTAGTTTCAAATATGTGGTGATGATGATGGTGGTGGTAGTGATGATGATTAGCACAACTGGGGCCAAGCACAAATTATGTGTTTTCTTTTTTTTTTTTTTTTTTGGCTTACAATATAATAACACATCATAATACCAACCTGTCAATAATAATATCCATAAACTATCAAAGGATTCTGTAAGCCCATAAAATAGAGAGGTAATAGTTGTGATTTTTTTCAATTGAGTGTGTTTTCATCTTCTGATATCTAGATTTAAAACAATTTTTAGTATAGTTGACACATAATGTCACATTAATTTCAGGTGTCCAATAGAGTGATCCAACTCCTTGATATATTATGCTGTACTTTGATAGAAAACACCTGAATTTATTCATTTTAGGAATTGTGGCCATTAGAGATGATTACTGAGAAAAGTGAGTTTGGGTTTTAGAAACAAGGAGGTCATGAATGGACCCAGAAGTGCCAGCACCCTGAATAATATATATCACTAAATGAAAGAAGCCAATCTGAAAAGGCTACCTACTGGATGATTCTAACTATATGACATCCTGGAAAAGGTAAAACTATGGAGGCAGTAAAAAGATCAGTGGTTTCCAGGGGTGGTGGGGGGCAGGGATGAATAGTTGCAGCACAGAGGGTTTTCAGGAACCTTGGGTGATAAAGACTAGTTCGCATAGGTTCATCGCTTGTAACACATGTACCACTTGGTGGGGATGTTGATAAGGAGGGAAGGCTCCACATGTAGGGGGGCAGGGGGTATACAGGAAATTTCTGTACCTCCCTCTCGATTTATTGTGAACCTTAAACTATTCCATAGGAATAAAGTTTTAAAGGTTAATTTTAGAAATTGAGTTATTTTATCATGAGATTAGCTAATATGAGTAGAGAGGGGATATTTAACAACAATACTCATGATAGAAATATCCAGGGCAGTTCTGAGAACCGTATTAATATAATATGGCATTTTCTACACAAAGTCTTCTGCTCCTGTGGCATATGGTTCCCTTGTCTTACATAAATGAGTTTGTTGGCCATATCTGGAAGTCACTATTTCATCATTGCGTTGCTGTCTTCATTTTTTGTAGTAGTAGAGTGTTTAGTATTTTGTTTTCATTGAAATTTACTGGCATCTTACCTTGTTTGACAGAATCATTGAGTCAAAGACATTTCCTAAGCAGATACTTTGAAAGGCAAAGTATTAGGTTGCTCATTTGTCTTCTGTCTGCAGTGACATTTCCCAACTAATTGCATTGTATCAGTCTTAGGAACCTCACTAAAATGCGTTCAACCCGTTTACCTAAAACTTGGAGAAAATCCTTGTAATTCTGCCTCAAATAACTGCTAGAAATTCATATGATGTTTAATTTCACTTTAATTCCAAAGCGAATGAAAATGTCTAGTTGGGGTGATATTTGAAATGTTAAACCTTGAAAGGCAAGGTAGATAAATACAATAAAATTGATGTTAAATTCTTAGGAACAAATGTAATGGAAATTCAGAGAGTTCATAATTTGAGCAGCTAACTACATGAATGTTCAACCTATAAATTATAAGGGCTATGGAATTCTACATAATCAGTAATGTTAATAAGTTATTAAGAACACTAGTTATACTAAAATTAAATATAACTTACGGTAAGCTTTTCAAATGTTTTAGAAGACTATTGTCTATTTGCAGAATTATGTAATTATTCATCTCATATGAGACTTGTTTTAGAATTGGACTGAATGCTAGGTAATATGTAATTACATCTTGCTCCCTGCTGTTTACCCCTTTTCTTAAGTCCTTGAAGTTGATCTTTTGAACCCATGGTACTACTGAAATTCTTCTCTATTAACAGGGATTTTCTAATGACCCATTCAATGGCTATTTCCATTCTGCATCCCTGGATGCCATTGTAGAATCTCGCCATCTTGGACACCCCTATATTCACAAAGTCCTTTTCTCTGTCAGCTTTCATTACACTGAAATTCTGCTAGGTTGTTTTTGCCTTTTCTAAACCTTAATTTTACAAAGAGCTGAACAATTTTTTTATTGAATTACTTGTAATATTTAAGCAGCACAAAATTAAGGCCTATATGATCCATGTCTTTGAAGAATTTAAAGTCTAACAGAAGGATCCATGGTAGAGTAGGTGCTCAATGAATATTTGTTGAGGGGATACATTGGTAATGAATCGGGAATTGATGATAGATGCTCTTACTAAGCAGGCCCTGATCTTTCTATTACCAAATGCATTGGAATTCAGAAGTAATATTATTTATTGTCTTACTCTCACTCCACCCATTTTGAAAAGTTATTTTTCCTTTACTTCTGTGGCACATTCCCATGGTTTTCTTTCTTCCACTCTGGAGGCTCATTTCCCTCTACCAGTTCCCTTTGTCCTGATTGGCCTTGGATCTTCTCTACTTTGTAGACAGGTGGTTCTCAGGTCATCCTTTGAGAAAACTAGTCCTATGGTTCCAGTTGTCCTCAGTGTGTCAGGAACTTTCCAAACGTTTATTCCAACCCTAACGTCTGTTCTGAGCTCCAACAAATATATTCAACACTTAACTCAATGTCTCCGCATAGATTAGCATGGATACTTTCATAGATCAACATGCTCAAACCCCAAATCATCACACACATAATAAAGCTGTCCCTTTTGTAGGGCTACATGTCTTCAAAGGTGCCGTTTCTAGTGACGTAGTTGCCCCAGTCATGATGCTTCCTTCTCATTAGTTTTATATCCACCAGTAAATAAGGTTCCCTGTATCCATCCTATTTGGTTCATTTCATCCTTGTGACCAGTTCCTGTTCCAAGCCCACTGTGTTCTCTCTTGCATGTGACCGCCCATAGCTGCCAACCAGTCAGTCTTAATTCTGTCTTAACGTCACCTTCCCTGTAACTCCCTGTCCCATGCTACCAATGGCGGATCATTTAAAAACCAATTCGTAGCACTTTTTCTACCTACTTGCATTTAATGCCTTCTGTTGCCCTTAGCCTATAAGCGCAGACCCCAGTCTACTTTTCCAGCCTTACTTTGGGCCTCTCATTCCGTTTTTCTATCTGCGTTTTTTTGGTGTGTGTAGTGTCTGAAACACACTCTACTTTTCCTACCTCAGGACTCATGTAAACAGTACCTAGAATGTTCTCCTTTTACCACGGGACTTGATTTCCCTTGGCCCCCATCTTCCTGCTTATGCTCCAAGTCTCAACTCCAAAATAGAGTTTGTAGGGAGACTAAACCAGTCCAATGCTTGGCATGAGGGTCTAGGAACACTTAAACAGTCTTGTTTGAGAATCATGATGCCTTGGTTATTACTGCCCCCAAGGGGCTAGAAGACGGACTTGAATGTAGGAAATATTCAATAAGCATTTTGACTGAAGTAAGACTCATGAGTTTGCACCTTACACAGTTTGCCAAAACATGGAATCTTAACTCTCAGTTTGTTGTGTTTTCCATATGTAGTGACATTTCTTAATAAATTCACATCCATATTGGAATGTGTCAAATTAGAGAACTAGCAAAACATTTGTCTGAAGTTATCACCAGTTCACTGGGAATGTGAGATTCACATTTCTCTAATTAATTAAGAATAGAAAATTGTTTTCACAGGGTTCGACAGAATATTTATATGTATTGATTTAGGGTTTTAAAAGTCTCAATGAAGTATAAAATGGGGTGAAAGAAAATATACTGAAAAAATATATATACATGGCAAGTGATGCTTTCAACATTTTTTAAAAATCAAACTAGTAAGTTTTTTGGAGACACTAGGCGATGTGGGGAATACAGGAAGGTACATGGAAGACCGTTGTTTTGAACGTGCGAGGATAAGAAAAGGTGACAGAGGTAAGGAAACAGGTCCTTGTCTTCTGGTGAAAGTAATGGGAAAAATCAGAGGTGAAAACTGGCATTTAGTGTCTGTGGTGAGCAACAGAAATGAGTTTAACTAAACAGAGGGCACAGGCTTCAGTGTCCTGAGAAGTCAGGCAGGTGAGGTGAGGAGGTATTTGATGAGGGGTCCTTCCTCATCATGGCAGTGATGGGGGTGAAGATTTGGAGGTGCTACGGGAGCCCCTGGAGCACGCGTGGCTATTCAGACAAGCACTGCCAGCTTAAAATGATGAAAGACACTTCTAGTGATTCATTAGGTTGCACAGGAAACACACTGGAAATAGGAACAGATGGTGTTTGTGGCCGTTTAGTAAGGAAAAAGGGGGGAAAACCCAGAATCTACAATAGCAATTTCAGTTAAATGTAAGAAAACGGACCTTAAGAATGATGTGATTTAATCCTGAAATAGGCTTTCAAGTGAGGCTGTGACATCGAGGTCCCCAGAGACTGGCCTGCATGATGTGATTTTCTGGGAGCCTTTTGAGTCTTGAGATTGGCATCTTGGCCAGTAAACCACTGTTGCCAAGGTAACTTGACAGAGTGCCCTGGTCATCTCAAATTTCTAGAGCACTGGAATGTCCCCAAAGGGCTAGCTGGGCAGCCGCTGAATAAGTAGGACTTGGCTCAGCGCGCCTTGAAATAGCTACAGAAATATGCCCAAGAAAGCGTTAGTGATCATTGTCAATCAAGATACTAACAATATTGTATGGAAAGTGTGTGGGAAACACTTGTTTTTCTACTTCTCTTAAAATTGATCTCCTCTAAGAAAGGAGAAATTAGATGGAGATTGAGCCTGTTATGCGCACTCTCCAATAAGAGCTTACATTCATAGCGGTGTCCTCTGGGGGGAAGGCAATACACTCTCTAAACCGGTGCTGGATTTGCGGTAGTGTTTCTACACCCCTAATGGTTTGAGAAAGCATATCCTAACAACGGAGGAGAAAAATAAATTATATAATTAGCAATATTGGTCTGTTTTCTTATTAACCATAAAAGCTTCATATTAAACTCATCTGTCTTTTGTTGTATTAGAGCCCTACCAATAATACATCCGTAAGAACGCCTACTCCGTTCAAACCCCACCTCTTGGTAAAGTTCGTGTCCTGCTTGTCCGATTCACATTTAAAATATATAATAACTTGCTAAGTGAAATAAGTCATACAGAGAAGGACAGAGACCATATGTTTTCACCCTTATGTGGATCCCGAGAGACTTAACAGA
Organism: Puma concolor; assembly: GCF_028749965.1. Classification (NCBI taxonomy): domain Eukaryota; kingdom Metazoa; phylum Chordata; class Mammalia; order Carnivora; family Felidae; genus Puma; species Puma concolor. Next base: position 3,457,082 of record NC_141670.1, read on the forward strand.
AGTCCACGGGGGAGGGGAAGACAAAAAAAAAGGGGGTTAGAGAGGGAGGGAGCCAAAGCATAAGAGATACTTAAAAACTGAGAACAAACTGAGGGTTTATGGGGGGTGGGAGGGCGGGGAGGGTGGGTGATGGGCAGTGCGGAGGGCACCTGTTGGGATGAGCACTGGGTGTTGTATGGAAACCAATTTGACAATAAATTTCATATTTAAAAAAATTGAATATATGATAACAAATATATCAGTGAAGTTACATTTCAGGACTTTGTAAAGAGACTCAGAGTCCTCTTGATGTTCAAGGGAATACCTTCAGAGCAGTGTCGTGGATGGTCCTGTGATCCCCATGCTCTGGGTCCCCCCGCGGTCAGCTTGTGGGACAGGCAGGGTACTGCTTCTCCCATCTATTCTAATACGGTGGCGAGACATCCGAGCATTTGGACAGCAGACTGACCTCTGACAGGCTTTCACTTTTACACAAAAATGTGCTGAGCTTCATGAGGATTGTTCTGACAGCATTATCAATATCCTTTTCTTCCAATAAAACCAATGCACTCAAAATAAGCCTTAAAATTCACACACTGCTATTCCCCTCATTTTATATTTAGTTCTCTCTTCCCAGGGCCATGTTACTATTTGACCTTTGCGGTGGGGATGTCTCCATTTAGAGCAAAATATAGGTGATGATCAGGAAATAAGAAACAACATTCCTGTCATGCTCTAACTTTGTCTTCACTCCAGTCAAAAAGCCGTGTGTCTTATGTATCTAATTAGAGTCGGACACAGTTGTGATACAGGGATTAGTTTTTTAATTATTTTGCACCCATTCTATCAACTTTCATCCAGCTGTATGTGGTACTTTCATTACAGACACTATCCAAAATGGCGATGGAAACTAGTGGTCATTTTTCCAATCCATGGAGTTCATGTTATCTCAAGAGTCAAGAGGCCCTTACCTTGATCAGCATTTGCACCTGCTGGTAAAATTAACCCAGTATCCATTGTTCCCCACTTCCTAAGAGTTTATGAAGGGGAATCCTAATGTCCAGAGAGGAATATGAAGGTCCCCAGATGGATCTTCACCTGTTCCTGCAGTGATGGACGACAAAGGGCATTAGGACTTGTCCCTTTATGCTACTTAAGGCAGAACAGGTCTCCTGGACTCCTGGACAAAGGTCACACCTTGCCACAACACTCCTTTTTATGTAACAAAACAACACGCTGGCTGTCATCCCTGTTGTCATGTCAGGTGTGGGCTATGTGCTCTCTCTCATCCGCTGATCCTGTCCTGGCCGCTGTCCAGCTCATCTTCCCTCTGAATTTGGTCTTATTTCCCACTTGCAACCATCAGCTCTAGCAAAGCTTCTCAGCCATCATCACCCCACTGAATCATCACAGAAGATGTACAACTGGTAGACCCCAGTTAGGAAATGTTGCCCCAACACCCAACCATTTCTGAAGATAGATGTCCATTCCCAGGCAAGGACATGGTTGACAGAATAACTCTTTAGCCTGCCACTCTAGCTAATCCTAGGTAGGGCCTGACCCCATCCTGATCGTGCAGTCTCTCCAAGTCCATCACTTTGATTCTTTGCAGCCACCACACCTGTTCCTAGAATCCCCCAAAGGCTTTCTGAGTTACATCTTTCCTTTCACCTCATGACATGAGAGGCAAGGACATTCCTACCGAAATAACATTAAGAACATTATTCCCTATCAGGCTTTGAAGAACAATATAAGTGTAGTAAGAGTGATCTTTCTCTGAGGAGGAATGTGTTATTATATTACATCCATGAGCGATATTTGAGAAGTCTAAATGCTGCTGGTCCTCGCATACAGATCCTGTTTTCAAATAATAGCAAAGCACTAGAATCTCTTCTAATGCCCGGAAGCAAGTTTGGCACCTTTGGAAGTTATATTAATAATATCTTTCAGACCTCGAGGCTGCTATTAAGGTATTTCTTCAGCAGAGTTGTTTCATGCTGCTAAAGTAGGCCCAGCAGAACAATTTAAAAAATATATATTTTTTGAGCAAAGTTTTTAAGCATGTTCCAGGCTAAGAACAGAGAGAGAGGTAAGTATGAGGTCTCTAGCTACAAAAGAGTTTCCCTTAGGTTGGGAATTCCTATCAGGAGACATAAGACCTTTCAAAGCTTAGGGTATTTGGGAACACCCAAAACTGCAAGCACATTTTTCTGCTCTTGTCCATCGAGACAGCATCGCTACATTCCTCACATTCCCGCTGGGAGGTCTCCAGCCATCGTGGTGAGGGCATCAGCTATGAAGTAAGTTAGAAATTTTTGAATCTACTTTTCCACTCACAATGTAATGACCTGGAGTAAATAAATTTCTTAATGAAACTTGACCAGTGTTCTCTTATCTTCTTTTATTTTTATTATTGTATTATTGTATTATTCTTTTATTCATACACACACACACACACACACACACACACACACACACGTATATACATATATTTAAAGTTTATTTTGAGACAGAGAGAGCTGGGGAGGGGCAGAAAGAGAGAGAATCCCAAGCAATCTCCACACCTTCAGGACTGAGCCTTAAACAGGGCTCAATCCCATGAACCAAGAGATCATGACTTGAGTGGAAATCAAGAGTTTGGTGCTCAACTGACTGAGCTACCCAGGGGCCCCTCTCCTGTCTTCTCAAAGCGTTGTGCAAAGTGGATGGTGAATGTTATGTGCTCAGCATCTAGTCTGGCTCACGGTCAGGCATCTGCAAATAAAGGTTTGCAGTGATTCCTATATTCCATAAGGGAGCAGGCAATTAGGGCTCTGATCCTCAGTGGCTCCCACTTTGAGGACTGGACTTCATCTCCTATCATAAGTGAAATCTTTGCAGTCATCCTGGGGGTTAGAGGAGGCCGTGAACACATCTGGGCTCCCTGCTATCCCCAGCAAATCACCCTGCTTTCTGCCCTCAGTGCCCCCCAAAATAATAAGGTCTGTTTTCAGAAGCAAGAACCCCAATAAAGTTCTCGGGAAGACAGGAGGTTATCTTCCTGAATCCCAGATGGTAGTGTTGATGAAAAGAGGGTCTATATAAGAGAACTTCTGAGCTGTTAATCATCAGCAACAGGGCCTGAATTCTGAGTCTGATGGGTGATGACTGACCAGAGGTAGAGTCCGATCACTCACATGCACCCCTGATGGCAAGGATCCAGAGAAGTCCACATTCCCCCAATGACCTTGTTCCCTTTCTGACCTAACATGAACTAATGGGTGGCATTTTTGCCAGCTAACCTTGGCGTAGGGTATTTCTTCATGGTATTGCCCTATACCTGGCACCAGCCACAGCCAGAGGTACCCCACCCTTGGCTGAGGCCAGTTCTTACAGATAAAGCAAAGACCTGCTACGTCGTTACAAGACACCCTACTGAAATGGGCTGTGGAACATTTTATCATAATGTTACTTTAAAGTGTATGCATCATGAGATCTCTAAAAGTACACTAGGGGAAAGTGATAAGGGGATAAACAAAGAAAAACCTAAATCACCACATTTGGATAGTTCCTACATAATTGAACTTTGATTTTTTTTTCCAGTTATAATTTTAATTAAACACTAAATGTGAACTTTACAACATTTAATTTTTATCATGGTCTTAAATTGTGTGTATAATATGTTGACGAAATGTATTTTTTTTTTTAAGATTTGTGATAAAATTAAACTTTTTTTTTTTTTTTTGCTTTTCCAACACAAATGGTCATCTTTGCATTTGCTGTAGGAGTTCAGGTATCTGGCTTCAGGTAATGTGCATTTCTTCTGTTCACAGTAGTATACAAAGTAACTTTTGTGCATAGTGGGCTGATTAAAGACCAGAGTTTGGGAATCAGACTGGTCTAGATTTGAATACTGTTTTGGCTGTTTAGTAGCTGATGTCACTTGGGAACATTTTTAACCTCTCAACCATTTTCTTTATCTAGGAAATGGCAACATAAAACCTACTTACAAAGTGTTTCAGGAGGGGCGCCTGGGTGACTCAGTCAGTTGAGCGTCCAGCTCTTGATATCAACTCAGGTCATGACCCCCAGGGTCACGGGATCAAGGCCCGTGTCAGGTTCTGAGCAGAGCCTGGAGCCCGCTTTGCATTCTATCTCTCCTCTCTCTCTGCCCCTCCACTGTTCACACGTGTGCACGCACTTTCTCCCTCTCTCAAAATAAATAAGTAAAACTTAAAAAATTTTAAGAAAAAAACACAAAGTATTTGAGGAATTTCACTTGTCTGCTACAAATGGCACTTAGTACTAGAAGAAGCACCCAGCATCAGTCTGATGGATAATGTTCACTGGTAACAGTTGATGATGATGTTGGGGGCTATATATGAGGATTTGACCCTAATATTTTCATATAACTTACAAAATGGAAATTATATCCTTCTTCATATATGCATATACACATTATGTAGACATATGTTATATATAAAAAACACACATATACATTGTATACATTATATCTGTATTACATATGTGCCATATATAAATATACATATATAGTATACTATATAAAATATGCATATACATTATGTACATATATGTTACACATATACATGTTGTATATAAAGTATACATATGTGTTAAATGCATATATAATATACATATGCATATATTTCTTATATATAAAATACATATATATGCATTATATATACATATATATGTTATATGCATATACATATATATATATATATTTTTTTTTTTTTTCCTTCTCAGAGGTATTTGTATTTCCAGAGGTAGGGAATTTCTTCCAGCCACTGAGTTAATTGACATTATTGTTATATAAGCCATAAATAATTATGTATACTTTTTCTATGAAAACTATACTTTGCAAATCTAAAATAAAATACTCATTTAGGCTCATTTGATACTGAATTATTACTTTATTTAAAGACAAGTTTCCAAAGATCACGGTACAGCATTTTTTTGTTTTTTGTTTTTGTTGTTGTTGTTGTTGCTTTTGCCTAAAAATCCTTTCTTCAACCTTTTGACTGAGCATAACCTTGACTTTTTATTCTCCCCGTTGGACACAATTTGTCAATAGCCTCTTTCTAGAATTTACAACAGGCTTTCTAAAGTATTAAGCATTCCTCTGTCATATTTGGTGAAAATTTATTAAATGTTCCACATGATATATTTAGACTATGCAGTAGATGATGAAGGTATACCTTGGGATTTTGAATTAGTTAGTATGCCAAATCGATGTGTCATACTTTTTATTCTTGCAACAGTTGATTTGAAGCAGATCCACATTGCAACGTTATGCCATGGCATTTACTGCCCGAATCAAGATAATTATTTACAATTTACTTAGAATGCCTCCCATCAGCAATGCCTATAGGATGATGCTTGAATGGTGTGCCTAGAGTGTGGGAGGGGTTCCCACAGCTCTGAAGTTAGCTTTGGGAGAAGCAAAGGGAGAGAATGTGAATCCCCTCACCTTCCCCCAACAGGTAGGGCGTGAAGAGACAGACAAAAACAGGAGCCTTCAGACATAATAACCATCCAGTGAAGGAACAGGATTGAAAAAAAATGGACAAGCATGTTTGCAGAGATATATATATATATATATATATATATACACACACTCACATATATATAATTATAGTATATATTAATATATGATATAATAATTATATATGACTATAATATATATTAATATATAATATAACAATTATAATATATAATGCATATATAATATATATAATGCAATATATATATATATATATTATATATATAATATTAGAGAGAGAGAGTCCAAAGTCAGAGAAGAGCTTAAGCAGGACAAGGTGCTTGGATTTTATTTACTAAAGAAGAGTCCATTGAAGAATTCTGCACAAGAGAGTGACATAATCAAAATCCAACTTTGCCATGACCCTATCATTCCCGTGGACTTGTGTGTAGGTAAGGAGATCACCCATCACGTGGCCCCTGGTCCAGCAGAAGGAATACAACCCGGGAGCCTATTGGAAACGCACACTCCCAGCCAAGCTGAATCAGAAACTCTGGGAGTGGGGCGCATACTCTGTACTTTCGTGAGGCTCTGAGGGATGCTGGTGAATGAGGAATGTGGAGACCCGCCGGGTAATCCCTGAAGATGCATCATGTACTGACTTTTGGGGGGTGATAGGCATCCTGTCAGTCTTTGGTGGGACATTACATTGTACAGTGACTTTATGTCACCTGCCTGGTTAGTTGAAGCCATGTCACTGCTCACAGCTACTAACGAAGTCTCTAGAGAACTTTGTTCAGGTGACCAACACTATTTGCTATGTTGGATTTAAACTCGGGTAGATTTTATTAATCTTTTTTGGTATTGAGTGGATACCTTCCTCTCCTTGTGTATAAAAGAATGTAATCTAAATATACTTCTCCATAGGTGGGAAAAAAAAAAACATTCATATCATGGGAAGGATGGGTTGTTTTCAGGAACACATTGGCTATATCTTTACCTTTTACTGATAATTATTTAAACAGAGGGACTCTGTTAATCTCTTACAAAATATCAAGGAGATTGTGCCAGCGCCCCCACAGAGATTTAGGTGGATATTGGCTCTGTGGTAGAGTAAACACAGAGAAAGTCAATCTTCGGCACAAATCCTGGTTCAGGGACATTCTACATGCAGCTCCACACCTGTTTTCATTGACATCAAAGGTCAGATATTAAAAATAATTGAATTCCTCATCCTCCAGGTGAGCTCCACAAAGGCAGAGCTGGCCTCACCAGTGAGCTTCTCAGAAATGCTCGATCTCAGGCTTCAAGTCCGAATGACTGGTTTAAAATCTGTGTTTTACTTAAATCACGGGAGACATGGCTAGACACAATCACTGGTGTAGGCCCATAATAATAATCATAACCACAACATAGGAGGAGACTTCAGATTGCTGGCAATGGACTGGGTCACATGGCAGCGAACAGCATCCTTCCTGAAAGGACTTAGAATCCGTTTGGGAAGGAAGGACAGCGTTAATCTATATCGCAATTCAGCTCTTACTACGCCTATGGGGTTCCCAAATGAGCCATAATTCTGGTTCCCTAGAAACACATACTGGTGCAAAGTAGACCAAATATTTATACAAATCTAATGCAAGGCAGAACTCCTTCATTCTCCAAAAGTGTCATAAACAAAAGTAATGTAAGATTTCAGAGTGAAGACATGACATCTGCAAAGAAAGCGACGCTGCAGGAAGTGACATTTAGGCCACGCCTGGAGAAACAGGTGCCTGTCAGCGGTGCAGGTGTACCATAGAGTTTTCCAGGTTCCAGCTTCAAAGCAAAAGAAACTAACAGTGAACCAAAGAAGCATACTGTGTGGTACCAATTGTGGAAAATGAGAGTAAAAATAAGTAGTTTGCGTAAGAATGTTTATTCTTATTAGTGGACGGATACATGGAAGGAAGGTTGGATATAGCTACTATTTATTCAATTTCTCAAATGGGCCAGGTAGTGCATTATGTAATTTAATACTCATAAAACTTTGCAAAGTAGCGCTCCACTTTATTTGATAAGAAAATTGTGCCTTAGAGAGATAGAATAATTTGCTCCCGATCACACATTTTTGTAAATGGAAAAGCTAAGATTCAGTCTTAAAACTCCTTTCTGGGTAGTGTGGGTTGAGGAACAGCAGCTGATGGTAAAAAAAGGGGGCAGTGCATGGACCCAGGAAAGAGCCACTCTGAACTCTGGTTGCTGGGCAGGAGTCAGGGGGCTTGTCAGTGACCTGAAAAACACAGGTTGGAAAAGCTCAAGTATTAGAGGGACGATTCTTCACTTTAGTAGTAGGAATGCTGCTCAATTGTTGATGGTTGCTCTGTAACATCTGTCTTACTCATATTTCCACAATGTGGTCAGGCAGGCTGATTTTAGAGACACAAAGAGACAGGAAAATGACGGTTCTATAGCTTGTACAAATCTCTGGGCAAAAAGAAATGCAAAATGCAATTAAGTGTGGTAGGGTAGGAGGGGAAAGGAAAGTCAATACAGATTGTGTCACTGTGTCTCCAGCGGTGGCCACCGGTGCATTGGTCCATCAACTCCGTCCTGAGCAATGAATAAATATTTGATGATCCACCGGTTGAACCCAGGAAGGTGTGAATATCTTAGAGAAAGCCTCCTTTCTCATTTTGATATAAGGGTTCAATTGCAACACAACATTCAGGTTTTTCTGCCCAAGAATTCATGCAACTGTCCATTATGAACTCTGAGAGACAAACAAATTGAGGCGCCCAGCTGACTCAGTTAAGCGTCCGACTTTGGCTCAGGTCACGATCTCACAGTTTGTGGGTTCGAGCTCCACATCGGGCTCTGTGCTGACAGCACAGAGCCTGCTTCGGATCCTCTGTCTCCCTCCTTCTCTGCCCCTCCCCCACTTGTGCACATATGCACGTACTCTCTGTCTCTGTCTCAAACATGAATAAACATTAAAAAGAGAGAGAGACAAATCGACAATTGCTAAGAGAACTTGTGGATTCGAAATGATGTATGGGTGCACCTTTGAATGAATAAACGGTCTTATGCAGGTTTTTATATCTGCACATTTTACTGCAGCAAAGATTTATATTTATTGTGATAACCTAGAGACTCTACAGACCCCAAAGCACTCTCTGGAATATTATGTTTAGTACAGTTACAATGCTAAGCTACAATATTATTCAAACTAGCTGATATGTCCTATATTTTAAGGTGCCACATTGACCTTTGGTTAGTGACAGTTCTTACTTTAAACAACAAGCTATGACACACAACAGGTAATTTACTCCACGTGGATTAAATGACATCTGATTGTCTGCACTTCCAATTTTCAAATGATGGGTTATCATTTGTACTTCTGCCTGTTCCTGAAGTTTTATCTGATCTTTATGTCTTCCATATATAAGAGACATTTTCCAGGTTTATAAGCTTGTAGCTGGATGGTGTGGGGAAATTGGTGAGTCACAGTTGCCCCAGTCTGTCCCAGCTGCTACCCTGTGAGACAGTGGGTGTTACGATGATCGTAGCATATGTCTTTATATGTGTTGCTTCCAAGTACAATGAGAACAGCAATCTCAAATTGGGATCTGAAGACCTCTTAGGAGTCTCTAGTTCTCTGTGCCTTGGTTCTAATTTTGTGTTTTCATTTTATGATTATATAACGCTGTGTAAGCAAATACTGTATTATCAGCATGGCCACCTTCTTTGCATTGTGTTTAAGATTCCATCGGCTATAAGTAGCACTACCGTAATATCCCCAGGCTAGTGAGAAAAAGGTGCAAGTGAACTTGACCCATTGGGGCCAAAGGAAGGTAAATTATATCAGTGTTTCCTACAGAAGAGATTTTTGCCATGGTTTTTAATAGTGCTTCATCAGAGTATCGTGGACATGTTAAAGGATATTGATAGTGATAATAATATTATTAATGATGATGATTTGTGCCGGAAGAGTCCATTTTGAGTGGCAATTTGTTACTGAAATTCATCACACTAATTGATGTTTTCAGAAATTCTCATTTATATAATTCTGTATGCATTTAATTTGTTGGCATTTTTTTTGTAGTTGTATACAGGCTGTAAGCGTTTCTAATTTTATAATTGTGTGATTTTAAAATCATAATTTGAACAACAAACTAATCAGCCCATGGATCCTTGAGAATTTTTGGTTGTTTTACAAGAGGTTAAAACACTGTTAGAGCTTATTGGTGACGAGAGAACCCTGATCCACGTATTTGGTTGCCCCTCGCACATAATAACCCTCATCATGTAGATATTGTGGATATTGTGAAGTGTAGATAATCTGCATCACCAGGCGTGAAGCAACCACTGTCTCCAGGTAAGTGTCCTTGAACTTTCTGGTTGTTTTGACAACTTCCTGCTGCCATTCTTCTAACCTCACCTTGTTGAAATGTCAACTACAGCTTTAAAATTAGCGGCTGTGCTTTAGGGTCTCCGTGATTTCGAGGCTCTCATGAATACCCCCAGCATGAGAGGTACATTAGGAAGTTTCCAGCGTAATGAGACCATTTCACCAAGGAGGCAAATTAGATCCAGAGAGAGGTGACCTTGCTCCAGATCGATGGCCAGCAGAAAGCACCACACGGGATGAGAGGTCAAGCAGTCTTCATTAGCAATGTGGACGGAGTTATTTATGAGATAGCTGTTATATTACCAGAGAGCCGGATGTCAGAACGAGGTAAGTAATAAGCAAGTGAAACAGTCCTGGTTCAAACTCCATGCCATGCTGACATCAGTCCTTCAGGCTCATTTACATGCTGTCTCCATCTATTTTTCTGCTTTTTTTTTTGAAACTAGTTTCTACTTCTCATTTTTTACAACTAGAGAATCTAGAATTTTTCAATATGCATTTGGTAGCATTTTATTCCATTTGTTTTCTGTCCTGGCCTGTGTTTTCAATGTTTCAGAATCTTTATAGGCTTTCCCCCACTGTAGAGCGATCACTATCTTCAGTATTTCTTAGTCCTTTAAAACATTGCTAATTTGGAAAAAGGGGTATATAAACTTCTACAAATCAGTTTATGCATCCCCCTCCCCCCTCGCCCCAGAAGCCAGGGTAGTCTCGTTCAAAGACAGATACAGGTTTTAAAAGCATTGATTCAAGCACTTTTGTCAACTTCACGAAGGCTATAGAATTGGTAGATTTTTTTTTTTCCTTACAGATTTCAAGATAACCTATTAGTTGTTTCTTAGGCATATTATTGATTAAATTGAATGGGACCCAAATACTGGAGCGGTGGTGAGCATGTTGGGAAGTTATAAACCATAGTAAGTCTCATTGGAAATCGCTAGTTAGTCCTCAGTTCCCTGGTTCGTCATGCCTTTCTTTTTCTAGAACCAGTCGTGCTTCAGTAAATGTGAACCAGTACCACAAGGGCATGAAAGGGTTCACCTTTTACCAGTGTGACCTAAAACACTCCGTTCAGAACAATGTTTTTCTGACCAGAACCTTCTCTAACACAGCCATTGGGGATATTGTGAAACTACTAATTCTGAATCAATATATCTGCGGGGGGTCGCACGGGGTGGGGGCGGGGATCTGAGAGTCCATGTTTCTAATGAGTGTCTGATGTGTGGCTCCTCGACTTCCACATTTTGAGTGTGAAAAATTAACACTGTAGTATTAGTTGAGAAGTACATTCTGGATGAATAAATAAGTGAAAGAACAAACACATAAATGGATAAGTTAGAAGCTAAATGCAAAGTCTTAAACTAGAAATATGTGCATAGAACATTGTACATACGATCGTTCCCCTCTTTGAGAATTTATCAGGACAATCTTTAAAAGTGAGATGCATCCAGGCATTAGAAATAGAAGTCCATAGGGGTTCCTAGGTGGCTTAATCAGTCAAGCATCCAACTCTCAGTTTTTGGCTCGGGTCATGATCTCAGGGTTCATGGGATTGGGCCCCACAAAGGGCTCTGTGCTGACAGTGTAGGGCCTGCTTGGAATTCTCTCCCTCCCTCTCTCTCTGCCCCGCCCCTGGTCACACCACACGCATGCTCTCTCTCTCAAAATAAACTTAAAAAAAGAAATGTAAGTCCATAATTCCATGCATATAAATATTAAATACGTTTATGTCCTTCTAAATATTTCACAAGAGCAGGTACACCTAAATTAATAGTAGGGCTAATAACATTGATTTTTCTATTTTTTGTCTACTGATATTTAAATTTTGTAGATCTACACTATTGTATTACCAGGGACAAACATAAACACTATCACATAGTATCTCATCTACTGTGTAAAATAAGACATTCCCTTGGGTGATAAATCTTCTCAGTCATAATTTAAAGCACGAAATCTATGTTAATCAATTACTACTCAAGTTTACTTTATAAACCAATAGTATGCAGTGGACATTCTAACTCTGTGTTGTGGTGAGCCACAATTATGATTAAAAAATCAATTATTTTGATTAAAACTCATTTTCTTAGTATACAGGAAATATTTATTGGTGTCTTCAAGTTTGTGATTTTGAGGTGAAGCCTCAAATCTAGATGATTCATGAATTATCTCTAATCAATATGTGAGTAAGCTGTTGAATATGCAATTACGATGACCACAGTTATACTTGGCCTGAACAGCACTCAGCTTGCAAATGCCTTTCAAATGGCCTCTGTCAAGCTGGTCTCAAGCCAAATGGACATTTCATGATTGATTTTTCTAATTAGTCTCCTCATCATATTGGAACTTAAGTCACCTATATAGTTCAATTTTTAATGCTCCTAAGACACTATAATCTTTTAGGATTTATAAGACAGGTGTAAAATAATGCTGTTTTTAACAGAACCAGAGCAAACATTGTCAGTGAATCTAAATTAGGGCACCTAGATATTTAACACCCATATGCGGCTCTAATTGTGGTGTGGAGGTAGAAGACTTCCCTGGTAATTCCAGTTAATCAAGAAAGGAATTCATATAGTTGGAGGTGGAAAAAAGGATCAATGCAGTTTTCAATTAGACTCTCTTGTTAGCAGTAACACCGAACACTTACTTTAGCCGTATCTTGGAGCATTTATTTTCCTGTAAATCGCCCAATGCCAGATAACAAATCAATGGACAGTGGAAAAACTATTTTAAGTGAATATTTTTGAGGAAAATGTCTTAGAATTTTTTTAATTAGATAATTTTAAAGCTATCTGCAGTTCTGTAATTGAGGGCTCAAGGTAGTGCAAAAATTGTTTTCTTTTAATCAGACAAACTTAAACGTATGCTGGTCTTCATGAATGTCACAGCCATAAGAGATATTTCGCCGATGGCACTGTAATATCTAGTTGCTGCCAAAAGCAGAGAAAACCCAGAGTGAAATTTACAGGGGGTGGGATGGGAAGGAAGCAAGACACAAGGCATAGGAAGTAGAAGATGGGTGTATGCCTCTCCTTTTCGAATATTCTTGAATTTCATTTGTAACGGAAAACATTTTAATAAATGTGAGGGTTTTACTTTTTTTTTTTAAATAAAACTTTAGAACAAGATATCAAACTGTCATAATAGTTTCCAGAGGCTGATTTAGGTCTTGCCAAGTCTAAAGGTCATACGATTTGGGTGACCCTCTACCGAATAAAGATACAAAATTATGAATATTATATTAAGTTTAAAATTGACATTTTTAAGAATTAGGCAAGAAATCACAAGTTACACCTGTTTCCAATGCTGAACAATTCTATAACCATCAGAAATATTGGGGGTGGGGGGGGTGGGAATCTGAAAACAAAGTGGCCTAGTAGTCCTTTTACCTCTGACAAATCCTATAACAGGTATTTTTCTACAGCTTTGGCAGATTGATCACCTCTTCACGTGATCCTATGATTTTGTAATACTTTTTGGTAGAGACAACAGAATGATCATCTGGGATACTCTTAGTCAAATACTTTTTCAAACTTGTTTTATAAGTATCACTCATATTGGCAAGTTGTAGGTGAGTGTGACGACACATTTTGGTGACGTCATGCGCGTTGTTACTTGGGAAAGCTTCCGTCGAGTTACTTTCACTGAGTAGCATCTGTCTCTATCCATATCAACAACTGTTTTCTCATGCCCATGGCTTACCTTCTTCCAGTGTCTGTCACTTAGAGCACATCCTCGCTCTAGAAATCCTGTGGTCGGCACTGTGTGCCAGGATCGAGCCGAGGTCGCACAGGAATTATCTTAGGAGGACTAGTGACAACTCAGCTATACGTGAAAGTGAGGAAAAAATGGAGTGGGGAGAGCAGTCTTCACCATTCATATGCAAAGTCTCTTATTTTGCAAAATCCTCCAACCACAGGATCCTAGGTGCACACTCGGAGAGGGCAGCTTCCAGGGCTAGAAAGGGTCTGTGCGAGTGACTGGATCTGAAGCCTACGATTCGCTAGCTTTGGGGGAAACATTTCTCTAATGATTTGTGTAGGTAAATGCTAAGATATAAAAAGTGTAGAATCTTCTCCCACACATCTTCTTGAAGAGGGAGGTGGAAGACAGTTTTTTCTCTTTAGCAATTACGGGTGAGTGATGTGTAGCTGGGGTGCTGGATTATTGAATGTTCAGGTATCCGAGTAAATGTTTGACCTCAACTATTTGGTTTAACCTTATAAAATGTAACTGCCCATTCTAAGCACTGTAAAGACATCGTATATTTTGGGCTGTTACCTTTCACTTACAAATGTTATCTTTTGTGTGTGTGTGTGTGTAATCTGAATTGCCTTAATGTAAAGAAGGACTTCTCAGCATGTATATGATAAAACCTTACCGAAATGTGACCAGCCTCTATATTTTTTTTTCCTTTTTTGCTCTCATATTACTAACACTATCATGTACTATTATGAAAATAATTGATATGCTTTTGGAAACTAATTGGAAAATAATCAAATATTTCTTCAGAGCTTGGCATTCTGACAATTTTGTAAAATTTATACCGAAATAATAAATATACCAATAGCTAACCTGCACTGAGCACCTTCGAATAGGTTTGCAGATGAGGCCATTAAGGCTTATGGAAATCACTCATGTGCCCTAATCACATAGTTATGAACTTAAAGAGCTGTGATTCCATCTCAGGTCAGAATTGTGTGACTTGGAGGCTAGTTTTGGGGGCGGGAAGGTACAGTGGAAAGTTCATGGGTTATGGAATCCGAGAGACGTAGCTTCAAAAACCTGCTCACTCGTTGAGAGGACTTCATTTTCCTCACCTGGAAAATGTTCATGACATCAATTTTGCATGTTGTCAGGAGAATTCTATCACAGCATTTAGTCCATATCAGACACTTAGGAAAAGTTTTTTTCTGCCACTCTGTGAATATGAACATTTTTTTCATAAACCACACACTCGACATTGTAGTGTTTTAGTCCCTGGAAAGACTCAAGACAAAAACCTTGCATTACTATAGGCATCAGATATTCCTTCTCTTTGGAAAATGCTCCTAACGTGTTCCTTCAAGTGCTCTCTGAGGCAAGACTCATCTGGAGTAAACAGGTGTTATTTAACTTAGGGGTTGAAAACATGCTTCATTTTCTGGGACGGGGAAATACGCCACATGCTCTATTTCATGTAATATTTATTCAAAATTCCCTGTGAGTTAGGTATTATTCTATCCTTTGAGAGATAAATTTTATTTTTTTTACACTTATTTATTTAAATTCAAGTTAGTTAACACACATTGTGGTATTTATTGATTTCAGGAGTAGAACCCAGTGATTCATCGATTACGTGTAACACCCAGTGCTCATCCCAACAGGTGCTCTCCTCAATGCCCATCACCCATCTAGCCCATTCCCCCAGTCATCTTCCCTCAATCAACCCTTAGTTTGTTCTCTGTATTTAGGAGTCTCTTATGGTTTTCCTCCCTCTCTATTTGATCTTATTTTTCCTTCCTTTCCTCTATGTCCATCTATTGTGTTTCCTAAATTCCACATATGAATGAAATCATATATGTGTCTTTCTCTGTTGACTTATTTCACTTAGCATAATACACTCTAGTTTCATCCATGTCATTGCAAATGGCAAGATTTCATTCTTTTTGATCACTGAGTGATATTCCATTATATACACTCACACACACATACACACCACATCTTCTTTATCCATTTGCCAGCCAATGGCCATTTGGGCTCTTACCCTAATTTGGCTATTGTTGGGAGCACTGCTATAAACATTGGGGTGCATGTGCCCCTTCAGATCAGCATTTTTGTATCCTCTGGGTAATTACCTAGTAGTGCAATTGCTGAGTCTCAGGGTAATTCTGTTTTTAATTTTTTGATCAATGTTATTTTAATTGCAGAGATGTGAAGTGCCCCGTCCTATCTGAGTTAGGAAGCTGAGACTCTCTACTCTGGACTGGCCCCAAAATCAGAACAGTTGGTGGGCAATGTGCAAGTTCATCAGTGTTTGGAAATTCAGGGACATGAATTCTCAGCACCCATAGAAGTGTCCACTGAATACCAGCTGGTAGGGTCCCATCAGAAATGCCTTTGATATAATATTATTTCTGTGGAGATTTGGAACTCAACCACACCTGTGTGGTTTCTCAGAGAAGGACACAAATGGGTGGCACCACTGTGGACACCCTGGGTCACTCCGGGGATGGAACAAGGGACTCAGGGGGATCAGGTGAATCCCAGGTGTTGGCAGGGCTTTTGCAGCCCTGCATGAAGGTAGGACCTCCATAAAGGCTCTGACCTTTATGTTCTGCATATTTTCCTTATGCCAAAACTTACTCAGCTCCAGTACAAGTTGGGAGTGAGGCTGTAAGCATGGGGAAAGAAAAGTTGAACACAGAACATTCTGCCTACCCATCACCTTTGATCGTCAGGAAAGGGGCTCTACTTTTCTCTGTTAAATGCACCTGATAATATTCTTCTCTCCATTCCACTTTTTGCACCACATTCAAAGTCATGTTCCTAAAATTCTCACTTACTTAAAACCCTATAATGGTCCCTATAATGGACTGAGTTGTGTTTCCTCAAAATTAGGGGTTGGAGCCCCCAACATGACTGTATTTGGAGATGGATGGAGCCTTGAAGGGGGGAACTGAGTTAGAAAGAGGTCAGGGGGGTGGGGCCAAATCTGGTAGGACCACTGCCCTTATAAGATCAGGAAGAAGCACCAGGCAGTAAGCATGCCTGGAGAAGAGGCCCCGTGGGGACCAGGGAGGAGGTGGCTCTCGGGAAGCCCAGGAGGTAGGAGAAAGCAAACCTTCTGACAACGTGATCTTAGACTTCCAGCCTTCAGAGCCGTGAATAAATATTTTCCTATTGTTGAAGCCCTCCATACCGAGAGCACTGGCTGTGGCAGCCCCAGTGTGCTGCTGCCGTGCAGGGCCCTTACCTGCTAGTGTGGGATAGAACTCCACTCTCCATCTTGTCACAAAGGGCCTTTCTAGTTCCAGTTTCCCAAACCACTCTAGCCTAGAGACGGATCCTCTGTCCCCTCTGGAGCAGGTTCTCTCTTGGAGAGTAAGAATTCCGACACCTCCCTGGGTGTAAAACTTCCTCGTCATCTGTGCCCCCCGTGGACCTCAATCTCTGCGAGTGTAGTCAGGACGCCTTCACAGCTGCCTCTCTCCACGGGGCCCCCAGCTGTTTCTACCATGTCCTCCCCCTTCAAACGCCTCCCACTAAATTGGAATCGTATGTCTTCTCCAAGACACCTGGAGCTCCTCGAGGGTGGGACCAAGTTTCTATCTATCTCTGTTTTCCATTGTCTAGCTGAGGGTCTGCCCAATGGTAAATGAACAAGAGGCATCTGGTGAATTAACGGGTGCAGTTCTCCATATTATTAAGATTTTCCAAGCAGATTAATTTTAACATCCAGTAAAATGTCTGATGTTTCTTTGCAAATTGGACTGATAAGATTGCTTGTCTTTTATCAAAAGTGAAATTCTATCCTTCCAATATATTAGCTATCAAAATGCTCCAAAGGAAGATCTGATCCATATATTCAATAACTTATAAAACTGTATTGTTAAATTATTGAATTGACCCTGAAGCCACACTACAGAAAATGAAATAATAGTGATTCAGAAGGAATTTTTGGATTTCAGTGCCTTTGACTTTAGAGATTTTGTTTTTATTTCCTTGTTGTCTATATTCCTGAAGACTTCACAACAGATGAGTATCCAATACCTCTACCTTTACGGCCATGTGTTGACGATAATGTTGAGTCTGCTTTTGTACATGGTAGGGCCACATTAGAAACAGTGTCCCAATCCTTTTCAGACTTTGATCTGTGTGAATTTATAGTCTAAATGCATTTCTTTTGATAGGTAAGGAGCATTTGCTAATTACTTAGAAAAAAAATTTTTCAATAGCATAAAACATGGTAGGGTTTTACTTCTACTTCTGAAATTATAGGCTATGGATTTCTAGAAGATCAACATCTAATAACCCTCTCCAATTTTTTTATTCAATTGTTGCTTTATCATTGTTTACAAATCTCTCGGAGAAAACACCTTAACAACAGTCTTCGTTGCTACTCTCGAGACCTTGATTTTTGGGTCTTGAATTATTAGAAGTCAAACTTCTAATACATTGGTGATCTACAGATGAAATCTACATTTGGCATATTAAGCTCTGTTACAGTTGTAGAATTATAGTAATTGTGGCAGCTGGATTTACAAGGGATTTTGGTCATAAGAAATAGACGTTTCAAGGACAATGCAATTAGTAATGTATATGCATGCCTAAATGATGTAAAGATACGCTTTTATTGTGGTAAAACTATTTATATTGAAGATCTTTGAAAATATTACACATTCACAAGCATAGGCATTATTTCCAGGTCCTTGTAGACCTTTTCAGCTCCTTGTAGACGTACTATTCATTTCACCTTGGACACTCCCACTCACCATCCCATAGCCTGGACCTCCATAGGCTCTCCAGCTAGAAATCACATCCCAGCAGCCCCCCCACCCCTTCTGTGCACAGTGAGATTAATACGCTACATGATCGAGCACTTGACCTTGCTTGTATCACAAAGATCCTGTTAGATGATGCAGCTGGGCCATTATTAGCTCCGCTTTCTCCAGCTGGGCACTTGATACAACAGGAGTCCTGGCAAGGTCAGGAGGGAGAACTAGCAAAGCACCTTGTGTTTCATCTGCACTCGTCGATAATCATCTCCTAAATGACACTCCTTTTTAATTATGCATTTTGCACATGAACATTGCATTAAGGTAAAAAAAAAAAAAAGGGTTTTGGTATGGAATGAAATAAGCTTATCTATCAAGATTGTTGACAGTTCACCCAACTGAGTAATCACTATGCTTTGAATTTGGATACAAGATCTTTGCTTGAAGATCAACTTGTCAGGTTTGTGTTAACAAGGCATTTGTATGTGGGTATATTTAGCAGATGAGCACATTTTCCTCAGGACCCCTAACTTAATCTTTAGGCTCTGATTTGAAGTTTCAGATTAAGTCTGTTAAAAAAAAAAAACAAAAACCTTACAGTATGGTAAATATTTTACACAAATAGTGTTTGCTGTTCATGTTACCCTGTTTAGATAAAGGTCAATTTGTTTTTAATTGTACAACAGTGCAGAATAATAACTGTATCATAAATCTGTTTTGGGCTTTCAATTTCTTTGCCAGAAGCTAGGCTTCTGTCCCAATCAGATAAAAATTCTGAAGGCACTATTTTTTCCCCTCAAATTTATCCTGTTATCAACAGCACTATTTCCAAACTGTAATTTTTGCTAAGTGGGTTCTTTGTTCACTCATCGCCCCATGGAAGCATGAAGAAGACTTGACGTTTCCAAGTTCTTTTTGCATATGTAAGGAACTGAGGCATAGAAGCACAAAAGACTTTCCTAACACCACACACCCAGTTCATGTACTGGCCTGGGTCACTAGCTCCAGTCTTCTCCTGGAGTCAAAGCTGTTTCCTGCAAAATCTCTGGTTACTCTTTTCCTCAGGGACAAAGATAATGGATCTTAACTCCAGGTCAACAGAAGTGCTCTGAACTCTATATTCATGTTAGAGTTACTTGGGGAGCTTTGCTTTTCTTTGCCCAGCCCTACAGAGACTCTGATTTAATTGGTTCAGGAGAAGGTCTGGGTATTGGAAGTCCTTAAATACTACCAGGTGATTTTAATGTGCAGCCAGAGATGAGAAACCAGGGTCTAGAACTAAATTCTAATTCTGTGAATACAATACCTAATATTCACGGATGTTTCAGACAAAATAGCATGTCCTTGGATGCTTCTAGAAAGAACCATTACTCTATTTTTGTCCTGAAAAGGATCACCTGGCAGTGGAAGAAGGCTGCCTTGTGGGTCTCCCAGGTGGCTCTATTACTCTGCAGGCACAAGGACCTTGATTTCCCCACAGTCAGCTGTTCCTTGTTGATAAGCACCTTTGGGAGCTCAAACACTTCCAGTGTCTGGAACGTTCTCTAAGAATGCCTTCAACTTCACCCACTCAGTATAGTTTTGGTAAAGTGTTGAATTTCTAACAGATACTCGGCTTGAGTGGAATTGTGTCCTAAGAATAGATGAGAAAATGTTTAGGGTTGAATTTGAAAGGTGCCTACAGTCCTCGCTCTTGGGAATGCTCAGGGCTTTTCTGAAAGTTAGCAAATGAATTTTTCCTTAGATCGGGTCCACTGAAGACTGTTTTAATGCCTCCAGAGTCTAATAGAACCCGAGAAGTGATATGGTGACTGGATTATTGCTGTGTTAATGCTTAGTGAATCAGTATGGATTGAGTCAGAGTTTAGCCACTGGGGGCAGACACTGTGGAGTTAGCACGAGGTTCAAATTCCAATTCTATTCCCTATTTATGTAATCTTGGTAAAATCTCCTCACCTTCCTAAATTGTAGCCACCTCTGGAGAACAGGAATGATCACTACCTAAAAGGCACCAGATTAAGGGTTTAGCAAGGGTGTCACATATAGATGATTCTTAATAATTTATTACAAGATCTGTCTCAGGAGTCCATAAACAAGAGCCTTGCCAATTCTTCCCCACTGGTTTTTGTAAAGTTTTACTGGAATACAACCACACTTAGTTGTGAATGTGTTGTCACTGATGTTTCCACATACCAATAGAAGCACTGAGTAGTGACAGAATATGTAGGTAATTACCTAAAATAATTACCATCTGGCTCCATAAAAGGAAAATCTTGAACGGATGATCTTCTAAATTACTGCTATCATGTTTAGCAAACCAATAACTGACCATGATAGGTTTTTTAAATAATTAAAATTATATCAATGTTGCTTTACTTTGATTAAAAAGTTTAACAGCTTAAGTTATGACTTGTTACTTTTGTAGTGATTCACAGAGAAGCAACAAACCTCATAGAAAATTGAAAACATCAATTTAGGATGTCACGCAAAGCTAAGCAAAAGAAGTCAGACCAATACAATATGATTACACTTCTATGTGGAATTTAAGAAACAAACCAAATGAACAAAAGGGGAAAAAAGAGGCAAACCAAGAGACATTCTCCTAACTCTAAGAATAAACTGATGGTTACCAGGGGGGAGGTGTGTGTGGGGGGGTGCTGGGGGAAATAGGTGATGGGGATTACGGAGGGCACCTGTTGTGATGAGCACTGGGTGTTAAGCATCGAATCACTATATTGTACACCTGAAACTGATATCACACTACGTTAACTAGAATTTAAAAACGTAAAAGCAAATTGTTCTGTTGATAGAAATTCTGTCAGATCAGAAATACCATATGGTTGATTTCAGAAAGTCTGCTCTTAGCCATAAATAAGCTTTATTTCAATGTACGTGTGTGTGTGTGGGGGGGTGTTGGTGTGTGATGCAAATACATGAACACATGTACTTGCATGAATTTGCAAAAAAGGAGGGGTAACAAAGAATAGAGAAGAGAAAGCCAGTGAAGATACAATTAGTAAATGGAGACCATGGACATGTTTTAGGCAAATTGAGACTCCAGATAATAGTCTACGTGATGGCAGTGATAGGTGAAGTAAATCCTTTCTTCCCTCATTTCTCTGATGATACAGCAGACTCTGGAGAGATGTTTCTCAGAAGGTTTTCATCTTTGAGAACAGTAGAAATTTGTACTTCAGCTCTGTTCACATAATTTATAGCGTCCTGCGATCGGATATTGTCCTTATAACCATTCCATTGGCAGCTTCAAGCTTTTATATTTTCATTGAACAATATAAATGTCACTAGGGTGCCAATAAATACTGACAAACCCCTGACAAAGGTCAGATTGATTCTATAACTCACACACCTGCCTGATTCTAATGGCTTCTCAGGATTTTTCTGTGCATGCTGTTAAGATGGTCTCCCAGAGGAATCTTTCATTTTTCTTGCATGTTCATACCTCCTAATAAACCTTAGTGTCTGTATTAGTTGTATACTGGAAGCTATTTGCTTCAGGAACAGGATATAGTCAAGGAAACCACACATATAATTTCACTTGCTTTGGGATATATCAAGTTGTGTTTCATTTAATAGATTAATGTAAGCTTTATCAATGGGCACTCCCTATACCCTGCTGAACAGCTATCAAATCCATTATGTCTTCCCAAAGATGCTGGTCATACCATTAGCAACCATCCCCAGCACCTAACCAGAAATCCAATTTTCTTTTTCCCACCTTGTGCACATTTGCCACCATATTCTGAAGCTGCTGTCCCTCTAGATGACCCATGTCAGCTCTTTGTTCTCTGACAGTCCTGTTGTGTGGGCTCCCTTCATCCTCTGCCTCCCTGGCCTCACTCCCCCTGCTGCTTTCCAGGACCCCACTGGGAATCCTACGTATGGGAGTTCCAATTAGTGTCGCTGCTTGCTCTGGTGCCTTCAGCACTCCCCCTTTTCTGGTTCTTGAGTTCAAGTCCTGCAGTCTGGCTTCCAAGCCCTCCAAACCTCTTTGTGTGTCCCCTCTCCAAAGCTGAGTTTCTGTTTATCTTTAAGGAAGGTACCCTAGACCCCATCAGAACTACCTTTGACTCACCTCAAGACCCTCTCCAGCATTGATACAGACACTCATCACAATATTGTCCACATTCATTCCTAACTCAGTTTCCCAACCACAAAATCTCTTGTGCACACTTAACCCTCCAAAGCTGGTATGACTTTCTTCAAACTTCAAATGGCATTTGTGATAGGACAGTGTAATTGCCTGCTTTCTCACCTGTATTCTCCATTAGAAGGGTAAGTATGATATCTCCCTTGTTCACCTCTATTTCTAGTGTCTACATGGTGCCTGGCAAATACTGGATGTCTAGTAAGTTGTTGAGTGAATGCCCAAATCCTTGGAACCACAGGCAAGCTAGGCAAGAATTCTTTGCCACAGAGAATCTTCCACATCATTAACCAATGTCTACACACTGGGTCCACTGCTCAGTCTCTGGTGTGCAGGGAACACATTCTATTCACCTCTCCTTCAACATGTCTAGTTTAACTAGTACCAGACCAAAAAGAGTAAATTTTGGATCCCATTTTTACTCCATGAAATTCACAAAGAAACAAAACCATATCCATTCGGAAGATCAAGTCTTGTTATAAATAGAACATCAGTAAGTGAATATTTTAATGTCTAAGCATCCTACAATTTGAAATGAGTTGGTCATCAAAAATTTCTCCTGTGCCCACACATGTGGCATTTAGCATGAAAATGACCATTTTATGCTAGCAAGTTTCTCAGCCTTGGAATTTTGATATACATGAGGACAAAGTAGATATTTTTATGTGGTCTCTACAAAAGCACAAAAATGTCCATGAGACTGGTACTCTTATTTACCTACATCTTATACAAATGAAGGCCAATCATAGGAGACATTGCCCCAGTGGAGTCGGATAAAATTGTAATTTAAAGGAGAATGTCCATAATTTGCTGATAAGCATTAAAACTTTTTAACAAAATCAGAATACATTCTTACATGTGTGCATGCATACTTGTAGAACTGTGTGTATCAGGGAATCAAGACTGACTATGGCGTTGAACCTGCACATGACCTCACACAGCCTCAAGTGTGGGTGCTCCTGTGTAGATCCTCGGGGGCACTGGCAACTATTTTTTTTTTTATTCTCTGGTGTCCTTTCATGTCCTTTGAGCTCAAGACCTGTAGCAGAACATGCCACTCTGGACACGCGTGAGGTCTTTGTAACAATTCTATGAGGAATATATTTATTACTCTTCGTCTATCCAGGCTTTCATAATGCACATACTGTCCACACAGCGCAGATGATATTGCATGTTAAACGGAAGGGTGTTTAGACTTGTCATAAGCATATAAAAGGAAAGTGTGGGGCTTGCCGAATAAACTTACCTACTCATAAAGCAAATTTTAAGGCACCCGAGTTTACAAATACTAAGAAAATGAGGGCAGAATGGTAAAACAACTTGGGATTTCTTTCATTGTGTTTACTTTTCCTGGAAGGTAGGAAAACGACGTAGAAACCCATCTTTGGTGTGGGAGCTAAAATCTCCAGAAGAATCTGACTTTGTGTCTATTTCACTAGACTGTATATGTGTGGTTTATACTTTGTAATTTATATAGATGAACATATTTATATAGCCGATTATTTTCTTATTGTCCCAATTGGTAAATGCATTTGTTTTTTTTTTTTTTTTGTTGTTGTTGTTGTTGTTGTTTGTTTTGAGCAATACTTATAAATGAAATTCTGTAACACAAGCTAAAAAGTGCCACTTTCCTGTTGGTTTACAATTAGTTTCAATTGACAATGTCCAGATTGTAGAGGAGATCAACCATACAATGGTATATGGTACTTGATCGATAAGTTTGTGTGAATAAATTTCATCAATGAATTGGAGTTTTTGTAGACTTGAAGGCATTGATTCAATGTGCATCAGTGATCAAAAGACCTATAAATCCTAAGGATTCATTTACGGCAGGAGTGGAAACTAATTACAGGTGCGCGCGCACACACACACACACACACACTATTCATATAAAGCTATAGTGTATTTTGGGGCACCTGGGTGGCTCAGTCTGTTAAGCGTCTGACTTCAGCTCAGGCCCTGATCTCACAGTCCGTGAGTTCAAGCCCCATGTTGGGCTCTGTGCGGATAGCTCAGAGCCTGGAGCCTGCTTCAGATTCTGTGTGTCTGTCTGTCTGTCTCTCTCTCTCTGCCCCTTCCCCATTCACACCCTGTCTCTATCTCTCTCAAAAATAAATGTTAAAAAAATATAAAAAAATCTATAGTGTATTAGTACTGAGGAGATCTCAAATTTGATTCCATGTGTAGGACACTGCATCTTGTATGATTCAGTGCTCACAATAAATCTATGAGGTAGGAAATAATTTATTTCCATTTTTAATGAGAAAAAATGAGACATAAATTGCTCCTTTACCTGGTAATCTGCATTTTCTGGAATGAACCCATGTGAGTGAGGCCTAAGCTTTTAACCATGCTGTTAGTTTTGTTTATATTAAGGATTTTTAGAGAATTTCTTAGCCAAAGAGACAACGTACGTTCTCAGATGTTCTCAGGCTTTTGATCAATTCAACAAAATAAAATATGCATATGGAAATGTGCTTATGTTCTACATTCAGAATTGAAAATGCTCACAAATGGAATTTTTGAAACTTCAGCTCAGGGTCATGTAGTAGAATATCCACCCCCGCAAGAACTGGCCATGCTCTTGGAATCCTAAATCTCGTTGCCCAAGTAACCATACTCTTCAACCAGCGTTTGTTAATTTTTCCTGTGTTTTGGCACTTTATGTAATGGAACCATACGTCTTGCATTGTTTTTAGTTTCTTTCACTCAAGGATAGGTTTGTTGTCTTCATCCAAGTGTTGTCTACATGGAGTCTGTTCCTTTTTGTTGCTGTGCAGCATTTTATTTTGTGAATACACCATAATTGATGCATTTCTTCTGTTGATGGGCATTTATATAACGTCTAGTTGTGAGGATTACACATAGTGTCATTTTGAATATTCTAGCATGTCTTAGGTGAATAAACAAACACCTTTTGGGTGTATGCCTACAAATGGTATGGTGTCCTGGAATATGACTTTGTTCAATTTAGAGTCTGGCGACCGTTTGACAAAATACATGTGCTAACTCATGGTGTTGGGCAGTGTATGGGACTCTGTTGTTCTCCAACCTTGCTAATAATGTTCTGTTTTCTTTATAGTGATATAGTGGTATCTCCTTATGGAGGTTTTATTTGACTTCATCTAATAAAGTTAAGCATCTTTTCACGTTTATCGGATTGGTTCTCTTGATCTTTCTCCAAGAATTGTCCCTTCAAGCCTATTGCCTTTTTGCCCCCTATGGGTTACGTCTCTTTGTTAATGATTCATAAGGCTTCTTTATACATTCTGTAAGTCAGTCTTTAATTAGGTATACGAATGGTGATCATCCTTTCTCTGTGGCTAAAAGTGTCTTTTGATGCATAGAATTTCATAAATTTAATATGGTTTAACTTTTAATCTCTTCTGCTTGAAAACGCTTGGCCTACTCAAAGGTCATGAAGATGTTAGCTGGTGTTGGGCTCTAGGAAATTGCTCATTTTACTTCTAGATCCAGAATGATAGAGGGTCTAGATACTGTTTTTTACACGTGGATATGAAATTCACCCTCTACTGATGACCATTTTTTTAAGTTTATTTACTTTGAGAGTGAGAGAAAGATGAGGAGGGGAGGGAGAGGGGGAAAGAGGGAGGAAGTGAGAGAATCCCAAGCAGGGTCCATGCTGTCAGTGCAGAGCCCAATATGGGGCTTGAATGCACAGACCGTGAGATCATGACCTGAGCTGAAATCAAGAGTCTGACGCTTAACCCACTGAGCCACCCAGGTGTCCTGTGACAACCACTTACTGAGAAGCCAGTCTTTTCCCCACTGGACAGAAAGGCATTTCTTGAATGAGTCCCTCAAGTCTTAACTGCTTAATTACTACCAGAAGTCCTTGTCACTGGTAGTGGAAGACCTCAAGCTTTGCTCTTCAAAATTACTCTTCAATGTACTTAGCCTTCTACATTTCCCTGAAAATTTTACAGTTGGTCTGTCAATTTATACAAAACAAAATGAAACCCTGCTGGTGTTTGCGTTAGGATTGGATTAAACTCACTGATTTGAAGAGAATTGCTACCTTTACTGTCTCCTTATCTCCTAACACCTGGGCATAGTGTATTCTGCACTTTCTTAACTTTTTTTTTCTTTTTAATTTATTTGGATAGAGAGTGTGAGCAAGAGAGGGGCAGAGAGGGAGGGAGACACACAATCCCAGAAGGCACCACGAGCTGTCAACACAGAGCCGGATGCAGGGCTTGGTCTCACAAACTGTGAGATCATGACTAGAGCTGAAATCCAGAGTTGGACGTTTAACCGACTGAGCTGCCCAGACACCCCTCCTTATCTCTTCTGTAATCCCCTCCCCCAAATGTTAAGTTTAATGAGTCATTCCTCAGATTTACTCATAGGGATTGAGGTTTTGCTGTTGTCATAAGTGGCACCTTTAAAAAAATTATTTTTCATTTTTATGTTTATTGGCTTTGTATCCAATGTGAATACTTGCTAAGTAGTATTGGATTTGCAGTTAATGGGGCACAAAGGAGGACTAGGGAAGTTGGTTACCAACAAAACACAGACAAGCACACAAACGTGTCCCAGGCATTAGATTAATGAAATCCTCTATGATCAGTCATCGTAAGGGAAAATATATTGCTTTTCACAGATTTATTTTCAGATAATACTTACATAACTATCTTTAGGAGTAATTTTTCCTCACTTGGGAGATTAGAAACTGAGGGAGTATGAAACACGAGTGCAAGCATTCCTTCCTCCGTAGATTTATATGAACAGTTAGGAAGTGTATGTGCCCTGGATTGGAAAAGGAACTTCCAAAAATACAGTATTTGTTCACAAGATAACTGGCTGTATACAGTCCCATTGAAAGGCAATTAATGAAATCAATCCCTTGTGTAGCTTTGGAAAACAAGTTTCATCTATAACTAAAAAAAAAAAGTTGAGTAGCAATATTTGGATAATTAAAATTTACATAAAATAAACACCGTAAAACCACTTTGGTCATATGGCAGTTCATTTACATGTAAAATGGGAATATTGTTGTCATTCAAGTAAAATTTAATAAAGAACTAAGACTCCATATTTTTGATGGGGCATCTGGGTGGCTCTGTGGGTTGGGTGTCTGACTTCGGCTCAGGTCATGATCTCGTGGCTGATGGGTTCGAGCCCCGCATCGGGCTCTGTGCTGACAGCTCAGAGCCTGGAGCCTGCCTCGGATTCTGTGTCTCCCTCTCTCTCTGCTCCTCCCCCGCTCATGCTCTGTCTCTCTCTTTCAAAAATAAACATTAAAAAAACCTCTGTATTTTTGGGAGTTTGAAAGATGTAACCAAATATTGGTGCATAGGGCAAAAGAATTTGATTTATAATACATGCTAAGAGAAGGTAATTCATACAGAATTGCACTTGGAATCAAATTGCTTCCCCTAACTGCTCCTCTTGGCTATTCTTGAATCTAATTTCCTTTGTACCATGATAGAAAGCTCTGGAATTCACTACTGAAACATAGGACCCTATGTGGATTCAACTAATATACTTGTTATGTTAGGAACTGTTTTTTTTTTTTAATCTTTTATAATCTTATGGGTTTCAACACTTTGCAGTAGGCAGTAACTTTGTGTAATCCAACCTACTAGCCCATCTTTAATAAGTTTCTAATTTATTAAAAAATACTAGTTTTCTACCATATACAGAGCACTGGGTCAATAAGGATATGAAAATGATTAGAGAAGTCCCACTCTAAGATTAAAGTGCACGCACATACGCAACAAATAAACCATAAATATCTGAATCTGAAAGCAGTGTTAATTTAGGTTGATGTGAGCTCTCATCCACCTACAATGTTTTTCTCTTTGTGGTACCAGTATTGGCCTTTCACATTTTTCTGTAAACCACGAGATAGCTAGACATGTTGGCTTTCTAAAGGGAAAGAGGTGTTTGTGCTTCATCACTTGTGAAGCCTGTGAATAGGAACAAATATAGTTATAATGCTTGGTTTGTCTTTAAATTTATTTATTTTGAGAGACAGAGAGAGAATGGATGAATGAATATCCCAAGCAGGCTCAGCACTGTCAGCACAGAGCCCAATGTGAGGCTCGGGCCCACGAACTGTGAGATCAAGAGTTGGGCGTTTAACCGACAGAGTGGCTGCCGTGCCTGTGTGATTTTTTAAAAAGTGGTGTCAATGGAGAACAATGAAGTGGATTGCCAAGGGGGAGGGGATCTTCCATAACTCGTTCACCTGGGAAGAAGTCCGAGCCTCACCTGGGAAGAAGTCCGGCACAACCACAGTGATTGATTTCTTCCACATTTATAGCTGTTGCTACATAAATGCATGGATATTTGACGTATGTAGTGTCCTTGAATTACCCTATTCCTGAAAATTTTAGATTTCACTTCTAGAGCATGTTTGCTATAGACCCATAAACTCTAGAATATACATGCAGCACATGCATTTTTGGGTGTATCAATGGATACATGAAAACTATAATTTTACTAAGCAATTTGTTAGTAAACATGACCTGTACCTGCCTTAACTAGGAACTGACAATAATAAAATACAATGTATTGAACACTGAGTAGAGAATACAATAAAATCCTGGGAGAGCTGGAAATCACAAAGATGGCATCCTATGCCTGCACGGTTATCAAAAGGTAATATTGTACCAATAACAAAAACCATAAGGATATGAAATATCAGGGATGGGTAAAAGATATTCAAGAATTTGGACTAATACGAGGTTTTTAATGATGTACCCAAATCATGATGTGAAATGCATAGATGAAGCTATATTCCTGTATATCCACTCTAATTATCACTTCTGATATCAGTGAAGAATTAGGCTCAGTTTATTGTATCCTGGACACAGTTGATAAAATAGGAGAAGGCAGGGTGTGTGGTACCTGTTTGGCTCATTTGGTTAAGTGTCCTGACTCTTGATTTCAGCCCAGGTCATGATCTCACAGTTCATGAGATTGAGCCCCAGGTGGGGGCTGCATGCTGAAAGCATAGACCCTGCCTGGGATTCTCTCTCTGCCCCTCCCCTTCCCAAACTTGTCTGTGCACATGCGCTCGCTCTCTCTCTCTCTCTCAAAAAATTTAAATACATGAAAAAGGGAATTTATGATAGTAAAATAGTTACTAAGCTGGCTCAAAGTCAGGAAGCGTAGGTGACCTTAAGTAGAAGGAACGGCACATGTTCTACTAAACTGTGCCCTAGGCAAAGCATCAGACATAACAGCGACTCCGATCCCTTGAATAAAAGACTTTTTTGAGCCTTTTAAAGTCTTTGCGCAGTAAATGATGGCATAGATATTTGAAAGAATTCACATTGATTACATGTTTCCCTGTTGATATAATTTTTCAATTCTTAGAACGAGGAAAAACAAAACAAAATTAGCTCATGTTTTACTTAGCTAATATTTGTATTTGTTTTCATGGTTGTAAATGAAAAGTAAAACTCGCATCATTATCATCGCCATTGTAATAGTTCCATTTGTGGGGATACTTACAGAGGCAATCTCAAGGATTCCTCTTTTCAGATGAAGAACTTACAGACGCAGGGCGTTTTCAGAACAGCGGATAGTATATCGTTACCTCAGGAGAAGGATCAAGCTCCTTTTAATCTCGTCCCTGGAAACTGTATAATCTAAGAAATGACCTCCATTTGCATTACCTGATATTTGTTTTGTCTTTGAACTACCCAATATGGAATGCTCTATTTGAGTCTCCCAAGCAAAGAAGGTCTGGAGACCAAGGGAGTGTGGGCGTGTAGGCAAAACATGACAAAAAAAAAAAAAAAAAAAAAAAAAAAAAATTACGGTTATTACATAACTACCCAGAATGAATTACTTTTTATGCTAGCCATCTAATAACATATTATGATTTATCATGTATATTTGCTTAAGTTGAAGACTTATGAGCCATAATTTAGTTTAAACTTTAAAATTCTTTAATTTCCTATAATACAGTGTTATATTAACTTCGTATTTACAATAGTAATTCAACACTCCTGTACATCACCCAGTGCTCATCACAAGTGCACTCCTTTAAAAAAATTTTTTTTAATGCTTGCTTATTTTTGAGAGAGAAACAGTATGAACAGGGGAGGAGCAGGGAGATAATGAGACATAGAATCTGAATCAGGCTCCAGGCTCCAAGCTATCAGCACAGAGTCCAACGCGGGGCTTGAACCCACAAACTGGGAGACCATGACCTGAGCCAAAGTTGGATGCTCAACCAACTGAGCCACCCAGGTGCCCCAACAAGTGCACCCCGTAACTTCCCTCTGGTAACCATCAGTTCTCCATATTTAAGAATCTGTTTCTTCATTTGTCACTTTTACCCCCTTTGCTCATCTATTTTGTTTCTTAAATTCCACATATGAGTGAAATTCTATGGTATTTGTCTTTCTCTGACTGAATTATTTTGCTTAGCATAATACACTCTAGCTCCAACCATGTTATTGCAAATGGTAAGATTTCATTCTTTGTTATGGCTGAATACTCCTGTGTGTGGGGGGGGTGGTACTTTGTCTTATCCATTCATCAATCGATGAACACTTGAGCTGCTTTGATATCTTAGCTATTATAAATAATGCTGCTATAAACATAGGGGTGAATGCATCCTTTTGAATTTGTATTTTTTAAAAATTTTTTAAATGTGTATTTATTTTTGACAGAGACAGACCATGAGTGGGAGAGGGGCAGAGAGAGAGGGAGACACAGAATCTGAAGCAGGCTCCAGGCTCTAGCTGTCAGCACAGAGCCCGACACGGGGCTCGAATTCATAGATCGTGAGATCATGACCTGAGCTGAAGGAAGTTGGACACTTGACCGACTGAGCCAGCCAGGCGCCCCTGAATTTGTATTTTTGTAACCTTTGGGGAAATACCTAATAGTGCAATTGCTGGATCATAGGGTAGATCTATCTTTAACTTTTTGAGGAAATTCCATATTGTTTTCCAGAGTAGCTGTACCACCATGCATTCCCAGCAACAGAGCATGAGTATTCCTTCTTCACATCCTTGCTGATGTATGTTGTTTCTTGCATTGTTGATTTTAGTCACACTAACAGATGTGAGGTGATACCTGTTTGTAGTTTTGATTTGTATCAAATCAACTTCCCTGATGGTAAGTGATGATCATCTTTTTGTGTGTCTGTTGGCTCTCTATAGATCGTCTTTGGAGAAATGTCTGTTCATGTCTTTTGCCCATTTTTAATTGTATCATCATGTAGGTTTTTGTGGCATGGAGTTTTAGAAGTTTTTTATGTATTTTGGATACTAACCCTTTAATGAAAATGTCGTTTGCAAATACCTTCTTGCATTCAGTAGGTTGCCTTTTAGTTTTGTTGATTGTTTCCGTAGCGTTACAGAAGCTCTTTATTTTGATGTAGCCGCAATGTAAACTTTAGATTCTGTCCTGGATATATAAAATATTTTCCTTATAAATGTTTTTGTTCATGTTATTAAACAAAGTTGCAATATTTATATGATTATACACTTGATAGTATTAACATAATCTAAGTATAAAACTGAGTTATTAATAGACTTGCTAATTCTTTACATTATTAGACATGAATTACACAAAATATACAAGCTATGTGCTTAGAGCCATAAACGAGATAAAACAGAAACTTTACTGTAAACAGCATATTAACTGGAACAGAAAACTTGTACTGTTTCACATTTAAAAAGAGTGCGAGCAAGACTGAGTCTTGGATTCTGGTCTTCAATCCAAGAGTAACTCACTTTATACCTCTGGGCTGCACCCAAAATGGGGAGTACTGAGGCACGAGGGCATCTCTAAGTAAATTCTGTCACTTCTCTACTTCGATTAGAACCAAATAGAAAAAGAGACCCAGGGTCCACTATATAACTCACTTTAATATTACCACCATTGATACTTGTAAGTGGACTTGGGTTGGGTCAGCAGCCAAGTCTAGCACAGCACCATGGCACATTCCTCTGCCATCTCTGACCTAGCTGGACACCTTCAGGACCCATAACACAGGGAAGAACCCCTTGGTCATACAACAAAGAGCATGCCAGAACATACACTCCCAGTAGTCAGTCAGGTTCCAAAGCTTCAGGGAAAGACCTGCTGAGCCGAGTGCCCAGTTCCTTTCTCCAAATGTCCCTTTCCTTCCTATCATGAAAGACAGAGGATGAATAAAGCAGGGATTAAATAGCTCCCTTCCTGGGAGAGTTGAGTTACATGAGGCTGAGAACCCCGTCAAAGACTCTGAAGTTGGTGTGGTTTGTGGTTTGAAGTAAAACAATTCTATTTTACTTCTTAAAATGCTTACATTTCACCTAAAAGTGTACTATTAGTAGCTGTGTTAAGAGTTACGAATTATTTGTTACGCTTCTAACAACTCCTTAAAAAAAAAGCATACACAGACATATAGGGGCACCTTGGTGGCTCAGTCAGTTAAACGTCCAACTTCAGCTCAGGTCTTGGTCTTAGAGTTTGTGAGTTCAAGACCCACATTGGGCTCATTGCTGTCAGCATGGAACATGCTTGGGATCTTCTCTCTGCCTGCCTGCCTCTGTCTCTCAAAAATAATAAATAAAAATAAGTGTGGCTCACATGACATGACACGTGGGATTTGGATGGAGCTATCCCCTTCCCTTCCTTCAAATATCTATAGCCCTCATGGCTCAAGGCGTCTGTCACAGGTTTTCCAGTGGTTAATTTCTTATTAGCACTGCTAAAACCGTTTGAAAGGAATGAGGTGAATGTGTAGAAAATGCCTGTGTAAGTAAATACCAAATGTAAACTTGAAACGCAAGATCAAAGGATACAAAAGTAGAAGTATAGTTGAGGAGTAACTATGACATTTGACCGTCACACTGTTGCCTCTAAGTTCCCATTTACTCATTCACAAGGAGAAGCATGGTCCTTTTCATGATCCTTCTGAAAAATGCTGGGACACGCTGTAGTGGTCCCTACGGATGATCCTTGCTTGGATGCCACATGCCCTCAAGCTGTCACCTTGTTTTCCTCCCCCATTCAATGCAGTGTGAAGACTTCTCTAGATGTTGTCTTCTCCTTGTTAATCCCTATTCACTCCTTCCTCCAGGTCACCAGGCTCCTGTCCCAGGACTGTGGCTGGAATTGCCCTCACCAGCCCCTGTGTGCAGTCCTCCCCTTCTTGCCACTCTCTCTCCTAATTGGGCTAATCCTCTTCCAAAATACTCTTCTGTGGTCCACTTCTCCTGGGTTTCTCCCTTCCACACCTGCTGTTTCTCCTGTGTTCTACCCCCTCATGCCAGGGAGCCTCCTGTCTAGCTTTTCCACCTGCTCTTCTGCTTTCTCTCACTGCCTCCCGATGGCTTCTTCCAACCCCAAAACTTTACACACCGTTAATCTTCTGAAAACAAAAAATTCATCCATTGCCCTCAATCTCTCACAATGCTTCACTCAATATAACTATAAATCCATTGAGTTTGGGGTGCTGGATGCAGCACAAAGATTTCCTCTTTCTGCACAACTGTCTTCCTATTTGAAACCACGTAGGCCATCCTAGGGGCCTCCCAAATGGCTTCATTGCTTCCCTCCTCCCCTAAGGTCCTTTCCAGTGCTTGACATTAACTTAGAATAATTTCCAAACACCTCACTGTGGTCTTGAAGTCACTCTGGGATGTGATACCTACTAACTTTCCTGTCCTCCTCTCTCTACTTGTCCAGTGTTCGCAGCTCCTACCTGCCTTGATGCCTTTGCATCTGTGCTTCCCCTTGTGGTGCTCTGAAGCTCAGCTCTTGCCCTTGCTGGCTGCTTCTGGTGGCTCTCCACTAGACCTCACCTCCCTGGCTGGCCTTCCCCAAGTCCTGTCTATATCACCGGCTGCCCACATCAGGCTCTATCATGGCACCCTATTCCCTTAATTGTATTCTCTGAACTCTGCCCTGTCTTCGATGTGTTTCCTTGCTTATTTACTTTGGTCAGGGTCTCTCAGCAAAATCTAGTCTTCACAGACACCTTGTGGCATTTCCTCTTGTTGTATGTGGCCATGCCTGGCACAGAGTAGGGGCTCCATAACATTTGTTGTATTAAAGGGATTGCGGGGTTCATTTTCCACAGGGAGAAGCATGGAAGTTCCCTTTAGAAGTCTAATTTTTCTGAACTAAGCTAAAAAAAATTTTGCACACGTGGGAGTGAATATGTTGAATGATGTCTCTAATACCCCTGGAGTAGATATGGCAATGTGTCATAAGGTGCTGCTGATACTCTGTGAAAGCTTAGGACATGTGGTCCAGTGTAACCTAGTAAAAAGTCTATAGGGACTGCAATAAAATCTGAGCTCTCTGGTCTCTGATGACTCTGCTTGGTCCGGGGTAACACCTATGATGGCTACAGGAACTACTTGAAGCTGTGTCTTCACACGGTTCCCTGGAGGTATAATTGGTCTAGGCTCTACTTCTGTTCAAAGTTGGGAAGCCTGTGATTCTATCATCTAGGACTTCTCTGGCCCAGGTAGAGGCCTGGTCTTGAGTCTTGTAGTTATACAGTAAGCATACTCTCCTTCCCTTTCAAAATGGCAAGACCTTGAGGGTGATCTCCATGGCCATGGACACTGGCTAGTTCATGGGATGGAGGGGTGGCAGACAGCACCACCCTGTGGACAGGGGTGAATGCTGCTGAGAGAAGACACTTCAGGGCTTGGCAATAGGACCCTACACGGAGACCCCCTCAGCTGCAGGGAGATGTGGGAAAGTGCAATATTGTGGTTTATAAGAAATATGTATTTGGTCATTTAGATTACCAAAAGCTACTCCTCATCTGTATTTGGTCTTTATCCAGGATTCTTAGCTCCAGGCTCCCAAAACCTGTGGAATTAAGTTTTGAGAGAAAGAAAGGTGTGCTTTGTTACATGAATGAGGTGACTTTTGGACACCAGCTGAGAGTGAGGGCTTGTTGCCAGGAGAACCGGCCACGTGATTAGAAGGTTGTAACTTTCAGCCCCGCCCCTAACTATGGGGAGGGGAGAGGGGCTGGAGGTTGAATAAAAAAAAAAAAAAAAAAAAAGCCAATGAACTAATCAGTCATGCCTCCATAACACAGAGCCTTCCGAAAGTGTGAGTTTGGAGAACTTCGAGGTTGGTGAGTACCTGGATAATCAAGGAAAGTAACACAGGGCATGGGAGCTCTGTGCCCTTTCCCCACTTCCTGTGCTATGTATCTCTTCATCTGGCATTTGGATTTGTCCTTTTTGTAATAATCTAGTGATCTAGTTCGTAAAATGTTTCTCTGAGTTCTGCTAGCTAGAAAAGCAAGTTAATTGAACTCAAAGGCATGGGAACCTCTGATTTATAATTAGTTGATCCAGAAGTGCAGATGTCCCCTTGGACTTGTGATTAGTCTCTGGAATGGCGGGCAGTCTTACAGGACTGAGCCCTTCAACTGTGAGATCTGATGCTATCTTCACATAGATAGCATCAGAATTGAGTTAACCTATAGAATACCAAGCCAACGTCCAGAGAATTGCTTTGGGGACCCCCGCCCCATACATATAATAGAATTAGGTGCAGAATGCTTATTAAAACTAGGTGCCAAACCAAGGGAGAATTGCCTCAGCCACATGGTGTCTCAGAACACACCTAGTAGACCAACACAGTCCTGGAGAGCATTGCTTTTCTCTTACCAGAATCCCCACTCAGATCTATTTGTTTTCAAGACTGGTAACCTCTTGGGGCACCCGGGTGGCTCAGTCGGTTAAGCATCTGACTTCGGCTCAGGTCATGATCTCACAGTTGGTGAGTTCGAGCCCCGCGTTGGGCTCTGTGGTGACAGCCCTGCTTCGGATTCTGTGTCTCCTTGCCTCTCTATCCCTCCGCCGCCTGCTTGCTCACGCTCCCTCTCAAAAATAAGATGGAAAAAAGTGACTGGTAACCCCTTGCCCTTAGTCAATCTGATTCAAATGAATATGTCTGTCTTCCTAACATTAGGAACCTACGAAGGTAGACTCCAGCCCTGACAGACTGCCAATCCCTGGAAAGTGACCAGACAACCATTAGTCATTTCTTTCTCCTAAACCCATGCAGGGGAGCTCCTATGATTGAGACAGGTGTCTTGTGTGTGTGTGTGTGTGTTTGCGTGTGTTTGTGCGTGCATGTGTTTTCTGTATCTATAATGCTGTGAGAAAAAAGGCCTTCTACAGAGTAAGCAGGTCTAAAGAATTGAAGAGCTGGGGAATAAACATGAGTAAATGAAGAATAAATGAATAGATGGAGAAAACTGAATTATAAAATGACTTTTCACCAGAGCCCATCAGGAAACTCTGAAACAGAAAACCTTAAATCTTGAGGGCCATCATCTAAGTGATCTGGCAGGGTATTACCTAGTTAAGGCACCAAGGGGACACATTTTACCTGTCCTTTTCCAAAGCTTTTTCATTTGCAAAATGGGATTGGGATAATGCTTGTTAACTAGCAATTCAGGGAGGCTATGATGTATAGAGTAGGGGGTAACTGAAGCAGAAACATCTTGCCAGCACAGCGTCTGGCTTCCACGGGAGGGAATGCTGGCAGAATTTAAAATGAACACAAAAGCAGTTACCAAGTGACCTGAGGCACAACATATTCAGTTCACAGCTGTACTCTTTTTTTTTTTTTTTAAGTAAAAAAAGAGGCAGACTAGAATAGATGATCTCAGAGTTATAAACCAATTTATTTCCTCTTTATTTCCAAATGAATGGTGCTGTTTACTTTGAGAAAGGAATTAATGGCTCACAATTACTTGTAAAAGCCTCACCCGAATCTTCAAACTTCACATCATCTTTATATTTAATCTACATGCCATCTACAATTGGACAAACTTCTCAGATACTAAAGTGTGGGTTTGGGAAGCAATTACATAAAAATAATTTTGCCCACAGAAAATGATTGACCTCCATAAAAAAAAAAAAACTTGAGATAAATTAAAAAGTGAGAAATATAGGAGCATCATACGTGATATTATTTGAAGCTTGATATTCCCTATATATAAAGAGTTTTTACAAATCAATAATAAGCTAAGAGACTAAGAAATTCAGGCCCTCACAGCAAGGGAGATCTAAACGGTGGTTAAACATCTCAAAAAGATATTCAACCTCATTAGTAATTGCAGGAAATGCAACTTAATTATGAAACTTTTTGACTCCTTATTTCTGGAAAAGGAGTAACATTTGGTATGAACTGGAAGGTAAAATTTTGAGACATCAGTAGGGGTTTAAACTGGTGCACTTGCTTGGAAGGTAATTTTGTTATTAGGTGCTAAAGAGACTTGTTCCCTATTCATTAGGTTACTTGGTATTCATTCTAGAAAAACATTTGCCTATTTTCATCAAAAGCAGATACAAGGATGCTCAGTGAAGCATTATTCGCTATAATAATTTAGAACATTCTAAATGTCTACTAATAGGATCATTGTTAAAGAAGCTCTAATACATCCATCTCATGGAATGCTACACATTAGTACAAAGAAACATCGAGATCTGTATGCTTTCAAATGGAAAAAAAATCATCTGTTTAAAAAATCATTTGAAAATGTAAAGCCATATTTTGCATGTTACAGGGCCATGTAAAGTTTTATAAAAACATTAAACAAACAAAACCCTAAGAAACAGAATGTCAAACTCTGTTGATAAAAGTCTAGGAAGAATGGGAGTGATCATATTGGTGATGTTTTTTTCTTATTAATGTTTCACAAAAAGAATGCAATTTAGGATCTGTAAAGATTAGGATCATGCATGCAAAGGACTCTGTGTGGGTCTCAGGTACCTACGCACCTCACTAGAGGTAGTTCACCAGCCCCACGTTCCCTCGGACACATTAAAACGCTGTCTGTTCTGCCATCTTCAGCTTGTTGCTGTCGCTTGGTTAATTACACGCCCAGGAACACACACAGGTAAACCACTTTTGAATGAGAGCCTTGAAAGACAGGAATGAAGGGAACTTGTATACTGGATCTTTGTTCTAACAAATCTTACAGTTTCAGTCCATTCTGTAAAACGTAAACCTACCCTCTGTGGTAGTTATTAGACTGATCACATTTCCCCTTCTATTCAAGACACGACTTGTAGCTTTTAACTATATGGCTTGGTCCTCAAGTTAGGTAGCTAGTTATTGATTTCCTCTTTCATCCATATATTCACTGTCAAGACAGAACACCAACCAGCTGTCTTACCCATCCTCACTATTTAATAGGAAAAAAAAAAAGACAAATTTAAAAAAAATGGTTGCCGTAACTTACTAGAAAAAAGTGGTCGGTAAAAGAACAGTAAAAGAGCATGTCTATGTCAACACCTTAACAGGAACAATTCAAGAGTCTGGCCGGCTACATCTCTATGCATGCATGTGTCCCACGGGAACATAACCTTGCCGTGTATTGCACAAGAGCGACAGTTGGCAGCGAAATTCAGAATTAGAGTCCTCAAAAATGTGTCTGGTGCCACAGAGATTGTAATTTCTCAAAACCAAATTGGAATAACTGCTTAAAGATGAATCGATAGGTTAGTAACGAGGGGCCATTCATAATATTAAACAGACCACATCCTTCTGGCTGTGGAGCCATAATCAGAGTCAGGAATCTTCACTTTGGATACATTTGTACCATCAGAGGGATCCCTGAGGCTTCACGGTGCAAGAACCATTCTGACAGAATGGCTTTGAGAAGAACTATTTTCTACTCGATTTTCCTTGCATCCGTTTCCAAATCCTGACTTCAAGGTGGAGGCGTGGACAGCACGGACTACACGGTATTTTTCAGTGGCTCCTGTCCCTCTACCCCCGCTCCCCAGGACTAAGGGGGCCGTTTGCAGACTGAAGTGTACTCCTTAGAGGGTGTTCCCCCATCACACTACCCTCAAAATGTTAACATCCCACATATGTGTGTGTGCACACAAAATTAAATCAGTTAAATCGAAAATGTTTCTCTCAAAAAAGAAAAAAAAACCTGAGCTGAGCAATGGTAAAGTGAAATATGTGGGAAGTTTTGTATTCCATTAAAAGGACAGGAATGCCAACCCCCTCGGGCTCAGCTAGTCTTTTTTAACTGTTCCCATTTAAAATGTATTCATAAAAAAATACGTTTGTACGTACTTACAAATGATGTTCAAAACTGGGGCTAAAGATTTGAATGAGGAATAAAGACTTAGTGAGGCTCAAATTGATGCAGTTATGAAGCAACTTCTTAATGTATCTTTGGTGTATTCATAAACATATATGGAATAGTTTAATCCTTCCTTGGAAGAAAGCTCATGAATTTTTTTAAATGGTTTCTTGTTTTTCAAAAGTACTGCTAGGTTATTTGGGGGAAATTTGTCTGACTAATGTGGCGAGAGATGATTATAAAATTTCTCTCCATTTTATCATTTTAATTACGCTTCCAGATATGAGGGAAACCTGAATTAATCTTGTTTTGAGGTTACTTGTAAATACTATTTACAACTTGATTTTTCTACAATAAATGTTCCTCATTCAAATTCACTAATAAAAGGGTAGTTATATATTAAAATAAAATAAAAAACTTAGAGAATTTGAGGGAAACCTAGTGAGCAGAATCTGTGCATCAGCATAGAAGCCCTGAATGCAGACTGTCTCATTTACTGCTCCGTAGAACCTAGAACATGACCTAGTATATGTAGTAGATGCTGTGTTTTGTTATGAGGTAAAGAAATAAATGAAGGGATGATGTCATTACCATGTTGATAGTGGCATCTAAATACTTCTGTTTCTTGATTACTGTGCTTCCACTGTCCTGTTCTCCACTGTCTTTTGCGTTACTGTAGGCCTCCTCCTCTAGTTTTCCAGCTCCCTCTCAGATCTGTCAGCACCTATGATTGTGTGTGTTAGCCCTTCTTGTCTAGCTCTGCACACAACTGGCCCAGCACCCGGCATGGGGTCCAGAAAAGTGTGTGTCCTTCATCTGTACACCCAGGTTTAGATCAGCAAAATCAGCTTAGACGCTGTGAAATCCACATGAGAGGCGTTACTACCACCCTGATTTGTGGATGAATGAATTTTGTCTTTTCCCCAAATGGGTTCTCGAGGCACCAATGCTATTGACCAAGAGTTCTGCATCTAAGCCTAACCATTGACTGGGTTAAAGGGCTGAAGTATGGGGTAGAAATATTATTCAATCACATTGACCAAAGCAATATGCTTTGGATGTGCCAACAAGTAGACCCGGAGCATGTCTGACTGGGGAAGGAGAGAAATAGCCAGCACCCAGGGGACCACACTAAAGTGGGCGATGTCGTACTCGCAAACTGGGCTGTCCAACTAGAGACCAAAGCTTCTTGTTCAGTCAGAAGTCCCAACGTGATAGTTGGCTTGTCCTAAGTATACTCAGTCAGCCATGCCGTTAGCTTTAACCTGACCAACGCTAGTATAACTTTTGGGATAACTTCTTAGTAACTTTATAGACTTTGAGCTATACTAACACCTGCATGACCACATTGCCCACACTTATCTTTGAGGGAGGGAGATGAACTTTAGTTATAATGCTCCTATCCCAAAGAGACGGGACCCTCCACTGCCCAGAAGTGCCTCTCTTTCTTCCCTTTCTCCCCACTTTCTCTCCTAACTTTGTCTCCTGCCTTTTCCCATGGAAATGGATAGATCAGCCTCTTCTATACTTATCAATGCCCTGTCTTTATCCAACACACATTCTCAGAGGAAGAACTTAACACATATCTGAGTTAGTAAATTCTGATTGCCCCAAACCTTGATCACAACAGAGGAAATTATGAGGCCTTGTGGACAAGGAAAGCCCGAGTCATCATTGTATTATTATTTTTTTAATTTTTAGCAGATCTCCTGAAATATAAAAGGTGATCCATATGAAGCTGATCAAATAAAAGGAAAAAAATCAAGAGCTTTAAAACGAAGTGGGAAATGGCATGAGTTTAACTTCAGAAAAAAAACATATTTGAGCCATTTTCACATTTACTTTCACAGAGTAATTCTAAGACTTGGAAACCTGTTTTTCTTGTCTACCCTATGCATTCATGACCTGCCTAGAATGTAGCTACACAAAAGAATGAAATCAAACCTCGGAGACTCTGGAGACCATTTTTCCATAATGTTTGAAAGGACATATGTCAATTTCCCTGTTCTTACACTACTCTTTAAAAGCAATGGTGAAAATTAAACTATCTGATTGAATCGATGCTTTCTTCAGGTGCTTAAATTTTGAGCACTCTGCATTAAGAATGGAGAGATTATGGGATTTTTAAATGGAAAAAACTGGTAGAAAATTCTGGGTGGATCTTTAACATTTTAGATGAAAGAGATTTCTTAATCAGAGACTATGCACATTATTTAATTATTCAGGATATAGGTGTGTGTGAGAGAGAGAGCGAGAAAACACATGTGGTTTGTAGTGCCACAACATGAAATATGTTGACAAGGTTTGGTGTTAGAGTCTTGGAGCATTCTTCCAAAAGAATTTACAGTAATAAAAGCATAAAATTCATGACCAAAGTTTTGAACATTAATCCTGATTCTTCCACTGAGGTAACTGATGCCGTTGTGATTAATCTCTTTGGGCTTTAACTTCTTTATTTGTAAAACATAAATAATCTCTTCTTACATCTCACGCTCTGCTGTTAGGAAAGCATGTGAATCCCTGCGTGTAAAAGTACTTTCAGTACAAAAACTAAAAAGTATATTGGATGTTTCAGTTAATTGAACAATCAAGCAGTTGCACCGCAATATATAAACAAAATCCTTAAGAAAAATACCCTGCAGGGTCACCTGACTGGCTCAGTTGGTTAAGCATCTGACTCTTGATTTCAGCTCAGGTCATGATCTCAAAAAGTTTCTTAGTTTGAACCCTGCATTGGTCTCTGACAGCACAGAGCCTGCTTGGAATTCTCTCCCTCTCTCCCTT
Source organism: Puma concolor (assembly GCF_028749965.1). Classification (NCBI taxonomy): domain Eukaryota; kingdom Metazoa; phylum Chordata; class Mammalia; order Carnivora; family Felidae; genus Puma; species Puma concolor. Next base: position 3,499,424 of record NC_141670.1, read on the forward strand.
CGTCTCTCCCTTCCCCTCTCCCTTCCCCTCTCCCTTCCCCTCTCCCTTCCCCTCTCCCTTCCCCTCTCCCTTCCCCTCTCCCTTCCCCTCTCCCTTCCCCTCTCTCCCTCTCTCCCTCTCTCCCTCTCTCCCTCCCCCTCCCTCCCCCTCCCTCCCTCTCTCCCTCCCTCTCTCCCTCTCCTCCTCCCCTCCTCCCCCTCCCTCCCTCTCTCCCCCTCTCCCTCTCTCTCTGCCCCTCCCCTACTTGCGTGCACATATGATTGCTCTCTCTCAAACATTTTATTTTTAAATTAATAGATACCCTGCAAATACAGGTGCTGACAATCTTCAGCGTAAGGTGAATTTAGGGTGCTAAAATGTTGTAAGCTCCAGGAAAGGTGACCTTTGGGTTCTAGAGAAAGACCACATCTGAATTAGGAGAAAAGACCATTACTCCAGGAGAGGATAATGAAAGGCAAGTGGGAGAATGTTAGCGGAAAATGGAAATGATGCATAAAAAGAAAATACCGGGAGAAGCAAAGTTAGCTCCGCTGGTAGAGGCCCCTAAGTGAGCGAATGATACCCGTGAGAGTCTAATTTGGTCTAAATGGCAAGAGTGAGTCATGATGGTCTCGGGAGTGGAAGCTGGCGTAGTAGGTAGGTTAAGGCAGTGACCTGGCATAATTTAGAAAAGAGGAGAGCCCCCTTCTGATGGGACAGGTACAAGGCCATAAGACATTGGATAAACTACATAGCAGGGAAATTAGAGTGTTTGGGGGGAGGAAACTTAGATTTAGCAAGTGGGGAACGGCACATGGAATGATAGTATAGATTCATGATGTCTGAACTGACATAAACACACGCATCCCTAAATAGGCTATGAAGGCATACTGCAGAGATTGGCTTCCAAGGAGCCATGGAATCCTGGAAATGCAGACATGCTGGGTGCTGAAATTTCCACTGCAGACCTTAGGCTCAGCCACACATTTATACACACGTGGCCTCCTAGATCAAATTTGTCATTAAATTCACCTAGAAGGATAAGAAGAAAGGGTATTGAATGGGCCAGTGGAACCATTGGGAGATTTCCTTTGGTAAATTTCTTGCAGCAGACAGAACTATTCCTTCTTCCTCCAGGTAACAAGAGGGCTATGATATACCCAAGGGGACAAGGTTCAGGGAGGTGGGCAGGAGATCACTTGGCTTTAGAAACCAATGCCCCCTCTCACCCATTCCCATGTAATCCCTGGATAAGATTCACTTCAAAAATCCTCCCAAGGGGTATGCCCAGGTTAAAGGCACATCCCTCAGAGAAGTCCAAAGCGCTGGCTTCCCAACAGTCATTGATGGATTCTGATCTGCAATCAGAACAGATGCTTGACTGTGCTCGTTGAGGGACAGGAGCAGAGTATATTAAAGGAACCAAAGGCCATGTGGTAGAGTAGGGCGGTTTGCCATATACACAGCTGCTGATCAGAGGCGTTAATTGTTGCAATGTGACATGGGCCTGCTTTCTCCATTCGTGCTGCCCGGGTTCAAATTTGGACTTTGCTATTACAAAGTGCTGCACTTAGGCCAGCTTACAAAGCTTGGTGATTTCACTCACCTGATTTCATCTAATTTCACGCCCCTTTTGTAAAAAACATAACTACTTTACAGAATTGTCATTACAATGAAAGGAATATAAAAATCAGTCTCTTATTTGCACCCATGATCTATAACCCAGCATTCACGCTAATCATCACTTAGGACTTTCACATCATTAACAACATACTTGAAAAATTATTTCTGGTATCCTTGGTGAATCCAGAACACCAGAGTATTTTATGTACAAGGTGCTTTGCCTGAAAGAATTTGCAAGTATATTCTATTTTCTCCTGAAATGAACACCTGCATTCAAATTTTTAAATGCTTTATTTAGTGACACACATCCATTGACTCAGTTGGACAATTTTTCGTATCATAGTATAAATATTTAAACTACTTTATACTAGTTGTGGGACAGTTCTTAAGACCTTTGTGTTCCTTGACAGTTCTCCAGAGGACAGAGTTCTCAGAACAGATAATTAATGCCCGAGTGGGCTGGCGAGCACAGAAAGCCAGTAGCTGGAGACATTATTGTTCTGATGTGGTCATTCCTTTGTGAAAATCTTAGCTGAATCCCTCAACTTGCCAAATGAGCATTTCAATATGTATTCTAGGATTTTAATTCAGACTAAAATCAACCAAGAGACCCACATGAAGCTTTTCCTGTCCCCTCTCCAGGGGGTCAAGTTGCATTACACTCCCAGAACTGATTTATGACAATGTGCACTCATATTGCCAACCAGTAAAGCTTGCCCAAATTCGCCATCCAGAATTTTCAGTGGGGCTTTGTTACATAGGATTGATTGCCCAAATGACTGAACTCAGTCTCCAGGTCAGCTGATAGCATGTGGCCCAAAGTCCCCACCGCGTATCACAATGTTGGTCTTTCTGGCATGGCTGGGACCCTACCCTTAAATTGTCAGGTGTGGTCAGCCCCACAAAAACAAAGAGATTTCTTCTATCTATAATGAATATTACCTCCCAGAAACCAAACACAAAAGCCAGATCTTTCTTTATCTATGGCCACAATTCTTACTACAAACTTATAAATAAATCATGATATGTCCAAAGATAGTTTTTTAAAATCTTATTTCTGGACCTAAAATGTTATAGAGAAAAAGAATCCTAAAAATAGGAGACATGTTGGACACCATGGATAGATGCTGAAGGAAAAGTAGGAAGATCCAAATGTGTCTCTGAATGACTGATATTTAAGAAGTTGAATGGTGTGTTTTGCTCATTTGCTGAGGATTTCAGCAAGTATTTCGAGAGGCTGTTTCCAGCCCTGTGCTAAGACTTTGAGTTAAGACAGCTATGATCACTATTCATAGAACTTAGAGTCTATTGTGTGCACATAGGAGGTAGATATTTATTAAATCACACAAGTAAAAGTTCCATTATAATGTCTTTAAGGGGAAGGTTCGTGATTTCCAAAGGTTTTAAGTAGAAGGGATTGACGTAGTCCTTATTTCTTCTGCTTCTACCTAACCTGGCCCTGATGACCTCCCAATCCATTTGTAAACTCTGAATTTACCTAGTAAAATGAACCTGATCCTACTGGAATGCTCTGCTGAAAATAAAATGTGCCACAGATGTCACCTGATTTCCCAAGAACATAAGGAGATGGCTTCAATAATTTTAATCTCTTAATACGTGCAGGATCATAACATACAAAGTAGTATTGAAGATATCATATTAACTGATCAACTATTCTATTTGGGGTATAGCAAGCGAGTCCCTATTAAGACTATAAAGACAACACTGAAGGTCTAGAAATGGATAATTTTTAAAATAGATGTATAAGCATTTAGCAAAAACTAAAAAATTGAGTATTCTTTTAGTTAATTTATGCATATTGAACACTATACTCTAAACGTCTATTTATAATTAAGTAGACCTTCAATTCCTACCAGTGGTTAGAATTATTATATAAAGATAAATTAGTATTGATATTCTGCTGAAATAAAGCAAAAGATCAAGCTGATGAAAAAGGTAAGCGATAATACAGAGTGCATTTTAAATCACTGTTGTAAAATCAAGGTCAAGCATGAAATATTCTAAACATTCTTCTGAAAAAGAACCTTTTGAAGTTTGTATTCATATTAATGAAATCCTGAGGGTTTGATAAAGTCCACCCTGATTCTGTGGACTATATTAGAGAAAAACATTGCCTAACTTTTACTTTGAATTATGAGTTTAGAGAATAGAGATATTTAGGGTGTTAAAAAAAAATCACTCCATTGGCAAAACCCTCAGTTTCTATCTTTGATGAAAGAAAGCTAAGATTGAAGTTATTTGACTAAGTTATAAAATGCAATTTGACAGTCATAAATTACATCTTCCCAGAGGCAAGCGCAGTTGACCCTGAACAACACGGGGGTTAGGGACCATGCTATATTCATCAACAGATCTGTAAAAGGGACCCAAGCAGTTCAAACTCATGTTGTTCAAGGGTCAACTAACCAGTTGTATGTATTAAAATATAATCACTCGTTTCTCCAAGAATGAACACAATTGCAGAACAATTTCTTACAGAGAAGTCAATAGGTTTTAAAATGTAATTTAAGCGTTAGTGGATTGGCTACGAGCCAAAGTCTGACCATTTTTAAAGACTGAAGAAATCTGCTTTATACCAGATAACCTCTCATTTAATGAAGGTGACTAGATATTTTATAAAAGAATAAGCTATTTTCTCCTGAGTTCTCATTTCAACTTGGGACAAATGCTGAGTTATTTTCCCTGTAACGCCTTTCTCAACATTTGTATCCTTAGAGTCCGTGTTAAACACTGTCTTTATGAAGGAATTCTCACACAAGATGCTCGTAGGTCATGAAGACTCTAAGAGATTGATTAAAATCCCATTCAGGCTTGTCACACATTAGTTCCCACTCTTATTTCTATCTCCGTCTTTCCTCACTGGGAAGCTCAATGATACATCTGACAGAGGACCAGGATGTCAGGTGTAGGTGGTGTCTGAAATTTGCCAGTGGTGTCATCTTTGACAAGTCACATACCACTTCTGGACCTGGACGTCTTCATACATAGAAGCAGGGTGTTCTCTGACTTGCTATCACGTATTCATGGACTTGCTACTTCAAATACAAGACAATCTCTTAAACATGAGCTTTTGCTAATTTTCTTTGGTTTAATTTGCTCTGACCTTCTCAGCTTCCTAATTAGAAAAATTTTCTTGGCATTAAAGACCCAGCTTATTACCCCTTTTTTGAAAAATTTCTCTACTACCTAGGTTGAATCAATGACCTCCTCCTGTTCGGTTTCAGCACATTGTTCATGAAGCTTATATAATCCCATCATTTTACTCTTAGACAACCTTGAGACAGGTATTATGGGCTTTTTTTTTTTTTTTTTCTGGTCATTTTAAAATTTTTCCTGCACAAAGCAAAGCACAGGAAACCGAAGCTCTCAAACTTTTCTGGTCATTTCCATGCCTTTATCACATACTTTTCTCCATGCAAGTAGATTCCCTAATACGATCTCATTCTTCATAACTGTCAGTAGAGCTAGGCTATGTGGCAGTGACACATGTCCTTCAACTTCTAGTAGTGTTTATCTGGGATGGTTGGCCACCATGGGCCAGCTTGGGTATTGTTCCCTGCTGTCTTCACTCTGGCCTGCAGCCTATATCTGACAAGTGCTCAGTTTCCACCTAGACGGAAAGGACGCATGGTGAACCAGACACTGGCATTGAAATATGGTGCCGGGAAACCTTCTGTCCTTTCCACCTATATTTCAATAACCAATAGGAATTCCTGAGTTTATCAGCCTGGAAATTCCTTCTCCTGATGTCGGAATGGCCATCTTAGAGACAGGACATGGGATAGATGGCAAGTTAGAGTACAATGACCGTACTCCCCATGCAACATGATTTGGGAAATCTTGAAATCAGTGGTGTGGTTAAATTACATCTAGTCTTTCAGGACTCCTCTTCCTTACAAACTCCGGGTTACTAGGGTAGCCTGTTGATGGCATGATGATGGAAGTGATGTAAAAGTTAGAGAATGTTTCTCTAGATACCAGAGAAAATAGAAAGGATCAGATGAGATACACCAGTAATGAAACTACTAAATATGCCTCTGAGATCCAGTATTTAGCTCACCTGTACATATTTAGTGGTGCAAATAAAAATTCAAGTGAAACCATGTTCCCAAAGTGCCATAATAAACGTATGCAGGCTCTAAGTCAGTGGAGGCAATAGGAACCCCCACAAGTAAGAATTGTATGGAAAGTCCAATCTCACTCAAAGTTAGTACACTAGCACTTAATACTGCATGATTCATTAGAATGAAATCCTGGTGACAGAAAATGGTTCCATTATTTGGTAAGTGACTGTTAAGATAAATGAAATCAGGATAATTATGTTCATGTTTCAAGCAGTAAACTATCATAAGAATTAGCATACTTAGTCATCTGGCATTGTACCAACTAGAACTTGATTGATCAATTTTTCTGTTAAACTCATTAACACCTACAAAGGCAAAATGGCAGTTAGAAAATAAGTTTCTCAGCACATGAGACTCTTCAATGTCATAACCAGTACATACCTCTATCAAAATATTTCCAAGATCTGATTTTTTAACTTTATACTATACACCTTTGTATTCTTTAGCAAGTTAAGGGTTAGGATATAATTGCATTTTCCTCTGAAAAAGTGTGTGTACTTATGTATACCTATGACATATATATGTGTCCTGGGCTTTAAATCGTAAAGGAAGATTTTAGTATAGAATATGAAAAAATCTGTTACTACTTTTGCATTATAGAAGACTTGGCCACATTCACTAGCTTTTATAATTTTTTCTTACTAAAAATCATACCAATTACCAAAGTTTTGAAAAAAGAAATTACACTAAAAATTTTTAAATATAGTTTTAACAGGAGAAAATAACTACTTGTTATCTTGGGATGTTTCAATTTCTCTCTGTATATGTGTGTTGACTTGTAAATATGTGAGTTTATGCATGTATGGCTGCATGTGATTTATAGATGTATTTTCTCATTGAATATGACACTTTCTAATTGAGGTATAATTGACATATAACACAATTTGATATTTCTATATATTGCAAAATTATTACCAAAATATATCTACTTAACATTCATCATCATCTATAGTTACAGAATTTTTTCTTGTGAAGATAACTTTTAAGATTTACTTCTAGCAACTTCCAAGTATACAATACAGCATTATTGACCACACATATCATGCTGTAGATTATATCCCCATGAAACATTTTTTTAAATAAGTGGAAGTTGGTATCTTTAGACCCTCTTCGTTTGTTTTACCCATTCCTCAACCTCCGTCTCTGGCAATCTGCCAACCACCAATCTGTTCCCTGTACCTATGGGGGTTTTTGTTTTTAGATCCACATATAAGTGAGATCATCTGCATTTGTCTTTCACCGTTTGACTTATTTCACTTAGCATGAAGCCCTCAAGTTTCATCTGTGTTGTTACAAATAGCAAGGTTTCCATTTTATGGCTGAATAAAATTCCATTAGGTATATATACCATTTCTTCTCTATTCACCGGTCAATGGACACTTAGGTTGTTTCCATATCTTTGCTATTGTAGATAATGCTGCAATGAACATGGGAATGCATGTATCTTTTCAACTTAGCATTTAGTTTTCTTTGGATATCCAGAGATGGAAATTTTGGATCATGGCATAGTTTTAACTTTTGGAGGAAACTCCATACTATTGTGAATAGTGACTTCACCAATTTATATGTTAGCCAACCATGCTTAAGGGTTCCCCTTTCTCCAAATACTAATCAGCATTTGTTATTTCCTGTCTCTTTGATATTAGCCATTCCAATAGATGTGAGGTGGTATCTCATTGTGTTTTTTTTTTATTTTTTTTCTGCATCTATTGAGGTGATCATATAATTCTTTTTTTTTTTCAACGTTTTTTATTTATTTTTGGGACAGAGACAGAGCATGAACGGGGGAGGGGCAGAGAGAGAGGGAGACACAGAATCGGAAACAGGCTCCAGGCTCCGAGCCATCAGCCCAGAGCCTGACGCGGGGCTCGAACTCATGGACCGCGAGATCGTGACCTGGCTGAAGTCGGACGCTTAACCGACTGCGCCACCCAGGCGCCCCATGGTGATCATATAATTCTTACTCATTTTGTTAATGTGGCGTATCACTTTGCTTGATTTGTGGATGCTAAACCACTCCTGCATCACTGGGATAAATCCTGCTTAACCATGGTATGGTGATGCTTTCCATGTAGTCTTGAGTTACGTTTGCTAAAGTTTTGTTGAGGATTTTTGTATCATGTTTACAGGAATGTTGGTTTGTAATTTGCTTGTGATGTCCTTGTCTCCTTTTGGAGTCAGAATAAGGTAGGCCTTGTAAAAAGAATTTAGAATTGTTCTCCCTTCTATTTTTTGGGGGAGGGCGGAGAATTTGAGAAGGATTGGTGTTAATTCTTTGGATGTTTCATAGAACTCACGTCTGACTCAGTCTGGTCCTTGTTTGTTGGGAGGTTTTTGATTAGTGATTCAATCTCTTAGTAATCGGTTCACATTTTCTATTTATGATTTAGTTGCAGATTTGAATGTTTCTAGGGATTTATCCATTTCTTTTGGGTGTTCAATTTGTTAGTATATAATTGTTTGTAGTAGCCTCTTATAATGTTTTGTATTTCTGTGGTATCCATTGCGGTGTCTCCTCTTCCGTTTCTGACTTCACTTGAATTCTCTCTGTGTCTCTCCTCATGAGTCTAGCTAAACTTTGGCCAATTTTATCTTTTCAAATAAGCAGCTCTTAGTTTCATTGATTTTTTTTTCTATTTTAGTCTCCATTTTTTTTTTCTGCTGATTTTTGTTATTTCCTTCCTTCTACTAACTTGGGCTTCATTTTTTTCCCCTTATTCCTTGAGGTGTAAACACCTCTTGTTTGAGATGTTTCTTTGTTGAGGTAGGTAGGCATTTATTACTATGAGCATCCCTCTTAGAACTATTTTCTGCTCAATTCAATAAAATTTTTATGTTGTAGTTTCATTTTCATTTGTCCCAAAGTATTGGTTTTCTTTTAATTTTCTTCATTGACTCATTGGTTGTCAATGAGCCTCCACCCATTTGTATTTTTTTAATTGAATATCATTTTTAACACTCATATTAAAAATGTTTTGTAAAAACTATAATATCTATGTAATTTTTCATCCTGTAAATGAATCAAAATTTATTAATTTACTATTTTTATTACTTTGATATAATTGCTTTTTCACTTTTTGACCTTGAGTCAAGGTCACTTGACTTGAGTTTTTCACTTGAATTTTGACCTCTGTCATGGCACCACTTAATATCTCCTAGTTTCCCTCTCTAGAGTCTCTCTTAGTTTTTAATTCTTTCCCCAATCCTTGTATATATCCTCTCTCCCTCTCTCTGCCCCCCCCCCCCCATTCTATATTGTAAAGCCTGATAATCTGGCTGATAAATTTAGAAGTCTCCTTGGGAGTAAGAGTTGTAGTGGAGGAAGACAGAAAAGACAGATAAACAAAGGCAAAACTACTGATAACATTGTGCTGTTCAGTGATTATGCCTTCTTTATTTGTACATAAAAATGCATACAAATAAAAGTTGTGCCAACTAATTTTGAAGGTTTGCTATTTGGATATTCTTCCATATTAGCATTTAAAACCCCTGGAAACGTAAGATTTTAAGTTAATTTATTATCTGCAATTTCAAAGCAAATTAAGTTATTCAGAGGGAAAAACAATTACAACAAAAAGGAAAATTACAGCAAAAGTTTCAATGCACACTAAAATTTAATTTTATAAGGATTACTGATAGAATGTTTTGGAGTTTAACATATGAGCCTTTGAAGAAAGTTTCAAATGTTCCCAAAGTATTAGCATGGTCTTCACTTCCAATTTTTGTTTTATTAAGGGAATTTCATAGTTTTTACTTATGCTTATTAATAATAAAAAATAGTTGATATTTGACCGGGAAGATATCAACAAAGATGTAAACATGAGAATAATAAGTCTTTTCTCTGAAAAGGAGCAAATGAGTAAGAAGTAAACAAATTCAATTACTTTTTTTATAATATAACCAAATTATTTGCTCATTGAGTGAAACAGGGATCACTACTACATTTGGCATAGACAAAGGCATAATTTATTACACTGCAAAAAATACAATGCTGATTTCTTTCTATTGTTAAGCACAGCATGCTGACACTTTATTAGCTACTCAAAATTATAAAATTACATGGTTTGTAGAACCAATAGAATGTGATCAAGTTTCAGAAAGAGGTACTTCTCAAGGTTTCTGAGGCTCATCCAACTGCATTGCTTTACAATCTCCCAGACTAGGAGACAATAACCCTGAATGGCCAAGACCATTACTCATGATGTCAAGGATTTCTTTTTGATAAGTGATCTCTAGTTCATTTTTCCTCCTACCTCCCATGTATACTGATTTGACCGTCTGCTATTTATCAGTCACTCATACTAATGCTTGAGAAATACCCATGAACAAAATAGCCTTGCCATCATGGAGCTGACATTTTCCTAATAGAAGATGGAAAATAAATATTTCAAATAAATTATATAGCATGGGATAAAAGTAATATATGTGAGGTGAAAAGTATTAAGCCCACAGTGGAGAGTTTACAAAGACCAGTGACTTAGTTGTGAGCTTCAGGGCTGAGTTCTCAAAAGGAAGAACTAGTGAAGAGGGTGTGACCACCTGTTGCAAATGCTACTGATGATAGATCAAGAATGATGAGCATTGGATTGAACAATGTGGAGATAATCGATGCTTCAGAGGAGAACAGTTGGAAATGCATGGCAAGGTTGAGTGCCTGGTGGACTGGTTTTCTAAATTTTTTTTTTTCAACGTTTATTTTTGGGACAGAGAGAGACAGAGCATGAACGGGGGAGGGGCAGAGAGAGAGGGAGACACAGAATCGGAAACAGGCTCCAGGCTCTGAGCCATCAGCCCAGAGCCCGACGCGGGGCTCGAACTCACGGACCGAGATCGTGACCTGGCTGAAGTCGGACGCGTAACCGACTGCACCACCCAGGCGCCCCTGGTTTTCAAAGGACAGGAAGAGGAGTTGCAAAACGCAGAACACGCTTTTGGAGGGGCGCCTGTGTGGGTTAGTCGTCTGAGTCTTTGATCTCATGGTTTGTGAGCTGGAGCTCCACATCAGGTTCTGTGCTGACAGCATGGAGCTTCTTTGGGATTCTCTGTCTCCCTCTATTTTTGCCCCTCCCTGTGTCTCTCTCTCAAAATAAACATTGGGAAAAAAAATTTCTTTGGAGAGTTGTGCTATAAAGGCATATAAAAAATGGGACATTATCTGGCAAGGGAAATGGGATCAAGAGATACTGTTTTAATGGGATCGAGAAAGAGAGAGAGATAAAGCCTACTTGGATGTTGAAGACAATGACCCAGGTGACAGGCACAAATACTAATGGTTTAGAAAGAGGAGAAGGGCTGCTGAATGGTGTAAGCAAGAGAGGATGTGAATCTAGTGCACAAATGATGTGGAAGGACACTGATACCATCCCCCCTTCATACTTCCATTACTCAGGATTTCTTTGCCACTGTCATAAATTCACCTAGACCTCCTGTTTCTTTTTATTGCTGTCCATCACCTTGATAAGTGAGGAGATTTTGCTCACCAGTATTCTAATCCTCCCGAGGCGAATTTGGTGTTCTCTACTCCATTCCCCATCTTTCTTCATTCCCTGAGACCACGTATGTTTTTCTGTAATTCTTTGTCAGTTGTGACTTCTTCCATCTGAATTTTATCTACTTCCTGCTTGCTCCTGGGGACACTGAAGCCCTCCAGCCCTCTCAATGTAATGGTGGGTCTTTGCTGTGATTCTCCACCCACCAGACTGGAGGAGGGGAGCATGTATTGTTCTTGCTCTACATTACTGACCTCAGACCAGTCTTCATCTCTATAAACCCCCATCTTTGCTTCTTGAGCCTCCAGCTTAGAGCATTCACTGACATCCCCTGGTTGTTGCCACCAACAATGCCTGACCCATTCTATCTGTTTTCAGTTATTTTAACCTGATTTAGCCATATTCTCTATACTTCTACTTGATTCTTAATGATTTCAACATATGCGTAGATGGCTTTTCCGACAACCTATACGTTCAGTGTCTTGAACTACTATTCTGCAATAATCTTCAGTTGTCCACAGTCATTCTCAACACTGTCCTAGAGAACTTTTCTCTACCAGTGCCTGCAATCCATCCATAGTCGAAGTTTTATGCATTTTTCTCTTTGGTCTGCTATCTTTCCAGCTCAATTCTTCTTACACACCAACCCTTCAATATTTTGACTCCCCCAGTGTCTCTGGCCCACTGGCCTAACCAGATTTTTATGGTCCTTTTCACCATCCTCCAACAACTTTCTGTCTTCATTCTTTTATGTTGAAATATGTTCATCATTCTGATTGTTTCCTTGTACATTTCCTTTTGCTGCCCACTCGGCTCTTTCTTCTCTACTTATGTTTTTTTTTTTTTTATTTTTAATTTTATTGCATCCAAGTTAGTTAGCATATAGTGCAATAATTTCAGGAGTAGATTCCTTAATGCCCCTTACGCATTTAGCCCCTTCCCCCTCCCACACCCCCTCCAGTAACCCTCTGTTTGTTCTCCATATTTAAGAGTCTCTTATGCTTTGTCCACCTCCCTGTTTTTATATTATTTTTGTTTCCCTTCCCATATGTTCATCTGTTTTGTCTCTTAAAGCCCTCCTATGAGTGAAGTCATATGATATTTGTCTTTCTCTGATTAATTTCACTTAGAATAATACCTTCCAGTTCCATCCACATAGTTGCAAATGGCAAGATTTCATTCTTTGTGGTTGCCAAATAATACTCCATTGTGTGTGTATGTATGTATATGTGTGTGTATATATATGTATGTATATATGTATATATAAGTATATGTATATATGTATGTATATGTATATATGTATGTATGTATATGTGTGTGTATATGTGTATATATATATATATATATATATATGTACGTATATGTGTATATATATACACACACACACCACATCTTTATCCATTTATCCATCGATGGACATTTGGGCTCTTTCCAGACTTCGGCTATTGTAAATAGTGCCGTTATAAACATTGGGGTGAATGTGTCCCTTCGAAACAGCACACCTGTATCCCCTGGATAAATGCCTAGTAGTGCAATTGGTTGGCCATAGGGTAGTTCTATTCCTAGTTTTTTAGGAACCTCCAGACTGTTTTCTAGAGTGGCTGCACCAGCTTGCATTCCCAACTCTATGCTTTGATCTTATTTTTCTTCTTCCCTTTTTTCTTTCTTTCTCACTATTGCATAAAGCCTAATTTGTTATACTTGGCGCAGGGCAAGTACAGTGGCCAAACTCCCCTTCTTTGGCCTATAATAAGTGGTGCCTAATCATAGTTTAAAGTACTAACTTTTCAGGGTCTGACAAAAGTTTAGGTCTCTGGAACCAGTTTTCTTTTTCCTTTTTTTCTTTCTTCCCTTTGAGATAATTTGTCAGAGTGTACAAATGAGTATCTGAAAAATCAATTGCATTAGACATGTTGATTCAAAAAAGATAACCACATATAGTTAAACAGTTTTGGTAGTTGGGCATAAATTTGGAACTTTAATTTTTTCTATGCCTCTGTGATAACTATGGGAAGAATCAAACTTGAAGAGATTTCAGGGCTGTGATATATACCATTGTCAAGAAATGTCATTTCAAATGTTCTGCTTTGTAAAATAATTACCAGGTTTATTTTTTGAAAAATGATATAGTACATTATGTCATGAACTGGTTCCTCAGAAATCTTAATGTCAGTGGAAAACAATTCATCTTTAATAAAAATCCATAATTTTACCTACATATTTAAATTATCTTCCCATGTTAATTTCTATAAATTTAATACCAGTGAAACAAATATAATCAAGTTGAAACACACCCTTTTTACTATGCTCACGTGTTCTTTCAGAAGAAATAGCAGTTTCTATTTCTTTTTGAATAGAAACCTATTTTATTTGAAAACGATATAAATGATCAAATAAACTCAGAAGTCAAAGAAAGGAGATACCTAAAGGAGAATCACCACTACATATCCTTCAAATCTACAGAGTCTCTTTGACCTAAATTTTATGATACATGAGCTTTTAGCTTTTAATAAGTTTTGGGATCAGTTTTATTTGGCCTTTTTTTAAAATATGAAATGTATTGTCAAATTGGTTTCCATACAACACCCAGTGCTCCTCCCTACGGATGCCCTCCTCAATGCCCATCATCTGCCCTCCCCTCTCTCCCCTCCCTCCCACTCCCCACCACCCCTTAGTTTATTCTCAGTTTTTTTTTTATTCTTGTTTTTTTTTTTTTTTTTTTTTTTTTTTCCTCAGTTTTTTAGAGTCTCTTACGGTTTGGCTCCCTCCCTCTTTTTTTTTTTTTTTTTTCCTTCCCCATGGTCTTCTGTTAAGTTTCTCAGGATCCACATAAGAGTGAAAACCTATGGTATCTGTCTTTCTCTGTATGACTTATTTCACTTAGCATAACACTCTCCAGTTCCATCCATGTTGCTACAAAAGGCCATATTTCATTCTTTCTCATTGCCACGTAGTATTCCATTGTGTATATAAACCACACTTTCTTTATCTGTTCATCAGTTGATGGACATTTAGGCTCTTTCCATAATTTGGCTATTGTTGAAAGTGCTGCTATAAACATTGGGGTACAAATGTCCCTATGCGTCAGCACTCCCGTATCTCTTGGGTCAATTCCTAGCAGTGCTATTGCTGGGTCATCAGGTAGATTTATTTTTAATTTTTTGAGGAACCTCCACACTGTTTTCCAGAGCAGCTGCACCAGTTTGCATTCCCAACAGTGCAGGAAGGTTTCTGTTTCTCCACATCCTCTCCAGCATCTATAGTCTCTTGATTTGTTCATTTTAGCCACTCTAACTGGTGTGAGGTGATATCTGAGTATGGTTTTGATTTGTATTTCCCTGATGAGGAGCGACGTTGAGCATATTTTCATGTGCCTGTTGGCCATCTGGATGTATTCTTTAGAGAAGTGTCCATTCATGTTTTCTGCCCATTTCTTCACCGGATTATTTGTTTTTCGGGTGTGGAGTTCGGTGAGCTCTTTATAGATTTTGGATACTAGCCCTTTGTCTGATACGTCATTTGCAAATATCTTTTCCCAGTCCGTCGGTTGTCTTTTAGTTTTGTTGATTATTTCCTTTGTAGTGCAGAAGCTTTTATCTTCATGAGGTCCCAATAGTTCATTTTTGCTTTTAATTCCCTTGCCTTTGGAGATGTGTCAAGTAAGAATTGCTGCAGCTGAGGTCAGAGAGGTTTTTTCCTTCTTTCTCCTCTAGGGTTTTGATGGTTTCCTGTCTTTTACAACCTGTTAAATCACACTTATAGGATGTACATGAGTGTGAATTTGAAATAGTACTTCAGCGGCAAATGTTTAGATGCACAGAGAAACAGTGCGACCAACAGGACAGTAAGACATTGAACCAATATGGAGTGCACTTAGTACAAAACTGATTCTGTCATGAGACTTAAACATTGATTCTTTATCCCAAATTTATCAATATTGTTATAGGGTATAATCTTTTGTAACATTAACTCTTTCAAAAAAATATTCCTTGTAAATAGTTTTACCAAAGCTTCAGAAAATTTGAATTTGATTTTAAATCCTGTTTCCTATCCAGACCCTCATGTCCCCAATTCACAACCGCACCAAAATGGACCTCCCACTGGAGGCTTTTCCTCTTAAACCTGGCAGAATGTGTGCGGACAGTCTCGGGAATCCCATTTTGTTTTCCTGATGGAGCATTAAATGAAGTCACTTGCATCACAGATACAAATACCTGCCAGAATCATCCTTCCAACCCTTGAGCTATATATCTACTTATTTGACTGCTTACAATGTGGATGTAGGTAAGACTATAGATCACCATGCCCAGCATGGTTGTGTTAAAGTCATTGTGCAGTGACTCGCCCGCTTGTACCTCCTTTCTTTGACTTCTGAGTTTACAGTCTTCTGATCCGTTCTACCTCTTTGAACTTTACTTCCCATAGCGTCTTTCCAAGCCTCCCATGTGCCTTGTCTCTCTGCCCACACACCGTCCTGTGTATTTCTGAGCTGGTGCCTGTGTTTTGTAAATTTTTCCCTCCTTTTCTCGTCAACCATTCCCAGGCTGACTCCTCCTTTAAATTAATCTCTCATTTCTTTTTTTTTAATTTTTTTTTTCAACGTTTATTTATTTTTGGGACAGAGAGAGACAGAGCATGAACGGGGGAGGGGCAGAGAGAGAGGGAGACACAGAATCGGAAACAGGCTCCAGGCTCTGAGCCATCAGCCCAGAGCCTGACGCGGGGCTCGAACTCACGGACCGCGAGATCATGACCTGGCTGAAGTCGGACGCTTAACCGACTGCGCCACCCAGGCGCCCCTAATCTCTCATTTCTAAAGAAACCCTCGCTTTCCTTATCTAGGCTTCTCTGACCCTGACCTCGCCCTCAGGTATCGTACCCATTCAGCTAGTAAATGTGGTCAGTGCTGAGGGTCAAAACTATACACACGCCAACTTTATGTTCAGGGAGAGTCAAGAGTAGAGGAGAACCTTAATTATTAAAGTCTATTATCATATGATCGGTGCGATTGTTAATTCCTGTTGAAATAAAGGCAATCACCGTTACATATCAGGATGCCAAATCATGGTTTTGTAGAGAATGGGGATGAGGGAAAAAATACCTAAAAATTGAATAAAACAAATCCTTAAGTTTAGGATAGGCATCAGGTCTAGGAGGAGTGGGGGAAAACTCCAAGTGGAAGTGAAAGTTTATAGAATTTGTCCCACTGAACACAAATTTTAAATTGCAATATAGAAAAAGCACCATGTAAAGACACGGAGAAAATGGTAACTGGCCTGGCTGGTGATCTGTATTAGTCTGAAACATCTGTGAGGCCCACTTAGTGTGTCTTCTAATATTTGCCAAGTTCATGAAGCTCCTGAGTCAGAGAAACTAGAAAACCAAATTCCAAAACCAAAAACAAAAGTGAAATTTAAAAATTTCAGTAAAAAAAAAGAATTAACGGCAATGAAAAGTGGACCAGAGTGAATGAAAGGAGGATGACAGAGCAGTTTTCAGTTCATAACACGCAAAGAAACACAGTAAATCCTAAAGTGAATGTACCCTTCAGAGAGACCAGAAAGCTGCCATCTTTGTTTTGGTGTTCATGTGAGCCTAAGCAGAGAACTTTCTGGAAAATTCTGGCATTTGGCAACTGAGGTGATTACATAGTGTGTGCAGTGAGGTGGCCTAGAAAGGCTATAGTTATGTCTTGGTTATAGTTATGTAGCTGTGAGTTATGTTCAGAATTGTTGTTGCCTTCATAAGGGGTTGAACTAAATGTGAGTCATTTAATACTGTTTTCTCCTTTTGAACAGCGTTTTGCGTATTTCCATTTCTGCCTTATCAAAATTTTAGTAATAGGGATTCTGGTTAAAAAATAGTCTTCAAAAATTAGAGCACATATTGCATTCAGAACAGCTAGCTGTAAATAGTAAATTTAAAAAATTCAGATATAGAGTGAGCTGTCCTCTCTAATGTCCCTTTATTAGATGTAATACAAAGTTTATTTATAAAATTTCGATCAATTTACTAAAAAAAAAACAACTGGATCCCATGAAATTTTCAGTAACCTGATTTTTTCTATTAATGATTTGGTCACCGATTCCTGTGTGTGTGTGTGTGTGTGTGTGTGTGTGTGTGTATGAGATTTCCCCCAACACATGTCCAAACAATGCTCTGAGGTCAGCTGAGGTGTTATAGTTCAACTCCATTCTGATCATCTCTACCAGTTGATGATATCAGATCCCACAGGTGAAGGGCTCAGTTCTAAGAGACTCCTCCCCATGACTGCAGGTGGCAGTTTTCAAGTGCAAATTGTCACCTGTGCTTCTGACCCACAGACACACTGTAGATTACAGGTTCCAATAACCCCTTCCTTGGTTTTGATCCATTTGCTAGAGAAGCTTACAGAACTCAAACATTTTACTGACTAGATTACCAGTTTATTATAAAAAGAACTCAGGAACAGCCCCATGGAAGAGATACATACTCAGGGAAGGGTATGGGGGAAGGGTTGGGGGACTTCCATGAGCTCTCCAGGAGCACCACACTCCCAGCGCATGCTCACCACCCACCATGTGCTCACCAGCCCAGATGCTCTCTGAACTCTGTCCTGTGTGTATCTGTGTGTTTAATGGAGGATTCACTACATAGGCGTCCATTGGCAATTGATCCAACCTCGGGTCCCCTCCCCCCTCCGCAGAAGTCGGGGGAGAGAGCTGACAACCCAACTAACCTCCTGGTTGGTTCTACTGGCAACCAGCTCCTAAGGTGCTTTCCAAAAGCTGCCTCATTAACATAAGACACCACTGTTGCTCTTGCTACGTGGGGAATCTCCAGGGTTTCAGGAGCTCTGTGCCAGAAATGGGACAAAGACCAAATATTTACATAGTTTTTAGTATGACTTACAATCTCACACCCCCTAGTCCTCTTTTCACCGTCTCTGGAAGGATAAAGCCCTATCACACACTAGAACCAGACAGATGTCATTTGGGGCCAAGGTTTTGGGTTTTGTTTTGACTTTGATTGTTTTTAGAATCTTGCTAGCTACTTAACACATCTTTATATTGAAAATTAGACAAACTCATTGGAGTAGATCACTTTAAAGTGATTTATTGTTTATATTTTGTAATTTAGATTTACACTCCTTGAAATGCAGATGTGTTTGGGACATTATGGTGCTGTTCTCTGCTTTCAAGTATCTGCAGGAGAATCTTCCCCACAACAGACTTAAGAGGTGAACTCTTCGCCTGACAGCACATGCTTTGAGTTTAAGTTTATTTTTTATTTTTGAGAGAGACACAGAAAGATTGCAAGTTGGGGAGGGACAGAGAGAGAGAGGGAGACACAGAATCCAAAGCAGGCTCCAGGGTCCCAGCTGTCAAAACAGAGCCCAACGAGGGGCTCAAACTCACAAACTGAGATCATGACCTGGACTGAAGTTGGATGCTTAACCGACTGAGCCACCTGAGTACCACTCACCTATCAGGCTATTGCTTGAAATTATTGTATTTTCTTGATAGTCGTGACCCTCACACTTTAATTTTTAGTGTGCTAGTCTTCTCAACTGGTTTCTTTCCCGTGGTTACAACCTCATTGCATACGTGGGAGTCAATTTTTGCAATAGAATAGGTGCCATACGTCACTGTTTGCTATTTCTGGACCAAAACCTACATACTTTCTAAACATCTTTTTTTTTTGTAAAAAAAAAAAAAAAAAAGCGCCATCTTTTCAGTAAAATTACTGCTAATAACTTACGGTACTATATACTTGATAACCATAACCTGACTCACGTGTTCTAGGAGCACCTCGGATACTATTCTATTTTCAGATATGAAGCCACACAGGTTTTGTAAGCGGTAGAATAGGACTTAAATAAAAATTCTTGCTTTGAAATTCCACCTGTTATCTACCTTCGAACATAAGGGAGTTGATGGGGCGCCAGGGTGGCTCAGTCAAGCCTCCAACTCTTGATTTTGCCTCAGGGTTTGTGGAATTAAGCCCCACAGCAGGCTCTGTGCTGACAGCGCAGAGCCTGCTTGGGATTCTTTGTCCCTCTTTCTCTGCCCCTCCCCTACTCATACTCTCTGTCTCTTTCTCAAAATAAACATACGTTAAAAAAAACAAAAAAAAATAATGAGGTTGAGCTTTGCAAAATTGTTCAAAGTTCATATTTATAAAAAACAGTACATGGGTGCCAGGTAAGGTAGTACTAAATAAGCGAGCAAATCCTCTGGCTTTTATTATGAAATGCAAACTATGTGATTCCAGATCACTTCATGGAATAAAACATTTAAGCTATAAAATAGCTCCTACATGCTTAAACATTAGCTATGTCTAAAGACCATAGAACAGCATGTGCCTTTTTCTAGTTACTATGTGTAACGAAAGTTCATTTTTGGTTGTTTTTCCTGATCTCGTGGGCTCTGTTGCTCGAGGAAGCAGACAGAATGGGCTCCCTTGTTGGGAGGCAGGTGTTGGAGGATATGATGTCTCCTCTGAGATATCCTGGATTTCTTTGACGTGGTTTTTTGCCAGTAGGAAAGAAAAGGTCAACTCGCCCTCCATCCCAAACAGTAATCACAGCAGAAAATAAAAAATTCAAGGTGAGCTATTAAGTTCACAAAGAGAAACAGAACGAAATATCACCAATATGGTTAAAACAGAGAAAGAAGATGTGGCAGGGAGAGAGATCCCTTGTAAAGTGGAAAAATCCTGTTTGGTTATTTTAAAAGCGAGAAAACATACTTAACCTTACTCAAAGAGAAAGTGCATAAAGCTGAAAAGTTACAGGTGCCCAAGAAAAAGAGGATCTCCATCTGAATTAGCTGGTATTCTGTGTTAGCTGAAATTGCTGTGCAAATATTGCTACTAAACGGAATTTCATAATCACTTGTGATGGGCGAGGACATTAGACCAAACTGTAGCCTCAGGAATTTAGGTCTGATGTAAGGAAGCATTCTGTGTTGGTTTTCTAACGCGCAAAACATTAACAGAAACTTGCAAGTACAGTCAGGCTTAGCCGAGTCCTTTCTCAAGGTCCTACACACAGTGGTCTGCGATCTTATCTTAGAGTCTAGGTCGTTTCAACACTCATGTTGCTATTGATGGGATGCAGGCCCTTGCAGGTGGAGGACTGAGCAAGGCAGCCCCTGATGGCTGGCTGTCTTCTCCTGGGTGCCAGGGGCCCTCCCCATGGAACACCAGTGCATTTCCTCCAGACTAGCAGTTGAGTGTCCTTACCGCTGTGGTCTCTGAACTAAAACACTTAAAAGGGATCAGCCAATAAATCAGGCTTCCCAGGATTAACTTCCTTGTGGTAACTTAAAGTCAGTCAATCCAGGGACATTTATTACATCCTCAAAACCCCTTCCCTTCCCCGCATAGCGGCATCAACATGGGAGTGGTCTCCCACCATCGTTGCACACCCCCTTGGTTAGAAGTGGGTTACGATCCTGCCCATACTCTTAGGACCCCCCAGATTATAGGAGGCATGAGGCTCGTCTTAGACTTCTGCCTACCACACACTTTCTACCTGCCTTTCTGATCCTGAGACCATATTGAGGGGAGAAACTGGTGATCTTTGGTGGAGATAGGAAGATTGCATTTTAAAAAGAAGTTCTTTGGCTGAGGTGTCTGGTCTTGTTGAAGAATTAGGGGAAGTTAAATGTTCACAAAAGTTAGCTGCTGTTATCTCAAATGTCAAGTCGATGGACATTGGAGGGCTTGCACACTGACGCGCAATGCACACGGCAGTCCCAAGGAATACATCCTAACGTTATCCCAGCTTTTCACATGAAGAAACAGAGAGGGGATACTTGCTTAGGAAACGTGTCTAACTCATCTACTTGTCCAGTTGATGCTGATCAGGACGTACATACATTGATTTTTACAGGTACCACGTTCTCGACCAAGTTGGGCTGCTAAGTCTTACTAATTATTCCTGGCTTCACATCAGTATCTACACATGTGCGTTATACTTGAGGCTTATTTTCAAACGCACCTGTGCATTTTCAAGGTGACGGTGGGTTCAGAAGAAACCTTCGTTAAATTGCATTACAAAATGAGACATGTTGTGAACCTGTTTTTACTTCTGAAGTTTGAATTATATCCTCATGTTACTTATTTGACACTAGAATGAAAAACCAGTGGGGACTAGAATCTCAATTTTTAAATGCACAGAGTATTGATAAGAATGATAAGTTACCTTTAACATGCTTTAACCTTTAAGAGACATTTTTCCCTCCTTCCTCCCCCTACCCTCCAAAAAACACACCTGATTATTCCAGAAGGCAGAGGATATTGCACTTAGAAGCCACTAAGGTCACATAACCTCACTGCCGATGAAACCCTGCATTTTTCCCTATTGGAAATAAAACTACTAAGGTTTCAATTCCAGACAATGATGAATTCAAACATCGAGTTCCCAGATGCTTGCTCAGAGGACTCCCTCCACCTGCAGATATGAGGTCTCCGCATGTGCCTTTTTAAATGACATTGGCCCCTAGTTATTACTTTCTTAAAAATCTAATTTTTTCCCTGTGACAATTCTGCTAAGAAATGATAAAGTTACTGTTAGTCACATTACCAAACAGATTGCACTCCCTGAGCACATAAATCAACTCTAGCGCTCCCACTATGGATCACAGAGTTGAGTCCTAAAAATCACTCTTTTATAATAATTTGCTTGGAAAGTGAGGTATGTATATATCTATTGAGTATGGCTTCTCAGGCTCTCTGCAAGTATTTGTCATTCCATCTCACCCCAAACTTGATCCCCCAAAGTCATTATTGATTTTCCTTTTTTCATTGAAAATCACCTTTTGGGCAGTTACCATGGCGGTCTTGCTAGAGATCTGAGTGACCAGCCAGGCCCATTTTCTAAACTACTTAAGGAAAATAAATAACACAGGACCTTTTCTGGATTTTGATTTATTCCTAAAGTTTGCTTTTTTATATGCGTTAATATAAATAAAGATGAGAGGGAGAACCATTTTGATGAACTTGTTAGGAATGAGATGGGGATTCAATTATGCTCAAGTCAAGCCATAGGGACAATGACAACAAGACCTTGCGAGTGCTGGATGCCAGGCATTTCCTCGGCCAAGCCCTCGGGCCGAAAAAACATACATTTTTTTCAGTTCATGTTTACGGTTCTCCTGGAACCTTGCTGGGATGCGATGGTGGAAAGTTCTGCTCAGTTTCAATTGGCTTACTCTAAGTTTTACTCACCACGTGTGTTCTGCTTTATAATTTCCAAGTGTACGTTGTATTTGATTTCTAAAACAGCTCTCTGAACTGAGGGTTCTTGTCATTCCCACTTTCAGATGATAGATCCGAGATTCCTACAGATGGGGGTGTTCCCCCAAGACCACGAACTTCCTAACAGACTGTATATTGTATCTTCCTCCTCCTCCCCACAGTGGGGCTCTTGACAGTATCTTTCCTGCCTGTTTTATTTTAAATGTGTATTCCATGATATCGCATCAGTTTCTTTTTCTAATATTGAAATATTTGGTTTCCAGCTTGATGACGCAGAAGCGTTGTGATTTATAGTTATTCTACTTTTTATTCAAAACCAAAAAAAACTCTAATAACTTAATTTTTGATATAAATATCAATTACTGGCTTTTAATTTTTTGTTTTCGTATTTTTTCCATACCTGTGATATGGTTCATGTGCACAGGGTCTGGGTATAGTTTGAAATTTTTATCCCTGTTTGAATGAAACAAATGCTTTAAATGTCTTTCAATATTTTTGCTGACAATTGTACATTGTAGGCATTCAATGAATATTTAATAAATGAATAATTTAAAGGATTTCACTCATGTTAAAAAAATAGTATAAAAGAGAACACCTTTATTTATTTATTTATTTATTTATTTATTTAAAATCTTTATTTTTGAGAGAGGATAAGAATGAGAATGAGCTGGGGAGGGGCAGAGAGAGAGGGAGACACAGAATTGGAAGCAGGATCCAGGCTCTGCACTGTCAGCACAGAGCCCAATGTGGGGCTTGAACCCATGAGCCATGAGATCACAACCTGAGCTGAAGTTGGACACTTAACTGACAAAGCCACCCAGGGACCCTGAGAAAATCTTTCACAAGTGATGATACTCTTGTCAGTAGAGCAGATGATATTTTGTTAATTACAAAAAGCAGGAAAGCAAGACTTACAAGGAAACTAGAAATTTACAGGTCACCAGAGTGGATAATAGAGAGTTGATTCTGTTTGAAAATGCCACCTTAATCACTTATCCAAATTCTTTAATTAAAAAAAAAAAAAAACACTGAGATAAAAAGTCACCGGAACATTCACCAACTGTAAATGTGAATACACTGTACTCTTGGAGAAAACAGAAGTTGGGGGCACTCACTCCCTCAGCATAATCAAAAATAGGTAAATAACTTTTGACTCCCAAAAAACTTAGAAATAGCCTACTGTTGACCAGAAGCTTTAACAATTAACACGCATTTTGTTAGGTGTCTTATACACTGTATTTTTACCATAAAGGAAGGTAGAGAAAAAATGTTAAAAGGAACAGCAGATACATTTACGATACTGTACAAATACTTAAGGAATATTTGTGTGTGAGTGGACCCACGCAGGTAAAATCCATGTTTGAGGACCCAACAGTAAAAACATTCCTTAAATCTGATGGTGGTTTTAGAAATCAAATTGGGATTTTTAAAATAATTGAGTAATGTTGACTACTGGTAGTTTCATTTCACTCGTGGAATGCCTTTACTGCGTTTAGGAAATTTTACATTTTTGCTTCTCGCATCGAGTTTGTGAGACCTATGGTCTTAATATTATATTTCCATTTATGATAGTGGCTGCTTGCTACTGGATTTTTCAAACCTGACTCCTTTCATCACTTTTTAAAAGATGATTTTTAAACCAAATATTAACTGCTTTTTTTTTTTTTTTTTTTTGCCACTTTGAATCAAATTGACACTTTTTTTTGACAGTTTATTAGTTTGGTTTTATTTGCAAGCTCTCTTTGAAATCTATGTAACTTAGGGTCCCAACAAGTCGAAACTATAGCTGTCAGCAGCCTCTTTTGTAAATTCCATAGGGACAGGAGGGCATGTGTTATTTGTACTAGGGTGTCCCGAGGATCTATGAGAGTCTCTGAAAGAGGTCTAAGATTAGAACCTGGTTCTTGCTTGGAACTGAAGTTTAAAAGTAGGTAAATCTGGTGATGCTGTGCCAATGCACAAGGGGGTGAGATGGTTTAACGTCTGCTTAAAATGGGGGAATGAGCCTAAGAACGACACACACCAACCAGTCACTGAGATTTTAGTTTACGGACTAATAGTAGTGCTGATGTGGTTGTCCAAAACCTAACTTAGGGTGCACTGATACATAGAATGTTCTAGAAAGAGAAATCTGGTCTCCTGGGGAGACTTGGGATTCGTTTTGAATTTCACATGGGCATGACTCTACAACAGAGGTTTGAATAAGGGTACTACTTAGAGTCAAGCCAGAAAAGTGTAAAGGAACCAGAAATTGCTTAACAAGTAGATGTGGGTTGAATTGGGTGGTGGTGGCTGAAAGAATTGAGGGCAAGTGGCCTGTGTATTATCTAGTTGTAGTTATTCTGTGCTCTGTTAAATATGGGAACAAAGAACAAGTATAAGAGAGGGATTTTCAGCTCAATATAAATATTAATGCTGCAAAAAATAGGGAAATAACTGTTTTTGGCTTTTTGTTATTGTGTTTTTGTTTTTGAAAACTGTAGCTTTCCCCTTTTGCAATAGGTACAGTCTGAGTTGGGACAAAGAGTCCTTGTAGAAAAGGCTTAGCCACGGCCAGTGCTTCCGATCCAAGGGCGAGGTGAGGTTCCCATGAAAAAATGCCAGACCTACATGGTCTTAGAGCTTTGGATAGAGACCGTTTACCAGGTTGTACATGTTCACTAAGTTTCAATGTTATGTGCATGTTATTAATACAACTTCCTCTCAGTTGCTAGGGAATGTGTATAGTTTGGTATTACGTATATATATTTTTTGGTACTGTTATTTGAATCAAAAGATACTAAGACTCGAATTATGATCGTGTGGTTAAAAAAAACTTTGAAAGGGTGTTGGGCCTGAAAAATTGGGAACCAACTCTAAGATCCCTTATTTGTGCTGAGATTTGGTGACTTCTGTGATCAGCGATTTAAGTGGATTATGTACTACACGGAAATTTATAACTGCAAAGCTTTGAAAGTAATGAAAGAGTAATGGGTAATAGAGTTTTTGGTCTTTACTTTGAAAGACTGTCAAAGGTCCCTCCTCCCAGTGCCACTGATCAAAAATAGTGGCTTTTAGTGGAAGTCAAAGTCTGGTTAAATTGGTTAGAACATATATTTGATGGCAGTTTATTTTACCAATTAATTTTTTAGTTTAAGATTTTTTTTTAATATTTATTTTGAAGAGCACACACATGCACATGAGTGTGAGTTGGGGAGGGGGAGAGAGCAAGGGAGAAAGAGAGTCCCATGCAGTTTCCACACTCAGCTCGGAGCCCTGTGTGGGGCTCGATCTCATGAACCGTGAGATAATGACCTGAGCCAAAATCAAGAATCAGAGGCTTAACCAACTGAGCCGCCCAGGCACCCCAATTTTTTTTTATTTTAATTTTTAAGGATGGTTCAAAATCAAGCTCATGAGGTATTCAAAACTATGTAATAAAAAATTTTCCAAGTCAAAAGCTCATGAAAATTCTTTTGTATTTGTTTGCGTTACATGGATTAAAAACCCAATTTCAACTATTCATCTGATATGTTCCTCATCACGATGACCAACAGTAACAAATCATGTAGAACAGTCCGTTCTAATGCCTGGATTCAAATCAACCAGTGAGAATTTACTTATCCTGGGACTTTGCCCTGTATCTCATGACTGGCAGAATTGAGAACACCATTATACACACTCGCTTTATCCTGAAATCATGAGGCACATGTGCATTTTGATTGATTTACAGGAATAGATTTCCTCCACCATTTTGTTTTCCATGTGTGTAATTTTTTCCATTCAGTCAATAATATTTTGAATGCCTACTATGTTCCAGGAAGTAGGCATTCTTGCTATTAAGACAATTAAAAGCAACTTTACTTTGCTTACCTGCAAACTGTTCTCCCTCACATTACTTGCACCCGACAGTTTTCAAGGATATTTCTGTTAAAGGGACAGTAAGATACTATTTGGCATTTTAATCACCTCCTTCAGCATTGCCATTCTTGAACATCTGTCTCACCATTTGGCTAATATAGGCTGTCTTTTTTTTTTTCCTTTAAGATTCAAAGTTACAGAAGCATTTAGTTACTTCATGAAACCTTTTTGATGGCTTAGGCATGTTGAGAAAACATTAAGTAAAAGGGAAGCAAGCTGTTCATAATAGGTCTTTTTTAACAGTGAAGAAAATGCTCATAAAAAATGTATGTAGAGCTATAATATCAAAGAAACGTGGGATCCCTGGGAGCTTAGCTTTGGAATGACCCTTAAATGCATTTCTTTCAATGTTTCACCCAGTGATTCAGTTTCCTAATACCGTGGCAGACAATGATCACTGCATTTATACTGATAGACTCGACTAAGGCACTTATTACTTCAAAAGGCTCTTCTGATCTTAGAAATTTCTTCCTGGTGATGAGTCAAAAATGTTCCTTCCTTTTAACTTGGACTTGTCAAACTCGTGTTTTGCCATCGGGTTCTCTTGAAACAAATCTAAACTTTTCTACAAATGGCAGCATTCATGCATGATTTGTTACTTGTATGTATTGCAAAGTGATCACTATAGAAAGCCGAGTTATCCATTAGCATATATAGATTTTTCTCCTGTGATGAGAACTTTTAAGAACTATTCTCTTAGCTACTTCATAGTATATAGTATTACCTATATTCACCCTGCTGTACTTTTCATCCCCATGACATGCTTATTTTATAACTACAAATATGTACCTTTTGACTCTCTTAACCCATTATTCCAATCCCCCACGTACTGACTGTGGTAACCATCGGTCACTTCTCTGTATCTGAGTTTGTATTTTGTTGTTGTTGTTTTTCTGGGGCGGTTTTTGTTTTGGATCCCACATATAAGAGAGACCATATATTATATTTTTTTCTGACTTATTCCATTTAACACCCTCCAGATCCATCCATGTTGTTGCAAATGGTAATATTTCATTCTTTATATGGCTGAATAAAACTCCATTGTGTATATACTACATCATCTTGATCCATTCATCAGTCGATGTGTACTTTGGTTTCCATATCTTGGCTGTGGTAAATAACACTTCAATGAACATGTGTTGTTACATCTTTTTGAGTTAGTGTTTTTGTTTTCTTTGGATAGATATTAAGAAGTGGAATTACTGGATTATATGACAGTTCAGTTTTTAATTTTTTGAGGAACCTCCACACTGTTTTCCATAGTGGCTGCACCAGTTTTCATTACCATGAATAGTATGCAGGGTTGCCTGTTCTCCCCATCCTTAGCACGACTTGTTAATGTCCTTTGATAGGTCTTTATTGTGGTTTTGATTTGCATTTGCCTGATAACTAGTGATTCTGAATATCTTTTAATGTACCTGTTGGACATCTGTAGATCTTCTTTGGAAAAATGTCTATTCAGATCTTCTGTTCACTTTTTTTTTTAAATCAGTTGCTTTTTTTTTTTTTTTTTGGTGTGTGTGTGTGCTTACTTTTGACTTATAGGAGTTCTTTATATATGTTGGATATTAACCCCTTATCAGATAATCTGTAAATATTTTTTCTCACCCTGTAGGTTGCCTGTTCACTGTGTGGATGGTTTTCCCTGTTGTGCAGAAGCTTTTAAATTTGATATAATTCCACTTGTTGATTTTTGCTTTTGTTGCCTTTGCTTTCAGTGTCAACTAAAAATATCACCACGACTGATGTCAAGGAGCTCCCCACTGATGTTTTCTTCTAGGAATTTTATGGCTTCAGGTCTTACACTTGGGTGTTTCTTTAATCTTTTTTCTACATTAATTTCTGTGTATGGTGTAATATAGTAGTTTGCTTTCATTCTTTGTAAAGTGGCTGTCCGGCTTTCCCAACACCATGTATTGAAAGAGACTGTCCTTTGTCTGTCGTACATTCTTGCCTTCTTTGTCATCAATTAATTCACTGTAGTTTTGTAATAAAGTTTGAAAGCAAGGAGGATGATGTCTCCAGCTCTGTTATTCTTAAAATTGCTTTGGCTATTCAGGACCCTTCGTACGTCTACACAAATTTTAGGATTGTTTGTTCTATTGCTGTGAAAAGTGCTATTGGAATTTTGATGGAGCTCTCATGGAATCTGTAGAATGCTTTGGGTAGTGTGGACACCCTAACAATATTCTTCCAATCCATAAGCGCAGATTTTTTAAAATGTTTAATGTTTCTTTTTGAGAGAGAATGAGAATGAGGGGGGGTAGGGGCAGAGAGAGAGGGAGACACAGAATCTGAAGCAGGCTCCAGGCTCTGAGCTGTCAGCACAGAGCCTGGTAGCCTCAAATCCATGGAACGCAAGATTATGACCTGAACTGAAGTGGGACGCTTAACCGACTGAGCCACTCGGGCACCCCATCCTTGATTATTTTATGTAAAAAATGTTTTTAATGTTTATTTCTGAGAATGAGACAACATGAGTGGAGGGGAGGGGCAGAGAGAGAAGGAGACACAGAATCTGAAGCTGGCTACGGGCTCTGAGCTGTCAGCACAGAGCCTGATGCTGGGTCCAAACCCACAAGCCGTGAGATCATGGCCTGAGCCAAAGTCAGACGTTTAACCGCCTGAGCCACCCGTGTGCCCCAAAGTACAGATCTTTTTATATGTCTTGTCTTCAATTCTTTTCATCAATGTGGTAGGTTTTAGTGTACACATCCTTCATCTCCTTGATGAAATGTATTCCTTGGATTTTATTTTTGTTGCAGTTGCAAACTGGATTATTTTCTTTTTCTTTCTGATAATTTGTTCTTAGTGTATAAAAATGCAAAGGATTTCTTTTTGCAACAGGCTTTCTTTCTATATTGTTTTTGTATCCTGCAA
Source organism: Puma concolor (assembly GCF_028749965.1). Lineage (NCBI taxonomy): Eukaryota > Metazoa > Chordata > Mammalia > Carnivora > Felidae > Puma > Puma concolor. Next base: position 3,528,684 of record NC_141670.1, read on the forward strand.
GTTTGCTGAGTTCATTTATTCTAACCATTTTTTTTTGGTGAAGTCTTTGGGGTTTTCTATATATAATATGTAATCTGAAAGTAGAGACATTTTTACTTCTTCCTTTCCAAATTGGATGCCTTTTATCTCTTTCTTGCTAATTACTCTAGCTAGAACTCCAAATACGATGTTGGATAAAGTGGCAAGAGTTGGCCACTTGCCGTGTTCCTGATCTTGGAAAAAATGCTTTTAGCTTCTACTGTTGTGTATGATGTTAACTGTGGGCTTGTCATATATGGCTTTTATTATGTTGAAGTATGTTTCCATTTTGTTGAGAGGTTTTATCATAAATAGATTATGAAGTTTGTCAAGTGTCTTTTATTCTGCATCTATTAAGATTTCATGATTTTTAAATTTTTATTTTTGAGGGGGGGAGGGAGAATATAAGTGGGGGAGGGGTGGAAATAGAGGTAGACGCAGAATCCAAAGCAGGCTCCAGGCTCTGAGCTGTCAGTCAGGTGCCCCAAAATGATTGCATGATTTTTATCGTTCACTGCTTCAGTGTGGTGTTTCACACTGATTTTGTGGGTGTTGAACTCCTGCATACCCGAATAAACACCACTTGATCATACTGTATGATTACTTTAAACGGTTAATTTAAATGTTGGCATCTCCCAACACAACTTTCAGATCCTCTCATTTTCTCTCCCTGTGAGGTCACAAGTAAGTATGCCCATATGTTTAATGATCAGATACAAATTCTCATAAATTAATCTAGCTCAGATCTCTCCTGTGAATTCTTGATCCATTATTGTGCATATTTGAAACATCCTATTAAACTTTCAAAAGCACCTTTAACCATATGTGCAAACAAGTTATACATATAGATACATAGATACAAAGCTGGAGACACCATGTTCCCTGATGTATATATAAACGTATAGATACGTGTGTGTATATAGCGACATATACATATTAGACAGCCAGGTATTGAGAATACACATATGCATCTATGTGTGAATGTACGTGTATGTTCATGTGTGTGTGCATGCACACACACACACACACACACACAGGCTAAATCTCAGTCTTTCCTCTGTATACTCTTCCTCTACAAGACTTTTCCAGCTCAGAGAATGGCACCACCATCTATTCCACACGGAAATCTTCTCTCACATCTCCACCAACATCTTGTATGAACCTGCTTCCTGTTGGTCGACTTCTTTATGTATCTCCTTGACCAAATTATCACAGTGTCACGTCTGCATTATCGCTACAGCCACTCGAATCAGTCTCCACACACAATCTCTATTCCCCCCAAGAGTATTCATTTTGCAATTAAACAGATTCTTCCCAAAGTGATTGTGCTTCCTCCTGTCCTGCCTGCTTTCCACTGCCACCACTGCTGAGGTCGAGGCAACAATCACCAGCATGACCTGTAAGTTCCCGTGAGGAATGGGCATGACCCACCAGCTGGGCTGTATACCAGGATCTCCTTAATCTCTGGGGGCTCCAGTGAACCCTGACTTCCATTTCCTGACAGTTACCTTGCACCTCCCACAGCTGGTCGACCTCGCAGGCCTTTTTCTCTACCCGGGGTACTGTCTGTCCTCCTCATCCAGGCAGGCGTCCATCATCGGTCACATCTCCATGCCATCATAGGTCTGTCCTACAGCCTCAGTAACTCTCTTTTGTAGCATTTTTCACAAATGCTGCTGTGATGTGTTTCTGAAAGTATTTCATTAATACTCCTTTTTCCCATGAGGTTGTGAGTAGCAAAGGAAGAGACACTGTGTCTGGTTTTGGCTTTACTATGTATCATCGGATATTAGCCCAGGGTCATGTTTAGTAGGGGTTCAATATGTATATTTTGTTGAAGTACAATCAGCACACAGTGGTGTATTGGTTTCAGGTTTACAGCATAGTGACTGAACAGTTCTGTACATTGCCCAGTGCTCAGCATAAGTGCAGTCACCATCTGTCACCAAAGCACGTTATTACGATGTCATCGGCTATATTCCCTATGCTGTCTTTGTCGTCTGCATGACTTACTCTCTAACTGGAAGTTTATACCTCTTAATCCTCTTAGGTCACCCATTCCTCCACCCACCTCCCATCTGGCAACCACTGTCCTCTGTACTTCAGAGTCTGCTTTATTTATTCGTTTGGGTTTTTTTTTTTTTTTTAGATTCTGCATAGGAGTAAAATCATATGGTATTTGTCTTTCTCTGACTTAATGTCACTCAACATCATGCCCTCAGGATCCACCCAGGTTGTCAGAAATGTCAGGATTTCCTTCGTGTTTATGGCTGAGTACAGACTGGTTGTTGACAAGGACAGGGATGGGGGGTGGTGATGGCAACAGGTAAAGGTGGTTGAAAGGTTAAAAAAAAAAAAAAAAAGCGTTCCAGTTATACGATCAGTAAGTTCTAGGGATGTGATTTACAGCCCGCTGACTATAGTTAACAATATTGTATATTTGAAACTTGCTAAGAGAAATCTTAAAATTTCTCATCGCAAGGGAAATGAACTTACATCTATGTGAGGTGATGGATGTTAACCTACTGCGGTCAATCATTTAGCAATTTATGAAATACCACCAAACACTACATTGTACACCTTAAACTAATACAACATTATATGCTGATTACATATCTCAATGAACTGGGGGAAAGTAGTTGGGTGTTCCATAAAAACCTCCCACAGAATCTTATCAATAAATATAAAAAGCACATAATTCAAAATTATTTCATGTGTTTGAGGTGGTTCCTGCCGACCCGTATGTGATGATTCTTCATAAATTCGGCCAGCCCACTCAGCCTCACGAGCTCTACCTTACAACTTATAGACGGCCATGCACACCACTGAATGGACAGTCACGGCATCTTCTATTAATTTCACATTGTACTGCCAATGGTCTTGTAATTTGCATTAAGATGTCGACTGTTTTTCAAAGAACAAAGTAGCATAGATTCATTTCCATGTTAAAAGGCTGCTGCTACCCAGGATAGTTGAGCGTTGCCCAGATGTTAGTGGTTACCCAGACGTCTTTATATCCCCTAAGAATGGTTCTAAAGAAAGCCAAGACGATACCCATGGAAGCCACAGTCTCCCACTTACATGATAACAGTGGTAATTACGGATGTCACGGTGCCTATTGTTACGAGCTGAATTGTTCCTCCTCCATAATCCACATGTTGAAGTCTTTACCCTCAATACCTTTGAATCTGACCATATCTTGAGACTGTTAAAATGAGGTTTTTGGAAGGTGGGCACTATCCAGTTTGACTAGTGTCCTTATAAGAAAATAAAATTAGGAATCACACTCAGGGGAAAACCTGAGGAGACAGCTAATCTAGGAGAGAAGCCCCAAGAAATTCCAATATTGTGGACACCTCAATCCCTCTCTTCCAGAACTAAAATAAATGTGTGTTATTTAAGCCACCCTGTAATTTGCTTAGGCATCTCTGATGAACTAATACATGTATCAGTAAGACCTGTGCTTTGATGACTCCATTAGAGCAACAAACAATGTCACACTCAATTCCAGGAAGGTGGGACCTGGTGTAAGTTTGGAATGTACAATGCTGATTCCTTATTTTACTCCTTAGACATTTGATTTATTTGTTCTTCAAGTGCGTGATTGTATTGTATTTTCTGTTTCGTTCCCAGTATCTAACACATGCCCCAGAACACTGTGGAATATTGACTTACAAACTTTTTTTCTTTCGTAATCAGTAGAAACTTGTCTCTGAATGAAATTACATCTGGAAGCTCAAATATTTAGAAAAAAAAAATCAAAGCTAAGCTGGTCCATTTGAAGCAGGGGTGACATAAACCTATACTGTATTGTATTCGTTGGGATTCTCTAGAGAAGCAGTGAACAAGATGTGTGTATGTATACAGAAAATGATCAATTTTAAGGAATTAGCTTACATGAGGGTGGAGGCTGGCGTAAGTCTGAAATCTGCGGAGTTAGGCTAGCTGGCTGGACACCCAGAGAAGAATTACAAATTGAGAAGGGGGTGGCGGTCAAGGGCAATAAGAATTGATAGCAACACTATCCAAATATTAATAATAAATCCCCAGGTGTCCCTGGTGTGTCTAGGAATTTGAAAAATTGTATATCCATCTGTGCATTTTCCAAGAGGCAGAAAAACAGCTACTTCCATGAGGTTACGACAAAGCTCATGGGAATAGAATTCCATACACCAATGACAAAAAAAGCACTATGCATTTTATTTTTGTCTGTTTGTTTTTGCCTGTGATAGATGCATTCCGAGAGCGAAGACAGAGCTGACGAGTGGATCTTAAATCTAGGATTTAAGGACAGGGGACAGGTGCTGTCCGCCCACATTCTTCTCCCTCCAGAACAGACACCTCTGTGCCCAAATAAGGAAGGAGCTCCTCACAATCCATAGAAAATTCCACCAAATCCTAGACTTTTCCATAGAGACTTTTAAACCACTTTGTCAATCATTTCAAACATCATTATTTGTAACAGTATCTTGGGGAGTCAGCTCTGTTGTTTCTCATTTTTTTCTACGTCCTCAGGACCTCAAATCTTGTCTGTCATTGGGCATTAGCTCCCAGGGGTGCATCTCTGCTCTTAGAAATGCATGCCGGTTGGGACAGACACAGTCATTCTAGATCAAAGTTCATGCTTCTTCAATATGTCTCTGACCCTGTGGAGGCTGAATATAGCTCTAGCCTGGGGCTCAGCTGTAAAAATGAGTGCTGGCTGCATTCCCATTTTCTACTATTGAAGAGATTCATCTATATGTCGAAAGGATTTTGTAAGGGTTAAGTAAGTTTTATCTATGCACATCTATTCTGGAATAACTGGCCAATTATTTTCTTTGACCATAGACCATGGAACTGATAGGATGAAACAGTCTCCTTCATGGCCATACCTTTCATACATACATTGAGTACAGAATGGGGATCTGCTACATGTCCGCTATCTTCCTATCTGTCTATGTTAAAAATCACCCATGGACATAAACTCCCCCCAACCTGGGCCTGAGAAAGGAGTAACTTCATTCAAAGTAACTGGTGAAGGACTGGGATCAGTTTTCTTTGCTCTTACAGAACTTTTTATTCATGACAACATCAGTTTATTGATATTGAAGCAGGGCAGTATCTCGTGAATGAGGACCTCAAAGCCCCACTTTACCCAATTACACAAGATGGCCAAAATGTAAATATTAGCACCTTCAATTTTTTTATGGGACTATTTAAAAGGTAACAGGAATCAGAATGCCCAGCTTTTGGAGTTAAGAAAATTTTACCCTATTTTTTGTTTTGCACACATTTCACTCTCTCCTGGGAGTGAAATGATAATAAACTGCTTATTTTCTAAATTGTAATCCTAACTGAACCAAGGTTGTTGTGCAATATTACTTGTCTCGTGTAGTGTGTAATAGGGTTTGGGTTAAATATCACTTAGTATAAATAAATTACTTATCCTTTCCTCTAAGACCCAACTCTGGTATCACCACTTTTTGGAATCATTCCAGACAAGTTCTTTCCCCAAGGAGGAGATGGGGCTTAAAACCATATACAAAGGAGCAATGTCTGTCTAATGCCCCTGTCACCTAATTCAGAGATGGGACATTTCTGCTTTGGAGGAACTGTATGTCCCCTGAGATGATACCTTTGCATTCGGGTATTGGGAATTCCCACAAGGACCTGATTGGATTCCCACACATCTTCCTAAGGTGAAACCCCAAGCCAGAAAGAAGATCTTGTAACTACATAGGGAGAATGATTGGAAAGAATGCCAGGAGATCGATGGACAATAATACCTACACTTGATTTAGCACAAAAAATACGTAAGCACGTCCTTTACAACTAAACCAGTTCATCAAAGTTTGGTGGTCAAAGAAGACATCTCACATCTTCTGACCCATTTTGTTCTTCCATTTAAGAAGGTTTTCTCTGCATGGCTACCATGTGAACAACACAACCATAGCCACATTCTTGCAGTTATCCATTCTATGATGACCCTGCAAGACCGGACCAAAGCACACTACGACATGGCTAGCTTCTGTTAAAAGTCATCCTACACCATAACGCATATAAAGGAGATTTCTCCATTCTATTTTGGAGAAACTATTGTCCAAAGTTCTATCAATTTGTTGATGAGAAACATTCATCACTACCACACACTTACTCACTGAAATAAATTCTAGATATTAAAATGGAAAAAGGTTTTGGAAAAGTAGAAACATAAAACCCTGTAACATGGAAGTTATATGGAAATATAGATTAATTATAAAGAAGAGTTGAACCTAAGTTATTTTTTTTTAATTTTTTTTTTCAACGTTTATTTATTTTTGGGACAGAGAGAGACAGAGCATGAACGGGGGAGGGGCAGAGAGAGAGGGAGACACAGAATCGGAAACAGGCTCCAGGCTCTGAGCCATCAGCCCAGAGCCCGACTGGGGCTCGAACTCCCGGACCGCGAGATCGTGACCTGGCTGAAGTCGGACGCTTAACCGACTGCGCCACCCAGGCACCCCGAACCTAAGTTATTTTAAATGCCAATGAAACCTCCCTCTATGTAAAATTGCCCAGATACTTAGAACATTACTTGTATAGAGACAAAATAACAATTAGTGTTGTAATGACACATTGCAAGCCCTTTTTAAGGTTTATTTATTTTTGAGAGAGACCGGGAATGAATGAGCTGGGGAGGGGCAGAGCGAGAGGGAGACACAGAATCCAAAGCAGGCTCCAGGCACTCAGCTGTCAGCGCAGAGCCCAATGCGGGGCTCGAACTCCTGAACCAAGAGACCATGACCTGAGCTAAAGGCAGATGTTTAACCGACCGAGCCACTCAGGCAGCCTGACACAATGCAAATGTTAACAACATATATAATAAAAATGGTAAACACAAGAACTTCTTGATTAGAGTTTTCTGATAAATTACTATGATTATGTACTTTCCTTAGAAACTCAGAGAAATTTACCATTAGATACCTCCCTAATGTTTTGAAAACATCAGAAAGGTTCAAATATCAAATTGGCAGTCCTCAGTAGTCATGATCATTGATACAATTGATACTTGAATGTAAATAAGAAAAATCGCATAAGCTACCCAATGATCAACCACGACTTAGATGTATAATGCTTTGAAGGAATAAACACTCAACTCCTATTTGTGTTATCCATGCAGTATGGCTTTTCTTCTCCTCTTCTCCAAATATACATTTTTGTTCTCCTCTATAACACTATAGATTGATTTTTGTGTTTTCTTCAATGAAAGCAGAGTGTTTCAAACCTCAGCCAGATCAAAATTAAAATCAGGATCCTATTCTAGAGAGTAGAAGCCTATCAATGCTTAAGCCCCATTTTCGTCTCCTCTTGAAACACAGTCACAAACCTGTAGTGTTCAAGGTCCTTCGATCTCAATTTCCTTGCAAGTACTTGAAATCTTTGACTCTTTCAAATACTCATATTGTTGTGGCTGGGTTTTTTTAATTATTTTTTTCCATCTTAGAATGCTTCCACTTCTTAAACATCAAATAAAAAATAGTTAAGAGAAAAAGTAACACTGTGCAAGAGAGAAACGTGGCTAGGGATTTAGAATAAGAGACAAAATTTTCTTTTATAACAATGGCTCACAAATGAAGAATTTCAGTAAAGAAGTACTATAAAAATGATCCAGTTGAGAAAAGGTAAATAAAAGAAGGCAAGTAATGATTTTAAAGAGGAATCTTACTATAAACATTTTGAACAGGCAACATCAGTTTGATTTTTCAATTAAGAGGAAGATAATCCAGCGTGCTCAGACAAGGGACCTCAGGCAAGGACGGAAGGCTGAGCCTGAATTCAGATGACGACAGCACATTTGTCCCATCTGACTTAGCTGGCATAACTGTATTTCCGTTTTTCAAGTAACCCTGAAGGATTACTATCCTACCTTCACATAATACAGGTTTCTACACATAAAACCATCAGCGAATGTGGGACATGACCCCACAAACCGAAGAAACCTAATAAACTCTGCCAATGCATCACAGCCGAAGTGTGAAAAGTATTTTAGTGTTCCAATATCTCTCGATTAACAAACTATACAACTTTAATTGAAAAGATGCTCTATTAGTGAGCTAGCCATCTGAGACGTAATACATAGTAATCTGCATCGTCACCTATGAGTGAAGAGATCCCGAATCGTTAGAGGGTGTGCTATCCGTCTGATAACAGTACTCTGAAATGCTCTATTTCTCTTCTTCAATCATAAATGCGTTAGCTTTCTAAACATAGTCTTGGCCAGTAGAGACTGTACTTGTCATGGACTCATTCTGAAGGAAATCCATAAGCAGTACAGTGAAAACGGCTCAACAACAGAACATTTGGGATGTTCCATTACTGCAGTGAGCACAGAGGAGGATGAAAACATTTGCCTCCAGCTTGTTTTTTAAAATGAACTTCTAACTATTGACACTGTGTGTTTCAATACCTTGATAACATATTTATAAGGAATCCCCTGGTTCTTTTCTTATGGAATTCTAATATGGTTTTGGTCATTGTTAGGGCAATTCCACAAACCATTTGTCTGTATCATGAAGACAAGTTTGCAAGTGCTGTTAATAATTCCAGAAGGAGACAGATGGAACCGACTGAATGCAACATGCCACACCGCCCCAGGGTCAGCTTCCCCGAGGAGCAGAAATAACTAATAACAGTACTCTCTCAAAATGTTTCTTTTTCCTTTTAACTTTTCACATGCCTTTGTGAAAAACTGATCACTCGTCAATGTGCCACTCTCCAGAGAAATCGGTTTTCTTCTGAATAGTGAAAGCGTTTGTGAAATAATATTTGACTTCTAATTCTAAACAGTATTAGATATTCAATATTTGATGCTTCCTTCTTGATGTTCTATTCCTCGGGTCTTGATCTCGTACCAAGCTCCCTTCAGAGCCAACAGGCAGAAATTCTTTGTGTGGAAATGCTGCCCATTTGTTGACTGTCCTCATATAAACCCTCTCCTGGAAAGTGGGAACAAAGAATTTGAGAGAAGGGGAGTATAGATTTTATTAACGTACCAAGCTTCAATGAATATGCTCCTAAAATTGTCATTAGGCATTCATGAAAGGAGAGCTTACTGGCCCCTAATCGTTTTATTTCAATTAGCATTTGTACTGGTGTGCCTGTGTGTTCATCTTGAGACTATGTGCTCTGAAACAATTACTGCATTTGAATAAACACAAAATTGGGAGGAATTTTCAGGCCCATTATCTCTCTCTGATCTGAATATGAATGGCTATCCACTTTGACATCAGCCATGGTAGTGAATTCTATTGTTATTTTACATCAAAGTCCCCCCCCCCCCCCAAACTCCTATTCCTCAACAGATACCTGTTGGTTGAGTGCCTTCTGCTTGCGAGAAGCCTTTGGGGTTTCAAGGAGGTAATAGTCCTCAAAGTGCTGCTCACTTGGACAGGGCTCAAAGTGTAGAGAAGGGAACTAGTGTGGAAACAATCACAGAAGGCAACGTAGGATCACACTGGAAAGAAGCAGGGAGCTGTGAGAAGGTCCGATATGGGGCGCTGGAGGCAGTAAGCTATTCCTGGGGGAGGCAGCGTCTGAGCCGAGGGGTGAAGGGCTGGTGGTCACGGCCGAGGCCTGCCGAGGCGAAGGTTCATCTTGCCAAAAAGACAGGCACTCGGGATGATCACTGAGTTCTTCAGTGCTTCAAACACCTGTGGTCACTTGGATAAGGTTTTCCCTTACTTGACCTCAAATCATACTTAATCCCCCTCCTTTCTAAAATTTAAATTCAAGCTAACATACAGAGTAGTCTTGGCTTCAGGAGTAGAACCCAGTGATTCATCACTTCCATACAACACCCAGGGCTCATCCCCACAAGTGCCCGCCTCAATGCCCACCCCCCCACCCCGCACCCCTCCAGCAACCCTCGGTTTGTTCTCTGTATTTACGTGTCTCTCATGGCTTGCCTCCCTCTCAGTTTTTACCTTATTTTCCTTCCCTTCCCCTGTGTGCATCTGTGGCGTTTCTCAAATTGTCAGGACTTATGGAAGTGAAGCTCTAAAACATATGGAATCACGTGACTATGGAGAAATCGTGCTCATTGTACAGTGGAGGAAACAGGCACAGAAAATTACAATGATTTGTCCAAAGTCAACACAAATAGTTGTTAACAGAGCTAGATCTGGAGTGTAGTTATCGTGGTGAAAAGGAAGACAAACAAAAAGAGCTAAACTTTGTTTTGTGCAGATTGTTTCCTTAAAAAATAAAGCCTTCAGGTTCTCAACAGGTCTGTGGAGACAGATGTGTTCATGTCGGTGACTTCTAATTTAATTCATCGTTACACACTAGTCAGAGCTTCTTCTTACAAAAAATTCTCCAGTGGTCAAATACATTTTTGGAAATCATTCATTTCACATTCCTGTCTTGGGGATACCACGTGATGACATGATATTAACAATCTGGAGAAATGCTACAGAAGGCTCATTTTTTCGCTTATTTCTTGACCCTACTTGATTCCACTCTGTGTGTTTCATAGAACAGTTTTCACTGCACCCATGCTTATTCACTATTACGTATCCATCACCCTTAAGCATACTTGAGGTTACAGCGAGGAAAATCATGACCAATCCCTAACCTCCCGAAATCCTGTTTGATGCAGGGATGGGGATCTCTGCAACAAACAAGCCAGCAGGGCAGGAGGGTGCCAAGGGTTTGGTGGGGCGTCTGAGTTTGTAGCTTAGGAGTCGACCTATCTCTGGCTGCTAGATCGATGGCCCTGGAAGGCCTTTCTGAAGGGGTGACATTTAGACTAAGTTCCCAGTGACGACAAGGGCCAGGTTATGCAAAGATCATTGTGGACAGAGGACATTCCTGGAGTATAAACCCTAAAGGGATGGGCTTGCCACGCTTGAGGAACAGACCAACGCGGTGAAGTTCCGGGCCAGCTGGTGGCTGCTGCCGTGGGCCAGGGGGTTAGTGACGTGAAATGGGGTCTGAGACCAGACCCAACGGTGTTGAGTTTTGTAATCAAGAGCAAGGAGTTTGGTTTCAGCTTGAGATGCGATAGGGTAGCTGTGTGAGAATGCATGGGAGAGAAGGCATATTATCTCATTTCTGTTTAATAAGGCCATTTTGGCTAACATGCAGAAAGGGGTGCTGGAAGTCGAGAACAGAAATAGACCAATAAAAAGCACCTGCAAAGAGGCCCACAGAAGGAGGAAGATGGCTTGGACTAGGGTTTAGATGGAAGGTGTGACTGGCATGGAAGAGACAAGGGGGAGATGGGTTGTCTTCCAGAGAGTCTGTAAGATGTGTTACAGGAGATCAGAGGAGTGGGGAGGAGGACAGAAATCAGTGAGGACTAGGGTTTGGGAAGCCCTAATAAAGATCAAGTTCTCATCTGTTCACGTGAGATTTACTCATGGTTATTTTTTTTTTTTTTTTATCAAAGCGTAGTTGGTCTACGATATTAGTTTCAGGCATACAGCAGTAATTCAACATTTATATACATCACACAGTGATCTCCACACCTTATTCCAACTATCTCCAAAGTTGTTACATATTAACTATATTCCCTATGCCATAGGTTACATTCTCCTGTCTTATTTTTCTTGCTTATTTTGAGAGAGAGAATATCAATCCCAAGCAGTCTTCCCACTGCCAGTGCAGAGCCTGACACAGGGCTCAAACTCATGAACAGTAAGATCATGATCTGAGCCTAGATCAACAGTTGGACACTTAAACGACTGAGCCGCACAGGCGATCCTCCTGTCTTACTTTATAACTGGAAGCTCAAACCTTTTAATTCCCTTCTTCTGCTTTGCGCATCCCCACACCACTTTGGCAAACACCAGGTTGTCTCTGTATAGGAGTCTGTTTTCTGTTTTGTTTTTTATTTTATTTTATTTTTTTGTATTCCAAGACAGAGGCTGTTGGAATCTGACAGTATGTTAATGCAATTTTCTCAAAACTAAATATTCTATGAAAAATCTAACAGATTCTTAATTATAGATGCATTATAATTAAGTGAAAGCCGTGACAGGTGTTCCAAACTGAAAATAAGCACGTTGAAAAGAGCCATGAGAAATTACACAGCATCATCATTTATTTTCCATGAGAGCAAGGCTGTCTTTTCTGGCCAGGAATGTGAAGAATTGTATCGTGGTTAAACTTGGGTTGTCTTTGTAAATGTTAAGTGACTTTCAATTACAGCGTTCCCAGGTACTGCCATATGGTCTGTTAGCATCCAGTATACGATGAAATTAAGTTCTTTGTGGCAAAACTTTTTGCTCATTGACGTGGAGTACATCACCCACAAATTCGTATAGACGTCAGCTTTTGCCAAACACAAGGATGTTAGTCCGTAGATTAGGATTCCTATTTGTGTAGCAATATCAAGATACTTTATTTTCTAATTTTAAATCCTGCTTACTGTATCATTTACTTGGAGCTCTTGGGACTGTTCTGCAACAAGCATGTCTGTGATCAGTGTGCCAGCATTCACAGCTTCATATTTGCATAACTGGCAACAATTTATAGGGTACTCTTTTCTTATTCAACTATTCAGTATTGTATATTGGAGAAGCACAGGATGTTGACAACATATATTCTGATAAACTTCACAACTGAGTCAATAAATTGGGTTTATCTGCCTTTCAAAAATGATGTTTTTATTTGAAGAGGTTTTTATAGAAAGATTAGTTCCATATGAATAGTTCATTTCATTGATGTAATTGAAATTTTATCTTGGGCTTTGATCTAGCAGAAAACATTTCAGGAATATGACAGTTCCTTGGGGAAATCGAGATGTCACAGAGGAATTACAAGTTAAAAATCATATCGTGAAGGACCAGACATGTTTTGAGCCACTAAAGTAATCCTTTATTAAAATGTTTTTTTCCTAACCAGATACATATGATCTCTAAATACAGGTGTTACCTAAACAGGCATCTTTTCAGGTCTTTAATTATTCATGATTAATTATTTCTATTTATACAGAACCTTTGATTCCAATCACCTGTGGTTTAAATATAACTTTGCAAGGGGACGTGCAGTTCATTTGACTGTTGGCAGACAATTCAGAACTATCTCATTCTGTGCACTGCCATAACAAAGCACCATCAACTGGGTGGCTTATGAACCATAGAAATTTCTCCCAGTTCCAGAGGCTGAAGTCCAAGATCAAGGAGCCGTTTTGCTTGGGTTCTGGTGGGGGCCCTCCTTCTGGTAGCAGACCATTGACTTCTACCTGCATTCTGGAAGGGGCAAGGGCTCCCTCAGGAGACTCTCCTATTAGGGCACGAACCCCATTCATAAGGGCTCTCCCCTCCTGTCCTAGTCACCTCCCAATGGCTCTACCTCATGTTAGGATTTTCAACTAGAAATTTTAGGACAGCACAAACCTACATGACATAGCGAGAATGAAAGGCAAGTTTGGACCGTTTCTTTCTTTAACTTACTTTGATAGCATGAGAGTAAAGGCAGAGGAGTGGCAGAGAGAAAGGGAGACCAAGATTCCTAAATAAACTCTGCACTGTCAGCACAGAGCCCAACGTGGGGCTCCATCCCTTGAACCATGAGATCATGACCTGAGCCAAAATCAAGAGCTGGGTGCTTAACTGACTGTGCCACCCAGGTGCCCCTGTACTTAATCTTTGAAACAATATGGAGTATTTCAAGAAGGAATGAGTATGATTACATTAAGGATCAAAACTATGTAATCAGATGTAGGCTTTTAAAATTATCTTCTCTACATTAGATGTGTCACTGTTTAAAAGTATGTTCATGATTGCGTTCTAATACTTAACCCTAAATGATTGTTTATTAAGTTGTAAGGACTAAGTCAGAGATGCTTCACCAGAACCCGGGAAGATACTGTTAACATAGAGGATTCAGATGTAGGATCCCATAGAAGGGAAAAGATGCAAATAGCTTGATTGTCCCAGAAACAGAACTTTAACCCACTGGGAGAGAGTCCAGTCAGCCAACAGGATGTGTTTTAAGCCCCATGTTAGGAACTTGAAAGACAAGACATCTGGAATGTTGGACCTGAAGTAGTTTTATGATCTCCTGACCTATAAGACTTAAAAAGACTGCCTCAAGTAGGAAGGAAACCAGAGCCTACCAGTTAGAAAAGGCGATCTTCCCTTAAAAGGCATCTTATCACTGAAGTCCTTAATTAGCAGTTTCCTTGAAAAATTTTTTGGAATTTGTATCTTTGGCTACTTTCAAGAAGAAATCACTCATTTCAACACATCGATAACTCATCTCAGCTTACTTTGTGACCTGACGTAGAAGTGTCTTTGCACGGTCTTTGCCTGGGTTGACCAGATGCAGAATGTCTTCTAGTGACCTTGCCCAGCTCTACAATTGCTACAGAGGGCTTTAAATTAGGTCCTTGGTTGATCAAACCAAATCCCTTATTCTCAGAATGAGGCCCCCAACTGCAGAAGTGAAGTTGTGTATAACTCATATGTGACAGAAAGGTCCATGTGGGCATACAGCTGAAAGACAATATGGTGACCTTTAAGAAAAAGCGGTAAAGTGACAGAATATCATCATGCTGAAAGTCTAGTTAAAACAAGGGATTTTAATTCACTCAGAATTCATCAAAAAATCTCTACTTGTGTGTCTGATTTTGTCACTTCATCTTAATTTTCAGTCTTGCCCTACTGTACAATGAGTTGATCATTATAGAAGTCTATTTTATATCAAAATTGTATTTCAAGCCTCCAAATTCTACACAATCTGGACTGAGCCTGACAATGGGGACTGATTCAACACTTGATGTGGCTCCACCAGCCTCCTATGTGCTCCAGAGATAATTTTCCATAACTAGCTTCTGTATCTTCGCTAGAGCTGCTGATTCTGTGGGGAGCAGACGCGTTCCTCGGCAGCTCTAAGGGGTGTGTGTTTCATCTCCCAAGTACAAACTGTACATGCTTCTAAGTTCTCCCCCTTTATCCCAGTGCATGAAGCCCCACTGCCCACCCTGCAGCCACGAACCCTCCCTGATAACTCTGAAGAAGTTCCTTCTCAAGTGTTTTCTGGCTGACCTGTGTATTTGCTTATTGTTACTGCCCCTCAGGGAACAAACACTCTTTACAATCAGACCCACAGCATCTGGCGTAAAGGACAAGAATGCTCCTATGTACTTCCTTCTTTTTTTTTTTTTTTTTTTTTTTTTTAAATTTTTTTTTTTCAACGTTTATTTATTTTTGGGACAGAGAGAGACAGAGCATGAACGGGGGAGGGGCAGAGAGAGAGGGAGACACAGAATCGGAAACAGGCTCCAGGCTCTGAGCCATCAGCCCAGAGCCCGACGCGGGGCTCGAACTCACGGACCGTGAGATCTTGACCTGGCTGAAGTCGGACGCTTAACCGACTGCACCACCCAGGCGCCCCTGTACTTCCTTCTAAAAGACCTTCCTGAGAAATTCCTAGTGGAATAAAATATACCCAGGGGGCCCATAACAAAGGAGCCTCACAGAAGATGAAAAAAATATCAGCATTTTAAGCACATTTCCAAAGTTTGAAACTTAAGTCATCAGTATTATGTGGTAGTTTAAAAAAAAGACATCAGAGTTTTTACAGTTTTTACAGATAGAACAGCAGCACTCAAAGCTATAGAATTCCTATGAAAACCTGCATCAGGTGGTACCATTTATTCAATTTTCCATCAGTTTAGACTTGAGAGCAATGTTCTAACATGTTGTGAGCCACATGTCATTTTATTTTTCTAAAGTCACCAAATTATAAGGAATGACGACAGGTGAAATTAATTTCTGTGTAAATTTTATTAACCCAGTGCAAAATACCAAATATTTCAACACATCAATATAAAAATGTCACTGAAACACTACTTTCTTTTTCTGGACTAAGCCATTGAAACCCTTTCTGTACATTATAGCTATAGTGCACATCTGTTCAGATTCCTCACATTTCAAGAGTTAATGGCTGTGTGGGGCTGCTTGCTGCGAAAGTGGGTGTTGCAGCTCTGGAGGGGAAGAAAAAGGTATGTATGGTGATAATGTTTATATTTCCCATTGGAAGTTTTGTAGCTCTGAGCTTTGGGAGGAAAGTTGCCTACTGTCATTTGAAAAACATTGTACGGACCACCTGGAAGTCTCACAGAATCTGTAGGCTTTTTGTTTTATTTTTTGGGGGGGGGTGTGGTGGTGGTTTGTGAAAATGTACTCAAAGGAGCTGGCATGCCTGTTTTTAGAATTCCCTTTTCAAATAAATCAACAGCTCTGTCAAATTAGACTTAGTCTCCCACACTACAGATATTCCCAAAGGAATACTTGATTCTACTTGTGAAGGAAATGTTTCTGCAGAAATAAGAGACAGCTTCACATTTAGACTTTTATTCCCACACCTCACAGACCATCCAAAACCAAAATGAAAGGAAAGCGAAACAGACCTTTGCGTAGAAGGGAAGTTCAGTGACATTTATCAAGGACACAGGCATCACTGGACTTAATTAGATCATTTGAAATGTTTGTATATTAGAAGAAATTGAAACTTGGATGTAAGAAGCCAAGTATTTAATTCTCCGCATTAATAAAATGGAAGATTGTAATGATAAAATATTAAGTTCATTAAGATAGTTTACAAAATTACCATCTTTATCAAAATCACCTTTAACACACGTTTATATTTAACTGACCAAGATTGGCAAGGCATTTTAGAGGAACAAACATAAGGATTCTTGATGCGTTGTGAAAAATAAGCTAATTCAAAAATAAGCTAAAATTACAGTTCCTTCCTGAAATGTATGCAGAAGAAATGTGGTTTCTTTTCCTGAAATCTAAGGATATTTAACTCTGTTAAGTAAGACACCAGGATTGAAAATGGCATTACTGGATTTCTATCACACGTACAACAGGAGGTTTTCAGGACAAAAATTTTGGACGTGGTCTGGCAGAATTAAACCATTTCCCAGTTCTCCACCATTTAGCTCTCTACCTAAACCGACAACTCTTAAGGATATTGCCGAGTTTGATTTCTTACATAACAAAGAGAAATGCAAAGGTTCTGAAACCACAGACAACACTTTCTCTCTGTGGGATAACTGGCATTTGTATAAAAGGCTCATGACATCACGGGCAGTTTACTCCTCCTGGAAGCTTTTCCATGACCGCGTACATCCCAGAATACTGATGCTGAATTACTTCTTCAGTTGACTCAGCCTTCACAACCAAAGGAAATCGAGGCAGCACATTAAGTTGATTCCAATGTGGCTTAGTAGGGCAACGGGATATCAGCCAAGTCTCTATTAGCTCTCTAGAGCGAGTTAATCTAGCTTAAATTTAGATACACCCTCTGAAATGTCACAGGCATTTATCTTTATGTAACTAATCCAAAATAAACCCACAGGCCAGTTTCATGAATCAATCATTTATCTGTCCTTTACTGTCAACAACCCATATTGAAAGTTCAATGCCCTCTTAAACTTGGAGGATTTTAAGATGCCACTTGCCCAGGAAGAAGTCACTGTGCGTGGATGTATGAAGCTAAAAATGATGGTTGTGACATAGTGTGTGAAGGAGGTGGGGACAGGGAGGAGACAGGGACTGATTAAGCTGCGTTGATTGAGGGGGATGCAGAATCTCCCCTTGGAAGAAAGGAGAAGTCACAGCACACCTGTTACCTATAATGTTTATGGAGACCCAGTAGCTCTGTTCTGAAATGTGTACCCTGATTTTTTAGAAATATAGATATATCTTTGATATTATTCTTTCTCTAGATACACTAAAAACTATCCAAGAACTCCGTTTTTTTGTTTCTTTCTAAATATGATCGGTTTGATTACTTGCAATATGCTTGAGATGAAGATTTCAGAGATCTTTGAGACCAGGAGTGTGCCTTTGAAGGGTATACGTACACACAGTCAGTGCATTTAATGGGTAAGTAAATACAGAGGCAGACACGTAGCCTGGTGTCTGCTCAAGGAATGAAGTGATTAACTGTTGAGATCATTGAAGGACTATTTCAGAAGGAGAGATTTGAGATTAACTCTTAAAGGACAGAAATTGTACAAGAAAAACCATGGAAGCAAAGTGGGCTATCTCAGGAAAAGTTAATAGCAGGAGCCAAGCTGCAGGGACATGGAACAGCATGGAGTTTCGACGAATGTTAACTCCTTCGTTGAACCTGACTCCAGTGAGAGGCAGGAAGGTGGCTGTAAAGCTCAATTTGGATGGATGGGAAAACCACCTATTTGTTATGTCCACTCTGTGCTCAAGCCCCCGTTTCCTGGAGCACCTTTTATGCTTTCCTGTTGCTTGGTACGCCTTTCTATTTATCTCCCTCATCATGGTTCAACTCTTGCTTTTTCTTTACTACTCGGTTCAAACTCCATCTGCCCTAGGAGCCCACCTGGGATGCACATTTCCTCTCCTGATCTCACCTGATGCACTGCACGTATTTCTGCCCACCCCCCCCCCCCCACTTGCACCAAACTGTTCAGCAACCCTGTCTGTCACCTAATACTACCTCATAAGCCCCTTGAAGTTGGAGGCCATCACTGAGGATGGACTAATGCTAGTGTCCGAAGCACCGAGCAGTCTGTAGGGCACATTGACAGGTGTCCACATTGAACTGGTCTGCACTGGCCAGGGGCAGTATCCTGGTGCATTCTAAAGTGTGTGTCTCTTTAGGGGCGCCTGGGTGGCGCAGTCGGTTAAGCGTCCGACTTCAGCCAGGTCACGATCTCGCGGTCCGTGAGTTCGAGCCCCGCGTCGGGCTCTGGGCTGATGGCTCGGAGCCTGGAGCCTGTTTCCGATTCTGTGTCTCCCTCTCTCTCTGCCCCTCCCCCGTTCATGCTCTGTCTCTCTCTGTCCCAAAAATAAATAAACGTTGAAAAAAAAAAATTTAAAGTGTGTGTCTCTTTCTAAAAAAAAAAAAGAATTACCGAGAGTTCTAAGTAGAGAATTAGCCTTATCCGATATTTATACTTGCAAAAGGTGATGCTGATGTCTAAGTGGAAAACAGGTTGAAGAGCTATAAATCTGCAAGTAAATCTAATACTGATTTTCTGAGAGAGGCGCTGCTGTGTTAACTCAAGTCAGTTCTGCATCTGTAACATACCTCTGCTCTGTGTGCCTACGTTGGACCTTTTGAACATCCCTGCCACTGGTTGAGCTCCAGTATTCTTCAGGGAATATAAGAAAGGGCAAAAGGGTACACACAGATTTCTGGGTTCAAACTCTTTCTACCATATGGAGCAAATATTCTCCTAAATGTTAGTTTTCTTCAGCAAAATAAGGTGGTTACAATGATAGAATAATAAAGTAGTGTAGTCATCATTCTATAGCTTAATAAATGCTAGGAACCTTTTAAAAAGAGGTGTATTAAGGTAGAATTAATAAACGTGCAATTGGGGCGCCTGGGTGGCGCAGTCGGTTAAGCGTCCGACTTCAGCCAGGTCACGATCTCGCGGTCCGGGAGTTCGAGCCCCGCATCGGGCTCTGGGCTGATGGCTCAGAGCCTGGAGCCTGTTTCCGATTCTGTGTCTCCCTCTCTCTCTGCCCCTCCCCGTTCATGCTCTGTCTCTCTCTGTCCCAAAAATAAAAATGAACGTTGAAAAAAAAAAAAAAGAAAAAAAAATAAACGTGCAATTGCATATATTTAATTTGTATAATTGGATGAGTTTGGGCAATCGAGATAGTGACCTATCCATCACCTCCTGAACTTTCCCATGTCCCTTCGTGTGTGGGGCAGGGGGTAAGAGCTCTTTGACATGAGGTCTATCCTCAAGAAATTAAGTGCACAACAGAGTATTGTATAGGTTCTGCGTTGTAGGGCATATTTCTGGAATTCATGGGTCTTGCCTAACTGGACTTGATATCAGTGGAACAAGTGTGGTTTGTTTGCCCTCCTCCCACCTCCTGGTAATCACCATTCTACTCCTCTTGTTTCTGTAAGTTCAACTGTTTTAGAGAATTCATGTAAGTACAGTTATGCAGTATTTGCCCTTTTATCACCGGCTTATTTTGCTCTCCAGGTTCATTCATATTGTCACAAACGGTAGCATTTCCTTCTTTTTGAAAGCTGAATGCTATTCTGTTGTTTGCATACACCATGTTTTCTCTATCCATTCATTCGTCAGTGGGCACTTCAGTTATTTCCATGTTTTGGCCATTGTGATTAATGCCGCAATGAACACGAGAGTGTAGGTATCTCTTTGAGATGCTGCCTTTGTTTCCTTTGGATAAATAAATACCCAGAGATGGAATTTCTAGATCAAATGCCAGTTTTGTTTTTTATTTAAGTTTATTTATTTTGAGAGAGAACCAGTGGGAGAGGGGCAGAGAGAGAGGGAGGCAGAGGATCTGAAGCAGGCTCTGTGCAGGCAGCAGAGACACCAACGCGGGGCTCGAACCCAAGAACCCCAAGATCAAGACCTGAGCCAAAGAAGCTTAACCGACGGAGCCACCCAGGTGCCCCAAATGCTAGTTTTATCTTTCGTTGTTGACAAGTCTGCATACTGGCTTACACAGCAAACAACACACAGTTTTATGTTCCCACCACCACCTGAGAATTCTAATTTCACCGCATCCCTGCCAATACCTGTCTTGAAAATAACCTTCTAGCAGGTGTGAGCCGATGTCTCTGTAGTTTTGGTTTCTGGTTCCCTGATGATTGGTGATGCTGAGCATCTTTTCACACGGCTGATGACCACTGAGCTGTCTTCTCTGCTCATTTTTTAAACTGTCTTTGTTTGCTTTTGTTATTGGGTCATAGGAGTTCCTTACATATTTCGGATATCAGTTTCGTGTCAGATAGATGGCTTGCAAATCTTCTCTCCCATTTTGTAAGCTGTTGTTTTCATGCTGTTTGGCTGTTTCCATTGCAGTGACGTGAAGTCCTACCTGTCTGAGTTTAACTTTTGTTACTTGTGTTCTTAGTTCATATGCAAGATATGATTGCCAAGCCTACGGTCATGAAGCTTTTCTTGTGTATTTTCTTCTAGTAGTTTTATAATTGCGGTTTAAATTGTGAATCCACTTTGATCTTTGTTTCTGGTATAAGGCCTGCTTACATTCTTCACGTGGATATCCAGTTTCCCCAACACCTGGCCACTCCCCAGTGTGGTTTTTGGCACATTCGTCAAAGGCCCGTGGACCGGCTGGCCGTGCACGGGTTTGTTCCTTGGCTGTGTGTTATGTCCCGTTGGCCTGCGTGCCTGTCTCTTCATCAGCACCATCTGTTTTAATCTCTGCAGCCGTTTCTTTGAGAGAATATAGGTTCCTCACAGCGAAAAGCTGGGGTTCTCGCCTGCACAACAGCAGGGATTGTATGTAAAACCAGCCCAGAGGACATCAGAGTCACTGTCCTCTAAATCTTTGGTGGATGTCTGGTCCCTTCCCACCATGAAGGTCAGCATCTGTCTCCCACCTCTCTTGTCTCTCCTCCCTCGTCTGCCGGTTACTGTCACACGTGCGTCAAAAAGGGAGTGAACGGCAAGCCTACTGTCAACCCCCACCCCCCTTCTAAAGTTTGTAAACTGGCAAATCCTAATCAGGAGGGCACTTGTGTGTGTGTGTGCACATGTGTGCGGGGTGGTATTGCTAATATTGCATTTCCGGGCGGAAAGTGGAAGGAGGAGTGTTAAGTCATGCCAGGGACCCTATCGTTAGTGCTGGTTAATAGGTGACGTAGAGATGAGAGGGACGTAGATGCGTTGGGGATCCCGCCACGCGTGTCCTGACACCTTCTGTCTGTCCTGATATCACTTCTTTGCTAGTATTCTCCATTTCCCTCGCTGTGTTGAACGTCCCTTCGTTCAAAAGGTCATTGCTGCTCGTACATGGTGAGGCCAGGGCTCTTGTCCTGTGGTCTCTGGGCACCCGGACCTCCCCCTGATCTGACGGTGCTTTTCATGTGACTGGAACATCCCCGTGCCCTCCTGGTCTGCCCACCCCTTGAGGGTGAAGCCCCGGATTGTCTAATTGCTGTAGTGCCTCTACTGCCTAAGAACGTTCTGGGCACACATAATGTGCTCAATTAATAGGTGATGCATGAGTTAATTAATAGTTTTTTTTCTGAAACTTTGACCTCCTTCCAGGATTTGACATGCAGAAGTTTCTATTAAGAAAGGGCTTTCCTTCTTTCATGTGCAGCTTTTTAAAAACTGTGAGTCAGTCTCTCTATCCCATCCTGTGACTCTGAATAGAGCGGGGGGTTGGTGTCTCTGGTTGCCTGGATGGGGTGGGCTGCACATTTCCCTGGAGGAGCAGATCTGGGGAAGATGTTGGCTGGGACAGTGTGAAAGCCAAAGGAAATACTTCCCTTGCCTGAAACATCTGGCTGTTACACTGGGCTGCAGTGTCTCGGAATGAGTCAGGGCCAGACTGCCTTGAGCCCTCCTCCTGCGTTCCTGCCTCACACTGAATGGATCAAGAGTCGGACCTTTGGGCATCAGTGGAAAGTGTTATTATTTTTCTTCTCTAACATACAGAAGTACGCAGAACGCACCAAAAAATCCACTTCTCTAACACCAGCTTCCTGTCTACAGTTAACAGGACTACTGTGTAACACGTTAGCCTTAACACGCCGAGCATGAAGCTGTGAGGTGCGTGTTCGATACAGACATTGGAAGTCGGGTTTGGCATGGGCAGATGAATGTGTTTACTAAATATTCTGGATCTTTTCTACCCCTTTTTCTAAAAGGTTCCACCTAACTGCTGATATTGAAGATCAGGATACCTTCCAAAAGTGGATCAGTGGAGTTCCACATTAGGCTTTAAAAGGGGAGCGCTTTCCTAAAATGCCACCTGAATTTTGGCTCTGCCATATTTGTGGATCTGGGTACAGACGATTGGACAGCTTTGGTCCTTGGGTCCAGTGGGCTATGCCCCTCATTCCCATCTCTACCTAAGGTCGTCATCTTGGGCAACCTGACCACAACCAATTCTCTCCCGTCATCTGGCTGCTGTTTTTCCCTTGAGACACCCTCTCTTTTCTTACATAACATCGGGAAGCATGGTTTGAGTCTATTTATGTATTTATTCGTTGGCTTATCTTCTTCTTGGGTCACTGCCACAGAGAAGGGTCACGTAGCGTTGACACAGAGTGTGGGAAAAGTGAAATACAGCTTAATTTAGGAGAAAGAAGTTTCCAGTAATTAGGCTCAAGTATATTTTTCTCCCTGCTATGTAAAAAAGTTGTGATTCTTCCTGACTCTGGAATGAGAGAGGATTTTTTACATTGTGTTTTCTTAGGTTTTGAACCTGGGGTTTTGATGCTAAGGGAACTAAGACTTAAAGATGGACTGAACTCTGAGGTGGGGAGATTTTCTATATACAAAGAGTAGTTCAGAAGGATTAGCACCTCAATTATTCTGTTTTATTAAGTCCTTAGGCGTTGTTTAGAACAGTCACAATACACACGTTTGTTAATTGATTTCTTTTCATTGCCAAATAGTATTTGTTTAATCTACTTATTCATGTGTTCTTTTTTTTTTTTCATTTTTGAGAAACCCCAAAGAGCAAGCTACATCTATTCTAATCCACCACTGTTTGTCACTGGGGGGTGAGAGGGAGGACTGTGACCCACTTACATATAACCATGTCAGCCTCTTGTAGCACTGCTTCCTGGAAGCGGGACCTGAATTATAATTGCCATTATTTCAATTCAGTTCAGAGGCAGGGTAGGGAAAATACAACTGGAAAGTTTATCATGAAGGCAAGAATTTTCCTGAAGAGAGATGACCCAGTCAGACCTAATAATGCAGACAGTATCTTACTGACTTTGAAAGTTTGATTCTATAATGCTTTTATCAGCAAACCTATTGGAGGAATAAATGAAATTTCTAGTCCAATGAATTATTTCTTTTTCTTCTTTCCATTTACTTTTGATGATAATTTAGTTTAATAAGTGTGGAGTAAAGCTGGCTTTAATTTCATTGCCACATGCTGTGATGCAAAGGCTAGAATTTAGCCTCTTGAGACACTTTCACTGACTTACTACTATAGATCAAAGGAACAATGTGTTTTTATGACCTTCTGTAATCTGTGTGAGCATCTCTAAGTTCAAAGAGACAGTGTCAGATGAATCCAGAATATGAAAAAAGTCATGATCAGTGATAAGAGGCTGGGGGAGTATGTAGTCTAGGCTGTATTTCTGTGAAAACATGACTTCTGAGTTGTCTATCACATCTAGAGCTTTAAGAATCATACTATTTCTTATATAATTTCAAAGTACTGGTTTTTGCAAACCCACATTTCTTTGTGTCATTTGCTGTCATGTTTAAATATTACCATACACATATTTTAGACTTTACTTTTTATATTTGCACAGAAACTCGGGGGGACTGGCAAAATATCCGTCAATGTCAACTATGTATATACTATAAACATAATTCATCTTAATAAATTTAAAATTACCATTTATAAGTTATAATGGTATTCCCTGACCCCCACCGGGTGCCTATCACACATGACTCTGTCTGGGAGCGGACTAACCCAGAACTGCATTCATTATTCTTTCTCCTGTGTTCAGGATTACACATCCTCAGACATTTACCCCAGATGTTAACAGTGTTCTATGTTCCTATAAAACCGAATAGAAGAGTAAAATAAAAGAACAACAGGGACCTCCTATGACTGAAATTTAAGAGCCACCACCACATCTGAGAGAAAAACAAAAAACCCATCATCTGCTTCGAATTATCCTCTAAAATATGTCTTGCTCAATATCAGGAGATATTGAAATACCTTTCCTTGTACTTTCCACCATTGATTAATTTGGTCTTAAAAAAAAAGATTGTATCATCACTTTTATTTTCTCACTTGTGCAGGCCATTGTGTCTTCGGAGATCATATCCATTTGATGACTGGTTTCAGAAGTAATGGAAGTGTTTTGTTTTATTCTATAATTTTGAATAACTCACACAAGTGGGGCTGCCTAGTAATTAATGTCTCTTTACAGTATTAGAATGGTGTGAAGTAATCATACACTTACAAATAAATAGAAGAGTGGAAGAATAGTAAATAAAAAATGCATGTTGTAGATTCATGGGTAAGATAGAATCACCATTCCCAAATTACCGATAACCATAGGGCTAACTGGGTTTCCCAACCATGGCAACACTGAAATTTCAGATTGGACAATTCTTTGTTGATGGGAGTTGTCCTGTGTCTCATAGGATACTTAGTTACATCTTTGGCCTCTACCGCCAAATCGTAGGGACAGTCACTCAGATATGACAACAGATTTCTCCTGAGACAGGGCCAAATCCGCCCTACGAGAGAAAGGTTGCAAAACCACCCACCGTTCAAACCACTGGGCTAAAGAACTGTTGAGGGTACAGAGGCCTTGTTTCATGCCATTCTATTACTCGGTGGCAATCTGGAGGGTGTTTACATCAAAGTTTAGTCTCCGATGTGGGATATTAAAAAGAGGTACTTGGTGTTGAAGATGTCCTTGATCAGGTTATAGGTCCTGTTTTGCAGGAACAATAGTAGTAGTAAGGACTAGTGATTTGTGGGCCAGATGCGGAATTTGAGAACTGAGTGAAAGCAAAATCTCATTTCTATTCTGAGTGCAAATAAAGGATGTGCCAAGAGCTGCATCACAAGTGTTGTGAAGCTCCCATCAAGCCATAAACTCTGGCAATAGTGGGAGCTAGAGGCTGAGGTGGTAGATGTTGACAAAAAATGGTTCTGCTCTGGATGTAGCTCTGTCTTTAGAGTATTTTACATGATGATAATTATCAGTTTTATTTTATAGCTACTTTTATTCTGTTGTACAGATCTGTTAAATTGCTGTCTTTTACTCAGGTAAAAATCACAATTTCGGGGCACCTGGGTGGTCCAGTCGGTTAAGTGTCTGACTTCAGCTGAGGTCATGATCTCGTGGTCCATGAGTTCGAGCCCCGTGTCAGGCTCTGTGCTGACAGCTCAGAGCCTGCTTCATATTCTGTGTCTCCCTCTCTCTGGCCCTCCCCTGCTCACACTCTCTCAAAAATGAATAAATGATTTTTTTTAAATCAACATTTTCAAAATTTCAAGAGATTTGTCACAAATGGTTCCAAGAGCAGAGACCTCTCAAGAACAGCAACAAAAAGGGGGGAGTGATCACTTTCTCCTCTTAACATGTCTGATTGAAAACACATACATTTCCAAGCTTTAAAGAAGACACATAGACTTCAAGTTTGGCCAGTAATGGAAGGCATTAGCAGAGTGATGGCATTTTCGGTTGTCTTCCTCCATTCGCTCCCCGCCCACCTTCCTCCTCTCTCAGGATGGACAATTTGGTGGGAGGGAAAAAAAAAAAAGTGGAATACTGGCAAGCATAGGGCTTTTAAGCCACTTGGAGAATTGCTTCTAAATAACATATTAACTTCCTTATAGAACACAGGCAGGTTGAAGAATCATGTCCTAAAACTATCTTGAAATTTTTAAATTGAGTTGTAGATACTTTCGTGTTCTGTTATTCGGGGGTGTTTTCTCAATCTACTGCATTGACGGATACTCATTAAGGTAGATCGATCAATCTTCACATTCATACTGTTCTCTGAATTCAAACATAATTTCCAAGCATAGGAGGTTGACTGAACACAGTGCTCACAGAATTAATTAAAATAATTCTTACGTGGGACGCTGAGGAAAATATGGCCTCTTTCAATGGCTTAGATCATTTATTTCCTTCAAATAATTTGCATAATCAAATGCACCTCTGGTATATCTGATCTTGCATCGTCCTATCATATAAACTCTTGGAGCACTAAATGTATTTACACATTTGCTTATACATACGTGCAATTTGATTTGCTATATTAATGACGACAATGTAGCTTCTCCCTCATTTTTTACTGGTAAGGATGTTAAACTGAAATTAAAATGTCATGAATTTCACTGAGGTGTAATGTGTTAAAAAATTTTGTGGAAACACATGTGAAAGTGTCCAGGCAATAAAACTAGCTGAAAGTAGGGTTTTACTTCTGTATTCACCTATGTAAAACCCTTGATTTTTAAATGGTATCACCATACTCTGTTAAGTAACCTAAGAGTGAATTCCAAATTTCCTCCCACAAAATTGCACTGCCTCTTCCCTTTACCATGATAGATACCTGATGTTATCAAAAAAGACAAAACACATTATCATGACCACAAAAGAGCTGGCATGCCATTAAAGTGGTCCTCGTTGGCTAATTTGGGCACTGATTGAATACATGCTTCAAAACTCTTTGCAACCTCAAAGGAAAGGCAGTTAACTCAACGGCTACTATTGATTGACCCTTGGTTAATTAAAATAGGCAAGAATGGGGAGGCACCAGGCTATCCAGGGGTCTATCGGGACAACAAAGAGCTCTTGTTGTCATCCACATGCTTCATCATCTCTTCTTTTATTGCTTGTCTACTCTGGACAGTACACAGATGGGTTGGTTAATGTATTTTCCATTTTGGTCGTTCATGGAGTAAGTGTTTATTCCTTCATAAGCAAGATTTCAAGCATAGTTCAATTTCAGCTCAACTTTTGAGCCGTTTTCCACTTTTTTTTAGTGTCCTAAAACACATAAGCCACAACGGAGAGACTGTGTCATAGCGTAACCTAGTCACATCACTGTGAAACATTTTAATTAATATTTAAGTGTGCCAACTCCTTTGTTTTTCCTTCATTTAAGTGTCTTACCATCTGGCATACATACTGGGTTTAGGAAACAAACTGATAGGCACATTGTTCATGGTGGGCAAAAAGCAGAAATGTCCCCTGTGAGATTCTAGTCTCCCCAAGCCATCATGGAATTATTTCATTTCTTCTATGGACTTCCATTTCCTATATTTTCTGTGTAGAGGAAAATACTATTTGTATGTTGTCTCTTTGAGTCAGAACAATCACTGATTAAAATTATATAAATATGAAATGAATAAGAATGTAAACAGATATTCTAGCAAGTGGATCTGTTGTTGTCTTTTAAGGAAATAATTACATCAAGGTTCACTAATTCATCCTAGTGACTGAGGAAACCTTGAAATGCTTCATGGAATTGTTTTTTCTCCACACTAAGCATAAAAACCTACTAAAACATCATCAATCACTGGCTTAGGGTTAAGGTCTAAACATCTCAAAGAAACACGAAGAAAGCACTTTCCACTGTGCCTTTTGTTGAGACTGTTTAGGTTTCAAATGACCAAAAACTCCAGCCAAACTGGCTTGAGGAAAACTTGAAGGTGTGCTAGGCGGCGTGACTAGAAACCCTGGCAATAGGGCGACATGAAGACATTGTTTAACAGGTGCTCAGGCAGTGTCCTCACAGCTTTCTTTGTGTCCTATGTCAGCTTTTGTCTGGGAAGCTATCCCCTCTTCTTGGGATCCTCAACTGTCTGTGTAACGGCAAACCTAATACGTTTGCTCTTTCAAATGCAGCAAGAAAAAAGCCCACCATTTTCCTGGCAAAACAAACACTTGTCTAGTGTTCTTGGTGCTTACGACGGCAGTGAGTGGTCCGGCTTGTGTCCTGTGCCCAATCCTACAGCCAGGAGTGAGTGGCAGTGTTGCCCCACCTTGGTCTTGACCTGGGGTGTCATCAGTGTGCCCAACGGCACAGACCACAGAGGAGAGAACATGCTGTTAAAGGAAAGTCAGAGGACTGCTTCACCAAGGTGTCAAGAGATCCCTAGTAAGGGGGGAAATAGCGGTCCAGTACAGATCAAACCAGATGGCTACTATAAGACTAAAGTGAAATAAATTGTTCTCTAAGATGCTCTGTGAATCCAAACAAGGAAGAATCACAGGTACAGGTGGAATTTTAAAGCCTTAATTATCTGTACTTAAGCCACAGTGCTAACCTTACAGCAGGTTGGCAGTTTTCAGTGGTCACAAACCTACCTCTGGTGATCTCTCCCTGTGCTTCAGAATTACTTTAAGTGTTTTCTACTCAGATGTTTCCCCTCTTCCTTAAAACTACTTCGGTGATAGGACGAATTCCAAGCTCACAGTTCTGTAGGACATTTTGAACAACACAGAGTAGTTATGTACATACACGGACACAGAAGGATTACGCTTAGAACAAGCTTCCAACATGAACTCAAGAACGCAGCTCTTTAAAATTTAAGATTCATTCCCTGCCAACAAGCAGGAGCCATAACTTGTCACATAACTTGAAGGCTTCAAAGCACTTCCATCCAAATCGATAGAGGACAAGCATCCTTATCTCCATCTCGCAGACAAAGGGCCAGAAGGTTGAGCACTATCCCCCCCATCTCTGGACAAAGGAACTTCTGTTTAAAGCCGGAAAGGACCTGCAAAGATCATCTACCCCACTCCCTGATGTCGAAGTTCAGAAAAGTGACCACAACCAGATGTTGCACTGCTGGGTCGAACACATGGCTGTGAAATTCCAGAGCCGAGAAGGGAACCCCGATTTCCTGTTCATGGGTTCGGTGTTCTTTCCTTCCCCAATTTCATCACAACGTGATAAAGCCTCCAGGCCTCTGACACCAATAGTGTGTGGGAGTGAGGTGCTGTCACAGCTGGATAATAATCACACCTTCCCTGGAAAGGCACCATCGTCAGCCCTTCAAACCCAAATCCAAACCCAGGGGAAGGGCTGCCTCTGAGGTGTGATGTGCACACAGTGGCTTCTGCGTCCTTCTGTCCCGCCTGCCTTTTTGGAGGCAGACAACACTTTGACTTGGCTCCTTCTCCTAAGTCACAATATTTCCTGAATCCCATGTCGATTTTCACAAATGAAAAAGAATTTTGTCCAGTAATTCTGGTGGTTTGGGTTTTGGCTTCTCTTCCTCCTCTGAGATCTCAGAAATATACGAAACAGCAGAGTTCCTTTTAATATCTTGGTGAAGACTTCTCTACACGATCAAGGACTAGACATTCCCCCAACTCTTCTGACTTCTGATCACTGACTATATTCCTGACCCTATAATTGTCACTTGGAGATGGTGCTATTGTCCTAAAAAACCAAGGGAGAAAGGCAACCAGACAAAACATTAAAATATCCCCAACGTGACCACAAAGCTGAGGAGGTAAGGATACAGAAGAAAGGATACTTAATTTCGCATGGAGGAATGCAAGCCAACATAAAATTAGGCCCGTATCAATATGTGGGATGGCCCCTGCATAGGCAACAATTTGTTGAATGCTGAGTAAACTGTGATGGGTTAGAGAGAAACTCAAACACAATGAGGGCAATCTCACAGTCTCTCTGAGCAGTTTTCCCAGAGGCCCATGACCTTGCCTTTCAATCTGGGAAAGGAGTATCTACTCCTCTTCAAGAAGCCTCAGTTCCCATCGTTCCCTGCTCTCAACCCTCTAACAAAGCCCGACCCTACTTATGGACTCACAGGCTCACGATCCTGGTTTACTATGTGTAGTCCCCAGACTAGCAGCCTCACAATCACCTGGAAACATGTTACAAAGAGAAGGCTTGGGACCATCTGAGACCGACTGAATCAGACAGTCTGGACGTGTCTAGCTAGCACTCTGTGTCCCAGCAAGTCTAGCAGGTAATTCTGAAATAGGCAGAAGTTTGAGAACCACACGTTTCTGGGATGGTGTAGTTGAAAGGGACCTTAACAATTATGTAGTCCAATAATATCATCTTCCAAGTAAAGAACCAGGTAGTTTGTACTAATCACTGTCAACGTAGACATGGTAAAGTCACAATGCCCAATTCCATAAAATAGAATCTAGTGATTAAGACAAAGATAATCATACAAATATTTATCAATGACAATTTTGAATAAGCTATAAATAATGTATTTTCATTTATAAACATGTGCATGGCATGACTAAAGTGTGGTACCTTAGAGGAGAGTTTCCTGCCTTTTGGATGTGGAATGGAAGAGACAGATACCCTTAATCTTTTGGGCAGATGGGTGTGGCCTGGAGCAGCCCTGGTCCACTTGCCTCTAGCCTTAGAGAGTCTCATCTATTTATTCCAGTAGGCTGTACAATTGGCATTTCATTTTGTGCAGTATGTAAATACACATTTAGAAAGATCTGTTTTAGAGAAGATTCAAGCTCTGACTTCGGTTTGCCTTTCTATATGACACAGATGAGTAATCTGAAATGCAGAAAGTTTCCATGCATTGCACATGGCAGTCACTAGCAAAAGGCAAGATTCAAGCCCGGGTCAAGCTAGGCTCTTTTCTGCCCCCCTGCTGCCTTCTTATGTGCATAGACCATGGCTAAGCCATCCTGGATCCAGAGAAGAGAGGTTTGGTTTTGTATTTATCACATTCAGTAGTCACATGCCCATGGCTCTAGGTGCCACCATACTGCATTCGATCCCATCCTCACGGTTCCTATATGGATTCTGAAGATTCCTCTTGACCTTTCTGTGCATATCTGTAGAATGCAAGTCCCGTGATTTACATGGGTTTTCAGGTGCTTCAATATGAGAACACCTGACACAGTGATGGGTTTGTTCACAGGCCCCTTTTCTGATTGTCCATCTCCTTACCCAGAGGTCTCACTGTGTATAGAAGGTGCATCAAGCAAAGACCTGAGTCCACCTTATTAAATGAAGGCCACGGCATGGCCAGGGGGCGGGCTGCCCTCCGTCAGAGATGCTGATTCTTCGGGGGCTGTTTCAAGGATGAGCAGGTGCCACCCACTGCTCTACTCTCGGTTCATCCACGTCTTCTTAAGCTGTATCTGTATCTATGTGTCTGTTCTTGCAACTGAACATTCTGCATGGGGTGAGCTGTTCCAAGGCACCTGCATGAACATTTGGCCAAGGCAGCCGCAAGTCGGGAATCCCTGAGGTTACTGCCCAACTGTCATCAGGACGTAAGGGCTAGGTTTTTGATTTGGAAACACGTTGCCTTACTCTACTGCAAACTGCCCCTTCCCCAAACTTCACATTCTGAGACACTTTGAAAATTATATAAAAGCAACCCTCACGTTATTGCCATCATACCCTTGGGAAGATGGGTGCTTGAAGCTCTAAGCAACAGAGAAAACTGCTATGTTGCCAAATGCTGGAAGGATCATACGAATGAATTTAAATCTATTTGGTTTAGGAATTGCCTCTGATGCAGAACAATTTAATAAGATACTACCAAGATGATGGCACAATTATTGCCAAACATGTCGGTCCTGCCCACGTTATACACTGACCTGTATCTAGCGTGTTATCCCTGGTTCATGACGGAGACAACTTACAATTGGAAACTTTTCAAGAGAAGGACACACATTTTTGAAGTCTTTTCCATAATTTTTTGTAGAGTAGGTAAAATTTGCTTTTGATGATAGTTTTATACATCACAGCAAACCCTCCAATTATACCAAAATTCTGAAGATTCTTAAAATCTGTCTTTACTTCAGAGAGTTTCCAGTTAGCATAAGAACAAAAGACAAGACACCTCTGTTTCCCTTAGTAAGTGTGACTATAAAAGCCTTTATTGTGTATCCTGTATCTCTTGGTATAATTTGTGGTAATGTCTTGCAAAAACAACTTTTAATAAATTTATGTATAAATATATATACAAATAAACATACGCATATACAAATATATATACACATATGTACATATATACACTATATACGCATATACTTATATAGAAAACGTGGTAACTAGGTGTATATATTTAATGCTACATATATATGTAACTGTGTGTATATTTTTTTGTTTTGTTTTTAATTTGGAACCATTTATATGATTCCAAAGAGATACATTCTTGAGTGACGTTGCTGAAGGCTAAAAGGTCTTCGATAAACAAACCTCCCCCCCCCCCCCCCCCCCGTAACTGCTGCATCTTCTGTATAAGAAGGCAATTTAAAAATAGAACCCAGGGTTGCTTAGTTACTTAAGCGTCTGACTTCGGCTCAGGTCATGATCTCGTGGTTCATGGGTTCGAGCCCCATGTCGGGCTCTGTGCTGACAGCTCAGAGCCTGGAGCCTGCTTCGGATTCTGTGTCTCCTTCTCTCCCTCTTCCCCTCCCCTGCTTGTGTTCTGTGTCTGTCTCTCTCTCAAAAATATACATTAAAAAAATTAAAAGTGGAACCCAAGTTTGGGACGGACTGAAAATATTTGCACATATCCTCAAAAAAATTATAATTTATTTTCTCTGATTACCAGGCGCGAGCAGGGAGTGCTTTTGGATGCTGCAAGACCCGAGAGAGAAGGGCAATTCCATTTGTAAGGCACCAGCATCCCAGTGAGGATGTGTCACCTTTCTGTGACTCTGCCTGACAACCTAGACTGCTCAGAAAGGGGACTAAAAATAGGTTGCTCAAGATGATTCCTATTTAGTAAAGACATTAGGATAAATTATAGCTCAAGGAGAGAAAGCCAAAACTTAATTATATAGAGATGTGTAGGTGAATGAAAACATCCCAGTGTTTATCGAAAACAAAAGTAACACACGATTATGTCATTTAAACATAAAGAATTCCTGGCTTTGTGAGTCTGTTATTAAAATGTGCAATTAACCAATTAACATATCATTAGTACCTAAGCTCTGCACTGGTAACACTGCATTCGTGTTTCAAAGATAACTTGACATTTTTGGTTTAATGATCTTTGCCTTTCATTACACGTATGAAAAAAAATGAGAAAACACCCCTCCACTACCCACGGTGT
This sequence comes from Puma concolor, assembly GCF_028749965.1. Classification (NCBI taxonomy): domain Eukaryota; kingdom Metazoa; phylum Chordata; class Mammalia; order Carnivora; family Felidae; genus Puma; species Puma concolor. The sequence continues at coordinate 3,562,217 of NC_141670.1, forward strand.
GAATTACTCTAAAGGGCTTGGTGATAGTCCCAGCTCAATCTCTTTCTATTACTTTTCTTTTTCTCAAGTACAAAATTGAATATTTTGCCGGCGTGCTGTATAAATTGCTTAAGTTTCTGTTGATTACCGAAGGAGAATTACTATGGCATGGAAATGTGGCTCTATCAGTGTCCTGGCTTTTTCATGAAATTTTCCAGTGCAGATTGTCGCAAGAGAAAATTGAAAGGTGTGAGTAAGTTGCAAGCCTTCCCATGGGTACCGCGTCCTATCCGAGGAGATGGGAGCTTGCCTCAGTGCATGCAAGGCGGGGAGAGGAAGCTCCTGGGCTCTGTGGACAGGCTGCCCGGGCTACGATGTCCCCAGTTCTCTAGCACGTGGTAGCTGGGGTCTGGTTGTAAGAGGAAGTCATGTTTCGTCCTGGGCGGTTTTAGTCACCCGTGGTTAACCAAGGTCTGGAAGCAGGCTGTCCTTGTTGTGACCAGCATCAGAAAGTCAGCAGGAGCCTAGCGCTACGTCGTGTTCCCACGTCACTGGTGCCGTCTCTTCTCATCGTGGAGACCTTTCATCATTTCCCACCATCACCAGAAGGGTGAGGACAGGACAGTAAGGTATTTTGAGAGAGAGAAAGACTACATCTGCATAGGTTTTAGTACAGCATGTTGTTATAATTGTTGTATTTTATTGTTGTTACTCTTACTGTGTCTGACTTATACATTACACTTAATCATAAGCACGTATGTGTGGGGCAAGACAGTATATATAGGGTTTGGTAATATGTGTGGATTCAGGCACGGACTGGGGTCTTTGAACCTATCTCTTACAGATAAGAGCCTGCTAGTGGACTATTAATTTGCTGCCAGGTTAAGTTGTTTCTAGAAGTTAGATTAAGTAGACCAGATAACTGTCCGGTACGTTTCGTCGGGAGTTAAGAAGCTAAAGCAACTAACGTTTTGCTACGTAATTAACCTCCTCTAACCAAGTTTCAATTTCTCCATCTCTAAAACGGAGACAGTAACATCACCTGTCTCATTGGATTGTTCGGAAGGTTAAGTGCTCAAAGGATTGCTTGAAACACATGAGGCTGAATGAAGTGCAGTTCACTCTTGTCACTGCCGTTAGCACTATTTAAGGAGCTCTACAAACGTTTACATTTCTGTGATGGGCATGTGTGCTATGATGTGAACACGGAACACCACAGCCCTGTCTTGGTTCCCTGGGAGAGGTCAGTTATGGAGGCTTCCAACTGGTCACGTGGGAGCATGGCTGTCTTTGGATATTTAAGAGCTCCATTCAATGTGTTGGTGTTACCTGCTCTCAAGGACATATGGTTAGCATTTTCATTTTCAAACATCGCTACAGAGAAGCTATTACTAAGAAATGAAGGAGTGATATATCAGAGAGGATAAAAACTGAGCCCTATAGCTAACAGTTAAAACAACTTTTATTTACTCTGGGATCTAGGGGTGGGGGTGGAAATCCAAAGAAGTCTGTTTAGCCAAGTAAGGCCAAGCCTTCCTATGTCATTGATTATAGTAGGTGGAACTGTGCTTTTTTAATGCCTTCATAAATAAGTATTAAAACTGAAGGGATATTGGAGACCACTAAACCAACCGATTATTTTTTTCCAATTCAAATTCATATCTTTTGAAACAATTTCTGTGTAACAACACTGCTGGATGCCTCCCCCAGCCTGCCTGAGCAAAAGTCCTGCCCAGAATCTAAGAAGGGGGAAAGAGTGAGCATTTCTGGAGCATATCTCTGGGTGCTTGCTGGGAACCTGGCCACCTGCAAGGAGTGTTGAGCCTGTCCCAGAAGAGCAGTCCAGGAAACTGAGGCACGGTGAGGTTTCTGTCATAAAGGAAGTTGAACAGGTATGAGTGATAATCCTAACATAGTGAAAGAGGTCACCCACAAATGTTGGGTAGAGAGGATTCAAACAGCCCAAATGAATGAGCTTCTTTAAAAAAAAAATGAAAACAGGGAAAGAAACACTGTGGTACAATGACAGATACTCCACTGTCCTCCATCACACTCCACCCCAAGACAGTTGCCTGTCTAAAGACATCACTTTGATTTGAGAGAATGATTCAGATAGGTTCCACGTGGTTCTTACAAACAAGACGTTGTTCCTATTGCAGAAGGAAGTACGGTCCATGACTCAGAAATCCCTCGCAGATCTTTGGGAAGCCGGGGTGGAGACCAAACCAAGGGAGGGAGCTGGATACCATGGCTCTACTCATAACTGCTGCTGCTTTATGAAATGGTGGGGTGTTCTGGGGGGACTGTGGCTTTTTCCCTCCTGCTGTTGGTGTCCTAGAGGAAATGGTAATTGCTTCCCTTAAGTTGATGTGCTCTGGGAAAAATTGTGTCTTCTGGAGGAAATTGCCCTTAGGATGATGGTGTTCTAAGGGAAATGGTATTTCTTCCCTTGTGATGATGGTGTCTCAGAGAAACATGTCTCTCTATGATAATGGCATTCTGTGGGCAGATGTGGCTCCTTCCCCTGAGATGTTGGCATCCTAGGGGAAATGGTAGCCATCCTAGCCCTTTTCCTTTCATCATGATCACCATGCTGTCTCCATAATCCACATTTCTCTAGGGCTCACTTGAGGGGGGGCGGGTAACTGCAATCCATGGTGAACATGAGCCAGGCCTTGGAGGCCAGGAGAAGGGACCTGTGAGGAAAATGGTACCTGGGCACACGGGTGGGGAAGCATTCTCCTCTGGGCTACTAACCTGAGACTCTGAAGTGGTCACCTTCACTAACCCATGGCATTTTTCATAATCACATAGTGGGAAAGTAAATCCGCTCTTTTTTTTTTTTTTTAACTGATGTTCTTAATTGTAAGATATGAAGACATGTGACCAAACATATTTTGTTTCCTGAATGTTAACGATATTCAAAGGTACATTTAATGATGAATTGCAGTAAATATTTTATAGAAATAATGGTCTATATTTCCCTTTCTAATCGTATTCCTTTTTATTTACATTAGGAAGAGTGTGTATATTTTCTTTTAAAGTGACTTTTATGGCCCTGGACTTTTGTTTGTTGGGGATTTTTGATTACTGATCCAATTTCTTCACTGGTTATTGGTCTGTTCAAGTTTTGTATTTCTTCCTGTTTCAGTTCAGGTAATTTATACATTTCTTGAATTTATACATTTCTTTCAGAGTGCCCAATTTGTTGGCATATAATTTTTCATAAGATTTTCTTATAATTGTGTTTCTGTGGTATTTTTATAAATGACATATCTGATAAAAGATTAGTATCCAAAACATATAAAGAACTTATCAAACTCAACATCCCCAAATCAAATATTTTAGTTAAGAAGTGCACAAAAGATATGAATAGACTTTTTTTTTTCCAAAGAGTACCTACAGACAGCCAACAGACTCATGAAAAGATGCTCAATATCACTTATCATCAAGGAAATACAAATCAAAACCACATTTAATTTTTTTTAACGTTTACTTATTAGAGACAGCGTGCACGTGAGACCATGAGCGGGGGGAGGGGCAGAGAGAGAGGGAGACACAGAATCTGAAGCAGGCTCCAGGCTCTGAGCTGTTGGCACAGAGCCTGAAGCAGGATGCTCAACCAACTGAGCCACCCAGGTGCCCCTCAAAACCACATTGAGATACCACCTCACACTTGTCAGAATGGCTAAAATGGAGAGCACAGGAAACAACAGGTGGAAAGGCGAATCCCTACGTACCGTTGGCGGGAGTGCAAACTGCTGCAGCCACTGTGGAAAACAGTGTGGAGGCTCCTCGTAAATTTAAAAATAGAGCTACCCTATGACTCAGCAATTGCACTACTAGGTATTTACCCAAAGGTTACAAAACTACTGATTCAGAGGGGTATGTACACCCCAATGTTTACAGCAGCCCTATCAACAATAGCCAAATTATTGAAACAGCCCAAATGTCTATCGACTGATAAATGGATAAAGAAGATGTATGTATACACACCCCCACACACACACAATGGAATATTACTCAGCCATCAAAAAGAATGAAATCTTGCCATTTGCTATGACTTGCATGGAGCTAGAATGTACTATGCTAAGCAAAATAAGTCAATCAGACAAATACCATATGATTTCACTCATCTGTGGAATTTAAGAAATAGATGAGTACAGAGGGGAGAAGAGGCAAGCCAGAAAACAGACTCTTAACTATGGAGAACAAACTGATGGTTACCAGAAGGGAGGTGATGGGGTGATGGTAAAATTGATGATGGGATTAAGCAGTGCACTTGTTGTGATGAGCACCGGGTGTTGAATGGAAGTGTTGAATCACTAAATTGTACACCTGAAACTAATATTACACTGTATGTGAACTAACTGGAATTTAAATAAAAACTTGAGGAGGAGAGGGAAGATGGCAGCGTAGGAGGACGCTGGGCTCACCGCGCGTCCTGCTGATCACTTAGATTCCACCTACACCTGCCTAAATAACCCAGAAAACCGCCAGAGGATTAGCAGAACGGAGTCGCCGGAGCCAAGCGCAGACGAGAGGCCCACGGAAGAGGGTAGGAAGGGCGGCGAGGCGGTGCACGCTCCACGGACTGGCGGGAGGGAGCCGGGGCGGAGGGGCGGCTCGCCGGCCAAGCAGAGCCCCCGAGTCTGGCTTGCAAAAAGCGGAGGGGCCTGACGGACTGTGTTCCGGCAGCAAGCGCGACTTAGCGTCTGGGAGGTCATAAGTTAACAGCTCTGCTCAGAAAGCGGGAAGGCTGGAGGACAAAGGGAAGGAGAGCTGCTGAGCCCCCTGACGACAGAGCTCAGTTTGGTGGGGAACAAAGGCGCTCGCCAGCGCCATCTCCCCCGCCCATCCCCCAGCCAAAATCCCAAAGAGAACCAGTTCCTGCCAGGGAACTTGCTCGCTCCGCGCAAACACCCAACTCTGCACTTCTGCGGAGCCAAACCTCCGGCAGCGGATCTGACTCCCTCCTGCTGCCACAGGGCCCCTCCTGAAGTGGATCACCTAAGGAGAAGCAAGCTAAGCCTGCCCCTCCTGCCCCCGTGCACCTTGCCTACCCACCCCAGCTAAGACGCCAGATCCCCAGCATCACAAGCCTGGCAGTGTGCAAGTAGCCCAGACAGGCCACCCCACCCCACAGTGAATCCCGCCCCTAGGAGAGGGGAAGAGAAGGCACACACCAGTCTGACTGTGGACACAGCGGTGGGCTGGGGGCAGACATCAGGTCTGACTGCGGCTCCGCCTACCAACTCCAGTTATACACCACAGCACAGGAAAGTGCCCTGCAGGTCCTCACCATGCCAGGGACTATCCAAAATGACCAAGCAGAAGAATTCCCCTCAGAAGAATCTCCAGGAAATAACAACAGCTAATGAGCTGATCAAAAATGATTTAAATAATATAACAGAAAGTGAATTTAGAATAATAGTCATAAAATTAATCACTGGGCTTGAAAACAGTATAGCTGACAGCAGAGAATCTCTTGCTACAGAGATCAAGGGACTAAGGAACAGTCACGAGGAGCTGAAAAATGCTTTAAACGAAATGCATAACAAAATGGAAACCACCACGGCTCGGATTGAAGAGGCAGAGGAGAGAATAGGTGAACTAGAAGATAAAGTTATGGAAAAAGAGGAAGCTGAGAAAAAGAGAGATAAAAAAATCCAGGAGTATGAGGGGAAAATTAGAGAACTAAGTGATACACTAAAAAGAAATAATATACGCATAATTGGTATCCCAGAGGAGGAAGAGAGAGGGAAAGGTGCTGAAGGGGTACTTGAAGAAATCATAGCTGAGAACTTCCCTGAACTGGGGAAGGAAAAAGGCATTGAAATCCAAGAGGCACAGAGAACTCCCTTCAGACGTAACTTGAATCGATCTTCTGCACGACATATCATAGTGAAACTGGCAAAATACAAGGATAAAGAGAAAATTCTGAAAGCAGCAAGGGGTAAACGTGCCCTCACATATAAAGGGAGACCTATAAGACTCGTGACTGATCTCTCTTTTGAAACTTGGCAGGCCAGAAAGAATTGGCACGAGATTTTCAGTGTGCTAGACAGAAAAAATATGCAGCCGAGAATCCTTTATCCAGCAAGTCTGTCATTTAGAATAGAAGGTGAGATAAAGGTCTTCCCAAACAAACAAAAACTGAAGGAATTTGTCACCACTAAACCAGCCCTACAAGAGATCCTAAGGGGGACCCTGTGAGACAAAGTACCAGAGACATCACTACAAGCATAAAACATACAGACATCACAATGACTCTAAACCCATATCTTTCTATAATAACACTGAATGTAAATGGATTAAATGCGCCAACCAAAAGACAGGGTATCAGAATGGATAAAAAAACAAGACCCATCTATTTGCTGTCTACAAGAGACTCATTTTAGACCCGAGGACACCTTTAGATTGAGAGTGAGGGGATGGAGAACTATTTATCATGCTACTGGAAGCCAAAAGAAAGCTGGAGTAGCCATACTTCTATCAGACAAACTAGACTTTAAATTAAAGGCTGTAACAAGAGATGAAGAAGGACATTATATAATAGTGACAGGGTCTATCCATCAGGAAGAGCTAACAATTATAAGTGTCTATGCGCCGAATACCGGAGCGCCCAAATATATAAAACAATTACTCATAAACATAAGCAACCTTATTGAGAAGAATGTGGTAATTGCAGGGGACTTTAACACCCCACTTACAGAAATGGATAGATCATCTAGACACACGGTCAATAAAGAAACAAGGGCCCTGAATGAGACATTGGATCAGATGGACTTGACAGATATATTTAGAACTCTGCATCCCAAAGCAACAGAATATACTTTCTTCTCGAGTGCACATGGAACATTCTCCAAGATAGATCATATACTGGGTCACAAAACAGCCCTTCATAAGTTTACAAGAATTGAAATCATACCATGCATACTTTCAGACCACAATGCTATGAAGCTTGAAATCAACCACAGAAAAAAGTCTGGAAAACCTCCAAAAGCATGGAGGTTAAAGAACACCCTACTAACGAATGAGTGGGTCAACCAGGCAATTAGAGAAGAAATTAAAAAATATATGGAAACAAACGAAAATGAAAATACAACAATCCAAACGCTTTGGGACGCAGCGAAGGCAGTCCTGAGAGGAAAATACATTGCAATCCAGGCCTATCTCAAGAAACAAGAAAAATCCCAAATACAAAATCTAACAGCACACCTAAAGGAAATAGAAGCAGAACAGCAAAGGCAGCCTAAACCCAGCAGAAGAAGAGAACTAATAAAGATCAGAGCAGAAATAAACAATATAGAATCTAAAAAAACTGTAGAGCAGATCAACGAAACCAAGAGTTGGTTTTTTGAAAAAATAAACAAAATTGACAAACCTCTAGCCAGGCTTCTCAAAAAGAAAAGGGAGATGACCCAAATAGATAAAATCATGAATGAAAATGGAATTATTACAACCAATCCCTCAGAGATACAAACAATTATCAGGGAATACTATGAAAAATTATATGCCAACAAATTGGACAACCTGGAAGAAATGGACAAATTCCTGAACACCCACACTCTTCCAAAACTCAATCAGGAGGAAATAGAAAGCTTGAACAGACCCATCACCAGCGAAGAAATTGAATCGGTTATCAAAAATCTCCCAACAAATAAGAGTCCAGGACCAGATGGCTTCCCAGGGGAGTTCTACCAGACGTTTAAAGCAGAGATAATACCTATCCTTCTCAAGCTATTCCAAGAAATAGAAAGGGAAGAAAAACTTCCAGACTCATTCTATGAAGCCAGTATTACTTTGATTCCTAAACCAGACAGAGACCCAGTAAAAAAAGAGAACTACAGGCCAATATCCCTGATGAATATGGATGCAAAAATTCTCAATAAGATACTAGCAAATCGAATTCAACGGCATATAAAAAGAATTATTCACCATGATCAAGTGGGATTCATTCCTGGGATGCAGGGCTGGTTCAACATTCGCAAATCCATCAACGTGATACATCACATTAACAAAAAAAAAAGAGAAAAACCATATGATCCTGTCAATCGATGCAGAAAAGGCCTTTGACAAAATCCAGCACCCTTTCTTAATAAAAACCCTTGAGAAAGTCGGGATAGAAGGAACATACTTAAAGATCATAAAAGCCATTTATGAAAAGCCCACAGCTAACATCATCCTCAACGGGGAAAAACTGAGAGCTTTTTCCCTGAGATCAGGAACACGACAGGGATGCCCACTCTCACCGCTGTTGTTTAACATAGTGCTGGAAGTTCTAGCATCAGCAATCAGACAACAAAAGGAAATCAAAGGCATCAAAATTGGCAAAGATGAAGTCAAGCTTTTGCTTTTTGCAGATGACATGATATTATACATGGAAAATCCGATAGACTCCACCAAAAGTCTGCTAGAACTGATACATGAATTCAGCAAAGTTGCAGGATACAAAATCAATGTACAGAAATCAGTTGTATTCTTATACACGAACAATGAAGCAACAGAAAGACAAATAAACTGATCCCATTCACAATTGCACCAAGAAGCATAAAATACCTAGGAATAAATCTAACCAAAGATGTAAAGGATCTGTATGCTGAAAACTATAGAAAGCTTATGAAGGTAATTGAAGAAGATTTAAAGAAATGGAAAGACATTCCCTGCTCATGGATTGGAAGAATAAATATTGTCAAAATGTCAATACTACCCAAAGCTATCTACACATTCAACGCAATCCCAATCAAAATTGCACCAGCATTCTTCTCGAAACTAGAACAAGCAATCCTAAAATTCATATGGAACCACAAAAGGCCCCGAATAGCCAAAGTAATTTTGAAGAAGAAGACCAAAGCAGGAGGCATCACAATCCCAGACTTTAGCCTCTACTACAAAGCTGTCATCATCAAGACAGCATGGTATTGGCACAAAAACAGACACATAGACCAATGGAATAGAATAGAAACCCCAGAACTAGACCCACAAACGTATGGCCAACTCATCTTTGACAAAGCAGGAAAGAACATCCAATGGAAAAAAGACAGTCTCTTTAACAAATGGTGCTGGGAGAACTGGACAGCAACATGCAGAAGGTTGAAACTAGACCACTTTCTCACACCATTCACAAAAATAAACTCAAAATGGATAAAGGACCTGAATGTGAGACAGGAAACCATCAAAACCTTAGAGGAGAAAGCAGGAAAAGACCTCTCTGACCTCAGCCGTAGCAATCTCTTACTCGACACATCCCCAAAAAGGCAAGGGAATTAAAAGCAAAAGTGAATTACTGGGACCTCATGAAGATAAAAAGCTTCTGCACAGCAAAGGAAACAACCAACAAAACTAAAAGGCAACCAACGGAATGGGAAAAGATATTTGCAAATGACATATCGGACAAAGGGCTAGTATCCAAAATCTATAAAGAGCTCACCAAACTCCACACCCGAAAAGCAAATAACCCAGTGAAGAAATGGGCAGAAAACATGAATAGACACTTCTCTAAAGAAGACATCCGGATGGCCAACAGGCACATGAAAAGATGTTCAGCGTCGCTCCTTATCAGGGAAATACAAATCAAAACCACACTCAGGTATCACCTCACGCCAGTCAGAGTGGCCAAAATGAACAAATCAGGAGACTATAGATGCTGGAGAGGATGTGGAGAAACGGGAACCCTCTTGCACTGTTGGTGGGAATGCAAATTGGTGCAGCCGCTCTGGAAAGCAGTGTGGAGGTTCCTCAGAAAATTAAAAATAGACCTACCCTATGACCCAATAGCACTGCTAGGAATTTATCCAAGGGACACAGGAGTACTGATGCCTAGGGGCACTTGTACCCCAATGTTCATAGCAGCACTCTCAACAATAGCCAAAGTATGGAAAGAGCCTAAATGTCCATCAACTGATGAATGGATAAAGAAATTGTGGTTTATATACACAATGGAATACTACGTGGCAATGAGAAAAAATGAAATATGGCCTTTTGTAGCAACGTGGATGGAACTGGAGAGTGTGATGCTAAGTGAAATAAGCCATACAGAGAAAGACAGATACCATATGGTTTCACTCTTATGTGGATCCTGAGAAACTTAACAGGAACCCATGGGGGAGGGGAAGGAAAAAAAAAAAAAAAAAAAGAGGTTAGAGTGGGAGAGAGCCAAAGCATAAGAGACTGTTGAGAACTGAGAACAAACTAAGGGTTGATGGGGGGTGGGAGGGAGGAGAGGGTGGGTGATGGGTATTGAGGAGGGCACCTTTTGGGAAGAGCACTGGGTGTTGTATGGAAACCAATTTGACAATAAATTTCATATATAAATAAAGAAAATAAATAAATAAAAAATAAAAAAATATTAAAAAAAAAAACTTGAAGCTAATAAGAGAAAATGTGACTTTTATGAAAAAATATGCACCAAAGTGAGCAATTGGACCTTTGGCTGCATTAATGCTCATCTAATTCACAGGCAAGTAGTGTATAATGGCTTTATAACCACTGAAATTAAGAAAGCTATCAAATCCATAGTTCCATAGTCTATTATAGTCACATAGATTTGGGAAAAGGAATACTTTTCTAGGCAAAAAATACCTCTCAATGAATGTCCTCCTTTTTGACTATTAGTGGCCAGTTAATTCACATTGCCTATTTTTAATACTGCTTTTATGATGCATTAGAATTTCAACCGGGCTCAGAATGCAAAATAACTTTTTTAGCACCTTGCACCTATCACTTAAATGTTTTGAACTGATATTTAAGACAGTGGGAGGATGGAAATGTCTGTATATTCTTCCTTTCTCTTCATTCCCACCGGGATGGCTCAGGCCCAGCTTCCTAACTGGTGACCACGTTTGTTCTGTGGCCTACTTTGGTCTATCCTCAGTATAGCAAAAAGAGGGTTTGGTTTTTTTGGGGAGGAATGGAAATTGGATAGGGGCCCCTGGGTGGCTCAGTTGGTTGAGTGTCCGACTTTGGCTCAGGTCATGATCTCACGGTCTGTGAGTTTGAGCCCCGCGTCGGGCTCTGTGCTGATGGCTCAGAGCCTGGAGCCTGTTTCTGATTCTGTGTCTCCCTCTTTCTCTCTCCTCCCCCGCTCATGCTCTGTCTCTCTCTTCTCAAAAATAAATAAATGTTAAAAAAAAAAAAAAAAAAAAGAATGGAAATTGGATTATGTGTCACCCCTGATCAAAACTCACTTGGGACTTCCATTGTCAAGTTGAATGGAGTCCAAGGTCCTTCTCTGAACAAAGTTGGAAGTGATTTCATACTGGCCTCTCTCTGACCTTGTCTCGTCCCGGGCTTACATTCTCTCAATGTACTGCAGACACTCCAGGGCTCCCACACTCCCATCTCCTGGCCAGCCTGTCTTGTGCACTCCACGCCTTGTCATGGTCCCAACTCTGAAGCCGTTCCTCAGGGTTTACCTCCTCTCCCCTGAGTGTTGTCCTTGACACCCCTCTCTGTTAGCCAGCTCTTCACTCTTCAGCTGAGTTCTTATGATCTGATGTTCAATCTTTAATTCTTGCCCATTCAAATATTTGCTTAGTATCCATATCCCCCCCTGAACCTTGGGAACTGTCTGCTGTACTCAGTGGAAGTCCCTGGATTCACGGTACACTGAGCACTTAGGACAGGAATGGGTACATAGCAGGCACGGAACACTTCGTGCTGAAGAAATACATGATTTCACGTTGCTTTAGGCATGACCGGATCCAAGTGTTTAGAATCTGTGAGGAGGCCACATGTTGAAATGACCATGACATTCCATAGAGATGGGTTCCAATGCTGCTTTCACCATTTTCTTAATTGAAAATATTTTCTTCACTTTTCCAGACTTCATTTTTCTCATTACAGAAAGAAATGATAAAAACTTCACCTAGAAGAATACCATATATATATATATATATATATATTTTTTTTTTTTTCTATTTTCAAGACTGTGGTAGGCCATTCCAAAATTCCTCTTTTCCTTGGTCACCTCAAATGATTCCTTTGAAAGACTCCATCATGTAAGAGCCAGTGTGGATTCTCAGAAGTGTACTTCACTTGATAGAGAAATGAACATTTCTTTCGATGTAGCAAAGGGAACAAAGCTTTAAACTTTCAGGCATTTGGATTGCCCTCTTGGGGTGTCTTTTAATTATAATAAATTAAAGAAAATCTTCAAGCGCTGGATTATTGAGTTTTGAAGTGTCATGGTACAGGTAGCAAAATAATAAACTCATGATTGCTTTACTACTAAGGGCTTAAGATTGTATAAATAGTTGGTGACTGTCTCATGCAGGAAGTCTGTATTCACTCGTTAAGCAGGTAGCAAACTTGTTATGCTGAAATATTCCCCATGAGCCTAGTGAGTGACCTCGTATCAGCTTCATAAAGTAGATGCTTGTATGTGAGGCTATCAATTTTAATAGAGAAAACATATTTAAATATGAAATTTTTTTGAAAATGCAACATAAATTCTTTAAATGTCTACAAACAGAAACACACACATAATGGAAATTATCATAAAAGATGGAATCAGTATTTTATTTATTTTTAGTTTATTCATTTTTTGATAGTGTAAGTGGGGGAGGGGCAGAGAAAGAGGGAGACACAGAATCCAAAGCAGGCTCCAGGCTCTGAACTGAGAGCACAGAGCCCATTGTGGGGCTCGAACTCAAGGTCTGTGAGATCATGACCTGAGCTGAAGTCGGACCCTCAACCGACTGAGGCACCCAGGTGCCCCAAGATGGAACCAGTATTTTTAAAGTGGAAAGGCAGAGTAGAAATCTTACGTAGATTTCCCAAGCTTATTTTACACATCCATAATGTATATCTTTAAGGATTTACAAACCAATGTGTGATTAACACAAGTTACCTTTAATGCCTTTCTTAATTACCAGTATATTTTTGACATTTGCGGGCTTTAAGGACAGTTTCCTTTTGTCTTGTTTTATACAGCCTATTGAGATATAATTTATATACCTTACATTTCCTGCTTAAAATATGTAAATCACTATGCTTTAATGTATTTGCAGCATTGCATATCCAACACCATAATCTTATTATTAGATTTATTTCTCACCTTTTCAAAAATAGTCATCCTAACGAGCATGAGGTGAAATCATGTTGCAGTTTGATTTGTATTTCTTGATGATTAGGGATTTTGAGCATCTTTCCATGAGCCCGTTAGCCATCTGTATATCTTTTTTTTTTTTTTAAATGACCATTTGGATCCTCTGCTCATCTTTTAAATTGGATTCTACCCTCCCTCCCTTTTTCTTTCTTTGCTATTGAGTTGTATGGGTTCTTTATATATTTTGGATATTAATATGACTTGCAAATATCTTCTTCCATTTCATAGGTTGTCTATTCATTTTGTCGATGGTTTCCTTTGTTGTGCAGCACCTTCTAAATTTTATGTGGTCCCACTTGTTGATTTTTTATTTTGTTACCTTTGCTATTAGAGTAAAATCCAAAAATCTATTGCTATGACTGATGTCACAGAGCTTATGGCCTATTTTGCTCTAGGAGTCTTACGGTTTCAGTCTCACATTCAAGTCTTAAATCAATTCGAGTCACTCTTGTGTATGGTGTAAGACAGTGGTCCAAATTTTTTTTTTTTTTTTTTTTTTTGGCATGTGGCTGTCCTGTTTACCCAACACATTTCTTGAAGAGACAGCACTTTGCCTACTATATATTCTTGGCTCCTTTGTTGTAATTGACCATAAATGTATGGGCTTATTTCTGGGTTCTGTATTCCATTTAATTGATCTATATGTATTTTTATGCCAATACAATTTGTTTCAATTACTATAGCTATAGCTTACTTCTAGCATACCTCTCACGTTTTTCCTTTGCTAAGATTGATTTGGTTATTTGAGATCTCTTGTGGCTCCATACAAATTTTAGTATTCTTTTTTCTACTCCATGAGAAACACACCATCAGAAATTTTGGAGAGATTGCATTGAAACTGTAAATTGCTTTGGAAAATATGGACATTTTAACAATATTAATTCTTAAACATCAACAAGCATGGAATATTTTTCCATTTATGTCTTTTTCAGTTTCTTTCGTCAGTGTTGTCTGGTTTTCAGAACACAGGCGTATCATCTCCTTGGTTAAATTTATTAAGTATTTTTGATACAGTTGTAAATGAGATTGCTTTTTCCCTTATAGTTCATTATTGTATAGAAAAGATAGATTTTTGTATCTTGATTGATACATTGATACTGTATCTTGAAATTTCACTGGATTTAATAGTTCTACCAGTTTTTTTTTGCTGGAGTTTTTAGGGGTTTTAATATATAATATATCATCTGCAAATAAAGACAATATTATTTCTACATTTCCAATTTGCATGACTTTTATTTCATTTTCTTGCGTAATTGTGACTAGGACTTAGGTCGGCAGTGGACATCTTTCTTTGGTTCCTAATCTTAAAGGGAAAGCTTTCAACTTTTACCATTGAGTATGATATTAGCTGAGGACTTGTTATAAATGGCCTTTATTATGTGGGTGCATTCCGTCTCTACCAACTTTGTTGAGCATTAATATCATAAGAGGATGTTAAATTTTATCAAATGTTTTATCAGTATCCATTGAGATGATCATATAACTTTCTTCCATTATTTTGTTAATGTCTTTTATAACATGTTGATTTGTAGATGGTGAGCCGTCCTCGTGTCCCTGAAGTGAAACCTGTATGATCATGGTTTACAAGCCTTTTAATGTATTGTTCAATTTTGTTGAACACTTGCATTTCTGTTCATCAGAGAAATTGGCCTATGTTTGGTTTGTTTGTTTGTTTTTTCTTCCTCATCTTGTCCTTTTCCACCCGGATAATCCTGACCTTGCAACATGAGTTGACAAGCATATTCTATTCTTGGGAGATTGTGTGAAGGATCAATACTATTTCTTATCTGAATGTTTGGCAAACACCAGTGAAGTTGTCTGGTCATGAATTTTTGTTTTTTGTGAAGTTTGGATTACTGATTCAATCTCCTTACTAGTAAGCACTGTATTTTAATTTCTATTTCCTCTTGATTCATTTATTGGAAGGTTGTGTGTTTCGAGAGCTTTATCCATTTTCTCCTAGGATGTCCAATTTCTTAGCATAAAATTGATTGGTGTAGTCATTTATGACCCTTTGTATTTCTGTGGTAGAAATTATAAAATATCCTCTTCCTTTCCTGATTTTGAGACATATATATACACACACAAATGTAGATATATATCATTTCTATACCATATATATACACACAAACACACTCTACTCTTTCTATATACATACATTGTATATATATGTATATGTATATACATATGTGTATATATATGTATATATATGTATATGTATATACATATGTATATATATATGTATATATGTATGTATACTGCATGTGAGTATATATGTATGTATATGTATACATATACGTATACGTATGTATACGTATACATATATATACATATATGTACATTTTATCATTCCAAGAACCAGCTTTTGGTTCCATTGATGTTTTCTATTACCTTTTTAGTTTTTATTTCATCTATGTTTGCTCTAATCTTTATTTCCTTTTTTGTGCCAGCTCTGGGATTCAGTAGTTCTTTTGCTAGTTCTCTGAGGTGCAGAGTTATGTTGTTGGAAATTTTTCTTGTTTCTTGAGGCAGGAATTTATTACTACAAATCTCTCCCTCTTAGACCTGCTTTTGCTCCATCTTAAAAGTTTTGGCATGCTACTTTCACATTTTTCTTTGTCTCAAGGTATTTTTTAATTTCTTTTTTGTCAGTTGCTCATTGTTGAATCTACACATCTGTGAATTTTCTAGTTTTCTACTTGTAATTGATTCCAAGTTTAATGCCATAATGTTCAGAAAATGTTCTTGTGTGATTTTCATCTTTTTAAATTTTTTAAGACTTGCTTTGTGGCCTAATATATAATCTGTCCTGGAGAACATTCCATGTGCCCCTGAGAAGAATATGTATTCTCTTTCTTGGGTCAAATGTGTGTGTGTGTGTGTGTGTGTGTGTGTGTGTGTGTCCATCTGACCTAATGTGTTATTTAAAGTCAGTGTTTCCTTATTAATTTCCTACCTGGATGATCTATCCATTGATGTAAGTGGGGTATTAGACTCCTCTACTATTATGGTTTTGCTATCTATTTCTGACTTGAGTCCTATTAATATTTGCTTTATATATTTAGGGTGCATAAATATTTACAAACATTATATCTTCATAGTTGACTGACCCCTTTGTCATTATGTAATGTCCTTTTCTCTTATTACAGCCTTCATTTTACTGTCTATTTTGTCGGATATGTGGATAGCTATTCCACCTTTCTTTTGAGTTCTGTTTGCATGAAATATCTTTTCCATCCCTTCACTTTCAATCTGTTTGTCCCTACATCCGAAGTGAGTCTCATGTGGGCAGCATATGGATGGGTCTTGTTTTTCTCTCCATTCAGCCACTGTGTCTTTTCTCTGAATAATTTATTTCATTTACATCTAAACTAACTATTGATAGGTATGTACCTGCCAGTTTGTTAATTATTTCCTGGAGGTTTTGTATGACCTCTTTTATGTTCTTCTTCTCTTATTTGATGGTTTGATGGCTTTCTTTAATGATCTGTCCAGATTCCTTTATCTTTTGTGCATCTACTATAGGAATTTGCTGGGTGGTTACCATGAGGTTTACCCATAACAACCTATATTTAACAGTATATTTTTGTTGA
Organism: Puma concolor; assembly: GCF_028749965.1. Taxonomy (NCBI): domain Eukaryota; kingdom Metazoa; phylum Chordata; class Mammalia; order Carnivora; family Felidae; genus Puma; species Puma concolor. Next base: position 3,578,900 of record NC_141670.1, read on the forward strand.
TTACAACTTAATTTATGCATTCTATAGCTCTAAATTTTTCCCCAACAACTTTTTTATGTTTATGTAGCATTTTAGATATTTTGATCTTGACTATCTTTTAACTGATTATCATGGTTACCTTTACCACTTTTGTCTTCTAACTTTCTTACTAGCTTTACAAGTAAACTAGCTTTACCATTACTATATATTTATATAGTAATTAATATACTACCATTACTATGGTACCATTACTATGTATTTACCATTTCCAGTGAGATTTATACTATCATATGTTTTCTTGTTATTAGTACCCTTTCTTTTTAGCTTCAAGAAGTCCCCTTAATATTTCTTGTAAGGTAGGTTTATTGTTGATGAACTTCTTTAGCTTAGACTGTCTGGAAACTATCTCTCCTTCAATTCTGAATGATAAAAGTTTCTGCTGAAAACTCTCCTTATAATCTTACAGGGGTTGCCTTGTATATAACAAGTTGTTTTACTTTGGTTACTTTTTGGATTCTTTTTACCTTTTGATGTTTTAATTATAAGGTGTTTTGGTTTGTGTCTCCTTGTGTTTATCTTTTGTGGAAATTTCTGGGTATCCTGGATCTGGATGTTAGGTTCTTTCTCCAGGTTAAGGAAGTTTCCAGCCATTATTTTTTCAAATAAGTTTTCTGCCACTTCCTCTCTTCTCATGATGGGACCCCTAAAATGAGAATGTTAACCTGCTTGATATTGTCCCACAAGTCCATTAAGCCATCATTTCTTGGATTTTGAGTTCCTCTGCCTTCAAGTTCACTGACCTTTTTCCTTTTTCATCTAGTCTGTTGTTGAACCCCTCTTAGGAAGGTTTTTTTTTCAGTTCATGGGTAGTATTTTTCAGCTCTGTGACTTCTGCTTGGTACTTTCTCATTCTATATTTCTTTGTTGAGGTTCTCACTGTGTTTGTTCATTCTTCTCCCAAGTTCAGTTAACATTCTTATGACCATAACCTTGAACTCTTTACCAGGCAAGTTAATCATCTCTGTTTCTTTAAGGATTTTTTTCTAGTTCTTTGATTTGGAGCACATTCTTCTGTTTCTTCATTTTGTTTGACTCTCTGTGTTGATTTCTATGTATTAGATAAAACAGCCACCTCTCCCATTCTGACTTAGTATAGAAATGAACATTATCATTTAACTCTGTTCAATTCTTGTCTCTCAAACCTTCCATATCTTCCAAGTAGCCTATTTTATTTTTAAAAGATACCAGTCATTTAGGGTGTGCCATGACCTGCCAGTGTCCCAGCACAAGGAGAATTTCCTTCAGCACCTAGATTCAAGTTGACTAGAAGCCAGAATCATAGGTAACTCTTTTTAAATTATAAAAATATATACAGTTTTGTGGGACTGCAAGCCTAAGTCCTGATGGCCATCATATCAGGTGACGGGGATGTGCTCCCTAAGCCATAGTCCTAAATTCAGGGCTACAGATTAGTGTATAAACTCCTGGAGATAGCAGCAAGCTATAACAAGGCAAAAGGAGAGTGCTAACATGGCATCCCTTGGCTTCTGTTTCCTGAGAGCACCTCTGTAGCCTCTAGATGTGTGCCATGCTGGAAACATTCCCTTCAGGCCAAACTCCTGCTCAGGTAAATAGGTATCTTTCTCAGAAAAAACTAGGGGTATTTTTTTAGACTGTTATCTCTATAGAGCCTTGGCTGTGGTAATCTGCCACAAACTGTGTCTTCAACTGTTACAGTCCCACGGGACTCAGGAATACAATCCCTTGGCCTCCAAAGCCAGACAATCAAGGGGTGACCCTAAGCTGCATCCACAAAAACTGAGGCTACAGATGTAAACATGAGGCAGCATATATCTATAGAATCTCCCTTTTAGAAGATACTGGTGTTTGGGAGCATAGCAAAAGGGGGTGTGAAGATGGCTCCCACTGAGGAAAACAAAAGGTGCCTACTGGCTTTAGTAAGGTCTAGGGAGAGCACAAAGCAAAAATTGTGCTGGTCAGTGCCTCAATCTCTGGAGAATATCCCAACAGGCCTGAGCCCTCAAGCTGACACTTTAAGATTAGCAAATGAGGGGCGCCTGGGTGGCTCAGTCGGTTGAGCGTCCGACTTCAGCTCAGGTCACGATCTCGCGGTCCATGAGTTTGAGACCCGCGTCTGGCTCTGGGCTGATGGCTCAGAGCCTGGAGCCTGCTTCCGATTCTGTGTCTCCTTCTTTCTCTGACCCTCCCCCATTCATGCTCTGTCTCTCTCTGTCTCAAAAATAAATAAACTTAAAAAAAAAAATTAAAAAAAATAATAAAAAAAAATAAAAAAAGATTAGCAAATGAAGTTCTGACATGTAATGCATGTGCTTTTCAAATGGATCCTTCTGCCCTGGGCCCTGCAGTGAGTGAGTCCAGGCCTGAGCCCGTGAGGAGGAATTTCTGCAGTGTGCTAACAGCACGTTGGGTCTTGTTGATGAGAGCCCCATTGGTTTTCAAGGCCAGACGTTATGGGTGCTCATTGTTCAGGTGCAGATCTTCAATGTGGGCATGCCTGATGTAGGGTTTGAACATTTTGCTCCTCAGAAGCTCCATGTTTGGGGGTTGCCCCCTATGGTGGGTCACTGTAAAGGGGGAGAGTTTATGGAAAGATGGTGTCTCAGCCTCTGCTACCCTTTTGATGTGGCTCTTTTATCATTTGCCAATGTAAAGCAGTTGTCCTGCTAGTTTTCAGAGGAAACCTATAGCTGTGGATTTGGTATGTCCATGGTAGATGGGCGTTCAGGATCTTCCTATGTCACCACTCTGAACTGCCTCCTAATATAATTTCTGATGACATTAAAGTCTCAATTTTCCCAATATATCTTCTTGTTCCAATCAAGTACCATTATGTTGTAATCAATATGTTTGTTGAAAGCCCTGCTCCTCTTTGCTGGATATTTATATTCAGCCACACATTCTATGCTCTTTTCACATAGCAACAACCCACACACAATATATCTCATTAGAGCTTCACGTAACACAACATTAGCCACAAGTACTTTTATTCAGTTCAATGAGAGAATCGAGATTCAAAAGTCAAGTGGAAACACTGCAGATATTGAATTTCGGAGCGTTACATGTACAGCCGAGATATTTTTTTCCATCCTCAATAATGAAACTTGGGATACAGAAAGGTTATACAAATATCCTCAATTTACATAGCATGTGGGCAACTTAGATTGCATTCAAATCTATGGTATTCCAAACCTAGTGTCCTGTCCATTCAGGTTAGAGATTTGCTGTATAAGTTCTAGAAGTCAGTGAATTTGATCATTTGATTTCAGCAATGAGCAGAGTTTTTGTACACTTTCTTGTTAAGAGAATGCCTAGAATATTAGACATGCAGAACTGGAAGCACCTTTAATTTTCACATAAAGAAGTAAAATTCACCCAAAATACATATCTGGTTTTTGCTATGCTACAAGTACAAGCCGGCCAGGCAGCCAGGGGATTTTTTAAAATGTACCAATGGGAAACTGACTTATTCAATTTCAAAGCATAAGGTTTTATTAATCACGTATTTTAGAACCTCTATTTCACATTACACCAATGTTTCACCTTCTCAAATCTTAAAATAGTAAAATGAGTTGGTGATAGGTAAGTTATGTGTCACGCATTCCTATTTTTTTATGGCTTAAAATGAATACATTATGAAACCTTTTATTAAAGTATTAAAGAATACTGTTAAACAGTATGTAGCAAATTGAGGGTGATAAAAATGTTTGAAAGTTTTTTTCATATCTTAATTATTAATGCATACCATACATAGGTTATTAATTTTTTCCAAGCTAGAAGAAGAGTATCACATTTATGTGGTTTCTTTATTATTCCCCCCTACATGTTGAATAAGTGAATCTACTGAAGAATTTTCTGTATATAAGGTAATATGTTTAGGTTAATTATTTGCATTTTTTTTCATTTGCACATATAAATTCATGTCTCTTGAAACAAAAGAAAATTGGGGAGGAGTAGGGAAAGACAGTGTTTTGCTCAGTTTGGATCAACTGTCCATTGTGTATAAACAAAGGTCCTAGGGGCGCCTGGGTGGCGCAGTCGGTTAAGCGTCCGACTTCAGCCAGGTCACGATCTTGCGGTCCGTGAGTTCGAGCCCCGCGTCAGGCTCTGGGCTGATGGCTCGGAGCCTGGAGCCTGTTTCCGATTCTGTGTCTCCCTCTCTCTCTGCCCCTCCCCCGTTCATGCTCTGTCTCTCTCTGTCCCAAAAATAAATAAACGTTGAAAAAAAAAAACAAAAAAACAAAACAAAACAAAAAAAACAAAGGTCCTAGAATTAGATAAGCATTTAGTTTAAAAAAAATAATTTCTAGGGGCACCTGGGTGGCTCAGTTAAGTGTCTGACTTTGGCTCATGTCACTGTCTCACAGTTCATGAGTTTGAGCCCCATGTTGGGCTCTGTGCTGACAGTTTGGAGACTGCTTCTGATTCTATGCCTCCCTCATTCTCTGCCCCTCCCCCACTCATGCATGTTCTCTCTCTCTCTCTCTCAAAAATAAAAATTAAACCCCTATATTTTATACATCATGATATATAGTGTTTTTCTTTGTGTATATAGTAACATTTATATTTTCTGTATATGTATATATATATACCATATATATATGTTGTAATATATATATACACCATATATATATATATATATATATATATACCATATATATACACACACACACATACGTGTGTGTAAATTTATCTGTGTATATGCTCATTTATACATTACATATATATATTCATATGAATCCTGGTTTCATGGGATCAGGAAGTTATTATTTCACTTTTACCTTCTATTGTTATCAGTTTTTAAATCCCTAGAAAGTATGTATAAATGACCCTTGCTGTGTTTCCTTCCTAACCTTCAAACTGCAATATATTCACAACGGAGGGGATCCAGTGGAGTCTGAAATCAAAATAAACATATAAATTAAGTTCCAGTCCTACCTGACACCACATGCAAAAAATATTATTTACACATATACTAGGCCTTGTGTAAATGATGATATTTAAAAACTCAAAGATACCGGAGAATAACTTCACAGTCATGGGGCAGACTGAGTTGTGTTATGGAAGATAAAACACTAACTATGAAAGGAAATAAAACTGATAAATTATATATCATCAAAATATTCCATAAAGGAAATAAAGCTATGGCTTAAAAGAAAATATTCAAAATGGTTTTATGTAATAAAGGACTGCATCTGATATTTAAGTAATTCATATAAATCAATAATAAAAACCACTAGAAAATGAACAAGTGACTTGAGTAAAAGAGAACATCTAAGAATGACAAAAACACATGAAAATCTCTCAACATTAGTAATCATCAGGGAAATGCAAACTATAACTATGAGATATTGCTGCATAATGCAAAAAGTAGCTAAATTACAAAGACCGACAACATCAAATGTCGACAAGGCTGTGTAACAACTTGAACTATCCACGACAGTCTGGGAGTGCAAAATGGTACAACCACTTGGGAAAACTCTTTGGCGGTTTTGTGTCACACTAAACATACGTCTACCTTATAACCAAGGAATCCTACTTCTTGTTATTCCCCATGGGCAGTGATAATATATGTCCACACAACATTGTGTACAGGAATATAAATATAGCCCCCGTATTCAGATAGCCCCCAACTGCAACAACCCACGTGCTCATCAGTGGAAACATGGATGAGCAACTGTTAACATATTCAAACAAAAGAATACTACCCAACAGTAAGAAATCAGTTACCTAAACGTTCAACATTAATAAATCTTTCAGATACTATATTGAGAGACAGAAGCCAGACCTAAGGCATATATTTATTCCACTTCTATGAAGATATAGATCAAATGAAGTTAATGTTTGATACTAGAAGTCACAAAAGTTGCCTAGGAAGGGAAGGGTTAGGGACTGAATGTAAAATGCAAATAAGGGACTTCCTGTGATATGGAAATGGTTTTTGCTTTCATCCTGGCTGGAGTTGTGGGAGTGAATAATTTGTCAGAGATCATTGAATTAATTGTATAATTAAGATATGAGCATTTCCCATAAACATATTTTACCTCAATTTTAAAAATAATTTATGTATAGCAACTTTGGCTCTGAAACTGGAGAGAATTGCAATCCATGGACATTTTAGATTGAGTGGTCTTTGCATTTCAATTACCGTATTTGACTGTATTTTATTAGCATATTTCAGTAACTATTTACTCTAATTTTATTTCAAATTGTCTCTTATTAAAGGGAAAAACCATCTTAATAAAAGACAAATGGCTCTACAACACATATTCATAACATTCAACATAATTCATGTTTATAGAATTTATAATGTTACCCATTTAATATTAGTTTAAATGAGCAAAATTTTTAGCTGTAGAAAATTATTTAATTATGAAATATGGCCTTTTGTGGCAATGTGGATGGAACTGGAGAGTGTTATGCTAAGTGAAATAAGTCATGCAGAGAAGGACAGATTCCCTATGTTTTCACTCCTATGTGGATCCTGAGAAACTTAGTGCAAGACCATGGGGTAGGGGAAGGAAAAAAAAATGGTTAGCGGGGGAGGGAGCCAAAATATAAGAGACTCCTAAAAACTGAGAACAAACTGAGGGTTTATGGGGGGTGGGAGGGAGGGGTGGGTGGATGATGGGTATTGAGGAGGGCACCTGTTGGGATGAGCACTGGGTATAGTATGGAAACCAATTTGACAATAAATTTCATATAAAAAAAAGAAAAAATTATTTAATTATAGTTTACCTTCTTTGCATATGAACCAAAATCTTCATCTCTGACTTCTGAAAGGATGTCATAAGTATTAGGTTGAACCCTATAGAATTGCCACATCTGTGAGTCAGAATCAATATGCTGTTGCCAAATTCATAAAGTTCAAGCTAACTTGTTTTACTGATAAAATGAAAGTAAATAGATATTTCAATATTTCAAGACTGTGATGATCAGAAAGTTTCAAGTCAGTTATAACCACCCATGACAAGGTTTCACTTCTTACAGAAGGTTGGGAAAGATGAGAATAGATAGAGACTATGATAAATGGTAAGAAAGATGACTGGTTAATTGGCTTAAGATATCTGTGAAATACAAGGTGCATTGGGGAAGGATAACGGTAGCCTTCCTTGATAATTTCACCTCCAGAATTAAGGTTTTTTGACAAGTTGTTCATCTCTGTAGAGATTGATTACCTCCATTTATGAGTGCACATCTCCACCTGGGGTTTTGCTAGCTTTATAGCCGAGTAGTAATACTTTTTTCTGTAGGATAAATAATTGAAATAATCACAGAATTTCTATTCATTCATTTTTTGAATAGAAAAAAAAGTGTTTACTGTTATATGAAGATAACGGAAATCAGCCAGTCAGTTGCAAGCCCTCTGAAGACAGGAGAGGTGTGTTGAATACTTACTTCAATACCATACACGTAATATGGTGTAATGCAGAAGGGCTGATGGAAATCTATCTGTTGATTCAGTGGCTTTAAATACTGATTCAGTACTTACTACATAGAACAGGTGACTTCGACAACTATATGGATGGAATTTTGTGATCAGGAATAATTTTTAGTGGACACATACAGGCATATTTCATTTCACTGAGTTTGCTGATTTTTTTTTTTTTTTTTTTTTTTACAAATTGAAGGTTTTTGGCAACCTGACATTAAGCAAGTCTATAGGTACTATTTTTCCTACAGCACATGCTCACTTTGTGTCTCTCACATTTTAGTAATTCTCACAATATTTCAAACTTTTCTATTATATTTGTTATCGTGATCTGTAATCAATCAGTGGTCTTTGATGTTACTGCTGTAATCATCTCAGGGCATGATGAACCGAGCCCCTGTAAGACTGGGAACTTAAATGATAAATATGTGTTCTGACTGCTTTTCCAACCAGCTGTCCCCCCTCCCATCTCTCTCCCTCTCCTTGGGCCTCCCTGTTCCCTGAGAAACAACAATGCTGAAATTAGGCCAGTTAATAACTCTATAGTGGCCTCTGTCCAAGTGACAGGAAAAGTCTCACATCTCCCTCTTTACATGAAAAGCTAGAAATGATGAAGCTTTGCGAGGAAGGCATGTCAAAGAAGGAAGGCATGGTAGGCCTCTCGCAACAGTTAAACTGTGCAAAGGAAATATTCTTACAAAAATTAGACGTGCTAAAATAATAAAGCCAGACAGCCTTAGTGCTGACACGGAGAAAGTGTGAGTGGTCTGGATAGAAGCTCAAACGGGCCACAACATTCTCTTAAGTCAAAGTCTAATCCAGGGCAAGGTCCTAACTCTCTTCAGTGCTACGAAGGTGGACAGAGGTAATGAAGCTATAGAAGAAGGGTTTCAAGCAAGAGAGGTTGGCTGATGAGGTTGAAAGAAGGAAACCATCTTTTGTAACATGAAAGTTCAAGGTGATGCAGAAGCTGCGGCAAGTTCTCCAGAAGATCTGGCGGAGGTAATTCATGAATCTGCCTACCCTAGACAACAGAGTTTCTTTTCTTTAACTGACTGAGCCACCCAGGCTCCTCAGCAACAGGTTTCCAACATAGGTGAAGCAGCCTTTCATTGCAAGAAGATGCCATCTAGAACTTTCCCTGCAAGAGAGAAGTCAATGCCTGGCTTCAGAGCTTCAAAGGAAGTCTGATGCTCTTGTCAGGGCCCAGCACAGCTGGTGACTTAAGTGGAAGCCGATGCCCATGTACCATTCTGAAAATCCTCGGGCCCTTCAGAATTATGCTACATCTACTCTGCTGGCACTCTACAAAGACAAAAACAAAGCTTGGATGACAGTGTATATGTCTACAATGTGGTTTACTGAATGTTGTAAACCCACTGTTGAGATCTACTTACTGCTCAGAGAAAAAAAGATTCAACATATTGTTGCTCACTGACAATGCACCCGGTCACCGAAGAGCTCTGATGGAGACGCACATTGAGATTGTTGTTTTCATGCCTGCATACAGCATTTCATCTGCAGCCCAAGGACGAAGGAGTGATTCTGATTTGCAAATCTTCTGACTTAAGAGCTGCAATTTGTGAGGATAGGGCCACAGATGGTGATTCTTATGATGGATTTTGGCAGAGTACATTGAAAAATTGGAAAGGATTCTCTATTCTAGATGCTGTAAGTACATTTTTGATTCATAGAAAGAGGTCAAAATATCAACATTCACAACAGGAGTTTGGAAGAAGTGGACTCCAACCCTTGGGGATGACTCTGAGGGATTCAAGACTTCATGCAGGAAGTCACAAAAGATGTGGTGGAAGGAGGCAGAGAACGAGAGTCAGAAGTGGACGAGTGGCTGCATCTCATGATCAAACTTGAACAGATGAGGAGATGCTTCATGTGGATGAACAAAGAAGGTGGTTTCCTGAGATGGAATCTACTCCTGGGGAAGACGCTGTGAAGACCGTGGAAATACAATGAAGGACTGAGCACATGACATAAACTGAGTGGAGAAAGCAGCGACAGGGTTTGAGGGGATGGGCTCCAAAGTTGGAAGAAGTTCCACTGCGGGTAAAATGCTATCAAACTGCCCCACGTGCTGCAGAGAAACCATTTGTTAAAGAGTCAATCGATGTGGCAAACTTCACTGTCTTCTGTAGAGAAACTGCCACAGCCATCCAAACTTTCAGCAAACACCACCCTGATCAGCCAGCAAGCCTTCCACCCACATCAACACCAAGGCAGGAACTTCCACCCGCAAAAAGATGATTTTGTGAAAGCTCAGCTGATGGTTAGCATATGTTAGCAATAAAGTAATTTTTTTTATTAAGGCATGTGTATTTTTACACATAAAGCTATTGCACACTTACTAGACTACACTATAGTGTTATCATAACTTTTATATGCACTGGAAAACCTAAAAATTCATTTGACTCACCTCATTGCAGTATATGCTTTATTGCTGTGGTGTGTAGCCAAATGCGTGATAGATCTGAGGTATGCCTGTTCTCATTTCAGTTAACAATTCGACTAGGCACAATGTTTTTAAGTGGCTACAACCCAGGAAATCAAAGTGTAAGCAGTTGTGGTGTGATTTGATGTGAGGTCCAGGAGCAAACAGTCAAAGAATGTTTCTGACATTTTTGGTGCAAAAAAAGGTGGTTTCATTAAAGCACGGGGACCCCTCTGCAGAAAGAGCCAAACTGGGATTGTAAGGACGCATTGGTTATATACTTGAAGTTGGCATGGGGAGCAGAGATAAAGCAAGTTTCCAAGAAGAGAGTCATATGTTAGGGAAGAATTACAGGGTCTTGGAGGCCTGGCTCTTGTCAAGCTGAGCTGTGTGTGTGTGTGTGTGTGTGTGTGTGTGTGTATATTTTTTTTTTCTTTATAGCAAAGCCTTAATATTATGATGGTTGGGAGTTCCTGGAGAAATGTCATACTCTGTCTCAAGTATTTGTCAATGGGCTGCAAGTTATAAGGAGATTTAATTTCATCTACATTTCCTTTTGCCTTTGTTCTCCACATCAGTTGCAGGCTATGAACATCCCAGCTTCACAGGGTAGGGTTTTCCAGAGAAGAGAATCACTCCCCTTAAGACAATGCTTTTCAAGTGTTTAATGTGCATACAATGTTCAGGTAGGGATAATGTGAAAAGAGCACTGCAGGTATATTAGGCATGATGTGGGCCTATGATTCTGCATTTTGAACAAGCTACTGGGTGATGCCGATGCAGCTCAAATGGGTCCATGTTTGAGCAGCAAGACCTTGTACTATGTGTAGGATGAACAGGGGTTGGGGAGGAGAAAAGAGAAGCCTTTACATATGGTGGCATTCATCCAGGTCTAAGGGGAGAATATCAGAATAACAACTTTTCCAAAGGGCAGAGTATTTGCAAAGTAGCCCATGACCATCACTCAGTCATTATTTATTGAGTGATTCCTGTATGCACACTCTGACATTTAGTGCCTGGGGAATAACAAAGGAGGCCAAAGTCATGGTCTCTGCCCTCGAGTTATAACTCTATTCCAGAGAGATAATTTGATAAAAATAAAAAACGGACAAGAACGCCAGTAAAATACAAACATATTAACCTGTCCTGTGTCATGAATCACAAATGGTTCACAAATGCTGAGAGATCACCAGAGCAACTGAGGTGATAACTCGGTGACATTTGTGAAGGTTTAATACAAGAGTTGCATTTTAAATAGTGGAGAAGGTCTGACAAGATTTGAAGAAGAGGGTGTCCTGTGTGAATGTCCAGAGACAGAAGCAGAGGAATCCAATCAGAGAGGAGATGGGAGGAGGGGGCTGGCTTGACTGAGGTGTATCATGGTGGGTGTGACTGGAAGCAGAAATACTGCAGAGACATCGGCAAAATTCTTGGAAGTTGATAAGTGAGAAATGTACTGGTCTCTGAACAGGTAAAAAAAAAAAATGCATGATTTAAATGACCATCATGGAGACTCAGATTGGATGGCATAGATTAGAAGAAAAAGTCTCAAAATAGAAAAGTAGCACGAGAGGCTGCTGTGGTCACTTGAGAAGGATGATGGCTGAGGTCTGGAGCAGGTTCAGACCATCGGGGACAAGAAAGATCGTGCTCAACAGGAAACGCCCTGTCCTGCGGGCTCTGGACAGCGTGATGGACTACAGGGTCGACTTAACTGTCCCTTGCCCACTTTCAGGTGCATGCCTCCATATTCAGCAAGGCCATCCCCTATCCTTCCCTCAAAGGAGAGAGTAAAGATACTCCCGGGCCATAGACTCAATGGTTAAGGCTGCCTCTGGAGCAATGGCTACCCTTCAGAAAGCACAGAGGGCTCAGAGTCCATTGGTTAAGTCTCAGGTGTTTTCTCAGTCCTCCAGGCAAATATTTGAGTTTTGAAATTTCATTCTGTGCTGCAAATCAAACAAATGGGGGAATCATTTCCTTTTATTTGCCACAATGTGTGTTTAATTCTGAGAGGTAGGGTCAAAAGGCACTGCCTTGGAGTGATGCAATCCCAGTTACTTTGTCAATTTCAGGGAAGTTTTTGCCTCCGGGGAGGGGGGGGGGTCTCTGTTTCCTTTTCTGTGAAGTGATAGTTGATCAGCAAACTAGTGGCTGCTTGCTCTGTGGGTCAAACCAAGGGCAAGACAGAAGAGGGGGTGCTCTCCTGAAGTAAATCCATGATGGGATTGATAATCAGAAATTAGCAAAAACACGTGGACTTGTATGAAAACCATAAAGCCTTCTGTTCTAAACTTGTACAGCTGTGCATTTAGGTATGTGGTTGCTAAACAAGGCAGGTGGTGGCCACCTTAATGATCATAATAGAGAGGTGCACTAGTAAATTATTGCCATTGGGTGTTGATTAATCACATGCGATCACGTTATCTACTGGAAAGTCATTCCTTTTTTTAATGACTTTTTTTTCTAATTTTTAATTTTTTTTTTTTTTGAGAGAGAGACAGAGTGTGAGTGGGGGAGGGGCAGAGAGAGGAAGACAGAATCCAACGCAGGCTCCAGGCCTCTAAGCTGTCAGCACAGAGCCCGATGTGGGGCTCAAACTCACCAACGGTGAGATCATGACCTGAGCCAAAGTCAGACGCTTAACCAACTGAGCCACCCAGGCGCCCCAATAACCTTTTAACGTATAAGTAATAATGTGCTAGCTTCACAGCAAAATTGAGATTTCCTGTATGCCTTCTACCCCACACATACACAGCCTCCCTCACTATCAACATCCCCACCGGAGGGTATGTCTGCTGTACCTGATGAACCTGTATTAACACATCGTCATCACCCAAAAGTAGCTTATATTATGGCTTACTCCTGGTGTTCTGTATTCTACGGATTTGGGCCAATCTATGAAGGCCTGTATTGGTCTTTATAGTATCATGCACAGTTTTCCTGCCCTAACAGTCTTCTGTGCTTTCTTAGCTACTCACGCCCTCTAACCCAGACATTCTTGAGGAAGGAAATCAGACAGGGGGTCTGAGGATCAAAGGGGGGAATGTGGTGGAGGCCTCCTCAGAACAAAGGAAGGCAACATGGCCCAATCAGCTCCTGTACATGTAGGCGTAGCCCTACAGGACTCTGTAACCTGGACTGTGTCCAATAAGTCTACATGTCACCATGTCTGGGAGACCAGTAGAAAGTGCATGAAAGGCCACACCCTGATGCACTCAGGGCTCAGTTTTTCGGGTACAGAACCCCAGAGCCCGTGCAGGCATGATGGTTAAAGTTGCTTCCTGGACGGAAAAACTTCGGTGTCCCAGCTCTCTGTGCGAGATCCTGCTAGGAGAGAAGTGGGCTAGCTGACTTAGATGCTAGGGATCCTGCTTCCCGCTAGTCACACTTCGGTATTAACCTCCCTTTGAGTGGGCGGGACTTGCCAACTCACACTTGGCCTTTTTTCTGCTTTAACGCTGAAAGTGCAACCCGGCCCCCTTGCCCGGTGCCGCCTCTATTCTCTCTTGCTGGGAATTTCTCCTTCTCACATATCATCATGTATACTGCACATTTTTACTTACTTCCCGTTTCCTTGATAGGATAAAACTCCATGAGGTTAGAGAGGTTTTCTTCTAATTTGTCTATTATTAGACACATATTTATACTGTCTGACATAAACATTTGTTGCATTAATGAATACATGTTATGCTGCACTGTATTGAGTATATTTTACATTTAGGTAAAAGCACCAAAGGGCTAAAATTCCAGTCTCAGGTATTTTTTAAAGACTTTTACAACTGAGAGAAAAAAAAAAAACACACATGTTTTTTATTTGCTAAAGGCTAATGATTTTTCTTCTAATTTTTATTTTGATGATATCCTAACATGACAATCTCCAAATATTCGTTACTTAACACATTTCATTTGGTATACATTATTAAAATTAATAACCTGTAATTATGCATAAAACACATTAAAATGCAGCTGAGGGCAATCTAAATTAACATGTTTTAAAGTACTTTATTTTTTGTCTTATTTTTATAAGAGAAAATTTAGAAACAGACACTTGCATTTTGTTTCAGTTTCATTTTTTTGTTTTTTTTTAATTTTTAATTTTCTAGTATCATCAGTATATGGTATTATATCAGTTTCAGGTGTACAATATAGTGATTCAACAATTCTATACGTTCCTCGGTGCTCACCAAACAGGGGGACTCAGTTTTATAGTTTATTAACTGAGAGTCATGGAAATCGCTAAAATCAAAGATGAGTCCAAGTCAAAGATGATTACAAAATTGTAAAGCTATTATTCATTAGGGACTTCATTCCCAGCAATCTTTAATAGATAAATCCTGAATCATCTTTAGTGTGAGTACAAATAAATTGAGGAGGTCACTTAACACTTATTAAAATATCAGAGAATAAGTAACAATCCAAATACTCTATGGCTAAGGAAAGGTCATGACTGTAATAGAGCATAGTCAACATACTTTGTAACCTTAATTAACCAGATAACCCAGAAGATTCTCACTTGACCTTATATAATCAGAACACCAACTAAATATATATATATATATATATTTAAATTTTTTAAACATTTATTTATTTTTGAGAGAGAGAGACAGAGCACGAGCAGGGGAGGGGCAGAGAGAGAGGGGGACACAGAATCCGAAGCAGGCTCCAGACTCTGAGCTGTCAGCACAGAACCCAATGCGGGGCTTGAACTCACGAGCAGTGAGATCATGACCTGAGCTGAAGTTGGAAACTTAACCTACTGAGCCACACAGGTGCCCCATGAACACCAACAATATTTGCCAAATATTTTAGGTTTAAATATAAAACTAAACACTCACCATTACTTTTCAGAAAAAATAAATCTGTCTCAAAATAAATATATTAGAGGTGATATTTTTGACATTTGTTTTACATTTGTGTACGCACGGGTATAACATTGTGTAAAATGTAGCCACCAATTAGCATGTTTGTAACCAATGAGAATAAGTCTGGTTAACAGCAAAGAAAGTTTAAAAAATAATTTCATAGGCATAAACACTTCTTTAATATGACATGTAAAGTTTAACTTAAAAATGTATCAGTTGTTGGGGCGCCTGGGTGGCTCAGTTGGTTGGGCATCCGACTTCAGCTCAGGTCATGATCTCGCAGTCTGTGGGCTCAAGCCCCGTGTCCGGCTCTGTGCTGATAGCTCAGAGCTTGGAGCCTGCTTCAGATTCTGTGTTCCCTCTTTCTGCCCCTCCCCTGCTCACGCCTCTGTCTCTCAAAAGTAAATAAACATTTAAAAAATTTAAAATAAAGTTACAATTGTCAGTTTTTTAATATCATCTGAATTTAGTTTAACATTTTAATTTTATCTTTTTTGATAGATGAACAATTATGGTATCTAATTTTTCTGAAACTTACCAAGTTCATTAATAAGCTTTATGGTTAGAAAAATATACTAGACATACAAAGAAAAGGAAATAAACTATAGATTTAATTGCCTATTAAAAATTTACATTTCTGGGGCGCCTGGGTGGCGCAGTCGGTTAAGCGTCCGACTTCAGCCAGGTCACGATCTCACGGTCCGTGAGTTCGAGCCCCGCATCAGGCTCTGGGCTGATGGCTCAGAGCCTGGAGCCTGTTTCCGATTCTGTGTCTCCCTCTCTCTCTGCCCCTCCCCCATTCATGCTCTATCTCTCTCTGTCCCAAAAAAATAAATAAACGTTGAAAAAAAAAATTAAAAAAAAAATTTACATTTCAATTAAGCTACTGAGAAAATAATATGAGAACGACATTAATTCAGTGAAATGAAAAGGAAAATCAAGACAGTAGATATAAATAAAGCAGCCTGGTACAATGCCACAGTGATTTCCCCACACCATAATTTTGTTTTTTCCTTCTAATTCCCAGGGTTGAGTTGGAACCACGTGATTTCTTTCTCCTTGCAAAGTGTATGAAAACATTTGTAGGTGGTGGTAGACATCCATAGAAGTTCTAACTTTTTTATTTTTACTTTTTAAGTATATTTATATTGAGAAAGAGAGAGAGCACGAGTTGGGAGGTGTTGGAGGGAAGGAAGGAGAGGGAATCCCAAGCAGGCTCTGTGCAGTCAGCCTGGAGCCCAATGCAGGGCTTGAGCCCATGACCCATGAGATCCTGACCTGAGCTGAAATCAAGAGTTGGACGCTTAACCGACTGAGCCACCCAGGTGCCCCCAAAGAAGTTCTAACATTTTAAAAACGAAGAACTGCTAGATTAATTATATCCTTTTGTAAAATTAAAACGTGAAGAACAGGATTCTGCTATTCACCAGGATTTACATTTGTTCCTGCTTGTTAGTTCCCTTCTGTCAGTTTTTCCTTCCACAAGTGGAAGATGCTAGAATCAGGAGAAGGAACAGGAGTGAAAATAGCAATAAAAGTGTGTTGAAAGCAGCTGTAATTTGGGAAAAAAATGTTCTTGGGTTTTTTGTTTTTATTAAAGTATTTGGAAGACAGCCTTAGAATCAAATGTGACCTCATGTGCCGTCCGCTCATACCAATAACAAATTTCAAATGACCCCACGGTCTGTAGCCACGCGGATATGAAGAGTGTGATGGACTGCCTTTTCTGGAAGGCCGTGCGCTGATGTTCAGAGGCAATCTTTCTTGTGACTCCAAATTTTATCAAACAAAATCATTAATGTGATTTTGTACACTTAAAAAATCGTGTCTTCATAGTGAATTCTGATTTTGGTTTTCCTGCAAATCTCAAGGCTATCAGTTTCCATGCCCATTAGTGACAGTTATGAGGAAGCACAATCAGCGGAAGGTAATACAGGGAAAAAAGACGGAGGGATTGGGGGTTGAAACTTCATGTGTAAAGTGACACCACGCTTCCTAACTGGCCCACACTTAATGGCCACCCTGGCAGGACTATGCCTCTAAGAGCAACTCTTAAGGCTGAGGATGTGTGCCCTCTCCCCTCCCGACCTTGTTCTCTAACATCCCCCCTCCCCCACAACTCTTGTTTTGGAATTTGTTTTTTTCTAGAAAAAAGTGGGGGAGAGGGGCAATGGGAGAAAGAGAATCTTAAGCAGGCTCTATGCTCAGCACAGAGCCAGACGTGGGGCTCGGTTCCAGGACCCTGGAGTGGTGACCTGAGCCGAAATTAAGAGCCAGATGCTCACCCAGCTGAGCCACCCAGGAGGCCCTCTTTTCGGAAATCTTGACTGGTTTGTTACTTTAAAAACTAACACCAGAGTAAATATCCTCTTCTAGTATTTATGATATGTACAAAAAATATGTAAATGAGATTTTTAGATTTAATTATACATTTGCCATTTTTTTTGCCAAGTCTACTGAAGTATAAGTAACAAAAAAATTGTATATATGTAAGATATACTTTAAGATGCTTTTAAAAAACATAGCGATGGGGCGCCTGGGTGGCGCAGTCGGTTAAGTGTCCGACTTCAGCCAGGTCACGATCTCGCAGTCCGTGAGTTCGAGCCCCGCGTCGGGCTCTGGGCTGATGGCTCAGAGCCTGGAGCCTGTTTCCGATTCTGTGTCTCCCTCTCTCTCTGCCCCTCCCCCATTCATGCTCTGTCTCTCTCTGTCCCAAAAATAAATAAACGTTGAAAAAAAAAAATTAAAAAAAAAAAAAAAAAAAAAAACATAGCGAAAGAGCACAGTCGAGATAATTAACGTATCTGTTGCCTCACATAGGATTTTCTGTCCTTGTGTGATGAGAACACTTAAGACATAGCCATTTAGCAATGTGCAGGTTCACAACCCATTGGTGGTAACCATAGTTACATGGCTATAAATTACATCTTTAGCACTAACTCATCTTGCTCAACTCTTCGTACCCCTCAGTCAGATACTCTCTTTAATAGAAGAGGTATTTATATAAAAATTTAAGACATTGATTTCCTGTAAAATTCTCTATTAAGAAAACATGTTAATCTAAAAATAATCTTCTGGGTAGCAAATGTATACATATATATTTTAGTTTTGGACACTTTTTGGAAAATGCTTTTTTTTGTTGTTTATTTTGGGGGTGGGGGATCGCAGGGGAGGGGCAGAGAGGGAGACAGAATCTCAAGCAAGGAGATCGACATGGGGCTCAGTCTCATGAACCTTTCAGATCATGACCTGAGACAAAATCAAGAGTCAGGTGCTTAACTGCCAGAGCCACCCAGGCGCCCTGGAAAATTTTCTTTTTAATGGAGGCATTATTGACCTACATTGTAGTAGTTTCAGCAATACATCATAATGATTTGATACTGAAAAACAAGTCTAGTTGACATCTGTCACCATACCTAGTTACAGAATACTTCTTGTGATAACTATACAAATCTACTCTCAATGATACAATAGACTACGAATGTAGTTGTCATGCTGTATTTCATATCTCTGTGACTTATTTTATAATTGGAAGTTTCTACCATTTGACTTGCTTCACACATTTTACCCACACCCCACTTTTGGCTACCAACCATCTGTCGTCTGTATCTATGAGCTTGTTTTATGTGTGCTTTTTTCTTTTTTTTAATTTTAGATTCCACATATAACTGAGTCATATGATGTCCATTTTTCTGTCTGGCTTACTTCTCTTCATAAAACACCCTTAATGTCCATCCATATTTTCTCAAATGGAAAAATTTCATTTTTTTAGGGGTGAATAACATTTTATTGTATGTATAGCACATTTTCGTTATTCATTCCTTTGTCAGTGAACTCTTGGGTGTGGCCTATATCTTGGCTCTTGTAAATAATGCTGCAATAAACACAGGAGGGCATGTATCTTTCTGAGTTAGTGTTTTTGTTATCTTTGTACAAATACCCAGAGTGCAGCTGCTGGATGATATGATAATTTTAACTTTTTGAGGCAACTCCACACTGTTGTCCATAGTGGTGGCAGCAACATTCCCACCACCAGTTCCCAGGGCTCCCTTTTCTCCACATCCTTGCTGGCACTTGCTAGTTCTTGCTTTTTTTTTTTTTTTTTTAATTGTAGCCAGCCTCTCAGGTGTGAAGTGAAATCTCGTTGTGGTTCGGACTCTAGTGTCCCCGATGATGAGTGACGTTGAGCATATTGCCATGTGTCTGTTGGCCATCTGTGTGTCTTTCATGGGAAACTGTCTATTCAGAACGTTTGCCCAACTTTTAATCAGATGGTTGGTTTCTTTGCCATTGATTTGCACGAGTTCCTTACATACTTTGGATATGAACACCTTCTCAGATGATTTACAAATATGTTCTCCCAGTCAGTAGGTTGCCTTTTCATGTTGGTGGTGGCTTGCGTGCAGTTTGCTTTTGTTTGTTTGCTTGTTTTGATGTAGTCTTAAACAATTTTTCATTTAGCTGGCGTTGCTTGTGCTGCCACATACATAAAATGATTTTCAAAACTGGTGTCAAGGATCTTATCTATTTTTCTAGAAATTTTGTGTTTTCATAGTCTTGTATTAAAGGCTTTAATCCACATTCAGTTAGTTTTTGTATGTGGCATCAGATCGTTTTATTCATTTGCTGGTTTCTGCCCAGTTGTCCACACCATGTATTGAAGAGACTGTCCTTTTCTCATGGTAGAGTCTTGGCCCCTTTGTCATCAATTAGTTGACCACGTATATGTGGCTTTCCTTCTGGGCTTTCTATTCTGTTCCTTTGATCTATATGTCTTTTTCATGCCAATATGATACTGTTTTAAATACTGAAGCTTTGTAACATACTTTAAAGTCAGGGAGCATAATGCTTCCAGCTTTGTTCTCCTTTCCCAAGATTGCTATGTCTATTTGGGGTTATTTTTTAAAGTTTTTATTTTAATTCCATTTAGTTAACACACAGTGTTATGTTAGTTTCAGGTGTATAATATAGTGATTCAACACTTGCTTACAGCACTCTGCTCATCACAGCAAACCATCTTTTGTGGTTTCTCACAAATTTTAGGATTGTTCTATTTATGTGAAAAAATGCCTTTGGAATTTTGACAGGGATTGCATAGAATCTATTGTTTTGGGTAGTATGGGCATTTTGACAATATTCTTCTAATCCATATATGTGAATAACTTTCCACTTATTTGTGTTATCTTCAATTTCTTAGTGTGTTACAGTTTTCAGTGTATGGCTCATTTATCTCCTTTGTTAAATCTATTGTAAGTATTTCATGATTTTTAATGCCATTGTAAATGGGATTTTAGAAAGTCTCTGGTACTTCATTAATAGTGTATAGAAATACAACAGATTTCTGTGTATTGCTATTGTATCCTTTAACTTATGGAATTCATTTATTAGTTTTAATAGGTTTCTGATAGAGCCATTAGGGTTTCCTGTATAGAATAACATGTAATCTGCAAATAGTGATAGTTTTACTTCTTCCTTTCAAATTTGGATACGCTTTCTTTCTTTTTCTCTTCCTCCCTCCCCCTCTCTCTCTTTCCTTCTTTCTTCTTTCCTTCTTTCTTCTTTCCTTCCTCCCCTCCTCTTTTCTTTCTTTCTTTCTTTTCTTTCTTTCTTTCTTTTTCTTTCTCTCTTTCCTTCTCTTTCCCTCCCTCCCTACCTCTCTCTCTCCTTTTTCTTTCTCTTTCTTTTCCTTCCCCCTCCCTCTCTCTCTCTTTCCTTCTTTCTTCATTCCTTCCTCCACTCTCCTCCTTCCTTCCTTCCTTCCTTCCTTCCTTCCTTCCTTCCTTCCTTCCTTCCTTCCTTCCTTCCTTCCTTCATAGAGTATTGTAGCTAGGACTTCCAGTACTATGTTGAATAAAAGCAGTAAGAATGGGCATCATTGTCTTATTCCTGAACTTTGGGAAAAAACTTTCAACTTTTTTTGTCAAAAATTATTTTAATATTCCATGTTTTACCAAAGAAAACAGCTTTAACCAATTGAGTATGAAGTTAGCTCCACAGCTTGTTACAGATGGACTTTATCAGGTTGAAGTAAGTTCCCTCTTATCCACTTTCTTGAGAGTTTTTATAATGTATGTTAAATTTTGTCTGTGCTTTTTCTGAGTGTGCTGAGATGATCATGGGATTTTTACCCATCATTTTGTGAATGTGTTTTATCACATTGATTTGTGAATATAGAACCTTCCTTTCTACCCTGCGATAACCCCCATTTGGATCTTGGTGTATGGGTGTGGAATATGGTGTTGAATTCTATTTACTAACATTTTGTTGAGGATTTTTGCATCTATGTTCATTATGGATATTGGCCTACTATTTCCTGTGGCATTCTTACCTAATTTTGGTACTAGGGTAATGCTGGCCTTATAAAATAAGTTGGGAAACATGCTCTAATCTATTTTTAGAAGAGTTTAAGAAGGATTGGTATTAATTCTTCTTGAATATCTGGTAAAATTCACCAAAGAAGCTGTCTGGGGCTTGTGTTTTTTGGAAGTTTTTTGACTGCTGATTCAATCACCTTACCTGTTACGTCACCTTACCTGTTATGTTCAATTTTTTTTTTTTCTTCTTGATTCAGTCTTTGCAGATTTCGTCTTTCTAGGAATTTATTCATTCTTCAATCCGTTCCTCAATTATTAGAGTATAATTAATTGTTCCTGTGATAGCAAGTGTAATTACTGATTTTGAATTCTCCCTTTGTTGAGGCTACCTAAAGATTTCCCAGTTTCTTTAAAAGAACACACCCCTTGGTTTCATCGATATTTTTATTGTCCTTTTATAGTCTAATCTATTTTCCTTCCTTCTACTAACTCTGGGCTTCATATGTGATTTTTTTCATACATGTTTCTTGAGGTATAAAGTTCGGTTATTTGAGATTTTTCTTCTTTCTTGAGGTAGGCACAGAATGCTGTGAGCTTTCCTCTTAGTACTGCTTTTGCTGCACCCTATATGTTTTTATTTTCATTTGTCTCCAGGTATTTTTTTTAACCCATTGATTGTTCAGTAGCATAGTGTTGAGTTTCCACATATTTGTGAATCTTCTGGGGTTTTTTTCCTTGTAATTAACTTCCAGTTTCATACCACTATGAACAGAAAAGATGCTTCACAGGATGTCAGTCCTCTTAAATTTACTGAGATTGCTTTATAGCCTGACATATAATCTATTCTATAGAATGTTCCATGTGCACTTGAGAAGAATATGCATGTGCTGCTTTGGAATGGAATGTTCTTTATGTATCAGCTAAGTTCATCTGGTCTAATAGTTCCCTTATTGATTTTCTGTCTGCATGTTGTGTCTGTTGACGTAAGTGGGGTATTAAAATTCCCTACTATGAATGTATTGCTGTTTATTTCTCCCTTTAGATCTGTTAATGTTCACTTTATATGTTTAAGTGTTCCCATGTTTGATGCATAAATACTTAAAACTATTATATCAACTTGTTGAATTTACCTATTTATCATCATGCAATACCTTTGTCTCTTATTATAGTCTTTAATGTCCACTTTGATATATGTGCAGCTACCCCAGCTTTCTTTTGGCTAACATTTACATTATATCTTTTTCCAACTCTTCACTATCAGTTTGTTTGGTCTTACATCTGGAATAAATATCTTGGAGGCAGCATATAGAAAGGTCTTTTTTTTTTTTTTTTCCAGTGGTATGCTTAGATTGCTTTATCTTTTATATACCTCTTATAGGGATTTTAGCTTGTGAGTACATGAAGCTTACATATAGCAACATATATATTTAACAGTCTATTTTAATTCAATAACAACTTAAGTTTAATTGCATTCTAAAGCTCTACATGTTTACTCTCCCCCATCCCAGATTGTATGTTTTTGATGTCACATTTTACATCTTTTTAACTTGTTTCTTAATTATTACAGGGTTTTTAAAATTACATTTGTCTTTTAACGTTCCTACTAGCTTTATAGAGATTAATCCACTACCTTTGCTATATATTTACCTTTTCCAGTGAGACTTTCACTTTCATATGTTTTATCGTTACTAAATAATGTCCTTTCTCTTTAGCTTAAAAAGTCCATTTAATAATTTCTCATAGTGCTGGTTTCTTGGTGATGAACTCCTTTAGCTTTCGCCTATCTGTAAAAGTCGCTCTCTTCCATTTTGAATGATAACTGGGTCAGATGGAATATTCTTGGTTGGAAGATTTCTTTCAGCACTTTGAATATATTGCGACACTCCTGGTCTACAGTTTCTTCAGCTAAAAAATCCTCAGATGGTCTTGTGGGGGTTGCCTGGTACACAACCAGTAGCTATGCTCATTTAAGATTCTCTCCTTGTCTTTAACTTTTGACATTTTAATTATAATGTGTCTTGGCGTGGGACTTTTTGGATTTATCTTATTTGGAACTCTCTGGGATTCCTGAATCTGTTTCCCAGCTTAGGGCAATTTTTAGCCATTATTTCTTCAAATAAGTTTTCTGCCTCTTTCTCTCTCTTCTTCTGAGACTTACAATACAAATGTTATTGTGGTTGATGTTGTCCACATGGTTCTTAAACTGTCTTAATTTTTTTTTTTCATTCTTTCTTTTTGCTGCTTGGACTGGGTGATTTCCACTGCCTTATGTTGCAGGTCACTGATCCATTCTCCAGCTTCATCCAGTCTGCTGGTGAACTTCTCTAGTGTATTTTTTAGTTTACTTATTCAGCACTGTGACTTTTGTTTGGTACTTTCTTATATTTTCTATTTGTTGAAGTTCTCACTATGTTCATCCATTCTTTTCCTGAGTTTTGTGAACATCTTTATGGGTATTACTCTGAACTATTTATCAGGTAAATTACTTATCTCCATCTCATTCAGGCTCCCCCCCCCCAACCCCACTGTTTGATTATATTATTTCATTTGGAACCTATTTCTCTTGGTTTCTTTCTTCCTCTCTTCCTCTTTCCTTCCTTCCTTCGTTTTTTTGTTTTTGGTGTGCTTGTTTCATTTTGCCCAACTCTTTGTGTAGGTGAAGCCACTACCTCTGCCAGTGTTGAAGGAGTAGCCTTGTGTTGAAGATGAACCTTTTTGTTCAACCTAGACCTAGCCCTTGACTGTCTGTGAAACTTTTATGATTTCTAAGCAGACTATTTCATTTTTATAGCTCCCAATTGTTGAGGGTGTGCCAAAACCTATCAGGGTGCTACAGGAAAGGATCTTAGTCGAAGATTCAGTCCAGAACTTCAGGAAGTAGCTTTGAAATAAAGCAAATATCTACATTGCCATGGGACCACATATGTAAGTTTTGCTTACTACCACAGCCAGGAAATCTGGAGGCATCCCCTGGATAGCAATTACAAAAATCAGGGATCCAGGTCAGTTGTGCAGTCTCCTTTCTATGAATTCCAACAAGTCCTAGCAAGGCAGAGGGAGAGCACAAAGATGGCATCCCCTGGCCCAACTTCCCTGAGAGCACCTCCATAGCCCATAGATGTGTGCCAAATCTGAAGCCGCCCTTCAGGCCAAAGCTCTAGGCCAAGAAAGTAGGCTTCTTTCCAAGAAAGGCTAGGTTGTGTTTCAGTCTGCTATGTATGCAGAACCCAAGGACTGTGGTCTGCCAAGAACTGCCTCTCTGATTGTTCTTATCACAGAACCCAGGAGCACTGGTCCTCTGCCTTCCTAAGTCAGGTGGCCCAAAAACTGTGTCACCAGACATAAACATTGGGGTACCCAATCTCTCCCTTGGAGAGATACTGGAACTCTGTAGCACAGCAGTGGGAGAGTATGAAGATACTGCCTGCTGGCTGGAGTGAGACAGAATAAAGGGGCAATGATGGCACTCACCAAAAAAAAAAAAAAAAAAAAAAAAAAAAAAAAAAAGAAAAGAAAAAATAAGGAATAAAAGAAATGGTGCCAATTGACTTTAGCAAGGCAGAGGGAGGGCTGGAAGATGGGTACACCAGCTTATCACCAGGGAGTATCCCAAAAGGCCCAAGCCCCTGAAACAAGTGCTTTACAATTAGCAAATGAATCTCTTTCACATAAAGTCTGGGCACTTTTCAAAGAGCTGCTTCAGAGTTGGGCCCTGGGGCAGGTATCTGCCTGCAGGCCCTCTCAGATCACTTTCTTAGTTTGGCAGAGCCCCACAGGTCTCCTTGGTGACAGCCTCACTGGTCTTCAAAGCCAGGGGCGTTGGGTGCATACCTCTCAGGTGTTGTTCTTACAAATTACAGCTCCTGATGTGGGGTAAGAACCCTTGTTCCTCAAGATGAAGCTCCAGGTTTTAAGTTGCCTCTTGACTCCGGGTCACTGGCTATGGTAGGTTTTATGGAAAGACTGTCTTTCAGTTTCTGTGGTTCCCCTCTTGTCTGCCTCATGTGATAGGGTTTTTTTTTTTTCCCATAGTAAATCTTTCAGTATTTAGCAGTAGATTTGTTATGTCCATGAGTGGAAGTGCATTCTGGATCTTCCTTGGTCTCCACGTTGAACCAGAACCTCAGAAAAGTCTTAAAATCTCTGCAGCTAGGGTTGGGCCTTCATCTCCCTGCCCCTCATGACAAGCAGGACAGGGAAGGAGCAGAGCTAAGGTGAGCTTACAGGTGTTTTGTCTGTGTGTTGAAACTCAAAGTCAGTGTCAGCAGGAAATGGTTGTCTATTTGGATGCGTTGGTTTTATAGCATAACATGGAAAACAATGTCAGTCAATATTGTGGCTTATATAAGAAAAATGTCTCATTCAAAAGCATATTTATACGAATAAAAACATACAGCTCCCTCATTGGAGTGTGCGTGTGATGAACTTTGAGGAAAGGTTTGTACAATTCTTAACATTTTCTTCTAATGTTGATTTCTGGGAAATCATCACTGAGAGAGGATGTTTGTGGTTTGGGGTTGATTTTCTTCCTGGGGTAGTATCTTTATCCGGTATTAGAAGTATCTACAAAGGTAGTTCCAGAGTATGAAGAAACAGTGCCATTATGGTGACACTAACAGTGACATATACTCTATGATATGATGACTCTAGGCAAAGGGACACTATAAATTTGCACTTAAATATATGTTTTTATTTGTATTTTTTTGGAGAGAATGCATGTAAATGGGGGAGAGGGGCAAAAGGGGAGAGAGAGACAGAGAGAATGAATCATAAGCAGGCTCCACACTCAGCACCAAGCCCAGTGTGGGGCTCGATCCTATGACCTTACGATCACAACCAGACACAAAATCAGGAGTCTGATGCCCAACCAATAAATTAGAAGCAAATTGATTCACTTTGTGGGAATGTCCTTAATACTTTAATATAGATCAGCAAAAATTTCCAGTAATACAGTAGAATATTTATAGGTATTAAGTAACCATAATACTAATTACCACATGAAGAGTCTTCCCTGTAGTATGATTCCTAGAATAAAGTTTTTAATACTTGTCATCTTTAAATTTTTTTTTTTTCAACGTTTATTTATTTTTTTTGGGACAGAGAGAGACAGAGCATGAACGGGGGAGGGTCAGAGAGAGAGGGAGACACAGAATCGGAAACAGGCTCCAGGCTCTGAGCCATCAGCCCAGAGCCCGACGCGGGGCTCGAACTCACGGACCGCGAGATTGTGACCTGGCTGAAGTCGGACGCTTAACCGACTGCGCCACCCAGGCGCCCCTTGTCATCTTTAAATATATCAATAAAGCCTAGAATTACAGTTCAGTTTACCACAGATTATTTTAGCTGAACATCTTTGTAACTTTCAAAGCATCACTGCTCGTATTTATTTAAGACAACATTGGCAAAGCTGGGGAGTCTTGGAAGAAAATTCGTTAGGCTCTGGCTACATTCTGAATTTTGGGCTTAAAATTAATGGTTTTCTTAAATGTCAAAGCACTTAAGAAGTAGGAGTCAACCAGGGATGGGTCTCTCATTTCTTTGGCTCCCAGCTGAATGTCAGACTTACTTTACTTATTCCAGGTGTTCTGGAAAAACAAATGTTTACAATGTTTGAGTCTTGTGTTTGTTTTTTAACTTGGAAACTCATCAGATTGTGGGTGTTTTAAAAATGATGGACATCTATGCTCAAGTGCATTTTTACTGAATTAGAATTGGCTTGTTTAATGAACTTTTTGGAGGAAGGTCAGGACCAACTACCCCTTAACTGGCTTCAGCCCATTGTCTCAAGTGGAAAAGGCAACTACCGAACAAGATGTACAGGATGGTGACCTTTGTCTCTGTAGAGCTGATTTTTATTGTTTGTTTGTTATAACTAAGAACTGCAGAATTAACAACAACAACAAAAAAGACATTCAAAGGCTTTAGTTTGGATCCACACAAGAGAGAACAAAGTGTGCAAGTAGAGACTGCCAGTTCAGTCCACAATAGTGAATGCACAATGCAGCATTCTATTTAAGCATGAGACTGTACTATCTTAATGCAGAGATGCAAAGGAAGATATGGGTTTTGTTTCCAAGGATCTTTGGGAAAGGAGAAAGGAAAAAAAACAACAACACAGAATCTGACTATAGCTGTAGAATCAAATACTTTTAAAAATACTTTTAAGAGATACTTAAAAACATACTTTTTTTTAACAGATTAAAGTAGTACAAATTTAGATTTAGAGGTGGGGCAAGGAAAACACTGTAACTTTATTCTTCAACTCTAATCTCCTCTCAGAGTGGGATTCCTTAAACAGATTTGTTTAAATTACTCAAATCCAGGGGTACTTGGGTGGCTCAATCAGGTCAATGGCTGACATCAGCTCAGGTTACGATCTTGTGGGTGGTGAGTTTGAGCCCCACATGGGGCTCTGCACTGGTGTTGGAGAGCCTGCTTGGGAGTCTCTCTCCCTCTCTCTCTCTCTGCCCATTCCCCACTTGTGCTCTGTCTCAAACTAAATAAATAAACTTAAAAACATAAAGTACTCACATCCAGAATAAACATTTTAAAATGAGGCATTTTTATGGCTGGTATACTAGGGATTCTGCTGGAGTGATATTCTAAAATAGACCACTGGAGGCATCATTTTGGCTATAGCTGGGTTCCCTATTGCTTCCCAGCCAAGGATTAAAAAGATAGGACAGAAAAATCCTCCCAAAGTAATAGCTTGCTTAGAATTCTCCAGATTTTTTTTTGCTTAGTTAATTATGTGCACATAGTCTTTACTGATGTAACTTTCCCTGTTTATTTTACTAGAGGAAAGAATACAGACACTTGGGTGTTGTGCTATATCTGCAACATGTGCTGTCTCCATTGACGTTTCTAATGGTATTTGGCTCTCCTAGCCTAGCTCAAGCTGGGTAAGAAGATCTTGATATGTAGGGTCTTAATACTAAGTCGAGGGAAAGTGGCAGATGTTAACCTTATTAAATCAATCAAGCCGCTGAATTAAAGTTCAACTTATTGCAGTTTAATTAGTACTGTGGCTAGTTAAAAGCCTGTAAACAATATCATCTTTCACCAAACATTTATCCTGACATTTTGTATGTTGTTAAGGAATCCTCAAAAAGCCTGTCCAATAAACTTACAAGAACATTATTCATTTGGGGTGGACTTTAATGTTAATTGCTTTAAAAAAGTAGAACGTAATGAATCACTAATAACAAAAGTTAAAGGTGTTGAATTTTAAGGGTACACATAAGGTATTTCATTTTCTCTTTTCTACACAATCGTTACTAGAATTCGTGATTTTTATGAAATTGAAATATGCTTCAGAATTTCTTATTCCAGTGAGAACACACTTCTAGTACAAAAAAAAAAAAAGAGTATATGCATTTTACATTTTTGCTTTCTAACATCCTAAAAATTTTGTAAATATTTTGTATTCCCAGAGTAGGAAAACTGTTTTTTAAATTATGGTAAAATGTCTCATTAAAAAGAAAAAAAAAGACATTTTCCTCCTAGTCATCAGGCTCATCATATATTTGGATTCTTACATAGTATAGTAATGGATTTATTTCAAACACAACTTGATGGTGGGACCTCATTAATTGCCGTATTCAGCAATGTGATTAAAACAAAAAGATGAATTAAGATTTATAGTACATGTGAAACTGATTAGTTTAAAATACTTTTTGGGGGGCTCCTTTTAAAATGTGCTTCTTTGCAAACTAAAGACACTGTTCTATCACCTGAACTATCTTAAACTGTTTTAAAAGACTTTCAACTTAGTCCCGCTAAAATGGATACATAAGAATAATCTATGGGAATGTGTGTGGGAGGTAGGGAAAGCAGTGTTTACCGCTGTGTGTGCTCTTGCCTGCCCCCTCACTACCCTCTTTTTGGGAAAAAGGTTTGGGAAGTCTTTGACAAGGGAAGAGATGAGAGTCCAGGCACAGAGTATGATACTTTAGAAAAGACAAGAGCAAGCAGGAGTTTTAGAATGTTTAATTTTCGAGTGTGGTGTTTTGGTAAGAGACTGATAGTTCTTACACTCAGGCAAAAATTTAATTATTTTTGAAAATATTCATCCAATTTGTGTGCCTCTTGTGTGATTAGAATGATGGGAAGTTCCTTAAAGCAAAAACACAGGTCAGATTTATTGAGGGTTATATACTTTATGATGAGTTTGATTTTTATCATTTATATCTTGGGACCAATTAGTCCAAGGTGGATGTACTTCTCTGTTGTGACCCGGTCGGTCACATTCAACAAAGCTATATTCCCTATCTCTGGTAGACTCTCTGGTGTGTGTAGGTGAAAAATACAAAAAAACATAAAGCAAGGTCTTGGGTGCAAAAAAATCACAGGCCACTGCAGAGGAACATATTAGACAAATATTGGCCACAATATATGAACATGCTGTGTTTACTGTGCCCTCATAACAGTCTACACAGTTTAACCTTTTAAGGCATGTTTTTGAAAACGGAAAGTCTAGATTTAAAATGGTGAGACTTCACAATGAAGTCTAATAACATTACAAAGACCATGAGAATCCTGGGTAGACCAGAACCTGAATTCTATTTGAATCCAAGTGAATCAGTAAAGAGTTGATTGATAAACCCACTCAATCCATCGTGGTCTGTTCATTGATTTAACCTGCACTCTGGTACCTACAAGTGTAGGTGAGTGTGTTCAAGTGCTACAAGAGTTGACATGTAAATACAGAGGAAAAAGATAAGTCATCTTGCACTAATTTCCATCTTGTGTCCACAGAAATCCATAATCAGAGTAGTTGTAAGGGAAAATTGCCACAATTTTCAAAATGAGCAATTGATTATCTTTCAAATATTTTCAAAACCTGAAGGAAAGCTAATGACAGCAGGGCAAGATCATTGCTACCTTCTGTAGGAGTGTGACAGTAGTTGAAAATCATCCCCCCCCAGTAGGTAGGCCAGGCTCATGCATTCCGCACCCGGTGTTCAGTAAGGGACACAAGGTTGGTAGGTTTGTTTGAGTTTTCCAAGAAGAACATTATAATTAGGAGAGTGGAAGACAGATGGAAGTAGTATTTACTAAAAATTTACCGGCACCCAGATTGAAGCTCAGTGATACATAATCAAGAGGAACCCAGATTTGAACTCCCAAACCTACCCTCAATCATTTTTTCATTGTGCTCACTTCATAATTATAACACGCTTCTATCTAACATTTAAAATCATGCTCCTATTCACACATTTCCTCTGTTAAAATTATGAATTTAAAAAGCAAGACTATGACCTTTATTTTTCTCTAAAAATGTTCCAAATTACAAAAGCTCCAAGAGTAGAAATGGAAATTGTTAGAATAATTAGCATAACAGAATTATTATGTGGAAGATTCTCAGAGGTATTGTATTCTATATTTTAGCAAAATCCAGATCAGGATATTTATCAGCTATAATTGGTTATTTCATTTGGCAGATTTTCACATACATTAATAACAGACATTTTACCCATCTATACTTTTATTTTCTTTATGAAACATCAAATAAGATATCACTAGGTAAGATGTGATTGATTCCTATGCAGTGAGAGCCTCACAGAATATTACTTGAATTGTACATTCAACAGGAAACTTGATCTACAGTTTAAACAGCCATGAAACTTCATTAAATGCCATTTCTAGTCACTAGTCATATGCTCACTTAGATTGACCTTGTTCTATCACACAGCCCCAATTTCAAAACAGCCAAGTGTAAAACACAGTCCCTAATTATAAAACACTTGATAGACACACTTCTCTGGCTCCCAAATATATTATGAGGATGACATAAGTTCACTTACGTAAAATTTTTTGGAAGTGCGCATCGTATGGAGCATTAAATGAACATGAATATGTTGCTAATGCTTGCTAACTCTGAGTTAGTAAAACTAAGGCACTGAATCTGCATTTCACCTCAGTGCCCTATAGTTTTGCTATCCAGTCAATGACTTTGTGCTTACAAAGCTTTACTGTACGGGAAAATCAAAATTACGGACAATGTACCTTTTCTTTCTAGCTCAAAAAAAAAAAAAAATCACAGGTTAAAGGGAATGATTCCTTACGTCATTCATGTTTTGGGAAAAAACACAAGTGTACATAACTTCTAAGCAATGGATGAATGCACTGAAAGGTTCTGTTCAATGGGAACCAGCAGTAGTCCAGGTAGGAACCAGCAAATTGAGCACACTGCCATAAAGATTGGGCAAAAAAGGAGAGGTTCTGCTGGGGAATAATTAGAGATGATTGATGCCACGGACCTGTCTTGTTCTTTTAGTCAGTACTTGGAAATCAGCGTGGACCCCGGACAACCCCAGCTGCCATGTGCTGGCTGTCACTCTAGGCTTCTCTGCGGGCGCCTCACTTTAATTATTTGGAATGAGGGTAGCCGAGGAGGTTTTCTTTATAGTCGACGGCACTAGCTGTCGCTCTACAACAATTAGAGACCTAAATATAAGTGATCGTTCTCATCTCAACAATCTCTGTGGAACACAGACTATCCAAGTGAAGTCCCTTTGTTATTAACTTGACACTTTGGATAAGTCCAAATATTTTCATTAGATAGTTACATAATATGTCATCTTTTTTATACAAAGCAACATCCTTCAGAAGTGAATTATTAAATGTGATAACTATATATCTACATGATAAACTTGTACCATTCTCTAACAGTAGTATTTGTTAGCTTCTTAAAGTTGTTTTTTTTTTTTTAATGTTTATTTATTTTTGAGAGAAAGAGTGTGAGTAGGGGAGGAGCAGAGAGAGAGGGAGACACAGAAACTAAAGCAAGTTCCAGGCTCTGAGCTGTCAGCACATAACTCGATGCAGGGCTTGAACTCAAGAATGGCGAGATCATAGCCTGAGATGAAGTCGGACGCTTAACCGACTGAGCTCCACTCCCTCCAGGTGCCCCATTATTTGTTTGCTTCTTAAAACTTATCACTCATGGCCAGGGGCTGCAAGGGTATGAAATGGAATTTTGCATTAATGATGATAGGATAGTTATTCTGATATAGTAAATATTGAGCCAACAATCTGACAGATTAATCTCCTAAAATGCATAAATTGTTGAGTTTATCAATGGAGAATAAACCAGTCAGACTGTTTGTGAATGACAGGCTGTACTCAGGAACCCAACCCAAAAGTATTCCTTTGATTTGAAGTAGTTCACCTTGAAAAAAATCTTAAAAATCTTGGTTTCAAAGATAAAAACTGGAGACCTGGAGATGTATAAATAATGTAAAGGTAGATAACCTGTGCCCAGTTTCTTTTATAAGATATTACAAATTATTTACTTTGTATTGTAGTTATTTTAACCATGAAATATTTTGAGTATGATTTTTGAAAAGTTCTACCACCAATATTTAAATAGAGAAAAATTATAATTTTACATATAGAAAATAATAGAAAACAAGCTCCAGAAGATTAATGATGGCCAGTTCAGGATGATATATAATTTTAATATTTTTGAAAATCTGTATTTTTCTATGTAATTATGTTAGTAATTGAGGAAAAAAAGATGTTTTAAAGTGTCAAAAAATAATGACAATATTTATCATATAGAGATGGCTCAGAGGGGGGGAAAAGTAGCATTTAAGACCCAATATTCAATAGATTTACTAAAACTTCAGTTAGTGCCCAAGTGTGTGGGAGTGGGGTGTGGAGGAGAGGGTTGTGTGTACATTGGTATGCAATGAAAAAAAAAAACACGTAAGTCACATACTGCCAACCAATATATAATTTTAAATTCGTCTTTGGTCCCGTTTCAGGAATTTTCATAATAAATCTATGTTATGAGAAAATTATATTAACATACATTTAAAAACAAGAACACTATATATTTTAATTAAACAATAAGCTTGATTCTTGCTAAATAACTAAGTCCCCAAACTACCATTTTAATTGGATGCTATGAAATGTCCTATTTCAACTGTAATTCTTCTTCCATATCCTGTAATATTGATAATTGTTTTCAAGTAATTTTATGACATAAAAATTTTGAAATTCTAAATATTTCTGCTCACCGAACTGGAAAGATTGTTTGATTTCTTGAAACACTGAATTGCTATCAAATGCATATTTGAGGCACCTAATTAGAAGGAGTTTTGATTTAGGAGCACCTGGTGGCTCAGTCTGTTGTGTCTGATTCTTGGTTTCAGCTCAGGGCATGATCTCAGGATTCCTGAGTTTGAGCCCCACATGGGGCTCTGTGCTGACAGTGCTGAGTTTGGGATTCTCTCTCTCCCCCTCTCTCTGCCCCTCCCCTGCGGGATCCTCTCTCTCCGCCACTTCCCTGCTTGCACAAGCCCTGTGTCTCTCTCAAATAAGCTTTTTAAAAAAGGAGTTTATGTGTAATGTAAATGAGTTTAATTGGCCTTTTCTCCAAGCAACGAGTTTCCATGGATATGTATACCTACTCAATTAAGAAGTATTTGACAACTCATGAAGAAAAAGAATTTAATGAAGAAAGAAGAAAAACGAAACAAAATATGGCCTTGGACTACAAACCCCAGCAGAATTCAACTAGAATTTGAGATTTTTTTTTCTAAACGCTAATTTTTTTTTTACAACGTAGCTAAATCTTGCATTTGGCAGTATGGATGTACACAGTGCTCTGTTTCCAATCTCTTCTCTTTTCCTCGTCAACAAGGAAAGGGGTACATTTAACACAATTCCTTAAGCAAATCATTTTTTCAGAAAGTGACACAGCCAATGCAAAAACCAGCAGCTGATGATGTCAGTATGTCACCAAATATCTTCAAAGTCATTATTTGCTTACCTGGCATCACAGGGTATTCTAAGCAATGCATTCAAGTTGTTTAATGAGACACATAAAATCCTGAGTGAAATCATCCGTAATGTAGAGCAGTAAAGGAATTTTATTATGTTAGTCTTACCGTAGCCTCCCAAAATGATGACTTCACAGGGTACCAAAATAAAACCTTAATCATTTAGACCTAGCCTGAGTAAAATACCAGCAAAATGGCTGGAATATGTTGACTGCATAGTGTCATAGCCAGTGGTATTTCTAATTAAAAGATCGAGAATGTGTCTAATACTATCTTCACTTGGTTTTATTAGCCTATCAAACCAATTTGTGGGAAATTACTATAGCTGAATGGCTGCCCTTATTGTCATGTATTCCCAAAAGATTTCTCTCATCTCACTTAGCATTTAAGTAACAAATATACGATATCCAATATGCATTGGCATTTAGAACATGCATTTTATTAGGACCGAATTAAAAAGGGATTTGTGGGGTGCCTAGGTGGCTCAGTGGGTTCAGTGTCAGACTCGTGATCTCAGCTCAGATTGTGATCTCACTGTTCATGTGATCAAGCCCCGAGTTGGGCTCGGTGCTGACAGTGTGGAGCCTGCTTGGGATTTGGGCTTGGTGCTGACAGTGTGGAGCCTGCTTGGGATTCAGTCATATTCTCTCTCTCTCTCTCTCTCAAAATAGATAAAATTTAAAAAAGGGGTTTTGCAAGTTACATACAGTGGAAAAAGTAAAATTGAAGCTGATCAATAAATAGGATGGGGGGGGGGTGCCTGGGTGGCTCAGTCTGCTGGGCGTCTGACTTCAGCTCAGTTCATGATCTCATGGTTCATGGGTTCAAGCCCCACGTCGGGGTTCTGTGCTGACAGCTCAGAGCCTGGCGCCTGCTTTGGATCCTGTGTCGTCGTCTCTCTCTACCTCTCCCTGGCTTATGCTCTTTCTCATAAATAAATAAAAACACAGAAGTTTTGATAAGCCTTTGATAAGGCTACACTAGGAATTGAGCATTCCAGTATATTTCTAATGTACTGTTTGACCTGGAGTTTTCAAATGACGGCAATTCTATAGCAGTTTTTCTTCAAAAGCACGTGCATTGTGTCCAAGGAGGTGAGGGTCCCTCTCTTGACTGCCATTTCCCTTCTGCCCCCACACAGCCACCCCTCAAACATGCTTGTTTCTTCTGAGTCTTGAGTAAGAATGCATATTAAGTAATTGATGTTAAATGTGTAACCACAAAATTAAGAACTGTTAACTTTGTTTTGGGTAAACTTTTGTACTAAAAGCATTTTGAATTTGCTCATGCCTCCATATAATAGTGCTAACCAAGGAGCCTAATCGTTGCAGGTGTCCTGTTCACCCCAAATCCAACAGGAAGGTCTAGAGTTCCTGATGTAAGAATCTATAATCCCTCATTATAAAATGTCTAATTTGAAAGTCAGAAAACATGAAGTAACTTATACAAACTACCAATTAAAAAATAGTATTTAAAAATGGTAATCAATTGGTATGCCTGGGTGGCTCAATTCATTAAGCACCTGACTCTTGACATGGGCTCAGGTCATGATCTCACCGTGGTGAGATTGAGCCCTGTGTCAGGTGGAGTGTGGAGCCTGCTTGGGACTCTCTCTCTCTCCCTGTCTCTCTCTGCCCCCCATCCTCCCTCCCTCTCTCAAATAAATAAATAAATAATAAATAAGATAGTAAATTTAAAAATTAATCTTCACTACCTGACCATGTGTAAACGGCTAAAAGCTAACTACTTGCTTCAGAACATTGTGTTTCTAGGTGGAAGATGAATATAATCAGAAATGTAACTTCTTTATCACACAGGTCAATTGAAATGATCACTAGATTCATGAGAAATTAATTATGTTTAAAAATACTATAACCACAGTAATGTTCACAAAGTTTTTACAAAGACAACAAACCCACACGGTGTAAAGGCACTTTTTTTTCCTCCAGAAATGAAGTATTATGAATGACCTTGGTAGTCTAAGTGCCGAATCTTTTCCATTATTTTCACAGTCTGCATCCTTGATGTATTTCCTATGCAGGTCTTCCTTGATTTACAATGGGGTTACGTCCTGGTAAATCCACGGTAAGCTGAAAATACGGTGAGTCAACATGCATCGAATACACTAACCTATAGAATAGCATAGTTTAGCGTAGGCTCCCTTGAATGTACTCAGAACTCAGGCTTCAGTGGGTAACTACCCAACTACAGTGGGTAAAATCATCTAACACCAAGCACCTTTTATGAAGCGTTGACTGTCTATGAAATTTATTAAATACTGTTCTGAGAGTGACAAACAGAAGGGTTTGTGTGGCTACAGGATGGTTGTCAGAGCATTGGTTCCTCATCCTGGTGACCGCACACATGACTGGGAGATGCTACTTGTCACCGCCCAGCATCACCAGAGACCTCAAACCACAAATCACCAGCTCAGAAAAAGATCTGAATTCAACATTCCGAGTGTATTTTCTCCTGAATGTGTATCGCTTTTACACCATCCTAACGTTGAAAAAGCTTAGGTGAACCATCCTAAGTCTGTATCTCAAACTTTTACTGGCAATAGCAAAAGGCACTAAATTCAGAGAACGTTGAGAGAAAAGGCAAATCAAAAGACAACTCTTCAAAGAATTCAAAATTAGTATTACAGTAGGCAAACTAATGCTCTGGTAACTCCACGGTATTAACTAGACTGGATGTATCATCTTACTCAGGGAGATGATGAGAGCTTGTCTTCCTCATCAACATTTGCTGCTAATTTCCCTTCCTTAGGGTTCTAAGGGATGGAACATCAAGAAATGGTTTGAAATGGCGAATATGAAGGTCGATGAGAAGCCCCTTTAATCTTCAACAAACAACACATGAAGTCGTTTAAAAGGTAAATAGTGATTTTTGTCAATAATTATTCCAGAAATCATGTGGTTAGACCCAAGACTGTCCTGATGAATCACACAAATTGTAGCTCCTACTAAGGCTGTAATGATCATTTTTACTAAAAGCTCAGATTTATTGAAAGACTATTATGTTCCAGTCACTATTCCAAGCCTTTCATATCAATTATGCTCATAAAATCCTATGACATAGGTATTATCTTTGCCATTATTTCAATACTAATGCAAACAATAATTACGGTCCGTAGAGAACTTTATAATTTGCACTTGCTAAGTGCTCACATACACATTATCTCAATGGGTCCTAATGCAGCTCTTTGAAATAAGTTTACTATGGGGAATAAATTGGAAATTTAGCAACTTGTCTAAATCTATCTTGCTTGCGAGGTGTGGCAATGGTAAAAGCATCTGGATTTTATATAGTGTCCGTGTTAAAGAGTGCAGTGAAACTGTTTCATCTTTTTGGTGTGGATGTTAAAAAAGATGATCTTTTCCTTAGTGAATAAACTCCAATTTTCGTCTAAAATCATTTTACCTTATATGTGTTGGCCTACCTCTGGGCTTCGTCTCTAGTTGCATGGAGCTACTTGTCTCTCCTTCCACCAATTCTGCACCATGTTGATTACTTTAGCTCCATAAGTTTAAAAAAAAATGTCTAAAATTTCCAACTCTGTTCTTTTTAAAACTCATTTTGGCTCTTCTGGACCCTCTGTGATTTCATAGAAATTTTAGAGTCACTACATCAATTTCTATACATACCAGAGAAACAAAAACAGCCATCAGGCTCTTGATTGGAATTGTGTTGATTCTATACACCAACTACAGATGGGTATGTGTACATTTTAAAAATATCATCTTCTGGTCTCTACCTCTCCTTAAGCCTTTTATGATTTCTCTTGGTTATGATTTATAGTTTGAGCACACAGTCTTGCACATGCTTTTTTTAAAAATATGTATTCCTTATAAGTAATTCTATTATAAATTCCTTATATGTAATACTATTATAAATAGTATAATTTTAAAATTTCATTTTCTAATTCATGGCTGCTATTGATTTAAATTTTGGCCTTGCCCCAGCAACTTGTTAACACACTTGTCCTTGTAGGTTTGTATAGATTATTTTATTTTATTATTATTTTTTAATTTTTTAAAGTTTATTCATTTTTGAGAGAGAGAGACAGAGTACGAGTTGGGTAGGGGCAGAGAGAAACGCAAAGTCCAAAGCAGGCTCCAGGCTCTAAGCTGTCAGCACAGAGCCTGATGCGGGGCTTGAACGCATGAACCATGAGATTATGACCTGAGCGGAATTCTGACACTTAACCGATGGAGCCACCCTGGGTGCCCCTGTATCATTTTAAATTCTACAGTGGTGATAACATCATATAAATCAAGACAGTTTCACTAATTTTGTTTTACTTCTAGCACTAGCTAGGAACTCCCCTACAATGTGAATAGAATTGTAAAATTAGACATTGTTGCCTTGTTACTAATCTTATGAGAAATGTTTTCAAGCTTTCGTCATTAAGAAATTAGCTATAAATTTCCTATAGGTACCCTTTACTGGGTTGAAGAACTTTCATCAGCACCCAGAGAAATGAGAATTTGTGTCCTAAATGAGTGTTGAATATTCGTCAGAAGTCTTATGTCCCTTTATTCATATGATCAGGTGGTTTTTAACACTCATTATGCTAATACTGTAAATTGCATCAGTTTTCAAATTTTGAACTTTTGATTTCCTGGGATGGACTCCACTTGGTCAGAATACATCATGAATTTTTTAAATCGCTGGGTTTGATCTGCCACAATTTTATACAGTGATTTGTTTCCATTTTCATTTCAAAATATTTTCTTATTATCTTTGTGGTACCTATTTTGACCTGTGGGTTATTTGGAAGCACGTCGTTTAATTTCCAAATATTTGGAGATTTTCCAGATAGTGTTGCTTCAATCTTTAGTCTAATGCTGATGTGATTAGAGAATATATTGTTTATATAATTTTAAACACTTTAAATTTATTTAGCTATCTTTTAATGACCCAGATTATAGACTATCTTGGTGAATGTTCTATGAGTATTCTCTCATGGAGGGGTGTTTTAAAAAAGTAAATATGTTGGGGCGCCTGGGTGGCGCAGTCGGTTAAGCGTCCTACTTCAGCCAGGTCACGATCTCGCGGTCCGTGAGTTCGAGCCCCGCGTCAGGCTCTGGGCTGATGGCTCGGAGCCTGGAGCCTGTTTCCGATTCTGTGTCTCCCTCTCTCTCTGCCCCTCCCCCGTTCGTGCTCTGTCTCTCTCTGTCCCAAAAATAAATAAAAACGTTGAAAAAAAAAATTAAAAAAAAAAAAAGCAAATATGTCAATTTAGTTAATAGGTTAAGTTTCCATATACTTATTAATTTATATCTACGTGTTCTGTTAATAAGAGAATTAATCTCCAACTGTAACTGTAGATTTATTTCACTTCTTTCAGTTTTTGCTTCATTTATCCTGAAGTTCTCTTATTTAATATACATAATATTTAATATTACTTTATATCCTTTTGATAAATTGGCTGCTTTGTTACTATGTATTGTGTATTACATATTGTCCACCATTACTTCTGCAATACCTCCTTGTTCTAAAATCGTTTTTGTCTGATATTAATATAAGTTCAGCTTTCTTTGATTAGTGCTCACTTTACCTATCTCACCTTTCTATTTTTAACTGCTTTTGATATTAATGCCTTTTATATTAGTGTATATTTCCTAATATACTTCATGTACTTGGGCTTGCTTATAACTGATAGGTTTCCCATTTATTTGGGAATTTTAGGGCACTTAATCACATGTGTATTAATGTATCTAGGTTTCAACAGACCAACTTTTGCTTTCAACTTTTTTCTCTTTTTGTTCATTCTTTTGCTTTTTGCTGTCTTCTGATGGATTAATGAATTTTTAAAAATCTTACATTTTCTTTATGATCTTACTAGCTAAATCTCGCTTTTTAATTGTTATTACATCTTAGTGGTTGCTGGAAGGTTATCAGATGTATTGTTTTATCTTACACAGTCTACCTTCAAACACAGCGTATGCAGAATGTAAGAACAGTACCACCGTATGCTTTAATGTCCCTACTCCTATCCTATGTGTTACTCTTGTCATAAATTTTATTGTACATACATTGTAAACACTAAAATAGAGTAGTTTTATTTGTGCTTTAAAAATTATTATGTACTGAATTATCTCAAAGATGTTAAAATGAGAAATATATTTCTAAGTCATATGTTCACCCTTTCAAGAGTTCTCCTTTCCTTCCTGTAAGTCAAAAGTGCATTTGTTGTTATTCTTCTTCTGCCTATATACATTTTCAAAATATTTCTGACACTGTCTATCTACTTTCTTGAAAGACATTTTCATTGGGTATAAAAGTCTAAATGACAGATAATTTTTTGTTCTGAACTTTGAAGATATCGTTCTATTGTCTTCAGAACCAGACAGTTTATCTTCTGAGAATGAACCTACCATATTATATTTGTTCCTTTGTACATTATATTCCTTTGTACATGATATTTGTAATTCTAGATGCTAAAAGATTTTCATTTTATACCTGGTTTGCAAGAATGTGACTATACAGTCTTGTATGATTTTCTTCATGTTTTTTCATGTTGGTGTTGATTATGCTTCTAGGATCTGAAGGTTTATACTTTTCATCAAATCTAGTAATTTTTCAGCCAACATTCTACAAGTATTTTTCCCCCTGTGTCTACAGATTCATATTGTGTGTATATTACATCAGTTGACTTTGTCCCACAGGTCAACAAATGTATTATCAGGTTTTTTTTTTCCTTTTCTCTGTGGTTGATGATCAATGGGAAGAAGTATACTATTGGTGAAGGGGTGGCAGAATTATTAACAGTGGAATTATTGGAGAGTGTCATAATCATGAAAATTGAAAATTGCCCCAGATGTGAACTTAGCAACAGGGACTAAATGGGAAATAGTGGGGAATCCAGAGGTGGGAAAGCAAAGAGCAGACAAAGTAAGTCAACAGTTTCTTAGAGCATGTAGAGATTTAGTCAATGACAGAAAATTTTCACTGGAGTCTTTTCAAAATGGGAATAATGAATGCAACTTCCTCAGGATTATTATTAGGCTTGTTGAGTTAATATATGTAGAGTCCTTAAAACAGTCCCTGAAACATAGTATGTTCTATACATATTTGTAAAAAGTAAAAATAAGGGATGTGTAGTCTGCATTTTTTTTCATTACTGAAGTATTGAAGTATAGTTGGTACACAATGTTACATTAGTTTCAGGCACACAACAGAGAGATTCAACAAGTATATATTTATGTTATGCTTCTTACAAGTATGGCTTCCGTATGACACCATACAGTGCTACTACGATCGCGTCGATTATATTCCTTATGCTGCACCTTTTACCCCATGATTTACTTGTTCCATAACTGGAAGCCTGTACCTCCCAGTCTTCTGTATCCATTTTGCCCAACCCCCTCGCCTCTGACAACCATGTTTGTTTTCTGTATTTATAGTTCTGATTCTGGTTTTTGTGTATTCATTTCCATTTATGAGTGGAGTCATATGGTATTTGTCTTTCTCAGTATGACTTATTTCACGCTAAGCCCATCCTGTTGTCTCAAGTGTTATGATCCCCCACCTTTTTTATAGCTGTGTAATATTCCATTACAGATATAGATAGATGGATAGATATAACTGTGTGTGTGTACACAGTTTCCTTATTTATTTGTTTATTAATGGGCACTTAGGTTGCTTCCATGTCTTGGCTATTGTAAATCATTCTTCAATATAAGAATATATCTTCTCAGTGTTTTCATTTTCCCTGGGTAAATACCCAATAGTGGAATTATTGGATCATATGGTACCGCTATTTTTAATTTTTTTTAGGAATCTCTGTACTATTTTCCACAGTGGCTATACATACCCACAAACAGTGCATGAGAATTCCTATTTCTCTACATCCTTGCCAACATGTGTTTGTTTTCTTGATTTAGACATTCTGACAGGCATATGGTGTTTTGATTTGCATTTCCCTGCTGATGAGTGATGTTGAGCATCTTTTCATGTTTATGTTGGCTGTCTTTAGATCTTCTTTGGAAAAATGTGTATTCAGGTCCTCTGCCCATGTTTTAATTTTTTGTGTGTGTGCATTGATTTGTATAAAGTATTTATATATTTTGGATATTAATGCTTTATCATATATATCATTTGCAAATATCTTAATTCAGTAGGTTGTCTTTTTGTTTTGTGGAATGTTTCCTTTGCTGTGTTATAGCTTTTAATTTTGATGTAGTTGGATAGTTTTTGCTTTTGTTTCTCTTGCCTTAAGAGACATATCTAGAAAAATGTCACTGTCTGAGAAATCACTGCCTATGTTCTCTGCTAGGCTTTTTATGGTTTCAGGCCTCAAGTTTATGTCTTTAATCCATTTGAGATTATTTCTGTGTATGGTGTTACACTGTAGTCCAGTTTTATTCTTTTCCAGTTTTTATTATTTTCACAGCAGCATTTATTAAAGACACTGTCTTTTTCCACCTGTATATTCTTACCTCCTTTGTCATAGATTAACTGACCATATTTATGTGGGTTTATTTCTGGGGTCCCTATTCTTTTCTAGTCTATGTGAGCGTTTTTGCACCAGTACCATACTGTTTTGATTACTACAACTTTGTAGTATATCTTGAAATCTGGGAGTTTGATACCTCCAGCCTCATTATTCTTTCTCAGAATT
The DNA here is from genome assembly GCF_028749965.1 of Puma concolor. Classification (NCBI taxonomy): domain Eukaryota; kingdom Metazoa; phylum Chordata; class Mammalia; order Carnivora; family Felidae; genus Puma; species Puma concolor. The sequence continues at coordinate 3,621,395 of NC_141670.1, forward strand.
GCTTTGGCTATTCAGGGTCTTCTGTGGTTCCATGCAAATTTAGGATTATTCTAGTTTGTGAAAAATTATGTTGGTAGAGATTTTGATGGAGATTGCATTGAACCCATATATTGCTTTGGGTAATATGGACATTTAACAATGTTCTTCTAATATATAAGCATGGAATATCTTTTGTTTGCATACTCTTCAATTTCTTTGATCAGTGTTTTATAGTTTTCAGAGTAAATTTTTTTTTTCTTTGGTTAAGTTTACTCCTGGGTATTTTATTCTTTTTGGTGCAATTAAAAATGGTGTTATTTTTAAATTTCTATACTTTGTTAGTTTATGGAAACATTACTGATTTCTGGGTTTTAATTTTGTATCCTTCACTTTACTGAATTCATTTATTCTAGTAATTTTGTGTGTGTGTGGAGTCTTTAGGATTTTCTATGTACAGTATCATGTCATCTACAAATAATGACAGTTTCAATTTTTACCAATATGGATGCCTCTTCTTTTGTCTGATTACTACAGCTAGTAACAGGAGCTACATACAGTATTATGTTGAATGAAAGTGGAAAGAGTGCAAATACTTGTCTTGTTCCTGATCTTAGAGGAAAATCTCTCAGTTTTTCACTATTCAGTATGCTGTTAGCTGTGAAGTTTCACATATGGCCTTCATTATGTTGAGGAATATTCCCTCTATCCCCATTTTTCTAACATATTTTAGTATAATGGAATTTCAATCTGGTCAGATGCTTTTTCTGCATCTACTAGATTATCATATGGGTATTATCCTTTGTTTTATTGATGTCACTTATTCATTTGTGAATACTGAACCATCATTACATCCCCGAAATAAATCTCACCTAATTTTTGTGAATCATCTTTTTTTCTGGAATTATCTTCTTAATTTATAGTATTATATGGTTTGCTAATATTTTGTTCAGGATTTTTGTATCTATGTTTATCTGGGATGTTGACCTGTAGTTCTTTTTTTTTGTATTTTTGTTTGGTTTTGCTATTAGGGTAATGCTGGTGTTGTAGGATATATCTGGAAACATTTCTTCCTCTTCTACTTTTTGAAATAGTTTGAGAGAATAAGTATGAACTCTTCTTTAAATATCTGGTAGAATTCACAGGTGAATCCATTTGGCCCAAACAATTTTGTTACTTGTAATCAGTCTGTTCAGATTTTCTATTTTTTCCTGGTTCAGTTTTGGAAGGTTGTTACATTTCTAGGGATTTATCTATTTCTTCTAGGTTGTTAACTTTGTTGGCATATAATTTTTCATAGTATTCTCTTAAATAAAATCAGAAACAGAGAGGAAAATAAACAACTGGAACCACAGAAATACAAAGGGTTATAAAAGGATAAATTTGGGTTCTCTTATTTTCTTGATGAGTCTGGCTATGGGTTTTATCTTTTTTTTAAAATTTTGTTTATTTTGTTTATCTTTTCACAGAATCAGCTCTTGGTTTCATCGATTTTTTTGTATTTTTTTGGTCTCTATATCATTTATTGCTCCTATGCTCTTCATTATTTCCTTTCCTCTATTCACTTGAGGGTTTATTCTTCATTTTCTAGTTCCTTTAGATGTAAGCATAGGTGGTGGTGGTGGTTGTTGTTTTCTTGTTTTTTGAAGTAAGGCTGCATTGCTATGTACTTCCCTCTTAGAACTGCCTTGGCTGTGTCCAAGAGATTTTGGACCATTGTGTTTTCATTTTCATTTGTCTCCATGTGTTTTTATTTCTTCTTTGATTTAGTCATTGTCCCATTAGTTGTTTAGTATGTTGATTAGTCTCCAAGTGTTTGTGTTATTTTTTTCTTACGATGTATCTCCAGCTTTATACTGTTGTGGTTGGAAAAGATGTATGATACCAATCTTAAATTTATTGAGGCTTGTTTTATGGCCTAGTATGTGATCTATCCCAGAGAATGTTCCATGTACACTTGAAAGGAATGTGGATTCTGTGGTTTCTGTACATATGTGTTATGTCCATCTGGTCTGATGTGTTATTCAAAGACTGTTGCCTTAATGATTTTCTGTCTGGATGATCTATCTATTGGTTAAGTAGAGTGTTAAAGACTCCTACTATTATTTAAAAAAAAATTTTTTTCAACGTTTATTTATTTTTGGGACAGAGAGAGACAGAGCATGAACGGGGGAGGGGCAGAGAGAGAGGGAGACACAGAATCGGAAACAGGCTCCAGGCTCTGAGCCATCAGCCCAGAGCCCGACGTGGGGCTCGAACTCCCGGACCGGGAGATCGTGACCTGGCTGAAGTCGGACGCTTAACCGACTGCGCCACCCAGGGGCCCCAAGACTCCTACTATTATCATATCACCACAAATTTCTATCTTTAGGTCCATTAATAGGTGCTTTGTGTATTTAGGTATTCAATTATTGGATTTATAAACATTTATAATTATATCCTCATCTTGGATTGATCCATTTACTATTTTGCAGTGCTCTTCTTTGTGTTTTGTTACAGTCTTTCTTTTAAAAAATTCTTTTGTCATGTTTATTTACTTTTGAGAGAGAGACAGAGACAGAGAGTGAGCAGGGGAGAGGCAGAGGGAGACACAGAATCTGAAGCAGGCTCCAGGCTGAGCTATCAGCACAGAGCCGGGTGCAGGGCTCGAACTCAAGAAGTGTGAGATCACGACATGAGCCGAAGTCAGATGCTTAACAGACTGAGCCACCCAGACGTCCCTGTTATAGTCTTTTTTTTAAAGACGATTTTGACTGATACAAGTATTGCTACCCTGGTTTTTTCCCCTTCTTCCATTTACATGGTGAATGCTTTTCCATTCCTTTATTTTCAGGCTGTATTCATTTTTAGGTCTGAGTTGTGTCACTTACAGGCTGCATATAGATGGGTATTTTTGTTTGCTTGTTTGTCTGTTTCTAATACACTCCACCACTCTGCCTTTTGATTAGAGCATTTGGTACATTTACATATAAAGTAATTATTGATAGCTGTGTACTTATTATACTTTTTTGTTTTCTTGTTTTTTTGTTGTTTGGTTTTTTAGTTCTACTTGGTTCCTTCTTGCTCTTTATTTGTGATTGATAAGTATAATTTTTGGTTTAGTTTTCTTTCAGTTTATTTTTTGAGTTTCTATCATAGGTTTTGGATTTGTGGTTACCATGAGGTTCATATATAACATCCTACATAAATACCACTCCATATTAATTTGTTGGTTATTTGAGTTCAAACACATTCATAAATATTTCATTTTTTTAATTCATCGTTTCTTATGTCCCAATATGGCCAGTTTTTTCTACTTAAAGAAATACCTTTAACACTTCTTCTAAGGATGATTTATTGGTGAAAAACTCCTTTATCTTTTTTTTTTTTTTTTTTTTTTTGGTCTGGGAAACTCTTCATCTTTCCTTCCAATCTGAATGCTAATCCTGCCAAGTAGAATATTCTTGGTTGTAGGTGTTTTTTTTCTCTTTTTCTTCCTTTTAACACTTCGAATATATCATGCCAAACCCCTGTGACCTGCAAAGTTTCTGTGGAAAAATCAGCTGATAGCCTTCTAAGTTTTCCTTTGCAGGTAAATTTTTATTTCTCTTGCTGCTTTTAAAATTATTGTTTTATCTTTAATCTTTGACATTTTAATTACTATGTGTCAGAATGTGGACCTCCTTGGATTCATCTTGTTTGGAACTCTCAGTGATTCTTCATGTCTTATTTCCTTCACTAGGGAAGTTTTTAGCTATTATTTCTTTAAATAAGTTTTCTACATCTTTCTTTCTCTCTAGGGCCTCTATAATGGGAATGTTTGTTTGCTTCATATTGTTCAAAATATCTCGTAATCTATCATCATTTTTAAAGTTCTTTTATTTTTTGCTGTTCAGCTTGTATGACTTGCATTAGCTTGTCTTCCTGATCGCAGATACATTGTTCTGAGGCATCTCATGTACTATTGATTCCCTCTAGTATGACTTTCCAGTTACTGTATTATCCAAACCTGATAGGTTCTTTTAATATTTTCTACTTTTTAATATTTTCTACTTTTTTATTGAAGGTCTCACTGAATATTTCCACCCTTTTCTCCATTTTATTGAGTGTCTTTATAATCATTATTAAGCACATTGCTTATCTCTGTTTCATTTAGTTCTTTTTCTGAGTTTTTTCTTTCTTCTCTTGGAGCATATTCCTCTGTTCCCCAATTTTGCTTGACTTTATTTTTATGGATGAGGCAAAATAACTACTTCTAAACTGGAAGTAGTTTTCTTGTGTCTGGTGTCCCCTGTGCAGACAATGTGTATTTGGTGAATTTTGCTGTCTGGCTAGAGCTGCAGCTGTATGTGGTAGTTTCCCTTTTCAACCATGGCTTTTTATAGAAATAATAAAGAAAAAGAGTAAAATATAAGAAGAAAAAAGAAAAACAAAAGGAAAAAATATGTAAAAATTAAGTAAAATGACAGCAAAACCCTGCAAAACCATGGCTTGTTTTCTCTGCCCCGGCATCACAGGGCAGCTGGTGTGGGCTTAAGGACCTTGGACTTGCTGACTTTGCAATCTTCCAGTGAAGATGCACTCACCTGTTATGATGTCTGGGCCAGCCCTTTATGGTATCCAGATCCCTCCCTCGTCTGAGACTTTTAAGGGAGAGGAGAGAGAACATTCCAGTAGTCTCTCAGCCCTTTAAAATCATTTTTTTATGTGTGTGTCCCAGCAGGGCAGGTGTGGGCTTGTGGATCCCGGGCTTGCTAAAGTCACTCATTTTCTTGACAATAGAACCTTCCAGTTATGGACTGGGGATCCAATAAGTATGGCATCTGAGCCCACCCTTTAGGCTATCCAGACTCTGTTCTGGGCTTACAAGGTGGAAAGGGAGACAGAATCCCACAGCTCCTTGACCCTTTTAAACCTCAGCTGCTTCTTCTGTGCACCAGCATGACTAGGGCTGGTGTGGGCTTGTGGCCCCTGAGCTCACCAAGGTCGCAAGTTCAAGAAGACACTGGACCCACCCATTATGGTGTCCAGATCCTGCTCCTGTCTAGGATTTTAAGGTGGGTGGGAGCATTAATTGTGTCATTCTCCAATGCCCTCTGACCTGGAGAGCTTTCCTGTAGCTCCTCTGCCACTTAGCAGATTTCTTGGGTTGTCTTTTTCATATGCTAGTTGCTCTTTAATCTGCAGCTTTTTTTTCTGTGCCCAAGGACAGAGAGATCTGTTTCCAGTCCTTCAGTATTATCCTTCCCCACTGTCATTCATATTGTTGGGGGTGAAGGTTACCTTCATAACGGTGTCTCTGTCTCTTTTACTTTTTTCTTGCCATTCTGTGTTTGGATGTACAGCAGCTGCCTCAATTCTTCCTCAGGATTAGTTCTATTAACAGGTATAATTTGGTGTGTTCCATGGAGCAGGTGAGTTCAGAGTCTTCTCACATCACCATCTTGAAGTGGAACCTCCTCATTGTTTTGATTTGAATTTCCCTGATGATAAGTAATGTTGAGCAGTTTTTCATGTGTATGTTAGCCATCTGCATATCTTCTTTGTTAAGAAATGTGTGTTCATGTTTTCTACCCATTTTTTATTCCAAATATTTGATTTTTTAGTGTTGGCCTATATAACTTTTTGGTGTATTTTGGATATTAACCCCTTATCGGTTACATCATTTGCAAATATCTTCTCCCATGCAGTAGGTTGCCTTTCTTGTTGACGATTACCTTTGCTATTCGGAAGCCTTTTATTTGGGTGTAATCCCCTAAGTTCATTTTCACTTTTGTTTCCCTTGTCTTAGGAGACCTATCTGGGAAAATGTTGCTAATGCCAGTGTCCAAGAGATTTGTGCCTAGGTTTTGTTTTAGTAGTTTTATGGTTTCCAGTGTTATATTTAAATGTTTCATTCATTTTGTGTTTTTGTTTTTGTACGGTGTAAGAAACTGATCCAGGTTTATTTTGTGTGTATCCAGTTTTCACAACACCATTTATTACACAGACTATCTTCCCCATTGCATACACCTGCCTCTTGTGTCATAGATTACTTGATCATATGAGTATGAGTTTCTTTCTGGGTTCTCCATTCTGGTCAGTTGATCTATGTGTGCATTTTTATTCTGGTACCATATTGTGTTGATTACTATAGCTTTGTAGTATAACTTGAAATCTGGAATTGTAGGACCTCCAAGTTTGCTTTCCTTTCTCAAGATTGCTTTGGCTATTTGGGGTCTTTGTGGTTCCATACATATTTTAATATTATTTGTTCCAGTTCTCTGAAAAATGGTGTTGGTATTCTGATAAGGATTGCACTGAACCCATTTCTTTGGGTAGTATAGACATTTCAACAATATTCTTCTAACCCATGAACATGGATTATTTTTACACTTGTTTGGTTGTTTCCAAGTGCTTTCATCAGTGTCTTACAGTTTTTACAGTACATGTCTTTGACCTTCTTGGCTGAGTTTATTCCTAGGCATTTTTTTTCTTTTTCCTGCAATTGTAAATAGAATTGTTTCCTTAATTTCTCTTTCCTCTGCTTTGTTATTCGTGATTAAAAGTGCAATAGATTTCTGTATGTTAATTCTGTATCCTGCAATTTACTAAATTTATTCCAATAGTTTTTCGTTGGATTCCTTGATATTTTCTGTATATTGTATCATGTCATATGCAAATAGTGATTTTTACTTCTTTCTTACCAATGTGGGTGACTTTTCTTTCTTTTTTGTGTTGGTTCCTGCAGGTGGGACATTTAGTACTATGCTGAATAAAAGTGGCAAGAGTGGCCATTCATTTATGATCTCAGAGAAAAGCTCTCAGTTTTTCACTATTGAGTAGGATGTTAGCTTTGGGTTTTTCATATGTTCATAATGTATTGAGGCATGGTCGCTATAAACACCTATGTTGTTGAAAGTTTGTATTATGAACAGATGTTGGATTTTGTGAAATGCTTTTCTCTATCTATTGAAATGACCATATGATTTTCATCTTTCATTTTGTTGCTGTGGTGTATCATGTTGATTGATTTGCTGATATTGAACCAACCTTGCATCCAGGGAATAAGTCCCATTTGATCATGGTTAATGATTCCTTTAATGAATCGTTACATTTGGTTTGCTAATGAGATATTGGCCTGTGGTTTTCTTTTTTTGTCTGTTTTTGTTATCAGTGTAATGCTGGCTTTTGAAATGAATTTGGAAGTCTTTTTTTTTCCTGTTCTATTTTTTAGAAAAATTGATTTTATAGAAAATCTGTAGAGACCAATTACTAGCAAAAAATGGAATTGATAATCTAAAAAACTCCCAACACAAGTCCAGAACTATATGAATTCACAGGAAAATTCTATGAAACATTTAAAGAAGAGTTCATATCTATACTAGTCAAACTATCACAAAATGTACAAGAGCAAGGAAAGCCTCAAAATATATTCTGCAGTCTTCATTTTAACAGTTTTTGTTGGGTTTAGATCTTGGGCGGCTTAATAAATGCATGGATAGAAAATTTAGGGAGCATTTCCCTGTGGAAATGAGGGAGGAGACATGAAAATGAGAGTGAGATGTTAGGTTTTGCTGTGTTTTGAAGTGATCCTTTGTATTGGAGGATCAATTTATTTTAAACATTTTAATAGCTTTTTAATTATATTTGGATGCTGAGTGGAGATTTTTTTTATTGGATGTCCTCCTGCTTCAGGATGAATGTGAAGCATCCCTGCCTTACAGGTTTCACATACCTATTTCTAAATGCTTTTTAAAAGCATAACATTTCTATAAAAGTAAAAAAAGAATCAGTTCTGTCCTGTCAACTTAATACTGAGGTGGAACATGTGGTATTTCTTTGGTATGGTTTGTACAATCAAAAGCCCAGTTTTAGTAACTAGTTGTCTTTTTTATGAGACCTTTTTCTTCACATGGGTGCTTCACTTTCAGTGTGTTTACATTGTTTACCTCCCCAGAGGACTGACTGGTATGAAAAGTAGAAGGAAAATAATTGATGAGCTATTGTAAAACATTTATCACAAAGGTGAGAAATTTTGTCTGTATAATAATCCAAATCAGTCAAACCTGAACTAGAATTTCCTCATTTGTAACATGAACTTAGCAACACTGATTCTTAAATATTACATGAATGATGTATATAGATGCTCTTAAAATTTAGACACGAGGATAACTATTAAGCAGCTACGTTATACAAGTTAAAATATGACTGTCAGTGCTATGACAAAGAGAAGCTGCCAATAGTGAGGGGGGTCTGCTACTTTGGGTGTTGTCAGGTACTGAGAACTTGATGCAAGAATTTGAATATAGGTGGTTTGTTAAGTAATTTCAGGCAGATTTGAGTGAACAAGGGGGTTGAGACAGAGGAATAAAATAAAATATGGTTTAAGAATGTTTCATAGTTCACACTATATGGCCACATCACATTAGAATTTCTGAGAAGTGTACAAAGCGACTACCAGAATTGGGCTCTCAACGACGAAGTTCTCCCTGACGAACTTCTTTCTCCACTGGCTTCCATCCTCCATTGGTTGAGGATTTCCTGGGAGGAAAACCTCCCTCACTCACCCCTCTTTCAGGCTATACCTCTGCAAAAGGCTGGTGAGCCCCAAGGACTATGTTAGGATGTACAAAGAATCATTTGGAGCAGCTGCAGGTGAATTTGGTGGCTTTGAACTCACATGGAACTGCCCACCACAGTTGCCAGGGTCGTGGCGGATTCCGGTGGGCATTAGAGACATCTGTCATACTAAAGATAGAACTGAGTTGCTGAAAAGGAAGCTACTTCAATGCTCATCATCATTGTAATGGTCATTAGACACCTTATGTTGACTTTTATTTATACATAGACTTAAGGAAAAGGGATAAACTCTAAAAGGTGCTTGAGGGCACCAAAAATACTAACTATAATGTTACTCATCACACAATGGAAGAATTAAGTTGACAAATGTATTTATAGCTTGATATTTAAACAACATTTATAAAAAAGAATTCCCAATATTATGGTTTCCATTTAGAAAAGCCATCTGGCTTTAGCTAGTTGGCATAACGGCTAATAACTCCAGCAAAGAGCAGAGAACTCTCCAATGGAGTTCCCAGCTGCCCGAGGGTCAGCTTAAGAGGCAGAGTGTGCAGCCCTCTATGGTGAAGGCATTAGTGACTTGGCCGCTAATGTACAAACGTGGCGTGTGCCTTTAGTTGTCTCTCCATCCACCACCGTCAGTTTTCTCAGCAGGACAGAGTTTCAGTACAAGCATTCCACTTGCCTGTAGCAACACTGCATGAAATATTGAACCGCCATTAGGTTGTGACTCTGCAGGGAAACGTTTGATCTTTTTTTTGTCATGGTTAAAGAGTTAATGTGTCACAACTACTTTAATAATGCATTATTGAGCAGTCCATAAAGTATGTAATTAACATTTTCAATATTTTAATTTTTTTTTAACAAACAGTACAGAGTATGAATAAATTCTTAAGGGATAATAGACTTTAAATGAAAATTAATCTTTGTAAAGGACTGTTCTATTGAGTGTATTAACATTTTTTTTTCTTAAAATACTTTTTCTTTTGACTGGAACACAATCACGGCAGGAGTATAATTCATTTGGCCACAGTTTTGACCTATAGTAAGTGAGGATATTGTTTAAAAGCATCTCTCTAGGAAAAAGGGGATGTCTGGAAGTTGGTTGTCTTAAGAAGACAGAAGTGTTTGACGCTGAAACCCTGAAAGAAGAACTTGGTATGTAATTGGTGGGGAATTGACACAGTTCTAAAGTGCACTAAGACTGCATTGACTTTTCTCTGTGTCTTTGCTTGGTCTTTGAGCCTGGCCTGTTTCCTTTCAAAGTACCGCAGCCAAGAGTCATGCCAGAGCAAGGATCTAATATGGATTTGCTGATGGCAACTTAAATTCTGTTCTTTACAGAGGCACAGAAAGCCACACTTTTCTCCACTTACAGGATTTCAATCACTTGTACACAAATGGCTGGACTTGAAATGTATGATCAAACACATGAATAATCATACAGAGCCCCAAGTGCTAAGCACCCAACTCTCTGTGCTGAAAGATCTTTATGCCAGCTTTCTGGGGAGGCTCATTAGGGGGAGTCGGCTTTGGGAAGAGAAACCAAACACTTGTGCAATGGCGCCACCTAATGGAGAACAAAAGAATGATTCTAATAGTTCAATAGACTGGTATGCACAGTTGACTCTTGAACTGCGTGCATGAACTAAATGTAGATTTTTTTTTTATGGATGCAGTAAATTTATTTTCTCAACATTTTATTTTCTCTAGCTTACTTTAAGACATATAATGACATAACATATAAAATGAATTCATTGTCTGTTTAAGTAGTTGGTAAGATTTCCCCTGTCAATAGTAGGCTATTAGTTAAGTTTTTAAGCAGACTTTAATGTTATACATAAATTTTGATTGTACAGGTCAGCATCTCAACGCCTGCTTTAGTCAAGAGTCAGCTGTAGAATTCTAAGTAAATGAAACTTTGTCTCAGGGGAAGAAATTTACTACTTCAAAGGTAGCAACAGTGGTATATCTCCTCAAATGCTATGACAATTCATGTCAGTATGGTATCACAAAGAGAAAATGATTTCTCCAGCAACTAAACTCATAAATATGGAATATTGTGATACAACTTGTAAAGAATTCAAAATAGCTCTTTATGAAGAAATTTCAGAAATCAATTCAATGAATTCATGAATAAAATTAAATTCTGGAGCTGAAGAACTCAAAAATAATATGAACAATGCATTAGAAAGCACTGAAATTGGGGCGCCTGGGTGGCGCAGTCGGTTGGCGTCCGACTTCAGCCAGGTCATGATCTCGCGGTCCGTGAGTTCGAGCCCCGCGTCGGGCTCTGGGCTGATGGCTCAGAGCCTGGAGCCTGTTTCCGATTCTGTGTCTCCCTCTCTCTCTGCCCCTCCCCCGTTCGTGCTCTGTCTCTCTCTGTCCCAAAAATAAATGTTGAAAAAAAAAATTAAAAAAAAAAAAAAGAAAGCACTGAAAACAAAGCAGATCAAATGGAAGAGAGAATACACAATCTGGAAGACAGGAATATGGAAATGGTCCAGGTGATAGAGGAGAAAAAACTAAGAATTTTTGTTAATTGAAGAAACCCTATAACATTTAAGAATAACAGGTAAACCAGAAGGAGGAGAGAGAGAGAGAGAGAAAGGAGCAGAGTGTATTTAAAGATATATTGCATTATTTTAGTGCCAAAAAAAAAAAAAAAAAGTATAATGAAACTGACAAAAGTCAATGGTGAAGAAAGAATTTTAAAGGCAACCAGGTGGGCAAGTGGGGGTGGGGGGAAGTCACCTACAGTGATTTCTCAGGGAATGGAACTGATGGAAAACACCATTTGCCTTCACCTCCTTCAGCCTGTCTGATGTTGAAGGGAAGCAGTTCTAACACTATCTACCTACTTTACCTGCCCCAGCTAGTGCCTCTCGCCCCACCACACATAGTGGGCAGCGTCCGTTGGGACAAATGTCCCTAGAAGGTGGCTGCCATGCTCAGCAGCACTGTCACCACACCAAAGGAAGTCTTGAACCAGGACACAGGGCCAGCCCCGCCCATCAGCATGCCTGCAGCAGTCCAGTGACAACAGCTCACACAGGGGCTACTCTGGAGCATATGGTTCTGAGGAGCAGCGGGGATCGCACTACTGGGCCCCACAGGACACCTTGTACATAAGGACACTACTTTCAAGACCGAGAGACCTAGCTGACCTACCTAATACATAGAAACAAATACAGAATCAGAGGAATATGCTCCAACCAAAAGAACAGGACAAAACTTCAAAATTAGAGCTAAATGAAAAGCAATCTACCTGACAAAGACTTCAGTGTAATGCTCATGCGTGAGAGAATGGACTATATGAGAACTTCAATAAGCAGATAGGAAATACTTAAGAATACAGTAACTAAAAAATACACTAAGAGTAGATTGGTGGATGCAGAGGAATGGATCACAATCCGGAAGGCAAGGGTAGTAGAAACTCATCCAAGCTGAACTTCAAAAACACAGAATTTTAAAGAATGAAGCTAGATTAATGGACCTCTGAGACCAACATCAAGCATATTAACACTCTCATTATAGGAGAGTATTCTCCCCTGAGAGAGCAGACAGAAAGGGACAGACAACTTCCCTAACCTAGTGGGAAAAAAGAGGTTCTGAGAAGCACACAGAGTCCCAAAAAGGATAAACCCAAGGGAATTCACACGAAGACAGAGTAAATACAATGTCAAAAATTAAAAAGAATCTTAAAAGCAAGAAAAAAGCAACTAGTTATATATATATAAAAACAAACTTTACAGCCAAGTAGTGGCATTTGTTGAAACAAAAAAACACCATCCTATACACAAAAATACTGAACCCAGCAAGGATATTATTCAGAATTGAAGAAGAGTTTCCAAGACAAAGAATCTCATCAGCACTAAGCTGGCCTTGTAAGAAATGTTAAAAAGACCTCTCTTGTAGTCATAACCTTTTCTATTTAAAGAATTATTAAAGGAAAAAAAAAGTACACGGTAAGAGCAAACAGAGTAAAGCAAGTATGAAGGTTAAAAAACCAATGAAAAGGACAGTTCATCTACAAAAGATACACAAAACTAAAAATGTAAAATATGACATATGCAAATGAGGGGTAAAAATCCAGTGCTTTGTGTTTGAAATTAGGCAACCATGAACTTACTATATGTATAGCACGTTCTAGATGAAACTCACAGTAACCACAAATCAAAAAACTGGTAATGCATAAAGAACCAGAAAACAGTGAAGCACATGCCAATTACCTAAAATGCAAATGGTATGAGGTTCTAATCAAAAGATAGGTGACTGGATGAATAAAATAGCAAGCCTCATCTACAGAGTGCCTGTAGGAGACTGCTTCTGACATCAAGACACAGACTAAAGTGAAGGGAGGAAAAGAGAAGTTTCATGTAAACGAAAGAGGAAAAACTGGGGTGGCAATCCTTATTTCAGACAAAATAGACTGTCACAAGAGACAAAAAAAAAAACACACTACATAATGATAAAGGGATCAATCCAACAAGAGGATATACTGATTGCAAATATTTATGCACCCAGCATAGGGCTACCTAGATATATAAAGCCAATACTAAAAAAGAGAAATTGAAAGCAGTACAATGATAGTATGGAACTTTACCACCCCACTTACATTAATAAAATGGATCATCCAGACCAAGAATCAATAAAGAATCCATGGCTTTGAATGACACATTAGACCAAATATATACAGAACATTCTTTTCAAGTATGCATGGAACATTTTCCAGAAAAGAAAACATGTTATACCTAAAATAAGTCTGAATAAGTTTAAGAAGATTGGAAAGATAACAAGCATCTTATTCAACATAGTGGTAGAACAAGAATGTACAGAATTGGGAAAAAAAAAAAAATATGGAGGCTAAACAACCAAAGAGGAAATAAAACAAATACATGGACCAAATGAAAACAAACATTATGGCTCAAATCTTCAGGATATACCAGGAGCGGTTCTCAGAGAAAAGTTTATAGTGCTATAAGCCTACCTCAATAAAGAAGAAAAATTGCAATCTTTACACCTAAGGGAGGAAAAAAGAACAAAGTCCAATATTCGAAGAAATACGATAATGAAGATCACAGTGGGGAAAAATGAAGGAGCTCAAAAAAAAAAAAAAAAAAAAAACAGTAGAAAAGATCAGTGGAACTAAGAACTGGCTTTGGAAAAGGTAAGCAAGCCTTTAGCCAGATTAGCGAGGAAGAGAGGGTAGGGCTCAAAATCATAAATGAAAGGGGATACATGACAGTTGACACCTCAGAAATACAGAGCATCATAAGAAATTATGTAAAATGTGCCAACAAACTGAACAACCATTCTCGGAAACATACAATCTTCCAATAATGGATCCCAGAGAAATAGAAAATTTGTACAGACTCAACTATTAACAAAATTGAATTAGTAAACAAATTCCAACAAAGTTCACAACAGACGGCTTCATTGGTGAATTTCATTAAACTCTTAAAGAAGAGTTAAAGCCTATCCTCAAACTGTGCAACACACACACACAGGTCAATATTCCTGATAAACATAGATTTAAACATCCTCAACAAAATATTAGCAAACAATAATACATTAAAAGGATCATTCCACAATGATTGAGGGATTTAATCCAGGGATACGAGGGTGATTCAGTATTTACAAATCAAATTGATATATCAAATTAAAAATGGGAAAAATCACACGATTATCTTAATGCAGAAAAAGCATTTCCCAAAGCCCAACAACACCATATATGACAATCTCAGGCTAAAAGCATGCTCCAGGCATACCAGGAACAATGCAAGGATGTCCATTCTCACCATTTGTATTCAACATGGTAGCAGGAGCCCTCCCCAGAGCAGAGACAATAAAAATAAATAAATAAAACTATTGAAATTGGTAAGGAAGAAGTAAAATTTTCACAATTGAAAGAAAACCCTAAAGACTCCACACACACAAAGCTAATAAAATTAATGAGTTCTTCAGAACTCAGAAATCTGTTGCTTTGTTATACGTCTTTAATTCCAGTATAGTTAACAGTGTAATATTAGTTTCAACCGTACCAAATAATGATTCAGCACTTCTATACAACACCCTGTGCTCAGCACCACCAGTGTATTCCTAAATCCTCATTATCAATAACCCACCTCCACACTCACTTCCCTTTGGGAACCAACTGTGTGTTCTCTACAATGAAGAATCTGTCTTTGTCTTTCTCTTGTTTTCTCCCTTTGCTTGTTCATTTTGTTTCTTAAATTCCACATGTTATTTCACTCATATGGTATTCGTTTTTCTCAGCCTGAATTATTTCCCTTAGCATTATACTCTCTAGCTCCACTCATGTTTTTGCAAGGTTGTGGAGAAATAGGAACACTCATGCACTGTTGCTAGAAATGCAAAATAGTGCAGTCACTGTGGAAAACAGTATGGAGAACTCCTCAAAAGCTTAAAAATAGAACTACTCTGTGATCCAGCGATTGCACGACTGGGTATTTACCCAAAGAATACAAGAACATTATTCTGAAAGGAAACATGCACCCCTATTTTAATAGCAGCAATACTTACAATAACCAAAGTATGGAAGCAGCCAATTTCCATTGGCTGATAAGTGTATAAAGAAGATGTGATCTATTTCTGCAACAGAATGTTATTCAGCCAGAAAAAAGACTGAAATCTTGCCATTTGCAACAACGTGGACGGGGCTAGAGACTATCGTGTTGTGTTTTTATACAGGAATAACAAACTAGCAGAAAGGGAAATTAAGAAAATCTGATTTAAAATTGCACCAAAAAGAATAAAATACCCAAGGAATAAATATAACCAAGGAATTAAAAACCTATACCCTGAACTGTAATATATTGATGATAAACTGAAGATGGCGCAAATAAGTGGAAAATATTCCATGCTCATGATTTGGGAGAATATTGTTAAAATGTCCATACTACCCAGAATAATCTACAGATTCTTGAAATCCCTATCAAAATACCAATAGCATTTCTCATAGAAGTAGAACAAATAATTGTAACATCTGTATGGAACTACTAAAGCCTCAGAAAAGGACCAAACTGACCATCTCATGATCCCAGGTTTCAAACTATGCTACAAAGCTGTAGTAATCAAAACAGTGTACTGGCACAAAAATACACGTAGATCAGTAGAACAAAATAGCCCAGAAATGAACCCATGCTTATATGGTCAGGCTTACATGCTTATAAGACAAAGGAGGCAAGAATATACATTGGGGGAAATGCAGTTTCTTCAGTAAATGGTGCTGGGAAAACCAGATCACTTTCTTAGACCACACATAAATGTATGACCTGGAACCATAAAAGCCTCAAAACAAAACAAACATAGGCAGTAAACCTTTGGACTTCAACCTTTAGCAATACTTTTCCAGATTTGTCATCTTCGGGAAAGGGCAGCAAGCAAAAATAAACTATTTGGACTGTATCAAACTAAAAAAGTTCTTAAACAGGCAAAATAAACCAACAAAATGAAAAAGCAACATTTAAATGGAAGAAGCTATTTGCAAATGATAGACCTATAAGGGATTAATGTCCAATATTGAAAAATTGCTCCAAAAACTCAGCATGTGTACACACACACACACATAAATCAATTAAAATAGCAGCAGTGGACCTTAATAAAGACTTTTTCTAAGACGATATACAGATGGCCAACACATAAAAAGATGCGCAACATCACGGGAATGAAATCAAAACCACAGTGAGATACCACCTCGCACACATCAAAAAACAAGTATTGGCAAGGATGCAGAGGAAAGAGAACTCCCATGCACTGTTGGTGGGAATGTGAATCGGTAAGCCACTGGGTGTCTACCATAAGAAGGAGAAAACAAATGAACAGATTGTGCACCTCTATGTTTGTTGCAGCACCATTCACAATAGCCAAGAACTGGAATCAACTGAGTATACATTGACAGATGAATGGATGAAGAAAATGTGGTATTTGGTAGACACAAAAAAGAAGGAACTTTTGCCATTTGTTACAGCATGGATGATCTAGAGGGTATAATGCCAAGTGAAATGAGTCAGAAAGAGAAAGATCAATAACAGATGGACTTAGTTATATGTAGAACCTAAACAACAACAAAAAAGGAACAAACCAAACAGAAACAGACTCCTAGATACAGAGAACAAATTGGTGGTTACAGAGCATGAACAGGGGAGGGTCAGAGAGAGGGAGACACAGAATCTGAAACAGGCTCCAGGCTCTGAGCTGTCAGCACAGAGACCGACTCGGGGCTTGAACTCACGAACCGTGAGATCATGACCTGAGCCAAAGTCAGACGCTTATCTGACTGAGCTCCCCAGGCGCCCCCTGAACCAAAGATGGAGGGATCATGCTGCTTGATTCAAACTATAGTAAAAAGCTATAGTTATAAAAACAGTGAGGTACTGGCACAAAAAACAAATAACCACAAAAGAGATAAATCAATAGAACAGAACAGAGAGGTCAGAATAAAACGGCAGCATATCCAGTCAACTAATATTCAACAAGAAGTCAAGATTATTCTCTGGGGAAAGCACAGTCACTTCAACAAACAGTTCTGGGAAAACTGGAAACACACAAGAAATTGTACCCCTATCTCATACCACTCACAAAAATTAAATTGAAACTAAAGATTTAAACATAAGGAGCTGATTCCATATAACTCCTAAAAGCAAATGCAAGGAAGAAGCTCCTTGATACTGGTCTTAGCAGGAAATTTTGGACATGATACAAAAATCACTAACACAAAAATGAGACTAAATAAAACTCAAGATTTTGGGCAGCCAAAGAAACGACTAACAAAATGAAAAGGCAACCTACAGAAGGAAAGAAAAATTTTACGAACCCTAAATTGTTAACCCCTCTATATATGTGGTTAATATCCAAAATATACAATCTAATATCAAATAATACAACCTGATTAAAAAAAAAAATAGAAACACTAGACAGACTGTTTTTTTTCCATTGAGCACATGAAAATATGCTTGGCATCATTAATCATTAGGAAATTCAAATCAAAACCACAATCAGATATCGCCTCACACATGTTACAGAGGCTGTTATCAAGCAGACAAGAGATAACAGGTGCTGGTGAGAATGTGGGAACTCTTATACACTGTTGGTGAGAATGTAAATTGGTCCAACCACTTTGAAAAAACAAATGGAAGTTCCTCAAAAAATTACATATAGGTCTAACATACGATCCAGAAAATCTACTTCTGACTATATACCTAAAGGAAAGAAAAACAGGACTGTGAAAAAATGTATGCACTCCTATGTTTATTGCAGTATTATTCATAATAGCCATGATATGGAAACAAGCTAAATGCCTATCAACAGATAAATGGGTAAAAATGATTTTGTATGTATACACCTTAAAAATCATTCAAGACTCAATCTTGTTAAAAAAACAAAACAGTAAAATGGTGGTCACCAGGAGATTGGGGGTGGGGAGGAGAGCAAGACTGATGTTGTTTAAAGGTACAAACTTAGGCAGAAAATAAGCCATAAAGATCTAATGTAGAGTATAATGTGTATAGACAACAATATCATACTACATTCTGCAATGTGATAAATATTACTACAATGGCAATATCACAATATATACATATATCAAAGTAATACGTACACATTAAATTTACTCAATGTTATAGGTCAAGGTCAATAAAGAAAATGTAAAAAGAAAGGCAATTCAAAGAATGATGCCTACACAAGTAGGATATTATTAATAAAGAGCTAGAGAAACCTAAAAGAAATTCTGGGTCTGAAAAATTCGATAGCTGATAGGACAAACACACTATAAGAATTAACAGATTTGAGCAGGCAGCAGAAAAAAATAGCAAATGTGACTACAGGGCAATTGAAACTATGAAGTCTCAGCTGCAGGAAGAAGTAAGGCACAAAGGAAAACAGCTAAAGGGGTGTATGGGTCACCATCCAGCATTCCTATTTCGGAAGTCACAGAATGCGCAGAGAGAGGGAGCAGAAAAACTCCCCACGTGTGATGAAAACCATGAACCTTTACATCCGAGAAATTTTTAATGAACTCCAAGGAAGGTAAATTTAAAGAGATCTGCACCGAGATCTCCCTCATTATAAAAAGACTCAGAAAACTAGGATGAAAGGGGAATATACTCCACCCGATACAAAGCTTTTATGTAAAATCCCACAGCTAATATGATAATGGTGAAAAATTGAAAACTTTTCCTCTAAAATCAGGAACAAGACAAAGCTGCTTACTTTCACCCCTGCTATTTAACTTTTACTGGAAGTCCAAGCCAGAGTAATTAAGCAGGAAAAAGAAAAAGACAACTAAGTTAAAAAAGAGGGGCGCCTGGGTGGCTCAGTCGGTTAAGCGTCTGACTTCGGCTCAGGTCAATGATCTCGCGGCTCGTGAGTTCAAGCCCTGAGTCGGTCTCTGTGCTGACAGCTCAGAGCCTGGAGCCTGTTTCAGATTCTGTGTCTCCCTCTCTCTGACCCTCCCCGGTTCATGCTCTGTCTCTCTCTGTCTCAAAAATAAATAAACGTTAAAAAAAATTAAAAAAGGAAACTATTTTCAGATGATTCTACTTAAAGTCCCAAAGAATCTACGCACACACATGCACACGCACACCTATCTGCTAGATCTAACACATGACTTCAGTGATGAGTACACAGGATCAAAATCCTCTGGGTTTCCATATGTCAGCAATGAGCAATTACATTTACATTAGCATCCAAAAGAATACATATCTACACATATATTTAACCAAAGAGATGCCTTGGACACTGAAAACAAGGAAACATTGCTGGAAAAAAAAATAAGACTTAGCTAAATAGATATCCAATATTTATGGATTGGAATATTTAATAGTATTAATCAGGTAATACATTCTCATGCAATTTGTTCTTCAGTAGTTCCCAAATTCTCAACATAGAACTACTGTATGACCTAGAAATTCCACCCCTAGGTAAAAAGCTAAGTGAAAATAAGACACATGTCCATGCAGGAACTTGTCCATGAACATTCTTGGCAGCATCCTTCACAATAAGCCAAAAGGTAAAAATAACCCAAATGTTTCTCAGTTGATGAATGGACAAATTGGGGCATATGTACATTGGAATGTATGAAACGTCATTGAACTTCACACTTGCAAATGTTTAATTGTATGGTGTCTGGATTTTACCCCAATAAAAATACTTAATAACCAATACTCTAACCAGAACAGAAACTTTTGAATACAATAAAAAGAAAAACAAAGCTCCTACCTAACATGGTGAGACGCAACGAAAGCTGTATTCAGAGGGCAATTTATAGCCTTAAATGACTTCAGCCATAAGAAAAATAGGAAAAACGTACAAAATATCCTTAATACTTCATTAAGCAATGAGATAAAAATAACAATTTTAGAAATTAGGCAACAAGAATCAGTAAAGACACAATCGTGATTATAGTTATAGGAAAGAACATGAAATAAAAGATGTTAAGAGAAGGAATAAACTCCAAATCTGTTTCTTTTCAAAAAGACCAATACAAAAGAGAATAATCCTAGAACTTGACCAAACACCATTTATAAAAATTCCAAATGCATTCAAGCTTTTGCGTAAAAACTATCAATATTTTAAAATAAAAATTAGGATTATATATGACTATTGTAGGGATTAAAATTGTCTAAGTAGATTTAACAAACATCAGATGCTATGGAAAACAGACTGTATACATAATTTATGTATTATGTATCAACATCATATACAGCTCTATACAAGTGTTTGTATATAGTTAGATGTTCACATGTTATGATCACACACACACACATACAATCCACAAATGCAAGCATCCGTAAACACATGGAGAGAGAGGCATATGAGCGATTTCAGGGATTCACTTGATCCTCAGTAGAGTTTTACCATTTTGAACCTTTCTTAAATAAACAGTTGGAGTTTAATTAAGTCCCAAGGCTCATGCATACGAAGGTTTAGCTTTGAGGTCTGTGTCACAGCCAGGCAGGTGCCTCATCTGAAGTCCCTGGCATCTGTGAGATACTGGAGATCTGACTGACCAAGCAGAGTGATGGACAAACAGGGGTGGGATACCGGGCCCTGAAGATAGCCCCCAACATCAGAGCTGTCCAGGAGACTCCTGAGCTATCAGGTCAGTGCCCTGGGATGCCTGAGATTTTTCCAGAAGCCTGTTGGACCTTCAGAAATGGAAGTTCCATGAACTGAATGAATCAATTTTGTGAATGGTTCCCAGAATGAGACACTGTTCAAGCCCCAGGCCTTTGCCTCTTGGCCACCACTGAAGGAGACAGCCACACAGGGAAACTTGCATAGTTTGGGTCTGGCCTTAAGAAAGGCGGGGCAAAGGAGCCTGTTCCTTTCATGTCCAGAATCCCTACAAGTCTCAGGGACACCTGCTCCAAGAGGTCCCCCAGTGGGCTGACTGCCCACGTTCCCTTTACTGTGACCACTTGATGGCAACACCTTGGGTGGACCTCCCTCTGCCATTAGCAGCCCCCTCAAGTACCCCTGACAAAGTCAGCCTATACACGGTAGATGCGAGCAGTGCTAATGCAGAGCACAGTTACTGCATTTCCAGTGAAACAAAATCACACTTAATGCCCATAATACATATTAAAACACAACCAGGAAAAGGAAACACACCCTACTAGGAAAATGAGCTAAACCCAGACATAAATGTTTAATGGAAAAGCACATTCAAACCTGAAACGATGGGGAAGTGCGAGGTAAGTAACTTTCTCTCCATATATAAAGTAAACACACATGTATAAATGTAGCTGATTGGCAAAATTTTTATGAAAACATCTGGCACTAACTATTAAAACTGAAAAACAACCCATATGCTGTGGTTAGGCAATCCTAATTGTAGTGTTCTCTCATGGAGAAAATGCAAATATACATTTATTACAGTATTAGCTAAAATGATTTAAAAAATGGAAATAAAGGGAATGTCCATATACAGAGTAGTTGAAAAGAATTTTTGTCTGACATGAAGGTAATATAATGAGTCAGCATCGCACATGTTCTCTGTGGTGTGAACACTCAGGGGGAGATCTATCCCTTCAACAAATTTTTGCATGTGCAATATAGTGTTCTTAACTACAGGTAAAATGTTACACAGCAGATCTCTGGAGCTTATTCCTCTGGTATAACTAAAACTTTATGCCTACTGAGAGCCACCCATTTCTGGCGGATACACAAATTTGCCTATTCAAAGACAGTGATTAAGAACTCAAGACTATACCCTGGATTCCTACCCTGTGACTGTGCGTGTTTCCTAACATCTCCATATCTTGTGCCTTCTTTTGTAAAATGGATAGGAATAGGTTTCCTGTCTCAGAGAGTTATGGGGAAAATTTGGTAATGCAAGCAAATCAGCCCTTAAAGGGTGCTGGCAAGGAGTAAGCCTCTAAAAAGTCCCTTGTATTACTTTTATTTTGAAAAACACAGCTTTCATTCTGAGGCTATTTAGTTTCAGATAAATGCCCCCAAAATGTGCTGGATATACATTAACATGAAATTTTGTTCATGGTCTTCAAAACTCATGAAGAGAGAGGCAGGGGGATCATCTCAACTCCATTCATCTCAAGGTTGCCAACTGGGAGATGAGAATTTTAACATATTCTCCTACTTTTAAAGGTTGTATGCAAATATCTAAATAAAGCCTTTCCCCAAGTGCTGGCGGTAGTTTCACATTTGGAATTCAGTAAGTATCCCACAGAAGGGAAAGGAGGAGACACTTTGCTGAATTGAACCAATCAGTCTGAATGAAGCCTTCCACTAAAACCTTGAGCTTGCTAAGGCATCTTCTACCTTAATATGTGGGAAAAATACAGCAAATCTCCCTTCTCCCTAATTCATAGACTTTCTAAAGTTCATGTTTAGGTTCTATTTGAGAGACTGTATGTATGCAGTCTCTTAAATGTATGTGTATATATATATGTATGTATATACTGTGTGTGTGTATATATATATATATATATATATGCAGTCCTTAAAGTGGACTCTTGTCCTCTTGCATTATTTTCTTTACTTATATTGTAAGGCTGTCAGCCAGCATCTGAATCAACAGAGGATCCAGGGCTTGAACAAAACATTTCAACATTACAACAATGCCATCTGTGTGCTGCTCCATTCTGTTCAATACTAAATATTACGAACAACTACTTACTTCACAGTCTCCTTTCTTGATGATACAAAAACAGTGTCCCAGAGGGACACAAGATGGGATGGGTGGTAGGGACACCAAAACTCTTTAGAAACTGCCAAACATGGAGGAAAAAATCGTGTCAAAATTTCAGCATGTACATGTGTTGAAATCCACCAAATCGTATACAATAAATATGTACAGTTTTTGTATATCAACTGTTTATCTCAATAAAACTGTTAGAATTTAAAAGATACAGGGACAGGGATGCCTGGGTGGCTCAGTTGGTTAAATGTCCAACTCTTGATTTTGGCTCAGGTCATGATCTCACGGTTTGTGGAATCGAGCCCTATGTCTGCCTCCACACTGATGATGCTAGGTCTACTTCTGATTCTCTCTCTCTGTCTGCCCTCCCCTACTTATGGTCTCTCACAAAATAAATGAACATTTAGAAAAAGAGGTATATCCAACTATTGAATGTCCCTTAGAAATCGTGTCCCTGTGACACCACTACAAGGTTACTCCTGCCCTATGGCAAGTAGGAGGTAACCCCACCGTGAGTGTGCCCACAGTACCTGAAGACCAGTCTCTTAGCTAGCTAAACAGGGAGCAAGCCCTTCCCTTCGATGCACCTGCAGCCATGCCCACCAGCAAGCCTGTGACAGCCTCAGACCTCTCAACAGCGTGGGGACCAAACCTGCTCAGTATACCTACATCAGACAAAGGGTCTGATTGTTGACAGCTGGGCTAAGGGCAATCACGGCTCAGCCACAACAGTAGGACACAGGAAGCCCACACAGGGATACCCTTACAGTACCTGGCTCTGTGACCAGGGCAGACTGCACTACAGGGGACCACAGAACCTCTTCTACACAAGGCCACTGCTTGCAAGAGGAGGAGACATAGTTGACTTGGCTAACACATAGAAACAGACACAGAGAGTGAGACAAAATGAGGAGCTAGGTCACCAATGGAAGAATAAGACAAAACCATAGTAAAAGAGCTAAATAAAATGAATCTATGTGATATGCCTGATGAAGAATTCAAAATAATGGCCATAAAGATACTGGACTTGAGAAAACAGTGGATGAACTCAGAGAAAATTTCAAAAAAAAAAAGTACTGACAGAGAGGGAGAGAGAGAGATGAACACAATAATTGAAATAAAATACCCTATAGGGAATTGACAGCAGTCTAGTGGATGCAAAAGAACAGATGAGCATTCTGGAAGACAGGGTAATGGAAAGCAACCAAGCTGAACAGCAGAAAGATAAAAGAATAGAAAATTAGAACAGGTTAAGGGAATTCAGTGACAACATCAAACAAAACAACATTCATATAATAGGTATTTCAAGAAAAGAGAGAGAGGGAGACAGAAAATTTACTTGAACAAATAATAGCTGAAAACGTTCTTAATCTAGAGGAGGGAAATGACATCCATGTCCAGGAAGCACAGAATGTCCCTAACGAGATGAACCCTATGAGGTCCACTCCAAGACGTAATAATTAAAAAAGCCAAAAAGTAATGATAAAAAGAATTTTAACAGCAGGGGAAAACAGTTATATACAAAGGAAGCCCCACGAGGCCAATCAGCTGATTTTTCAGCAGAGACATTGCAAGCCACAACAAGTACGGTGATATATTCAAAATGCTAAAAGGGAAAACACACAAGCAGAAATACTCTACCCAAAGATATCAGAATAGGAGATGAAGAGCTTCCCAAACAAAAGTTAAAGGAGTTCATGGCCACTAAACCCACCCTACGAGAAATGTTAAAAGAAATCCTTTACATGGAAAGACAAGACGATAAAAACAAGTACAAAATTATGGAAAGAAAAATTTCACAGGTGAAAGCAAACATACTTTTGCTTTAGTGGATTAATCACTTAAAAAGGCAGTATGGAGGTTAAAACACTAAATAGTAAAATCATATCTATAAAAATTAGTCAAGGGAGACACAAAATAAAAAGATGTAAAATATGGCATCATATACATAAAAACACAGGAGGAATAAGAATTTAGTGCTTTAGAATATGTTCAAATATAAGTGGTCAACAACTTAATGCAGACCTCTATACACATAGGATGTTATATATGAACCAAATGGTAAAAGTAATAAAGGGCACCTGGTTGGCTCAGTTGGCTAAGCATCCGACCCTTGATCTCGGCTCAGGTCATGATCTTGCGGTTCATAAGAGTAAGCCCACGTCAGGCTCTGTGCTGACAGCATGAACCCTGCTTGGGATTCTCGGTCTCCTCTCTCTCTGCCTCTCCCCCTTTTCTCTCTCTCTCAATAAATACACAACAAATAGAAATGAATCCAAGCATAATATTAGAAATTAAAGCCATGAAACCGCAAGGGAAGAGAGCAAGAGAAGGAAACGTGATGAACTGCAAACAGAACCAGAAAACAATTAACGAAATGACAGTAAGTACATACTGTCAACAATTACCTTAAATGTAAATGCTCCAACCAAAAGACACAGAGTGACTGAATGGAAAAACAACAACAACAACAAGACCCATCTTTGCTGTATATTAAAGACTCACTTCAGACCCAAAGACACATGCAGACTGAAAGTGAAGGAATAGAAAAACCTAAACTGTACAAATGGAAGTGGAAAAAAAAAAGTTGGGAGAGTAATACTTGTCTCAGACAAAACAGACTTCAAAACAAAAGCTGTAGCAAGAGACAAAAATGGACATAATAATTTAAGGGATCAACCCAATAAGAAGATATGATAATTATAAATGTCTATGCATCCAACATAGGAGGACATAAATATAGAATGCTATATTAACAGACGTAAGAAAAATTGATAGTAATACAATAGTGGGGGACTTTAACACCCTACTTACATCAATAGATAGATCATCCATGTAGAAAATCAATAAAAAAGACACTAATGTGAACTACACATTAGACAAGATGGACTTAACAAATATATACAGAACATTCCATCTAAAAACAGAATATACATTGTTTTTAAGCACATGCGGAACATTTTCCAGAATATACCACTGTTAAGCCACAAAAAAGTCTCAATAAGTTTAAGAAGATTGAAAACATGCATATCAAGCATATGTTTTGACCATAAGAGTATGATACTAGAAATTAATGACAAGAAAAAAATCTGGAATAAACACAAACATGTGGAGGCAAAACAACATGCTACTAAACAACAGAAAAAAATTGGTCAATAAGGAAATTAGAGAAGAAATCTAAAAATACATGGATATAAATGAAAATTAAAATGCAATCATCCAGGGGTGCCTGGGTGGTTCAGTTGATTAAGCATCAAACTTTGGCTCAGGTCATGATCTCATTGCTCGTGGGTTCAAACCCTGAGTTGGGCTCTGTGCTGACAGCTCAGAGCCTGAAGCCTACTTTAAATTCGGTGTTTCCTTCTCTCCCTCTCTCTCTGCCCCTTCCCCACTCATGCTCGCTCGCTCTCTCTCTCTCTCAAAAATAGACATTAAAAAAATTAAAAACATTAAAAAAAAAAGAAAAGAAAATACAATGATCCAAAATCTTTGGGATGTAACAAAAGCCATTCTAAGAGGGAATTTTAGACCAATAGAGGCATACCTCTAGAAACAGGAAAAATCTCAATCTAAAGCTATACCACAGGAGCTAGAAAATGAGGAACAAAGTCCAAGACTGGTAGAAGGAAGGAAATAATAAAGATTAGAGTAGAAATACATGAAAAAGAGAAAAAAACAGAAAAGATCAATGAAACCAGGAACTGCTTCTCTGAAAAGATAAAAAGAATTAAGATGACTATAGCCAAAGTCATCAAGAGGAAACATAGCGGATTCAAAATCAGAAATGGAAGAGAAATTAACAATTGACACCAGGTAAATACAAAGGACCATTAGAGAGTATTATGAAAAGCTATATGCTGACAAATTAGCCTAGAAGAAATGGATAATTCCTAGAAATATATAACCCTCCAAAACGAATTAGGAATAAATAGAAAATTTGAACACAACTATTACTAGCAATGATATTGAATCAGGAATCCCCACATTCCCAAACTACCCTCAAATGAAATTGCAGGCCCAGATGACTTTACATGTGAATTCTACCAAAAATTTCAGAGTAAGTTAATACCTATTCTTCTCCAACTATTTGAAAAAATAGAAGGGGAAGAGAGACTTCTTAACTCACCATGCAAGACTGGCATTAGCCTGATAACAAAAACAGACAAAGATACTGACAACAACAACAACAACAAATGTCAATAGCTCTGATTTCAGAGTTGCAAAAATGCTCAACAAAATATTAGCAATACACGGATAATGTCACTCACGATGATTATTTCTTCCAGCAATGCAAGGGTGGTTTAGTAGTTGCAAATCTATCACTGTGATATGTAACATTAACAAGAGGAAGGATAAAAATTATGTGATTGTCTCAACAGATGCAGAAAAGAGCTTTTGACGAAATAAAACATCCATTCATGATAAAAACTCTCAACAAAACGGGTTTTGAGGGAACATACCTCAACATAATAAAGGCCATATGTGAAAAACCCACAGTAGACATCATACTCAACAGTAAAAACCTGAAAGATTTTCCTGTAACATCAAAACAAGTCAAGAATGTCCACTCTGCCCAGTTTTATTCAACATAAAAGTACTGGAAATCCTAGCCACAGCAGTGAAATAAGAATAAGAAAGAAAAGGCATCCAAATTGGGAAGGAAGAAGTAAAATGTCACCATGTGCTGACTGCATGATATGATAGAAAACCCTAAAGACTCCACCAAAAAAACCCTGTTAGAATTAATAAATAAATTCAGTAAAGTTGTAGGACACAAAATTAATATTCAGAAATGTGTTGCATTTCTATACACTAACAACAAAGTAGCAGAGTGAGAAATTTAAAAAGCAATCCCAATTCAAAAAGAAGAAAATACTTTGGAATAAATTTAACCAAGCAAGTGAAAAATGTGTACTCTGAAAGCTGTAAGTTACTGATGAAAGAAACTGAAGACGACACAAGCAAATAGAAAGATACTCCAGACTTATTAACTGAAAAAATTAATATTGTTATAATGTCCACAGTACCCAAGGCAAACTACAGGTTCAAATACCTATAGTTGGTATTTTGCTTCCCTCTCAAAATACCAACAGCATGTTGCAGAAACAACAAATAACAACATTTGTGTGGAACCACAGAAGACTCTGAATAGCCAAAGCAATCTTGAGAAAGAACAGCAATGAAGGAGGTATCAGGCTCCCTGATTTGAAACTACATTACCAAACTACAGTCGCCAAAACAGTATGGTATTAGCGTTAAAAATAGACACACAGATCAGCAGAATAGTCATGAAACAAACCCCCATATATATGATCAATCAGTTTATGACAAGCATATACAGTGGGGAAAGGACTGTATCTTCAATCTATGGTGCTGGGAAACCTGGACAGGTGCATGCTGAAGAATGAAGTAGACCACCATCTTACCTCACAAAAGCGAACTCAAAATGGATTTAACAATTGAATGTGAGACATGAAGACATAAAATTCTTAAAACATAGCTGGTAAAGCTCCTTGACGTCAGTCTTGGAGATGATTTTTTGGATTTGCCAGCAAAAGCAAAGATAGCTAAAGCAAAAATAAACAAGTGAGACTATATCTACCTAAAAATTCTGCACAGCAAATAACCAAATACAAAACTCACTGAATAGGAGAAAATATTTACAAATTAAATTTTAGATAAGGGATTAATATACAAATATATAAATAACTCATGTAACTGAATGGCAAAAAAAAAATCTGATTTAAAAGGAGACAGAGAATCTGACTAGACATTTTTCTAAAGAAGACAAATGGCCAACAAGAATATGAAAAAAAAATCAAGATCACAATCATCAGGGAAATATAAATCAAAACTACAAGGAGATATCACCTCACACCTGTTTTGAATGGTTATTACCAACAGGACAAGAAATTACAAATATTGGTAAAGATGTAGAGATAAGGGAACCGTGTGTACTCATAATGGGAATATAAATTGGAGCAGCCACTATAGAAAACAATACGAAGGCTCCTCAAAAAATTAAAAATAGAACAATCACATGATACAGCAATTCCATTTCTGGGTATTAATCCCCCCTCCCCGATATATGTATTACCATGTTTATTGCAGCATTATATGCAACAGCCAATATATGGAAACCACTTAAGTGTCCATTGATGGATGAATGGATAAAGAAAATGGATGTCTATACACAACAAAATATAGTACAACCTTGGAACTTATTCCCTGAGTGTTCCACAAGACAAGCAAACATTTCTAACAAATTTTAACTTGATAAATGAGTGATGTCTTGTAATACGAATAGTACATGACGATGAATGTCAAATGATCACAACTGAGCCAATGGTTTTTGAAATTTGCTTTGATGTACAAGTGCCTTGGATGACAAGCATGTGTCTGGAACAGATTAAGCTCACAAACCAAGGTTTTACTGTATTATTCAACCTTAAAAAACAATGAGATTTTGCCATTTTTGACAACATAGATGGACTTTGAGGGTATTGAGTGAAATATTCTTTATTCCTAACTTCCCACCACTTCCCTCTCCTGTGTCCGTGCCCTTCCATTACATTCCAGCTCTGTCGAAGAGCCAGAACCTTTCCACAGGGAGAAGACAGAAAATGGGGCCAAATAGACCCCGTGGATATCCACCTCATGTTCACAGTGGGGAACCATGTGCCTTTCTCCCCTCAGAAGCTTGTTTTCAGTATTGCTTTCATTGACACATGTTTATGAGTGTCCCCAACACTAAGCACTGAGGTAGGTGACAGATGCACAGGGATGTATCATTATTTCAGGGTTAGAAATCTAAATATGCCAGCCATAGGGGTTCTTGTGCCAACAAACCTATAAATTGCCTTTCAAGAAGCTTTGCAAGCATTTCAGAAAGTCTGATACTTTATGCACAGTCTACAGGTTTTTGTTTTTGTTTTTGTTTTAAACTCAAAAGTTCATGGATCTAAATTGCCTGGGATATATCTCAGGGACCCAGTGGAGAGTTTTTTATTAAACTTTTAAATGTATATTCTCCACATCAGGAAGAGCAGCATTGGTAGGTTTCTTAGGCACAGAGAAAACTCAAGGCAGTGTGTAATTATGCAGGCATGGTGTGCACGTGGGGCTGGTTCAGGGCGACCCCCTGGAGGTAACTTCCTCCATTTGGCCAGAGGAATATTTCTCAAGGGAGCAATCACCCTGTGGGATATAAAATTAGAAAAGAGTTTTGTTTGTTTTCATTTCTTTTTGCTTGCTTAACATTCTCGATGAAAACAGTGGAAGACAACGTCAATGTTGCAACACCAATGGGGTCAGAAAATGAAGCATGAGTTTGGCTTGTATATTCTTCATGTATTAACTAAATTTTTAGTTACCCTGTATCTGGAAGGAGAAGGGCAATGTTTCCATGATGCTGTGAAAGCCTCCCAGAACATTCCATCCCTTTGACAAGAAAGTAATATTATAATACAGGAGAAAACACACCAAGGGATGCAGAGAAACACTTCATATATTACGATCTACATAATGTGTGCTCCGTCTGTATTCTTGCTGGTTGTTAGATGTCTTAGTGGGCCTTCAACCCCTATTGTAGATATTTGATCATATGGCATTTGTAAAATTGTGCAATAAAATAAGCTCTGTGAATGACAACATGGTTTTAAAGATTTCAGCCCTTGTAAGGAGTCTTCTGGGCTTGTCCATAAATACAGGTATCTCCCTAGGATCACCCCATTAAGCAACTGGGCTGGATCCCAGTGGGCCATGCACAGGTTGCTCGAAATGATAACGACAGAAACACCTTCTTACGACTTTACAGCTATTTTTCTTACGGTGTATTTTATCACATGTTGCCTTTACTTATGAATTTTCATTTCACTCATGGAGCATAATTACCAAGACAAATCATTTTTCTCTCCTCGGAATCAGGGAAAATCAATATACTAAGTGGCATCTCATAAGGGATTTAGCAAATGATATTCTTCAAAACTTAAAAAAGATATTAGAGTTTCAAAATGCAATGCCCAGTCTCCCTGATCTTTCTACCACCTAAAACTATCGTGTGAGTATCTAACACGCATCAGGTGCGACGTTAGAGATTCATGTATATTAGTGAGGAATAAATTTTCCAAATCTGGGGCAATTTTGAATTGTGCCCTTAGAGACTTAAATTGGTGTGAACTACCAAGAAAATATACAGAATGACATTTAGCCATGCCACTTAGGGACGTATTTGTAGATTTGAAGGATTTCATTATTGACAAAGCAAACAAAGAAAAAAGATTTTAAATTTTTTACTTACATAGTCATTTAGATACTAATATATGAAATTGTTTAATCACCTAAAACCAAAAGATTATGATAAAAGTTGACAGAAAAACTGTGAGAAACTGTTAGACTATCACTTACTATTCTTACAGGATGAGGGTTACCCTGTAATGATAACATGGTAATAAAATGAGAAAAACTTAAACCAAATATTTGTACACGGCACCGATTACAGAATCCTCACGCCAGATCCTCACGGGTAAGGAAGCAATAATGTGACCCTTCAGTCCTGTTCAGATGATTCAAACCCTTCCCAGAATGTGTTCAATTCTTGTGAAATATTTAAATTGTATTATAATTCTCACTTGACCCAAGAGGAAAGGAGAATTCAGAATCCAAGCAACACTGAACATCAACAAATCCAAAACCTACAAAGACTCTGTGGATTGACTGATGGCACAGAACATTTCTTCTCACCCACAGGAGAATATTCTTCCTTTGTTAGTACAACACGGTATTCTGTCTGCCTCTCCGTTCTGCACATCCAGTCAATGCTGCTACACCTCCTCCGTGTATCTGTTCACTTTATGTTGCCTGAATGAACAACTGTAAATCGGATTGTTTGGCATCTATGAGGGTTTTCTTCCCCGCATAAAGACCTTGCACTCCACATCTGGTCACGGTTAGATCCTTCTATTGTGAAATCACCACACCTGTTCAACCGAGAAGTGCTTTGTTCCCGTGGCGTGGCCGGGAGGGGTGGGGGTTCCACGGGCAGCCTCTAGTGGCACAGACGGGTCACGGGTACTGTGCTGTCATCCAACAGATGTGGAGTCAAGCTGTCGCTTCATCACCGCGTGGGGTGAGAATATTCATGCCCCGCACGTCCCCGTCCTGTTGGTAACATGAAGGTCAGAGAATGCACTGACATCGATAATAGTGGGCTAACTGCCTAGAGAAGTATAAGAAGCACGGTTTCACACCACAGAGAGTGGGAGGAAAATCCATGATATGGAGACATGGGGGAGTTGGTGAATTTATGCAAATAGGGGTGAACGGAATTTCACCTCAAAGTGAAGGGATTGGCTCGAAGGAGGAGCACGCTCAACGAACTGCAGTTACAGCTGGGGCACAGTGGAATGTGCAGGTAGTGGTGTGGGTGCTGTGCTGGGGCCCTGCAAACGCTCTTCTTTTTTTTTATGCTATTATGCACTTTATTGTTTTTTTTATATGAAATTTATTGTCAAACTGGTTTCCATACAACACCCAGTGCTCTTCTGATTGGAGAAAAGGCTTACGGCACTCTAAGTGGCTGACATCTGGATTACAACCATATCTGCAATTATTTAGATACTGAAAGCAAGGAGTTTCCTTCCACAGATTACATGCTCTGATGAAACAGGAATGATCTCCCTGACTGGGTGTATGTCGGTGTGCTCAGGATTTTAAACACTATGCTGTTTTAATGACCATTTAATAAACGAACACATGAATAAATGAATGGAAAAAGGGCCACGTCAGCGGCTTCCACCCAGCTAAACCAATGAAATATGTTTTTGAGAGAATGTTTGGTGTTCATCTAGTAACATATTCGGTAATATCTTGACATCCTGTACTCTGTGGATTCTTAATTAGCTTGAAAATAGCTCACTAATTCTCACTGCCAAACTTAACAAAAATGTCTCTTCATTTTAATTGTGTTTTGCAAATATTTGGGGTTTACGTTTTAAGATTAGAAAGTTTTCTACCTTAAAATATAAAATAAATTCTATAATATTTTAATTGAAATGCATTAAAATATACAGAGTAAAAAAAGAATAAGATTTAACTTTAACATGTAATGAATTGTTTCATGTAAGGGGTGCCTGTGTGGCTCAGTCAGTGAAGCATCTGACTTTGGCTCGGTTCATGATCTCATAGATTGTGAGTTCGAGACCCACATCAGTCTCGCTGCTGTCAGCACAGGGTCTGCTTCAGATCCTCTGTCCCCCTCTCTCTGCCCCTCCCCTACTCTTCTTTCTCTCTCTAACCATTAAAAAAAAAAGAAAAATATTAAAGCTATATGTATGTATAATATATATTTTGTATCTGTGTGTGTATATATGTATGTATATATGTACACATGTATATACATGTTTGTACATATTATTATAGGTATTCTTCCCAGACCAAATGCAATAATGTTAAGATGGCAAAATAAAAATTATATGCATATAACAATAGTTTACTGTATATACAGCAACCTACATCAGACTAAAACACTATTTTGAAGAAAATTCTATATGAAAGTTCTGCTTTTAAACAAAATTAAATAGAATCTTACAGTGTTAGCTTAAGGAATAAAAGTAAAGGTGTCATTTTATTCCTGGAAGAATTTCTAAACTCCCTCCAGCCTTAATTTTCTCCCTCTTAGAAGTTTGTTGAATTTAAAAGGTATTTAGTCAGACAGAATTACTTGAACATTAACAGACTATACAAAGAACCTTCATGCTTTGCATAAATTATTCTCATTAATAGCACTGCATGGGGTGCTGGCTTGAATAACTTTGTTGTCAACAGGAAAAAGAAACTGCTCTCAGAAAAGAAGTTGTGCATAAAATTTACAGAAGAGGGTGACAACTAATTTTCGACTTAACAAGTAAACATTAAAGTCATTTTTTAAGAAGACTATATAAACCAGAGTAATTTACTAAATTATACTTTTTGCTAATATTCCCTCTTTGAAACTTAGAGCTCACATACCAACATTTCTAAAGCAAACTGGTGACTTTAGGGAAAATTCCACAGTCACTAAACAATAAGCCTTACCATGACTTATGTGACTATTTGCACAATTTATATGCATTTGCTTTCATTTCAATATATTATTTAGAGTCGTTTCTCTGTTCTGACTCAGGCCTTGTGAGTCAGTAGAATTGACTGACTGAGAACCTGTTGTTTTAATTCACCGTCTTTGCTCTGGCGCTCCTGCTGGGATAGAAAGGAAGGAGCCCCGCCAAGAAATGAACTCTTCCACATTAATTCCTGCGTCCACTCAAGCTCCAGATATAATTTCTGAGTCAGTTGCAAGGAAAATATTATTTAAATGTATCTATAAAAGTGGAGACTTCACTGTATTTTTTATTTAAAATGGAGTATATTTTTAAACGCAGACGTTTTAGAAATCTGTTTTAATGCACTTGCAAAATATCCTGGGTCTTTCAGAGAAGACTCTCATACATAACAATTATCTGTTGAGAATCAGTTAAGATCACAAATTGGTCATATATATTTCCTCACTAGTAGCATTTCTTTAAAAAAATTAATGTTTATTTATTTTTGAGAGAGAAAGAGACAGAGCATGAGTTGGGGAGGGGCAGAGAGAGAGGGAGACACAGAATCCGAAGCAGGCTCCAGTCCCTGAGCTGTCAGCACAGAGCCCGACGTGGGGCTCGAACTCACAGACCACGAGATCATGACCTGAGCCGAAGTCGGACGCTCAACCAAGTGAGCCCCCCAGGCGTCCCACTAGTAGCATTTCTAATTTCCAAACAAGTATGATTATACATTATCCATGCTTTTAATAAAGTAAACAATCATATACATGTACACATGCAAATATCTTTTCACTTTTCTTTTTCTAAAGTGTGTTGATTTTGAGAGAGAACGAGAATCCCGAGTAGTCTCCTCACTGTCAGTGCAGAGCCCGACACATAGCTCAAACTCATGAACCATGAGATCATGACCTGATCCAAAATCAAAAGTCAGATGCTTAACCCCCTGAGCCACTCTGGCGCCCCTCACTTTGCTTTTGACATGTAATTTGTGCCAAGTCCTTGTGGACTCTCTAGGACATTTTTCTCATTTTATTAAATTGAGTTTAAAATTTCTACCTAATATTTAGGGCATAAAATTAAGTGAAATGAAATACATAAATTTTGTTTTTCAACAAATATTATATTCTTATATTTCATTTAGTTTTATATTTATGTTGCTTTATTTTATGTGTGCGTGTATATACACATATTTAAGAGTCCCCAACAAAAGGCCATGAGAAGAGGGAGGCAGGAGTGGAGTCTAGGGGCGCTGGACATGAATATAAAAGATTAGGCTTTAGAATGAGCCATGGATTTGCTCCACCATAGCCGTGGTTGCTATGATCTAAGCATCTGTCTCCTTATTCTAAAATGAAGATAACGTTCTTTGGTAGGGAAATAAGGTTATGTTTTTAAAAGGTTTTGTAAACAAGTTTAATATACGTATATTACCACATAGAAATGGTTTTTATGATGGCACTGGAAGAACAGTAGAATGTTCCTGGTAGAATTCTCACTAATTCTAATTTAATTAAAGGATATAAGAAAGAAAGACTGACAAGTCGCAGCTGGCTACACACCTACTAGAATGGTCAAAATCCAGACCAGTGACAACACGCCGTGTTGGTGAGTTTGGAGAGTAACGACTGTCATTCACTGCTGGTGGGAATGCAAAATGGCACATCCGCTTTGGAAGGTGGTTTTGTGGTTCCTTACAAAATGAAATATGTTCTTCCATGTGATCCAGAAGTTGTGCTCCCTAGTGTTTGCCCAAAGGACTTGAAAACTTAGGTCAACACAAAAACCTGCACATGGATGTTGACAGCAGCCTTACTCATAACTGCCAAAACGTGGAAGCAACCAAGATGCCTTCGAGTAGATGATGGATAGGCACACTGTGCTCCCTCCAGACATGGAATATTACTCAACTCCGAGATGAAATGGGCCATCAAGCCATAAAAATGCACAGAAGAAAACTTAAATGCATATAACTAAGTGAAAGAAACCAGTCTGAAAAGGCTGCATATTGTAGAATTCCAACTACATGACATTCTGAAAAAGGCTAACCTGTGGAGACAGTGAGATCCATGGCTGCCAGGGGTGGGGGAAGGGAGGGATCGATAGGGAAAGCGGGGAGGCTTTAAGGGAAGTGAAAATACTCTATTACAATGGTTGATTCATGCCATCATACATGTCCAAACTTAGAAAATGGACAGTACGAAGAAGTAGCTCTAATGTAAAGTATGGACTTTCAGTGATAGTGATGTGTTAATGTAGGTTCATCAACTGTAACAAATGAACCACTATAATGAGGGATGTTCAATGGTGGGGAGCCTGTGCATATGTGAAGGCAGATGGGAATCCTTGGGGAATCCTTGTATCTTTCTATCAATTTTGATGTGAAACTAAAACTGCACTAATTATTTTTGAGTAAGTTTGTGCACTTTGGCTGAATCCTAGAGCCCAGAAGAATAGGTCATGGAATAGAGAGCTTCTAATCCCAGGCCTTAGAGTTAATTGTTATTACTTTTAGAAGAAATCAGTAGCTATTAAAGTCTTTTTTTTTTTTTTTTTTTTTTTCAACTTTTATTTATTTTTGGGACAGAGAGAGACAGAGCATGAACGGGGGAGGGGCAGAGAGAGAGGGAGACACAGAATCGGAAACAGGCTCCAGGCTCTGAGCCATCAGCCCAGGGCCTGACGCGGGGCTCGAACTCCCGGACCGCGAGATCGTGACCTGGCTGAAGTCGGACGCTTAACCGACTGCGCCACCCAGGCGCCCCTTAAAGTCTTTTAAGAAGGCATAACTTAGGAAAAAATAAAATTGTAAAATGAAGAGTGGAATCAAGTTTAGGCAGAGGGAAACACTGATTAGAGAATTACTGTAGACTAAAAATAAAGAAGGTCTATGTGTAATGAGAAGGGCCTAGACATGTACCATTTATTGAAGAGTCACCAAGGCACTTTACCTACATTATCTCGGTTACAAGGATGGCAAAAGAGGGGCGCCTGGGTGACTCGGTCGGGTGAGTGTCCGACCCTTGATCTCGGCTCAGGTCAGGATCTCATGGTTTGCGAGATCAAGCTCCGCTCAGGATTCTCTTTCTCCCTCTCTCTCTGCCCTTCCCCTGTTCTGTCTTTCAAAATAAATAAATAAACTTAAAAAAAAAAAAAACTCATGGCAAAAGAGAAGAGGTCTAAGACCTGACAGTACAAAATATGCCAGATTCCCAGCTCACGGGCTAAATTAGTTCCATTCCATATGTAATCAATAATGTACAGGTACACACAGATGCAGGCAAGCTGAAATTATGAGTAACAAAGAAAAGAGAAAGAAAATCAGTCTTTGTTGTTCATTTTCTCAAAATTATACACAACCAAGTATTGAAATGTTGGGACAATTTAGATTCTTTTTTTTTTTTTTTTTTCCTCCTCATTTCTGCTATTGGTGTACTAGAGAAATAGAAGACCTGGTTCCAGGGGAAAAATAATGGCTTTGGTTATTTTCAGGTTTATTTTATTGATTTCTCTCCTGTAAACACTGGCTTGCAGTTTTTGGCATGTACTACTCAAATTCATTATTTTTTCAATTAGCCTACAAGGTCCTTGAGGGCAAAGACCATGTGTTGTGTTTCTCGGTATCTACTCCCACGGTTTATACAGTGCCTGGCACCTGGAAGGCTGTGTCCACAGACAGACAGACAGACAGACACACACACACACCATCTGACTCGCAGGTCTGTGGATGGATCTCAAGAAATAACGCATCATCTCTGTGAATCAAGTATACTACAGACATACTGTTTTCAGTTCCATCTTGCTACATACAACATAGCCGATGTGTCAAGTTTTCAGCTCGAAATGAGTGCCAGTGAACTGAACGAAGAGACTGGTAATGAAGAGACTGAATGAAGAGACAGTATGATGATATAAAGTAATCCAGAGATCATTCAAGTCCTTCATTTAATTCTGAAGAGTTGAGGATAAATCTGACACGACAGAGACATACAGTGAACTGAGGAGAGCTTCTCAAAGGCAGCTTTAGACTCTGTAATCAAAGCATCAAAGTCAGATGCCGGTAGGTCATTATGAAAGGGCAAGGAGGCGATGATTTTCACAGAGGAATAGAACATAATTTTGTCTATTTGCATTTTCCTACTCTACAAAACTACTACGTTCCCCTGGTTCAACTTTGAACACGAGTCTCTGTGTTGCTTTGGGCTTTTCTACTTCAGATATTTTCCTATTCTGAGTCGGGTCTTCTAGTTGTTTCCCCCTGCACGTCTCTTGTCTTTGATCCTCTGCTTCTACAGAGTGGAGACGACCAGGCATCATCTCCATTTAGACCCTGAACCTGGAACAACAGCCTGACGGCTTCCTTGTTCTCAAGGTGGGCTCTCAGGCAACCTGCCATTACTGGATGGTGTCCACTTCCCCAGGCCAGCTCTGCCTGCTTACAGGAAGGGACACAAGGAACGTTGTCAAGATAGATGTGTTGCTGACTTGGGCAGAGAATCAGCAAAGGAGATGGAAATAAGGGATGTGTGTGCGAGCTCAGCAGATGTCAGCGCTGCGTTTAGAATTCAACGTTTTCCACTACCACAAGTTCCTTTCCCATGTGCCCTCACCTGTTCTCTCTCTCTGCTTCTAGCCTACTTGCGTTCTGTGCCAATAGGTAAAGGGTTATTCCAAAGGGAGGTGAACGTGGGAGGGTAAGTAAAAGGTGAACCCAACAAAGACCAGGAAGGGAGAGTAGCACTTAGTATTCTATATGAGATATTACTTTTTACATGAATATTATCTGTTTAGGCACATATCCTGATAGGGATGGAAAACAATTTATTATTATGAAAGCATTCCATGTTATTGACTAAGAATCTACCAGAAAAATCTTTTGTAATTTATTTTATCCCCCAGGTACAGGAGTATAAGTGTTGCCTGGACAGGGGCTATAATTCCGTGGATGCTGTAAGAGGCCAATCCCAGCCCCCAGTCAGTGGAAACTTACGGATGCTTAGAATCTTCCTTCACCTATCAGCATTAGGACACACCCATTAGCCACCAGAATGCTTTTTTTGTTTGTTTGTTTTTTACTGTAAGAATCTTTTTAGTTAAATGCCTCTTGCACATACAACATACTTAATGAACCAGCATAATCCTAAGGCCATTTCTCAGACAGTAAGAATATTTTAACAATTTATAGAGGAAATAGGTCAGAACATTTGCTAAAGAAGATGTCTTTCCCTTCACAGAACACAAAATAATGTTTTTACTACCTTAATTGCTACCTTCTGTGTATACAAACTCAAAGAAAGAAGTGCTCAGTTAGTGTTAGCCATTGTGTTTGCTCTAATTACAAGATCTAGGGTCTAATAGGTCCATAGCATTTATACAGCTTCAACAACAGAAGGGGGAGGCCAGGGGGTAAGGGTCGGAATTACAGGGAAACAGAAACAGTATGGCACTGTTCCAATATGTGCCAATATTTGGCTATTAATTATGTTTCATAACACAAGTATATTTCAAGTAAGACTCATATAATTCCTATTTAAGCAACTTTCATTATAAATATATATTGCATAATGTTCTACTTCAAAATTTTCAGGGCCTGAAACCTATCATTCCTCTTTATTCAAAACCCAATGTAGAAATGCAATATTAAAAAATAATAATAACTGCACAGCAAAGGAAAGCAAATGAAAAGTCACCTGTGACATGGGAGGAAATATTTACATGCCACAGCTGTAATACAGGGTTAACAGCCAAAATATGCAACGTGTACAACTCAACAGAAAAATGAGAAGTGGCCCAATTTAGAAATGGGCAAAAGTCCTGAATAGACATTTTCCCAAAGAAGACATCCAATTGGCCAACAGGTACATGAAAGGTACTCAATGTCTCTAATCATCAGGGAAATGCAAACCTAAATCACAATGATATATTACCTCACACCTGTGAGAATGTCAGTTATCAAAAAGACAAAATGACAAAAAAACAAATGTTGGCAAGGATGTGAGGGAAAGGGAACCCTTGCGCACTGTTGGTGGGAATGTAAAGTGATGCAGCTGCTCTGGAAAACAGTATGGAGGTTCCTCAAGAAAATAAAAATACAGCTACCATATGATCCAGCAATTGCATTTCTGGATATTTATCCAAAGGAAACAAGTCATTATCTTGGAGAGCTATCTGCACTCGGATATTCACCACCGCGTTAGTCCCACCGCCAAGGTTGGGAAACAACCTAAGTGTCCATCAATGCAGGAATGGATAAAGAATAAGGGCATCCGGGTGGCTCAGTCAGTTAAGCATTAACTCTTGGTTTGGGCTCAGGTCATGATCTCACAGTTTGTGAGTTCAAGCCCCGC
This sequence comes from Puma concolor, assembly GCF_028749965.1. Taxonomy (NCBI): domain Eukaryota; kingdom Metazoa; phylum Chordata; class Mammalia; order Carnivora; family Felidae; genus Puma; species Puma concolor. Next base: position 3,661,522 of record NC_141670.1, read on the forward strand.
GTCAGGCTCCTCACTGACAGCATGGAGCCTGATTGGGATTCTTTCTCTCCCTCTCTTTCTGCCCCTCCCTCACTTGCTCTGTATCTCTCTCAAAATAAATTAAAAAAATTTTAAAAACTGTAAGAATGTGTGATACACACACAATAGAATATTATTCAGTTATAAAGAAGGATATGAGGCCATTTATGACAACATAGAGGAACCTGGGTGCATTATATAAGTTAAATAAGCCAAAGATAAATAAGAAATGTATCACTTTTATGTAGAATAAAAAAAAAAAGTCAAATTCACAGAAACAGAATAGTATAGTGGTTGCCAGGGGCTTGGGGGCAGGTGAACTAGGGAGAGGTTGGCAAAGGGGTACAAAGTTTTAGTTATAAGGTGAATAAGGTTTGACAATCTAATGTATTAACACAGTGACTCTAGTTGAGAAGAGTGAATTGTATATTTGAAATATGCTAGGAGCGTCAGCAGCCAGTCATTCTTACCAAAACTAAACAAATAAATAAACAAGATGATGAAATGCATTACTGGTGCCTTTCTTTCCATAATATATATTACAATGTGTGTGTGTGTGTGTGTGTGTGTGTGTGTGTGTGTGTGTGTGTTTTAAGTAGGTAAACGCTCAATGGGGGCTTGAACTCACAACCCTGAGATCAAGAGTTGCATGCTCTACTGAATGAGCCAGCCAGGCACCCTGGCAATGTCATTTATCAAGTACACATCCATAGGGCTGAAAAATAGTAATAAAAATGGAGAAGATTGGGCTGAATATGGTGAGCTGGAAGTAAAGCCCATCTTCCCAGGGCCATGCTTCCTCACCTCGCCTCCCGTTGGACCTGCCCACAATTCACAGAACCTGAAAACCACTCATGTCAGCTACAGCTCACACCGTCTTCTTCACATAACGAGACTGCTGGTAATGGTAACGAGTGGTGTCCAAGACGCTATCCTATAAGCTAGTGGTTTTTTTCCTTTTTCTTTTCATCCTTCTTAAAGGTATTTAATCCAGGGAAATCTCTACAAATTGGGAATGGCAGGACTCATCCCACTGAAGTGTGGTAGAACTTCAATAAAATGGTGCATTTGAAACTATGCAGTGCCCAGGGAAGAAAAAATGAACACTTCCACTATGGATGTAGTGATTACTATGGGTGTAGTAATTACCCAGTTCATGGAAGTACTCAGTGACTGAGAACTGTATATAATTCTCTACTTAATGGAGATATATACATGAACATTTATGTAAATATATACATATATACAATGATATGTTTATATATATAATTTATTAGACTATATTAACTATATATTTGCTAGTGTGTATTTGTGTATATATGTATGTATATATATGTATGTATGTATATATGTATATCCATATGTACATATACATATATACACACATACAGATATACATTTTATTTATTATATATTTATTTATTTATTTATTTACATACAGTCACAAGACAACTATTTCCACTTCAGTAAAATGGTAGCATTTTCACAGAAAAAAATCCCAGGGAACTTAAAAAAAATCTGTATATTTCTCCATAAAAGCATTGTTAATATTACTGCATACTGTGATGAGCATACTAACTTAGGAATGACTCCCAAACACAGAGCATGTTTAGCAAACATGCTAAAGCAGACACTCCCTTTGGTGCTTCCAAACGGATTTTGCTGCCTGAGTCCACAAATGCTCTGCCTATTCTCCTTTAAGAGGATTTTCCTGGGCTTTGGATCCAATAGCAATGGTGTGGCATAGAGGAAACAAAATAAGCGAAAATTCTTTGATTTGTGCAAAGCAGTCACAATAGTAAACATGACAGTAACCGAGGCAATGGAAAACGAAATCCTAACTTTCTCTGACTTGGTCCGTTCCCATCCAGAAAGAAAAAGGTTAAAATTGGCTTCCAAGCCGTCACAGTAATCTTGTATTTCACCCCCAAGTAATGGTGATGGAGAGGGAGATGTCTTTTTTTATTGTGATAAATTTGGAAAATCCACACAGAAAAAGACAAACTCAAGCAGGGTGCACAGAAGCCCAGAGTGGGGGCATGCACGTGGGTGGAGGCTGTGTGTGGGCCACACCCGTGAATCCTGTGTGTCACCCATCTCCACAGTTCCCATGATCATAGAGACACAACGTGAATGAGCTGCCTCTACAGCAATTAGGAAATAAATCATAACAAATTGGGAAGGGAGGTCACTGCAGACTAAGGAAGTCGCTGCTGCCGAAGAATCAGGCAAAACTCTGAAATCCCAGATTAATTCCCAATCCTTACTGTTGGGTGGGGTTAGCTCCAGGAAGAAGGTAATCAGAAGTCGGGAGCTGGGTGACAGCAGGAAACCCTGTCGCTGAATATTTTCTCCATGACGTTTACCCCTCACTGTTTTAGCGCCCCTGTTTTAGAGATTGAGGTTTGGGTCAAGTACCCTCTTGCTGGGGTTCTCTTCCAATGTGTAAACATCACAAGGAAAAGGAGCATATGCACAGGGAAATAATTTCTTAGAAGCTTTCTCTGTGCAAGAACACGAGTCTCCAGGAGGCTTGGCATTATCCCCCGGGTGGAAGGATAAGGGAGAAGCCCAGAAGCAGGGACATACATGTGGATCGTCTGGAGGCAATAACAGGGCCAAGCAGACACTCAGTTTAAATAGCTGTCAAAAAGTGGGGGACCACCTCAAGCCATCATTGGCTCAACAGTTGCATGCCCTGTCCACATACCCGGTGGTTTTGCAGCCCCAAGCTGGTCTGAGGGTCTCCCAACACGCAGCTCAGAGGCCAGGGGAAACAGAGGGCTGATACTGCCAATCCTAGGTCATGGGGCAAACAGAAGAGACCAGAAAGTTCCCGACAGCCCCGCAAACTTGGACCCTCCCCATCGGGAGAAGATGCAACTTGCTACACTCTTACTCCATCATTATCCTTTAAAGAATTGACTTAAATCATTTAAATAAGTCCTCTAAATCTTTCCTAATTTTTATTTTTATTTATTTTCTCTCCTGGTTTTTCCATTTGATGAGCGTTGGTTGTTTTCTCATCGCACATCTGTTGGAAGTTTCCGAAAGGCAAGATGTCGATTTTCTGTTTCATGTTTTCCCTGCCATCCATTGCACGTAACAATGCTCTGGGTGCAGGATGGTTGCTGCAGACCATGAAGCGAGACACTCAACCAAGAGGGGTCTCCATTTCAGCACTGAGAGAAATGGAGTCATCTGTACGCCTTTGTTTGGCTCATGACTGTGGGTCCTAAAATATCCCTCACCTTACGATATTTTTGTTTCTTTACAAAATATAAGTTTGGGGACAAGAGCTTGTCTCTTCCTCAAATACAAAATCCTGTCTTGTACCCTGAGGACGCATGTAATGACTGAGTCTACACCGCCAGACAGGCTGCTCTGCATTCTTGTGGATTCAGTTTTGGCTGCTGGCATTGGCAGTGCTCACTACCCAGAATGGATCCAAAACATAACTGGAGGGGCGCCTGGGTGGCTCCATCGGTTAAGCGTCCAAGTCTTGATTTCAGCTTAGGTCAAGGTCTCATGGTCCGTGAGTTCGAGCCCTGCATCGGGCTCCATGCCGAGTGTGGCGCCTGCTTGGGATTCTCTCTCTCCCTCTCTCTGCCCCTCCCCTGCTTGTGTGCTCTCTCTAAATAAATAAACTCAAAAATTTGTTTTAAAAATTAAAAAAATACATTAACTATATATATATAGTTATATACAGTTAACTATATATATATAACTATATATATACTATATATAACTATATATATACTATATCTATATACTATATATATACTATATAACTTATATATAGTTAACTATATATATATAACTATATATATAGTTATTTGAAGAAATTGTAAGAACACGACCTAATATCCACATTGGAAACCGGTGATGGAATAATGGAAACTGAGCTGTGTTCCATCCTAACTTGGCCTAAGATTAAATCAACATTTAAGTAACCGCTACAGCATTTTAAAAGTCTGAAATGTTTTTAGGATGATGACATTGTGGGTATCATTGATACATCAAGCCATGAATTTGACAATAAAATAACCATATAAAGTTCCTGCAAAAGAACTATATATATTATCTTTTTAATTCACTGAAAATGAAAGATACCATCTCCCCCAGGAGAAAGGGGGATTTTGAAATGAAGTGTTCAGCTATGAGATAATTTCTGGAAAACTGTCAAATTAGGGTATAGAGATCTAGGTAATTAAAAAAAAAACTTATTATATTTAAACAATCTCCCGCAGCGTTTTTGTCATTCAGGAAAAAGGTGGTAGTCATTATCAGATTATTTGACGATGCTATTTCACATTTACTATATCATTCCTACATAGTCAGGACACTAATTACATATCCTATGTTGATGAGGTCCTGAAATTAAACTCACATTAGCACGAGAGGTCTTGAACTGTTCAAATATCCTCTGAAATAGGACTTTTTTTTTTTTGCGACCTGGGTAGTCAAATAAGACACCTGTCAAGCAGTGGGCTTTCACTTACAAAACAAATGTGCACTCAGAAGCACCTCCTACTTCAATCAGTCGAGAAGATCGATCAACGTAAAGTAGGTCCTCAATCTGGGAAATGTTCTTTGTCAAATGTAGAGGCACTGAGGTGAGGACAAGGAACCTGAACCAGCAGGAGACTTCACCAGCAGCTCCTTTGTGATAGAGCTGGGAATCTGAACCCCGGGGGATGAGGCACGTTCTGGATTTTAGTGCCACAGGGATGTGGCCGCGAGCAACACCAGTCTCTGTGCTTACTACAGGACCAGCAACAAGAAAACTCATCATCACTGGGATTAAGGACTCCAGAAATATAGTGAAGGACCCTGTGGCCAGGTTTTAGTGTTCTGCAATTGAAATGGCCCTATGGACACAGCAGATAAGCAAGATGGGGGTGTGTAGAGAAATAACCCCTCAAGCGTCATCTTCAAGGACGTGCTAGTTACCAGCACCATCGAATAATCCTCTACTGAGTTTCTCACTTAGCTGTCGGAGCGTCTAATGAAACATACATTTGTATGTCCACAACCATGCTCGGCCAGGGCAGGGGGTCCTGGTGAAATGGTGGAAGGTGGCTTTCTGTGGCATTGAACTGCGTCCTCAAAAGTGTCTCTGCAATCACGAAATGTTAAATACTCTATTTACCCTGCCTCCTGGCACGATGGAGAGAAAGGACACTGAATTTCCTGTTCGCATCTAGAGTCCCTTCAGTCTGTAGTGTGCTCACGGCCTCTGCCTGTGTTTTTATCTCGTGAGCTGTTAATTTATATTCTCCTCACCTCTGCAACAGCTCTTACAGGCTGCAGCTGCCGGTTCAGATGTGTTCTCTTTCTAGTCACATTCTCAACATACAAATGATTACTGTGCCCATTAATTTTCCGTAAGATGTTTCAAACACGTGTGTGTGTGCGCGCGCACGCACGCATGTGCAGGCTCACCTTCTTCATATGCTTTGGGATTTTACTCATCAAATTTCAACTTTAGAACTTCAGATAACCTATTTAGTAAGTCAGAACTCTAATTGGTACGAGTGAGTGTTAAATATGAGGCAGTCAAACTCAAGAAAAAATTAAAAAATTAGAATGCTACAATTCTGTGTGATTTTTTTTTTTAATTTTTAGGGTACTTGTAGTTATATTTGCTGCTATGAGCCTTAAAGGCAATCTTATTCCACTTGAACCATAAGAAAGCCGAGGCTCAGAGACCTGAAAAGGAGTTTGCTACCAGGCTCTCACTTTTGAGATCGGTTCTCACGACTAAATAAATAAATTGCTCTATTTTCTTAAATTCCATAAGAGGAATCATCAAAGGGGAGCGCAGAGATAAATGCTGAACTATTTTCTCTCACTGGTGTATGAATAGTAGAAATGTTCAGTTTGCCTGTGTACCTCCTACCTAAATTCACATAGATGTGATTTTTGTTTTTATCACTTTCTTGAGGGGGGGAAACACGTCTTTTAAATCATATTGACCTCTTTTTTTAATGTTTTGGGTTTTTGGAGTTTTTTTTTTTTTTTTTTTTTTTTTTTTAATTTTTTTTTTTTCAACTTTTTTATTTATTTTTTTTGGGACAGAGAGAGACAGAGCATGAACGGGGGAGGGGCAGAGAGAGAGGGAGACACAGAATCGGAAACAGGCTCCAGGCTCTGAGCCATCAGCCCAGAGCCCGACGCGGGGCTCGAACTCACGGACCGCGAGATCGTGACCTGGCTGAAGTCGGACGCTTAACCGACTGCGCCACCCAGGCGCCCCTAGAGCTTTTTTATTTTGTTTTTGGTATTTTTGAAAGCATTGGTTGCATAAGTTCCTACCACAACCCAAGTTTAAAATTCCAATTTTCCAATAACATCACTATTTTACAAAATTTCACTATTTGCTAAGGCTGTTTTCTACAAACAGAAAGCATGTTGGCAAGTTGTGTGATTTATGGGTATTTAATGCTACCTGAGATTTCTGTAACCCGTTTCCTTGGCTCCTTTGTCCTTTCCTTCCTGAAATGAGTTTTCATGCCTGCCATTCCTTAGAAATGCATTCCCAGAGTTAGTGATGTGAGTACACGTTGCCCACAGGGTCCCTTTGACGTTATTCATATTTATAAGATGACATTTTTTAATCTATTACTAAGCCATTTATGTAAGAGATTTCACATTTGATAGTAAAAATAGCAACTGATTATAACCAGTATTAGCATGGATATTGCCAGCAGGTTCTTTTAAATACTTCTTGTGGGAGTAAACACACAGTGCCAATTAAAACCATAAAAAATGTATGTATTCAATGTCCTAGCCAACTTTAGGAATATATGCCATGAAAAAAATCTGGGTATTTAGACATACACGTTGGTATTCATCTACCCATTAGATACAACAGCAAAGAAAAAAAAAGTCCCACCAAAATCTAAGGTAGGAAAACCAGTGATATGACCAAAATAGTGGTGATACCAACCAGTGATATCACCAAAATATTAGTGAAAAAAATAAAATAAAGTAAAAATTATTCATAATGCTTAAGTGGAAAACTCAGGTTAATCTTATTTCCTGTATTTACTGTATGCTTAACTTTTGAGTTTCCTCTTATAACTCGTCTTCTAAGCAGATCATGGAAACGTATCAGTTGATGACAAATGTTGGTTTTTATGGCAAGCCTACTTTCTCGCAAGCATGCTTTATTGGAAGATGGAAACAAATGGAAATAAAATTTGAGTAAGTGCTTATGCTTTGCTGGAAAGATACTTTGAATGAAGGACTGAACATCCAGTCACTCCCTACACAAGCTCCCGGGGGCGCGGGGGACGGGGGAGCGCGTTGAGGGCCATGTGTCCATTCTGTACCCAGCTTCTAAATGTTCCCACTTGCACCCAGGGATCTGTGTTTCCTTCAAATGGCCACCACCTACTTGGTGCTCCTTAGAATATTTTCAAAAGAACATTTAACTTTTACATATTTACCTGCTTCTGTGACCTGTCAGACCCTAATAGTGAAGCATATGCATAATACAAAAATTCTGTGAAAATATGTATTAGCTGAAGTTATCTTTTAAAAGTAGCATGCATCTTAACAAATCTTTTCCTGCATAAGTAGAAATGCATTTCTGAAAACTATAAAATTCTTCATTGTTCTAGAATTTTAAAAAAAAAGTAAGAATGGAAACGGAAAAATTCTATCACTATAGTATTGTTTTTTTCCCATTCATTCATTCATTCATTCATCAAAAAGTGACTCCAGAGTTAGAGGAGTGGCCTGGCCCCAGGATGGGTGCCAACGTCACTATGGCATTTTGTGATTTTGAATTTCATTTCTTAAATGCATCACAATATCATTGGTATTGGACACAAAGATTTGATAAGAAGTACTTTATCATTTTCCAAGGCCAATGAATATTTTAGTGATGTATTTATCTAAGCCATCCAATTTGGCATAATTTGAGAATGAGGAGCTTGTTCCCAGAAATCAGCTCTAGCCTTATACATATTTTATATCTAGTTTTCTATTTGTGTCTGTGTATTTACAGTCACACACACACACTTTACTAGCCAGAAGTCCAAATTCTTTAATAAAAACACTTAAATTAAAAATATCTACTCATTTTTCCTTGACTTTTAATTTTGACATCAAGCTTGCTCTGGGTTTCTCATTTCTCTTGTCCATCAAACATTATTTGCCTGATGAGTTGAAAGGAATAGAATCAAACATATAGATTATTTTCAGGTGGCAAAATTCAATATATATTTTATTTTCACTTGAACCAGATTTTCAAAATAGTATGTGCAAATGATAGTACACAACTACCTATTAGAATTGGGCAATAAAAAAGGAACCATTATATACTACTTACTAGTTTAGTGCTCTTATAATATTTAAATGTTTATATTCACAACCATCATACATTTGTCTTCATAATAATAACCCTTGCTTCTAATAAACGCTTATTATTTGGTGAAAGAACATTCAATGCTTAAAAAGACAGAGAATGTCCTTAAATGGGCTGGCGATTCTGTCATTCACGAACAACTATGTATGGACATAGGCAACGAGACAATTAACCTGTATTAGCAGATTTACAATGAAACGAGGGCCATATTATATCAACTGAATTAGTTTCAAAATATATCAAGTTTATTTGCTATTATAATGAAATTCTCTGGTTTAGATAGAGCAGATCCCAACCAGTATGTGTTACGAAACCAGGATTTTCTCTACCTAAAGAGTTTATGCTGGACTTATTTGTACTAATTAAAATAAGATACACATTTTAAATTTCATTTGGTAACCATAGAGCTTTCCTGAGAAATTTATTTCATAACCCTAAACCAAAGAAACAAACAAAAAACCTACTTGTTTTAATGATTTGAAAATCACCTTCATGTTTACACACCATACACATGATTGGCACATTGCCACAGTATGTCACGATTAAACACCTTAATTTATGAAAGAAGAGCCATTCGTGTGAATTACACTGCTTGGAGTCACATGTTGATTAATACAAATCAACCTAATAAGTAGACAACCAAACTCAGAAAAACAGGAGCTGAAAAAAATAATGAATTCGTCACATAGTTTCCTTGCTTCTGAAGAGAGTATTTTCAAATTCTAATGAGAGCTAACCACCCTTCACTCACGACAGACTTGTGGCACAGTGGCCTGGGTCCTGGATTTGAAGAAAGAGGATCATCCACGCGCTTGAAAAGCAAGCATTGTACTCAACATCCCAAGCCAATCTTTTAATTTGTAGAATAATGCCTTGTTCATAATTTTCACAAAGTTTAAATTCCATACGTGTGTTATACACATTTATCATAATGGCTGGAGAGTCTCTTTATAAAATGACTGGTAATTAAAAATAGGGGTGTGGTGGGCAGAGGGCAGGTAAAATTAACTAATGCACAAATGGATTGCCAATAACAGCATTTCTACCAAAGCTGTCTTACGGCCTCTACATCCAAATTCTATTCAACACTTTGACTTTCGTCCTGGTAAAACTAAACATTATCCAGATGCCCTTCTGGGGGTAGCCATGAAGGGATGCCCTGCAAATAGCTGTTGTATCCTGGACAATCACTCTCTTTAACTTCTTTATGTTTCTTAATCACTCAGCTTCTAGTCACAATGCTGTTTCTCCTAACTGAATGTTTCATGTATGCCCTCCACTGCACCACTGTTAATATCATTATATGGAAATAGCTATAGGAGAGAGAGTTGTTCCAAATTCATTTTTTCCATCTGCTATGTAGTACAATTTTCGGACGGTTTTAGATGTCTGTGGACATCCACTGGGGCGGGGGGCGGGGGGAACCCTGAGGCTCTGTGCTTTTTAGTGATATGAGCTAAATGGACATTTCTCTTTTTAACCATGAGATGGAACCCATTCACACCCCCGACAGAAATTAAATTTTAAAACACACTAATAAATCACAGTGGAAGGACTGTCACAGCATGAAGTGGGACGGAGCCTCTCCATCTGTGGCCAGCTGCTGTGATGGGTCATCCCACTGTTGGGAGGATGGCCCGCCCTTCATCACAGAGGCTGCACACTTCATGTGACTTACAAAAAGGGTTCCTGGGAGGAAAGCCCTGTGGCGTCACAGTAGTGCTTAACAGTACTGATGTAGGACATGTCTGGGACATGATTGATTTCAAGGCGTGCTTGGCACCAGCTTCATCAAATGCAAACTAAAGAAAAAGAGGAAAATCACAGCAGAGTGGCTCAAAGTATTATCTATCTTACTTTTTAAAAATCCTTGTATATTTTAATTTTAATTCTAAAACATATCACTCGTATATAGTTTGTAGTTACTGTTGTCCTTTGTTATTTAAATATCAATATAGTGTTTTCATTAGTTGCAAATGAGTGCATGTACTACCTACACAAGTTATTTGTGGCATGTTTTATCAAACATTATTTTTTTAAGTCTATTTATTTTGAGAGTGAGAGAGGGAGGGAGGGGTAGAGAGACACAAGGAGAGAGAATCCAAAGCAGGCTCCATGCTGTCAGCACAGAGCCTAATACAGGACTCAATCCCACCAAAGTTGAAATCATGACCTGAGCCACAGTCAAGAGTCAGACACTAAACCAACTGAGCCACCCAGATGCCCCTCATCAAACGTTTAAATCAAAAATTTGAGATTGAAAATGAGAGATTTATTTAATATGTACTGATAGAAATCTATAGTGCACCTGCTAGGTTGTTTTAGTTTTTTTTTTTTTTTTTTTTTTTCCTGAGACTAGTAAGACCCTAATAGAGAAAACTTATTAACTCTACAGTAGAAACTCTATAGCAATGATAAACAACCCAAGATTTTAAATAATAAATATTTTGTGTTTATGTTAATCATTTATATACTGGTTTCATGAATACTTGAAAAATATATATATATTAAATTATGAAAGACTTATCTTCTTAGGTTACTCTCACCTGTCAGAGTAAACTCATAAATTTTTCTCATACGGCCAATGCTTCTTTAATTCCTAAACCAGAAAGGTAAATATTACAATGCTGCTGAAGGTGCTTGAGTTATTTTCAAGTTGTGTATTATTCATTAGCGTGAAACACCTTCAGGAAAGTTTTTTCCCTTGTGTTTATCGATGCATGTGTTTCCAGGGTCCAGAAGAGTTACTAACATAAGACATAATAGTTAATAAGTACAGTATTTGTTAAATAATGTACAGTATTTGTTAAGTAAGTATTTGTTAAATGTACGATTGCAAGCTCTTGTCGATCGTCTCAATGTTTTCAGTTAGGAGCAATGAGAACAAAGCAGGATCTGCGTAAGTCAAAGTCACATGGGGTCAGTGTGCTCCTACAGCCTTCCTCACCAGCCTCGTCCAACATGACCATCTGCGGTCCCAGGATTTTCCGTGAGCTTATTTAATCTCTGTAAGAACCCTATGACATGGTCCCTATTCTCAGTGTTATTTTATAGATGATAGAAACAAACCCTAGCGGCTCTAGAAGCTTCCTCGAGCCTACATGCCCAGTGAGGTGCATATGTGACTTGCCCACTGTACTACACTCATTACTACACACATTCCCTGGCATCCTCTACAACTCACACCGTGGATCTGACACGCAAGAGGCACTTCTGTTAGCAGCCCATTTTAAAGGCTCAGGAAACATCTTCTCTGGCTGAGGGAGGGTGTGAAGGCATCACAGCTCCCTACAGCTACCACACTAAAGAGGCACCATTTCTAAGACACCCAAATCTCTCACCTACATAAAAGTAGATTCTCTATGCCTTACGTGTTTGCACTGAAGAAGTTTTATCATTATTAACAACATGACAATATTTTGCTAGTTTGTATATCTATTATGTTATTGTATATTGTACTTCATATTATAATTTTATACTATGTTATATATATTTATATATATGTAGATTGAAAAGTCTATGAAAGCAAGGACATCGCATGCAGCCTAGAAAAAGTAGGTAAGATTAGAATGGAATTATTTAATAAACAAACTTGGTCTAAGTAGATATTCTCCTTAGAGAGTGAGGAAACTAAAATTAATTTCAGCTACATTAAATACCTTGCCTAAGTGGTTGAACTGGGATTTGTCTGACCTCAAAGCCCTTATATGATAAGAAAACTTTCCACCATGATAAGAAAACTTTCAACGCTGACACTATTGTTTAAAACTACTTTTAGAGTCTAGCTCTATGTTTCGGCCAATTATTATTAGAAAATAATAATTGCCAAGTGTATGGATTTTGTTGCCAGTTACAGAACAGATATTAAAGCTTTGTTAATTGATTGTTTGCCCCCAATTACACAGTTTATGCACTCTGTACTGATTTCATACCAAATAATAAAGCCCCTGAAAAATGGAACATATCCCCACAAGAGACCAGTGCAAAGACTTGAAACTTCCTCCTTCCAAGGACACGGAAACACAAAAGCACAGTTTAGTCTCCAAATTGTTTGAACAGGAGATCATCATAATCAGGAGATTTATTTCTCGAGGGGGAGGAGAGCAGCTGGTAGCGACTACTGATGTCATGGCTACATACAACGAACACTTCTTGATGTTCTGTTTGAGCAATTCCTGCCACAGCTGGATGGAAACAGAGCTCTTCGATACGGATTAGTGTTCTGGAGTATCTGAAGCTGTTCATATTTCTTGCTAGTTTAGTTAATAGCAGGGTAATTATAACATCACATGGCCAATATTTTACATATTGCCCAGGCCAATCATCAGCGATTGAGTCAGAATATGTGTCTAAGTGTGAGAGTGTGAGGGTCTCTGTGTGTTTACACGGAGTGGGTTTGGGGAGAGTTATAATCCTCTTTCCCTTCATTATTTTCCCAACTAGGTGTTTATTTTGTTCCTTTCTTCCTAATTTCTACCTTACAGAAATCCTGAAATCGAATTTTGATGATTAAAACGAGCCTGCTCTCTCAAACTGCAATGAGGTCTAAATTCCTCTGAGATCACAATCAGTTAATATCCATTCCGTTTTGTAGGACACGTTATCACATTCTACCTACCAAATGAGTAATTCCCGCAAGTTGATCCAGCTACACTATGGATTCCCTGAAGACAAATTATGTCTCATTTCTTTCTGGATATCCTATTGGACCAAGCACAGCAACCTAAAATAGAATATTCAAAATATATCTTGCTGAAAAGGGAACATATAAGGGTGTGTGTGTGTGTGTGTGTGTGTGTGTGTGTGCGCGCGCGCGTGCGCGTGTGTGTGCGTGTATCTTCTTCTCTGAATCGTTTTGGATGGCTTGAACTTAAAATTACTTTGAGAGATACTTACAGATCATTTGAGATTGAATTCCACACCCTCCTATTCAGAACTTTGAAGGTTTTTATACCTCTGGGACCCAAACATACAGTCCCAAGTTAAATTTCATTTTCAAATAGCACTAAAAAAACTTTGCCACTCTTGAGAGAAATTTGGAAACTTCCCCTTTCTGCTAATGAGAGTGTGGTAAATTGCCAACTTTTTTTTTTTTTGCCATAGATGCCGGGAAATTAAAAATTAAATATTAATTTCGGTCTCCGTGATTCTATTAATCCTCATTTATAGTTAATTAATTCACTCCTCCTGGCTTTCATTTTCTATTTCATTATATTTTTCTGCATGTGTTTTGCTCAAACAAGTCACCGGAAGTAATGTGTAAACACAGGTCATGAATAAATTTAATAAACCAAAGAATGGTACCTGATCTCTGGATCCACTGCACCCACCTGATGGTGAATAAAGCACACGTGGACAGCTGAATCTTACTTGTTCATCTTATATTATAGCTTCTTCCCCCAAAAGAGGGGGTACCAGAACAAACGCCAAAGTAGGAGGCTGCAAATTTGAATGTTTTTGCCAGCGAGGTCTATCATCAAATGCCCATTCACAGGGAAGCTCCTCTCGGGACAACAAAATGAATGCAAGCTCTGCCCTCAAGAAAGGCTTCCTCTCTAGCTAAGAGACCGCTCATCTCCAGCACAACTGTTATTGTGAGTGAGACAAACCCCGTACCCTGGGTCTCCCGGGGGTCCAGAGTCCCACACAAGTGGGTAACCACAAACAGGGAAAGCTTTAGCCTCCTCATAACCTCACATTCCCCAGGAGGCCAACCGTTTCCACATTTCTCTCTCTACTTTGGTCTCTGTTTTCTAAGCACATATAATTTTTACCTCTCATTTATAAAATATTCAGCATTCGTAGATTTATCCAACTCATATTCTTTCTATTCACACTCTTGGAACCTGCCTACGAATACAAGCATTGCTGCAAGAAACCCATGAATTGTGTCTGTAATTTTAAATATTTCAGCACACTCTCAAAGGCAGCATGTAACACACACAGGAGAATTTGGCAAAGGGTTAGAAAAATATAGATCCTCCCAGGGACTAATGAATAGACTTAGTCATATTTGGGGGGAAGTAATTTGAATGAAAAGTCATCTGCAACACTCCCCCCCTTGGCTGTGGTATTGAAATTACTCTTGCCCAGCTGGTCTCTAATTATCGCTAATTGAACATTCTGATATTGGTGTAAAAGATGTATCCCAAGTATATTACACGAGAGCATTGCAGTGCTAATGCTTTTAAGGGGAAACAGCTACCCTTTCTGGAGGCATCCGTTACTTACTGAGGTCTGGTCGGCTCTGGTGCCTTCGCAGGGCTGCCATTAGCTTTAATGAAAGGAGCACAATATGGGAGCAGCAAGTGCATTGGGAACTAATGTCATAATATGCATTTGATGGCTAGCCACAGGTCGCACTGTTTTTAAACTCCCTTCTAGAAGCCTGCTCTTTACGATGATTAGAAGAGGAGAAAGAGAAACAAACAAAAATAGTGCGTAACAGCTGGGCCCCAAGAAGTCTCATCCAGATGTCCGTAGCGGTATCTGCACAGCAGATGGAGTAGGTGGATGGCTTCACTTCCCCCATTGAAATATGGTGCCTCTGTCCCCCCTCGAATATTGCCACTCCGGTCAGTTTGATACGCGCTCAGACACAGGCACATCGAAATCTCAACAACTCACACTATGTTTTAGGCCAGGGAATTCCGGGCGTCTTCTTTCCTGGGACCAGACTGCGATGCGTTCTAATGGGTCTATACCTCGCAACACACGTGCCCACCACATATTATTTTATTTTGACTTCTACCAGCAGATGTGACAGAAGTACTGATAAAATTTTAAGGAGGCATCATCATGGCCATAAAGGCTAATGGAAAAGTGAGCAGGAAAGGTGGTTACCCAATTTGTATTTAAATCACAGCATAGGGTGTGGCTTATGGACTGAACGTGTGCCCCCAAATTTATGCGGTGAAGCCTTACCACTCAATGTGATGATGATATCAGGAGGTGGACACTGTGGGAGATGACAGAGGTCATGAGGGTGAGACCATCCTGACGGTTTTGGTGTCTTTACAAGCAGGAGACACTGAAGCTTCTCACCCCCCACCTTGTGAGGACACAGGGAGAAAAAACAGTCCTCTGCAAGCCAGGAGGAGGGATCTAGCAGGAACCAAATCGGCTGGCACGTTGATCTTGGACTTCCAACTTCCAGAAGTATGAGAGGTAAGTTTCTGTTGTTCATAAGCCCACCAGTTCATGGTACTTTGTCAAAGCAGCCTGAGCAGACTAAGGCCATGTAGAAAACTACCTAAATTTTAAGGGTTGTTTGTATCACAGACACTCTCATGAAAATCTGTTTGGCATGCTCCAAAAAGGCCATTTGCCTCTAATAACGAACCTATATCCTCAGCCACAGTCAAGACATCAAAACTGTGGACAACACTTCCCAGGCGTTTTATACTGTGTGTTGTCTTAGAAATACCTCAACTGTGTTTAACCTGCAGGCTCATCAAAATCCCATCCTTAATTCCCAGTTGGTTACTTTTCTCTCTTATCTCTCTTCCACATTTTCTTAAAGATAAAATGGGTTTCATCGTCCTATAGTGTTTTCCAGTTTATAAAGCAGCTCCTCATATGTGATTTAACATCAGCCTGTTCAAGGATTGGATGACTTATGCATACTATCAACTGTCAGCATATGTGGGAACAGAAGCATCAGGGGACCAGTGAGTACTTAGCACACCGAGCACATTTTAATGCTATCTTAGGTCATAACTGATGAGGTACCAGGAAGGGGCTGCAGGCGATTCCTGAATTTCAGATTTATGTTGGGTTGCATAAGGAATGCATTCCTAGCAGCATAAAATAGCCTCCCATCCTCTGGCCAGAGAAACCTGATATCAGACCCCAACTAACGCACCTGTGGTCCGACTTTCTATCTACTGCGTGTCACTTTTCCATGTTTGGTGGGGGGGTTCCTTTACTTTGCTGTTCCACACTCTGAGCACAACGGTACCCCCTTCAGCTAATTTCCCTGGTCAGTTACTCCCCAGGATACATTACTGCTGCACAATTATGCCAACATTATCCAGACTTTTTTTTTCCAAAGAAAAATTCACTAGTGTCTGCCTTTTTTTTTTTTTCCCCAAATGTGGACAATTTGGTGCCTTCTACTCTTCCTAGATTTTTCTCCCAAAAGATGTGAAGTGGCGAGCTCTCAGTCCCATCCCACACAGAGACTTCTCACTGGGACCAAGGGGCGTGCTCCTGTCCCCCCCACCTCCCGCTCCTGGTCTCAGAGATGACATCCCATGGCTATGCTGGCTGCTAGCTGGCCTCTCTGCAAATCCTTTCAAATTTGCAGGTGACCATAGTCTTTTCAGGCTGAAACTCCCACCACCACTCCAGAGCATCCTTGACATTTCCCCTGGGGCTCCCATAAAAGACTACATCGTGCCCAGCATTGAGGTCCACACAGCCACCCACCCCCGGGGCCCCTTAATGTCACACTGCTGTGTGCAAACTCCACCTTCCCAGTCACACGTGCCCATGGCCAGTACCCCCATGGCTCACTGTTTGTGTAACCCAATTTGCTGAAACATCAAGAGACTATCAGATAGAAAAATCGTGGTCCCTATGCTCTATGTACAAGTGCTACAAGAATAAAGAATAAATTTTCTCCAGGGGAGAGAATACAACCTTCTCTACCTAAATCTCTCAGAACAACTTTTTACAACACATGACTAAAATTTTGCATTTTGTTTTAATTTTTAATTTTTTAAATTTATTTTTTTAAGTGTATTTATTTACTTTTTGGAGACAGACAGAGCAGGGGAGAGGCAGAGACAGAGGAAAACAGAGAATCCCAAGTAGGCTCCTCACTGCCTGTGCAGAGCCAAGGCAGGGACTCAAACTCACGAATTGTGAGATCATGACCTGATTTGAAACTAAGAGTCTGATGCTTAGCTGACTGAAGCACCCAGGTGCCCCTAAAATTTGGCTTTTTAAATGTGATAAATAAATAATGTCCCCCTTCAAGTTGCCTTTCCGTGGCCCCAGGCCATAATTTCTTTGATTCGGAAAGTCCCCTAACTGAAGACTCTTTGGTCACTTCTGAAGTCATACACGCAGTAACAGGTGACAAAAAGCCCCCCAAGCCCGCTCACATGCATTTGGCCCCTCGTTCTTCAGTGGGTCCCCCAGCTGCGAAGCACTCACTACAAACACTTCATCTGCCAGGCTCCCTTAGTACAAACCTAGTTAGAGATAACCCCCGTCTGTGAAGTTAGGAGGCTCAGGTTTAAATCGTGGCTGTGCTTCTATGGGCTGTATGAGGTTGAGTGATATCCATAATCTCTCTGTGCCTTCGCTCCCTTGTCTGCAAAGTAAGGATGAGAAAGGTGTGTACATCAAGGGTCGTGGGTAGAATTAAATGAGCCAACATATGGGAAGCCCTTACAACCGTGCTTGGTACACAGAATCAATACACAGATCTGAACTATTTTTATCACGACTGTTATGAACGCTCTGTAATGGGCAGAGTGCCATTTGCAACCACGTGGATGGAATGACAGGGTATGATGCTGAGCAAAATTAGCCAGTCAGAGAAAGACAAATATCCTATGACTTAACTCATATGAGGACTTTAAGAGACAAAACAGGTAAACATAAGGGAAGGGAAGCAAAAATAATATAAAAACAGGGAGGGGGACAAAACATAAGAGACTCTTAAATATAGAGAACAGAGGGTTGATGGAGGGCTTGTGGGAGGGCGGCTGGGCTAAGTGGGTCAGGGCCATTAAGGAATCTACTCCTGAAATTATTGTTGCACTACATGCTAACTAATTGGGATGTAAATTAAAAATAAATAAATTTAAAAATTATTTGCACATCATTTAGATTTAATATATCCATGGAGAAGTGCACCAGTCAATAAGAAGTACTGTTTAAAAAATTTTAATGTTTCCTTATTTTGAGAGAGAGAGAGAGAGAGAGAGAGAGAGAGTGTGCAAGAGAGCACGCGAGCACACATAAGCAGGAGAGCAACAGAGAGGGAGACAGAGAGAATCCCAAGCCGGCTCCACTCTGTTGGCATAGAGCCCAACGCAGGGCTCAAGCAAATGAACCGTGAGATCATGACCTGAGCCAAAATCAAGAGACGCTTAACCGACTGAGTCACCCAGGTGCCCTAAGAAGTACTATTCTAGAAAGGACCCTATTAAGCAATGTGTGGCAAGGTGCTGTCCAGGGAGGCCAGATCCTAGGACACAATATTGGGATGTCTCAGCAGTTCAAAAGACAGAAAGAAGGTAACGCGGGCCCTGGCAAGAGCTGAGCGACACAGAAGCTGGTGACAGAGAAACAGAGGGGGAAGCGGAAGCCGCTGGAGGGTCACAGCAGCAACAGTGACAGTAACTGTCACCGTTGCAACTCTCTCTGTGCCTGGTACAGCGTGAGGCTATTGGCATCCTGGCCCCCACCTGCCCACTGCCGGTCCTCACAACAACCCTGAAAAACTCCACTTTGCAGATTAAGAGTGGTCCTTAGGCAGGGGAGTCGGCGGCCCAAGAGACACACACAGGAGCTGTGATTGAAATCCGGGGTTGCCGGCTTCTCTCCCTTCAAATTTCCAGCTATTTAAAGGGTCTCAAGCATCTCAAACATCAAATGGTCCTCCCACATCTAGAACGTGCAACGGTGCGATCAAACTTCCACTGCTGCAAACAGGAAGCCATCCCCGCAAACAGACGCCCAAACTGTGGAACAGAGAACGGCCCACAGACGCCATATGAGCACCTGTCAGTGGTGAGCCCTTTTTACGTGTGACTTTGTTTTCTCCTGTGCAGATTGCAGGCAGCGTATTTCCACTGCATGTTTCATGATGACGGGCCGTGGCTACTCACATCAGGTTTTTCCCTGAGGGGGTCTTTGAACCATCTCGCCCACCGTAGCTCTAGTGCATGGGGTGGTCACAGAAAATTCTGGTCGACAACCTCTAGCTGCACTTGGAAGACACGATCCACGCGGTGAAACAATACCTCCAACTCAGGGGCCGGCTTAACTTCAAACGCCAGATTGATGTTCTCACTGAAATTTCACACATGCACCCAGTGTACTGAGTCACATTCTGATCACTGCCAAAGAGCAAATGTAGACTTTGGCTGACTAGTTGTTTTCCAATGTAGAATGTCCAATTTCAAAGCAATTAGTACCTTTGGTTCTAAGAGGATACCACTAGATAAAGAGACACATTAGTGCAGGGTCTATAATGGAATATGATGTTAAACAGTGACTAGCTCATTTTGAATCCAGCATTCATAAGTATGATATTTTTAAAAAAAATTTAATGCTTTTATTTATTTATTTATAATATTTTAAATTTTTTCATTTATTTTTGAGAGACAGAGCACAAGCAGAGGAGGGGCAGCGAGAGAGGGAGACACGGAATCTAAAGCAGGCTCCAGGCTCTGAGCTGCCAGCACAGAGCCCGACACGGGGCTCGAAGTTGTGAACTGTGAGATCATGACCTGAGCCAAAATTGGACGCTTAACAGACTGAGCTACCCAGGCACCACCATAAGCACGATATTTTGACTTTCAACTGGGCATATTAAGAAAAAAAATGAGCCATGTATAATATTTTAATTTTTTAGTTAAAGGAAGAAAAAGTATAGCTAGAGCTCGATTTGAACAAACTGCCAATCTTTTCTTAAAAAAAACAAAACAAAACAGTGTTTTCTTGGTTCAGGGCTCCAAGTCCGTAATACGCATGCTCAAATATACAGCTGCACGTGCATGTGTGTGAGCGAGAAAATGCAGGAAACAGAAAGAAGTTTGGGCAACGGATAAAAAGGAGCAAGTAGGAAGCCTAAGAGGAAAAGAAACCTTGAATGTTTAGAAAATCAATACTTTCTCTCTCAGCGTTGAGTGTGATTCACAGAAAGCTTATAAATAACACAGAAATTTGAATTTGGTGATGGTGGGGAGAGGTGGGTTATCCAGATACAGAAAAAAAAAATAACTGATCCCATACTGTTGCTCTGACCAGTTCTTTATGACGATATCCGTATTCTCGGCTTTCAAAACATTGCAGGTTTTATGGTACTCAGGTGTGACCCGTATGAAAAATGACACCGTAGATCCTGCGCTCCTCCAAACTTCGGGATGTGGCATGATGGATGCAAATAGCGCCTTCCTAGTCCCTTCTCACAGCTGGTGGCAAATTAGAAGGTACCCAAGAAGCACCGACATGTTATAAATTAAAGTCCCACTTCATGCATTAGGATATTCCCCCATCATCAACAAGGCACATTTGCTGAGAATAAATGGTTTTTTAAGCAGGCATATCTGTTTCTATTCATTAGGATTACATATTACACTGTTTTCTTCTTCTTTTTCAATAGAGAATAAATATATGCATAACTACCTTCTTGTTGGGACACACACACACACACACACACACACACTCACTCACACATACCTTTAAATAGAATCACTGCTTAAAAACTGGCCACTACCACGTTTCAACAGTTAAAGAAGACGTGCACATAATTCTGCTTACTTGCTTGCTCTCCTTTTAAATACTAACAGTTTCCCTGTGTGGGGTGCTGGCTGCCTTCTAGTATTTGAGGCTGGACGCGACCAAAATTTGCCACCCCAAAATACATGTCTCAGGCATGTGGATTATTTTAGGCTGATTATTTTTTTTATTATTTTAAAACATTTTTTAATGTTTATCTCCTTTTGAGAGAGAGACAGAGCAAGAGCAGGGGAGGAGCAGAGAGAGAAGGAGACAGAGAGAGAAGGACCCAAGCAGGCTCCAGGCTCTGAGCTGTCAGCACAGAGCCCGACACGGGGCTCGAACTCATGGACTGTGAGATCACGACCTGAGCCAAAGTCAGATGCTTAACGGACCGAGCCACCCAGGCACACCTAGGCTGATTATTTTTTAAGAAACAAAAGATTCAAAAGAAGGTCTTTCTTTTTGCCGCCCCCAACCCTGGCTAACTGTCTACAAGAATGTAGACTGAGGACCTCCTCTGCGGGAGGAGCACTATCACCACAGATAAACACAGTATAATACGAACCAGGGAGGAACCTGGCAAGGCCTGCTTGACCGAAGTCCTCTCTTTGTCCCACTGTTTCTGTGTGGTGCAGCAAACATCTGTTTAACCACCATGTACTCTTTCCATCATTCCTGGGAATTGCCTTCTTCCCCTTTGAAGCCTCAGAGCCCTACCCCCTTCTCCGTAGTCCAGAAGGACACATGTGCCTGATTTTGCCTGTCTTTGGAACCTCTGATGTTTTGTTACATATGTAATGAAATAAGATGTTGTCCTGTTAATCTGTCTCGTATCAATTTAATTCTTAGACCCACCAGAAGAATCTTGAAGGGCAGAGAAAAATTATTCCTCTCCAACACATTTCTTCACAAAACTAATCTATACTGTCATGAAACGTGTACCAGGTAAATATCAGAGTTCTTACCAAGACTTTCTGAGTGTGGAGCGTTTTCCCTGGGCCTGTCTGGCCACCAAATACTTTTTATTTTCCAATTTATCATGCTTTCCTGCTTCATACATTCTAAATCCTTCTGCATTAACCAGATTTTGTCTTTTTCTTTTTACTAACTCTGGCCTAAGAGTTTCCTTTGTTATATTCTTACTCCAGGTTAAAGCAGAACCCCACCCTGGCTGTTTGCTATTTCCTGTGGTTCTGCTTCTTTCCCTACTTCCTTATAGGAGGAACCCACTCTTCGATCCAGGATCACACTGCTGGGAGTGATAAGGTGAAATGAACAGGGTCCCTCAGGTCGTTTGGGACCCACTGCCTTAGAAAGTCTCCCAAGAGCATTTGTTTTTTGTTTTTTTTTTTAACATTTATTTATTTTTGAGACAGAGAGAGACAGAGCATGAACGGGGGAGGGGCAGAGAGAGAGGGAGACACAGAATCGGAAACAGGCTCCAGGCTCTGAGCCATCAGCCCAGAGCCTGACGCGGGGCTCGAACTCACGGACCGCGAGATCGTGACCTGAGCTGAAGTCGGACGCTCAACCGACGGAGCCACCCAGGCGCCCCAGAGCATTTCTGTTTTAAAACAGGCAGTACTCTGTGGTGGCAGGAGAATGAAGGGCAGGCAGAGGAAATGTAGCCAAGAGTAACTGCCCTCACTCTAGCTATGAGATAAAGCTTTCTACATGTATCACCCACATCGTTCTAAAAGTTGAGTTTTCTCAAATGCTTCCAGAGTGCTGATGAAAATGGACAGCCTTGGACACACCCAGCTATCCCCAAACTTCATAGCCGTGAGTCCTGGACAGTTGGATTGTTAACAAGTTCCTAGCTTAAGCTGAAAGTTGAAGAGCCCTGAACATCTATTTGTGAAGTCCAGCATCCTACTTTAGTGGCTACCAACAGCACCATTTCTTTGCTTTGTCTTTCTACCCCTGTGACCACACAGTCTAATTCTGTGTGTCCTCCTCACAGACACTTGTAACTGTTTATTATCTTCCCCTTCCTCTTTTCCAATCCATCCAACATGCCAAAATCATCTTCAGCTTCCTGAAGCACTATTCTCTTTACATCAGTAGATATCAGGAACACAATGAACATTTTATCATGAAAAAATAGAGCTTGCCATCAAAAATTATGGCATTTTGTTCCATCAAAGACAATAGATTGCTCTCTCTCATACCACCTGAATATTTCTCGTGCTTCTCCACATCTGTACTTTTTATGTTATACACCCCATGCTTACAATACCCATACACATTTTCTATCCAGACCCTTTCTACTCCCAGGGCGCATGTCACATCCCAACTTTTCTGTGAAATATTCTTTGATGACTTCACTCAGGAATTACTTCTCTCTCCTCAAGCTCTGGTAGCGTCTCGTTAGTCTCTTGCTCATTTGTCATTTTTCATACACAGCATCATGATCACTAATGGATACAGTCTATCAGGCATCTCTACACTGGGTACATCGACAGATCCTGACCTATATTTTAACCTTCGCCCAGCAAGATGGGCATTATTAACCTCATTTTATAGTCAGGAAACAAAAACTGGGAGTCTGAATAAGCCAAATCGCCCAACTCCGAGGGGAAGGGCACAATGGTTAACCTATCGTCTCTTTTCATCCAAGGCCAGCTCCCTTTTGACAAGAACAGCTCAGCTGTTGAGGATTACTAGGGCTTTCCTGGCAGCACAGAAGAGAAGACTTTGTAGACAGAGAAAATTCATTGGAGCCATGGGAGAAGAAACAGCAGGCTGGAATCGAGACACTCTCAGCTTAAAGTACACAATGGAAAGTAAATACTAAGAGGGCTAAGGTCAGAACGGTGTCTGCACCACATTAAGAGGGACAGCCCCGTACAGACCCCTATTCCCACACGTTAATCTATTTTCTGTCAAAAAGAGGCTTCGTTGTCAAATAAGTTTGGTGAATGCGATGTCCTCTACCTGATCTTTGAGTCACACCAGCCAGTAAGATATCAAAAGCAGAAATCTAAGAAATCATTATCTTGAGGAGTGAGCCACACCCACACTGCACGTTCACTGAACTATTATTCACAACAGGCAAGACAACATACGTGTGCCTCAACGGATGAGTGGATAAAGCTAATGTGGTGTATATGTGCAATGGAATATCATCCAGCCTTAAAAGAGAAGGAAATCCTGCCATTTGCAACAGTAGGGATGGACCCCGAGGGCATTATACTAAGTAAAATGGCAGGCAGAGAAAGACAAACACTGGATGGTATTTCACATATCACTTAGATGTGAAATCTACACTAGGGAAAAAAAAAGGTGAACACATAAAATCAGGGATAGAATGGTAGTTTCTGGGGTTTGGGGGAAATGGGAAGATGTTGGCCAAAGGGCACCGAATTTCAGTTATAAGATGAGTAAGTTCTGAGGATGTGGTGTACAATAAGGTATAGTCTACAGCTGAAATTTAACTAGATAGGACTCAACTCACTGTCAAGTATGTTTCATCCACAAACACTCTAGAACCTCACTGCTCATCTGGTCCACCAAATGGTGGCCTCCCTATCACCTGGAAGTTTGTTACAAATGAAGAATCTCACTACCCCAACTCTACTGAATCAGAATCTGCATTTTAAGAAGATTCCAGGTGATTCCTGCACACATAAAAATTTGAGAAGCACTAGACAAGCACATATCACAACTTCTAGCACATGCTATGTACTCAAACAGTATTTGCTAAATAGATTCATCTATGCTTTAGTATAAATTCTACTGATCCCCCCCCCTTTTTTTTTTTTTTTTTACTAAGTTGTATATTATTAATAATACAATGATCTGGACCCATATAGCATGTGGATTTCCAAGAAAGTGAATGGTGTATACAGTGATATCCCTGAATATTAAAAATGATTTACTACGGTCAAACACATTGCCAAAAACAAAGGGAGCTCTGCAACTTGGTTCTAACTTTTTGTGTAAAGCAATTTTATGACTGTAGCTTTTATTATCAGAGGGATTTGTCTGATAAGACACGTTTTAAAAGTCCAGCATAGAAGAGTGATTTTCTAATTTCAAGCATTTCAAACTTATTTAATGAAAATAGCCTTTTGACTGAAGAGCAAGTTAGAAACTAAATTGTGGGTTTTTTTTTTTTCTTAAATCAAGATTTTCACTTTAAAAGCTTGTTGTTGGGTTCTAAGGTAGAAATCTGAACTTGTGATGGGACCATTTCTTAGACTCACAAGCATGCAGCTCGTTAAAGAAATCGCTGCGTGTGGGAGGCATTGTGCTGAGGGCTTTACAAACCTTCCCTCATTTGCTCCATTTAACAAGCCTCCGAGGGCCTGTCGTGATCATTTCCATCTTACAGACAGGGATCCGCAACTTGCAGAGAGCAAATCTGCTCTAGGTCATGGGGCTCACCAAGTTGCCCATCCAAAACCAGAGCCCAAGTCTGATTGACACGGAGAGCTGAATCCACAGTCTTGCCTTGGCAACCTTGCTGTCCTGCCTGCTTCCAGGAAGAAAAGGAGGAATAAAAGGGGATATTCCCCCCACGCCCCCAGCTTCCCAGTAAGGCACAAGTAGCTCTGATAACAGACAGAAGACTTAGCTTCTCTCTTCACCAACCAATGGTGCATGTAGGGCGGGCACTTGTATTTTAGGATGCGGCTTTCTCTTCCACACAATTAAGTGATGGTGGTTGATTTCTCATGTTCCACCTATGCTAAAATTCACCTTGCATGAGAACCAAAACCTCCAAGATGTAGATGTTTATTAAGAAATGACACTGTAATTCCCTCAGGGGTTCCAAATCAGAATAACTTAGGTGCTTTTATTTATGAAAGTCAAAAGACGGGAAATGTTAATGCTCCCAGCCCTTGTTCATTTAAAGGGCTTATCAAGCTTGCATGGCATCGTGTACCAGAAGGATGAATCCGAAGTGTTGGATTGCACAAAATTACCTTATTCTCCGAACCAGTCCTCCATGAAATTATACAGACTTTATTTTAAGAAGAAAGAGAAAAATTCGATATTCAGACTTGTGAGAGAAACTTTAAATGAAGATCTCAACATATATAATTGGAACACCATGAGGTACAAATTGACTGACCTGGGGAATAAATGAAAGTCTGCAATGATTATTTGAGGATAAGTAAAATAGAACTCTCTATGAAAGGCAGTGTGTTTTTAAAAGGCAAATTTATTTAAAAATGTTAATTTAATTGTACTTCTTTCATTCCCTGGACAAAAGACCACATACAAAAGGACAGACCTGTGACTACAAAAAACATGTATTTTGCAAAATGAATTCAAATCTCTAAGGGGGAAAATTTTCCCCATTGTCTCCAACATAAATAAGTTATAGGAAGTGTATTTCTCTTTTTTTTTTAATATGAAATTTATTGTCAAATTGATTTCCATACAACACCCAGTGCTCCTCCCAACAGGTGCCCTCCTCGATGCCCATCACCCACCCTCCCCTCCCTCCCACCCTCCATCAACCCTCAGTTTATTCTCAGTTTTTAGAGTCTCTTGTGGTTTGCCTCCCTCCCTCTCTTTTTTTTTCCTTCCCCTCCCCCACGGTCTTCTGTTAAGTTTCTCAGGATCCACATAAGAGTGAAAACATATGGTATCTGTCTTTCTCTGTATGACTTATTTCACTTAGCA
This sequence comes from Puma concolor, assembly GCF_028749965.1. NCBI lineage: Eukaryota > Metazoa > Chordata > Mammalia > Carnivora > Felidae > Puma > Puma concolor. Next base: position 3,688,019 of record NC_141670.1, read on the forward strand.
TAACACTCTCCAGTTCCATCCACGTTGGCAATGTATTTTCCAATAAACTGAGGTCAAGCTGTGGGGGTGTCTCATGACAAGAGCAATATTGCGACAAAGTTGTGCTTTCTGCAGTGTGGGATCTGCCCTGATTGTGACACAGAAACATGGCTCTGGGACTCTCCCCGGGATACTTATCTATCTTTCCAATGGTTCCCATCATCAGGAAGCAGATATGGTTTATTTTTCTCTCTTCTGTTATTTCTTGGTCTGGTCATGATGCATGCAGTCATAGGAGAAAATATTGCCCTTTCTCCATGGCTACCACATAAGTTTACCATAAGTAAACTATATCGATTTTCTACACTGCAAATATTTATTAACTAGAATAGGTCATGTTTTAACTTCCTCAATCGTGTACATCTGAAATTTTGAAAGTTGATTCCAGCCGAAATGAAAGTTACCCTAAGATGAACTACTTGGGTGGTATTTCAGACATTTGTGAGCCAACAGCCAAGTCAGACTTAATTCGAGCAAGGAAGTGGCAGAGTGGCCCCTGTGGATGAGCCCTGCACACCGGGGAGGAGAGAGCACGGCGGGAAGCCCCTCCCCTCCAGTGCACCTGCCTGGGACTGAACTGGGTACACACAAGCTGAAAGACTGAGAATAAGGTGGAAGCTTCCTGCTGGCCCAGTAGAGCCCTCCTGCTTGTCTTTTCCAGGTGAATTCCAGCATGAAAGGCCCCTCAGTGCGAGCAGAAGGTGCATCTGGGGAAAATGGGAGGGAGTAAGTGCCTTAAAAAATTACGCCGTTTGGAATCTTTGCAAACACAGCCTGCCTGCTTCGCTCCACCTGTAGGAGAGCAACCTCACTTCCAGAGACTCCTTTACTGCCAGCGTCCCAGCGCCGCTGGCGACCAATGCGAGAGGCGGGCGGAGAGTGCGAACTGGTTTTACTGTAATTATACTATGTGCAAACGGCTTTTACCATAATTATACTATGGTTGTAGAAGATGTTAACATTAGAGGGAGGTGGGTTCAGGATATACAACAACTCTCCGAGGTAGCTCGGCAAATTCTCTGCAAAATGATTTCAAGATGGTGGGGGGGAGGGATTCCCTAACCTTCTCAGAAAAAATAAATATCGTTTGGATGACACAGGCAAAAGAATGTCATATTTCAAGGTAGAAATTCTCCCTTGGCTACAATTAGCTGTTATCAAATAAATTTTCCTTTATTTCTCTTTGGAGTTTTGTGGTGGAGGTAACAACAGGTTTGAGATGATCCAAGCTGGCCATTGTTTCCCCCATCTCCCTACAATTTAAATGAGCCAAAGTTGTATCAAAGAAGCCTCAGTATTTACACTGTTAGGCCAAAACTTTATGATAACTTCAGACCGGTCACATATGTCCCATCTTAGAATCCTTATAGTATCCAAGATTGCATTTGTACCCAAAAGTATACATAACAGATGTATATCTGTTTTTACCTCGCTATACAGTTAACAACACACAAAAAAGGAAAGTTGAGAAGCATATTTCATGATGACAACAGCACAAAGTAACAGGGGTGACTGGACTTGACGTGTCCTCACGTCTTCCTTGGGGTCCGCTGAGATGGGCTGGTGTTGAAGCACCAGCATACTGCATTTATTCTCCTGGTTTAAAGCCAATCAAGAAATACCACCTTGACGCATTTAAATATGGCTGGAAATACGGCTGAGGCCGGTCTCTGTTTACATCCCCACTCTGCTATCTGGTAGCTGTGTGGGAAGAGACTGAACTCCACTGGGTTTAGTTTTCCTCATCTCTAAAATGGGGACAGTAGCATCTCCAAGAAGTGGCTGTTGTTTCCACTTGCCTGGTACATAGCCATCAATCAATGAATATTACCATTCAGTACAGTGTCTGTAAAGATACATTACTCGATTACAAAATATTACAATATTTTTATAAAAATATTTTAATTAAAATAGGGGTTCAGGAGTCAAACCGTAAGAGACTCTTAAATACAGAGAACAAACTGAGAGTTGATGGGGGTGGGGTAAATGGGTGATGGGAATTAAGGAGGATCCTTTTTGGGATGAGCACCGTGTGTTATTTGTAAGAGATGAATCACTGGCTCTACTCCTGAAGCCAAGACTACATTGTATGTTAACTAACTTGAGAATAAAATTTAAAAAAAGAAAAAGGGTTTAGGAAAAGGGCTAAAATAATATCATGTTAGTTATATCCTTAGACTTCTGGCCAGTTTGTAGAGGTTCAGAAAAAAATAGAAATTCATATGTGTGTGTGTGTACATATGTACATATATACATGGAATATATATACACACACAAACACGTGTACATATGTATATATACATATATATACAAACAATACACAGAAATTCACACATATCTCTACATATACATACATACATATGTGATATTTGTTTCTTGCTTATGTCATGCTTATTATGCTATGAAAGCATAAATTGGTTATGATTTAATAGCGAGATTATGCTTGGTTAATGGGAACAAAATAAAGTGCAGTTACAGAAGTCCACAAAAAATGCTGACGTGCATATATTATAATAGCTTTGTGGACTATGATTCCTGAATTTAAATTTAAAATGGAAAACATGATAGAAAGAAACCCCAGTTATTTCGGTAAAGGGACATTGCTATATAGTCTCCATGTTCCTGAATAATGCCATTGCCTTTCCAGAGTTGCGTGACGGGACCGACTCGTTGACATGAGGGAAGTCAAGGTCATGGAAACAAAGAGAGACGACGCAACACAGTCACAGGCTGGAGGAGGTAAAAGAAGCCTAGCTCACTGCCTGGTGGCTCCAGGAGCAGAACAATCACACCAGCAGGACAGCCGGAAAAATTCGCATCGGTCTGTACATTAGTTAGTTGCCTGGTGGCGGTATGACTTTCTTGGTTTCCATAATTATACTATGGTTGTATAAGACGTGAACATTGGAGGGAGGTGGGTTCAGGATACACAGCACCTCTCTGAGCTAGCTCTGCAAATTCTCTACAAAATAATTTCAAGATGAACAGTTAAATAAAATAAGGGGAGAGGGGAGCGTCCTTCCTTTTCTTCTACCTTGGGCAGGGGAGTGGAAGAGTTCATTCCAGGGAGTTCGTCACTCTGGGTAAGCCTCTATAATCCTTCCTCATCAGAAATTAAATAAGCAGCAAGTCACATCTCAATTAAGTGACAAGCTGGATAAACATCGCAGGTGTTAATTGACCCTTCAAGGCTTCTTTGAAGCTCACTCAGCTTCTCCAGTTTCTTTGAAGTTGTGTGTTGGCTTTAGCAAGGCCCTGATTAGATTGGTTTAATAGCGAGATTATGCTTGGTTAATGGGAACAAAATAAAGTGCAGTTCCAAAACTTCTTTTGGTCCCCTCAAGTGTCGCCTTGTACAATGCACAGAGACAAAGTGGTGGAGTTATACTGGTTAGTGAATAACTGAAACCTTAAGAAATCATAAAGTAACAGATGTTCTACTGGTAGAATGAGGCAGGTCGAATCCAAAGCAGCCCAGAATCATTCTCGCCTTTGTTATCAGTGACATTTTCCAGGGGAGGAGACCATACAAACTGTTGCACCTGTAGGACTTAAGTGGGCTGCCGCCTATAGGACATTGTAAGCATTACAGTGATAATCGCTTCTCGGACTTTTGGCTAAGATCAAGTGAAGCGTTACAGTGATTGAACGTCTATTAAATTGGTTGGTGTGGGATTCCCATACACCTGAACACATGTGCAAGGGACGCAAATATGTGCTTCAGTGAAGACAGGGATGTGTTCAGTGAGGCAAAACTGAAGGATGCTTGGCGTGAGGTGTGGTCATATGGAGGGCAGGCTGTGTGTGCAGTGCAAAGCCTTGAATGGCACAGTAAGGCATCTGGGGTTTTTTTGGATGGCCTGAGCCTCAGTCATTGAAGACTTTCGAGGAATTGATGCATTTACGTGTGTTTGGGGATGCTTTTTAAGTGCATTTCCTGTTCTTCGTTTCCTTTTCTTCTCTACCCTACTCACAGGCTACCTGTCCCAGAAGGGGATGCATAAATTATTCTCATGATAGGATGCATGTTTGAAAGATCGTAAATGCTCCATTAGTTGTTTTCTGTCGAGACTATCTGTTCCTCGTCCCTTTAACCACCAAGTCTTAATTTAGACACCACAGTAGGTTAACTCTGAAATAAAATCAGTTTTCTTTCTCCTTGATATTTCCTGGGTTGTGAGCTATAGGCTAGACGGTCAAATCAGTTCAGAAATAAAGAAAAGTTGACTAGCTTCACCGCTAACCATGTTTTTAATTGCAAGAAAAATCATAATTACCAAAGCATGGGGCAAAGAGAATTAGAAATGGCAGCTCTCTGCTACCATAGGGTATTGATAAGAAGCTAGCCTGTAGAAAATTAGAAGCTGACTAGTTAAAAAAAAAAAAAAAGTCAGCCTTATCTAATGTATATAGAGTGGATTCGGTTTAGATGACGAACCCCTCCACATTTAATGTATGGATAATTTTGGCACATTACATCATTAACCACATTTAGACTGTTCCGCTGTAGCCATGGTAACCCTTGCATAAAACATAGCTGAGTTGGTAATTTCACTCCAAATTCAATGAAAATAAAGCTAATCCTATTATTGTTCTTAACAATTTTCCAAGTAGCTTCTCTTGAGAGTGCCCTTGCTTGTATTTTCGGTATTGAAAAATGGATTATTGGAAAATTATATGTGCTTGTGCACTCCACACTCAGACTTGCACACTGACCGACTGTCACTGCTCTGTAGCCTTGTGCTTGGGGGGGGGCACCACCCACCTGCGCTCTATTAGGGTCTTCCTTGAAGTACAGGGATGCTCAATTTTTTAAACATACCAATTTGAACCATTAAACATTTCAGAGACTGTCAGTCTAAAATGATAGTAAAACAATAGTCTTTTTGAGATAAGCCATATTACGCATTTGTCCAGATCTTAAAAACGGACTTCAAGTGATTCTATTTTGTATTACAAATGTGCCCATGCATGTTCCCATAGTGATTTAGGAAAGCCACCTATTCCGTGATAGCCTCCATGGAAGAGAGATGTGGGTCCTGTGTAAAAGTGCCACGGACAGGTCAAGACAGTTCTTCTGGAGTTATGAGAAACGTGAAGTATCACCCCAAAAAGCTCTCTCCGCTCCGACTCTCTATCGAGGCAGTGTGTGTGTAAACTCGCCTCTCAGGTGGTTACTCTCTGTGGTAGTAACCTGTTCGAGGCTTTACCGTGAAATCTACGAGATGTGAGTTCCCGACAGAGCATTAAGTCTACACCTGGCTGGACTGTCCTGTTGCAGGGATTGGGGTGGAGTGAGAAGGAAATGTAATTCTGAGTCAGAGGCCTTGAGCCTGAGTTCCAGTGCTGCCCTGTGGTCTGTGATCTCTGCTCCCAGCTTCTTCATCAATAAAAGTTAGAGGATACTAACAAGAAACCCCCAGGGCTTTTGTGCGAAGAGGACACTACAGATTGTCATAAGAACACAATATGAACACAACTCTATCTAACAGTAGCCATCGAGAGAAAGAGCATGTTGAGTCCAACCAGATACCCCATTTGCCAGACTGGAAGGAACACAAACAGGGTCAAAGTTCCCATTAAGAACTTTCCCAACAACTGCCCAGTTTTTGTTTTTTGTTTTTCCGATGTGTTCACAGGTCATGAATCTTGGTACCCTGACAGATACCTAGATATATTTCAGAGCTGGAAAGTGTTCTCTGGCCTGAATCCACACACCAAGAAGACGGGCCACTGTCCTGGCCGCCATGCCGGCTCTCTCTCCGACAAACATTAGAAACTGTTGCTCTCAGGCCTCAACAGGGGCCCATGGCCCCATCCTCAACACGTTTCTGAGTCCAATACTGAAGTTGTTGGGGACAAGTAGCAGGGGATCACGAAGACAGAGGTTAGTCAGAAAGGAGGGGGATGTGAGAGAAATCGACCGGGATAAGCCAAGAAGAAACAGGCAACAACTCAGACAACATTCTTTAGCTCCCGCCTGCCATCTTTAATTAAAATGAACGAAATGAATGAGCTCGTGCCTCTCAGTGGGAAGTCACAATGTGCTCATAAGAGCCACAAGCCCTTCTGGAGACTTGTGTCTTGTTCTGATTTCACATGCCCTATTTTTATTTCAGACCTTGACACGGACATCTGCACCTCCACGTTTCCTCTCTTACATAAACTAAGTCTGTCTGGCAGAAGCTGTCCGGACCATGGGTTCTAAAATCATGGTCAAAGATGTCTCTCTTTTTTCTCTCTTTCCCAACCTGACATCTTAGGAGCAAGGTAGTTGGTCGGTGCCCACGATCTGCAGAATCTCTCATAAACAAGGCCTTTACCATAAATCATATAGTTTCTGAGAGACACTCACCATGTATTTCATATTGCAATGAATTTCTGAAAACCAGAACGATGTAATTTTAAAGCTAAAAATGTTACATCCCTGACTCTCTTTTAGTGATTGACAGAGAATATGAACTCAATAGATAGGTAATGCATATCCAGTATACTAGATATCCAGTAGCTTCCCTACTTATATAAACTGTTATGCGACTTGTCCAAGGTCACAAGGATATTTTTGGCAGAACATGGAAGAGAACCCAGGACACCCAGCGTTATGTTCACAAGGTATTTCCACTAAGTCTGATGGAACACAAAGGGAGACAGGTACTATCAACCAATTCTTGAATGTTTCAGATTGTATTACACGAAATCAACAAATGGGTAAACCCACTCATCTAAAAGTCTTGTTTAAGATGAATCAAATATAAAGCAAAGGCCAGACAGGCAACGGTTATTTTTCTCTTAATTGAGGTAACATTTAATATAATCACAGCGTAACTAACGTAAGGAAATAATTCACCCATTAATATAAACCCTCTGCTTTGAATTTTGAGCCTTAGAAAAAAATAAATTTCAATTTAAATAACTGGTTTAAGACAGGTGATCTAATTTGATGTCATGTTTCAGGGTTGATATTTTTATCCTTTAGTCTTTACATGGAAATGCAAACTTGAACCCATAGAAATATTCCCACTCACTTCATATTCTCTACCAATGTATAAATGGCCAACATCTCCTCTGACTTACACCCTAATTTGAATGTGTGTGTGTGTCTGTGTGTCTGTGTGTGTATTCAAGTTAGCTTATCATCCAAGATCTGAAATAGAGTACTGATAGGGTTTTTAAAATACTAAGAAATGAAATAAAACAAAAACCAGTACAACTCACGACAAATGACTTAATTTGAGGCATAAAAGGCATAAAGACTTCAAACATCTATTCTTCGGATTCTCCCTCTTCAACTGCACTTATGGACACAACTAAAGCTGCTCTCACCAGCAATACCAAGACCTAGATTGATTCGCTGTAACTGATCAGACCCAGTTTCCTTCTGTCTCCACTAGCATACACGCCAGAGAAGTGATCCTCAGTTGATTAATTTCATATGTATGTTGCATTAGTATTTATGGTTTGCCTGTGACCCTTCATAGTTGCAACATCGTCAGGAAGGAAAAGAAATACGCAGTCATATATCTGCAGCACAGTAGATAAATGGTTGGTAACATGACATTTTAAAATGTCCATCGTCTAAAAATATCTGTTTACATTGAATCAGCTCCGGAACAAATCCAAAACTAACTTAGCTCGCCTGGTTACCATCATCTCTGTTGCTTTGTAAGAGTCGAGAATGAGGGCATGTGATGTTCTATTGCCCACGTGCACCTAACTTTCCCGGCTCCAAATACCGACGCAAAGACATCTTGGAAACTTTGAGATCAGTCACAATATAGAGGGCTTTGTTAGCAGTCAAAATAGCAAAGCAAAGAAAGAACACTCATGTTTGCCAATGAATGTCCAAGGAGAACCATATTACAAAGCCTATTGTTGTATCTGGGGTAAACACATTTTTTTTTCCCCAGGACTTACCATATGGACGGCGCTTCTGTTCCACTGATCTCCAAGAAGTCGTACCCTTCTTCTAGTTGAAAGTCGGTGAAGACCAAGGCAATGGTGTCCCCGGGCTCAGCGAGGATGGTCCAGGTACAGTCAGCATTGTTCCCGTATTCTGAGGGGAAGTGCGGGCTGGAAATGTGGCTGCTGGTTCCCCGCAGGGTCCCTCCACAGGCTCCCTCAGCTGGCAGGAGCAGAAACAAATGGGAATCATATTTCAAGACCACTTCATACACAAAGTTCATCTACATCTACAAAGTTCATCTACAAAGTATCCATAGTGATCGGTGACAAATATTTTCCGAACCCCAAATTGACAGTCTCAACATGACAAAGGGTTTCTTCTGATTTATTAATTTAGTTTTGTGGAAAAGCTTACAAAGGTCTAAACGATTACCCCGAATTATTAACTGACTTTCCATCGTGGAAGAGTGAAGTCTTGACTTTTCTAATATCTGCAGTGTGTCGTTGCCATATACCTCACATTCACAGACGGCTTCACAAAAATGTACCAAAACTTTCTCTGAGATTTAAAAGTATGTAGCCATGTTTTATCAATTCACTGATACCTGGCTTTGAAAATACAGTGATCCTGAAAGTAGTCATCACCCTAATTGTTTTTCTACAGACTCTGGAATGTCTATTTGGTTTTGAATTTCAGGTAAGTTCTGGACTAATATGATGATAGAGACACAGCAATTCATAAAAACTTTGTGAGTAGGAAACAGATGCATGAAAACTTAAAGTGGAATAACTTGGAAAGTAGCAATTAAAATGGTCAGTGATGACAAAATGCCTGTAAGATATAATATAAATTTGCATTAAAATATTAATTTGAGGGGAAGCCATCTTATCAAGTTTTCCCTAGAGTAAAACATACATGTTATTGAACTCAGAGCATTGCTTACAAAACGTTATGTACATAGTAAACTGTAACACAGGTAAATAAATATTTATAAGATACTTATGCTAAGACATGTCTGGGAGTGTCCTTTTTTTCTTTCCTTCCCTCCTTCCTTTTGACCTATCAGATAGTTTCTACCCAAAGAGCATATTTAATATTTATGGGTGTTGATGCTCTCGTATAACTGATAAATGAAGTCAGCCTGTCACCGAGATGGGGACATATGCTTTTAGCAGCTTGTGTGCCTGGATAACATCATGTAGAGCAGATATTTTCATTGGCTACTGATGAAACAACTGTATATGTAAATGTAGTATACACTTGCATATACTCACACCTCTGTAGTAACAATTGTTTTTCATGTATGAACATGTCATACATACATGCATGATCAACACACACAGCATAATGCTATTTTTTTTTCAGCATAATGCTATTTAATACACTGACCTTATTTCTCTAATTTTTTTTTTAATTTTTTTTTTTCAACGTTTACTTATTTTGGGACAGAGAGAGACAGAGCATGAACGGGGGAGGGGCAGAGAGAGAGGGAGACACAGAATCGGAAACAGGCTCCAGGCTCTGAGCCATCAGCCCAGAGCCTGACGCGGGGCTCGAACTCACGGACGGCGAGATCGTGACCTGGCTGAAGTTGGACGCTTAACCGACTGCGCCACCCAGGCGCCCCATCTCTAATTTTATCATATGCTGTGAAAGTTATCTCAGTATAATGCAAAAAAAAAAAAAAAAAAAAAAAAAAAGAATTACAGCACTCTCATATAAAAAAATATCATAAATGAGTGGACTTAAAAGTTACCAAATCCATTTCTGTCAGTTAAGCAACTGACTTTTGACTTCGGCTCAGATCATTAACTCAAGGTTCATGAGATAGAGCCCCACACTGGGTTCTGCACGGACAGGGCAGAGCCTGCTTGGGATTCTCTCTCTCCCTCTCTCTCCGCCCCTCCCTGACTCACACAGGCGCTCTATCAAAATAAATAAACATTTAAAAACATATAAATAAATAAATAAGACTTTGAAATAGGTGTATTTGTGTGTATCACACTAGAGGTAAGAGTGAATGGGACGAGAAGCACACTGGTCAGTTCTGGGAAAGCAAGGCGGCAACCTTCGCCAAGCGGGTGACATTGCACCTGTTGAGAGTACGCACCAGCAGGCACCTGCCGGAAGCAATGGGCGTCAGTGGTGGCTCTACAGCAGAGCCCCGGAGCCCCGCTCTGTGCCTTTCTCTCTCTAGCTGTGTGACCAGTGGAAAGTCTGAAGACCTGTAGAAAGTGCCAAAGAAGCCGGGGTGACAGGGTCGCTCCAGAGACTCCAGGAAGTAGATATACACGAACTGCCATCGGGATATTTTCACATTTAACGGCGAATAGAGCTGTGTTGGTGCCTACCAGCGGACAGAAGCTCAGATCACATGCCCTTCCCTCTCAGCAATACATCCCTTTTCCCTTTAACACGAGAGCCGTTGAGCTGAATAACCGGCATTGTCACCTTTTACGTCTCAGTTCTGATGCAATGAGCCTAACAGTTTAGACACTAGGACTTCAAGTGACCAGGACTTCAGGTGAGGACTTGGCACAGCATGGAGGGTGAGACGCCAAGGGGCTGGGGAGTGAGGACATGCTCGCTAATTCCAAAGAGGACCAGAGGCCACGTTACAGGAGCGGACGAGGGCTACAATTCTATGGTAACTTTGTTGGAAATAGGAGCAGATGATAAAATAAAGACAAGAATAGAAAACAGAAACGAAGAGAATGAAGAAAGAAACTGGCAGAGAGAAACAAGAATACATTTCTCCCAAACCTGCAATCACCATTGTGTTTTCTCTGATATTTTAATGCCCAGAGAACATTTTAAAATGGATTACAGTTAAAATTATGTCAGGCTAAATATATATGGGATATATTATGATTTCTTAATGGGGCATTTCACATAAAATATTGCAGAATGCCACTTAGATAATCTATTTGAAATGTTTCAGAATTAAGCACATGAAACAAAAAACACCTTATGTCACTCACTGGATAACACACTTAAATCACAGAAAGCTCTCTTTAGTAGAGAGTGTGGTAAAAACATATTTCTGCCTATGTGTTTGTGTGGGGGGAGGGTATAGAAAAGGAGTTTCCATGGTGCTTCAAATATTTCTCCAATGGAACATTTTAACTATTTTCTTTGCCATTTTTGTAAGAGAATTTTTTTCTAAATTGTAACATCTTGCTCAACCGAACACATAATGGTATTTGAGGAAGGGTAACATAACTATCATTTTAGAGTAGCCAATGTTTTTAAAAATAAATCCAAGTTTCGTTTTTAGATTTACAAAAATCTATCAGCAGAGTAATTACACATATAGGTAAAACAACTGAGCCAACATTTTCCAAAGCACCTTCGGCCTTGGGAAAAATGTATTTAATTTTAATTAATTTTGGGAATCCTATTAGTTGTGAACTTTGAGTTTTTCTGCAAAAGATATTAAGCTACCTTTCTCCAAAATGTCACTTTATGATAAAGACTTTGCTAAGTAGAAATGGGAGCCTCATTCCTCATAGTGTAGGTGTTAGGAGGACCCAAATACACAGGGGGATTCAGTAAATGATAAGACGAGCCTCATCCGTGATGGGAGGAGGGTGTATTAACAAAGTGGGAAAAAAAGAAACTTGAAAAAAATCATTTAGAAAGAGCCTAATAGAAAATACATATGAATGACATCAATTAAAAGGAAAGTATAAAATAATGGGTAAATTAGCAGAATAAATATACTGTATTATGCCAAATAATGTATTACCTCAACTAAAAGAAATTATGTGACTGAAGCAAAAGAAACATTACCATAAACAAACTTACGTATATAAAAACATTATTTTCAAAATAGACATATAAAAATAATCCAAAATAAAAAACAAGATAATGAGGCAAATTTGCAACATAGCAAAGGGATGTCTTCTATACTTATTTGATTCACATTAAGAATAATACACAAAGAGGGGCACCTGGCTCGCTTCATTGGTTGAGCATCCGACTTCAGCTCAGGTCATGATCTCACAGTTTGTGGGTTCAAGCCCCACATCAGGCTCACTGCATCAGCACAGAACTACTTCAGGTTCTCTGACTCTCTCTCTCTCTCTCTCTCTCTGCACCTACTCTGCTCATTCTGTCTGTCTTTCTCTCTCTCTCTCTCCCTCAAATATAAGTAAACATTGAAAAACATTAAAAAAAAAAGAACAATATACAAAGAGACTGGTGGAGAAAAGGTCATCAATGACAATTTAAAAAAGAATTCCAGAAAGAAATTCTACACACAGGAAAAGGTTTAAACACTCTTGTTCTCACAATAAAATTAGCACAAGGGTGAAACACTTGAAGTTTTAAAATGCATTTTTTACAAAAAGGAAAATAACTAAGGGTAAAATGGGTATTATTCTTTGCTTCTGATATCAATGTATATTGATATGAAATTTTGGACAATTGATAATATACATTAGGGATAATATATAGGATGTTCATATCTTTGGCAAGTTACTCAATTTGAGGTTAACATTTATCGAGTACATTTTAGGTGCTTGATATTCTGCACTAAGTCCCTTATCTGGACCATTTATTGAATCATTTCAAAATGTATGAGAAAATTATCGTTCCTATTTCATAGTTGTCAAAAGTGAGATTCTGGTTACTTATGAAAAACGTGCATCTGGAAAATGTTAAGACAGTCATGAAATATCAACACGATCAAGTAAGCAGCATTAACATTAATCGGTATATACATTATTGTAAAACACTAAAAGAGGTTTAACTGGTGCCTTGCAGAAACGCAAAACAAATTCCCCGGTATTAAGGTGTGTACTTATCAACACTTTAACATCACTTTCCTGCCTCACGTCCTCACTCCCTCACTTTGCTTTCTGAATCACCTCCCTGCAAACTTCCACCTAAGTCCGGATCTCAAAGTCTCTGTGCTCCTGGGACCTAGGCCAGGAAACTATAGATGTGAGGGTTTATTTTAGGTTCAACGTGATAGTCAACCTGTGCCCAGATATTTAGCTGGGACTTACTCTGGGTAGGTCTATAGGGGTGCTTTTGGAAGAGATCAACATTTGAATGTGCAGATACAGTAAAGCAGATAGCTCTACCCAATGTGGGTGGGCCTTGCCCTATTCCTTAAAGGCCAGAGTAGAACAAAAGGGCTGAGTAGAAAACAATATGCTCTCTGCCTGCCCGTCTTGGAGCTGAAACATTTATCCTCTCCTGCCTTCTTGCTTGGATTCTGGCTGGAACTCACTCACATCACTGGCTCTCCGGAAACTCCAGCTGGACTTAGTCTCTACAATGGGATCAGCACATTCCCCATAATAAATCTCTTTATGTTCCTCAGAATCTCACAATGAATCTCAAAATCACATACCATATTATATTTACTTTTGAAGCCCACATATATTATTAAAAAGTGCCCTAAAATCGTATCAAAGGAAATTGGACTTTCCTAGCGAAATTGCTGCTATCTGGGTGAAGCCTGAGGATGAAGAAGCGATTTTTCGATGGTCTTCCTGCTGTGCTAAGACAATGAGTTAGCTTGATGTGTCTTTACAGCATCATGAGGCAGACTCTATTGTCATTGTCACTCAATCCCTGCTTGTTGATTGGGTTTCACTGTCATTTGTAACAGTGAGAGTAATATAGCAATAGTAGCAGCAAAGACAGTTAAGAGTTTCAAAGACAAATTATCTCGATTGAATAGCTCCAAGAAACAGAGACAAAGCATCATATATTCCTGTCCTGATGTTTCATTACATCACCAATGTCCAAGGGAAAAAAAATATGAAAATCTGAGATAGCTACCATTATAAAATATTCATTCATAATTCATTTTCAGGCATTTCCCCAGGAAATGTACATGGATAAAGATAATGCTTTTCTGGGAGTTGCCTGTATCTCATTATTAAAGGTATCTCCTATAATAAATAGTAACAAGGACAAAGCAATTTCCATTTTAAAATTATGATTAAGAGATAACACCGTGTCCTGGCTTTTCAGCCTCACCATCCTTAACATCTTGGGCCACATAATTCTTTGTTCTAACAGGATGCTCTGTGCATTGTAGGAAACTTTGTAACATCCTAGCCTGTGCCTACTACTTGCCAAAAATATCCCCAACTGTGTTGAGGAAAGATGTCTGCAGACATTGCCAAATGTTCTTTGGGGGGCAAAATGGTCCCTTGTTGAGAACCATTTACTTAGACGAATTTAATTAGTTCTTTTTTTTCTGGTTCTTTTCAGTGGTACTATATAGAGCTTTTAAACAGAAGAAATTAAAGCCGTATTAAAATGCTATGTAGTATTCTTTCCTTGAGTCAGAATTAATAATCAATGAGATATGTGACTTCCTTAAATGTGCTAAAATATAGGGAAAACATACATGGTGCTCTCCCTTAAATAATCTGTTTATATAAGATAATTTAAAACAGAGTAGCTGCCATAGAATTTGAAAATGGGCTCATTTTTGATGTACATTGCACAGATTTTCTCACAAAGAATAAGCCTCGGTAAATAAACTTAATTAGGAAAGAGCTACTCAATTTTCTAAACTAAGACATTTTATGTCTAGAAAAACCTAAAAATCATTAAGGGTATAAGAGATTTATTGTCCTTGTTTTAATGTATCTTTAACCCTAGGATTGTGATGGAAAGTATGTGTATGACAGATGTAACTTAAATTCTTTTATATGACCAGTCTGTAATTTCTGATGTGTGTTTTCACAAGGCGGGTTTCACCCTTTACATAAAAACTAGTAACAATGCAAAAATAGCAATTAAACACTAATACTTTATCTCTATTTTATTCACAAATAAAATGCTAAAAACGAATGCTTTATTTGAAAATTACACGTAGGAGCCTCAAAACTAGAGATCACCGGCCAGGTTTAGAAAAAACGTACAGCCAGAGACCTTCGGAATCATCGCTTAATACCATTTACACGCATACACATACGCACAAACACACACGTACATGCACACACGCAAGAGCCCTCAGAACTGACTTCTCTTCTTGCCTTCTTCATTTCTCTGTAATCTGTTTCATTCAAATCAGCCAGATGGATTTTTTTTTAATTTTACTTGAATCTTAAAATTTTCTGCTCAAAACTCTTACACTTCTGTCCCCACTCAGAGTAAAATCAACACTCTCTGTGATCTGACCCACAGCCCCTCCCAGTCCCCAGTGCCTGTCCTGCCCGCTCCGTGCCCCCCTCTCCCCACTACTCTTTCCTCGCTCGGTTCCAACCATGCTGCCTCACCACGTGCCACGTGCGTGCGTTCCTGCCCCAGAGCCTTTGGTCTCATCACCCTCCCCAAGACAGGTCTCCCCTTCCTGGTCCGCCCTCTCTGCTGACTGTCAGCTCCTGCTCTCTGTGACTCCCAGCGCCTCATCCTGCCCTGGTTTACTTCCTAGCACTTAGCTGAGTGCCAAGCATTGGGCCGTAAGCTGTCTAGGCTGTCTTTGGACTAATGTCCCTGTTCCTAGAAGGCAGCCTGGAACCCAGTGAACTGTCTTTTTCCTCCTTCATTGAGTGATGATTGCAGCACTCCCTGCGACTCTATCAGGCTGAATGTGCCTGTATCCAGTTATCTTCGGTGTAGTGTGACCGTCACAAAACAGATCTCTGGGGCCGTGCATGGCATCCAACTACCCCATTTCTAAGATGAGCGGGAGAAAGTATGCTTAGGTATGGAAATCTGTGGCTTTTTCAAGTATAAGGTTTAAAAAACATTCTCTAAAAACTGCAGCAAGCCTCTAAGTAGAGATATTTCAGACAAAAATTAATTGCCAAGAAAGTTTTATCACTGTAGCAATCCACGAGGGGTTTAGTTGGTATGTTTATTTAGCTTCGTTTGTTTTCACCAAGTAGCTAAGCCACAAGAACCAGGAATGTTCCTTTTATGTACAGCGGAGCAGCAGGGAAATTTCAGGAAGAGATAAAGTCAAGGCAGGGAGAGGAAGCAAATAAATCAAAGCAAAACAATAAGGAGACTCGGGGCAAGCTTCCTGGCACCCAGAGTTCAAGTTCCACAGTTAACTGTGTGACGTAAACTTAGAAATCACACACACAAAGCAAAATGTATCAAAACAGAAAACCATTAAGCTAAATAATTCTGAGCAATATTTAAATAATACAGCTATATTAATATAATGCAAGCTCCGTGGATATTAATGTGAATAAAATTTTACTTCAATATTTTACATTTTACTTCAATATTAATTTTGCAATACCGGAGGGATTTATGTGAAAGCTGAAAATTGGGGGATCTGATTTAGGAAATGCTATTTTTATTCCCCTTCCTTCCTTCCTTCCTTCCTTCCTTCCTTCCTTCCTTCCTTCCACATTATTCACAAAGAAAATGAAGTTAGGTTCAAAACTTCCAGGTGAATACATGACTGTAAAAATTACTATACAACAATTTTTTAATGAAATGATGAGGATCAATAGTGAGTCACTTCATTATTTTAAAAAGTATGTTTCTACAACTTCCATATAATGGTTGGAATTAGCAAAACAGTCGAGCAAGGCGACTCTGGCTCCCAAACCAAATTTCCATCAGAGCCGTGTTTCCTTTAAATCAGTTTCCTATACTGAGGTTCATAAAATCTTGCATTTGAAAAAAAAAAAAAGATGCTACAGTTCAAAGGAGTTTGAATGCCATCAACTTAATCCAAGAAGATGATAAGGTTTTTAATAAAAGATGTATTTGAATCTACTGATTTCTGTAAGTAGGGAAAATAATCCTGAGTGTAAGCAGAAATCAGAGTACACTATTTCCCCTAAGGAATTTCCAAACTTTTACAAAGTTTCATTCTAAACTCTAAAATTATTACATATGCTTTGCCTGGGTATGAATGTTGCTAGGAATATATCTTAAGGGCATAATTCAAAATACAGAATAAAACATTATTTAGAGACATACTTTGCCATATTTATAACAAAGAAAAATGGAAACCAACTAAAAGTTTAACAACAGATACATCATTAAATAAAGTATGATTTATCCAAACCACAGGACCAACGTGTTAACCAAGCATTTATAAGACGGCTTCAGTAAACTCCTCAGTTAGAATATTAAATTTATAAAAAGCAGCACACACAACTGGATTTGTAGACTTCGCAATTTTAAAAATTGTATGGAAAAATATTCAGGAAAGAGAAAAGGAACATATACACAAACACATGCATGATGCCCAATTTCTAAGTCTAGGAGATATTCTCTAAGGTCCTTTGCCTAAGGCTGTGTGGAACACGGGTACCCCTGACAACCTTGAAGTCAGGAGGTCTGGGTTTAAACCAGGGGGTTCCCCCACTGACTTTGGTGTGACAACACCTTCCCTTCTCTGTGCCTCGTTTACTGACCTGTAAGCAGAGATGATAACGGGTACCTATTCACAGGGCTTCTGCGAGGGCAAAATGCATTAAGAACTGTAAATTGCTAGAAAAATGCATGCAAATACTATCTGCTCCATAAAAATTGCTATTATTATTTTTTCCTGCTTGGCACGAAGCAATCAATCCGTGATAGTTTATTAAATTATTTTTCAGTGCTTTATCATAAGTTTTAAATGCATCGCTGCTTTGGGTGACACTTTGCTTCCACCATATAGGAAGTGACTCCAGAGGGAGAGAGAGTCACAAAGAGCTGCAGGTCAGGAAGGGTTCCACCGCACTAGGGACGGGAAGGCAGGAGGGCCCCAAATCTACTGTCATTGTTTCGGTAGACACCACCCACGTACACTCTACCTGAGACCATCAGGGGATCATCTTTTATCCTTGCGGACTGTAGTCACCTCAAGAAGCAGGGATCTCCTGGTCACCCCGCAAACCCTCAAAGATCTTCACATCTCATGTGTCTGACCTCCTACCCCTCCCCAGCTCTTGAGCCTTCTGCTAGGTCCTCTGAAACTCAAGGTCAACTCTCAGCAAAGCTCCCTACCTCTCAACCATTTCTGAGGCAACCCCCTCCTTCTCTAACGGAAGCCCAGATATCTTCTGAGGATAGTGCACCATGAAGGCCTCCCACATGGTCACTGTTTGCTTCCACAGTCCAAGGACTGCCGGCCCTGGCACTGGGCGATGTGTCTACCTATGCACATCTCATCACTATTTCAGGTACTTTGTTCTTTCCTCCCCAAAGTGCCCCACCTTTGAGTCTTTTATCCCCAGAATCTTCTTCCTCTAGCCCTCTACAAAATCCCTGGGGCATCCCCATTATTCCGTGAAGATTTTTTTTTTTTACCCCTGGCTCACTGCCATTTTCTGCAATTCCATGTTTGGCCTAATTCTTGCTATTTCCATATCAATGATAGACAATCCTTTGAAGGCTGGCTTCTCAGTTCACTTGCCCCCCTCCTCCAACCCTCCAACACAGTCCTTTTATCCCCATCCTTGTCCTTCATCTTTTCAACATGATACATGATCGTTTGCCATAACTGCATTTGAAGTGTCCTGTGATCAGACCCCAACTTTCCATATGTCCAGGCCACTTTCCCAAACACATTAACTCCAACCATTCTTTGAACCCATAGCACC
Source organism: Puma concolor (assembly GCF_028749965.1). Taxonomy (NCBI): domain Eukaryota; kingdom Metazoa; phylum Chordata; class Mammalia; order Carnivora; family Felidae; genus Puma; species Puma concolor. The sequence goes on from NC_141670.1 coordinate 3,706,490, forward strand.
TACAGTTCCCTGATCTTGCCACTTTCTCCTTTGATTCCCTTCTGTTCTGATGTCTCACCTGGACATCCTGAGATTTCATGGCAATTATTTAAATCACCCCTTGTGCTTGCTATAAGTCCATTGTCAATTCCTTCAATCCAAACTTGGGTCAAATCCACACTTACTCACATTTAGGTAAGTATGGCTGGAGAAAACGCAAAACCAGAACCATGTAGATGGGTCTAACTTTAAATTGATGGCTAGATCCAAAATGTCCGTTAATTGTGGCATTCTTACTTAATTTCCCTCAGTTTTTAGGCTTCTTTCTGGGGGAATACCATATCATACCTCCTTCATCCTTAACTTGCCAATATCTCCTACCATACTCCTACCCTTCAATGGTGATTTTCTTTCCTATTTACTAAAAACAGAGGCAATCAAAAGAGACATTTTAGGGGCACCTGGGAAGCTCAGTCAGTTACACATCCAACTTTGGCTCAGGTCATAATCTCACAGTTCATGAGTCTGAGCCCCCTGTCAAGCCCTGCTCTGACAGTGCATAGCCTGCTTGGGATTCTTTCTTCCTCTCTATGCCCCTACCCTGCTCATGTTTGCTCTCTCTCTCTCTCTCTCTCTTGAAAATAAATAAAAATATAAACATTTTTTTAAAAATTATAAAAAGAGACATTTTACAACCTATCAGCACTCTATTTGATCACCTCTCTGTACTTCTGCTCATAAAATGTCCATACTGGGTTCCTACCTAGGGTTGACACCTGTTTGTGTTCTTGCTTTCATCCCTGATCAAGTCCCTAAGCCAAGAGTTAGCACTCTCTCCTCTCTCCAAATGATCATTTCCCTTTTTTATTGGACAACTGTTCTCAGCACATAGACATATTATAATTTCCCCAATTCAAAATTTTAAAGCAACTACCTCTTGATTCCACATCTACCTCCAGATTCCACATCCATCTCTAGCCCTATTTTTAAAAACCCCTTTCCCAGTAACACATTTCAAAAAATGTCTATAACTGCAATCTTTAATTTTTTCTCATCCTCTCTTGAACCCACTTGAGTCATGATTTTGTCCTTCCTGGCCCACTGCAGCTGGGCTCTTCAGGTAGAAACACCGATAAATCCTACAGTCACTTCTCCTGTCACACAAGCCCTCAACAACACTGGACTATTCTCCATTTCCTATTCCTTAAATTTGTTTTTTTCACTAGGCTTTTAAAACTATTCTTTTAGTCTTGAAATAATTGCAAATTCACAAAAGTTTGCAAAAATAGTACAGAGTGATCGGACATACCCTTCTCAAAATTTCCACCAATGATTAGATCTTACATATGTAGAACAATATCAAGTTTTTAAAATAGCACTGGTTCAATGTGTGCATATGATTTATTCCCTAGCTTGCTCTATCTATCTATCTATCTATCTATCTAATTAAAGTTTATTTTGTTTTGTTTGAAACAGAGTTAGCGTGAGTGGGGGGGGGCAGACAGAGAGGGAGAGAGAGAATCCCAAGCAGACCCACACTGCCAGCACAGAGCCCCACATGGGGCCCCAACTCACAAAACTGTGAGATCGTGACCTGAGCCAAAGCCAAGAGTCAGAAGCTTAACCAACTGAGCCTCCCGGGCGTCCCTCAGTAGTACTTTTATGAACTACTCTTCTCAGGCTTGCTTTGATCTTATTGGCCATTTATACTCAGCCCCACCTGGTTTCAAGCCACCCTCTGATCCGTAGCATGATGCCTGCATCTCCATCCTTGGACTTTGTTTCTTCCTGACTATATCCATTCCCTTATTGGTCTCATCCATGCTCAGTTACATGGATTTAAATACCATTTGTAGGCTGAACATTCTCAAATTTGTAGTTCCATTCCAGATCTCTCTTCTGAATTCAGTTTTATATATCCAAGTCCCTACATGATACATCCATGTAGACGCCTAAACACATTCCAGACTTACTCCCAAGTCCTACTTCTGATCTTTCTCTTTCCAAGTCTGAAATTTCACAGTATTCTCCATGTCAAATAATGGCAGCTCCCCTCTCCCAGTGGCTTGGTAAAAAGACCATGGCATCACCCATCACTCTTCTATTTCTTTCACATCCATGAGCACGGTGTCCTAAAACCCTAGTGGCCCTTTCTTCAAACTACGTTCTTGATCCAACTGCATCTGGCAGCTTGCCCTGCCACTATCATGACAAATAACACCACCTCTCACTCTGTTACAATGGCTTCCTAACAGGTTCTCTGATTTTATCCTTTCCACCATATATTATTTTCTCAACACAGCAGCCAAGTAATCCTCTTAAATTCTACATGAGATGATGCCACTTCTCTTCCCAAAATCCTCTAGCTTCTTTCCATATTGCTCACAACAGAAGCTAGTGCCTATGTTAGGGACCACAGGACCCTCCAAGACCTTCTTCCTCCCACCTTGTCTCTGACCTGCTCTCTCCCGCCTGCCACTGTCCAATGTGCTCTAGCCACACTCACCACTGTACTATCCCCCCATTCTCGCCCTGTATCTCAGGACTCAAGCCATGGACACTTCCTTGATCTGGACCACTCTCTTGATATTCTAGTAGGGTTTACTCTACCTCCATGAGGGGTCCAAAAAATGTTCATTTTGCCAAATGTTCATTTGCCAAATAATGTTCCCAGGATATAGGACTTTAGGTGCTAAAACCAGGACAGCTCTGGGCAAGCCAAACAGCTGGCCAGTACAGCTCTTGGTCAAATGTCACTTTCTTAGTGAGAACATCTCTGAGCACTTATTACAGTTAAATGTTATGTATCTGGTTTTACTAATCTCCTTATGTATTTATGCTATCTATCTCCAACCAAAAATATAATTTCCATGGTGGTTAGGATTTTTCCTTATTTTTTTTTCACTTTGTAGCTCCAGCTTCAGGAACTAACATACACAAACTACAGTTTGTGGACCACATTTGGACCTGAACAAAGCTTTACTGGAACACAGCACTGCCTATTTGTTGAGGTAATGCCTATGGAAACTTTTCTGCACAATGACTGAATACAGTTCATACAGAGACAATATGGCTTGAAAAACATAAAATATTTACTATCTTACCCTTGATCGGTAGAGTTTACTGAATTGATTGGTAAGTGTGTCTGAAAACATGTATGTCCTTGATAACTAAATGTTTCTTTAAAGAATGAATGAATGGACACAAATAGTAAGCAGACATATTCTATTGGAAATCAAAGGACAATTAAGGCAACTTTGGGGCATCGTTCTAATGCTACTAAATTCTCAGCAAATTAAAAGCAAATACTAACATCGAAACTGGGAATAATTGTGGTGAAACTCCTGGCGGCGTGGAAATTTGTTCAGCAAGTGTGCAAGGCATAAACAACATTTTGAAAACTCTATCCTTAGGAAATAATTAAACAGAAGAAACAAAAGCAATGCTATATGTACAGAGACACTAATTATAGTATTATGTGCAGCCGTAAATGTTGGAAACACTCATTATGTTCAATTACAGGCAAAGAAATAACTATTAATTTGTATAATTTTGAGGATATTGAGAAGAAAATGCTATCAATTAAAACTGAAAGTTTATGGTATAATACTAATCTTACAAAGGAAAAACAAGAAAAGTAATCTGCTCTATGACTTTAGCCTTGAGAGTTCCCAGAGCTTGGGTTGGCCTCATTGGTCCCTACTTTCCCTCCATCCTGGATCTTCAGTGATAACATTTACAATACTAATAGTAATTATTGGTATTGAGCACTTTGAGATATTATTTAATCCTTGCCAGTATTGTGAGATTAAAAGTATTAGTCTAATTTAAAGGAATCGAAACCAGAGGCTTTGCAAAAAAACAGCTTGCCCAAGATGTCCCAGCTAGTATATGGCAAAGCAGGATCTTGAGTGACAAAGTTCTTGCTGTTAGACACGTCTGTTACTACCTATCACAGTGAATGGCATTTCCTTGGAAATATATCTATATTGGTATTAGACAGCTCTACAACGCAATATGGTACCTCTGATAAAATCACAGAAAAATAACTGTAAATTAATCCACAAAATTAAAAATAATTGGCATACAGGCACCTTATGATTATGCTTTAAACTTGTCACAAGATTGGATTTAATGAGATAATGTAAACATATTTTTAAAAAAGGTACTTAGCAGAAAGCCCGTGGCATCATGAAAGGCAAAACATGTAAGCCAGACTTACTAGAATCTAATGTTGACATATATTTTCAATACTTCTTTTTTCTCCCAATTTTGGTAAGGTTTACATTAGAGTTGTTTATTGCACAGTGTGCAAGAAAAGTGCTTAAAACAAAATTGTCTAAAGCCATTCAAACTTAATTTAGAGCCAGGTTCCTTCTGTGAAGATTGCCCCACTCAATCTTACTTTGTAATGCGTGGTCCTGACATGACAGATCATTTAAGATTCGTTTTATGTTATTTCTGTAACATAACTGATAAAAACACAGCTGTGTTTTAAATATCACAGAATTTATAGGCTCGCATAAAAAGCATGACTTCTCTCCCTTCTCCTCCCCTCCAGCTACATCTTCCCCAGCCCCTTTTCTCCCTGGCATCACTAGCAGCGGAATGCCTGCAATTAAAAAACCTTGAGTGACATTTCGTGAAGCAGTGGCAAGTGACATATTGTCATTTCCAGTCACGTTATGTAAGGCTTATCAATTAAAGAAATTTTCAGCTTTAGACAGCTCTAAAGGAAACACACGCATACATTATTTAGCCTGTTTTATTAAAGGCATTACTGAGATGGCTCCCGGTTCTTTATTTCATGGCATCCTTGCTTGCTAACTAGGATCCATCCTTCCAAAAAAAAAAGCAACTGTCCTGAAATAGATAAAATCAGTCAACTCTTAAACAACAACAACAACAAAACAACAACAACAACAAAAACCCCAGCTGTCACATCCTATATTCTTTAAAACCATCACATAATAGTGACAACGTGTTTTGACAAATTTAGGTGAATATTTATCTTAAATGCATGTGTTTAGACAGAAACAAGGTTAGAGCTTTATGGAAGCCTAGCTTTCGATAATGATTCATTTACTATTACTTTTAATGGTTTACAGATCATGCTTTCCCACACAACAAAAGCAAACAACCTCCCTTTAGCTTCCCCCAAGGAGGAGGCATTCAGAGGCATAAGAAGCACCATGTGAGAACTGCCTATGGCAGCCATTGTCTCTGTAGCCTTGGACCAGAGTCTCTGCATGTCAGGGAATTCGATTCCTTATCCGCAAACTATAAATATTCACCTCACAATTTTTGGACAGCATAACATAGTATATGTAAAGTTTATATTATGACACCTGCCCCAGAGGATTTTAATCTAAATAAAATGTTTAGCCATGCTATCTCAACTTCCTCATTGCTTTCTTTCTTATCTCATAGTTACCTAAAAAGATTCCATTGGCTAGAAATAGAAAATAAAGTAAGAATAATTATTGGCCAACCACCTCTCAAATGTTTTGTATCTTGCCTCAACTGCCTCCCAAGGTGGTTCTTCTTGGGGCCAGAGAACTTTCTCTGTGCACCAATAGTGCGCCACTACTCGGGGGCACCTGCCAAGTCTTGCCTTTGTGCCCAAGGATGGGGGATTGTTGGGAGGGCAGATGAGGGGTGGGGTTCCGTGAAGGATCTAAAGCTGCAGGGAAGAAAGAAGAAAGAGGTATGGACCAACTTAATCCAAAGAAATTCTTCCCCTGGAGTAGGAAGCCCACTTGAGAAAACAGACCACTGTCTGCTTTGTTTTCTCTAAGGTTGACTTACTCTGTAAAGAAATAGCTTCAGCAAATCATATTTAGCCTTTGAAATAAAACAGGAGAAAGACCTTACAGCCAAACAGCCCTCTATGGGCTTAAAGCTCTCTTGAACTAAGCTTACACATCAATTTTTTTTCATTTGCTACGCACGGTAGTCACTCCGGCAAGCAGTTTTAGTCAGTGTTTGGCTTAAATCATTTGTACACCCACAGAAAATACCGAGACCAGCAGCCACCTTTCCCTTCTGGCATCTGACTGCCTTTATTTTTCTCCGTTCTGGGCACATGACCTCTGAATGGCCTACGGGGTCTGTGAGACACCTTCCTGTTCTGCACGTAGGAGGAGGAGGAGGAGGAAGAGTAAGAGGAGAGCACTGAATGCGCCCCCTGTCGTCTCTACAGGGGGGAAATCAACTGACCTGTTAACAGTCCTGACAGCCCATCCCCAGACAAGCCATGTTCTCCCTGGCCCTTCCATTTTTCAGGGCTCAGGCACACAGTTCTCAAGAAGAAATGCTTGTTTAAGTTAAATTCAAATATTTGTTTCCAGATGATAACTGAGATTCTTTTAAAGACATTTATTTCTCTTGTAAATTGGAAGGGAATGGGCATGGCATCATAGGGGCAAATGGCATAAAATGCCTGGGTTCAGATTCTGCCTCTCCCAGTTAACCGCCGTGTGACCTCAGAAAAGTCACGTCTTGCCTTGGTGCCTGAGACTGTAAAAAACAAGACCAGTGGTAACATAGAAATATTAAACACAAGAATATATATAAGGCACATAAACAGGGCTTGTCATCTGGTAATTGATAGTGGTTTCACCACTATCACATCTTTTTCTTAAGCTTTGCAATTTTAGTGACCAAACTGAAATATCTATCATTGGATAACAAATGCTACTCTATTTGCTCCTTATTCAGATACTTTGAATTTGATTGATCATTCCCTTCAGAAAAAAGAATCTGGAAAGGATCTACACCTGGACTATTGTTAAATCTATATATTCTACACTGTCATGCTAGCCATATGCATTTGTGTATCAATGGGCATGGTGTATGTGTAACATTGGTCTTGTCATTGCATTCTGACAGTGACAAGTAAAATATAATGACCTGTTTCTACACTGACTAAGCCTTCAGCAGCTACTTAATTTCCTCTTCGTCTGAGTCTCTGTTCATTCATTTTCTCTCATTAAATCAGCCTGAGAGATTAAAAAAATATATTCCAAAGAATATCAACGATGCATTAAAAACCCTTTAAGCACTGAGATCCTGGAGTTCACATGAATTTACTTTTAGATTGTTTGCCATGGGCTTCATTCACTTCGTTCCAAAATCTGAAGTTGTTTTCAAGACGGGAAGCGGGGTGGGGGGGGTGCGGAAATAGGATCGGTAATTATAATAATTAGAATTTACAGAATTTCACTATGCCAGGTCTTTGCTAAGCTTTTTTTTTTTTTTTAATTTTTTTTAACGTTTACTTATTATTGAGAGACAGAGAGACACAGAGCGTGAGCAGGGGAGGGGTAGAGAGGGGGGGGGGGGGACACAGAATCCAAAGCAGGCTTCAGGCTCCGAGCTGTCAGCACAGAGCCCAACGTGGAGCTTGAACCCACAAACCGCGAGATCATGACCTGAGCCGAAGTTGGTCGTTCAACCAACTGAGCCCCCCAGGCACCCCTATGCTAAGCATTTCACCTGGATTCTCTCACTTAATCTTTACAACAGGCATGTGAAATAGGTATATTACACAGAGAAGGAGATTCAGAGCAGAGAGATAAAGTAAGTTTGGCCGAAGTCACAGCACACAAATGGTGAGTGGATTTGCACCCAGGAAGCAAACACTGCAGAGCCTATAAACATTTATGTGCTAAACACTTTGCAAGGTGCTTAGCGTATGTCATTGCATTTAACCCTCATACTAATACATTTTTTCAAAATAATTGGCATTTCCTATATGTACTTCTATGTAGAGATTGGGTAAGTGGCCTCTGGAGCTAAGCTGCTGGGTCCAACCTCACCTATAGTGCTCTGTCTTTGTGAACATCTCACTGTAGTACATATAATAGCTCACAGGTGGAGAAGAACTCTAAGAAAGGCATGTAATATGCTTCCAGCAACATAGATCATGGGTGCTAGGCCCCGGAATTAAATCTAGTTCTTGCCCTCCCTAGAATGTGTCTTTTTTTTTTTCTTGCATACTTTTTGAGTTGTACATGCACCAAAGAGCTTCCAATTCTTTGCTTACCCAACTAGTTACCTTGCCCATTCTTCAAAGTTCCCCATACCCTTCAATCCGCAGACCCCAGTGTCATTGGTTCCAAAAGTAAGTCAGTGTCTGAAATGAGATTCCTTTTGAGAAACCTTTTTGGATTAATCAAGAGCCAGCTCACTCTTATCTCTTGCCTAAACTAATTTTAAAAATAGACTCCACTTTCCGATACCATTCAGCTCAAATCTGTTTCAGCAAAATGGCTGAGAAGTTGAAGGAAGAATTCCAATCAGTCTATGACACAGTATACTCAGACCCATTTTCTTATGAGTCCTTATCATAAACCTACATCTATATATTGAATCGACATCATAAGTGAAAATGAAACCCACTTAGTGCCAGAACTCCATATGCATTAACAATTGGTGTGGAAGGGACAAAGAATACTAAAATTCCTCTGCCTGTGAAATCTAAGCCATTTGAAATAGTAGCCCCTAGTCTAAGAGGTGAATGAGAACTTGGAACGTGGCTGTTTCACACTGAGGTATGTTGTACCCGTAAAGTGCACACCAGGTTCTGAAGAATTGTACGGAAAAATGCAAACTACTTCATTCATATTTTATATTGATTATGTGTTCAAATGGTCATCTTTGGACTACGTTGGGTTAAGAAAATGTATTATTAATTTTACCTGTTTCTTTTTACTTTATCAGTGTAGTTATTAGGAACTTTTTTAAAAAATTTTTTTAACGTTTATTTATTTTTGAGACAGAGAGAGACAGAGCATGAATGGGGGAAGGTCAGAGAAAGAGGGAGACACAGAATCTGAAACAGGCTCCAGGCTCTGAGCCATCAGCACAGAGCCCGACGCGGGGCTCGAACTCACGAACCGCGAGATCGTGACCTGAGCTGAAGTCGGACGCTTAACCGACTGAGCCACCCAGGCGCCCCAAGGAACTTTTAATTACATGGTGGGCTCAGGCTTCTGGGTTGCATCATATTTCTAGTGGAAAACACTGTTCTAAATCCTGAGAAATTGGCTATTATTAGGCAGGTGGCAGCTGAATGACCCCTTAAGCCCTGCCTGGGGGGTGATTATCATGGCCCCTGCCAGCTCCCTCACACATGGTGAGGATGCTTGGGGCTACAACCAAGCTCACCTCAAACAGGTGCATCTGTGGCATTTTCCCACACCATATGCATTATTCTTCTCCCTGAGAAGATGATGAATTATGAAAATAGTACCTTCCTTCAAAAGATGTTTCACTTGTGTTTCCTTTCTTAGAAACCTATCCATTTTCCCTATTGACATATGCCTGGAAAAATTATTTTTTTTAGCTCGAGACAAACTTTTCAGTCACAAACTTCAAAAGCCACTCACCTACTTGTGTGTGTGTGTGTGTGTTTGCATGTGCATATGCGTGGACAGAGAGAGAGAAAATATATTTCAGCAGAAGCCAATAATATGCTTAAAATAATGAAACAATGCTTTAACGATTCTGGGAAGAAATGTTTTCCACATACAATTTTATACTCAGCTATAATATCCATCCATGTGGATGCATAAAAGGACATTTGTGGGCACACTGAGGCTTAAGGGGTTTTCCTCAGAAGAAACAGTTTTAGAAAGCTTATTTGGGGTGAAACAAGGAGAAAGGAAGACCCTGGATTAGGAAAGAGTGGGGTAGTGAAGAACAGCCCTAGGAGCCAGTGTAGAGCCCTCTTGAGGGATAGTACAGGGAGAGGGGAGGATGGGGTTGGGGAAATGAAGGCAACGGAGCTACTGACAGAGCGATGGAAGTCCAGGATTCTGGGGACAGTAGCAACTAGACACTTCAGGAACAGTTGTATGTGGAACAAGAAGCAGTTGAGTTTAAGAGAAAGTCCGTGACCTTCAGAATGAAGAACAAAGTTTGTTCCTAGTAACAACCAGAAGAAGCGTAAAGTAGAGGACATGTGGATTATAGTGACACAACTTAAGTTTTATTAATCCACAAGGGAAAGAAAAGATAATTAAAAATTTTAGGACCAATGGAAGGCAGTCATCGCATGAACGAGCCAGCCATTTACTGAATCTGTTTTTTCCTTCTTCCCGACTTTATAGCTGATCCAATTCCTAGCTTCCCTTCCAATTAAGTATGAACAGAATGGCTGTGTCTAATCAACACAAGGCACATGCAGGGACCTGCTCACACAGACTCCAGCACTGTCCTCCCTCTGCCAAATGGATGGAGACAAGGCTGGAAACTGAAAGTCAGATACAGAAGTCTGCAAATTACCACCAGTATCAGAAACAACTGCCAGTCAGAAACAATCATTTGAGGTTTAACATGAGCACACAATATTTGTGTTTAAGCCTGCTGATAAGACATTAACTAAACAAGCTATACGAGACAGCCTTGGTCCAAATGTGAAACAGAAGTAATTATGGCATTATTATGAATAATTGAGGCTGAGAAAGAACTCATCTGAACTCTGAGTGGCACAGGGAGTGAGATATTGGATTTCAGAGGAGGCAGTCTAATTACAGACATAATACTTATGTGGAGAAAAATATTTACACAGTTATAATAATATGAATGTGGTTTATTGCTTTTCAGCCTTTAGACAAATTAAGAAGGACTTAATTAAGATTATAACATAAAATATAAATGTTAACAACTTTGATATTGCAAAAGTTCTATTACAGCCGAGAGAATACAGAAGGAGGAAATGATTAGAAGATACACCAGAAAGAGGGAGGCCAGCCTAATTATTCTCTGTCAATGCTGTGTCTCCCATAACCCCCATAAAGCCTCACCTGGTCTTTGACTTCTGCGTCTGGCCCTGTTTCTATCATTTTTGCACCTCAGAAACCAACTCTGGGAACAGATTGCAGTGACCACGAAGGGACCCTAAGACAGAGAGGACTTGGTGGGACTGAGGATGCTGGATCTGAGCCTCTACCAGCTCGCAAACGGGGGTGGACGGCCAGCCCAAAGCCAGAACCAGGATGCTCTTCAGATGCGGGCTTACACCTGAGCCAAAACAGCCAGGCTCCAAAGAGCGCCAATGAGCTGCCCCAGTTGCCTGCTACCGTCAACCAATTAGGACGAGGCCCTTCCAGCCAATCAGGATGAAGCACCTCCTCCCCCTTCCCTCTTTAACCTGTTGGGTGGGAGCTGGAACGCTCCCTACATAAGCTCCGCCCCTGCAGTATTTGGAGGGGCCAGCCAAGCTGCTGTGTGTTAGCTTTCTCTCTTTAGCTCAAGCTGTAGTCCCAGTAAAGCCTTGCCTGTGCCTTTGGGAGGGAGGGGGAAAAAAAAAGGTAAACTGTGTATTATTTATTTATTTATTTATTTTGATTTCTAATGTTTATTTTAGAAAGAGAGAGAGTGCAGAGTGCGAGCGAGGGAGGGGGAGAGAGAGAGGGAGACACAGAATCTGAAGCAGGCTGCAGGCTCTGAGCTGTCAGCACAGAGCCCAACGTGGGGCTCGAACCCATGAACGGTGAGATCATGACCTGAGCTGAAGTCGACGCTCAACCGATTGAGCCACCCAGTGCCCCTGTATTATTTAATTTTTTAAAGATAATATACATAAACCTAAAATTGGGATAAACAAGACACAGTAGATGGAAGTAATAGAAGTATGTTCATACTCAAAGCAAAATGTGAATTAAAAATAATAAAAGTTAAACAATAAAACTGATTAAGAACAGTATAAGAAGTTATAATGATAACAAAAAATAGTTAAATGGTATCAGAATATCTGTGTCACAAAAGTATGGTAGTTTCGATGGGCTGTTTCTTTTCACAGCAATCCCTTTACTATTGCTTTTTTTTTTTTTTAAATTATGTACATAGGCCACATATTAAATTTTAGTAAAAGTAGGATGATATATCAACTGTCTTGTTCTAATGTCTAAGTCATAAATTTACAACCTATGTCAGCACCATTTAAAACGTCCTTACCTTTATTACAAGAAAAATATTGCTTTCCCTGCCTACATTCAAGGTGACTAGAGATACAAACAGGTTCATGAATTTATGGACTTCGGCATATTTACAAATTGAAAGTGTATAACTATGACTTTTTGAAGAGTTTTTTCAAGTTTATTTTATTTACTTTTTGAGAGAGAGAGAGAAGGAGAGGGAGAGAGAGAGAGAGAGAGAATATATCCCAATCAGGCGCCATGCTGTTGGTGCAGAGCCCAATGGAGGGCTTGAAGTCACAAATGGTGAAATCATAACCTGAACTGAAATCACGAGTCGGCTGCTTAATTGACTGAGCCACTGAGGTGACTCTACAACTATGATCTTTAAATGCTTTTCTATAGCAGTTCACAGGAATTGTGCACAAAATAGAGGCTAACCTATGAAGTACAGACTATAAAACAAACAAACAAAAAAACAAGTTATTTAGGACAGCTTGTGATTGGAAAGTCCAGAGCTATGACTTCTAGGGATCTCTGCTCTGCAATGTGAAGAAGTATTTTGTGAAGCACTTTGCACATACAAAGTGTTCTGTCATTGGAAGCATTAAGGCGCATCACAGCTGATGTTTGGGGAAGCAAGAGAATGCATCTCTGGCTGGAGTGGACTAGTGTTTGCTTGGAGCTGGCTTATTTCAAATAGCATATGCCTGATGCAACTGTCCTATAGTTTATGCTTTGCACAAACTATCCTAATCTCTTCCAGGCCCAGCCAGAGCTCATGTCCCCAAATGTCCCTTATGTCTACATATTCCCTTTGTGGTTGGATTCCTAGATTTAGGCAGCTGGTGTAAGTTCACACTGATACTTAAAAAATGAAGTCCAGAGTCAGAGAGTTGCAGGGTCTAAAGAGAGGTGGGAAAGGAGTGACTTGCCCACCTCATTCTGGACTCACATGACATAAGGATCACTTCTACCTGAGGGTTCTTCGGATCAGATCACTGTTTCTTAAGAAGGGGCATTTTCTGAATGCAGCTCCTTACCTACTTCCTTTCTACCTTCTTGTATGATCATGCCATAAATCTGGAGACAACTGCTAGCCGTTCAGTTTGCATTCAAGAAGAATCCCTCCTCTTTTGGATTTCATACTCTGTGGCCCTCCAGGGTCCTGGGGACCTAAGTAATTTGTCATATAACCTTGCCCCTCATGTTATAGTCTATTTTATTTAATAAAACAGTAGGGGAAGCCGAAAGCAAATTGAGAAGGCACTCCAATCCTGAGCTGAGAGCATCTGTTATTGGATCTCTGAGTTCCCTTTTATATTTCTCCTCTAAATGCCCACCGTAGCTGAACACACAGGAACAGCAAATCTTTGCAAAGATTCCAGGAGCAACAGGCAATAATGAAATAGAATTAAAGAAGATCTAGACATTAAGTTGAAAACTCTAGGATAAATGAAGAAGACTGATCTATGATAGCTCCAGAAGAACAATATCTAAAGTCTCATCCTGAGGAGAAGTCAGTTTGATGCTGGGCTCCCATTCAGAGGAAGAGCTGGCTGGCCTCCCATTTTATTATGTATTGATTTTATTAAATAGATGATTCTATCATTTTTACTTAAAGAGTATCACGTGACTCGAGAAATGATACACACCTTTAAGTGCCATTGTTCAGGTTAAAGGCTGCCACTTGGAGTTCTATATACATTTTTCAACACCAGCGAAAAGTCATTGTAATGGGATCACAGTGGTGTTACCGTTAGCATCACTATCAATCCTCCAGCAATTCCCAGAACTAAATAACTAGAATGTTGGGGAAGCAGAAAATATACTCATTTAATTTTTATAAATTATCTAAACCCACTTTCCTGAAATTCATTTATGTCTCTCCTAGATATGCTACATCTACACATTTATAAGAATTAGATCATTGATTTCTTTTTCCTTATGATTCAGTTATCCAATTCAATGACAAACTGTGATGCAGCCTTCAAACTTGTTTCATAAAATAATTATATCTAATTTAATGCCCTTTGAAATGCTACTAGCCCAAGCACTGGGAAAAGCAAAATGTAAGCAAAATGCAATAATCTGTAATAGAGGAGAAAAAATATTTATCCTGATAAAAGCATCTTAATATTGGTGGAATTTAATAAATTGGCGACAGAATAAGAATGGTTATGAGCTTACAGTTATATTAACTTTGACTTTAAAAAGGCTTATAATTGTGGAATTAGTGAGGACCCTTCAGTTAAGAAGAAAACTCCTTGGGGGAGTGTGGGCAAGAAACAAGCTGTCACGGCAACTGCTAATATTTATTTTTGCATTTCCAAACAAATATTAATTATTTGCTTCTCAACATGTTTCTATACCTCTATTAAGTTCTTGAATGGGAGAAACAGGTAGAGCGGTGAGGGGAAATAGCTGTAGACTACGCTAAATTTTAAGGTAGAGAGGAATCAAGGATATAGTTACGACGTTTGTATGACTAGAGACTAGAGGAGTTCAAGAAAAAATATTAAGACATTATGTTCAGATATAAACTAGCAACAAAATAAATGATACAGACAAAAGGACTTTTTTTAAAAGCAATCTCAAAAGAGGCTGCAATGTAAGGAATGACAGAAATTTGGACGTGAGTGTGAACTTGAAAACTTAGTAGATTTATGGCCATAGGGGAAATAAACATAGCAGGATAAAAGAGCAAAATTGTGGAATTAAGCATGGAGTGGTATGTCGGGAAGGAATTCTTTGGGAAAACCACCCTGGTTTTTAGGGTTTCCCAATTTCTGTGGCACAAACTGCCCCCCCTACCCCGCCCCAGCCATGGTATGAGGAATGCAGAGCAAAAGAGATGATACAGTCAGTGGCTTTGAGAAAAGCCAGCACCAGTCAGCCCTGACACAACATCACATGTGGGGAGAAACGCTTTAAGTCTGTGTCTGAGAACACGGCAGATGGCATTTACAGTCCAGTGAAGCCAGGGTTATCATGAGGCACGTTGGCAGCCATGTTGAAGAGTTGGCTCTCCATTCCTCTGGAATCACTGATGGGGTCTGGCTGAGAGAGAAAGGGGTGAGGAAGATGTGTTTCTTGGAAAGAAGGAGTAGCGAGTAGAATGTCTGATGGAGGCGGAGATTCTGTGCATGGAGCTCATTTAGCCAACTTGAAGTGGGTCTGGGTGAAAAGAAAACAAGAAAGCTAACTGGAACGGTGTAGTAGGACAGGGAACAGAGGTTAGCAAAAGACAGTGAGAAAGGAAAAAGCTGGCATACAGGGAATAATAGAACAAAGCTGGAGTAGCTCCAGTGTTTCTCCAGAGTGGATGGGAACAATGGTGGGGATGAGGAAGAAAGCATATATTTAGGAGATCCAGGTGGTATCCTTAAATGGGATCCATTAGTTGAGGAGAACTGGTGAAAAAACAAGGGAAATGGGACAAAGGTCTGGATTGAGTATGTCGCTCTTTTGACAAGATGGAAAATAACAGCCCTAAGAAGAAAGAGAGAGTAAGAGAGACAACAGACTTCAGAAACACACATTGAAATAAGCATGTCCAGAGGAAAAACAGACACTTGGAACAGATAACTTTCCTGGTGGGATTTTCTCTAGGGAAGAGGAAGAATTTGAACATGCTAAACCTGAACGCCATCAGCTACGAGCTAGAACACCTTGAGCAAGTCACATTCCTTAACCTCGGACCCCTCAGCCGCAAAATGAGTCTTTAATAAAATACCTATTTGAGACGATGACACATGGAAAGGCATGCCTGGTCCATCATAAGCCATCGGTAGGTACTAGCTCCCAGCAGGAGTGAGGTAACTGTGGCAGCAATATGCCATCATCCCGTAATTAGCATCAGGGAGATCTTAGGAGACCACAATATTTAACAGAAAAAATTTTTTTAAAGAGGGGCACCTGTCTGGCTCAGTCAGTTGAGCTTCTGACTTTGGCTCAGGTCATGATCTCACGCTCTGTGAGTTCGAGCCCCGTGTCGGGCTCTGTGCTGACAGCTCAGAGCCTGAAGCCTGCTTCGGATTCTGTGTCTCCCTCTCTCTCTGACCCTCCCCCGTTCATGCTCTGTCTCTATCTGTCTGAAAAATAAATAAGCATTAACATTTTTTTTTAATTTTTAAAGAAAGCGTTCATTAAATAGCAGAGGCTAAACTATAAGCATTCCGATAACTGAACGCTGCCCTACGCGACTTGTAGCCGATGCTGTGAATTTGGACTCATGCTGGAGAGCACGGATTAGAAGCCAGACTTGGGTGAATCTTCAGACGTCACATGCAAACTGTCCCTGGAACCTTTTGAAAACAAAAATTCTGTTTCTTCATCTGTTAAATGAGCGTCCGTGCTTACCGTTCCCATGGCTGTTTTGAGCATTAAATGGTATGATCCAAGTACAGCGCTCAGCACGTTTTTCTAGCCTCACATCAAGGCCGTAATAAATGTTGGCCACGCTTTTATTTTTGAAACCCTGTGATGAGTTTTTCTCGGGAAAGTCAGAACTTGAGAGTGACAGTAGGCTCTTTCCTAAAGTTAATGGGTCAGTAAAGTAGTGTTATGGAAAAGGTTAAAAATTGCAGGGCGTCAGGAAAGTAATTCTAACCTTGCCCCCAAATCATGCTGCTGAACATTTGGATAGAGTGTGTTCCTTCATGATCAACTTATTTGAAAGGTCTAAGAGTGTTCAAAAAATCTTTAAAAGGTATAATTTAATTATCAAGTGGTGCCTGTCATTTTTAATGAGAACAAAATGTAAAAAAGGAGCCGTCCAATCAAGAAGGACATCAATGTGCACGGTAAATCTTAGCATGCTATGACAGCAAGTGATAACATTATGCAGAAAGCCATAGAATGTGAGAAACAGAACGAAGAAAAATTCGGATGTTTAAGGAACACATGTAAATTTCTTATCAGCTTTACAGAGCCCAGTGATGGCTTCCTGGGTTACATGTAACATTGACTTCTAGGAACAGAATAAGCTGGCATGGTAAGACCCAGCAGGACGCGAATTCTTTTTGTCTACTGGAAACTTATTCCATCAGTACCAAAGCCTTAGTCTGGGTTCACGACACATGTGGTCATATGGTACGTACCCCTGCAAAATGGAGCTGGAAAGTCCCAGGAAGCACCATTCCCAGGGCTGACGATGCAGGTCAGAATCGCATGGCCTTCCAAGATATAGCCAGAGAGACAGCTGTACCGGATTTTGTCTCCTATGTTGAATCTTGTGCCGTGGAGAACTCCTTTCAGTATCTCCCCGGGATTTCCACATGTATGGCTGGGTAAAACTATTAAAAGAGAAATAGGAGAAAGGCAGAAAAGTGAGAGATTTTTCTGGTGAGATCAACTTATTGCCCAAAGCCTGCACTGCATTTGAACTATTCAGATTAGCAAAGCTAACGCAAAACCATTTTCATCTTCCCTGAAAAAATAGAGAAAATGTATTCTTTTTTTTAATAACGTCTGCCACTTAACCCTTTATAAGGGTATTTTAAGAGTATAAATAAATGCAGTTTGAGAAGACGCAGAAATACAGTTCTGCGTACAGTGTTGTAGACGATGTCTACATTATTTTTCTAATTATGAGATTCTCCAGTCTCACGGAGTTGGCAGACAGATAACACGGTAGGATATGGACAGCTATCCAAAATACAGCACGGATGAATATTCATGCCATATTTATCTTCACTGCTTTAGGACCAGCACAACAAAATACACATCACTAATCGACGTTAGTTGACATTTTATGGATAAATCACTGAATTAAAGAATAAACAGAAGATTTCATTCGTGAATCTGGTAGGCTTAAAAATGCACCACTTGTATATTCCAACTTATCTGTTAGGTTCATGCATTTATAGTGTCTGATTCACAACGAAGTTTTAGCCATCAGTTTTGACAAATCAAGTATTATATTCATTTGCTTGTAAGAAAGCCTCGATTCCGTTCTTTCTTGACCTGCTCGCTTTTTATGTGGATAGGATACTCTGCCTGAGAATTCAACTGCCTTGAAACCTCATCGATAGGAGACCATTCCACACTCCGAACATAATTTCCAACCTAGGTGATTCACTATTAGATTACATGGGTGAAGTTGATGACTGTTGGTTATAGTCTATATCTTTCTGGTTTATTTTATTTTTTTTCAACGTTTATTTATTTTTGGGACAGAGACAGAGCATGAACGGGGGAGGGGCAGAGAGAGAGAGGGAGACACAGAATCAGAAACAGGCTCCAGGCTCTGAGCCATCAGCCATCAGCCCAGAGCCTGACGCGGGGCTCGAACTCCTGGACCGCGAGATCGTGACCTGGTTGAAGTCGGACGCTTAACCGACTGCGCCACCCAGGCGCCCCTATCTTTCTGGTTTAAATTTCGCATCTGACCAGTAAGTCAGAGCTATCATGATGTAGTGAAATAAACCAAGGAGACTATCACTTAAAAAAGAAATGAGTTCCAAAAAACATTTCCAATAAACCAATTTGATTATTTTATGTGTCTATCCTTCTTTTTTTAACATGGACATTGGAAGTGTATTTTGGTATATATGTACAAATATTGCAATATACTCTGTTTTCTTTGGTTGAAAAATGGAGAAATAAAACTTGCCCAGTGAATGGAGAGGAAATTTAAGTGATTTCCAAAATTATTTCTATTACAAAATTACTTAAATGTGTATAAAATAAGCTTAGAGAAACACTTAGAAAACAACCACTACCACTTGGATATTTAATATTGACATGTTTACGAAATCACTGCCTACATAGTCAAAGGGTTCTCAGTTCTAGTTTTTAAAAAATAGTTTGTGAAACCAGTCTACAGAAACCTCTTTAACACAATAGAAAATAGTTCACTATGATCCACAATATTCTTTGTTGTCTTTTATAAAAAAGAAAGTCTGTATTTAATTCCACATTCACTATCGCTAAGTCAAGGGGTATTTTTAAAATGTTCTTTAAAAAGACTGGCATTTAACTGTCTCTGGCTTTTCTAAGGTAGAAATGATTTCAGTTCATAACTCAGGATGCCTGCCCTCCAACAGAAGCTAGGGATCTGACAGCCAGAGACAGGCAAGGCAGGGCTGAATTTCTACCATCAATGGAGAGAGAGAGGTAGGGGTGGGGGAACTATGTACATATGAATGCTTTCGGTGTTTTCCTTCCTTGTCCAAGAATATTCAGAATTAACAAATCCTTCCTTGCCATTTTTTCAAGGGCCTTTATTTAGTTCATTAAGTGCTAAGACTTATTAGAAGATACATATTCACTTTAGATTGTGTCCAGAAAATGGTCTCCCCGAAGGCAAGAATTATCAGTGTAAATCTGTCAAAAAATTTTAACATCAGCTTTTACACGTGACTGCTTTCAGAACTGGAAAAGACAAATGAGCCATTCTGAAAGTTGAATGTGGCCTGTACAACTTTTCTATCCATTTGTCTATTAAAAACAGCAAGAAATCATTTTTAACGATTAGCTTTTGCACAGATAACATAATTGACTTTTGTACAGAAAGACCACAGTAACCAAAGTACAATAGGAAAGAGATCACACGATGTGGCTGCTGCATGAACAAACATCATTCTGTATTATCTGTGTGATACCCATTTACTACATTTAAAGAAATGTGAAATGCCTTATGTAGAACTTGACTGTGCACTGATAATTGCTGGGAAGTGTATAATTGCATGGACTTTGAAATGCTTAAGAGATACAAAAAGAAAAATCATTCCTGAAAATAAGGATCTCCCCAAGCAGACTTCTGAAAAGAAAACATCCATGCCTTAAAACTTTTAACAGAGTCTAATGGAACAGTTGGAAACAGACAAATGATGAAATTCAGGAAGGAAAGAATTTTGGCCATTCTAGATCATCAAGCTAAGAGAGCTATATTTAATAGGATACAATGCAGATGTTAAAAAGTATTGACTGCCAAAGGAAAAAAATCGCAGTAGGTGGACGATGTATCGTGCCCAGAATGCACATCACATCTCAAATAGCACGGAAGACGTAAGGGCTCTTCCTCAGGTGCGGGGGTCAGGCTTCCAGGGAGAGCAGTGACTATGGTGCCGCTCATGCCCATCAAAGCCCTGTGCAGAGATGGGCATCTCTGCCTCCCCTTCTGTCAACTGTTCCCGGGCACCTTAGACATCTCCTTTTTTGTTCCTGTCTACAGATTTGTCTTTCTTTTAACATCTTGGCAATTGCATTCAAATTCAGAAAACGTTCACCCAACACGTTGTATTTGCACAGCCTTGTTTTCAACCAACACCAAAATGGAACAGGAAGAGAATGGGATTTCAGGCTCTTCTTTTGCTCTCTTATTAGCTCTGTTAATCTACCAAAAACGTGCCTTCGTCAGTATTTATTTCACGGGGCACAGTGTGAGGATTGAACGAGTCAATGCAGGTCTCAAAATACCCGCTCTGTGTGACTCTACCATTGGATTACATTGCAACCGACCACCTCCCGTTTAGACCTGGAATTGCCCTTACATCTGTGTCTATATGGTGTCTAGAACAATGTCCAGCTCTCAGCAGGAACTTGCTAAATCTATATTTGCTCAATCAAGTGCTAAATATGAATATGAATGTAGTGTACCTCATGTATTCTTCTAGATCTATGTACAACTAAGAGTCACAGTTTGTAGCCTGACGGAAACAGAAAAAAAGCAAATGAGTTTTCAAGAACCAACTGAATGAGGTGACATTTCGGAAACAATGAATCGGCAACAAATTGTCACTTTAAGCCACTTTTCTCCCGATTTAGCTAAAAATGTAAACAGGATTCAGGAACAGGATGCAGAGGCTTAAAATGAATTAACATTTTACAAGGCAAAATAACTTAGCAAATGGGAAAAAGTGATTAAAAACTAACTTTTAAGGTTTAAAGTCACTGGTTGGTGGGACAAAATTATAAGTTTATGATTTGGGGAATTTGGGGAATAATTTATGATTTTAGGGAAAAATATTAAAGTTTTAATGTGAACAATTGCAACACGCAAATAGAAAAAGTTGAAGATGAATTCAAATATTAACTTCCAGTTTCAAAGAACACAGCAAAAAATGCACATATTATAAAAACATTTTCAAGTTCATTAAGCCATTATCAAAAACCCTCAACTGTGAAAAAAAAATGGATGAAAATAATTATAGCTCTATGCAAAGATTTAAGACAAAGACATGTAAAACTTGCCAAAGATCCAGGGGCTGGGAAAAACTAATGTAAAATAAACTCAACCCGAATGGCATTTCTGCCAATTTCATTTTAACTAATTTTTTACCCAGTTTCCCTGAAGATCATGAATGTCCCTTTGTGTCTCCCATGGTAATGAGTACACATTAAGTATTTAGTAAATACTTATTGAATTGACTTGAACTCTAATTTTAATTCCCTTAAATCCTCCCTTGCAGTCATTTGCACTCTTTCCCATGGATGCTTTAAGAAAGAAATTCTTATTTGGGTAATGGGAATTCAGCACCCAGTGCATACATTTGGTAATGGGAAAGCGTTTTCTTGAAAGGCGCTCAGGGCACAGTTCCTTCTTCCCATGGCAGACCTCATTCCACCAGATCTCATGAAGCCAAGTTTGTATACCCAGGGCTTGAAACACGGGTTGTCATTCTAATTACCCTCATGGAAATTCCCTCCATAACGCTCTTGATTTGGCAAGTGCATATGGTCACAACTCAGTGACCTCATTAGGCTATCACGTCAACCTTTAACCCAACTGTTTAAATGATGAAATGGATGTCATATCAAATCCTCTTCCAGAAGAAAAGCGAAAACATGATGCCAAAATAAAGTACAGCATTAATATTCATTATGGATGGCCAAAAGACCAGTGAACAGAAGTCTGAAATTCATCAGAAGAGAGGCAGCATTTTTCACAGCCTGTGCACAACCAATGGAATTTCACTGGGCGCGATCATTTGGAAACCAGGTCCCAGAGGGTAAATGTCAGGCTCTTTGTTTACACTTTGCCTTTCCTGGACTCTCACTGCAGCTCAAGGAAATAAAACTTCAAATACCCACCTGACACACAACAGTTGAAATGTAAACTAATGATAAGAGATGCGCTTGTCTGCGGACTGTGTGCTCTGCAACGTCCCCCCTCCCCCCCACCCCCAACCACAAAATTTGGGAAGGGTTAGAAAAATATGGTTATATAATTTTCAGAAACACTTTAAAAATCAGATTTCCAAGTCTTGAAACCTGACATCTATTCTTGGTACAAACTCTCAAGATCATGGGCAGTTTCTGAAACAAGAAGATGGAGAGACCGTAGTTACATGTCTCAAAGATCATGAGGATTTCCTGGTAGGCAGCGACGAATGCTTTCTGCTTCTAAAGTCATGGTCTTCATGGTGGAGGTGAGATACTGCATGAACACCATTACTTTGAAAAGTGACAGAAGCTATAACAGGAGAATTAAAAAAGGGTGTTAGAGTTAGGTATATTTAAAAGTGGTAAGATTTGGCCAAATTAGAGTGGAAAGTTCATCTCTAAACAAGGGAAGTAGTCAAATATGTCTGTAGCAAGGAAAGTCTATCGCGCGGGTTATGGGAAAGGGATGGGCTATCAGACAGACTTGTGCTTCTCCTTCAGAAACAGACTGTTCAGTTTTGGACAAATTATCCAAATCTCAGTTTCCATGTCTTGACAGGGGGGCAGGAGGGATGAAAATCAAAGCGACTGATGGGTATGTGTGAAACATAAATGAAACAATGCAGATTGAACAGCTACCAGCACAATTGGGACAGAATGAATGATCGATAATACATTTACAATTCTAAATTTAGAATTTTCCCAATTCTAAAGCACCATGGAAACTTTTAGGGAAATAATGGAAGTTTTAAAATATACAGTGGTTCTAATATATACCAGCTTCAGAAACAATAAAGCTAGAAAAAAGTCTGTGTGTGGGGTGTCAATATCATCTCTAAAATGGGAACATGGTTATTAAAATGGAGAGCCAAGGAGAAAGACATCCAGTTCTATTTGAAGCCATATTAATTCCACCTATTATTCATGTTTTATTATAGTAGTAATACTCATATAGCACACACTATGAACTAGACACTGTTTTAAGAGGTAAACACACACACACACACAGACACACACACATACAGTATGTATGAAATAAATACTATTATTATCCTGTTTTTATAGAGGAGGAAACTGTGGCAAAGAGAAGTTAAGTAATTTCTTCATGGCCACACAGCCAGTAAATACTGGTGGTAGGATTTGCACATGGTGGATCCAGAATTTCTACCCTTCAGACTACAATAAACTTTCTTTTTTTTTTTTTCTTTGTTTTTTCAACGTTTATTTATTTTTGGGACAGAGAGAGACAGAGCATGAACGGGGGAGAGGCAGAGAGAGAGGGAGACACAGAATCGGAAACAGGCTCCAGGCTCCGAGCCATCAGCCCAGAGCCCGACGCGGGGCTCGAACTCACGGACCACGAGATCGTGACCTGGCTGAAGTCGGACGCTTAACCGACTGCGCCACCAGGCGCCCCTACAATAAACTTTCTTATGAGCAGGTCAACATCAAAAGAAATAATGAAGATAAAATGTCTTTACATCCCTAGTGTTGTCAATGGAGCTATGTTTGATATAACAACATAGGTTATTATATCACTTAACTCTCTGCAATGGATCCTTTCATGGCCTTCTATTTTTAAGTCAAAGGCAGATGTTGTCTAAACTGCACTAATCTGGAGCCGGAATAGCCGGGCCTTTGCCATCCTAAACAACACAGGCATTGATTCAGGTAGAAGTTACTACAAAACGATGACACAAAAACCCCCGACAGATCAAGAGTTACCTATTGAGGAGGAAGCAGCAACCTTAGGAAGAACTTATAGATGGTGACTCAGCAAAAGAGAATGCATAAATATGAACATGACGGCCGATGATGCAACGTAATAAATTTAGTTCTGAGCATATTATGCTTTTTGTTTTAATCTTTTTCAAGTTTTTAAATGTTTACTTATTTTTTGAGGGAGAAAGAGAGACAGAGTGTGAACAGGGAAGGGGCAGAAAGAGGGAGAGACAGAATCCGAAGCAGGCTCCAGACTCCGAGCTGTCAGCACAGAGCCCGACAGGGGGCCTGAACTCACGAACCGTGAGATCATGACTTGAGCTGCAGTTGGATGCCCCGGCACTTTTTGTTTTAAATCTGTGCAGTGTGTCTATTTGCATACCCTAGAGTCCACAAGAAAAGGACTACAAATACTGCTAAGTTTCTTCTGACTGGAAGAACAGCAGTGGAAGGAGCTGAAGGAAAAGAGGCTGGGAGCCCAGAGTTAAATCCTGTAGACTAATGCCCGAAATTAGGGAGTCAGGCAAACAGTCGTTCAACTCAAAAGAAAAATGACTCAAAGTTAAGAGTCAGACCACGCAGAGAGCCCAGTAGTCAAGCTTAGAAACAGTCATGGAAAAATGGATGCCTGGTAATATCGAAGGTTGAAAAGTCATCGTAAGTGATTGACATACGAAAAGAGCATAGCAATAAGGAACAACACAAGATGTACTTTTCAATTGTCCTGGAATTTTCAAAGAGGAAATGATGCATACATTATCAGGTAACTGTGCATATACTCAAGCCACATCGTACATTACGGACATGGTCATTAACTTGTAAATCATTTTATAAAAAATGTAATATTTATTTATTTTTGAAAGGTGGGGGGCAGAGAGAGAGGGAGAGAGGGAGAGAGAATCCCAAGTAGGCTCTACACTGCCAGTGCAGGGTGCAGTGTGGGACTCGATCCCACCAACTGTAACATTATGAGCTGATCCAAAATCAAGAGTTGGTGCTTGACCCACTGAGCTACCTAGATGCCCCAACTTGTAAATTATTTTTATGGCCATTTTTCTTTCTTCTTCCCAAAAGTGAAGTTTATAATCAATAAATGGATGTTCAATCAGTTGCAAGTGTCTGAATATTTATGTAAAGCTAAGGTGAAGGTAGTTCTAACATCTGCAAAGGAATTGTAAACAAATACGACCACAAGTCCTCTTAGATGTTGGCTTCAAGAGCAAGGAAACTAGAAACCACTCAAAAACTGCTCAGAAAGAACTCATCCCTGTGTCAAATACCAGTCTGATGGTGCTCTAACACATGATATTCACGCAATGAGGATGACGCCGTCCTCTCCAGAGGTTAAATGTCACATTAAATACCATGAGGTGTGGTGAACACATTGAATTAGATCGATTCTAGGAAACAGCTCCAAATTTGTTCTTGGTCATGGCTCATTTGGTAATTCAAGTAAATAAGGATTGAAAACTCACTAGAGCATTTCCTCACTTGGCCAGGGTGGTGTATCAAGGGTTGGATTTCCCTTCCTGTCTTAATCCAGTTAAATTAAAAAAAAAAAAAAAGTCAATATCTATGAAAAAATAAAAGGGCTCTCAAAGCATTGGACATCATGCTGTGCTGGGACATGATCCTTGAGAGACGGGAAATAAATGACAGAGTGTCTACAATTTCTCCAGACTTACCGTCTGGAGAGAGTTGCGGGCCCAAGGCACGGGGCAGGGGGACCCAGGTTGGGCCAGCAGTCTCCATGAATGAGGACAGAGGTGGGGGAGGGGGAGTCAAGGAAACTAAAAGTCACGGCACAGAGGGAGGACCCCACAGACCCACAGAGGGCCCTGTTGCATCCGTCCGAGGTGAGTACTGACCTGTTTATGTCAGGGACACTACCCAAGGCTAGTGAAAGTGTTACTGAAAAATCATAGACAAGAGTGCTCATAATTCTCCCGGGGCTTAGAAGACTGCCTCTTCCAGGGTCAGGGCAGAAACTTCATCGCTCAGTGGGCAGAAAAGGAGTCCTGAGAAGGCTAGAAGGTCAGTAGTGGAGAAAAAGATCATTGTGGAGTAAAGTGCTGCACGACTCTTATTAGAAATCTTACGAGCACAAGCTCAGAGGAGGGAGAGGCTAGTGAGGCATCCAGCACTGCCTGTCGTGGTCACTGCACCTGCAGGACCCAATCTGCAGAGACCTTAGGTGAGTGACCATCTACTTAAAATTGTCGCCCCAGACTCTCGACTTGCCTCAGCCTTCATCCAGCCTTCAAAAGCAATCTCCGTAAGGACCAGTTACAAGAGACGCAGCTACATTCAAGAAGTAAGCTCAAGAATGTTTCTGAGAATACAAAAATAGGCCGCAGCCACCGAAATAAGATTCACCAGGTCTGTTGTCCAACCAAGAATTACCAAGCTTGCAAGAAAGCAAGGAAATACAATTCATAATGAGGAAAACAAAAATTAGCCAGAAACGACACAGAGGGTTCCATTAGTAGGTGATATTAAAACTGGTATATTAACTGTATCCCATGTGCGCAAGTAAAGATTGGACATGTTAACTAGACATAGGCACACACACTCGGAATACAAATACACAAGCAGATAGAAGCAAAGTGTTGGGGAACATGACCGAAAGAACAGTAACGTTAATTAAAAACATACTCAAGTTGCTGGGGTGCCTGGGTAGTTCAGTCAGTTAAGCATCTGATTTCGGCTCAGGTCACGATCTCACGGTTCGTCAGTTCGAGCCCCGCATCGGGCTCTGTGCTGACAGCTGGGAGCCTGGAGCCTGCTTCGGATTCTGTGTCTCCCTCTCTCTCTGCCCCTCCCCTCCTCTTACTCTGTCCCTCTTTTTCTTTCTCTCTCTCCCTCTCAAAAATAAACATTGAGAAAAAAATTTTTTAAAATGCTCAAGTTGCTATGTTAATAGTACCCACAACAGTTTTAATGCAAAGAAGGGACGAAGAAGCTTATTTCATAATGACAGAAGTGTGAATATGATAATCCTAAGAATGTGTGAGCTTAATAAGAAAGCTTCAAAACACACGATGTAAATACTGATAGAACTGCAAGAGGGGCGCGTGGGTGGCTCAGCTGGTTACGAACCCATCTTTGGCTCAGGTCATGATCTTGCGGTTCCTGAGTTTGAGCCCCGCATTGTCTGCTGTCAGCACAGAGCCTGCTTCAGATCCTCTGTCTCCCTCTCTCTCTTCACCTACCTGCTCACACTCCCTCTCTCTTTCTCAAAAACTAATACACATTAAAAAAAGAACTACAAGAAAATAAATGGATAACCCCCCAATTACAGTTGGAGATTTCCACACTAGTCTTGCAACTGAAAGAACCAGTCTACAGAAAATCAAGAGATAGCAGGCTTGAACAGCCCTATCCATCACCTTATAATAAAATAAGGGATATTTGAAAATATTTGAGCTAGACTGACATGGTAAAAAAGCATGGTGTTTAGGGTGCATCAAAAACTATGCTCAGGTGGAAATTTATAGCATACAACATTTATAACCTAAAAGAAGAAAGATCGAGAACAAATCTCTTTAGGTCTCCAGCATGAGTAGCCTGAAAAGGAAAAAACCAATGAACCCAAAGAAATAAACACTGAAGACAAAAGTAGGCATTATCCCTCAATAGCGTTGTTAAAAAACAATGTCAATATATTTCACGCCCCCTCCTCCAAACAGTCCTCACTGCGTCCCAAGTTGTTGTTATCAGCGATGAGGCCCCAAATGTGCTGAGGCCACAAACCCCACTGAGAGGTGGCTTGCAGTCTGGGAGGTAGCACATGAGGACTCAAGTGGCTTCAGAACCCGCGAGGAAGCTCATACCAAGTTCCAAGAGAGGGAGCAGGATCTGTTAATGTCTGAACCAAAGAAGCATCTTAAAGGAGGAAAAGCATCTATCTCCCTGTCTGTGTCCCTCTCTGTGTCTGCCTCCATCTCCAGTAGACTTCTGGAAAGGAGCTGCAAATAGGCCAAACACGAAGCGTGGAGACAGGAAACGCTTTGGCGGCAGAGGTTCTGGAAAGCACTCGCTCGTGCGGGTGGTCTGCAGGGGTCGCTGGGTGGACATCAAGAAAAGGCGGAACGAACGCAGACTGGTCACACTGGAGTTACGGAAGCCTGGACGCATTTCACCGGCTTACCAGTGGCGGGCTGTAGGTGACGGTGCACATTTATTTCAGGGTTTCCAATTACAGATTTAATTATGAAAAATAATAATGGTGACCACTGCTAGGCATCGTGTCAGCACTCAGATGCCTTACATGCTGCTGCTAATCCTCACAACTCTCCCAGAGAGGCATCGTTAAACCCAACCTTATCTGTAAAGAAGGTGTGACCAGGGGCACCTGGGTGGCTCAGTCGGTTAAGTATCTAACTCTTGATTTAACAAGCTGGAGATCCAGAAACTGGGTCCTTGTTCTGTCTTGCCCGTCGTGTCTGCCTTTGCGATATCCTATTTCGGTGTTCATCTTAATAGTGACACACACGAGGATAGGCAGGTGACTCTCCCATTGTAAAAGTTGAGGATTTTGCGCAGCTGCCAGTATTCCAAAGGCATCTAAGTTCTGATGTCTTTCTCAACACTTCTTCCCGCAAATTGAAAAATGTGAATACCAAGGGGAAAATCTGAGAGAGCGTCTTCGAACATTAATGCAAAACGTAAAGATTAAACAGAATGTGTTTCTTATTTATCGTTTCCTTAGTAGGGTATGGTCTTAAGACAAGCCACAGAAAAACCCACCCAACTTTCTTCTATTCCAAACTCTAGGTCTAGGGTTCTTGACCACAAAAGAGACTCGACTTGATAGAATTATAGAGGCTCATCTGTGCGGCCAGTGACCCCCTCCAGAGGGGGCAAGAGAGTGGCCGGGATCAGCCAGCTTCCTTTTTCCCTGTGATCCTACCACTGATGAGCCGAGTCCCTGGAAACATGACTCCATCTAGGTCTCACGTATTTCTCCAGGTAAGTGAGCAGAACTATGGCCTGGTTCCCTGGGAGAGGCTGCTGACACAGAGCTTGGAGCACAGCAGGTGACCTGGTGGGGCCTGCAGGGTGCACCTGTGGGGGAGGGCAGGAAGCCGGACTGGGCAGAGAGAGACATTAAGTGTATGTCGTGCGGTCATGACAGAGGCCTCGGCCGGTCCCACGGGAGGCTCTGGGGCTGAGCTGGTCTCTCAGCGCTGCCTCAAATTACAGCCTTTTCGGCAGTGCAGCTCCGTGTCAGATGTGGGCTGTTCCCTGGACAGGTGTCACCTGACACAAGGTGGGAACTTAGGCAGGGACCAATTTCTGGAGCGGGTCTCAGGCAAGAGATTCCAGCTACCAGACCTCCCCCCCCATGAAAGTTTAATTCTGTTCTTAAAAATTTCACCATGGGATCTGAAACTACCCATCTTTAACAACAAGTTCATTAAGGTGTTTTTTGTTTTTTGTTTTTTGTTTTTTAATTTCCTATGCTATACCTAAACTACCTTCGGGTTTATGAGAAAAGCTGTGAGGGAAATCTTTCTAGGGATAGTTTACAGATAACAAAGAAGGTGGGAAGAAAGGTAGTGTGTCCTTCTTCTGCGTGATGCCCTTCGTTACTGCCACCCTGGACGTGGACGTGGAATGACACAAGAGCACTGGGGCCCAGCTCAGAGGAGCAGAGACGGTGGCCAACCAGCTGTAGCACCCACCACCCCAAAAACACAGAGGGAGGCGGTCTCTGACTTTTTCCCGACATTACGAAAGGAAGGTTATCCTTGCAGAGGGAGGCAGATGAGAGGACTATCATGTGTGTGTGATATGAGCGGATGAAATGTTTCAAGGACACTATAATTTAGACCAGTGCTGAGTTAGTGCTAATCAATGGAAAGCGGTGACAGCAGGTGGGAGGGAACTGGCTAGGAGGAATCTGACAAAGCTCCTGACGCCCAGTGGAAGCCCTGAGCGGAACAGGCGACGAGCCAGCTGAGCCTGAAGGAGAGCAAGCGACCACAGGAAGCAGTGCCAGTAAGGGTTCAAAGGTACAGGAGACAACTTTTCCGAAGCAAACTCAGTAACATGCGTGCTATTAGCGGTGACTTCGAAAAAAGGCAAGCGACCCGTAGGAAGAAGATGAGAGCAGAAATAACATTAAGGAGATAAACCTGCACTCAAAGCAATAGCCATAAGATCCAAAGACTAAAATAAAACATGAGAACACAAGTGACCTATAAAATACAAGGACTAGACGACGTACACGGAGGTGATTTTCAGACATTACAAGAGATAGCTTACTTCATCAGCCACTTTCCCTTTCTGGTTCTGGACATTACTTTTAGCCTTTTTATTTTCTTAAATGAACACCTTTATGGCTATACTTATGTCATATAAACACACACACTTCTTATAAATTGCATACCACATATATACATTGGAGTAATTCAAATCAAGTATACTAAATTCCTATTTAAGAAAATGAACCTAATTTAAAACAAGGGTTCTACAATTTTATTCGGGTAGAAAATTTGGGTTTTGTGAAGATTAAACTTTAAAATCACTTCTAATTTTAACACGTATTTGTACGGAAAATAATAAAAGGGGCTTAACAATTTATAAAGTCATGTGGCATCATATGTTATTTCTAATTGATGAATTCTTGGCTGTCACTCAGTCTAACCCGATTTAATTTTTCTTTTATGTGCTGGCAGTTACCTTCTAAAAATAGTCTTAAATTAAAGTTATGGATATAAACAGTTTCAGCTTAGCAGGCGTTGGTATATTACTAATTTATGATTTTCATATTAATTTGAACCTAAAAGCTTTTTTCATGATTGAATTCATATTAATAGCTCAAGCTTTATGAAAAAGCATCTTTTGCAACAGGTAAATCATATTTGTCTGTCACATATTATATCCAAATAACAGATATATATATATATAGATATATATATATATATATACAATAGATATTATTTATATGCAAAGTCTGATATATATGAAGTCTGATATATATCAGACTTCAACTTCTTCCAACTTCTGAACACCTATTGTTGATTCTAAATACAGCAAAGCCTTGGATTCTGAGTAACTTGTTCTGAGAGTGTTCCATACGCCCAGCAAACATTTCTAATAAATTTTAACTTGATAAACGAGCGATGTCTTGCAGTACGGGTAGCAGGCAACACCGAATGTCACGTGATCACAAGTAAGCCAATGGTTCTTGAAATTCCCTCGGCTCTACGAATGCTTTGGGTGACCAGTGTGTTTCTGGAATGAATTATGCTCAGAAACCCAAGTTTTACTGCAATTCTGTCATCACAAAAAAAACCACTGTAAGGATAAAATTAATATATAATGTAATATATAATGTAAATATTAATATATATCAATATTTTAATATATTAATATATTAATAAATGTAATGTTATAATAATATTATAATAATATTATGTAATATTATAATATAATAATAAATATATTAATATATCAATAAATGTAAAATTAATATATAATGTAGATTATATTAATATATAATATAATATATAATGTAAAATTAATACGTAATATATAATTCTATATGGTTTTTAAATAATTTTGTATATATCATTTATAAGTGTAATTATTTAAATGTAATTCTTGGGCTGAGAAGGAGGTGAGCTAGCAGTAATTAAATGGTATACACGGTACACAAGGGGCTGTTTCCCCGAATTCCTGCATGACTGAGGGGCAGCTAATCAAGATGAGGAAGTAAAAGGGCAAAATCCAAGATGGAGGCTCCTTTCTAAGTCCCCCTTGTCTGATTCAGACCCCACGCCCGTTTCTTATCCCCGAAACCATCCTGACTGGTTTGACTCAGCTCTGTGGAGTTGTCACCCACAGGAAACTGGGGTCCACCTTAATGAGTGCTTTCAATATGGAAACAGCTGCACTGTAGACATGGGTTCTACCCCCCTGATGACATCAGGGAAGCCTGCATCCCTCATAATCGCCTCTCAGTTTACATCTGATGTGCAGGTGGCCTGCTGACCTGTGGTCTTTATTTCATCCCAGCCTCCTCCCTTGCTGATCTGTAAACTCTCACTCCAGCAGGGAGGACCTTGTCCCCACGCTCACCATCCACTTACTCAATTCTCATTTCCAGTGTATGCACGTGCTGGCTTAACAACCGTAGGAGTGCCTGAGTGGCTCAGTTGGTTAAGCGTCCAACTTCGGCTCAGGGCATGATC
Source organism: Puma concolor (assembly GCF_028749965.1). Taxonomy (NCBI): domain Eukaryota; kingdom Metazoa; phylum Chordata; class Mammalia; order Carnivora; family Felidae; genus Puma; species Puma concolor. The sequence continues at coordinate 3,738,426 of NC_141670.1, forward strand.
TCACAGTTCTCAGGTCGTGATCTCACAGTTTGTGAGTTCGAGCCCGGGGTCGGGCTCTGTGCTGACAGCTCAGAGCCTGGAACCTGCTTCGGATTCTCTGTCTCCCTCTCTCTGCCCCTCCCCTGCTCACACTCTCTCTCTCTCAAAAATAAGTAAACATTAAAAAAAAAAAAAAATTAAGAACTGTTAGCCCAAACCCCAGCGAGCAGAAAACACAAGCAACTTCTCAGCCAGAGTCCAGTGCCTTCAGAGGGTCCCCTTTGATTTCAGTCTTGTAGATGCCGCTCATTGTCAAAGTCCCACCCCTTCTCTCCACCTCTATGGCTCTAACCTTAAATCCGCTGCACCTTTTTTTTCTAGTCCTCTTTGATATTCTAATTGTGCCTATGCCTGTGTACTTTACCGTCCATTTTCAGCATGGCGAAAAGGGGACTTTCTAGGACACTAGTCAGGTGTGGCACTCCCCTACTGAATACATTCCAGTATATTCTAGAGCACTGGAATAAATCCCAAACCCCTTACCAGGGACCGTAATGCCCAGTGTAGTCTAGCCCCTCAATACTTCTCTGACTGTAGCCCCTAAAAGATTCATCATGCGTCAGTCTCATAGGCCTTTCTCTATGGTTCTCCTAGATGACACAAAAGCCCTTTCCCTCATCTGTGACTTTGCAGTCTATATTAAACTGCTTGTATCAGCCCCCTCAACCTAGACTTTTACATGAGTTTTCCTACTGTTCGTGGTTCAGGTCAGCTACCATCATTTTGCAGAAGTCTCTTCTGGTCAGTTTACCTATAATAACTCCATCCTTGCCTTCTACTCTTCTGTACCCTTTCACGGTTTAGTTTCTTCCAGGTACTATTGCTACTCTAAACTAGCAGAATGAGAGCAGAAGGCCTAGCTCTGTGATTCACCTTTCCGTCCACAGTACCTAAAATAACACTTAACATACAGTGGAGACTCCATAAACTACATATTGAATAAATGATTTCATTATTGAATGAGTAAATGCTCAAATTGGCCTCGGGTGGGAAATTCTGATTTCCTAAGAAGTGGGATTCAGAGTCTTTATCTGAAGTGCCTATTAACTTTTTAGGAAAGGTCCTACAACTCAGATAGAACTTCTAGTACTCCAAGAATAAACACAAAGCTGCTTGTACATACATCTTGAATTGATCGACATTCACATCAGTGATTAGGACTTGCCTGTTTGGAAAAAGAGAGGCCACGGATCAGCAGGGAGGAAGTAACATGGCCTGAAGTTAAAAGTATGGGGAACCTGGAAACTCAGCCCTGTAAGATGTTAGAAGTTCTTTCTCTTCCTTGGTTTTGAAGTGAACTGCCCTGAGTTAGGGCAGCATTCGTGAAAGGGAGAACCAGGGAAAAACGGAAAGAGACACGGAGAGAAGAAAGCACCAGAAGTTTGCTGCAAACCTGCACTGTGAGCTTCGGCTTCCTAAGTAGGAAGGCTGGTGGGCACAATGGCACACTTTGTGCATTCCTTCCAAGGTCTGGCAAAGCCTAAGTTCTGAAGGGTCGAGAAAGATAAGGCCAAGTAAAGTCCGATGAGGTCATTTCTTTAAATTTTGGCATGCTCCTGGAGGGCTGATTAAATCCCATGGCATAATTTAGTTAAATGAAGCTTCAGGGTTGAAAATGCCGTGGCAGAATCGAAAGCACTCTAAAACTATAAAGCAGATGCCCCGTTGTCCGCGACCTAGCACAAAATGCAACTCTGAAGGACCAGAGACAAGAGACACAAACAGTAGTCTGGTGTTGCAAGCGAGTGCTCTCGGTTTTCTCCGAAGTACTAAGTGCAACGTGACGTAGTGGGTCGGCATGCAGATCAAGGAGAGTCTGATAAGACGGGGAACAGCATTCTTCTGCAGCAGCAAAGACCAGTTTATAAAAATAATCTACAGAGAAGATGAACAATGTTCAAGTCAAAGAGACACGAGTGCTGGCTACAGTGGGGTAGAACGTCACAGGTGTGGGAGAGCCAGGTAAGTATGGGGACACCTGGGCAAGGGGTGTGTCAGACATAGTGCAGACTGCCACTTGGAACAAGACTGGGCAGTGGCACTGACATTTACTGAGCACACGGTATGCACAGGGCCTTTTCCGGTTACGTTCACATGCATGTTCTTTGTATGTAACGTAATTGCTGAAGATCTATGTGCTATGAGCTATCAGGGATCCACAGTGTATTATAACGAAGAGTGTGCTTACTGCAAGACTGGTCATCTGGCACCACGATTGGGGGCACAGTGAGAAACAAACCGCTGTTTAATGGGCTTCTCCAAATCTGAGGGAGCTGGCCAGAAAACACCAAATCCAGCCTTTCTCTCTACATAGATCACGTATTTCAACCAGGTAGAGATATGGAGAGGGTCTCCATAGGAAGACAATTCAGACAGTCTCACAGCCCAGAATCGGTAAGGAGGATCTTTGCCATCAACTTGATAAATATTTCGCTCATCACCAACTTATAGAAGTGCAAGTTGAATTCAAATAACTTGTCATCTGCAGCATAAGGGAAGTGCGAGGGCTTGTAAATAATATCTGAGGGCTTAGATTAGATGGTGAAATGGTACATTTCAGGCCCTAATTTTTTATTAAAATCATCAATCACTTTTTACTAATGGGCTCAGTGAATTATTGACTGGGCTTGAAATTAGTTACTATCATTATGAGGGAAGATAATCTGAAGATAGAGAAATTCAACACATACCTATTCATTTTCTGTTATCTCACGTTCAAAAATATGAATAAATCTTAAGACCAGTGCCCTTATGAAAGAGACCCCAGAGGGCCCCCTTACCCTCATCCCACGGGAGGGCACAGTAGTGAGTCGGCAGCCCGCGAGTCAATGAGAAGAGGGTCCTTCTCTTGTCCCGTGTTGCAGCGAGCTATCAGTGACCGTGCAGATAAGCACTGAAATGCAGGAAGGCCACCTGATTGAACCACACATGAACAGGCCATCTGCCCAAGCCCAATGCCTTCTGCCCCCTAAGTTGTTACACGAGAGAGAAGCAAGCTTCTTTCTATCTTGTGGCACGTACTTTGGAGACTTTTTGCCTTATTAGTTGAGTCTATGCCCTAATACAATTATCTAACATTTCTGAGAATTCCACTCTTATGGAACTAACACATCATTCCCTACCGTGTGCTAGAATTTTGGATGTATATCACCAATTTTCTTACCAGACTATAAAACACAGATCGGGATACTTATCTGATTAACTACGTAATGAATGGATCTGAGAGTAGTGGCACCAGTAAGCTCAGCAAATGTTAATTTACGTGTATGCAAAGTAAATGTTTGGGCGTCTTGTGAGGTGTCCTTCCCTGAAGATCTAAGGTGACATTTACCCTCGCCTGAACTTATAATAACGAAAACAGAAGCTTCATCACCATCTATTTATCCAGAGTGGCCACTGTTTGGAAAGGATGTGTTTAAATGCATTGTAATGTACAGAATGTATGTCTATTTTGTACCCTGAGCTCTGGGATTTCTCCTTAAATCCATAAAAGTACAAAGAGACATCAAAATTTCACTGAGAACTACCTTTAACAGCACCCAAAGAATATCCTATCAATATGCATGTATGTGCCTATCTGTGTCTCCTTTGCAAACTTAGACAAATAGACTATATCCAAATAAGATGAAATTATTCTTATAAACTTTGGTTTAGTTTTATGCATTAGATGGTATGCATGCCCAACTGCTTAAAAATAGTTTAGAAATCCAATTTCTCATATACAACTAGTTAAAAGTGTGCTTTTGTGGGGAAGCCTGGGTGGGTCAGTTGGTTAAACATCTGACTCTTGATTTTGGCTCAGGCGGGTCATGATCCCGTGGTTTGCAGGATCCAGCCCCACATCGGGCTCTGTACTGACAGTATGGAGGCTGCTTGGGATTTTCTCTCTCCCTCTCTCTCTGCCCCGCCTCTGCTCTCTCTCTCTCTCTCTCTTTTTTGCTCTGTGTCAAAATAAATCAATAAACTTGAAAAAAGGAGACTTTTCTGATTCAGTACCTGAATAAAACAAGTTTGGAAAACAAAATCACTTAACTTGAATACATGGATGGCTATATATATATATATATATACATATATATATATATATATATCGAACACAATTTTCATAACACTATTGTTGGCCTCTAGAAAGACTCCAATTTTTTTCTCCTATAACCTTCCTGAAGTCAAAAAAAGAATCCCTCTTTAAAAAAATAAATAAAAAATCCCTCTTTATAATTACAAATTTTACAACCCTATTAATTGACCTAATACATATTCTAAATTCTCCAAGCATTCCAAAATCAGATCAACTTTGTGAAGAGAAAAAAGTTAATGCTATCAAATACTTATATACAGTATCTCATATAATAAACATCAAAGTCCGCTTATATGCAATAACCTTAAGATTGCAATATAAAATGCTAGTCAAAATATCAAGACAGAACAAATTTAATGTAATTTTAGCTACCACCAAAATAAATACTGAAATTTTAAATATCCCTGTGTATTCATTGGAAGTGAGAATATGGTGTCATATACAACTGATAGGCTGGGATATTTTATGTCTAAATAAATAAGCCTCTTTAGGAGGGAAGTGGTCGATAAAGGTTATTTGAACCTCAAATGATGAAATGAAAAAAAAAAAGCCAGGATGAATTGAAAAGGTGTGATTTTTTTTTTTTTTACTATAACCAGTTATATAAACATAGTAAAGTAGTAAGTAGTACATGTAGTAAAAGAGTAAAATATAGGTGATACAGATAAAGTAAAAGAGTTAATGAATAGTAAGTATTTGAGCTTTTTAATTTTTTTTTAACATTTATTTATTTTTGAGACAGAGAGAGACAGAGCATGAACGGGGGAGGGGCAGAGAGAGAGAGAGACACAGAATCTGAAACAGGCTCCAGGCTCTGAGCTGTCAGCCCAGAGCCCGACGCGGGCTCGAACTCACGGAACGCGAGATCGTGACCTGAGCCGAAGTCAGATGCTCAACCGACTGAGCCACCCAGGCACCCCTGAGCTTTAAAATAAATATTGTGCATGCAAATATGTGTCCTCATTCTGCCTAGAATATCACCCCCCGCCAAAAGGCTCACTTTCTAGACCTTACAGATTCTCTTTTGTGAAAATATTCTTCAGTCATGGGGTCTCTGGGTTTATTGGGGAATTGCTCATTACTTCTGTAATTATTTGTATTATTTGCAAAAGCAGCAGCCGAGGCTTTAGAAGACACCCACCAAGGAGAAGGACATGTGAGAAGCAGTGAGGGCTTCTGCCCAGATAAATGAGAAGGAGAAGCAGGGGCAAGAAGCGAGGCTTCCTAGCTGACCTAGATGTGGCAGGTGGGGAGGCTGACAAAGACAGCCAGTCCCCTGCCAGTAGCCCCAAGACCACAGCATCCGGGGTTACAGGTGAGGGAATTCCGGAAACACCCACTCCTCCATAAGGAAATGCAGATAAAAGTTTACCCCTGGCGTCCCAGCCATTCACGTTCTTCCTTGTGCCTGGGACAGCACAGGGCGGGAGATAAAAATGGGGGGGCGTGGGGCAAAGTCAGACACCACAGAGGCACCCGTCATTAATCGCTTAGGGGACTAGACAGAAAGAAAAGACAGAAACGGCTCTCTCGGTTTGTTTCACATTTGCAATAACGACACACTATATAGATTTCCTGTTGAAGGTGTGGAGGAAAGAGGCAAGTTTCTACTGGGTAAGGAAAGTAACATCGAAACTGAGATCCATAATACCCACGGTGGCATAGTTACGAGGTGCAAAATGCCGTCCACAACCATTTTTGTACGGCGTCCTCTTTGTGGCTTTGTTGTGCACGTAAACACCCAGGAGGGGCTTCAGCAGGCTCAAGCGCTCACCCCCAGTGCACCCCCATACGACGGAGAACCCCTCCATCGCAGTTCACCCGCAGAAGCGAGCGCCGTCAGGAACCCAGCGCCGGTCTTCAGCGCGAATTCACTCTGTCCTACACGTGTGCGGAGCCCTGTCTGCCCAGGCAGGTGCGCCTTTATCATAGGAACTCAACCTGGAAGTGTTGCAAATTAAAAGGGACACAAAGTAGAAGGAAAAATGGCCCTGCTAAAGCACAGACATGATGAAATCAGCCGTATCACATCCCTCCGATCGGCGAGGCTTATTTATATATAGCTCCCTAAACACCTGTAGAAGAAACCAGGCGTTTGCAAAGGGGTTGGTATCGAATGGAAAAAAAATGCAGAGAAGAGAGGTCAACCAGTAGTAAAGGCAGGCTGTGGAGTAAGGCCCTTTGGACACTTGACCTCGGTAAACAAGTACTCTGCTTCCTGGGACTAGCACCTGTTCACCAAACAGATTCTTAGAGGGGAAAACAGTACGCCAGGCTGTTTCTTAACAGTGTGAGTGTCCTTTTAGATTTCCAATGATCTCAGCCTTTGTTCCTTAGCAAATAATTATTCTCACGACCCACCTACCTCTCTGGGGGTTCAGTATCTGAAAAATAGTGATTTGTTTTGATGCTGGTTATCAGTTTGCTAATCAAATTTATTTTTGAGACAGAGAGAGGGAGGGAGAGAGAGAGGGGGAGTGCACAAGCAGGGGGGGGGCAGAGAGAGAGGGGAACAGAGGATTCAAAGTGGGCTCTACAATGACAGCAGCAAACCCGATACGGGGCTTGAACTCACGAACCCCGAGATCGTGACCTGAGCCAAAGTTTGATGCTCGGCCGACTGAGCCACCCAGGTGCCCCTAATTCAATTTATTTTAAACAGCACTTTGCTTTAGAAGAAATACAGACTGTGTATTAAGAGGTCAGTTTTTCCATGACTTGAAAACTTCTGGGTGTACTGGTAAAGTTACTAAATAAATGAATTACTCATTAATGGCTAATAGAGATCCTTAATCATCATTAATCATCTGAGTCAGAGGATGTAAGGACACTGCTGAAGTGTCTGGGAGCTCCCAGACTGGCGGGAGGGAAGCAGTTGGATAACGAGAACCGGGAGCATGACCGCCTCGACAGATACCCGGGCCAGGAGAACAATCCAGCACATACAGCACGGGGACAGCCAAGGGGTCCAGGAAGACCCATCCTGCATGCAGGGTGCAAACTGCCAAGTGGCTGGGCTGAGGGCCGGTCCATGCACTTCTAATTCCTCAGAGTGACTGTGATAAACACTGCCATAAGACGACCATTGGCAAGATGAAGGCATCTCATGCGGGTACTTCTAAATAGCACACCCCAGGGTGGAAAGCAGTGGAATATTTGTCATCTGTAATTTTTTTTTCTTAAGCAGTCGAACTAAACAAATATTCTACAAGTTTCCTAAGAATGGAAACACATACACTACAAGTAAATGAAGAGTAACAAATGCATTCTGAATGGAAGGGTCATTTAAAATCACCTCTTGCATCGCTATAAACATTATTGAAAGCAGCCATCTCCTGAAACATATTCCCTTCAGATGTTATGTAATGCATCGTGGACCCGACCTTCAATCTCCAGAAGGAGTGCTTTTCAGATTTAGACGGAGTACTTGTACACAGAAGTGTACTTTCTTGTGTGAGATCAATGATGCCACAATCACACAGGTTGTCATTAGGTTTGATCAATGTGGTCACATCCAATACAAACAAGGCTATCTTTGGATGTAACTTCTAAATATTCACTGCCGATATCTGTAGGCATCATAGATATGGGATTTGTCCATGCTTTGTGGACTGGAATTCTATCAGCCATATGAAATGAAAATGTATATATACACATGCACATTTATACATATATAGTACTAAAGAGCAAAACGCTGCAATGTTATCATTATGAAAACTGACCATTTTAAGAGCTATTGGCAATATTCAACTAGATAAAGAAATAAGGTAATAGGTAATCCACACACATATGAAGAGATAATTTTAAAAATGATATACAGAGCCAATACATGTTGATTAAAATGTAAATAATATTAAGTTAAATAATCATAGGGGCGCCTGGGTGGCGCAGTCGGTTAAGCGTCCGACTTCAGCCAGGTCACGATCTCGCAGTCTGGGAGTTCGGGCCCCGCGTCGGGCTCTGGGCTGATGGCTCAGAGCCTGGAGCCTGTTTCCGATTCTGTGTCTCCCTCTCTCTCTGCCCCTCCCCCGTTCATGCTCTGTCTCTCTCTGTCCCAAAAATAAATAAATGTTGAAAAAAAAAAAAATTTAAATAATCATATGGATTATGGTATATAAAGTCCTTAAAATAATGGCTGGCACAAGGCGTGGGCTATACAAGTATCCGTTACGTAAAAATAAGACTGTTGTGCCACACTCTTTTTTTTTTTTTTTTTTTTTTTTTTTTTACAGTTTATTTATTTTGAGAGAAAGCAATGCATGTGCCGGAGCAGGGGAGAGGCAGAGAGAGGGGGAGAAAGAGAATCCCAAGCAGACTCTGCACTGTCAGCACAAAGCCCAATGTGGGGCTTGAACTCACAAACCGTGAGATCATGACCTGAGCTGAAATCAAGAGTCAGACGCTTGAGTGACTGTGCCACTCAGGCGCCCCAACCACGTTCTTTTTCTTTTTTTTTTTAATGTTTATTTACCTTTGAGAGAGACAGAGACAGAGCGTGAGCAGGGGTGGGGCAGAGAGAGAGGGAGACACAGGATCCGAAGCAGGCTCCAGGCTCCGAACTGTCGGCACAGAGCCCAACACACGGGGCTTAAACCCAAGAACCTTGAGATCATGACCTGAGCTGAAGTCAGATGCCCAACCGACCGGGCCACCCAGGCGACCCCCAACCCCATTCTTAACATAAAACAAGATGCTATTTGAGAGCCACTCATTGAACAAATATGTAATGGCACTTACCAAAGTGCCACACACTTTTCTAGATCCTTGTGACTCATCAGTGAACATAACAGGCTACCCTTCTGAGCCTACATTCCACCCGGGAGAGCTAGACAGAATAAATCATCAGCATGTAAGCTATTCACTCTGTTCACTAAGTGGTCTTCTTTTTTTTTTTTTTTTAAGCTACACATAATATTTATTTCATTCCAATTAGACATAAATCTTTCAAGAAAGGACTCATCTGAGAGTATCTCGTATCTTGAAAGAATGAATCAGAAAGAGAACGCTGCCACACCAGCATCTCACGGTAGGGAAAATACCAAATCAGGTACCGTGATGCAGATGACAAATCATCTTGGACCCAGACTTAATAAAGCCAGAAAGCATTAAACAAAAAGATAGCGCATGTTAGAAAAATGGAGGCACCTAAAAAAACAGCCGGTGCCTCCAGTGACGTCAGCTGACAACCTGCTGTCCTGAGCACCAAAAATGCGAAGCATGAATCTTCGAAGCTCGCCAGCACTAATGATGCTGGAAATTTATGATCTCTGCATTGAATATGAAGTTCAGTGACTACCAGTAGTGAAAAGTCAGCAAATAGTAAAAAGTGTTTACAACATCTGGATTTATTCTGATTCCCAGAGGTCACTCCATGGCGGTGGCCACGATTGTCCCCAGCCTGCCCTGTCGGATCTGCATGGCTCACTCTCCTGCCCCTGTGCCTGTGCTCCCACAAGATGCTGGTTAACCCGCCTGGCCTTTTCCACAAATTATGTCGGCGCTCAGGGTTTTCCATGGCTTTGTGTTGTTGTACGAGCTCACAAAATAGCCCACATGCTCAGGGGAGCAGGGGAGGCAGTTGGGGAACGCGGTGCTTACTGAACTCGTTTGTATAAGGAAATTAAAATAAACATGAGCTTCTGGAATTTAACCCAGATTTTAAAATTTGATAGAGTAAAATCAGGGTTGGCCAGTGGTTCATGTGTCTGCAAATCTGCGCCAGGGATAACATCAAAGCCAAGTTACCCTCAAGGCAGGCCGTGGCCTAAGGGCCGACCTAACCCGCATGCTATGACCCTCCTGATGCGTTCTTGTGGACCGGCTCGGCCTCGGGAAGGACACCTCGGGGCAAAGACACATCACCAGCTTTCAAACGTCTAAATTCTTAAGGCCTTAAATAAGTGCTGATTTATACTTCTCAGTAAATATTGAAGATAGTCAGATGAAGGGAACTTGGCTCTAATAACATTAAAAGACAGAGAAAGATAGCAAGAATTTTCCCCGTGGGGCAGTGTTTTAATGTTTTTTTCATTTAAATTAATAAGTCAAATAATGAGTTACATTTTCTTTAACACCACCATTTTGGGATGGTGGGTCCAATGCCACAAGGCCTTCCCCGAGGGGGGAAAATATAGAATGTGAAAATATATAGTAAAATAACAAGCAAATCTTAAAGTTCTATTAGACAGTCAATCAAATCCTACATTCTCTGAATGTATGTAAGCCTAGAACCATTTGTGGGTAATTTTAAGTACTTGTAGTTAGGAAAGGTGAAATAAATCTATTTCCTCTGAAACTTCTATACAGCTCTTTTTCAGGATGATATATATATATATATATATTTTAAGTTTATTTATTTATTTGGAGAGAGAGAGTGTGTGTGTGAGAGCAGGGGAGGGGCAGAGAGAGGGAGAGAGAATCCCAAGCAGGCTCCGTGCTCTCAGCACAGAGGGGCTCGAACACACAAACTGTGAGATAGTGACCTGAGCTGAAACCAAGAGTCAGACACTTAACCAGCTGAGCCACCCAGGCACCCCCAGGATAATTTTTAATATACACATTTTTTGTTGTTGTTGTTGTCCAAAACTCTTTCTTTTTTTTAACCATAAAAGACAAAATGTGTGCCTGCAAAATAAAATATAAACTTATTTTCTTGGCAGACAGGGAAATTAGAAAACACGAATGTATCTTGGAGGACCAGAAACTTCCTGATCGGATGCTGGTCTGTCTGTCCAAACCATCTGATATCCATTTTTAATTTTTTTAAAGGGCTTAGGGCAAAATGTCTTTCATCAGTGATGAAGGACATATCACAGCAGTTTGGAAAACCCTGGGGTCCATCTGATCAGAAACACTGTCCTCTGAAGGCAGGCTGGCACCCCTTGCCCTCGTCTCTGACACTAACTTCCTCAGCAAGCCCTTTCTTCACACAAGCGCCAGTAATAATTTAACTCAACTCCCTGTCACAAATGGCGAGTAACGGTGCGCACTGGCTACGTCTGGTGGGGCCATTCGATGTGAGCTTAACCCCCACGACAGAAGTGGTGACAAGGAAGTCCTGATTATGTTGGGGAAAATAAATGAGATGACATTCGCTTTCCTCTTCTGGATGCCGCTGAAATAAGAACATGCCCTCAGAAAATGCAGGACGACATCACTTGTGCCCAGGCAGCTGAGGAAACGTCTGTTTCTCTACACGCTAATTTTCACCGGTAAAAATGTCTTTCTTTCCATGTGCCATGGTGACGCGAAACCTGGAAAGTGTAGGTCAGATGAGCTTGGATGGGCCCGGCCTGATGCCTGGGTCACCAGGTCTCCTCTTCAAAACAGTGGGTGTGTTAAATTCATAGTAACATGCTGCAGCCTTTTCCCTCCACTGAGAATGGCAGGATAATCAAGAAGCTGGCAAGTTTTGTGAAGCAGTCCTTTCTAAAGTGCTCATGTGACCAAATTTCTTTTTTGTTTTCTTACATCCATGCCAATACACCATCCGCACCCCTATTCTATCTTACAACTGCTGTTTCTGAAGGGAAGAAGCTTCGCAAGCCCCAGGGCCTTTGCATGGACTGCTTCCCACAGCCACATCTCTCTTCCCTATTCCAACGTGCTCTGACCTCACCAGCTCACTGTTCACTGAATAAGTGCTCGCCTTACCTTCCAGACTCAGATCAAGAGCACTCCCTTGATCTGAAATTCCAGGCCTTCTGAGGGTCTGGCTTGCTGCACCCCCCAGTGAATTCCAAGTTCACATTCATGTAGACACTACACTTACGGGCTGGCATGTCACAGCCCGCTTCATCCCACTGACCCACACATTCTTTTTCTGTTTCTGGTTTCCATATTCAGGGCAGCATAGCCACATGTTTCTGTTCATTTTGCATCAAATCCAAATAAATGGCTCAGTTAAAAAAACAAACAAACAAACAAACAAAACAAACAAGGGGCACCTGGGTGGCTCAGTCGGTTGAGCGTCTGACTTTGGCTCAAGTCATGATCTCACAGTCCGTGAGTTCCAGCCCCACGTCGGGCTCTGTGCTGACAGTTCAGAGCTCGGAGCCTGTTTTGGATTCTTTGTCTCCCTCTCTCTGCCCCTTCCCCACTCATGCTCTGTCTCTCTCTCTCAAAAATGAATAAACATTAAAAAACAAACAAACAAAAAGATCCTCTGCAATGACTACTAAAACACACTGGGAAAAATGCTGATTGTAATATTCCAAAATATATAAGCAGTAACAATTTTCAAAATGCTATTTCCTAAAGTTTTCAGAATTTTTCCCTTGAAATGACATCTTCCTGAAGCTGTTTCCAAAGAACACTCGAATGATACCCACCATTCAACATTTCTTATGAAAGGCAACAGCCCAAAACACATAAACAACGAGGGTGCAGTTAACATTTCAGGAACTGTTGACTCTTTTTGGAGAGATTTCTCCAAGGTCCTTAATAGCTGATTGAACTTTTACATTTAACCAGAATATGGCCACTGTTCATCAAAATCACGGATAGTTAGCCAGAGTTTATGGTCCTCAACTGTTCAAAATTTTTTTGTTTGGCAAAACTGCCAAAGAATAACTGAATCAATATAATAGAGAATTTTACTTTTATCGAGTGTGCATTATTTATACAAAGATCTTAACATTGCTTCAAAATGCAGTTATAAAACTTTATGTCACTTGATGGTAGCTTTTTTCTCCACTGCCAAAAGATATACTCCTGCTGAAAGGGGGAGTGAGGGAGAACTCAGGAATGAATCCCGTGAGAGAATATGTGATTCCTTTTGGCCAAGACTCCATAAATGACAGCATTTTCATATGAGGAGGGGTGGGGGCAGCTCATACGTGTGTGAGAATATACAGATTAAAATGGAAGTGGTCAGGGGGATGCCTGGGTGGCTCAGTCAGTTGGACGTCCGACTTCGGCTCAGGTCACGATCTCACGGTTCATGAGTTCGAGCCCTGCATCGGGCTGTGTGCTGACAGCTCAGAGCCTGGAGCCGGCTTCAGATTCTGTGTCTCCCTCTCTTTCTGCCCCTCCCCTGCTCGCGCTCTGTCTCTCCTTCAAAAAATAAACAAACATTAAAATGGAGGTGGTCAGGAATCTACCTCGGTGTAATTACAGAAGAAGCCAAATTTGAATACATTGTTTTTGGACTCTCAGTTTCCAAACAGTCACCCTTGTTATCCTGTGTTCACGCAGAGATGGGACCGCACAGCTAGACGTGTCTGATGAACTAAAGCAGGAATGGAAATGCCACGGGAGCGAGCCTTAGAATGAACCAAGTTGGAGACTGAGGAAACAGACCCCTGCTGACCACAGAGACATCAGTAACATTCCTGGTGGAGAGGAGGGCAGACGGGCTCCGTGGGCAAACACACAGATGCTGAAGATTGGGGGGAAGAAAGCAAAAAGGAACCCTAGAAAATAACCTGACTGCCTGAGGATCTGTCTTGTCTGGAATATATATCGAATACGGCAACTTCTCCCTTCCCTGCCTTCCGTAAGAAGAGTCCACAGAGAACAAGGACGTGCCCCGATGAAGGAGAACCAGACAGCACGGGTGCTGCGTCACCCACCCAAACTTGGGAGAGGAGTAAAGAGGAAAAGCACCCTCCTTTTCTGTGTTACCGGAAGTTCACGTGGTGGGTATGCTCTTTCTCAGCTTGGGGATCTCTCCCTGGTATCTTTGCGTCAAGTCAGAAAGAATCCCGACAAGGCAAGGGGAAAAGCAGAGGAACTGCTGTCTCATTTACAGAAAAAACCACATTGCTGAAATGGTTCTGCTCTACCTATCCTACAAACCTTTCCATGAGCAATTTTCTCAGTTTGCAGCACTAACCCTGTGATTTCTGCTTGTTGCCTCTCCTTCGAAAGAGGTTCAGTAGTTAATGTTGAACAAAGCCGCCTTCCTCCTTTGTCTACGGCTCCCACCACACCTGGTTACCCCCTCTCGGTCCATAAAGTCTTCGTTCACCTGTGGCTTGCTCATGCTTGCTTGTCTGCCTCCCATCCTGTATATGTGCACCTCTAAACCCCACTGAGGAGATGTCAACATGTCCCAGAACTTCAAAAACCACAAGAGAATACCTTGTGTGCAAGAGCTACCCAATAATACTTGTGCAATGAATGATCTCGACGTTAATTAATCTATTGACTTCACAGTCGACATATTGGATGCATTCTTAAATGTATCCGCTTGATATCTTACCATTAAAGATTCATTACACGAGGTGGTAATTGTCTTTTTAATGTAATTATGCCCAGAAGGGAAATGTACCATATTAGTAACCATTAATAACTCTTGGTGAATTCGTTTGTATTTCATCAAGTCAAGGACATTTTTATCCTTTCCAGTCTGAAAATAGATGACAGTATATTTTGACTGGAAGAAGGGAAACAATGAAGACTTGGTCTAAAATTCTAGCAAATGCAGAAAGGGGCAAAGAGGCGAATTAAAGTTCTGTGCTCCAAGAGAGAAAACCAGCCCAGACACACGAAGGATGCCCGGGACAGCCCCTGACTGCTATCAGTTTAACAGAGGTCTTCCTAGAATAAAAAGGACTATAATAGCATGATATTTTGAAACAAAGGACTAATGTCACTTCTATTTCATAAATACCTTCAGGCATTAAAAATAATTAGTGTATCCTAAAGTTATTCCACATTTGAGAGAATAAGACAGCGTGAGCTCTTACTTTTGCCTTTGGTAACATTCAAGCTCTCTGGGATGAAGTCTTTTAAGTCCAGACATAAAATAATAGACGAAGAGTCCTTTTTCCCCTGAACATGTTTTCAGGGATTCGCTTCACGCGCGATGAGGACAAAGCAAGAATCTAGGGTTCTGGGGGGCAGGCTGTCCACAGACTTTGCAGTCATTTTACACTCATCTTGTGCCACGAAGTACGATGTTCAAGAGGGGTAATTATGAAACAGAAGTTCCCAGCCAAGAATGACTCTCTTCAGCTCACTACATACTAAGTGTTAGTTAAGCATTACTTTCAACGTAGGTTAATTCAGGGAGTTTGAAACCAATGACTGAATTAAAGTAGAGTTTTGGAGAAAGAAAGTATTTCTTAAACTAATGAATATTTCCTCAAGAATTTAATATTGTTGCAAAATTTTACATTATTCTTTTTTCACATGAAGTAGTTTCTTCCAATAAAATTATTGAATATATTTGAAATTATTTTATTAGGGAACTATATATATATATTATATAGTTATATATAGAGCTACATATAGTTATATAAATAGCGATATATAGTTACATATAGTTATATGTATATAATTACGTATGGTTGTATATAAAGTTATATGTAGTTACATATAGTTATATGTATATAATTACATATGGTTATATATATATATATATATATATATAACTATATGTAGTTACATATAGTTATATATGCAGTTATAGGTATATATAGTTATAGGTATATACAGCTGCATATATAGCTGTATATATAGTTGTATATATAGTTACATATAGTATTATGTATGGTTATATATAATTACATATAGTAATATATACTTGTATATGTAGTTACATAAACCATGAATAATTTAATAACATTAATTTATCCAATTACTTCATTCAAAATAAACCCACTTTATGAATAAAATGCAAACCTCCCATCTATTCCTTCACATGGAATTAAAAAAAATTGTTAGATAACATGCAATTTTGATAAAGGTAGTTTGGGTACTTAATTATAAGCACATTTGCCTGTAAACATTCAACTAAAAATGGATATAAGTAAGTCATTATTGGTGGTAAAGTGTGCGTGTGTCTCTGGTGTAGACAATGGGTAGGAATACCTCTGGTGAGGACATTCTGAGGGGGGAGGTCCAATCATGAAGATCTTCTTTGTCAGTTAAGGGAGGTTGAGTTTTATTCTGTACTGAGGATTTAAGTCAGAGAAGGGATGAAAAGTGGGGTTATGGAAAATTACATTTATATTTTAGAAAGAATTCCTAAAGTGGCATATCATAAGACAAAGCACTATCACAGAGACAGTTTTGTTTTAATCAAAATATGGAAACTTACAGTGTATCCTCTGGAAGCTATCGGTCTTCTCAAATGAGGTACTTGAAATGATGTTAGTAAACATATCTAGTTATAGGAACTTAAATGTTCAGAGTAATTGTGCTTTTGTAAAGATAAAAAAGAAAAGCAAAATAGGATGAAACTATCCTCATTTCCAAATATCATCTAAAGTATCCAGTATAGAAATAGAATTAAATATCCCTGCACTGTATCATTCTTCACCATAAAAGTAATGCTTTCCTGCGGAAAGTACAAACTATTACATAATATCAAAGTGTGCCGTGAGCTGGTTTTGCAAGATTTACAAGGTCCATTTTCCCCCTCCGTTCAAACACTGAAGGATTTCTACGTAACACTTGCTTTCTACATAATCTGCTTCTTACTCTTTTCCTCTCGTAGAGGAAAATTTACTTTGTCTTAAAAACGAACTTATTAGCATTTGCAACAGATTCCATTTCAACTAACTCAAGGAAAACAAACCCGAGGATACTGTGTGCAAAGACATACCGTGACATAAACCCTCCTACCCTGAGACATAAATGTAAAATTCTCTCACAGAAGGAAAAAATCTCAAATGTTGGGTAAGTAAAATTTCTTGGATTCTTAAAAACAAACAAACAAAAAGAATAAGTGAAGGCAAGTCTTTAATAAGCAGACTCAAATGTCCAGGAGAAGGTCATGATTTTCTGCTCACTTGTAAATCCTGGAAGGAAGTAAATAAAATTTTAGGACTTATCTCTAGGTGGAAGGACCGTGGGTCATTTTCACTTTATACCTGTATCTGTTTTCTGAGCTGCATATTCTTATAAGGAAAAGTTTTGCTTTTCACAGAAAGTTTCTAAGTAAGTAAATGCACAGACATCCTGAGACTTGCTACTAAGTGACCACTTGCTCTTAGAGTTAGTGTTCATCCCGCCTCAAGTACTATTCAGGGGCATCAGCTGAGGTCCACCTTGGATGAGGTACACAGTCTAATAGTCTCTGACCATGGGTCCTCTCTGTGTAGCCGCCTGTACTGTGGCTCCCATTAGACTCACATATATCACATTGTCATATTGTGTTTGCTTTCATTTGTCCACATGGGACCCTTCACTCTGAGGTTACAGACACTGTTCATTTTTTATTCCCAGTTCTTATCACAGTCTACAACCTATACACTGGAATGTCCGTGCAACAAGTACTAAAATGAAGACATTTGTGACAAGCTATCCTGACCTCAGTAGCGACGTTTTTCTATCACTCGGCACAAAATCCATGGTTTGCTTTTTGTGTGTGTATCCCTTTGTATTTCTCTGTTCTTCCTTTCCTACCTCTACAATGCTCACGTATTTTCAAATTTCATTTTAATTTATTGGTCTTTTAACTATATTCACCTGTGTTATTTCTTCAGTGTTTGCTCCAGAAAGTTCAATAAACATCCCCGATTCTGTCTTCTTGTAGTTAATTTTGTACCACTTTATTTCAAATGTATAAAAAATGCAATCGTATTTACCTTTTTTTTTTTTTTTGCTATGGTTATTATTTATTTGTACTATATGCATTGCTGGTTCCCCCCGCAACACACACACACACGCACACACACAAAAACCTAATGTAATGTTTGCTTTAAAAAGTCTTATGTACTTCAAATTAAGAGAAAAAAGGTTTTTCTTTTAACCAATATATTTTCCATCTATATCGCTTTTCAGTTTTTATTGAAGATTCAAGTTTCCACTGCACACTGTTTCCCTGAAGCCTAAACAAACAACCTATTTCAGCCTTTCGTACACAGCAAGTCTGCTGGTGACAAATCCTCTTAGTTTTCTCTTTTTTTCTCTACATTTTGCCCTCGTTCTTAAAGGATATTTTCACAGGATATGAATATCTGTGTTGACAGTTATTTTTTCCCTTGTTTTATTTGCTTTCCTTTCGGCACTTTAAAGATGTTGTTCCACATCGATGGTCTCTGTGGTTTGGGATGTAAAAATCAGCAATAATTCGAGTCGTTGTACCTCTGCATGTAAGGTGTCATTTTCCCCTGGCCACTTTCAAGACCTTTTACTCTTGGGGCGCCTGGGTGGCATAATTGGTGACGCATCTGACTCTTGCTCTCATCTCTGGTCATGATGTCAGTTTCTGAGTTCAAGCCCCACTTTGGGCTCTGCAGTGACAGCATGGATCCCACTTCAGATTCTCTCTCTCTCTCTCTCTCTCTCTGCTCCTTCCCCTACTTGTGTGTGCTCTCTTTCAAAATAAATACATCAATTTTAAAAAAGACTTTTTACTCTTGTTTTCAGCGGTCTGACCATGATGTGGCTAGGGATGGTTCCTCTGTAGTTATCTGTCCTCAGCTCAGAGCATCTTGATTTTTTTTTTTTTTGGCCAAGTTTGGAAAGCTTTTGCTTCGAAAATCACAGTTAAGCTTGTGCTAGACATTTATTTATTCCTACATTCTCTCAAGGGAGCTTGATGCTATTTGGGGGTGGGGGGATAGGGCGTTCAAAGGGGTTTTCTTTAGATTAGGCAATTCCTACTGCCCAACTTCAAGTTAACTGACTCATTTCCACCCTGTTAACCTTTCAGTATTTTTTTTTTTTAATTTCAGTGATTGTAATTTTTAGTGCTTCAATTTTCATTTGGTTCTTATTTTATAGTCTCTATATTGTCCTGCTCAGGTTTCTAGCTCTTTCCGCCAACCTCTCTGATTCCTGTACTTTAGCTTAGTTATAACAACTGCTTTAAATTCCTTTGCTGATTCCAACATCTGGGTCATTTTAATCTAGGTCTACAGAGTTTGTCTTTGTTTTGTTTATATTTATTTATTTAATCTAAAACTGACTTTAAAAATAGGATTTTTTTCTAAAAACTTAATATTTGGGGTGATTTTTTTATTGTCTCGAATTGCAAGTGTTATTTGTTGGAAACTCTGGATTCTGTTATATTCTTCCAAAAAGTTTTAATGAACTCTGTTTTTGTTTCCTTTTCGTTTTGTTTTTGTTTGGGGGATAGGGTTTGGTTTGATTGTTTTCTTTTCAGGAGTGGATTAACTTGGTTGTACTCAAACTGAAAACTCCCCTTCCTGAGTGATAAGTCACATTTCAGTATAGTTCTCACCTGTTTAATATTTAGTCATCCTGCTTTGAATCTGATACTCACATGCAGGATTTGAGGGTCAGCCAAGGTGTTGGGGCCAAATTAGAGCCACAATTGGGGGTTCCCCATCCCGGATCTCTCCTGTCTGGGATCCCACCCTCACTTTCAGATGATGGCGGCTGACTCAAACCTTGTCCTTGCCTCGTTAGCGCAGACTTGAGCATGTCCTTGGAATAAGAGCCATTAAAAAGGACCCTTTAACCAGGGTTGTTCTTTCCTTCCACATCTTTCAGTTCATCTCCTCCAGAACTTGCCTTCCCCTCCCTCCCCCAATCTTCCAGTGCTATCAGGTTTTTCTCCTTTACTTTATTTTTATATCATCCATACTTGCAACTTTGGAAAGATCAGGTCCCATAGAAATTTATTTTACATACCCTGAATTGCATTTTTAGGAAACATATTTTTACTTAGCCCTCAAGATTGGTGCCCGAGACAAATATTAGTTTTCTAGAGTAGTCATTTTATTTTTTGTATTCTTTGTGACAATCAGGGTATAAATTATCTCAATTCTTATTACTCTGGGGAATAGCTTTTGTTATTTCAAATCTGTAGTGAAGAAAATTGAACCATAATCCATTCTTTTTCTGAGAATGACAAACAGGACTTGCATTGTTTGACTTCAAGTTTCAAGCTCATCTTCTTACATGTAAGACAGGTGAGAGTATGTGAGATTTGTGTTGGTTTGTTACGTTTGTTTTGTTAAGCAAATATCCACATGGTTAAGGAAAGCTTCTTTCATCCATGCGGATTTCCTAGAATGATTTCAGTGCCTCCATTAAGAAATACAGGGATGGGCTAGTGTTTGGAACGTTTACCTTGTCCCCTGCAATTCCTTGTGACTATCTCTGGACATAGAGCCTTGTAGTGATGTGGATTCCCAGGGCCTGAGATTCACAGGGTAACAGAGCCTGAAAACCATAGATAGATAGATAGATAGATAGATAGATAGATAGATAGATAGATAGTTAGTTTTCTTTTTTTACTATGACAATTTGTAAGCTTGAAAATAAACCCAAGTGGAAGGAAGTCAGATCAACAGAATCTTGGCCGAAGTGTCACTTGGTATATTCCTTCAAAAGCCCAATGCCTTGAATCACACAATATACTCTATACATAACGATCAAACAAATTATCACCTGTAAGTATAGTACAGAAATAGAGCCAACATTTCCTCTCATTTCCTCATTATCAACTATGTTCTATTTCCCATTATCGTTCTGGGAATCAGTACAACATGAAAATTTTAGTTCTTTCATTTCTAGAGAAAGTTGAGATTAAAAACATCAAAGAACGCTCATAACAATTACTTTATTTTAAATAAAATAGGTACATTAATGATGAGAATGAAAAAACAAGCCAAAATTAGACTTGAAAGAGAGGCAGGAAATTTGGCTAAAGTAATACAAAATGAACCGTTGTGAAAATTGACAGTTCTTAGTCACATAAGAGCAAGGTCATACTTAATGAAGCTAAAAAAAGTAAATTTAGAAGAAGCCGAGGGAAATTTTGGGAACTATTTGTTATTCTGTGTGACTGTCTTACTTAGGTTCTATTTTCTCCTCATTTTTTGGCTGTCCTCGTCCACTATTCTTTCAGAGGCCCTGCTATGTGTCTTAGAGCCAGAAGGCACAAAAATAACTACGCTATTAATCCTACAGTATGAGGATATAGATATTCACTTTTCTGTATTCAAATAAATAAAGTTAAATGAATTGAATTTTAATGAATTTATTCTGGGAAATAATTCTCTGAAGTAGAGTTATATTTAGATTATTTCTAAGTAACTTGCTAATGTGAAAATATTGATCTGTATAGACAACTACCCTCTTTTCCATTTCAGCAATTTATAAACTTGAAAACCAACCCAAATAAAAAGATTTTCCTGAATTATTTATCTCCATATTAATTGGTTCAAAATTGCTTTGCTAGTACTTGGTGTTTGAAAATCATTTAAAGTCTGTAAAGCAGTCAGCGTGAACTCTAGACCAAGACAAATATTGGAAATAGTCTTAATCTCTAAGAAATATTTTGATGATCGCTTTCCTGAGAACTCACTACACTCAACTGCTTGTTATTAGCCTTGGGAAGCTATAAGGACGAAGGAAGATAATGTATAGTTTCTACTCTTGCAAATTTAATTTTATTATAGTATTGGTAGGCACTAAAACAATTCTATAATTAAGCCATCTTAAGTGAATTTGAGCTTAATCATGACTGCCATATGCATATATAAGGTATACCTTATATGATCCAATTAGTTTATATCATTATACCAAATTATAAACAAATACTACCACATTTTGGCCCATTGAAAGCAAAAGTAAATTATTTTTAGAAAGAAAGCAATGACACTAAGCCCACCAAACTATCAAAGAAGACCAAGGATGCACTTAACAAAATTCAGCATCTGAATATAAAAGGCAGTATTTAGCCAGTAACGCACAGCACAATTCTCCACAGCCATCCCATCAAAACCGAACCTATTTTTCACCCTCTTGAAAGACATTTGTCCAGAAACCTGTTTATATCCCATTATACAAGTGTAAAATCTGGTGCTTTATAAGATGTGATACCTGAGGACACTATATATCAAATATCCCCTTGGGAAGCTAAGACATCTGGCATAAATAACTATAAATCATTTCAAACTACTGTAGAGCATATGGAAATAACTTAATTTTCATATAATATTAGCCCCTTCTGGGTTAAACTATGGAGAGAAAGGAGGTGTTGAGATCCTAGATCATTCAATTCCCCTGATTTTTTTTCAAATATGGGTATTGTTTGCCAAGTAGTTCTCTGAGGTGCTTATTGTGCTACAGAAACGTCTGACCTTTTTTTTCCTGCGTAAATTTTTCTGCGTATTCCTTTGTGCTAGGGTGCAAGTTTCTCCCCAGAGTTCTCTGGAAAGCAACACTTCCTCTTCGTAGAACTGATCATAGTTTTTCATCCTGTGTATTTTTGGGTGTGACAGTTCGTCTTTCTTCCCCACTAGACTGTAGAATCTACAAGAGGGGACAATGCTTGTTTTTACTCGTTACAATAATTCCCATGCACATTTTCAGTGATGTCATTATAGTGGCCTGATGGTGCTTTCAGAATTATTCGACGCCCAACTCACTTGGACACTCGAAGTACAGAAGAGAGAAGAGGAAATGATCCGGGATGACATTTTGCTAAACTGAAAATCCTTCACTGTAGCACATTAAATGTAAATTACATACAGTCCTAACTTTTATAGATTAGGGATTTAGGATAATCTAAAAAAATAAAGTTACAATAACACCACAAAATAAATTAAAAATATACATGAACACATATGTACGAAATACATATATGAATTTATTGGGTAAAGTGTTAATTTTTTTTTTTTTTTGCTAAAGAGCAGTTGAAAAATAAAATCTCTATTATTTCTAATACCAAAGTAAGTGTCATCACTACTAACATTTACTAATGTAAATGATTTGTGCAAAACTTTGTTAGTGGTAAAATAAAGGGCCTCTGGAATTTGATAGGAACTGGTAACTAAAAATGTCCTATGTCCCCTTTGAGAATATATGCAGTTGGTAGAATATTGAACTTATTTATTCCCATTTCCTTCTCATTCTGCATAGTGAAATTAATCTCTTATTATCACGTAACTCAGACCGGGTCAGGGAAATTATCCACAATTTGTGAGACCCTTTAAAGTAGCAGGCTCATTTTATAGATAGAAAATTGTCAGTGTAGAAGAGGTTTTCATGTTGTCAGTTTTTCCATAACTTCTGGAGTGTTTCCTGCACGTGCAGGTCTCTCAGGAGGCAGGGATGGTTGTGGGTCTTTTGTCCCCAAGATGCACAGACAGGGTGGCTCTTCCCAAGCCATCAAAAGTGAGTTATCTATCCAGTTTGTATCTGTCCTTGCTGATCCATTTAAACTTGGGTATTTTCCAATGTATAGTATTCCAAGAGAATAATCCAGTCTTCTTTCACTCTGCAATGTAGGATTGTTTCTTTTTCGGGGTTGCAGGGCTATTTAATTGCAATAACACTACAGAAAGACAGGCAGAGATGCTCTCTAGTTTGCTGAAGCCTGTTGCTAGGCACTCAGCATCTGTGTCCTTCTCAGATCCTTCTGTTGAAACCCCAATAAGAGGATATGAGGAGGTGGGATCTTTGGAGACGATTGGGATTACGTAATATCATGGAAGTGGAGATCCCACCAACGGGACTAGCGCCTGTAGGACTCAGGAGAGGGCTCGCTTCCCACCTCTGCTCTCTGCCAAGTGCCAATACAAACAAGTAGGCCGTTTGCAGCCTGGAAGAGGGCCTCACCGGAACCAGACCATGCTGGCACCCTGGTTTTAGACGCCCAGCCTCCAGAACTGTGAGAAACACATATATGCTATATATAAACCCCCCAGTCTGAGGTCTCGTATTACAGCAGCTGGAGCTAAGACACTCTGGTTTTCATAGTGAACGTGTTTAAGATTTTTTAATTAATTATTAGAAAAGTAAGTCCATAGGAAAGAGTGGAATCAAAAAGGAACCCCCCTCCCCCCAAACACAAATGGCTAAAAAATACAAACGAAGAGAGGACCCATCCCCTCATGCTTATAAACCCTTGCAAGCTCCTTGTTGCCTGTACGAAGGACCGGATTTCCTAACAAGGCTCTCTTCAGCTGCTAGCCCTCTCGTCCTAAACCACCACCGTCCCCAACCCCAGCCCTCCAAGCTCCCCGGACCTGGGGAGACCCTACGTCCTACACACTGAACACCGCCATGCCTTCGTGGGGACGCCGGACTGGAGAGGTGCCGTCCTGTGTCACCTTTTCAGCCCATTATCTGATGAGGTTCTGAAGATCTACTACTCTGTCACCTGCCCAGTTTGGAGTCGTAAGGTGGACAAAAGCCAGCAAAGAGCTCCTTACACTTCGGCTACATTCAGAGAAAGACCTCACGTATGGATGACAGCATCCTCTGAATTTTTTGACATCAAACTAGGGAATCCACTTCAGTTTAACCCTGGGGAAGACTGAGGCTCACAGCCTCCTTTACCATGTAGCAGAGAGCGCTTTCCACACAAATTGGCCAAAAAAGACAGATTTTCAGCCACCGCTTTGTTTCAATGGTGAGTTCAGTGACGTCCAGAAAAGTAAACAACGTGTACGTTGTCTGTGCAGTTGTCTGTCTGACTGCATCCAGCGGGTGACAGAAGTGGGCCCAAGAGAAAAGTCCTGAATCCAGACTGTGGCTCTAAGGGGTTTTCAACAAATCTCTTCGGTGCGCTAGTTTTCCTCTGCAAAATCCTGTTTAGCGTCTCCTATATAGAGCTATCATAATTTCTACCATTTTCATCAGAGGTGACTTTTAATGGTGCCTGATTCTTAATAATAAGCAGAAATCACTACATTTACTTCTGAGATTCAAAGTTATTGCTTGGAAACATATAAATTGTGAGGACCTTCTACCAGCTGTTTGCTTTTATGGCCTCACCCTCCCACACTCACATCAAAGTCCATGAAACCGAAGCAAACCATCCCCCCAACACCAGCACCATGGCGGTCAAATGCTTCATCTCCATTGGATGGACTGATAATCTCATGGGGCACCTGGGTAACACAATGGCGTTATATTTGATATTTTCATCTTGTTTTAAATTTTCTAAGTTATGACATTGAAATCTCATCTCTCCTAGTTCTTAAATTCGTTCTTTATTCTCTGTTCCCTCTGTTGCTACCCTACTCTCAACTCTTCCCAGCTCATCCCCAAAATGACCGTCACTCATTCAGAGACCTAAACCAAATTGAGCCTAAATGCACCCTGTCCGTGTCTGACTGGCAACTGACTCCTAATATAGCAACGTCCTTCCAGAAGACCTTGCCATCGTCACAAAATCTTTTCCATAGCCATTGTCACCCAGCATATGTGTCCCTAGGCTCTCAGATCCCTCTCATCTCTCACTTGGAAAAAAATGGTGCTATTTCAAGCAATGTTATCCACCAGCAGGGAGTAGGAAAGAAAATAAGTTTTGTAAGAAATGCCTCTGTGCCAAAGAAAGCAATATTTAAATGTCTGACATGGAAAGTGCCATTATGATTTTTAAATCAGTTTCTACACTTCCAGTGGCAATCTAGCTTAATATGTTTAACACTCACTTAGCTTCATTTTCTTTCTTTGTCTTTTCATTTTATTCTTGTGTGTTTCAACTTATTATGTAATTAAACTATACATTAATCACCCATATCTAACTCCATCATAATGAGGAGCTTGATGTTGAAATTTTAACTTAAAGTCTTAAGTGTGAAATATGGTTATTTGTAGTTTTGCTATACCTCACATGTATTTCCAACCATACTTAAAAAAAAAAAAAAACAAGCTGTGACACTTTTTGCTTAGAGATAATATTTCAAACTTATTTAAATTTGCTGGATTGCTCTGGAGTAATACGGATTCTTAGATTTCAGGGAGTTGAAAATCTCATAGGCTTGACTTGGTTTACCCCAAATAGAGTATCACCAGTATCATTCCAACAGAATCTCCTTTCTGGTGGTCAGATCTTTGGAAGCAGACCTAGCACATGCCATTTTCAGGGTCAGCTCAAATAACGTGGAGTTGGAGGCAACTTCTATTCAGCTGCTAGATCTTAGGAGGCTAACAGAAGCTGAGGCTTTAGGCTATACAACATGTTCACTTATGGGTGGGAAACAACTGAATGAACAGATATAGCCTGTGGGAAGTGAAGTATAGGAGTTTATTAAGTATTGTACATGAGCAGATTAAAAAAATGTGAATAGTCAGTGCCTCATCCCTTAGATTCAAATATGTTTTCCATCATTTATGTAATCAACGTTCTATTCAGCTTTTGAGGTCTATTTTGACTGTGGCTCAAAACAGATTACAGGCTACCACGAGGCCGTTTCATTCCTCCGAGTTCTATCATCATGATGATGAGCAAACGACATCATGGCTAACTAAACAATGGAGCCACCTGCAAGTCTGATGCCAAAATATGGAAGATGTTTGGTGGTGTATTCTACTTTATATTAAATATACTTTGGGGGGCCCGGCTGGCTCAGTTCGAAGAACATAGGACACTGAATCTCAGGATCATGAATTCTAGCCTCACGTGGGATATAGAGATTACTTAAATAGATAAAACTTAAAATAGTAACATACTTTATTAGAAAAAGCACCAAAGATCTCATCATTGGGAATTGATACACAGAGCCCACTGCTCTGGGCTTGAACTCACGAACCGCAAGATAATGACCTGAGCCGAAGTTGGACGCTCAACTGACTGAGCCACCCAGGTGCCCCCAAAGAGAGTTTAACCATCACCTTAGCACCATCTTCACAGACTGGTGTCTGGGGGTATGATTTCTCCTCTGCTCTTCCTTTGGAAATGGTTTCTCTCCAGAGTTGTATACAGTATTTAAAAAATGTGTATAGATTAATTAGGTTAGGACATTTGTCACTTTTTTCAAACATCACACAGCTCGTCAGTGGCTGAGCTGGGAGTCTACCCTTTTCATTGTCCCCTTCCACACACACCTGGTAGACACACACATTCCGCCACGATTCCACAGACAAGTCATGGACTTTGGTGAAACCTCCTTGTGGCTGCTATGGTCTCTCAGTGGTCATGGCTCTCTCTCCTTCTCAACTCATCATTTTCCATTTTAAACAGCCCCTCTTTGGCAGTCCTAGCTTTCCACAGTTAGCATGTACATAAGACTAAGTCACGATCCTAACTTTGAGTACTTCACAAGCTAAAGAGACATCTCAACAAGTGTCAGAATTCCACTTACTGAAGGTCTGAGCTGTCAGAAAGCAAACCATGCAATCATACACATTATCATCCATATATGTAAAATCAGATTTAATCATGATCCCTATTTTCTAAGTAAGGCAGCTGTTATGGACTGAATATTTGTGTCCGTGTGCTAAGACCTAACCTCCAATATGGTGGTATTAGGAAGCAAGGCCTGGGAGGTGAGTGGATCATGAGGGATGCGATTGGTCCTCTTCTAGGAGACCCTAAGAGAACTCCCAGCCCCTTCCAGCACATGAAGACACAGTAACAAAGTGGCTATCTACACCCAGAAGAGAGTCTGCACCAAAACCTGACCATGTTGGCACCTTGATCTCAGACTTCCAGCCCCCAGAACTATGAGAAGTAAATATCTCCGGTCTGTAGGCCCTCTAGTCTATGGTACTTTGTTTCAGCAGCCCAAACTGGCTAGGGATGTGAAACACAGAGAGGGGAGGAAATGTTCATTACAGTCCATGTGGAGAGGGAGTACAGGACTGCCACTTGAAATCAATGTTCACTTGGATGCAAAGGGACTGTCATCAATTCATATGCAGATAGGTGAAGCATCTCAGAGGGAGAACCACCTAATTTTTCTTGGGAGTTCAAAGGAAGTTGCTAAGAAAGGGTGATATTTGGACAGAATCCTGATAAAGAGATGGGCATTTACAATCAAGAGGAGGGACACAAGGGTTTTTATGGCAGAAGAGTGCCTTCTTTAGATGTGGCTTTGAGCCCTGGGTACTGCTAAGGGAATAGCAAGTAGATCCAATTTAAGTCACGTAGAAAAATCAGTGACTGAGCCAAGAAGAGTGGAATCACCTTGTGAAGGGTCCTTCATGACCTGCCTAAAGGCTGCACCTTTTCTTGGGGGCTGCTTACTCTCACAAGTCTTTAACCAGGCTTATTTCATTTTACTTCTTTATCAAAGTTAGTTATTTTCGTTGTTTGGCTCCCCAGTTATTACATGGACAACTTGAGGGCTAACACCAGCACCTTATTTTCTGCAAATGCCAAGTATACTATCTACTGCAAAAGGTTGCCCACTTTTCACTCTAAGAATAGATATTGTCTGTTTTGATGTAGTCATCGGGGAGCTGGATTTAAGAAATAGCTCTGACCTTGCTCCTGAGTGAAGAGGGATCAGCTTAGTTCAATAAACAATTATTGCACACCATCTGCCCTATGAGAGCCAAGGGTACCAATAGCCACTTGGATTTTTTCAGAGGAAATAGCACATATTCAAAGGCTGTCCCTCCAAAATTTAAGTAGCACCCAAGACAGTCAATAACTCAGTGACTGTAGATGTTGCTTACCTCCTGGTTACTACCAGGAAGGAAGAAACACTTCCTTCAAAGTCAACACTCTAAGCTGTAGGTGTAACTTTTGCTTGTCGAACACCCTTGGGAGAATCGCCACTTTGAGGGTTTTGGGTTCACCATTGGTAGAATGGGAAGAAGACTTGAAGATCAAAGAGATTAAAAAAAAAAGCTTTTTGTCATAAACTGAAAATGTAGGTCTTAATTTGTGGGCTATGTTTTTTCCAGGTAATGAATTTTTGTTGTTTCCTCATTCTCCATTTGATGGCCACTATCAAAGTAGGTATCCATGTCTACTGTTCAAAATGGAAAGAGGTCATTAAATTTGTTATTATTGTAAGTCCTTGGTAATAGAGAAAAATAGAGGTTTTAGGGGTATTTCTTCTAGTCTAAGGAGGTAGAAACTGTTTCATCTAATAGTTTGTCCCTAGGAAGGGAATTAAAAGGAATATCATGGTGACCACCTTTCTCACCCGTGAATCTGACTTCCTTAAGCAATGAGTTCTTGGCCAGAGGTTACAAGATCAGGGCACAGGAGAATCTGAGTTCTCATGTGGCCTCCTGATCCTTGTTTAGTTTACCTGCTAAATTATATGATCGTTATTGCCCAAACTTCTACTGAACTTGATTGATTTTAGACACTATTTTCACTTGACAAGCAAGGTTTGGAATAACACAGTCAAGGAAGTGAACCACAGCATGTCACATAGGACAGAGGGAATCCATGAAATCCTCAACAAGCAGGTCTTTGCCACCACCCCACAGATCCCCTAGAACTAACAGTCCTACAAAAACTCGAAATGGATTCTCAGAGGTTTCACAGAATTATATACATTTAGTCCCTTCACCCGTGTTTTCATTTAACAATGGTCTTTCCTCCAGTAATTTACAAAACCGAACAGCAGGTGTGCTACTGGAAAAAAGTACGCACACACGCAAAAATAGAACCATAAAGACAACAATGCTCTTTTGACTGGGGGTTGGCAGAGGGCAGTGAGGAACATTCTGTGGGAGAAATAGGAAAAGCAATAAATAAAACATTGGCTGTAGGTATAGAATTGAAACTCACAAAATCTCAGGGTATACATGCCTGCTCCACAGGGGCCACCTAGACGATGTTGGCAAATTGCCAAGAGTTTGTCCGTGTTGTTTGGTAACTACTGCTTAGCAGACTATTGTGAAGAAGTCAAGACGGTGAATGTTAAGGGTCTCGCTTATAAGGGCAGAGCTCATCAGAACAGAGCTGTGACCAGCTGGCTCTGGACCCTAAGACGCGGTCTGCCCGATTCAGAAGCCCAGGCTCCTTGCCACTCCCCCGCACTGCTTCCTGGCTGTGTCACTACATTCAAAGCATTTTCAGTGAACAGATATTTGATGGAGCCTGAAGTTTTCTGATAAAACAAGCCAGAATTTAATCTTTTATTTGATTATTTAACAGATGACCGAGGGGTGTGTGTGTGGTGTTTGTATGTGCGTCTCCTGTGTCAGAATACACAGGTACCAGCTAAATCAAAATGCAAGAAAGACACATTGCGTAACCTCATATATAATAAATCTTGCACATGGTTTTTCTCCTCCTCATTCTGACTTCTAGAAGAATCTTCATAAAATAAGCACGGCATCTCGTTATCCAAGAGCACCTTTCCCCCTCCTCAGGCCCAAACGACACGATTTGTTATACACACTCCTTCTAAAGAGCTTTCTGGCGTATCTGCCTGAAAATGCTAACCTGCTAAAAAAAAGATGGGAAAAAATCAGACAGCGTGATCCTCATTCTGCCCAGAGTTGTATGACGGACAAGAGGAGGTTTTATGCTCCTTTGTAATCACAGCTGTTTATTGCAACAGAGGCTTTTCATTTACCAAAGAGCTCATCTGGGTGAAGGGGGCCACCTCTGGACAGAGCCCAGAACTGTGAATTCATTATTCACCAAGCTATTCAAAGCAGTTTTGAGGTCGGATAGGTGATGGAAGAGAATGTGACAGGAGGTTTTAGGTTTGCCTCTTGTAGGCAATTGGACATTTGAAACTTTAGTGTAAGCAACTTCAGCTTCTCCAGGAGGATGTGTCTGAATCCTATTTTGGGGTGATTTCTGATAGGTGTAAAAGAAGGTTCTCAGGGCAGTGCATCTACAGCTTCTAAACAAAACATTTAGCAATCTATTAAATAATTTGTTCTTTCCATCCTGAGTTAATAATTTTGGAACACTGCTGACCTTTTGTCAATTTGTTCCCAAACTGAAGAAAGTCTAACAACTCACATAATCCAGAATGGAATCATTCACCATTTCAGCGTGTTCTCTGCAAAAACACCTTCAAGTTTCTGAATACAGAAACATATGGGAAAAGGCCAGAGATATTCCATCTGACAATTAAATGTAATTTATAACTTTTACAGATAGCTGCTTTATTATGTCCCAGGTGCCCAATTATATTTATTCCTACCTTAAAAAGAGAGAGAGAGAGAGAGAGAGAGAGAGAAACAACAACAGAGGGAACGAATCACAACTATTTCACAGAAATGATTCAACACCAGCCTCCAGTTGTCAAATTTCTCCAATAGTTTTGGAAATGTTTTAAATACACTGACTTATATTCATTCTCCAATTTTAAACCTTCTTGCTGTTTATTTTTTGTAAATACATTATAGTATAGATACCTATTATAGTACATGTGGGTGAATGTCTGACACCTGAGCCGAGTCTGAAATTCTAGCACTGTTACTTATTTAATTATATGAATTTAAGAGTCTTAAATTCTCTGGCCTTTAAATATTTTTTTTTTAGCTTAAACACAGAAATTTAATTTGGCCTTTAAATATCTTACCCATATAAGAGCATAATAATAAAAAAAAGTCCTGTTCTAACACATCTATTTCTCGGGAAGATAAAATTGTGTTCAAAAGCCATGAAGTACCATATGCATGTTCAATGCCATTACTGTGGTATGTCTTCCTGGGATTTAGGGGCCATGCTTTATCACCTTTTCGGGTCTGCTTTACAGGGTGCATAGTACAACAAGTGATAGAATCCGTGAAAGATGGACATTTCCTATATGAAGGATGACTGTTGCGTTTCTGCCATAGGAGATTAAATGAAAAATGATTCCTTTTAATAGAAAATGCAGGACAGGGGCGCCTGGGTGGCGCAGTCGGTTAAGCGTCCGACTTCAGCCAGGTCACGATCTCGCGGTTCGTGAGTTCGAGCCCCGTGTCGGGCTCTGGGCTGATGGCTCAGAGCCTGGAGCCTGTTTCCGATTCTGTGTCTCCCTCTCTCTCTGCCCCTCCCCCGGTCATGCTCTGTCTCTCTCTGTCCCAAAAATAAATAAACGTTGAAAAAAAAAAAAGAAAAAAAAAAAAAGAAAATGCAGGACATCGAGCTATGATATGAAACACGTTTAAAAGTTACTACATCATCACTATTTGATAGAACAGCTAGACAAAAATCCAGAGAAGACATTAGAGTAGCCAGTCTTGAAGACACATGCAATGGTCCTTATCTCCTAGAAGTCAGCCCCTGTGTGGTCCCTTCCCACAGTGAATAGGTCTAATATTGTCAAACCAGGGGTTATTCTAAGAACGCTACTGTGACTTCTGAACACCGATCATATGCCCTTAATCCTTACTCCCCTGGACCTCTTCCTTCATGGGAGACAGACACCATGTGAAGAGAACTCTCAAGTTCTCCTATGGGGAGGTCCAAATGCCACAAAGGAACAGGGTCCTCTTGCTAAGGAATGGCTGTTTCTTGTCAACAGCCCATAAGCGAGCCATCTGGGATCAAACATCCAGTCTCAAGTCAAGATGCCTGAAACTCTAACAACTTCACCGCAACCTCCTCAGAGACTCTGAACCAAAACCAAATGGACCCGGTCCTAAGCTGGGAACTCACAGAAACCGTGTGAGATGATCTTATTTACTATTGCTCCCCACTACAAGTTGTCATGCAACAACGAACTACAAAAATGACGTTAAAGTTCAGAACAACACCATGATCATACTGACCTGACGTTTATAGAACGCTAGACCCAACAGCTGCAGAGTAGATGTTCTTTTGGAGAATGGAGATGTTCACTAAAACAGACAATGTACTAGGGAATATAGTGCCTTTAGCTACCAGTACTGTCTCGTGCACTTGGAAATTGTGTCAGAAGGGTAGGTCTAAGGTTATATTTCTTCACCACAGAGACAAAGGGGCGTAGGAAACTTTGGGAGGTGATGGATATGTTAATTACCTCGATTGCAGGGATGGTTTCATGGTGTAGTCATATGTCCAAACCCATCAAATTGTATACATTAAGCATGTGCAGTTTGTATAAAAGTGAATAAATTATTAGAGTATGTTCTCTGATTATAATTAGGAATCCATAACAGTATATTTGGAAAGACCCTCAAATATTTGGCAATTTAACACAACACTGAAAATACACCATGAGTCAAAGAAACAAACCTAACAAAAACTCAAATTATTATAAAACTGAAATATTTTAAAATTTCGGGTATTAAGTTAAAGGAGTGCTTAGAAGGAAATGTATAGCTTAAACTCCTTTATTACAGAAGAAGAAACATACAATCAGTTACCTATGATTCTGCCTCAGGAAGTTACAGGAAAAAAGAAACTTAAACCCTCAAAAAAAAAAGGAAGAAAATATACATTTAGAAATTAATTTTAAAAAGGTAAGCGTTAGAGAAAATTGGCAAAGTGACAATGTGTTTCTTTGGGAAGAGCAATAAAAATGATGCCTTAGCTAGACTGGTCAAGAACAAAGAAATAGACATGACTGACAATTTCACTTGAGGGATAGGAGGTATATATTTTTAATATTCTTTGCATTTCTTTTTTGAAACATACAATTTATTTTTTAAAAAATACATATTTTTATCTATTTTATATTTTTTGACACAATTTTCTACAGAAAGTACAACCTTTGAAGAATGACAAAAGAGGAAATAAAATCAGAGTAAATGTGTATCTGTGACAGAGATTAAACTGTTATTAAAAACCTTCCTACAGGGGCGCCTGGGTGGCGCAGTCGGTTAAGCGTCCGACTTCAGCCAGGTCACGATCTCGCGGTCCGGGAGTTCGAGTCCCGCGTCAGGCTCTGGGCTGATGGCTCAGAGCCTGGAGCCTGTTTCCGATTCTGTGTCTCCCTCTCTCTCTGCCCCTCCCCCGTTCATGCTCTGTCTCTCTCTGTCCCAAAAATAAATAAACGTTGGAAAAAAAAATTTAAAAAAAAAAAAAAAAAAAAAAAAAAAACCTTCCTACAGAGGCACCTGGGTGGCTCAGCTGGTTAAGTGTCTGACGCTTGATTTCAGCTCAGGTCAAAAATCTCAGGGTTTGTGGG
Source organism: Puma concolor (assembly GCF_028749965.1). Taxonomy (NCBI): domain Eukaryota; kingdom Metazoa; phylum Chordata; class Mammalia; order Carnivora; family Felidae; genus Puma; species Puma concolor. Next base: position 3,772,173 of record NC_141670.1, read on the forward strand.
ATTGAGCCCACATTGGGGCTACTTGGGATTCTCACTCTCTCTCTCTCTCTGACCCTCCCTTACTCGCACAGGCACTCACACTCTCTCTCTCAAAATAAATAAATAAAACAAAATAAAACTTTTCTACAAAGAAAATGATTTCACTGACAAATTCTGTCCAATAGGTAAGAAGGAAGAAACACCAATCTTATTCAAAATATTTTAGAAAACAGAGCAGGGGAAAAGATCCAGTTAGTATTAGGAGACTAACACAATTATGATAATAAAACCTATCAAAGATATTACCAACAACATTAAAATAAATACAAAATGTTCACATCCTAATGTTTAATGAACATTGAAGCAAAAGAAATTCCTAAAAATTAGCAAATCAAAACTTAATACTGAAAAATGATTAGCCATATTTGTCTTTGAAACCTAAGTGTGCTGTATGCTTTTGTTTTTACTTCTGTCTCTGCTATTTTTCCTAAGAACAACAACAAAAAAACCACAATGAAAGGTTCTGAAAATTTTGTTGGAGGTTTCCCTTCAGTTCTTTAGTTTTAGACTGCAGGGCAGCAATCCCTGACTGTAAGAGTAAATGAAAGTTAAAGAAAAAAAAAAAAAAAAAAAAAAAACACAACCCAGAAATCAGAAAATCTTGAACGCCTATGGGAAAAACAGACAAAACTTCCCAATCCCTCTGTAAGGGATATCCTGGTAGCATTAGCCAAGACCAGCAGGGACAGTACCATCAAGTGCCATTGACTGACACTGGCCAGCCACAGCAACCCCTCCACCATCTCAAGCCTCAACCAAGTGCCCTTAGGGCAGTTTTTCTATCCTGTCCTGCTGAGCAAGAGTGCCAGTCCTCAAGACAGCGGATGGGACTCAAAGACAACAGAGGACAAACTCTTGGTACCTAGAAAGGAAATTTTCTGCAGAAAGATTGTGGCCCACCTAAGGAGAGCAGATGCTTGGAAGGGAATGGAGACTTTCCTTAAGGAACCTTGCCTAATGATGGTAAATCCCACAAGCACTGTATCTCAGATGGAAGTGAAAGCATTTACAAACCCAAGGACAGCGCTCCAACCACCTGAGCGACCCTGAGCTTGGCCACTGCCTGGAACCCCTCACCATCCCCTGAGGTGCCAAGAGGTAGCAGGGACAGCCATGGCACCCTCTGCCCCTCACCCTCCTCCCCAAGGGACTCATCTGTCCGATCAGTTTGCAGAACCTGGCAGGGCTTTTGCCCAAATAAACCTGTGTGTAGAGGGATATTAATGGCTAACAATGTGTGCGTTGAATAAGAAACTCCAGCCTCCTTAGGAATTTTAGGGACACTTCTGGGAAGAAGACAACCAGAATGCATCTCAAGTATGAAAAAAAATAGAAATAAAAAGGCCAAACTGAAGAAACTCCAAGCAACTGATCTTTCATATTTTGACAATTTAGAAAATGATTTCAAATTGCTGAAATCATGTTTGCTGATATTTTTAAAGCTCCAGGACACTGTAACCCTTTTCTAATGAAACTGTTGTCCAGTTCATTCTTTGTAGCCTTAATAAGCTGAAAAATCCTAGGGGAAAAAAAATGAAAGAGGCCAGTAACGTATGCCACAGCACAGAATTATACTGAGTGAGAAAAAGTCAACCCCACGCGTGTCTAATGTACAATTCCAGTACAACATTCCAAGACAATTCCAAAATTTCAATGTAGCATGCTGGCAATGACACGATTATAGAAATGGGGAAGTTTCGTGGTTTCCTCTAGCTCAGGGAGTCATGAACAGGAACACAGTGGGTAGGTCCGTAACCATGCAACAGGAGGGATCCCAGCAGTGACCAACATGCTCTGTTTCTTTACGGTTATCAATGTCAGTAACAGGGAGCTAATTTTGCAAGCCATTACCATTGGCTAAGGGTGCATGAAATCTCTCTGCATTTTTTCTTATAGCTGCACATAAATCTATCATCATCTCAAAAGAAAAACTTGAAAAAAAGCGAAACAAGACAGATACAGCTTTTGTCCCGTATTCACTAAAAAAAAATAGGAGCCAACCTCTATTGTAAACACGTGTCAGGAAACATACCAAATGTTTTCCATACTTCACTCATTCTTCCTAATTATCCTCAGGCGGCGGGGTTGCATACAGAAAATGACCATAAAAAGGTTAAATAATTTGCCCACATGACAAAACCTTAGCGCTGCAAAGTATTGCATGGATCCTCGGGTGCCCATTCATGAACAGATGTCATAAGACTCCCCAAGAAGGTGTGACTTGGGCTGGGTCCCCCAAACATTCATAAAGCATGATTTCAGTGTCTCTTTTAGCAAGCCATACTTCCCGAAGACATCAACCTAAAATCTGAAGGCAAAATTGCAATCCCAACACACCTCCCAATCACTTTGGAAATCTTATTTTCTCAGGATCGGTACCATTTTCCCCCTCTAATTTTTTCTGACTGTACCTTGGCATCTGATGCAGACCCATTACCCATCTGACGGGTCCATCTTCAAATCTATCCAGCTCCGAAGATATGGCCCTGGGCGTAAATTCAATATCCTATGGCCATGCAGTTGAACCCTGACTACAGTAGGAAGAAACTCTAGGCTTTTCTTTTTTTTTTTTTTTTTAATTTTTTTTTTTTAACGTTTATTTATTTTTGAGACAGAGAGAGACAGAGCATGAACAGGGGAGGGTCAGAGAGAGAGGGAGACACAGAATCTGAAACGGGCTCCAGGCTCTGAGCTGTCAGCACAGAGCCCGACGCGGGGCTCGAACTCACGGACCGGGAGATCGTGACCTGAGCCGAAGTCGGCCGCTCAACCGACTGAGCCACCCAGGCACCCCAACTCTAGGCTTTTCTTAATGCACCCAGAGACCAGTCACTGTTCGTCCACCCACTCGTCAAATATTTACCAAACATCCAAAGCCTAGAGCCATCTGAAATTCTTCAACCCAGGTAGCCATGGCACACTGTCAGATTCGATTGTCAAAAGATGTGGGGTACCCGGGTGGCGCAGTAGGTTAAGCCTCTGGATCTTGATTTAGAGCTCAGGTTGCGACCTCAGGGTGGTGGGATCAAGCCCCACGCAGGGCTCTGCATTGAGTGTTCAACCTGCTTGGGATTTTCTCTCTCTGCCCCTCCCCTGCTCCTTCTCTCTTTTTCTCTCCGTTTCAAAATAAACAAACTTAAAAAAATAGGCTGAGGGGCGCCTGGGTGGCTCAGTCGGTTGAGTGTCCGACTTCAGCCCAGGTCATGATCTCACGGTTTGTGGGTTTGAGCCCCGCATGGGGCTCTGTGCTGACGGCTCAGAGCCTGGAGCCTGTTTCGGATTCTGTGTCTCCCTCTCTCTCTGCCCCCCTCCCCCCACTTACACTCTGTCTCTCTCTCCTTCAAAAATAAATAAACATAATTTTTTTTTTTAAATTAGGTCGACTTTGTGTTCAATTAACTACTATGATTTTTTTCAACCGAACCGCTGAACTTGTACACATTTTCTTCATCTAAAATCAAAATTTCCTACTCATCCTTATCAAATTTCATCATATTTCCATTGCATAAGAGAGTAAGAGGAAGGCGAACGTTGGCGGCGCTCAGACCTGGACGGAGGCTTTTTAAAAACCACTTACCAGCTGCCCGGTTTGACTCAGTGACCAGCTCGCCTGTAAATAAACTGGAATCGAGTCCTCCAGGGGAGGGACCCCGGCCAACAACACAAGCCGCATCCCAAGGTAGGTCGTGCAAAGGCCCATCCTCCCCCGGGAGGGAGGACACACCTGCGACCCTGGGGCCTCAGGGAGTGGCTTGGCCCTCGGGCCTTCCGAGGAAGCGCGCCCTCTCCACCCGCGCGCAGCTGGGCAGGCCCGGATCTGTTTCTCCAGGAGCATCACCTGAGCCAGTCTCCCCTTTGCGAGCAGATGCTCCGCCCTCTAACTGCCACGGAATCACCTGCCTGGTTCCTGTTTCCTCGGAAGCCACCTGCATCCAATCCGGCCAATCCCCCCTCCCTCAAACGCAAAGCGACTTTCTCTGGGCTGTGATCTGTGCACCTGCTCAGCGGACGCCATCCTCCCCTGCCAGTTCTCTGTGGCCTCGCCCCCACTCTCCCTGTTCTTTCTCAGGTGCTGCCGTCCTCCTGGGTCTCCTGCCTCAGCCTCCTCCCTGCCCCGCCCCTCCTCTCTTCTTCTCTGGGAGGGTCTGGTATTCATTTTAATATATCGTTTGCTCCCTGGGCGCCTGGGTGGCTGGGTTAAGCATCCAACTTGGCTCAGGTTATGATCTCTCAGTCTGAGCCGGGTCAGGCTCTGTGCTGACAGCTCAGAGCCTGGAGCCTGCTTGGGATTCTGTGTCTCCCTCCCTCTCTCTGCCCCTCCCCCGCTCACACTCTGTCTCTCTCTCCCTCAAAAATGAATAAATGTTAAAAAAAATTAAAAAAAATTGTTTGCTCCCACCCATTTTATCTTCTTCATTTCTTCCCCCCTCTCTCATCAACTGCCCCCTTGGTCATCCCTCCCCCGCTTTATCTCTAGTTTCGACCCGTGTCTGCCAATCTAAGAAGCAAAATCAAGTCTCTCAAACCTTAAGAAAATGTACCACCCTGTCTATATGCTGTCCACACCCACTCCTCTGCCCTCCCCTGCCCTCCTCTGTCCTCCGCAGGCAGACATGCTGAGGGAAAGACCTCAACGTGACTTCTCTGTTCCGTTGCAGCTCTTCCTCAACTCATGACAATGTCCTCACTGACCCACATCCACCCCTCCCAGACTGCTTCGCATCCCGGAAGACCACAGGGCCCCTGCCTGCAGCGGCCGGTGGGTTCTCACCCCGCTCATGTTCACATGCACAGTGGCCCTTGGCATGTAGACTCCTCCAGCCCACCTTCTGAATCACCATTCTCCTGGCTCCCTTGACATCATCGGGTCCACCCACAACTGGTTCCTCTGTCCTATCACCCTTATATGCACTTAAAAGTTAGTTTTTAGACCCCCAGGTCTTTCCTGACCTGCACAGTGGGCTTATGTGCCCTTGGTGGGTGCTCCCGTGGCACATCACAGCCTTCCTGCTTGGGTGATCAAATCTAAATGTGATCAGGATGCTGGGAGGTCTGGTTAAGAGTGCAGATCTCTGGCCTTGCCACCCATGCTTCTGATTAAGTGGTACTAGGTGGGGTGTGTGAAATCCGGTCTTCACACAAGCCTCCCAGGTGATGGCGGTGCTATGGGGTCTTCAGAAGTCACTTGAAGATGAATGGATGAGCATAAGCTACGCTATACAGTGACGATCTCTTTGGCCACCTGCCTTTTCTACTGCCTGTGAACGTCGTCAGGACAGGGGTTGTGTCTGTCCTGCTCAAAACATTTTCTCTAGGAATTAGCGGGGTGCCTGTCAAGTTGTAGATGTTTCTGAGAAGGTCATTAAATGGATTGAAGAAGGCACAGAGCTGGGCATGTAGACATGCACGACATTTCAGAACTTCTGTGAGACAAAAATGAGTTAGGTGGTACAGAGTTGGCGTTTGATACCATTATTTTCTTGCCACTCATTCGGACATCTCCTTCACTTTGGTCACGGTTAAAAAAAGAAAAAGGAAAAAAGGAACATAGACACTTGAGATACATTCCAGATATCCAAGCCTTACAACATTTTCACTTCATACAACTTGAATACTGACTTCACTAATTAGTTATTATACCTGCTCTCTCTAAGGCTAAATGGGGATAATGAAATGCACTTTACGTATTAGTTTGAGGATAAATGACAAAGGGTTTTACCATGGGCTTTAAAAGGGCTTAACACACAGAAAGTGCTCATGGAAAGAAAGCAGCCTCCAGGGCTGTTGTCATTATTATTGAGACTGCGTCATTCATCAGTTTGGGGTCATTGCTCTTAAGGGCATCCATGCCTCCTCCTCTGCCCACCTGTGATTCTTCTGTTAGAACAATGTTATAAGCATATCATCGAAAGTTCTGCTGAATTGAAGATAGACGGTGTCTACAACATTAACTTACTGTGTTAGCCTCTTTGGAGGGGGATTTAGAGAGGATTTTGACATGAATTTAGAGTAGAAAATGGTGATTTTTAAATGAGCAAAATTAAATTAAAATTTGTACATATGTGTTGACTTTTGTGTCTAACCTCGGAAACGGATTATCAGTAGAGCATATGCAAACCAGGCTTGATCCTGTTTTGAATGGAACCTCCACTTTTGACAGAGTTACAGACAAAATAACCTATTTCACTGAAAAATGTTTTAGACTTGTTTTGAAAAGTTATCATTTAAGCCCGTTGTCAAGCAGCTCACATTTTAATTAGGGAAATTTAAAGCAACTGGGTAATGTTGTTTATAAAGAGAAAACCTTAAACATGAGTCATTATCTATTATGCATTAAAAATAAACTACTGGGGCGCCTGGGTGGCGCAGTCGGTTAAGCGTCCGACTTCAGCCAGGTCACGATCTCGCGGTCCGTGAGTTCGAGCCCCGCGTCGGGCTCCGGGCTGATGGCTCGGAGCCTGGAGCCTGTTTCCGATTCTGTGTCTCCCTCTCTCTCTGCCCCTCCCCCGTTCATGCTCTGTCTCTCTCTGTCCCAGAAATAAATAAACGTGGGAAAAAAAAAAAAAAAAAAAATAAACTACTGAGTGTCAGATTTTCCACCCTTTCTCTTCTTCAATTAACACCTGGGTCTTGATTGGATGTGTTTAATTTTTTAAGGACAAAAATGGGAAGGTTTTAAAATCTACAACAGAACAAAAAAGGCTAGAAATAACTCCTACAGCATAATGGAAAGCTTCAGAAAACTCGTCAGTTCTTGGATTATATTTCTTTAATAATACACACTAAGAACTGTTAGGATTGTAGATCTGGATTTCAGGTCTGATTCATAAGTTGCCAGAACCCTAAGGAAGGTCCCTAAAGTTGACGGTTATCATTAGGAAACTGGAGTAAGAAGAAAGTGTACTGATTTCCTAATCTTACCTCTGACAGATCCTAACAGAGTTTTAGGTGAATTTTCTTTATAAATTAGAAGAACACTTAAGGAAAAGGCATGAAGTCGGGGAATGTAATTCATTTCTCTATGGTGGCTGATTAGAGAACATATTGTTTAATGCAAATTAAAATGCATCATATTTGGGGAAAGGGATGCCATGACTATTATGGTAACAGCTACTATCTACATTATAACTCAGAATGAGGGATACTTGAGAAGGGATGGGGCACTAATTAGAATAAAAGCCAAAACTCTAAGGCATTAAAATTTAACAAAGTTTCCCTTCCATTTCTGACTCCATAAGTGTTTAGTTATAGTCGGGATGATCCCATCACTGAATTCTGTAAAGTGTTCATGGAGAAAGCGTTCGTAAATATAAAAGCAATTAATTTTTAATGCATTCTGCATTCTTATTTTCACTGGAGTCGTTTGCAATTTTGCCCCATATCGCCAAACAAACTGATAGCGGGTTTTGTTTAAAGCATTCGATCATTATGTAGCGCTGGAAGATCTTGTTTTAAAACTGGCAATAGAATTCCAAATATGGGCAAAGGTAGTTCCTATCAATTGCTACCATAATTGCACAACATACACATCACGCACAGACGAGTAAGAAAATACTTACATTCACGAGCCCCATGACCAGCTGGTTGATACTCACTGACATTTGTAAATACTTATCAAAGCTGATGGGGAAATGGACTTCTGGTGTGCTGCCGTGTACGTGTAATCTCTACTTAATTTTTGATACTTGTAACTTGCAGTTACAAGGTGGGGAAAAATCCTGAAACAGGTCTCATTCTGAAAGGGGAGTATTTGGTGATGGAGAAATGAATAATCAGAATCCCGGCAAAATTAGACTCTGAGCTGAAAATGCTGCATTGGTTTTAAAACGCACCAATGTCCCCAGTTCTCCATTTAAACATGGCACCCGGGGATTTATGTAAAGCCCACCAGTTTACGCTTCTGAAAACAGCTAGGCTACTTTTATATAATACCAGTCAGCATATTTCTCAGGATAGGCGACTTTCCACCCCTCTCCCCGCCCCCCCCCCCCCCCCCCCACTCATTGCTTGTCATCCTTAGAAGCTTAAGATTGACATAATTCTGATTATCCGGGGAGGAAAAAAAAGCAAAATATGTTTTCCTTAGGAAGCACTATGTAAATTACACTAAAGAAGACAATTTCCAATTCCATTACGAATTAGTAGACATTTCCTGATAATTGTTCAAAGTCATTCTAGAGAAACAGGGAGGGACATTCAAAAAGCCCACTAATTTGTTCCAATTAATGGAGCATGCCACATCCAGGAACCTCATCTCCCAGCCTCCTTCCGGCTGGTGGCTGGTTTTCACTAGGAAATCACAAGATGAAGCTTCTGGGGACAGTGGGCCCTGATTTCCAGGCTCACCTCACTGGGGCTCCTATTTCTCGCCACATTGTTATGTAGAAGAGAATTAATTCTCATAACTCTCCCTAACTCTTATCTTCAGGAAAACAATAATTAGACATACAGTTCCTTAAGTTTTAGTAAGTATATTCAGTAAATGAATAGGAGGATTTTGGAAAACCAGTTTAAAGAAATGTGATTATCTTTTGTAACACTGCTAGTAATTAGCATAACGTCTTAAGCAATTATGAAAAGAATGAGCTGGATAGAAACCATATTAAATCTTTTTTTTTTTAAGTCCAAAAATCATTCACTCGGTATTTTTTCCTAGAGAATGTTTTACCTTAATCCGATTTTTAAAAATAATATGGACAAATTTTCGAGCTTCTGTGTTCTCTGTGGCCAACTTCACTTCCCTCCTATTGTATTAACATGGGAGCTTTTTTCTTTTTTTGAAACCATTATTTTGCATGAATTTTGACTGAAGCAATTTGGAGGTAGGATAATCATGCCAAGTAATCATAATTACCTGTGGCTTTCTGAAACACAGGTTTTCTTCCATATATGGTTTTCTTTGATTCTTTCTCTTCCTCTCTTTCTGTTTTCTATGCGGGGAGCTATTCCTGAAGAGGGTTGGGATTTACTCACTGAAAAAAAAATGTCTACAAATGTTGCGAACAATCTCCCATTTATGTGACTTGCTGGATACTGCAGAGTTGAACAAGTTCTGCTTTGAATATTTTAACCATATAATTAACTCAAATGCCCTTATACCTCAAATCCCTACCCATAAATTATGCGAGCCGTTTTGACTGTTTCCAGGTTTATATTAACAAGTAAACAGAAAAAATTTTAAATTTCACCTTATGTAAATATTTAAAGTACAATTTACATGTATTTACATAATATTTTGCTAATTAAACTAGTATCACATTTACATGAAAAAAATAATTACTTATCCTACATAATTTAAATTAGCCAGCTTTTAATTTCCATGGGATAAGTACAATGTAGTAGATAATGAATGTTAATTTTTATACTTAGCGCTTGATGTTTAGAAAAGACAAATTAATTGTTTAAAGCCAACAGATCCATACAATTTCCATACAATCCACTGGAATCTGGACTGAGAAATTTAACAGAAGTTACACAGATTCATATGTTGACTAATGATTCACAGGATTGAACAGTAACATTTTTCATGTTATCAGAGGTTTCTATTTCATATAAAAAGTCCAAATTAAAAATATATATATTTAGGAGGATAGGAGTGTTCTTTTCTATTTAAAAATCAAATTGTAGTTGGTTACTATTGAGGGGAGGAAGTGGACATTTCTAAGAACTTAGAGCCCTTGAACACAGGCTGGACTGGGGGCCATCCCTGAGATGGAGGGGTGTGCCTGCACCCCAGGGGGGTCAGGGAGGTGGAATGGTCCTGTCTTCAGAGCAAACCTAGGCTTGAGTCCCTTCTGCACTGCTGACCATTTGCACCTGAACCAGGTAACTATTTGCAGGTGAGGATGCTGCAGCAGAAGGGGCATGAATGCATGGAAATGGCTCAGAAACTTCCCGCTATATCCCTGGCCAGACCTGGCTGTGACTTTCCCTCCCCAGCTAACAGGACAAGGGGATTTTCACGGTGGGTTTGAAATCCATGTTGGAAGTACAAACAGGTCACTGGGTTTGCTGTGGGGAGGGAGGCCAGGGGAGGAATCAAGGGTGATGTCTGGGTTATGCATAGAGCCATATTGCAGGCTGGAAGAACCAAAACTGTAGATTTAAATATCTCAACTTGGATACTCTGTGAGACACTCACGGGGAAATAGCAATCACGCAGTGTGATGTGCAAATGCAGTGTAGTAGAGACGCCCATGCTGGGACACGTCGGTGGTAGTCACTGTGATACGAATGCATTTCAAGACATAGGAAGGCACGCTGCCTTCTAAAAAGAGTTCAGGGTTAAGACTGTCAACATTCAGGGGTAAATTCAGAGTGTAAGCGAGATGCTGGTTTGAAAATGCACGATGAGCTCTGGGTAAACAAGGCTGCTGTGTACTGAAAGTTTACAGAGGGAATTCATTTCCACACTACGTGGCAGTGGGTCTAAGGGCCACGGCACAGTGGATGTCGAAAGATCCAGGAGGATACTCTACATACAGTGGATTCGTTAAAGGTTTTGAACTTTAGGCTCCAACGTAAAGGCTTTGAACACAGGGGAGACGATAAAGTCTCCTTTTAGAACACACTACTGTAGCGATGAAGATGTTTACAATGTTGTGCTAACCGGATGTCAATTAGAGTGGCTCGGACTGGTAATTGCAGAGGAAATGCAGTGGGAGCGAAGATGTGACTAGTATCTGGAGGGAAGGAGGGCAGCACGTGACAATCAGCTGGTTCAGAGGGAGTCCACACAGTTAACACGAAGTGGTTTGGGCATAATCTATTTCCTGTCTCTTCCCATGAGCTCATCATTCACACTCCCCTGAAGCCTCCGCCTGTGTATTGAGATGTCTAAACTTTCAATACTAATTCCGTTATAATCTGATCCAGTATTTACCACATCTGCTGCCTCTGCCTTGCCGGTTATGCGTGGCTGACACGGCAAAGTGAAAACAAACAAATGGACAAAAATCCAAAAGAGCACGGCCAGCGATCAGTGTCCTCCTTTTCGAGTTGAGTATTTATTTTAATTTTCTGAAATGTGAAGATACAGGAGGGCCCCTTTGGTATCAAAGACACGATGCATCCTTTTAAGTATTGAGGATCAACCAATCGGGGAGAGGCAAAGACACCCAAGGAATGAACATACTGTGCAGATACACAGGTGCACAAGTGAAGAAAGAGAAACTGTGAACGTTCCACAACTGAGGGACCCTTCCAAAATTAAATTTTAATGTTAGCTCTAATGAGATGCATCCACACTTTAGCTTTCCAAATGATGTAGTTCTCTAAAGACCAAGTCCTATAAGGTGAACCCAAATAAAGTTTTTTTTTTAAGTACATGATTGCATATTTGTTTATTTTTGCATGAGAACACAGTGGTAAAGGCGTTGAAAGCTAGGCCACGGGTGACAAGAATAGACACTCCAAGCCCATGTTCTTTGCCTTAAGACTGAAAATTCACGCTTAAAAAGTCATGCATTAAAGAAGGAAAGCAGAACATTTCTCAACCAAAACTTGAGGGCTGTCAGAGACAAAATGGTATTCTAGAGTCGTGGCTTTCCTACAATAAAGGAAAACCAGCTGGCTCAGAGACCATTGCTTTTTTTTCTCTTCAAAATGGAACCACTGAAATGAAGCCCAGACCCTCCCCGATGACTCTTTAGGCAGTAGCAATGGCAGCCTACAGGCCCGTAGGGATTGCTTGGTATCTGAGTCACATATTGGCTTTCAGAGTGGGTCATCCCAAGAATAGAGCAGGTCTGAATTTCTCCATGGCACTTCCAAAATGGTCCCCGGGGAAGCCTGTGGCTCCAAACCAAACCCAGCAAACAGGAAGGAAAGGCGGACAAGCTCAGTGTAAAAACTAAGAACCTCTGAGGCAAGAGATTGGCTCCAAATTTAAGGAAGCTGGTGATTTAAAAATGTTCTGGAATTTTAAAATCCTATATTAAGGGTTGATCATTTACTTTATTAAAGGTAACTTTTCTTGCCTGTATATTATGACCATATAGAATACAGATCCTTAAAAAGTCTTCACTAAGATATCTATTTAGGTAAGCATGTAAAACAATAAATTCCTGAAAAACAGTCACTCATTCCTCCACATTTAATCTTCTGAGAAAGTGATGGGTACATTGTATGGGCTTTTACTCACTTAAAAGGCAGTCTGGGTTGTATTCCAACATTACCCTGTGACTGGTATCTTTGACATTTTCTCTCTCTTTTTTTTATGTGTCCCACTTCTCTTCACTCATTTTGTCCATCCTCCAACTCACCTCCCATCTGGCAACAATCAGTTTGTTCTCTACATTTAGAGGTCTGGTTCTGCTTTTTTGTTTATTTATTCATTTGCTTTCTATTATTTTATTTTATTTTATTTTATTTTATTTTATTTTATTTTATTTTATTTTACTTTTTATATTATTTTATTTTATTATTTTTTAGATTCCACATGTAAGTGAAATCATGGTATTTGTCTTTGACTTATTTCACTTATCATAATACTCTCTAGGTCCACCCATGTTGTTGCAAATAACAAGATTTAATTCTTTTTGATGGCTGAGTAATATTCCACCATATCTATATCTATATCTATATCTATATCTATATCTATATCTAGAGATATATATATGTCTTCTTGACCCATTCATTTATGAATGAATACTTCAGTTACTCCATAATTTGGCTATTGTACATAATGCTTCAATAAACATAGGGGTGCATATATCTTTTCAAATTAATGTTTGTGTTTTCTTTGGGTAAATACCCAGGAATGAAACTATTGGATCATAAAGTTCTACTTTTAATTTTTTGAGGACCCTCCATACTGTTTTCATAGTGACTATACTAGCTTACATTCCCCAAAATAGTGCACAAGGGTTCCTTTTTCTTCACAACATCACAAACACTTGTTATTTCTTATCTTTTCAGATGTAAGGTGATGTCTCATTATGGTTTTGATTTCTATTTCCCTGATGATGAGGGATGTTGAGCATCTTTTCATGAATTTTTTGACCCATCTGGATGTCTTCTTTGGAAAAATGTCTATTCAAGTCCTCTACCCATTCTCTATCTGGATTACTTATGGAGATTTTTCTCAACAAGATTACTTGTTGAGTTGTACAATTCTTTATATATTTTGGATATTAACCCCTTATTTGGTACATCATTTACAAATATCTTCTCCCATTGTTATTTTGTTGATGGTTTCCTTCACTGTGCAAAGCCTCTTTATTTTGGTGTAGTCCCAATAGTTTGTTTTTGCCTTTGTTTCCCTTGCCTCGGGAGACAGATCTACAAAAATGTTGCGAAGGCCAATGTCAAAGAAATAACTGCCTGTGCTCTCCTCTAAGATTTTTATGGTTTCAGGTCTCACCTTTAGGTGTTTAATACATTTCAGTGTATTTTTGTTTGTGGTGCAAGAAAGTGGTCCAGTTCCATTCTTCTGCATGTTGCTGTCCAGTTTTCCCAGCACCATTTGTTGAAGAGATTGTCTTCCACATTGTATATTCTTGCCTCCTTTGTCATATTGATATCACCTTGTGGCTGATATCTTGGATGTATATAATGATGGTGTATGTCTTAGGTAAAGGATTCTACCAAAGTCACCTTGCAGTTCTAAAACTTTTCAGTTATCTCAATTTTATCGATAATGGCAGAGGAAAAGCCTCAACCGAAAATACTTGAGATGCATGAGCCAATGCATCAATCCAAAGGGATGGGCAGTGATGGAATATGTGGCAATTATTTTTCTATCCCCCTCCTTCTCCTTAATTAATTGAGTTAATCATAATTTCATCATTCATGAATTTGCACTCCCTAATTACCATAAAGAAGTGAGAATGGCAGCAATTATACCCTTTGGTATTTGCTCAAAGGAGTTTAAAACACATCCACACAGACCCTACCCATGGATATGTATCACAACTTTATGCATAATTGTCGAAATTTGGAAGCAGCCAAGATGCCCTTCAGCAGGTGGATAAATAAACTGCAGCGCATCCAGACAATAGTATATTATACAGTACTAAAAAGAAATGAACACTCACGCTATGAAAATACCTGGAAATCTTACATGCATATTACCAGGTGAAAGAAGCTAATCTAAAAGGCTACTTACAGCACAATCCCGACCACGTGACCTTCTGGGAAAGGCAAAACTAAGAAGACAGTAAAACAATCCCTGGTTGCCAGAGAACAGGGGGTAAAGAGGCAGAACACAGGGGAGTTTTTAAAGCAGGGAGAACACTCTGTACAATACTCTGATGATATATACATGTCAGTATACATTTTCCAAGCCCAGAGAATATACACCACCCAGAGTGACTCTGTCGTAAATGATGACCTTTGGGTGATTATGATGTTCACTGATTATAACAAATATACCATTTGATGGGGATATCGATAGTGGTGGAGGCTATGTGCGTGTTGGGGCAGGAGGTATAGGAAATCTTTGTACCTTACTCTCAATTCTGCTGTGAACTTACAGCCGTTAATAAAGACAGAAATAAAGTATATTAAGTATGTGGAAAAAAAAAACAGAAACAAAAAGAAGGCTGTACTTCCCTTCAGTGAGCCCTACATTCTCTTCTTTCCACTGTCTTTACCACTGTATCTTGGCACATAGTACAGGCTCAATAAATCATTGCTCATTGAATGAATCAACTCTGGTGGGAAAAGGTTAGTACATTCAACATTTGCTCTCTGTTGGGCCGCGCACAGAACTTGGATCCGAGAACAGGACTACTGTCTTAGCTCTTGTAGGACTGGTTGACACTGGAGCACTTACTTGTATTTGCCTCGGTGGATTCATTTCTTTAATGAGACAGGACTAAAGTCACTTCACACTGTGGCTACAAGTAACAGCCCATGTGGAAAGATGTACAAATGAATGCTAGATACGGTAATCCTTATCAGAAGTAGTTGTAACCATTCATGCTGATTAAGAAAGATTTAAATTCCCTTTGTCAGAATTATTGCCCCTGGGGGAATCAAACTCAAACCAAATACATAGTAAATTAGAAGAATATTCAGCGTGATATGATTCTAGCAATGCACAGATTGATAAACTTATCTTAGGGAAGAGCTAATCCTGAACACGGGAATCACGTGCCGAAACATTTTTAAAAGATTTTCTATGACAAATCCAGGACATTTTGTAAATGGAAGCAACCTTAAAAGGAAGCAACTGCATTCAACACAAGATTAAGATTTGAAATGAAAAAAAAAAATTAAGGAGCTATCAAATTCTGGATAAATACAGACATTACTTTACATTACATTACATTACATGACTAAAAATCTTTCGTCAGGCCACATCTGCCCGGTGAATTGATTTGTACAAACAATATGCTATTACAATGGTAACTTTGTCCCTATCATGAGAATTCATCAATGAAAGTTTGAAAGAGGGTAGCATAATTTGAAGGTAAAGTTGAATTGCAGTCCAAACACGGGACGTCCTTTTTATTGACAATTTGTCAGTCAGATGGAACTGTACTGCATAAAGTGGTGATTCCTTTGTGGCTGTATACTTTTTGTCTGA
Source organism: Puma concolor (assembly GCF_028749965.1). NCBI lineage: Eukaryota > Metazoa > Chordata > Mammalia > Carnivora > Felidae > Puma > Puma concolor. The sequence goes on from NC_141670.1 coordinate 3,787,744, forward strand.
GCACACATAATGCCCATTGAAAGTTGTTGTTAAATAAGAGATCTCAACAACAAAGACAGAATTGAGATTCTCTTTCACTAATCAGATTTCACATAAAACCCTCAACAACTGGAATAATGTGTTTTATAGCTTCAGAATGAAGCTAATTTCAACACAATTCTATACACATACATTGAATGGAATCTAATCATATTAAAATAAATACAATGTGTTTCAGATGTACTGGCATTTCAGAACAAAACACAAGAAATTCTGAACAAAGCTCTTCATAAGGAATCAAACCAAGAAAGAGCATATCTCACAATACTTTTAATCTTACCTCCTTTTTCCTACAAAATTTCATTCCTTTTAAACTGGTGTATCATTCAGTCAGGGTCATTTACCATGAAATGGGGAACATACATCACTTACTGGTCTGCTTTGAAAGTTGTCTGGTTTCTGTGCTTGATTTTTAGGACAGTTGTTCAGCTAAGGAGTCAACCACCAAGCCCTGAGAAAGTAAACCCAGGAATGACTTAATTGGGACTTAAACACTGGGAACTGAACCTCCTTTATAAGAAAGGCTCAAAGAGTGCATGAAGGTAGTGACATGCCAGGTCTATGTGATGGTAGTTATCAATTTTCCTCACTGCAGTTGGTCTCCTAAATTCTGTCCATTCACTAACATCTACCATTAATGGTCTCCATTTTTCAGACAGGATTACAATTATAATCATTACTAATAGGAAGGGAATGGCATAGGAAAATGTCTCTTTTCATTTTTAAGGCTGTATTATCAATACCTTCACCCATTCATTTATTCACATCTAAGAATTTGAGAAGCATCTATGAGATAGGACTTGTATTAGGGGCTGGAACCTAATATAGAAAAAAAAAATGGGGCGCCTGGGTGGCGCAGTCGGTTAAGCGTCCGACTTCAGCCAGATCACGATCTCGCGGTCCGTGAGTTCGAGCCCCGCGTCAGGCTCTGGGCTGATGGCTCGGAGCCTGGAGCCTGTTTCCGATTCTGTGTCTCCCTCTCTCTCTGCCCCTCCCCCATTCATGCTCTGTCTCTCTCTGTCCCAAAAATAAATAAAAACGTTGAAAAAAAAAAAAGTTAAAACTGCTTTATAGTTTTCAAAGAGATGAGAAATCGAATGAACTCTATTAACTGATCTGACAGTTAATGAGTCCATGATCTGTATCAAAAGCTGAGCTAAGAACTAGGGATGCAAAGATAAATAAAATATGAGCCTCTGTATCAAAGAGCAGAACATCTAATACAGGAATCAGGTCCTTGATATATTATTATAATAATATATAAGTGCAAGACTGTAAGTAGGTCTTAGTAAGGGTGTATGTAACAGATCCCTTCTGGTTCCTCCTAGACATTATTTCGTCAAGTTTTCTTCTCTCTTTTTTTTTTTTTTTTAATCATCTCTGGGACCACCGGCTCCTTCCTTTCTTCCCTCAAAGCTACATGTCTTATTTTTACAAAAAGGAAGACCACACATACAATCTCAAATCTCAAAATCTTTTCCTCTTTGTGCTTCTGGCTGGTCTTTCATTTTTTTTTTTTTTCTCCAATTCCTTCCTTACAATCCCTGTCAAATTACTTACAGCAGCTAAACTTACCCCTGCCCTTCTTTAACACCTACTCACTGATTAAACAAGCAATCAAGCTTCAGCTCCTGCTACTTTACCTGTGACTAGCTTTCTAGCTTTCTAGAGTACTACCTGTGACCCCCGTTTCTTAACCACCCGATATTCTCCTAGTCACCTTCTGCTCTCAGCAGCCTTCAGCGGCATTCACTACACTTTGTGGCACTAAGAACATATTTGTTAACAATTTCAGTATAGTTTGCAATAAGGCATGGTATACATTAAAATCAATCACCAATCTATCAGTCAACCAATCAATCCGGTCATTCATTCTTCAAAGCCATCTCCAAACCATCTTTTTCTTTGAAATGCCTCCCTGGGTTTTATACAAATCACTGCAATCTACTCATTTAAAAAAAATGATAACAATGTCAACAAAAATTCTTCTCTTATTTCCTTCCCAGACCTCATTCGCTGTCTTTATTCCCTAAAAGAAAGCTCTTTCAGAGTTACTTCCTCAGCCTTCCCCTTGTCACAACACTACCATGAGGATCATTTCAAAATCCTGCTTGTATCCGCAGCCCACCCTCTTACAACATCCTCCTCCATCTGTTTGAGTTCTGCTTGTACTTTGGGCATCGCTCTGGTGGGTCCTATTAATGAAGCCTTTTCTGACAAAGCCACGGCCTAAGGACATTTCCTCCTTTACATTCTTTAAAACCTTTATCGAAGCTGCAGCACTCCTTTATTTGCATTCTTGTTTTGTTACGTTATAAGACAGAATGTGTGCCATGTTGTACAGCAGAGGTCTTGGGCCGATCCATCACTTTCCTGAAAGTTTATGCCCGCGGATGGGCGACTGCCCTGTCCCCGCGCTGCCCAGCCCCCAGCGACCACCATTCCACTCTCCTACGGATTTCACTAGATACACCCCACTTAAGTGCAATCAGCAATATTGTTTTTCCTGCCACTGGCTTATTTCACTTAGCGTCATGTCCTCAAGATTCCTCCAAAACTTAGTCAACAATACTGTGCTATATACCTTAACATTTGTTAAGTGGCTAGATCTCATGTTAAGTGTTAATAAAAAAAATAAAAAAGAAGTAGAAATCAGTCAATTTGAGGAACATGACCAACATTATCGATCAAAGCTTTTTACTTAAAAAAAAAGTGTGTAATACAATAAGAAATGCTTTCAAATCAGAGAGATCTAAGTTAATCCAAATTCCTCCACTTCCTGGATTCCTGGTGCTGAACAATCTGCACGGTTCATCCAACGCCTGGTTCTATTTGTAAAAGGAGGCATGCTATCCACCATCTTGGTTCTCAGTGAGGATTATATAGGATTATGTACAGCACCCACTGTGCAAATTCCGGGGGGAGGTAACAAACTAGTTCCTGTAACTTCTCTGCATCTTCTTAGTATCTGTAACTAAAGGAAACATCTACTCAAAGGAAGCCTACTGGCATCTAGAGTTTAGGATCATTCTCCTGTCCTCCATTGCCCTCCACCTTCCCGTGCTATCACCTGGCCATGTACTCTATGACCCTTACAAGGAAGCAGCAAAGTCACTCCCCCCTTGAACTTCAGGACATGACTTACCCTTGCTAAGCCTCTAAAGCCTCTATCTCATCAACTGTAAAATGGCTTAAAAATGGTGACCCCGTAGAATAGTGCCCGGATCAAAAGAGAGAGTATATAGAGAAGAGAATACTCTTGCAGATTTTTATATATACATATATATATATATATATATATATATATATATATATATACATTTATTTATATATTTATATTTACATTTATATATAGCTCTCTCTCTGCCCCTCTCCCCCACTGATGCTCTCTCTCTCTCTCTTAAATATATATACACACACACACACACACACGTGTGCACACTTAAATCCTAAATTTATATATATCCTATATATTGATATATATTGGAGATTATATATATATACACATATGTGTATGTATATACATATATACATATATGCATATATACATATATATGTATACATATATACATATAAGTATATACATATATACACATGTATTTATGTATATACATATATATATGTATATATAGTCATCCTAGTGCAGTAGAAAGACCTTTAACAAAGACCTTTAATCATTTAAATCCTTGATTTTGAATATATGATAGTGACAGGAACCTAGTGACAAAGTCATCCAACCCCACCCCACAGGAGAAAAGTGACCTGGGCTGAAGTTACATGCAAGTTTGGGCATAGGATGGCTGTGGCTTGGCACAGCAGTCTGTAAGTTCAAAGTGGATAAAGAGTGACTTCCTGTGAACATCTTTTAAATTGAATCTGAACTTTCCAATTTTCATGTCCCATCATCTTGTCAATAGTCACTATCTTTCCTAATAACACACAGCCCTTTCTTAATGAACCTGCTATTAGCAGTTTCAACACGGGTAGGAGGACTCTTGAATCTCATCCTCCTCAGACGGTGGTCAACCTTTGCCAGGAATCTTTCTGGCAGTGGCTTCATGGTTACTGTTTACAGATATGCAAAAATTCTAAGTGAGCCCTCTGATCTTAGAGAATTTCATCCATGTTGTTGGTATCGTTGTTGTTTTCCCTAAATGAATGCTCTTGGGGGGAAAATCACTCAGACTAAAAAATGGTTTCTTGGTTTCCTTTTCCTGTATTGAATGGATTGTTTCGCTCTTTTTGAATATAGGAACAATGCTGTTTGCCCTACTTTAATCTTTTATTTTTAGTAGGTTATAATTTACACATTATAAGGAGGATTAGCAAAATGGTGGCCTTAGTTTTTTTATTCATTTTAAAGATATACATATATATATTTCTTTTTTTTTTCTTTTTCTTTCCTACCACAGAAACTTGACATTGGTAATTTCTTGAGGTTAACCCCTCTGGAAAATGTCTTTCCTGATTCTGTCATAATACATTTAAGGAAGTCCTTGGTCAATTTCAGGGAGATATGAAATCTGTCAGTTGAGGGGCAGAATTCTTTGAAAATGCGGTGACAGCTGGGAGCATTGTGACCACTGAGATGTCAGCTTATCATGAGGGGGTCATGCTGAAGCCTGAGATATTTCAACCCAACTTAACTCACATCCACTTAAGTCCCTCTCCTTCCTGGCCTCCCCCAATTTAAGTAATCCAATATTCAGGATGTTAAAATGCATCTAACGGTCTCAGACAAGATATTGTGAAACAGATCTTCTTAATTCTAACTAGTCCACAACAGCAATGAAGAGCAATTTTCCATTTCATCATCTATACACTTTCTCCTTTGATGCCCTGCCTGATATCAAGAAGGAATTCAGCCCAAGAGCCAGTGTCCTCAACTCGGTATTTTAAAGGTTATAACAAAATGCTGACTGACAGAGTTACTAATTTACTTTAAAAGTAAATGACAAATTCCCTGACAATTTTAACAGGCATATACATGGTCAGCAGATAAAATATTCACATTCTAAACTTTTTATTCTTTGGCATTGTCAGTTGACCTAGATGGCTAGAAAGTTGTGTCATGAGGTCATGCTCTTGGGGTTTGAGCTCCATAAACATCTATAAAATGGATTCTGTCTCCGAATACCAGATAACGAACGTTTTGTAGAATGGGCAACTGTGTGATTAGATCAACACAGAAACACTAACAACAATGTTTACAAATTAAATATATATATAAATATATAATATATAATATATAAATAAAAATATAAAAAATACATATTTATACATAAATATATAAAATACACAAATATATATGTATACATATATGTGTGTGTGTGTGTGTGTGTGTGTGTGTGTGTGTGTATATATTGAGCATCTATATTCTCCAAATCCATACAACCTCGGTTTCAAATCTAGCCCTCTCATCACTGCTAGGGAACCGTTAGCCAAATTCTTCACTTCTTCTATATTTCACCTTCTTCCTCTATAAAAAAATGGCATCATAACACTTTCTGCATGATTACCCAAAAGAGAGAGAAAAAAGAGCAAGAGAAAGGAAACTTTTGGAGACAATGGACATTTTTATAGCTTAAATCGTGGTGATGGTTTCACAGGTGTATACTTATTCCCAAACTCATTAAGTGGTACACATTAAAAACTATATACAGTTTCTTGCATGTCAATCATGCCCAATATCATGTTTTAAAACATTTTAAAGGTTAAATATTATAAATATAAAACTTACTGCATCAATAAGAGCTTGATATATTGGATACATATATTTATTCTTGGATCCATATATTTGATATTTTATATAGTCTTAATCTTTAAATCTCACTAGGCATCTGATACTTTAAATTCTTGCAACGTGATCAGAACCTGAACCAGAACTATCATGGCGAGAGTCTCTTATTCTGGGTACTGAGAGTAAAAAAAGCCAACACTTCCATGTTACAAATTATTGCTTCAAATGAGAATGACCAAAAGGAGCAATCGCGTGACTACCTCTTCATAAAGAGATTTAACTCCCTGCAGCGTCGTCTGGGGCAGGATCGGTCGTATCAGATGCCTCTTCTCTCCATTTCCCCAAGCCAGACAGCTTTGCTGCCTGTGCCCCAACGTCCACTGCTCAGGCCCGCAGCTGCTGCCCCACGTAGGACCCTCTGCCCCTGGGACGCCGGTGCTCCATGCATCTGGACTGCTAGCTCCTGACCCCAGCCTGTCCTTTTCTCCAATCTGCCATGAATGCGTCCCACTTGTCATTCAACATACACCAACTGAAAAGTCATCCCCTTAGTAAAGACTGACCTGACCCCACACAGTCAGAATCCATTCATTCAGATAGAAGTTATTAGTTATGATTTCATTTGATATTTAGCTCATTCTTTAGTGTCAGAGGTTATTATGACTATGAATATATATATATATATATATATATATATATATATATTTAATTTAAAAGAGAGAGAGAACATGCAGGCAAGAGAGAAGGGCAGAGAGACAGAGAGAGAGACAGAGAGAGAGAGAGAGGTTCTTAAGCGGGCTCCATGCTCAGTGGGAGCCCCACAGGGCTCAATCCCACGACCTCGAGATCATGACCGAAGCTGAAATCAAGAGCCGGACACTTAACGGACTGAATCACCCATAATGATTATGATTATGATCTAACATATCCATCTTCCTTTTTGGGTTCTGAGCACCCAAGTTTGAGAGATGCTGTTCATCAATGTCTGTTTCTTTAGACTAATCACATTTTACACTAGAACGTACATGGCTGTACTACACCCACAAGTGTGTGTGCACGCATGCACACAGACACACACACATATACACACACTGTAATGGAGCCTGATTCCATTTTTGACATCTGACTGCTCACACCTTTCAAGCCTCACCCCTCCGCCTTCACCTCCTGCCCTACAGCTCCACAAACTGATAAGAAAGTCTGAATGCTCCCTCCTTTAGCGTCCTCAGTAGGTTCAGACCATACAGGCCCCTGCCTGCAGAGGGAACCCTCTCAGGACCCCACCCCCAGCCACAAAAGACCCCGGGCGCCTTCCTGGTCCTTTAAGCCATTTTTTGGACCAGTTTGTGATGCCTGCATTGTTCTCTGCCAAGACCTCAATTATGTGGATAGTAATGCTTTTCCTGTCCCCCTGGGGGCATCATCCAGCTCCACGTCCAAGCACCATGCACCAAGCCCCCTGCATTCAAGGGGTGCTTATAGGCCCCCGCCTCCACACACGTGTGATCTGAGCTCACACATAGGATGACTGAAGGTACTGGATTGTACTCATTCCGCTTGCTGTCATAGGTGAAGATCCCACCTTACGCATTTGAATTCCCAACTTTTCAAAGAAGCTATTTTCAGTTGAGTCATTAATCTATGAATTCATCAGATAACTGCACGAGGACGTTTGGAACCCGGGTGCCTGGGATTAGACTGGTTTGTCACGCTCGGAAAGAGCTGCGCAAAAGAGCAATAAACAGGCAGCTTTATCGGTTAATTGAGTGCAAGAGCCAGCCCCTGTCCCAAGAGTAACTAGGTCAACAGTTACCAGGCCATAGGAAAAGCACAGTCTGGCTCCGGGTTCCCGGAGACTGTTGGCGGTTTGGTGACCTTTACAAAGAATGTCTTTAAATGTTTCCTTTAGATCAAAGCCTCTGAGTGCTCAGCCTTACATTTTTAGTTATTTTTGTCTTTGCCTCCATTAAGATCAATCCCACAGTGAGTGAGAATTGGAGAACAGTAGTTTAAACATGTTTGCTCATAGCTGCTGTGATCCTGCCAATTCTATCATAATAGAACACTTTCACATGGAAAAAAAAGAAAGACAATTCAATTAAAAACTACATTATAGAAATGCTAAGGGTCCAATTTCAACTCAAGATGGTAATGAAATTTGAAGTAAAGACAGCAAGTATGTGTTTTAATGTGCTCTTAGCTCCCTGGATATAATACACAATCACCAATTACGTAAGAATGAAAATCACATGTCCACTGTGGTGGTTAAGATACATATCCTAAGATATATGCCAAGGGCAAAAAACAAAAACAAAAACAAAACTCTTATTAATGTCCAGGGGAACCCTCGGCATCCTTTGAGAACCACATTTAATTATAAGGTTGGAATTTTAATTTTCACTTCATTTCATTGCTTGTGTGACTTTAAGTTAATCCTGTAATAATTTGGAAAGCTCTCTCATAGTGAGTTTATGTGTATCTTAAAACTGTATGGAGGACCTGGTTTCTAGAACATTTGGGGGAAAGAGCATGGACATTGGTTGACTTCCTTATTTACGCGTTCACTCATTAAATACTTCTTGAGTGTGACTGTGTGAGGGAGGGCTGTAGACTTCGTGACGCTGACTTTCTAGAAGGAACAGACAGTAAACCAGCCTGGTCAGTAAACCCAGCAAGAGTGCAAAGGTGACGAGTGCACATCTAGAAGATGTGCAGATGTGAAGAGGGATTTGTACAACAGGTGGTAGGCGGCTTCCCACCTGGCAGGTAGGCTCCGCTCTCAGGCTAGCAAAGCCTCGGCTAGCCCAGGGCAAAATCAACAAAGTTCCTTGTCCTAGTACAACAAAAGCACACTAGCCCCTCAGGCTATGTCTCTAAAGCACTGAAGAATGTTTCCATCCTGAGTGACTCAGGTACCCAGTCTGCTGAGGCCAGGACCTTGTGGCATGACCCTCTGACCCTCCTCGGCCACCGAGGCAGGCCAGAGTGAACAGCATGGCCCTGTGTTTGCTACTCTGTGCTTCAGCCCAGAGGAGAAGCATTATTCTGCCCTTATCCTCTGATCTCCTCCTTGACTGCAAGGAAACGTCTGGCAACACGTAACATGTAGGGTGTACCAACACCTATCAGGGCACGCCAGACATGGAGGGGTGCCAGGCAGAGGGGAGAGCTAGTGAAATGTCTCTGAGGAAGGCATGTGCTTGTGGGACTGAGGACAAGTGATGGTTCCAATTTAGCACATGTAGACAATCTTCATCCTACTGCATGGACACTTAAGGAGTCCCTGGGGGGGGGGGGCGGGCTTCTGGGTGGGAGGAGTGACCCATGAACTTGACCATGATAAGCCAAAATTTTAATGTATGTGTTTCTGCCAGTGGGGAAAACATGTTGGCGCTTCCTTAGGATTCTAAATGAGGGATCCATGATACTCAAATTTTATTTAAAAGTATAAAAACAGAACACTGTATCAGATAATTGCTGCGTAACTGCTTTGGTAAATATTACACGAGAAATAGCAATGATGTCTTATATGGTATAATTCTATGAGCAAAGAAAAAGGTAGTCAGTTTCAGTGTCTCTATTTTGCTAGAGACTAGTCCTGGTCCACAGGACTATGATGCAAGTCGGTCATTAAATTTGAAATTTTACAGAAGCCACACTTTACAGCTGAAAATAAACAGGTCAATTGATTTTAGATGGTACCTTTTTGTTCCCTGAAACATACATGAAGTATGACCTTTATAGGAATTCGACATAACAGTCACTGATTAGATGGAAATCTAGTGTGTATTGTCATACACGACACCTCACAGGCTGGACAACCCAGCAACCACAGGAGTAAAGCCTCCTGGCCGGGAGCCACCACCTTGGAGAGATCGGGTCTAAACCGGCAGCGACCTCCTGCAGTCAGGGCTCCGAAAAGCCGCCCTCCGCTCCGTCAGCTCAAATAAACATGAATAGTTAAACCCAACAGGTACAATTTTAAAAGGCTGCACCTGTCGGTATTACAGGGAAAGCTCTAGTTCAGAGATCCCACTACGGAGCTGTACTAACGGTGGAGACCTTGCCACGGTAGCCCAACACCACCTACCACACTGCCTCTCTCTGACGGAGGCATCCGTGTAGATTAAACAGGAACACGGGAGTAACGATACCAATAACGAATGGCCAACAAGCAAGGTTGACACAACACGCACAGGTCTCAATCAATTCTGCCAGATGCAACTATCGTACCCTCCATTTACAGAAACAAAACGCCACAAAGAGAGTAAGTGGGGTGTGCGCACCTACACGGCTGGGACCACCTGGAACCGACCCCCGTTTTTCAACACTGCACGGCTCCACTCAGACCTTCCCATCAAGAGGGTCTCCATTCGGGAAGAAAACCCCTACTGGAAACCACCTGTAGAGGACAAAGTCCTCTCTGTATGAAAATCACTCCTCACGCGGTAGAAAATGCCCTGATGCAAATCTTCTCGGTTTAGATTTTGTTTGAAGCACTGGATAATGATTACAAGTGACACGGAGATTTCGTGCACCTCAAAATTTCCATGTGTTCACAACTGATCAATATCTGGGCTCGCTCTTAAACTACAAAGTAGCACCTGCTGACTTCTCATTATAAGCAACCATATTATGAATAGCTGAGAGTATCAAAGCCTCAGCCGGCATGTACAATTTGCACCCACCGAAAGCTCATTTGCAGTAGCAATCCATTATCCCTGTCCAACATGACAGGCCAGCCACGCAGCAAACACACACTGTGTCAGATGCCGCTGCTGCCTCACGTGACTGCCCATCGCTCTCCACCACCTGCTGCTAATAACTGACATGCAATCTGATAACGGTTTATGAGAAGGAGGAGACCAGGCGCCCAGATCCTCAAAGGGAAATAAAAGTATTCACTCATCTTCCAAAATCCTGACTTAAGAGAATAGCGTTCTCATCAAACGTCTGCATAGTAGAGACTGCAAATTGCAATACAAGCAGCAATGACCAAGGGAATCAGGGGAGAAGGGAGGAGAAGAGCAGAAAGAAAGGGAAGAGGGGAAAGGAAGTGGTGAGGGGAGGCGAGGGGGGGAGTTTCAGAGTTCTTCTATTAAGTTATATCAGACTCTAGAGGAGATAAGCCCAGCTCTTTTGAAATCCCCAGTACGAACTACAGATTCAGTTGCTATATATTCATTTGTTTCAAACGCTATAGAATTATCTTTGGGAAATCTGTGACTTCATGTTTATGAAAATTCAGTGTTGGCTGATGATTCTACGGCTACCCAACATTTCCTTAGGATATTCTTATCCAGAACTACTGGCTGGCCGTTTCACAGCGTCTAAGAAAGTGACTGTTGCAGGCTTCATTTAAGCATGAAGGGTTTCCCCGGAAAAACATCTGAATTAGTAGCGAGTAATTGCTGTTATGAACACAGTTTTAATTTGATAATCCATTTTGAACCTCAAATGTTTTCCCACAGCTCATCATCAGCTTATGAGTCATCTCGTTAGATTTCTACCAGGGCAACAGGCTCAGGAATCCAGCCCGGGGGTCTCATAGGAGATCTTTGAAATGTCGCCTGACATGTTTTTGCCAAATGCTGTTTTTCTCCCTCAGAACAGTTAAGTAGTGAATACATAAAAGAAATGAAGTGTGTGCATATGCAACTTTTGCCACTCAGTTTCTAGACAGCTAATTAAGTTTGGGGATATCTGGATTCCAAAGCAGAAAGCCCTTAAGTGGCACAGAAAACCCAGCAGGACTCCATGTCTGAATGGCCCCTAACTCTAGCTTATTTGTAAGGATGTGTCACTTTAATGGAAATAGCCTGAAACTGTAAGAGATTGTGACTAAAGAAATTCCATCACCTTTAGAAATTGCCCATTTATGTATAATTTGAAACCATTTTATATAAATTCCACAGACCAAACCATAATTTTCATGAATGAAATGCCATTTCACAGTTTTGCGGGGCATATTATGGAGTGATCTATCAGAAAGAACAGTCCAGTTACGATCAAAGTATCATGGGCTTGGGGGCTCAGTACTGCATCACTGAACATGCAACTCAACTTTTCAATCCCGTATGGGGTGCACGTGACTGAGTGGAAGTGCTGGCAGTGGTCATTCCATTTGGTCGTCCGCAAAGTTCCCCCAACATCGTCAGCATTGATCAGGGTCATCTGCCCTTGGAGTTGTGGAAAGTAAGAACTCTAGACAACATCGTCACCAAACTTACGTTTGCTTTCCATCATCAGATATTTTTATCGGATAGTTTTCAAGATATTCGCCAGCATATGGCTCTGTGAGCGAGGTACGACACAAGACAGGTTCGCTCCTGTGCTCACGGAGGGACGGGCTACACCAAACAGGCTCTAATGTAACTATTTAAAACAGAGGAGGTTAAGAGGAAGGGGAGAGGGCAGAGAAAATTATCCTCATTTTTCTGGTATTACAATCCCTTTCCAGTCAATATGCATCACAAAGAAATGAAAATACATCAAGCAAACAATTTTAGGAGTAACACTCTATAGAAGAGACCAATAAGGACTAGATGAAATTGTGCCTGTGTTACGTGAAATCATTAAGAAAGACAGAATGTATCCCGGCTATGTTGGAAGTTGACGTCACCCAGTGGGCACAGGAACAAGTCCCCACCAGGCCACTAATGACGGTGGGGTTGGAAAAGGATTTCAGAAGAATCAGATTTAAATATGCAAATGTGCAACTTCTTCCAGATCTCTCAGCTAAAGAATGAAATTCAGAATCCAGTGAATAAGAATAAAATAATAGAGAATAAGACAAAATTGGACGGCAGAATACATTTTAACTGATTCACCCATCATTTCCCTAAAACTCGTGGACTCTACCTCTAATTTGCCTATAGTAATAACTCTTCCATTTCATTCTGTGGAGAACTCATGTCTCCTACCAAAAGCCAGGAGAACTTTGGAGACTCACACTGTGATCACTTTCTCTGTGAGCTGATTACTCTAAGACATCTGGACTTTACAAACCTCTGCCCTTGCCTTCCAGCTTTTGTAAGACAATGCTCTGGACTGGTGTCTATCTTGAAAACATTTTTTTATAAATTCCATATATAACGTTCCATATGTCATTATCATTACATAAAAAATTAATTTTTAAACATTTGGCTAGTCAGGAAACTCTTTGAAAATGATGATAGCTTTGTACTTGCTCCTTAAAAGTCAAATCTGCACATAAAGTTACAGGAAACAAAATGCCTAACAATTTCATTTATTTTTAAGATTTTATTTTTAAGTAATCTCTCCACCCAGCATGGGGCTTGAGCTCACAACCCCGAGATCAAAAGTCATTTGCTGCACAAACTGAGCCAGCCAGGCGTGCCATCTAACGTTTCAACTTGTTCATTTTCCTCTCTCTCGGCCTCCAACCATGCCAGGCTTCAGGGGTCCAGGGTTAAACACTTTGATCTGTGAGATTCTTTCAAAAATTTTTTTCTTCTAAGTTATTTTACTTAAAGACATCAGAGGCATTTATTTTCCTAGTGCTGGCACTTTATTTATTTACTTATGTTAAAAAGATAAAATGTGAGGCACTTGTAGAAATATTCAGTCCATCAACGACTCAGTATCGTCATCTTGTGAAGAAGGTTCCTGGAGATGCCACAGGTGCACTAAGAGATGTAATTGTCTCAGACTCTCATTACAAAATGGAATAACTTGCTCCTAACAAATGTTGCATCTCTGGGAGCCATCTGGCAGGAATGAAGTACTCATTCCAACCCCAGTTTTATAACATATGACTGCAATCGACAAAAAAATCTTCCAAAGATCCTTTCAAATATGTTGCTTTGCTTTGGTTTGCATGTAGTAATGATTCCAGACAGAAAGATTCTAAGGTTGCTGGTGTTATTGTTTGCTGCGTCTCATTTCTGCATTACTTGATTTATTTGTAGTATAGATTGGGGAAATTCTTTTATCAGAAGATTCTGAAGACTGAAAAAAGCATTTAATTTTTGGAAAAAAAACCCTTGACCTTGAGCATAGGTTATTGAGAGATGACACATTTAAACAAGCTTAATACTAGAAATAAGTATAATGAAACACTAGTTGCCTTAATTTTATATATGATTTTTCTCGTGTTGTTTCATCTATATTAAGACTTTAGACTTAAAATGCATAAAAATATACTTTAATCTAGGCAAAGAGTCGCAATTTAGCTTGGGAGGTAGTATTTTTTCTTTAAAAATTTTTTTTTTCAACGTTTATTTATTTTTGGGACAGAGAGAGACAGAGCATGAACGGGGGAGGGTCAGAGAGAGAGGGAGACACAGAATCGGAAACAGGCTCCAGGCTCTGAGCCATCAGCCCAGAGCCCGACGCGGGGCTCGAACTCACGGACCGCGAGATCGTGACCTGGCTGAAGTCGGACGCTTAACCGACTGCGCCACCCAGGCGCCCCGGTAGTATTTTTTCTAAATTCATTTATTCATTTTGAGAGAGAGAGAGAGAGAGAGAGAGAGAGAGAGAGAGAGAGAGAGAATGAGCGGGGGTGGGACAGAAAGAGAGAGCAAGAGAGAAAGAGAATCCCAAGCAGGCTCCACATTGTCAGAGCAGAACCCAATGACAGGCTTAATCTCATGAACCATGGGAATGAAGACCTGAGCAGGAATCCAGAGCCACATCCTTAAGGGACTGAGCACTCCCAGGTGCCCCTGGGATCTAGTATTGAAATAAAAGAAAATGAGGAATTACATAGGTCATAATATCGTACCATGGAAATGGAAACTCTGGATAGCTAATTGTCTAGATGATTATCTAATTATCAAGAGCCAGTAATGAATCCTTTAGTGGGATACTTTGAATCTCCACATTTTGTTTTTATTTTTGAAGAGAGAGAGAGACAGAGAGAGAAAGAGAACACAAGCAAGGGAGAGGGGCAGAGAGAGAGAGAGAGAGAGAGAGAGAGAGAGAGAGAGAGAATCCCAAGCAACCTCCATGCTCAGCACAGAGCCTGGTGTGTGGCTCAATCCTATGACTTTGGGATCATGATCTGAGCCAGAACTAAGATGCTCAACTGACTGAGCCATCCAGGAGCCCCTAATCTCCACAGTTTTATAAATGTCTACAAATGTCTCTGCATTTTGCATCTCATGCATGGCCATGGGGCTCATCCATGATGAGGGCTGGGGCTACATGTCAGAGGATCCATCTCAGAAGCAAACATGCTGGCAGGATGGAGCTTGCCGGCTAAATATGAATAAGGAAAGAGGATTTGCTCCCTTCCTGCCCTTCCCTGTCTTCCAGCCTCCTCTAAAGGGAGTGATTACTGGTATGTGAAGGTGGGAAGTTTGGAGGAACAAGCATCTCCGCCTACAGACTGTACGGCGTTCCCACCATGTGGTGGGTCTCAGCAGGAACAAGGTCCCTCTGCAAGGGGACTCTGCCCAGACTCCCACAATCTCGAACAAGATGAGCTTCACATTTGAGGACCTGGAAGTGATATGCAGACTTAATTACTACTCCAAACTCCCGAGCAATGCATCTGTAAATCGACTCTGGCTCCACAAGTTAGAATTGGATACACATTCTCATATAGGTCAATACTTTAAACACAACAGCTTTTACAAGTAAAAATTATCAGAAGAAAATTCCCCTTTTGCTAGATTATACCATTTACATTGGCTTACAGGGTCTGTATCTGAGCACACATTTTTGGGGAAATGAATACAATATAAAAACCCACACCTACAGCATGATTTACTGGAGGCACATAAGCCTTCAGAAATCAGAACGTGAATTACTTTCAGACATATAACATTCATAGTCTCTCTCAAGAATTCTAAGAATCATGCTGATAGTATTATTTATCTAGTGACTGTGTTTAGGAACACCTATTGAAGCTTAAAAGTTTTTCTATTTACAATTTTCAAGTCGCTGGCAGTCAACAAGAATAAAATCTGAAGCCTTTTTTCACCCTCTTCCTACCACCATGCTGTTGTTTCTCTTGTCACAAATCCAGGCTGATGAGGACAGAGACTCCCCCTAGTTATCCAAATCTTTTTCTTCTAAATTGTCACAGAGGTGGTTCCAGAAGATCCCACGAGGCCCGTGGAGGTTGCTGTGGGGTTTCCTTTCACTTCTATCATCCAGAGTCACCAGCGGGAAGCAGCTTGCTTGGTTGCCAGCGGAATCCCCCTTTAGATATCATGGTCTCTTGCAAGAGCTCTGTATCTTTGCATCTTTCAGAGCACCAGAAACCTAAACAAGGAAATCCCCAGCTGAACCTGTTTGCCACAGGGTAAGTAGCAGCAGGGGCAGCGTGCTGTAATTTTAGAGTTATGATAGTCTTAATAAATGATGCACTCGGTGGGTTATACATCATCTCCCTCTGACCACCTCTCTCAGCAGCCCATTACAATACTCAGTGATTCTGACGGCTAAGAGCAGTCACAGTAAATGATGCTGACGACTCGTTTTTTGAAAGGACTTTCCAGTTCGAGAACAGGTGTGCTGATGTGCTGAAGGCCTCACACTCTTAGGTTGCAAATAGACCGTCCCAGGATCTGACGGTGACCTCTTCTAGTCAGGTGACTTGGTCCTTTGGGGCTCCTATCACAAAATACTACAGACTGGGTGACACATTGTTTTGCACAGTTCTGGAGGTTAAGAAGTCTGAGATCAGGTAATTAGCATGGTCAGGTTCAGGTGAGGATTACAGACCTCCATCACCTCACTATGTCTTCTCATGGCAGAAGGGGTGAAGAATCTCTCTGGGGTCAACTTCACAAAGGCACTAATCCCATGCATGAAGACTCTACTCTCATGACCTAATTACCTCTCCCCAAAGGTTCCAGCTCCTAACCCCTCTTAACATCATTTTGGGCGGAGGGTTAGGATCTCAACATGTAAATTTGGGGGTAACACGAACATTCAGCCCATACATAACATCAGATAACTAAATAACATCTTGGAAAGAGTATCTACAAATGCCAAATATTCATTTAGAAACAGGCTAGGCTGTGGCAAAAGAAAAAAAATATCAAAATATAATTGAGGAAATTTGTTTATAACTAGAGAAAAAAATGTTCCCAAAGATCCGAGATGTCAGAACCCAATAAAAAACATGGGCAAAAGATAGTAATAGGACAAGACATAGGAGAAATGTGTTGGGTCAAACAGATTTGCTATACCCCTTTAGTAATCAGGAAAAGAGTAACTTAGGGGTAGCACATTGGCCATATGGTTGGCCAAATTATATGTGATCTGGTGTGTTCTGTGTGTGCTGAATTATGGGGAAACAGGCGTTTGCGTATTCTTGGTTCAACAATATGGTGCTGTATTGGTGGATTTACACCAGCAATTGGTGGTAACTTGGCAAATTAGAATTGGAACATATATTTTGTTCCAGTAATCAAACTTCCAGAAAACACCCTTAAGAAAATCTCATATTCAAAGAATGGTTCATGAATATGGGTGGATGGACAGCCACTGTAACATTCTTAAAAATAGAAGGAAACTGGATACAACCTACATCTCTGTGTCCACAGAGAAATTTTTACTTAAAGTTAGGTACATTCACATCAGGGAATACTAAGAGAAAATTTTTAAGAGGTTGGTCTATTACACATTAAAACATGAAAATTGTGTTTCAGTTAAAAATCAGGTCACATGAGGGATGCCTGGGTGGCTCAGTCAGTTAAGCATCTGAGAGACTCTTAGTTTCGGCTCAGGTCATGGTTTTACAGTCCTGAGTTCAGGCCTTGCATCAGGCTCTACACTGTGCTGGATTCTCTCTCCCTCTCTCTCAGTCTCTCTCTGTCTCTGTCTCTGCCCCTGCTCTGCTTGCTTGCATGCACACACGTTTCTCTCTCTCTCAAAATAAGTAAAAAAAAAAAACAAAAAACAAAAAACAACCCACATTTTTAGAGAAATCAGGTTACAGGATAATATACATCTGTTGTGGATTGAAGGTTTGTGTCTGCCCCAAATTCATATGCTGAAGACCTAACTTTCAAAGTGATGGTATTTGGAGGTAGGGCCTTTGAGAGGTATTACGTTTACATGAGGTCATGAGGGTAGAGCCTCCCTGGTGGGATTAGTGCTCTTGGAAGAAGAGAAAGAGAGCAGGTAGGTCCCTCTCTCTGCCATATGAAAACATGGCAAGAAAGCCCTGTCCACACGCCAGAAGAGGGCCTCACCAAAAACCAGTGCTGCCAGGACTCTGGTCTTGGACCTCCAGCCTCCAGAACCGTGAAAAAATAAACGTCGTTGTTTAAACCATCTGTTTACTGTATTCTGTTATAGTAGCCTGAACGAACTAATACAGCATCCTATAATGCAACTTATGATTAAAAATATTCCTCATCTGTTTGTTTATGTGTGTAAACAAAGAAATGTTTCCACAAAAACAGTGACAATGATTATAAGTAGAGAGGGTTTTGGATAAAGGGGAGCTTTCACTTTGATTCTAGATACTTCTGTGTTATTTCAATTTTAATTATTCCTTAATTATAGAACACTTATTAAAAAATTCAACATATTCACCACTAAACCACTGCTAATACATTGACCTCACATGTAGCAGGGGTTTATCCAGGCTGTTGGTTCTTACTCATCTTCCTCATTTGGTCTCAGCACTGCCCACTAACTCCTCACAGAGATAGAAAAAGAAGAAAAGAGAGACCAATTATTTCCAAATTAGTGTATTTAGTAACATCTGGCCACAGAGGGTCCCAGGGCTGGTGAACACGAAACTTTCAAATGGCTTGTAGTTTCATTAAGGCTGTCTACCCTTGCTTGTCCCCAAATGTGTATAATAATAGCACCTTCTATGAGTTGTCGTAGAAAACGTTATAGGTGAAATGTAAACTTTTTGTTTGTTTATGTTTTAAATACACGAGTTTAATGGCCCAGGAACATAGTAGAGTTTCATTCCTTACCGGGGTCTGTGCGTTCATGTCTTCTTAATGACAAAAACCTACAGGCCCACCACATGGGTCAAAGGTCTCTGTGCTATGTTTCGTTGTAGCTACACTCAGTATATAATAAGTAATTACAACCATGACAGACGTGTTAATAGAACTGAAGCAATCATCTAAAATGTATTCAATCTATTATCTTTTTTTACAACAGAACCAAATCATATGCATAAATATCTAATGGAAAACAAGTAGAACTGGAAACTCTGGAGGAATCTACGACAAATTTTTCCACTGACAAAGTAGAAGAGTGTTTTGTCATTCTGACGCACTTCGGTCTAGAATTAAATGGCAGCAAGTACAAGACAGCATCTATTTGAATAAAAATGTGGTTGTAAACCTGTAAAACTTCAGTCATTTCTTATTTTTAATTTAATTTTTTACATAGGAATTAACTTTAGCCTTGCAGAAAAATCCACTTTGATCTCTCTGGAATATTCTGGCTGCCCAAAGAATTTAAACTATGAAGAGAGCCTCCAGTTGCAAAATTGTGAATCACACTACCTGAGTTTATATCAAAGGATTAGTGACTTCAAGATGTTGTCTAATAATATTGATATATGGCGATCTACTAAAAATAATGATTTTTAAAATCATTAATGACAATCTAAAATGTAGGAGCATCTCCTTCATTGTGGGTCCTAATGTTCCTTTAAAATAATTGTATAAAGATGTATAAACAAATGATAGACATAGACAGAATATTTTATAATATGGGACATCAGGAATACCTGTTGTGCAATTCTGCTACTTCAGTCATTTTCCAGAAAGTCATGCCTGATTACATTTGTGGTAACTCCATAGGGACTTGGTTTAATCTGTGCTTTTGTTGACATCCAGATATTTATAGATTTACAGGTCACGAGAATGCTCCAATGACCAAGCAGTATGGGAATTTTAAGCCAAGAAGACAAAGGAGGAATTACTACTAATTTAGATATACAACTCACCAGGATGTGCACCTAAGTTATCATACTGGATACTCAAAACAAACCCAAAGTAGCTAGCTATAGTTACAGTGTAAAAACGAAGAAACCAAGGCAGGGAGACTAAGTCGACCATCTCAGATAGAACCAGAAACCTGTCCTGTTCCATCCCCAAGTTCTGCTGACACGGCAAGGCTCACACAATTTGGGGCCCGACTGCTTAGATAGGACTAATGAGCCACTTATCATCACACTTCTTGGGGAGGCAGTGAAGGCTGAGACCTTCATGGCTGTGGCTGGGCGAGGCTGTGTGGCACAATCCAGGACTTGCCATAAAAGGTGGCCCTTTGGCGAACGTTAAGTGTAGGTAGATTTACCTCATGAAATACCCACACAAGTGAAGCTTCTCCCACCCCTGTAACTGGGTTCAAAGAGAATAGAAACATGGTCCAAAGAAAGAAAGCAATCCCTAAGGAACCGGAGAGCTGTAAACCTTATTAAAGACACGGGTCTATATGAAATTCTAGCACCGCATGCACCTGTGCTGTGGCTACAACTACAGAAATATAATTATCAAGGAGTAGTAATTGTCGCTGAGTTATGAGTCTTGAGAAATCGCAGAGAAGGAATGTTTCTGTATGTAATTACTGCACTGGTAATACTACTGAGATTAGAAATAGAAACATGATCCACCCGTGCACACGTAGAAAGATAAAGGGCACACAAACAATCCACGCAGAAATGCATTCCTCACTTTGCAACGTGTAGAAAGTCACTTCTTAGAGCTGAGTTCAGAGTTAATCACAGAAACACACTGTAAATCTGGGAGAGATTGTAGATTTTAAATATGTTAAATTGGGGCGCCTGGGTGGCGCAGTCGGTTAAGCGTCCGACTTCAGCCAGGTCACGATCTCGCGGTCCGTGAGTTCGAGCCCCGCGTCGGGCTCTGGGCTGATGGCTCAGAGCCTGGAGCCTGTTTCCGATTCTGTGTCTCCCTCTCTCTCTGCCCCTCGCCCGTTCATGCTCTGTCTCTCTCTGTCCCAAAAATAAATAAACGTTGAAAAAAAAAATTAAATATGTTAAATTAATAAATGTTTCACAGATACTGTTACAGGTTAATACCGGAAGCAGATGCATCCCAGTGAACAGCATCAGTAAGGATGGAAGGGAAGGGAAGGGAAAAGAAGGGAAAGAAAAAGGAAAGGAAAGGAAAGGAAAGGAAAGGAAAGGAAAGGAAAGGAAAGGAAAGGAAAGGAAAACGAAGAAAAGAAGAAAGGAAAGACATGGTGACCATCAGTCCATTACTCTTGTAATATCCAATGCTCCTCCAAGTGTAATACATATTTTGTTAGATTTATATCTCCTCAGATATACTTTGTCTCTAATATTTAATATTACTTTGGTTAAGGCAGTGAAGTTTAACTGTTTTAGGAGGTACAGGAAATTTGTTTCTTTTATGATTAATATTGGAAATGTACATTAACACTGTCAAAGTGGGAAACACGATTTTAATTTCTATGGTTTTATCACATTAAAAAAAGTAATGTCATTGATCATTAGGATTTAATGTTTATGCTTGTATGTCCTGTATTTATTTACTAATGCTGAACATGAAAGGCAGAGACATATAATACAACAGAAAATTAAGTTCAAATGAGAAACTATAGAGTACGGTGAGCACTTTTAATATTAAAAAATACTCACTCAACATGTCTAATCATCAAGGACATTCAAAAGAAATCCACAATGAGCTATTGCCTCTCACTGGTCAGAAAGGCTATTATTAAAAAAATAAGAAATAACAAGTTGGTGAGGATATGGAAAAAAGGAAACCCTCACGCACTGTTGGTGGGAATGCCAACTGGTGCAGCCACTGTGGAAAACAGTATGGAGGCTCCTCAAATGTATAAAAATAGAACTACTCAACAATCCTGAATTTCCACTTCTGGTAATTTATTCAAAGACAATGAAAACACTAATTCAGAAAGATATATGCACCCCTATGTTTATTACAGCTTTATTTACAATAGCCAAGTTATAAAAGCAACTCAAGTGTCTATCAATAGATGAATGGATAAAAAAGAGGTGGCAGATATATATATATATATATATATATATATATATATACACACACATATATATATTATATATAATTGTAATATGTTATAATATATTACATTAAAATATAATATATGTATAATTATATGTATAATGGAATATTACTGAGTGATAAAAAAGAATGAAATGTTGCCATTTGTGATAACATGGATGGACCTAGAGGGTTATTGTGCTAAATAACAGACAAATACCATGTGAT
This sequence comes from Puma concolor, assembly GCF_028749965.1. Lineage (NCBI taxonomy): Eukaryota > Metazoa > Chordata > Mammalia > Carnivora > Felidae > Puma > Puma concolor. The sequence goes on from NC_141670.1 coordinate 3,809,722, forward strand.
TTCATTTATATATGGAAAGTAAAATCAAAACAAAAAACAAACAAAACAGAAGCAGACACATAGATACAGGAAACAAAATGTTAATTACCAGAGCAAGCGGGGGGTGGGGGGTAGTGCTTGGGGCAGGTGAAATAGGTGAAGGGCATTAAGAAGCACAAACTTCTAGTTGGAAGACAAGTAAGTAGTCGGCATGTAATACACAGCCTAGGGAATATAGGGAATAACGTTATAACTTTGTGTGGTGACAGATGGTGACTAGACCCTGTGGTGATCATTTTGTAATGAATCTAAATGAAGAATCACTATGTGGTACACCTTAAACTAATAGAATATCGTATGTCAATTATCATTCAATAAAAAATATACATCACTGGATTGTATGTGAACCTTGAAAATAAAGACTTTCATAATCTCAAAGGAAACTTTCTAATTTATAGTGACAATTAATAACTAAAATATTACATGATCTTATGTTTTTTGTTCTGCATGCTATCGTAGAGCGAGATACGTAACACACATACTCACAAACATAAAACAACTGTGAATAAGGGGGAAAAAAGAAGTGAAAAGCATTTCTTGTAAAATGTGATGTGATAGATGTTGCTGTAAATTGTGCCTGTAGGGAAGTAATAGCAAAACATAGTGAAATTGGACAGGAGCGGCAGAACCGGTGGGGTGGACCCCAGAGGGTCAAATTAGCATGTTATCAATTTAAAATACGATTCCACACGCGTCCTTTATTTAGCCGGGGTCAAAACAAAACAATTTCCCTCATTTACATACAGATTTTCCCCCATATCAAAAAGGGAGGGGGGAATACATTAATTAATTATTTTCCCAAGATGGGACAAGACCAGTCAAACCCAACTCCGATGGCCACTGTCTGTTCAGGTATATGGAGAACATTTATGAAGAGGTGAAGAGACACCCTGGGGTGTCTTCATTAGAATTCTCATGTGGGCCCTTTGGGCAAACATGCAAGGTCATGGTCTAGACCCTGGTGGAGCTTCTGGTGCTTGGGCACTAGCACATATGGCCAGATCTTTCCTGATACCACCCGGAATGAGCTGGAAACAGAGCAAAGGACAGTGTGGATTTCTCAGTACACCCCGCGGGGCCCGCTGGATGAGGGAGGGCTCCTGGTTTGATGGTCATGCTGGAGGGAGCATGCTGTGTGCCTCGCAGGTGCAGCATGGAGACAGAAAGGTTCCTTTTTGCTCTCATCCATCAATTTATGTGGCATGGGTCCTCTGAGACTTGTGCATTTTGTTTTCTTCCCTCTCCTTATTAGATTTTTAGTGTTTGTTTATCATCCATCAAATACTTCAGATTCCTGGAGGCAGCTCATTTTGCTCTGAAAAACCAACATCCATACAAACAAACATACAACTCTTTCTCCTGGAGATAATCAATACCTCTCATCCTTCAACACTTGGATTATGGAACATGGCCTGATGGGTGGGTCCTGCCCATCTTAAGAGAGTGTTGCACTAGTTGTTGTCAAAGTGGGACCCCAGGTCCAGCAGCATGAGCATACCTGGGGAAGTGGGTAAAGATGCACTTTTCCGGGCTACCCTCAGGACCTCCTGGATTGAGGTCTGGAGGTGGGTCCTGGAAAGCAAGGTTTTCCCGTACTGATTCAGACGCACACTCAAGGGCTCAGCTTATCTTCTGCACATTGCCAGGTTCTTCACAGTTGCTCTGTTCCCTGCCTAGTGGAGATCTTGTCTTCCTGTCTGAGGATTTCCTTGGCAGTCTGCTCATATTCACTGAGGAATCCCCAATACCTTCTCTTTGGTTCTTTTTTTTTCGAGTCGGCCACAGTCTCTCCTGCTCAAGGGTATAAGCCTTAAACTAGGAGAGCCAGGGATATCTACATTCGTTTATACTTCCATTTCCCTATTTTTATTCTGGTACAATCCTCAAATTTGCCTGACTTTTCTATTCCGCAGACCCTCTGTTTTGCCTTCACTGAACAATAAAACCTTCAGCCTTCTAAGATGCAGGACGGTTGGTCATCCAGCTGCCCACAGTGGGCGATGGGGGTAGGTTCTAATTCCTTCTGAATTGTTTTTTTTTTTGAATCATCCCTTTCATTCTGCCTCACCATCATTGTCACCTTCAGAAGGTTCTGGTTGTGCCAATTCCTGAGCATTTGACAGTTCCCTGAAGCAAATCAGTTTGCTTCATGGCTTTGTCAACCACTGGAACAACAGTCAACTTTCCTGGGTCCTCCAGATCAACTGCCTTTGCCCTTGTTTTCTAACCTGTCAAATTGTATTGTGCCCCTCCCCTCCCCCCCTTTTCTTTTTTTGGTCCTGTAGATTTGTGACTTTTAAAAAGATAATCTTTCATGGCCATTACTTTAATTTTAGTGGGATTTAGGGGAGGGAGAGGTAGGGGGTAAGATAAATGAGAGTTTCATTTACCAGTTCAAACCAGGACAGCTTATGGGGTACTCTTTTCCTTGTAATGAAATCTACCTTCATTTACAAAGATCAGTAGATAGAAATATCAACTCAAACTAGGACTTGTATGGATATCTACCTATATCTATATAGAGACACACATACATATACACACACATACCTGTAATCTCTATTATAAATATTAATAGCATAGAATATATATATATATATATATATATATGCATATGGCATATACCATTCTATATAATTTAACTTAGAAAGAAGTGTTCACATTCTGTAGTAGATACAGTGACAGACCATGCATACAAGAACTAATCACCCAGTCTTTGCGAACCTCAGGTGTAATTTGTAGAGAAGAAGGCATCATACTTTGGTCTGAAGAGGCTCTACCTGCTGTAAAAATCAAGCATCAATGATTCTCTTGGCCATGGAGCTACTGGCTTGTTCTAATCCTTGGGAGTTTTTTAATGCCCCTAAAGGATGATTTCTAAATGGCATTTAGAAAAGAGAACTGGTGATTACCCATTTAAAGGTAGTAATAGGGATGGCCATTCCAGACAAATGGGGGGGGGTATAGCTTACCAAAAACCCCAGAAGTGAGATAAAAGTGTACTAATGCAAGCAGGTGGAATTTTGTACAGTTGAGTGTGGAATGATCAAACTATAGGTCATAAAGGGGCTGGATTTAAGAACTTCTTTTGCTGTGATGTCTGATCATGACCTCATTTCCACTGGTAAGTCGCACTTTTCCTTTGAGAGAATATTCTGACCACATTCATTAAGCCTTCCCTATGCAAGCTGCCTCCCTGTGCCTCCTCACTCTCTGAGGCTGAATGCACAATTAAGCCAAGGATCTTCTTTAGAAAATGTTTATGGCCAATTGTGGATATTCACTCGTCATTATTTTTCATGTTGATTTGTTTCTTCTTTGTTTAAACTGTGGGGGGTGGATGCCTCATAAGCTGGAAGAATTGCATACACCCTTTAATGATCAGTTTCACACATGATAATAACTACAATTTTACACCCAGCTCTTTGGGGAGATAAAATGTAAAATGACAGGTAAGATAGACCTTTTCACCTACTGCACCTCTTGCAAAACAAACAAACAAACAAACAAACAAGCAGAAAACCAAAACATGGAATCTAAACTGGCAATGTAGTTGTAAAAAAAAAAAAAAAGAATAAATTATTACACAATTGTAATAATTGTAATAATTTCAATAAGAATCTCATCTTAATGGCATAAAAAGCAGGAAGCACCGCATTATAGATTCATCAGAAGCAGGTGATATATCACATATAGATTCCCAAAGTCTGGTTTGAGGGTTAAGGGCATTTCTACAAATCGTCCACTGCCTACTTGTTGATGGAGTTGAAATTTGTCATGGATTTCTTTTTTAGGGAAGCAGTATGACTTTCTGACATCTAGAACTACTGGATTACGAAAATCTCATCCAAGGCAATGTTCGTTCTTTGAAGGTAAAATCAGATTGGGTAAGATGCTAAGGAAACCATAAATGAGTTTTTTTTTCTTGTATTTCTCATAAAATAGATCTGATCTTCATGCTTAGTTTTCAGTATACTGCCTAAAACTGATGTCTAGCCACAGAAACTATTATTCCAATAGCAAAATGCCATTCATTTTCACTTTCTTTTACATGTGTGTATGTTTGTTTGTTCGTTCATTTTTGAGAGAGAGAGAGAACAGGGGAGGGGCAAAGAGAGAAGGAGAGAGAGAATCCCAAGCAGGCTCTGTGGTATCAGCACAGAGCCCGACGTGGGGCTTGAACCCAGAAACTGGAGGAACAAGAAGAGCAGAAATCAAGAGTCAGACGTTTAACCAATGGAGCCACGCAGGCGCCCCATTCATTTTCACTTTCAACAGAAGCCTGGGTAGTTTAATACATTTTATGCATTTCTCCACTTTAGGATATGATTTTAAAATGCAAAGGCAGCAATCAGTAAGACCCTATGTGCTGCAGCATGTATTATCAATGGCTTATAATTTATTCTAGAAAAGTTGTTGGCATTCATCCCTAAGCTAAATAAATATTTTATTCTTATAATTCATGACACACCGGTGAGCATCCAGCTAGACTTGGACCTTCCGTATTCATGTATCACCGCTTTTGAATCAAAATGTTAGCCAAAGGAAGTGTTGATGCTCTGTAGGCTTGGTCCAGAAAGGCACAAACTGTGGATGAGTATAAGAAATAATTCATAGACAAATTAGATAAATAGGTAGATAAGTGGATAGATACATAGAGAGACAGACAGCTGAATAGATATAAATCTATATATCTATATATGTACAATGGGAACATGGGGGAAATGGACGGATTCTTTCTATTCTATAAAAGGTAGAGTCATTACCCCTGGTCACTAAAACTGCAGAATGTGGTGAATGTCAGACAGTATGATTAAAAAGATTTTGACAGAAAGTGCTTCACTTCAAAAGCTAAGTTCATACTGCAATGAGATGAGATAATGCAGGCTTACTGGTGTATGGGACACTTCCTGTAACTCACTGAAGAAACCCTCACTTGGGCGGCATGTTTCTAACGTGAATCTAGGTAAATGTTGTCATTGAGCCAACTGACTTTTTTTTTTCTTTCTCCACATCAGCTGACGCAGAGGGATGGCCTGCCCTGTGGACGGTGTTCGTCTTTCCCTGTCACTCCTACTCATGCAGGTATAAGGAAGCCATGAATTAGTGGCGATTTGTGCATTCTCTGTGCCAAGCACGGTGCTAGCAATGCAGAGAAGGAAACTCTAAAATCGCCATTGCAGAGTAGGAAGAAATGTATGAAAAGATGCTGCATCACTGTATATTAAGTGCAATAGGCCATACTGTTCAATAGCATGGACTATGTCTTAGAATTGGTAGAAAATATTTCTTGTATAATTTCATCGAAATATAAATCACCCTTATGATCAGTATTACATGTAATGATAGCTATTTTTAAACTTTTTTAAATGCTTTATTTATTTATTTTCAGAGATAGAGCATAAACAGAGGAGGGACAGAAAGAGAGAGAGAGAGAGAGAGAGAGAGAGAGAGAATCTGAAGCAGGCTCCAGGCTCTGACCCATCAGCACAGACCCCGATGTGGGGCTCGAACCCATGAACTGTGAGATCATGACCTGAGCCAAAGTCAGATGCTCCACCGACAGAGTCACACAGGCTCTCCAAAGATAGCTATTTTTAATAAGAAAAATTGTCAAAGTAGTTGCCCAGGGAACTGGAATAAAATCTTGATTTTTCCATTTTCTGGTCATGGAAACATGACCAACCTAGCACTTTCTAGCTTCTGTTTCCTTATATAAAGCAATGGAAATAATACCTAAGTGTATCTTTCAGGTTTATATGAGATGATCCATTAATAATAGAGGGAGACTGATATTGTTATAATAAAGATTATAGATAAGGTAAGAAGATAAAGGCAGGAAGAGGGAAAACATCAGGGACAAAGTAAACATACCTTAACAAAAGTGGCCAAACATAAAATGAAAACTTTAGACACTTAAAACTATTCTGGAGATTAGAAATAAATATTAAATATGAAGAAATGAGTTTTGATGGTTGAAACGCTGAGGGAACAATTCAGTTGGTACCAGCAATAGTTTGAAGATCTTCTTGGTAGTAAATGACAAAGAAATCCAAATATTTTGCTTATGACACAGGATAATACTATCCTCGTCTCATTGGGTTATCCCACTAACCATGACTGCTTAGAGTACAAAGAGGAACCAGTCCATGACAGTAATCAAAATAGAGTCAAGGACAAATTTTATGTAATATACCTGTAATTAGAGATTAGCATACTTTTTTTTTTAATCTAATGAGGACGGCTCATAGGTAAAATAGGCACACAATCTACGTGAATGCAAAAAATAGTCAGAAATATAGACACGAGCTATTGGATAGTACTTTTCAAATTACAATTAGAAAAAAAAATCAGAGACACATGGAAATTTGCTTTCTGGCCACCGGATCCTATTGATATCTTGATCTGTTAGTTTTCATAAAATGTTTACGGCTGAGGCAGAATGAAGCTGCCTACTTATACATTGTTGGGTAACATAAATAACATAAAATCGCTTGAAATAACATATAATTGGTTAAAACTTAGAGCAACCATAAACATGATCTTAAGTGACTCTCAGCAGTATACTTGAAATCATCCCCCCCACTTTTTTTTTGAGAGAGACAGAGAGAGAGAGACAGAGAGAGAGAGAGACGGCCCAAGTGGGGCAGAGGGAAAGAGAGTTTTAAGCATGATCCATACTCAGCATGGAGCCCAACACTGGGCTTGACCTCACAACTGTGAGGTCATGACCTGAGCTAAAATCAAGAGTCTGATGCTTAACCAACTGAGCCACCCAGGCGCTGCTTTAAAATCCCTTTAAATTCCAGGGTTTGAGAAGATACCACCTGCAATACTATTAGTCAGGTCCAATGTATTTCCTTATAAAGCATGAGCTGGTATTTGCTTCTCTTCAGTCCTGTTTTCTCATGGATGTACAGCGTGATTCCAGGGAGCATGTGTCCCTTAGGTCACCATCATTCTCATGGCTACCGTCATGAGTGTGTGTGTGTGTGTGTGTGTGTGTGTGTGTGTGAGAGAGAGAGAGAGAGAGAGAGAGAGAGAGAGAGTTTCCAGAGTTTCCTCACTGTCACTTGGCAGGACTCAATAAAATTTAAGATTATAAAGGTACCCTTACACCGAAGTTCGGTGAGCGCTGGCCTTGACTCATGGTTTCTCATTTGTTTCACAGAGGAGAGACCTAAGAAAGAGAGTGGTCACAGCCCCACTGTCTCGTGAAGTCCTGGATCAGAACATGGATCAAAACCAACAGACTCCTCCCATAAGTCAAGAATTAATAAGACTATAATGATAAGCCAATCTGTGGTGATATTTTTACATTACGCCGTGATTATAATTAGTTGCCTTTCTGGGCTCTGACATGTCATAGTTGCCACTTATTTTGAGAGACTTTTGAAAAAGTCAAACAGAAAATAGCCAGTCCATAAGAGATGTCATAATAGGTTGCACATTTTTTCTACCTGATAGCATTAGTCTAATCCTTTCTGGATAGAGCCCTCTTTCATGAATTCTCCGTGATGTCTCTTCTCTGGCTAGTTATAAGAAACTGTAAAAGATAGATGGTCTAGCTCTAATGAAAATAATGCAAGTTACTGACATTTAGGCTAGCCTTCCAAGCTAACTCAGACACAGTGAGAAAAGGATGGCAGGGTTCTAATGCTAAAGGGACCCATGAAGAATAGAAATGACATCAAAAGTTATGCTTTTTGTTTAATAATGAAATTAAGTTTACCGTCAAAACAGGGATTGTAAAAAGAAAAGGTAATTATCAGGAAAGATTAGCACTATCTTCCTTTAAAATGCGTTATGTTAGTGTTTCATATTCCATTTGAAATAACTTCTCTTTGATGGAGGCAGCATTGGACGACAGTGGAACAGGTTGGATTATAAGGGATAAAAATGAATAAAGAAGCAAATATTTAAAACTAACATTTTTATCAGTTGCCTCCATTTAAATTCATCCTGATGATAAAGATAAAGTATCTCTCTCAAAAATAAACGCTAAAAAAATAAAAAATAAAGTATTATTTTTTTAATTTCCCAGTGAGCATCTAAGCCCTGTAATCAAAATTCCTTTTTCTTTTCACATTGTATCACAAACTCTTTTAATTTTACATTTTTACCTTTGATGTCTTATTTTTTGATTTTTTTAAAGATCTTAAGTAATTTCTACATCTGATGTGGGGCTCAAACCCCCAACCCTGAGATAAAGAGTCACATCCTCCACCAACTAGGCCAGTTAAGCGTCCCTATTTATTGACTTAAAAAATATATATATATTGTTTATTTATTTTTGAGTGAGAGAGAGAGAGACACAGAGCGCAAGCAGGGGAGAGGCAGAGAGAGAGGGAGACACAGAGTCCAAAGCAGTCCAGGCTCTGAGCTGTCAGCACAGAGCCTGATGCGGGGCTTGAACCCATGAACCTGAGCCAAAGTCGGAGGCTTAACCGACTGAGCCCCCCCAGGCACCTATATTTATTGACTTTTCAAACCCTGGATGACAGGCATGTGTTCTGCTTCTGGGTAAGCTCTAAGCCACGTGAACAACAGGCAGGTTTCAGAGGCACAGATTTCAGAGCTGACAGTAAGTGAATGAATGTCACAAGGTAAGCCCTGGGAATCTGTTCTCTAATGCATGGTCTTCCTTTCTGTGCTGTCATAGTCCCTCAGCCAGTTCTGAGATCCAAGTCCTACAAATGTGTTCTATTAAAACAATAAGATGGAGAGACGCCTGGCTTGCTCAGTCGGTTGAGTGCCAGTTCAGCTCAGGTCATGATCTAATAATGGTTGGTGAGTTCGAGTCCCGCCTCAGGCTCTGTGCTGACAGCTCAGAGCCTGGAGCCTGCTTCAGATTCTGTGTCTCCCTCTCCCTCTCCCCTTCCCAGCTTGGGTTCTGTCTCTCTTAAAAATAAATAAACATTAAAAAAATTAAAAAAAAAAAGAATCTGACTTCGGCTCAGGTTATGATCTCAAGGTTTGTGAGTTCAAGCCCTGCACTGGGCTCTACTCTGTCAGCACCGTTCTCGTTCGGCAACTTCCCCGCTTGTGCTCCCTGTCAAAGGTAAATAAATGAACTTAAAAAAATAAAATAATATGATAATTGAAGGAACAAGTGACTCCACAGACTTCCATTCCACTGTATGAAAATGCCTAAAATTTTAAGAGACGTATTTTCAGGAAATCAATGATTATTTCATCTAAGGAAGGATTTTGCTACAACTCCAAGACATAAAAGAGGAACAATCTTTAAAGTTGACTGTTTAAAGGATTCTTCATGTTTTTCCAAACTAACATGATAATTAAACGATTTCTTCATTTCAAGGACGGAATAAAATAGAAGGAAAATAACAAATGAGCAGGTGTTGTTTAAAGATCAGAATTCTGTGTCCATATTGGCTTTCACATTAGTGGATTTTTGCCCCTGGGGCAAACTGTATAGAGGGGGAAGTTAATATACTGTGCATTAATAGATATTCAATAGAAAGAATCTAATCCACTCCAACAAGCTGGATTTCAATAAAGACTTTTGAGTGCTTACCACGTAGCTTGCTCTGTGCTATGTGTCTGCCAGGGAGAGAAGATGGATTTAGAATTATTTTGTATGTTGAATCCAATTACAAAAAAAAAAAAAAAAAAGAAGAAGAAGAAAGAAAAGGTTTGGAAGAGAGAGAAAGACATGAAACTCACAGGTTGCCAGTGAGTCAGCCAAGGGACATGAAGATTGAAAAATGTCAGAGTACCCCCTTGGACTTCACACTGTGTCCATCAGCATCCTCGTGTGTGCATGCCCCCCCCCGCCCCCGGCACGTTCACACAGCAGTGGCCTAACCCAGAAGTTCTGTCTCATCATCTCCACCCCCTCCCACCCTGGGCGGGGCTTGGGTGCCCAGTTATACAGCTGTGTGTGTCCCATAAACGGGCATTTTTTGGAAAGGTAGCTTTCCCCACAATAAAATGTGATGTCACTGAAGGGGAGAGCCTTGGCTCAGTCATTGTATCCCTCCAACCTGTTACATGATAGGGTAGGAGCTCTGTTAACATTTGTTGATGGAAGGAAAAGACAGAGGAAGAGAGAGGGGAAAGCCCGGTGGTGAAGAAGGAGATAAGGAGAAGAGGCCAAAGCGTGGGAGTGGGTATGAGGAAAGACGCCTGGGGGCAGAAAGGAAAGTTCCACCTGAAATACAGAGAAACACCTAAAATTGTAGGGGGAGAGCTTGCTTCTGGAGGATCAGTCTCCTCTCCTTTCCTTCTTTCTCTTCCTGCTGCTCCTCTGTCCTTGTGGTGGTTTTGCTTTTTGTTTGATTTTTGTTTTGTTTTGTTTTCAGCCTATTTAGGTGCGGAGCTCCCTTATCTCTGTTTCTCCTTAGATCACTGCCCAAGGGGCTTTTGGAACTTGTTGGGTGGACTGTATACCTCCTCAGTAGTGCTAATTATAAGCAAATGCTTAAAAGAAAAAAAAAATACGTATCTGATATTGCAACAAATAAAGAAAGATGAACAAGTTTAGACAGGAAGAAGAAATGTTCGCAATACCCCTTACAACAATCGCCTTTATTTATTTAGTTCTAACAACTTAACAAATATCTCTGGCAATTGAGAAACGTGGCATTTTCAAACCGCACAAATATCACTTAGCTATGTTTCCTTCAGTACGGTTCCAAGGTGAAATGTGACGCGTCTCACAGTCTCAAAATTGATTTCCAGACCTGCAATCTAATCCAACAAGACTGAAATGTTTCGCGCTTGCAAGGTACTGAAGGAGAAAGGGCACCACCCAACTGCAGGGGTCTCCAGGGAGTGAGCTACCTACGAACTGAAAGTGGGAAATCAGAGCGAAATGAAATTACTGCTTCACAAAGTAGGAAACCTTAAAGCTAAGAGCCTCCGGGAATATTAGCAAGCCCCCGAGAGATGTGGCTCAACTCAGGAATCACAAGGGTACCCACTGTGTGCGTAGAGTTTTGCGATTTAAAAAGTGTATTTGTATACAATGTACCATTTGTGCTTCACAATAATCCTGTGCGCTCTTGTTGACACTTGTACAGACGTGCAAATGAGGCAGTTAAGAGGCTTGTACAGACTTTAGAGCGGGAGCAATTCTACTCAAGGAGAGAACTGCCATGCTTCCTCCACCAGGTTCTCACCTCATTTCGCAAATTCTTTTCAGCCCCCAAATCTCCAACCTTCCGCAGAAATTGCTTAAAAGTAAGTTTTAGCAGGCCATTCTGATTTTATGACCCTCCAAGTAAAAACCCATACAGCGATTCAACCCACACTACTGACAATACATATGAGCGCAACTAATTATAAACTCTATTTCACAATGCCTAACGGTGAATATAATTCAGCATTTGTCATAAGTAAGAGCACTGTTTAGATACAGACAGTACTCATCTGACAGAGAGGAAATAAAAGGTAATGAGAACTTTTTAGAGTGTGATATCTGGTACACTCCCCAAAATAACAACATGGTGTTAATTTGTTTATAAATTAGGACATTAAACTCTTCTCAACTGATGTATCAAAAGATTTACAGTACAGGAAACAAGAAGAAGAAATAGCTCCTATCTGGAACATTCCTTAGGGACTGAAGCAACCTTTCTTGGCAGATATCCACATAGGTAAATATACGTATAAAAGAAGAGCCATAAATGCCATCCTAATGCTTCAAGATAATCACCAACGAAAGATAATTATCTTCCATAATTCTGCATGTTACAATGATGCTTGATTTGCTAATGAAAATGTGGTTTTTATTCTTGCAAAGCCAACGTCTTAAACTCCAAAGAATTTGCTGTCATATCCACCATGATTGTCCTTCAATGAGGTTATAATATTCACCCATAGACAAATATCAGGGACCTCGACGAGACAACAATTACCTTTGGGTCAATATTTCTGTTCTGCTATAACCACACTGCTAGCTTCTCTTTATTCCTCGGAGATTAATCTACCTTGTTGTTCGCTAAACTCACAAGCCAGCGCAAAAGAGCTGTTGTAGAGGGATTCCAAGTTTATTCACATTTTTCAACAGTAAAATTACCACTGTAAGGTAGGAAAGGATGTTTTCCAAATAGCTCTCTTAGTGGCACTGACTTTGTGGTTAATTCTAAATAAGGGGAGAAAATAGGAGACTCTTTTGCATATGACTGGACAGCCTCAGTTACAAGCATTCTGGATGGTCAGACCTGCATGGCACAAGACGACCCTGGACATGCCAATCACTTGATTAATGAGAAACAAGCGTAAGCAAAGCCTTATATTTATTCTAAAAGGTCTAACAAAGGAGAATGAGTTATTTTTAAAAATTGCTATGCTGTTTCTAATATGATCATTTGCTAATATGATTAGTAGCTGATGAAGCATAAAAACTAACGGGAGACATGATGTGAGGGTCACACATTGAAGTATATTCAACATAGACAAAAAAATTAAATGCATGAACTTTTTTAAAGTGATTGAAAAAGAGTTCTCAAATCAGGAGCTCCTATTAAATTCCACCTCAATTAAAAATAAGATGTGTATAGGGGCGCCTGGGTGGCGCAGTCGGTTGAGCGTCCGACTTCAGCCAGGTCACGATCTCGCGCTCCGTGAGTTCGAGCCCCGCGTCGGGCTCTGGGCTGATGGCTCAGAGCCTGGAGCCTGTTTCCAATTCTGTGTCTCCCTCTCTCTCTGCCCCTCCCCCGTTCATGCTCTGTCTCTCTCTGTCCCAAAAATAAATAAATGTTGAAAAAAAAAAATTAAAAAAAAAAAATAAGATGTGTACATTGAAACAAGTTTAGCTCTACAATTTCTTCATCTATTAACTGGAGAGACCATGGGGAAAAGAGTAATGTTTATATAGAAATATGGATTAGGAAGACCTACATATATTTTTTTTAATTAAAAAAATTTTTTTACATTTCTTTATTTTTGAGAGACAGAGAGAGACAGAGCACAAGTGGGGGAGGGGCAGAGAGAGGGAGAGACACAGAAATCAAAGCAGGCTCCAGGAAATGGGGAGCTCGACACGGGGCTCGAACCCACAAACTGTGAGATCATGACCTGAGCCGAAGTTGGATGCTCAACCGACTGAGCCATCCAGGCGCCCCCATATGTTTTAATTTTTTAACGTTTATTTATTTTTGAGAGTCTGAGAGACAGAGCATGAACAGGAGAGGGGCAGAGAGAGAGGGAGACACAGAATTTGAGGCAGGCTCCAGGCTCTGAGCTTGGAAGACATATTTTTTTTAAATGTTTATGTATTTATTTAGGGGGGAGGGTAAGAGAGAGAGAAAGAGAGTGCAAGTGCGTTGGGGAAGGTCAGAGATAGGGAGAGAGAATCCCAGCAGAGATCCCAACAAGGGGCTCAATCTCACAAACCTTGAGAACATGACCTGAGTTGAAACCAAGAGTCAGACGCTCAACAGAATGAGCCACCCAGGTGCCCCTGTTATGAGTATTTGTAATCCTGATGCTGAGAATATCTCCCCCTGTATAGTGATGAGGTTGATACCCCTGTTTGTGGTCAGCCTTTCTCTTCCCACTTGACCTCATGAAATGTTTCCTTTGAGTTACAGCAATAGCTTCCTTTCATAGTCTTGATATTATTTCTAGTTCTTTAAATGTGCTTCCTGAGCTGCTAAAAAGATATGTTCTCTTTTTCGGTATAGACTAGGTTATTTGGGTGTAGGCCAGCCTGAAATCTAGAGCATATCTGGTAAATGTGTTTTATCATAAGAGACTAAATAAACAGATTAAAAGGCTCATAGTTGAAACTGGTGAAACTGAACAAGTAGTGACGTTATTTTTATATTAAGTTCAAATTTTATAGCCATAAGATTTGGGTATAAAATACTGCTTTCAATATCTTTAGCTAGTTGTTGAAACCAACTGGATTCTGAAAGGTACGTATGTATTTTTTGTTGTTGTTGTTCTGTGTTCTTCTCATTGTGTTACCTATTTATTTATTTATTTATTTGTTTGTTTGTTTATTTATTTAAATTTTTAGAGCAAGAGAGCCAGTGGGGGAGGGGCAGAGTAAGAGAGAGAGAATCTTCAGCAGTGTCTACACTCAGCGTGGAGCCCAACATGGGGTTCATGTTGGCATCACGACCTGAGCTGAAATCAAGAGTTGGACAGTCAACCGACTAAGCCACCAGGTGCCCCTGTCACTTTTTGATAATAATGTGACGTTACAGTTTCATTTCATGGTCCTTAAAACTTAATACCTCTTTTCTGTTTTGCCAATAAAAATTTCAAGCTATGAGTGAGATTCCTCTAATTTCAACTGGTACAGAAATGTGTAGTCTTTAAATGTATATTCACCCCAGAACTCTCCCATATTTTGATTCTTAAGAGTCAGGTTAGAGTGTCCAAATTGTTACCTGCATTATTTCCAATCATACAATGTTAAGAGATCAAAGAGGTGAAAACAAGCTTTTTCTTGCACTCAGACAAAATCTGTTTGGATTGGGGGTAACTGTGGCATGAGATAGAGGTCACACAGGAAAGAGAGAACAGGCTTTCAGTCTTGGTCAATGAGGGGAGTGAGTCAGAGAGCCTCTGAAATCATTCCTAAAATCAAACCAAGAGAGATGATAGCATTTGTTCTTTGGTAATAGATTCTCCACTTTCTCTAAATAAGAATACCCTTCTCTTTCTTCTTTTCCTCTTCCAGGAAAAAAATATTGTAATCTTTTAGCAATAAAAAAACTTTAAGAATATGAATAACTCACATGGGAGTACAATAACATTTTGTATCTATACTAGTCTACACACGTGTAATAAAATGCATGAAGTCTTCTGATAAATTACTAATGCACTGAGAAGTGTTGACATTGAGGACAGAGAGTTTCATGCGAAATTGGACATCCATGGCTTAAGTGGGTTTAGCCAGAATCTATATAGTTATACCCTGAATACTATCTTGTTAAGGACTTCCTGATTCTCACTGTTTTTGGAGGAAAGTGCTGCAGGTTGTAAGAAGAGATTAGGAAGAACTTTCCAAAGAATATATACTCAAGTCTTTGGAAAATATTAAAATGCATCCACCAAAAAAAGACTAACTATTTTGCAGAATCAAATACATGTAGTAAAGGAGATGATACCTTGTCCTGGGCATCCTCCAACATCTTTACCTTGCCTGCCACTTCAGTAGTTTACAATGAAGATCATGCATTTTGTCTGTCTCCTGGAAGCAAGTTCAATGCTACTTTTCTGTAGCTTCCTGCCTCAGCTCTCACCATGCAGTGTTTCTCTGTATAAATGGCAGAAGAAGTTATAAAACTTTAAGGAAGCAGAGCGGTTAAAACTAGCTTTGAATTTATTACTTGACTCCTTAAAAGAATCTCATTCACCCTATCAGTCTTGTGGCACACCATTGCCCCAAACTTTAGACATTTCCTTGGTGCTCTAACTTCATTCTTTTTTTTTTTTTTTATTTGAGGGGGCTGTAGAGGGGCATAGGGAGAGAGAGACAGAATCCCATGAGAGAGGATTCCCAAGAGAGAGAATCCATGCTAAGCGTGAAGCCTGATGTGGGGATCAATCCCACAACCCTGGAATCATGACCTGAGCCGAAATCAAAAGTCTGATGTTCAACTGACTGAGCCACCCAGGGGCCCCTCTAGCTTTGTTCTTGAAGCACGGTCATGTTTGACTTGATCAGTGCTGCCTCATCACTATGCAGATACTCAGTAAAACTTTATTGGATGACAGAGCACTCAGCAAGATGGCAGGCACGTGAGGGAGCTACTTTATTGTGTTGTCCTGTACCTGCCCCCCAACCCCACCAGCCCAATGCAATGAGAGCAGTTGGTGGATTCAGAGACTTTTTACAATAGATGCCATAGAAGTTAGCTTACAACTCCCCTGGCAACACTGATTCTGAAAAGAAGGTTGACACCATTTGCAAATATGGAACTTTAGAAAACCTATCTTCGGAGCCAAATCCACACAGGAAGTGCCAAATGTCAGAGCACCAGGATTCATGGTGCCATCACTCAGATCTGGTCCCTCTACATTTTGGTGTCTGTCTGATCAATTCAAAGCATGCCTGTTCCAGTAAGCTTCAGTGTAGACTCATCTTGCAGTGCAGCAATTCGGGGCTGATGATGTGGAACTTAGAAATCAAGGGATGTGCATTACTATACTATCGAGTTTAGACTCCAGAACTCCAGTGAAGTGTCATGATTATTTTTCTAAACTTTTTAATTTTTTTAAGCTTATCTATTTATTTTTAGAGAGGCAGAGACAGCATGAGTAGGAGAGGGGTAGAGAGACAGGGAGAAAGAGAATCCCAAGCAGGCTCCGCACTGTCAGTGTAGAGCCCAATGTGGGGCTCAAACCCACGAAACCTCGAGATCATGACCTGAACTGAAACAGAGAGTTGGATGCTTACCCGACTGAGCCACCCAGGTGCCCCTATTTTTCCAAACTTTTAAAAACATGTTTATTCATTTTGAGAGAGAGAGAGAGAAATAGAGAGAGAATGAGGGGAAGGGGTAGAGAGAGAGGGAGAGAGAGAATCCCTAACAGATTATGAACTATCAGTGCAGAGCCTGATGTGGGGCTTGAACCCAGGAAACCGTGTGATCATGATCTGAGCCGGAAGTGAGAGTGGGACACTCAACCGACCAACTGAGCCACCCAGGTGACCCTATTTCTTTAAACTTTCATATGAAGATTTTTACATGGAGCTCAGAGAAGTCAAATCACTCGCCCAGCATCTCACACATGTCAGGTTAGTAAGAGCCCTGCTGAATACTGCCCATCCAGCCAGATGTCACCCAGGAGTCAGAGGCAGGGCTCTCTCTGCCTGCTTCCTTCTTCCCTTCTCCTTCACACCCTAAACCATCCATCCTGATTCCCATTGCTTCTACTGTTTGAAACCTCCCTTTCCTAATCTTCCTGTGTTCCTTCTAACATATTTCAACTTTCAATCTTACCCCTCAGTACTCCCCCCTGGGGATTACCTAAAGGAAAACAAAATCTTTAGGTCGTTGCCACTTTCCTACTGAAAATCCTTCGATGGTCCCCATCACCTGCATGATTCAATACAAAGTTCTCGGTGAGACCAGCAAAACCTTTGGTAAGCTTCCCCGTGGCCTCTCACCATATGACGCATCCCTTAGTGATGTGCCCATCTCTTCACCACTGCCTTCCCCATATATTGTTCTCTCTACCTAGAATGTCTTTCCCACTCTCCTTCTGGAAAATTCCACTTCTCCTTTTGGTATCCTATGTGATTACTTCTGTTCCTCTATAAAAACCCATGCCTCTCTCGACTACAGCCCTCCTGTCAGGTTTCATTAGTAATTTATAGACACCTATTTCTGAATAACTGTAATGACAGTAATTACTAATTATTCATCAAACTAGCCTGTGTTATGAAAGGTAGTAGCTAAAGTTTATTTTGCTAGCTCATTTGAAACTCCATTCTTTTTCTGATATATAACTCCAAAGCCACATGCGAAAACAGGACGCCATCTTTGGTTCCCAAGATCTTGCTGCAGCTGCCTGGAATTGGGGATTGTGCACGATCCTTGTTGCCTCAGCAACTCCACGACAGTGTGTCCTGTGACACACAAGGGAAGAAAGACCCCATGGAAGGCATGATGGTTAACATTGTGGCAACTTGACTGGGCCATGTGGTGCCCAGATGAAACATCATTTCTGAGTGTGTCTGAGGGGGTTTCTGGATGAGATTAGCATTTGAATCAGTGGGCTCAGCACAGTAGATTGCCCTCCCATCATCCAATCTGCTGAGGGCCGGAACAGAAGGAAAGACGGAGGATGAAGGAATTCATCCCTTTTGCTTTGTCTCACTGTGAGAACTGGGACATCTCATCTTTTCTAGCACTCTGACTGGAGTTTCTACCACCCACTCGCTGGGGCTTCAGCCTCTGTACTTGGACTGAACTATACCACCAGGTATAGGCTGGGCCTGCCTCTTGCAGACAGCAGATGGTGGGGTCGGTTGGCCTCCAAAAATGTGAGTTAACCCCTCACTGCGTGTGCACGCATGCACACACACACACACACACACACACGCCTTCTTGGTCCTGTTTCTCTGGAGCTCCCTAACACAGATGGGGTGGTAGAATCACGAACGCAAAACCGATCTTAAAACAGAGATTCTGTTATTTATTACTCCCTTCCGTGACCTTCATGGTGGACAGAATCATACGAGCAGGGGGAACCCACTAGAGAAAATGACTGGAGTGGCATCTCTGACGTGGCATGACATTCACTGGGTGAGTCCCAAGTTAAAATGAATGACAGCACCTTTGTCCTGTATCATGGGACAATGTCACACGATATGGAGATATTGCACACATCCTACTTCTAAATGTAGTTCACTGTTGTCTGACGCTGTCATACTACCTATACTGTCCTGTAGATAAAAGCTTATTTAATACTTGTACTCCATATTCTTAAAAAGAAAACGTAAGGTGAAGTGTTCATAAGTCATTGAGAATTAAAAATCAATCACTTTACGTTCATATAAAAATACAATGTGACCCAATAAAAATCATATACCTTGGGCAATAACTGTACTCACTTCCAGAAAAGGTGAAAATGTTATTTCCATATAAGCGCAAAGAAAAAAACATCTTCAAATATATTTAAAATGGTTACTCTAAGTGGAATTTTGAGCGAAAAATGAGGAAGCTACAGTTTTAATAGTACTAAAAATGATTTTGTTCACTGTCTCTAGGTCCAAATCAAAATGCCAATGACATATTCTCCGAGAGGGCAGCAAACAACTGGCCTTTGTGGATACAGTCAGCTGAGCTGTGCATCTGGAGGACAAGGAGTGGAAAGAGAGCTCGGCACTAAAGGTACAAATGACACTGAACGTTGTGGAGCTTTCAACGGAAAGGATTTTCCAAACTGACTGAGGCAAGAGAACCCCAGGGAGCCAGCCAGGACAGGCTGAATGCTTGGCAACTACCTAGGGAAGGTCAGCTGAGAATTTGCCATTAAAAGGCCCATTTAATTGATTAACTCTTCCTATAAATTAAAAGCGTAATGATCGCTTTTTAAGCTGGCCTAGGTCCACTCCTGTGACGGGTAATCTACCTCTGGGTGTTTTGTTAAGACCCTCAGGTGCAAACGACAGGAAACTCTGCTATCCGGTAAACAAACTTTCAGCCCCATCGGAGAGAAGTCAGAAGGACTAACGGATCACCGTAAAGTCCTGTGTCTGTTGTATTTAAAAGACTTGTTGATGAAAGTCAAGAAGTTAAGTAAAATTAACTTTTTTTTTAAGGAGTGTCTTTTTAAGGGTGTGTATCCCCAGGAGGGAATTATGGTACCTTGGATGGAGAGTAGGCCAGACCTGTCCTAGGCATTGGTGCTTTTGTAACACAATCCATCCTTTAGAAGTAGGACCTTCAGTCTCCGCCGTGGACACCAACCCAGCCCAGCCCCCCTTGTGTTTACTGGAAGTCATCGCCTTCCTTCCTTTCCTGAAAGAAAGTGCATCCCTAAACTTCCTCCAGGGTAACTTCCTGACTGTGCAGGCTGCTGTCCTTGGCCCTCCCTGCCTGGCTGCTCTGGGGAGTAATGTGGACTCTCTTATCTTTGCGTGACAGGCTTTGGACAACTTTAGTGGCTAAATTTAGCAGGGCTCAGAGCCCCAGGTTACAGAACTGTTCACAACAGAGGGATGTTCTAGAAGGCGAAATTTCTCTTTCGGTTCCTACAAGTATAATGGAAAAACGTCATCCTGCTGAAGAATTTGTGCCCTGAGTGTAGTTAAAACAACCAAAGCAACAAGCCTTAACTGGGATTCCAATCTTATTTCTGGTTCTTTGAATTGTCAGGGCAAGGGCATGAAGGGCTAGCCTTTGGCTGAGCGATGTGGACGTACACAAAGGAAGGCCAGAACCAGGTTTAAGGAGGGGATAGAAAAATCAGCCTCCTCCACATAGAAAGATAACAAAAAATTGTCAGGTCGTGCACACGCAGGGGGTTAAAAAAAGAGGGAGACATGGGGTAACTTGAGCAGTGTGACTGATAAATGGTAAAAGTGTTCCTACTGTGAGCAATGCCTGATAAACCATAGCAAGAGCGATCAATGCTCACCACCATCCGCTCTCCCGTGCTGTAATTACATTCTGCAAACTTACAAATGATCTTATCGGTAAAAGGCCTCATGGCAGAGGTTGTTTGGGAGAAATGGTGGAAAACAAAACAAAACAAAACAAACCACTGTGTCCCATACAGGAAGTAGAAAAATGGTGGAGGAACCTACCAGCTAAGGTTGGGGGTGCCAGCGCAAAACACAGCCTTAAAGGTGGTACAGGAAGCTGAAACTTGAAAGCGGAAGGTTCCCTTTCTGTGAGCTTTGCCTCTTCTTGTAACACCCCAGAATAAATACTATGAACGTACTCTACAGGTTGAAATCGCCAAGCCTCTTTGCACCGTGTGAATTTCGGCAATTTGCCCTGTTTAGGTCCTACACTTGCTGCTAGAGGAAAGAAATCACTTATTTACAGTGAGAAACGAACTGCAATTAGGTTGTCCGACCCTGGTGACCAAGACAGATATGCTGAAAGATGAAAAATACAAATGGAAAAATTCGAGACATTTATAATAGTGAGGAGGTATCCAATCTTTTATATCAAATTTAGCAAGCATCTTCCTATTCGGACGAGTGCCGCAAGGAAGTCCGTTGTCGTAATTCTTACCGTGCACTTCTACTGTGTCATTGTATTAACATGAGGACATAGGAAGTTATACTTGCATCTGCCTGCTTCCCAGGCTTTGTGCCACGTACTTTCACTTACTTGTTAGCGTGACTTCGTGGACCATTAGCACTCTCTGCCTCTTATAGGTGAACAAAATCTGAGTTGTGCAAATTCACAGAGTGCAATTACTGGTTAAACTGTACTGAAAATCCATGTGTTTTTGCTTTCTGGTCAGGAGATCTTCCCCCTACCACACATTTTTCAAAACGCTTATTTTCTATGAAGAAAAGTCGTTTGAAATGCTAATTATCTTTTAAATATAAGGTCAATGAAAAGGTCTATTATGTCGTACATACATATTAAGGGTTAGAAGGCAGGAAAGCCCGTGTGTCTATCGGCACCGATAGGTTCTGCTTAGATGAAATTGATTGGAGGTACAACTAGAATTGTTTCTGATTGTGGTTTGGCAGGTAGCCAACACACATTGGTGTTTAGATCGGTCACTTCACTCGACTATGCTTTCAATTTCCGTCTTTAATAGGAATGTTTTCAGTGTCCAAATTCATATGGTTAACATAGTGAAACCTAATAGAAAAATTTCAGCCATAATTGTTTATATTTGGTTCACTTACAAAGTGGCGGCCGAGGCAGATTTTATCTCTTTAAGGAGTGAGATATACCATATGCTTTTAAGATCATTCCCACTCTGTAAGTCAAACCACTGTGCTGTGTACCTTCCACTAATACAGCAAGGCATGTCAATTATAGCTCAGTGATGCTGGAAAAAACATTCTCACTTTAAAGGGAGAACACTATAGGGCGCCTGGGTGGTTCAGTCGGTTAAGGGTTGGACTTCGGCTCAGGTCATGATCTCACGGTCTGTGAGTTCGAGCCCCGCGACGGGCTCCGTGCTGACAGCTCGGAGCCTGGAGACTGCTTTGCATTCTGTGTCTCCCTCTCTCTCTGCCCCTTCCACATTCACACTTGTCTCTCTGTCAAAAATAAACAAATGTTAAAACAGTTTAAAAAAAATAAAGGGAGAACATTATATGATATAAATCAATAAACAGGCAAGAAAGAAGCCTACTTTTGTTATAAATCAGCTTTACAAATTGAATATTTGAAGGAAATTTTATAAACATCTAAAAAAGACTGCTTACTTACTAATCTTTTAAATTCATATACTATTTATTAAAAATTGAAAATAAATATACTATTATATATCTATATATATAAATAGATATATAGAATTCATATAGTTAAACTATAGTTAAACTATAGAATTCATATAGTTAAAGGGTATGTGTATGTGTGTGTATATGTGTATGTGTGTATATGTCTGTGTGTGTATGTATGTTTATGTGTGTAAACGTGTATGTACATGTACGTTCTTGTATATGTGTGTAGGGGTATATATGTGTGTGTGTTTATATGTTTATGTGTATATATGAATGTATGTATGTTTGTATGTGTATGTGTGCATATGTGTGTGTGCATGTGTATGTGTGTTTGTGTTCCTGTATAGGTGTGCAGGTGTGTATGTATGTGTGTATGTTTATATATGTGTGTGTATATTTGTTTATGTATGTGTGTGTGCATGTGGGTGTGTGGGTGTGTGTATGTGTGTATGCTTATGTGTGTATATAGGTGTAAATGTATGTGTGTGTACAGAGAGAAATTAGCATCAAATTAAACTTAAGATCATCCTCTCCAAGTTCATTTTTATCCTATTAGAATCTCAGAGGATATTTCTTCTTTCATGATATGATAAAGCAAGTGAACATGATTCCAGCCAATACACAACACCTGTTATGATTGTAAGGTGACTTACCACATGCCACTGTAATTTTTTGTAGGGGGTGTGATTCCCTTCCCGGTTTATAATTAGGAAACAATCCAAAAGAGGATGACAACATTATATTGAATATAGGCACTGATAACCACGGTAAGGAGAATACACAAAAGGGTGCCTGTTCTCTCCACTAACTCAGCACATCCGCTGAGGGCAGCTAGGCGTTTCCAGGGCCCCCTTCCTCATGCATATTCATGCCTGTGAGTGGGTCTGTCCAGGGGATCCGCAGGCTGCCCTCCCCCTGCACGGCTCATTCCTCCAAACCCTCTCTTGGTTCAGGAAGTCCACGTCCAGTGCTACTGCATGGCCGTAGGTCCCCTGAACGCATCCAGCCTTTCATCTGTGACTGGTGCCTGCAAGGCAGCCAGTGGTTCTACTTCTACAGCTCTGCCTCCTGGCCTCCCTCGGTTTTGCTCAAACCGGTGAGGTACCAAGCATGTGAGCAGGTGCCCCTGAGGGATTGAGGCAGTGCGACGCCGCCTCCCTGCACCAAGCACCTGCCACGATGCCCGTGCTCTGTCTCCTCTCTTCACCTTGCGAGGCAGGCGGTATCCTTGACCGCGTCATGGAGCCATGTCCGGAATGCCAGTTCCCCGTGACCCAGCAGACTCACAGAGAGAAGGAACGAGGCACCAAGCGGAGTGTCAGAGGGCCGACCCTCTACTCCTGAAATCTCTGTCTGGGGAAACCCCTCCCGTGTTTGTGTGTTTCCCTCTGATGCTAGAGATGACTGCGTGTCACATGCGGGTCGTGCAGCACAGCTGTGTAGATTTCCTGCCTCCCAGTAGCACACTGACATCTCGGATGCCATCAGCTCCCCGGCAAAGGGGACACCGTTGATCGTGCTTTCCGAGGGCTCTGTGCATCATTTGACAGCAAATTACCGAGAAGGCAGAATTCGATGATAGCTTTCCGTCCTGACTCTCCAACATCTTTCAGCTTTATGTAGTATTCTTTTATTGCCGAGCAGGTAATAAATAAATTGGGAGAAACACTTGAAATAAAGCAGAGATTCAGGAGTCTGGTTTCCCCGTTCGGTACCGCTGAGGGCGAATGATGTGGGATCTGTCATCTCAGGCCTTAGATCTCTTCAGGGGCAGTGACATCAAGGTCAGTATGAGCACACAATGAGATATTACATTATAAAGGACTCTGAAAAACAATAGCGCTCTTCAAAGGAGCAACCTGCTCCTACTTGCAGCTTCATATTTAACTGGAAAGGACAGATTACAGTGTGGTCTACACTTCGTGACATTAAAAAAAAAAAGCCAGGGGCGCCTGGGTGGCGCAGTCGGTTAAGCGTCCGACTTCAGCCAGGTCACGATCTCGCGATATCTCGCGTGATCTCGCGTGGGTTCGAGCCCCGCGTCGGGCTCTGGGCTGATGGCTCAGAGCCTGGAGCCTGTTTCCGATTCTGTGTCTCCCTCTCTCTCTGCCCCTCCCCCGTTCATGCTCTGTCTCTCTCTGTCCCAAAAAATAAATAAACGTTGAAAAAAAAATTAAAAAAAAAAAAAAAAAAAGCCATTGTATAAATTTAGACAGATGTATTTAGCAGATACCAGTTTATTGCCTCAAAGAGCTTAAAGTAAAGGGGATCTACGGAGGGAAAATGGCTTACCAGAAGTTCAAAAAACCTGTGCAGACAAGGACACCTGTAGTGAAGGAGAGGAAGAGAAAATACAAAAACATCTAAAACTGTCTGCTGTGCCGGGAAGGAAATGTCTTTGTCTCATGTGACGGTGTGAGGCTACAGAGGGTCTAAGTCAAAAAAACTTATAATTGTGTCTGTCACTTAATAATTGATAACCTGCGGGTTCCCCTTTTGTCAAGGGAAGAAGAGAGAATGCGTGGAGAGCTACCTTATATAACCCTAAGAATAATAGACATGTAAGGCATCGACACAGTTTTCAAAGAGAAAATAAAAAGGAAGATTGCAAGGGAGGCAGAGAGATGCGAGTCTAGATCACTGAAAAGTTTCTGATGCTAACTGGTCACAGAGAGCATATTCAGTAAACATTTGTTGAAGTGATATATTTTTCTAAATTCCACATTTATTTAAGATAATATCAGCTTTTGGGAATTAAGTGAACTGTCCCAGTGCTATTCTAGAAACAGAACTGAATGTTTCTGTGGTAAGAAGCCCAAGGCTCGTGTGGTGTTTGCTTACCCCACTCACTCTTACATGTTTCCATGCACTGGCTTATTCAATCCTTGTGACAGCCGTGTGAGTTAAGGTACTCCTGTCCCCATGTGACATGTTACGTGAGGAAGTCACAGAGGCACACACTATTTAAACAATTTGCCCAATGTTACCTTTTTTGAAGTTTGTAATGGAGCCAGATGCCTGGGCCAAGCAAAGGATGACAAGGGGCCACAGGGCAGAGTCGGGGAGAGCCTGAGTCACCGATCTGAGCACCAGACCCATAACTGGGTCTTGCATGGGCACCCAGCCTGTAGGATTCCTGAGCCTACAGGGTTAAACGGCCACACGGCCTCTACCCCTCTGCTCTGGAGGATTGTTTCATTTTTAATTAGAACTTGCCTCTCTGGCCGGAAACTTAGGAAATGAAAATATGATTCATAACTATTTTCTTCTAGTTAAAAGGATGAAAATACTGGTCTTGAATGCAAAAGTTAAACGGTTAAAAAAATTAAATCTTAAGCTATTTTCTTACAATGAATGTTTCTATCTTTTTAATATCAGGCGTCTTGCAGATAAAGACAAGATTTGACTTTTGGACACTCTTGGCCAGATAATTTAATAATATGTGTTCCCAATGGCACGAGGAGTTTTAAGCTAATCTCTTAATCAAGGGATTGCTACTTTATCAAGTCACAACAGAAACATTTTTTGCTTCAGTTCTGCCAACCATCTCCCAGATCTTTATACGAAGTTGTGTATTAAGAGCTACGATATGGTAAAATACAAGGCCACAAATAAAATGGAATCTTCTCGAACAGGGCAAAAAAGAAAGAAAAGGGCCATTCTGTCACACTCTGGGTCCCCAGTAACCCTGGAAATGGGGTGCTGAGGAATGCACACTCAAGATGCTGTGAAATGGCACATTCTTTTCACTGAGCCGCCACAGTGCACTGATATTTATCACAGAGGCCTAAATGAAGTCAGGAATCCAGTGGCCCAGTTACTCGGACGAGCTCCAGAGATTCCTGCAACGATGGAATTGGAATCGGCCTGGCTCAAATTTATCAGAGCGTGATGATCACCTGACCCTGATATTGAGACTCTGTAGCTTGAACACCCAGAGGCACGTCACTGAGGAGGGGAAAAGGAGGTCATGTTTTATATCTGTCCTGGGAGCACTGTGATTGAAATGGCAACAAAATCTTTGTTTTTACTAGCATTTTGGTTATGACTAAAAAGTTGGGGGGTGCTGAAAATTCACTCTGCTTTCCAATGAGGTCTCCAAATGGCTTTGCAAAGACTGCTCTCTTGAGTTACCATAAAAGTTGAATGAAAGCAAAGGAAAAATGGTGAAGTACATAAAATCACTCAACAATTCTCTGCACTGACTTTGGGAAAGGGAAGACCCAATAATACTTACACTCACTCTTTTATAGAGCTTTTTTTCCCTACATTTAAGCACCATCAAAAAGTCCTGAGGAGCAACAAAGCGAGTGACTGATAAATCGTCCTTAATGGGTGTGCGATCTAGCAAACGAATCTCCATTTTACTTGGGGTGTTCAAAATTGGTTTTTCTTTTCTTCTTCTTTTTAATCTCAGTCAAATTCTCTATCTTCTCCATATGTAACTGAAACGAAGTCCCTGCCATTTGACATTGATTTCAAAGTTAAGGAATTACTTTCCTCAGTGCATCCTAAAACATTCTCTTAGTGACATGTGTTAGAAGCAATGGGGAATATAATGGAGTCTGGTACTGAATAAATACCTGTATGTGATCTCAGATTCATTGTGTACTGTGCACGTAAGGGCAACTGCCATACATCTTTGTGTATTTCACTGTGGGGCCAGATGACTGCTTCAGGGTTTGAACAGGAAGTGGAGACATTGTGCAACATTGGGAGGAGGCCAAGCTATGGATCCGAGGAGCCAGACTATGCGTGTACCCATGGTAATATCTGGGATACATTGGGTTAATTAAAATATAGCATTAAAATTAACTTTTTCTTTTGCATTTGCTTTTCAATGAGGTGACTACAAATTTGAAATGCTGTATGGGGCTCACATTATATTTCCAAAGACAGCGCTGCTCTGTGACATCATCCCTGATGATGAGAGTATAATTAACAGAAGATTTGGAATCCAGTTAGCAAAGTATATGCACATAAATAAAGACAGTGAGTATAAAGCTATACGAAGTGATGGACTTGAAAACTTGGCTTTAATGGTAAACATTAAAATTAGTGACTTGAAGATAAAACAATTGTATACACTTAGTAAATATCTGTTATGTGCAGGTGTATATAGACTTCTTTTTCATCTGTGTTTATACGAACATCAGTTTTTATCTGAGCTTCAATCCCCTCATTTATAAAATGGAGTTGATACTTCTTACTCACAAGACTTTTTGAGGATTATGGAATTTTACCTAAAAGAGAAACTTGCAACTGCTTGGCCTCTTATGGGTGTATTGGAGACAATATTAACTAGGAGGAAGTGGTCCAGACATCAAGGGGCACTTTCTGCATGCAAGGAACCTCTAGATGGGGAATGGAGGTCAACAAACTACTGCCAGTGGTCCAGTCCCACTGCCTGGTTTTGTATAAGACTGGTTTTCCCATTTTTATATCAAAAGTTGAATAATATTTTGTGACAAGTGAATATATGAAATTAAAATGTCAGAGTCCATGTATAACGTTTAAGTGGAACATAGAAATGTGGCACGTTGACACCCTGTGCCTCTCTCCTACTACAACAGCTGGGATCATAACGGTGGGCAGAGTCAGAGAATGTGGATGGAGACTTTCACAGAGACTGCCGAGCCCTGCTCAGAGGTTGAAGGAAAATATTTCCTGGAGGCAACCATAGCCCCAGTGATAGTTTCTACCCAGAGGTAGATATTGTCTTGCTTTTTGTGTTATTGTAGAAGAGGAGGTGGGGGAAAGAGAAGGCTCAGGACTTCTCAAAGAAGCCTAGCTACCTACAGTCCCTCTCCTTCCCTCCTGCACCCCAGAGTCAGGATTGGGGCTGACCCTCTCAACCAAGTATTTACAGCTGCACAGACTGAACCCCCCCAACTTGTCTTAACAAATCTCAGTCAGGTTTCCCTTCACTCCTGACCTTGGCTGGCCCTTAAGATTAAGCAAGCATGAGGGAGTGGAGTACACACCCACCTAACAATTCTTTGTGAGACCAACTGACCACATCCACTGAGAACCATGCTCTGGAAAGCCACTGCTGTCAAGATGTCTGCTTGCCTTGATGGCTTACTTAATCTCCCCTCAAAGTTCCAGCTAGCCCTGCTTATGCCCCCACACCATGGAAGACCAAACCAAACAAAAACCCCCAAACTCCTTTTATGTTGGATTCAGAGCCATTTCAGACTCTGTGGTCCTAGCATTCTCCCTATGGCCACCATCTTTTCCAATTAAATATTTCCCAAGTCTGGAAGTTTTGATTTGCTGAGTTCAGTCCACCCCACACCGATGCCAGCCCTTTATGCCTTCAGTTGTATGTGTGAGTTTGTATTCAGGCTCTATAAGAGAGCTGGTATGAGGATAGAGGGGCTCATCCCCTGACACCAGCTGTGCAGTAAGATAGGAAACACTCAACCACTGAGGCACACTTTTGTCAAGCTCCAGGGTAAAAGATGCAGCTGATTCTAATTCAAAGGGCAACAACAGTTCTCTAATAGTAGTCCTATCCTAGGTGTAACTGAAGAGTCTCTTTACCTCTCTCTTCTTGTTTTTCTGGCTTAGAGAGGATGATTATGGTGGTGTTGGTAGGGGTCATGGACATAGATGAACACTAGTAGCAGTAATGAGTCTTTATCACCCAACAGCCACTGTTCTTCAAGCTTTAAGTAGACCACCCCATTCAGTCCTCATCAAAACCATGTGAGTAAACCATCATCTTTATTTTACAGAAGGAAAAACTGATGTTCAGGGAGCCTTGGAACTTACCCAAGATACCATAAATGCTGGGCCCAGCAATCCAGCGAGGGGCTCTCTACTTTCAGAGCCTGACTTCTCCAGCCCTCACTGTTCTAACCTCAGAGCCAAAGAGAACACAATCATAGAAATTAGGATGTCATACACCTACTTATTGATGTGTAGCACCGAAGTGCTTTAATCATTGGAATAGCATTTAGTATATATTTAATTTGTGCTTGAAAGATTTTAAAAGCTAAATTAATGTCCATTAACTCTATAATAGTAGCTATTTTTACTTTTTTAATGTTTATTCATTTTTGAGAGATAGAGAGAGACAAAGCGTTGAGTGAGGGAGGGGCAGAGAGAGAGGAGACACAGAATCTGAAGCAGACTCCAGGCTCTGAACTGACAGCACAGAGCCTGATGGGGGGCTCGAACTCACAAACCATGAGATCATGACCTGAGCCAAAGTTGAAGTTGGAGGCTTCACCGACTGAACCACCCAGGCACCCCTAGCAGTAGCTATTTTAATTAAATTTACCAATTCTACAGCCCAGGAATGAATCCCACTTGATTTAGAACAAACAATCCAAAAATTTGTATGGAACCACAAAAGACCCTGAATAGCCAAAGTAATATTGAAGAAGAAAACCAAAATGGGGGGCAACACAATGCCAGATTTTAGCCTCTACTACAAAGTTGTAATCATCAAAACAGTATGATACTGGCACAAAAACAGACACATAGACCAATGGAATAGAACAGAAACCCCAGAATTAGATCCACAAAAGTATGGCCAACTAATCTTTGACAAAGCACGAAGAGTATCCAATGGAAAAAAGACAGTCTCTGTAACAAATGGTGCTCTGGAGAACTGGACAGCAACATGCAGAAGAATGAAACTCGACCACTTTCTTACACCATACACAAAAATAAACTCAAAATGAAGGACCTGAATGTGAGAAAGGAAACCATCAAAACCCTAGAAGAGAAAGCAAGAAAAAACCTCTCTGACCTCAGCCACAGCAATTTCTTACTTAACATATCTCCAAAGGCAAGGGAATTAAAAGCAAAAATGAACTATTGGGACCTCATGAAGGTAAAAAAGCTTCTGTACTGCAAAGGAAACAATCAACAAAAATAAAAGGCAACCAACGGAATGGGAAAAGATATTTGCAAATGACATGTCAGATAAAAGGCTAGTATCCAAAATCTATAAAGAACTCACCAAACTCCACACCTGAAAAACAAATAATCATGTGAAGAAATGGGCAGAAAACATGAATAGACACTTCTCTAAAGAAGACATCCAGATGGCCAACAGGCACATGAAAAGATGCTCAACATTGCTCCTCATCAGGGAAATACAAATCAAAACCACACTCAGATATCACCTCACGCCAGTCAGAGTGGCCAAAATGAACAAATCAGGAGACTATACATGCTGGCGAGGTTGTGGAGAAACGGGAACCCTCTTGCACTCTTGATGGGAACACAAACAGTGCAGCCACTCTGGAAAACAGTGTGGAGGTTCCTCAAAAAATTAAAAATAGATCTACCCTATGACCCAGCAATATAGCACTGCTAGGAATTTACCCAAGGGACACAGAAGTGCTGATGCATAGGGACACTTGCACCACTTGCACCCCAATGTTCATAGCAGCACTTTCAACAATAGCCAAATTATGGAAAGAGCCTAAATGTCCATCAATTGATGAATGGATAAAGAAGATGTGGTTTACATTGGAATACTACTTGACAATGAGAAAGAATGAAATCTGGTCATTTGCAGCAATGTGGATGGAACTGGAGGGTATTATGCTAAGTGAAATACACCAGGCAGAGAAAGACAGATACTATATGTTTCACTCAGATGTGGATCCTGAAAAACTTAACAGAAGACCATGGGGGAGGGGTAGAGAAAAAAAATAAAATAGAGGGAGGGAGACAAACCATAAGAGACTCTTGAATATGGAGAACAAACTGAGGGTTGATGGGGGTGGGGGAGAGGGGAAAGTGGGTGATGGGCATTGAGGAGGGCACTTGTTGGGATGAGCACTGGGTGTTGTATGGAAACGAATTTGAGAATAAGTTATATTTAATAAAGAAATAAATAAATTTAGCAATTCTAATTTTAAACATTGAAGCTTATTACTTACTTAAACTAAGATTGTTTTAAGAATATGCACAAATTTGTATAATTGGTGTTCTAAAATCAAATTTCACCACAATTAACAGGAAATATTTTGATTTTTAGAAAGTACTAAATTTAGAAAGAACTCGTCAAAAAATACACAAATAGGGACGCCTGGGTGGCTCAGTCATGATCTGAAGCGTCCGACTTCGGCTCAGGTCATGATCTCGCGGCTTGTGAGTTTGAGCCACACATCGGTCTCTGTGCTGACAGCTCAGAGCCTGGAGCCTGCTACAGATTCTGTGTCTCTCCATCTCTCGGCCCCTCATCTGTTCATGATCTGTGTCTCTCTGTCTCTCAATAATAAATAAATTTTAAAAAAATAAAAAAAATACACAAATAAAAAAGTAATTAAATACCAGACTTAATAGAAAAATAAATCTACCTTTGAAAATTTGGGGATAAGTTGACCTAAACATAAAAAACTGTTGAAAGTCAAGGTAAGAATTTAGAATGAAGATGTTGAAGAGGACACAAACAAATGGAAAGATATACCATGTTCATGGATTGGGAGAACAAATATTGCTAATATGTCTATATTACCTAAAGCAATCTACAGAATTAATGCAATCCCTATCAAAATACCAACAGCATTTTTCACAGAGCTGGAACAAACAATCCTAAAATTTGTATAGAACTACAAAAGACCCTGAATAGCCAAAACAATCTTGAAAAAGAAAAACAAGTCTTAAGGTATCACAATCCCGTAGTCGAAAGCTGTAGTAATCTAAACAGTGTGATACCAGCCCCAAAATAGATACATAGATCAATGGAAGAGAATACAGAGCCCAGAAATTAACCCATTAGTCCATGGTAAATTTATCTATGACAAAGAGACAAAAATATACAATGGGGAAAAGAAAATACCTTCAACATATAGTACTGGGAAAACTGGACAGCTATATGCAAAAGAATGAAATCAGACCCCTCTCTTACACCATACACAAAATAAACTCAAAATGAATTAAAGACCTAACTTTAAAAGAGACCTGAAATCATAAAATCCCCAGAAGAAAAGATGGGCAATAAGCTTTTTAACATCAGGCATAGAAACATTTTTCTAGATATGTCTCCTAAGACAAGGAAAACAAAAGCAAAATTAAAGTATTGGGACAACACAACAGTAAAAAGCTTTGCAAATGATGTATCCAATAAGGGGTTATATATAAAATATATAAAGAATTTATACAATCCAATAGCAAATAAAAATCCAATTAAAATGGGCAGAAGACATAAATAGACTTCCCTTTCTTAAAGAAGACATCCAGATGGCCAACAGACACATGAAAGGATACTCTGCATCACTCATCATCAGGGAAATACAAATCGAAATCACAATGAGATATTGCTTCACACCTGTCAGAATGGGTAAAAACAACTACATAAGAAATAACAAGTATTTGCAAGGATGTGGAAAATTAAACCCTGGTGCACCAGTGATACAAATGCAAGCTGGTGTAGTTGCTGTGGAAAACAGTATGGAGGTTTGTCAAAAAATTAAAAATAGAAACACCATATGATCTAGTAATCCTACTCTTGGGAATTTACCTAAAGAAAATGAAAACACTAATTTGAAAAGATATATGCACCCTTATGTTTATTGCAGCATTATTTACAATAGTCATGATATGGAAGCAACCCAAGTGTCCACTGATGGACGAATGGATAAAGATGTGGTAGATGTATACAGTGGAATATAACTCAGCCATAAAAAATGAATGATATCTTGCCATTTGCAACCCCATGAATGGATTTAGAGAATATTATGCTAAATAAAAAAGGTCAGTCAGAGAAAGACAAATACCTTACGGCTTCACTCATATGTGGAATTTAACAAAACAAATGAACAAAGAAAAATAAACAATAAAAGAGAAAAACAAACAAACAAAAACAACCCAGACTCTTAAATATAGAAAACAAACTGGTGGTTATCAGAGGGAAGGTGGGTGGGTGAAAAAGGTGAAGGAAATTATGACGAGTCCACTTACTGTGTTCAGCATTGAAAATTATTGAATCATTATATTGTACCTGAAACTAGGAAAACTGTATGTTAATTATACATGAATTAAAAAAAAATAAAATGAATTTTAGGGGCGCGTGGGTGGCTTAGTCGGTTGAGTGGCCAACACCAGCTCAGGTCATGATCTCCAAATTCATGAGTCTGAGAGTCTTGTTGGGCTCTGTGCTGACAGCTCAGAGCCTGAAGCCTGCTTCACATTCTGTGTCTCCCTCTCTCTCTGCCCCTCCTCTCCTTGTGCTCTCTCTCACTCTCAAAAATAAATAATAATACATTTAAATAACACAAATTTTAAAATACTACATTTATACAAGAAAATAAGATAGTCCTGTGTCTTCAATAGGCTCAATCCATTAGGTGGAAATAAGAAAAACATTTTGCCTATGCAAGGTTAAATGACAGTTTTGACAGATTTACATATACACGTTTTTCATTTTGTATGAGGGCAAACCCACCACTTCCGTATTACAGATACTGCGGCTGAGTTTTAGGCACCATAAAACCCACCTGTGCTTACTTAAGCACAGATGCCTGTACACACAACCCCACCCGCTCCATCTCGGACCGCCCCCTTGTGGAAAGTTGCAAGTATTTTCAGCAACATCACACTAAATTAAATCAGTCTTGCTTTGATAAAAATAAGATTGCTATCGGTATAATCTACACATTCGAAAAGAAGAATGATAGGTGCCTCTTGTTTCAAAAACCATTGTGAAAAGCAGCTCTAAAAAGATATTATTGCAATTCTTTTCTGCTGAAGAAATGATGACTCAATGTCACTGCATACATCATCTGACGTATTTATAAGATATTATACAGCATTCTGTGCAAAAATCCAGGAAACGGAAGTCCAATAAAATCTCGGTTTGCGAGCATCATTTGTTCCAGAAACATGCTGTGAACCCAAAGCACTCGTATATCGAAGCGAATTTCAAGAACCATTGGGTCCGTTGTGATCGTGAGACATTCGGTGTGACGTATTACTCATATTTCAAGACATCACTCGTTTATCAAGTTAAAATTTATTAGAAATGTATGCTCGTCTTGTTGAACACTCATAGATTAAGTCACTCGCAATCCAAGGTTTTACGGTATTTGCCATTCCTGAGAATGCATTGCTTTTTTACTTTCTTCCTCCCATTTACACTCAGTCGCAGCCCTGACTGAAAACTGAGTACTTCCAGGTTCCTACGGAATGCCAATACTTTTGTAAGTAACTTTTTGAAACCTATGATAAAAGGTAAGACCGAAGGGGTGCCTGGGTGGCTCAGTAGGTCCAACATCTGACTCTTGGTTTTGGCTCAGGTCATGATCTCCCGGTTGGTGAGACTGAGCCCCGAGCTGGCACAGACCCTGCTTGGGATTCTCTGTCCTTCTCTTTCTGCACCCACCCCCTTGCTCATGCTCTCTTTCTCTGTCCTTCTCTCTCAAAATAAATAAACATTAAAAAAAAGAGGTAAGACTGACAAGTGTTTGCAATATAACACTTTACATATCTCATTTAATTCCATCAGCAAGCCTATCAGGTACACATTATAAGTACCTGCAGTTAGTAATGAGCCTTACAGACGTTACATAAATTTGCCTGTATTCATAACTGATAAGTGACAGAATTAGTAATTAAATCCAGGTCTCTTTGACTATAACAATGTAGGCTTCTAGGCACAGAATTGGAAGAAATCTTAGAGGTAACCTTGTCGTTCCTCCTCAAGTTTTCAGAAAAGAAAATTGAAATGGAAAAAGAGTTACATGGCTCGTTCAAGGTCATGCAGTTGCAGGGCTCAAAGAGAAAGGACTAATCTCAAGCTGAATAATCACATCCAATGTGCTTCCTGCCACTCCACAGGGTCCCATATAGGGATCACCAAAAGTGCTTTGTGATATGTACCTAAATTTATGATGTAACCAAGTTCAGTATGGTTCCTCCAATGGAAAACAACAGCACTAAACATTATTACAATTCAGCATATAAAATCTGTAGCGTACTGTAAGGAAACAATGGCTGATGTTATTTTTATTGATTCTGAAATTAGTACCACGCAATGACAATGGACAGGGTTTTTTTTTATGTTTTATTTTTTATATTTGAGAGAGAGAGAGACAAAGAGACAGAACACGAGCAGGGGAGGGGCAGAGAGAGGGAGACACAGAATCTGAAGCAGGCTCCAGGCTCTGAGCTGTCACACAGAGCCTGAGGTGGGGCTAGAACTCACAAGCAGTGAGATCATGACCTGAGCTGAAGTCAGATGTCTAACCAACTGAGCCACCCAGGAGCCCTGATGATGGACAGTTTTGAGCTACGTGAAGAGGAGAATTTTGTCTGTTTTTACCTTTTTCTTGTGAGATGTTGTCATTGCATTATTTCCTTTTCTGTAGAATTTAAGCCTCTGACCTTTATTTTAGAAAATTTTATGATGGTTTATTAAGTGAAGACTTCCTCAGTTTATATCCCTCGCATTTAAATATTCAGTAACTATGGTATGCAATGTGCCTTAAAAGTAATTTCTTTACAGCACCATTGTACATTTTGACTATCCATTATATATCTGCACACGACTTTGCTCAACTAAGCAATTTTCTTTAATGTCAACCTTGATGAACAAGTAAGCATTAAGGCAACATTTAAACACCAAAGTAATACATGGTTAAATGAATCTAAATAAACTAAGCCAGGGAAGACATCATAATTAGTTTCAGTGCCTGCTTTGAGTAAATTTTCTTTCCAAAATTCCATATGTGTTTTTTAATTGTTACTTTACTAGTATTCATCTAAGAAACATCCTACAATTAACCAGAGTGGATTCTCCAATAATAAAGCTTGCTAAATAAAACTCAGTAGAGTTTAATGGATTCACGTTACTAAAACAGACATTTTATTTCTTATTTTTCTTAAATAAATTTTGATCTGCAAATATTTTCAGTGCTATTTTAGAGGTCAGTCTTCGAGAATGTAGTATATGTGATAAGACTCTGATAAATGAAATTAAAGGTGAATTCAAGACTTAAAAATGTTTTTTCCTTTTTACCCAGTTTGAGAAAGAGTTTTGATTCTCAAAATTTAACAAAATTGCCATAACGTTGAATTTGGATATCTTAAGTTCATTTTATCTGTTACTTTGATTTTTATCTTTCCAAATCACAGTGTAATGTTGTTGTGAAATACTATCTAAACCTATACCGTAAATTTGGTGTCAGTTAAATTCCAGATGAACCTAAACTCTTTTAAAGTGCTTGTTTCCAACTTCTCTTGATTGTCTCCAAATTTTAAGTGGGGTAAAAGTCAAGGAAATAATTTTAAAACAAAATTTAGCATAAAAATACAATAAGTTGGGACGAATCATCAGGATGAATTTGTAGAACCAATATTGCTAAACTCACCAAGCTTGGGAATATGACAATTTACTCGATGGTGTAATTCTACCTTAGTTATCTACATTTATACCTACATTGATTCAAAAACACTAATCTGAATATAATTCAGTGAAAAGAGAAACACTGGCTTTGAATCAAAGTTCAGTTTCTTACTTGTTATGTGACTTTCAATGTCTTAGGTAAATTTCCTAGGCTTTTTTTTTTTTAAGATGGGGCAGGCAGGGGATATAAGTGTGGCATCGAAGAATGATTCTGAGCATGGGAAAACCAAATAAACATAATAAGCAGTTAGTGTGTAATTCCCTTCTCCTTCCTTTATAAATGTTACATCAGGAACACTCCGACACTTAGAGTTGTAAAAGAATATAAATGTTACTATATCATAAATTACATTTTACAATTTAAATGTCAAAATTACTATAGGACTTTAAGTAGTTACTATGGCTTTTTAGGAGAAAAAGGTTAGGAAATAAGCAAACTATTTTATATGTTTTAGAGAAGTTAAAAAACACAAAACAGATTTGAACAAAATGGATTTTTGTTAATGCATGAAAATGATAGGGATTAGAACATCCCAAAATGTATTCATAAGGCCGTAGAAATCTTAAACCTCACACGGTGCGTGCAAGACACGTACACGGTTACGTGGTTGATTCTAAGATACTTTAGGGCAGAGTGTGACCTTTACAGTGACGGCCCCCTGAGTTTGTTCAAGAAATAAATCTATAATCCGATCATGTGCAAACCCTACTAATCTTTGTAATGTCCCCTGGCTAAAAACTAGATGTAAGCGGATACAGACAGACACACATGACAGATACTTACTGAATGTGTAAACTACAACTGTTACCTGGTCAGGTTATTAATGTTAATATTGATCACGAAAACAGTGTGCAATTCCATGACCACCTATGTTGTTTTACCCACTTACTCTATCTACCTCGTCATTTGCATATATTCTAGATTCTAAATCTAGATTCTAGATTCTAAATCTCTTATTGATTACAATCATAAGGATGTTGTCACAGAATAGTGCTATCTATTGGAAATGTAATGTGAGCCTCATGCATCATTTTAAATTTGTAGTCACCTCATTGAAAAACAAATGCAAAAAATAAAACTAAATTTGACACATTTTACTTAACCTAATACATCCAAAGATGATCATTTTAATATGTAATCAATATAAAATCTTACTGAGACATTTGACGTCCTCTTTTTCATGATAGGTATATAAATACTCTATGCATCATATACTTATAGCATATCTTTCACACTTGGATTCTCAATTGTCAATAATTAAAGTGACACGTTGTCCAAACAAAATGATAAACTTTAGTGACAAAATATTTTACACCGCTTTTCTTTGTTAACTTAGATTCATCTTAATGAAAATTAAGTAAAGTTTAAAATTTAATTACTCAGTTACACTAGATTCAATGTCTTCAATTGGATATCTCAGTAGTGGCTACCCTACTGAACAGCACCCTTCTGGAAGAAGCACCC
Organism: Puma concolor; assembly: GCF_028749965.1. Taxonomy (NCBI): domain Eukaryota; kingdom Metazoa; phylum Chordata; class Mammalia; order Carnivora; family Felidae; genus Puma; species Puma concolor. The sequence continues at coordinate 3,847,453 of NC_141670.1, forward strand.
TTTCTGTTCACTTATGGGTAGGTGTTTATGCAATTTGTGTGTGTGTGTGTTCACCACATTAAAGGCAGATGAGTATTAGAAAGCCACAATAAAGAAGAAATAAGAAATCACTCCTGAAATAGACATCTATACATGTAAAACACTTAAGTTCATACATAAGCCCAAGATATTACTCATTTTATATTTCGTTTTCTATCTAAAGCTGAAGTAGATGAGAAGGGAAATTTTTCCGGAGGAACTGTGTTTTGCTAAATCTATGATTTTTGGAAAAGATTTTCTTTGAATGTGAGGAAGTTGATTTTTCCTTGCGGCTTGGAAAACATGTGTCTGTAAATCACTTTATATCTCTACTTAATACCTTGTTCACTGCTGTAGAAAACAACCTTTTATAGAAGTCAGAGGTATCTAAATAAGTCTTAGTAATGGTTGCCAGGTAACTGTCCAATTTAAAAGAAACTACTTTAAATTATCTTAAAGCACCTCAGGTCAAAGAATTAATGTTAAGGAAATGTTGGAATGACAAAAAAAATATGGTGATGCAGAGACTATGTTAAGAAAAGTGAGGGGCGCCTGGGTGGCTCAGTCGGTTGAGCATCCGACTTCGGCTCAGGTCATGATCTCACGGCTCATGATTTCGAGCCCCATGTCGGGCTCTGTGCTGACAGCTTGGAGCCTGGAGCCTGCTTCAGATTCTGTGTCTCCCTCTCTCTCTGTCCCCCTGCCCCCCCGGCTTATGCTCTGTCTCTCTCTCTCTCAAAAATAAACTTTCAAAAAAATTAAAAAAAAAAAGAAAAATGAGGATATACATTTTCCAAGACTTACTTAGATACCTCTGACTTAAAGAAAAGCCTGTTTTATACAGAAATTAACAGCAAATATCCCAGTATGGAAAGAGAAGTGAATGGAAATAAAAAAATCATACAAGGGTAGAGAGATCATCGCCTGTTTGGAAGATACAGATTGGCTCACTATAAAGATAGTAGGTATATGACCAGATTAAAATGATAAATAATCCTGATTCTAAGGACTAATCATAATTTACAGCATTAAAAATTACTTCCATAACATATTGCAATATGTCTTTTACAAGTAGTTATATGGTAAAAGGGACACACAAAAAAGGCTCTAATGTAAGGCTCACTGAAAATAAAGTATGGACTGAGCAAACCAGGGGCAAAGCTGAACAGCAAGGGGAAAAGAGAAGCTTCATAGACACATTAAAGTCAACCACTGTGTGCAGACTGGACACCCTCTCTAGGTTATCACTCCTATAATAAAATACACACACACACACACACACACACACACACACACACATACGCACACACTCTTATATATCCTATCTCCAAACAAAAATTAAACAAAAATACTCCTCTGATGTCACTTTGTCCTCAAGCTCAGTTCTGCCCCTCTTCTTCCTTTACGAGGAGACCCTACCCCCCTTCCACATTCCCTCATGGTCACCTCACGCAGGCTCTCTGTCACCTCTGCAGCCCACAGCTGTGCTCAAGGTGACTGATGATGTCAGTACTGTGTATGCAAGGATCAATGTCAGCCCCTAGTCCATCTGTCTGTAACATAACATCATCTCTGTAGTCGCCATACTTTCCTCCTATCCCGTGGGCCACTAAGTCTTATGCTTCTTTGTTGGTTCTTTTCTCTCCAGCCTCTTGTTGTAGTGCTCTGGGCTCCATGCCAGAAGCTCTTCTCTCTTCTCCTAAACTCATTTGGGGACCTTGTCTGGGTTGGTGGTGTAAATGCCATCTAGACACTTACAGAATCCTAATTCTGGGTATCCAAGGCCTTCTCTGAGAAAAGTCCAGCTGGATACCCACCTGCACTGAGATGTCTGGTGGGCATCTAAGATTCACTAGGTTCAAAATGCAATGCCTACCCTCCTCCTCTTCATCCTTCTCCCATCTAGACAAATGGTATCTACATCTTTCCGGCTGCCTTGGCCAAAAACCTTGGGCCATTAATGATATTCTCCAATTCCTCACAATTTACTGTTAATCTTTCAGCAAACCCCATTGGCTTCCTTCAAAATATATCCCAATCAGGACCACCCCTATCATTGCCATTTCTGTTTGTTTTATTTTCTCCTGTAGATAAAAGGGTGGCCTCCAAACAAATCTTTGCTTTTGCCCAAACTCTTATAGTCAACACAGCCACGGAGAAAGCCTGTTAAATGCAAGACAGATTACATTATTCCTCTGCCTATGTTCCTCTGAGGTGCCCCCATCTCACCTGCGGTAAAAGCTAATGTCGCTCCAGTGTCCAAAAAGGCCCTATATAATGTGGTCCCGTTACTCCTTGGGATTTCTGTCTTGCTTTCCCACTCTGCTCCAGTCACACGGGCTTCCCCTGATGATTCTGGGAATGCCCAGCACTCTACTGCAGGAGCATGTTCACACCTGTCGGTACCACTGCCCCACAGGCTCTTCTTCAGCATGTGGCTTGCTCCTCACTCCATTCTCATTTTTCTCAGATACCACCTTCTCACTGAGAGCTTACATGGCGTGTCTTTAAGTTTGAACATATCCTCCTTCCAATGTTAGTACTTTCTGTCTTCCCTCCTTGAATGATTTCCATGGCATGCATTGCCATGTAGGATACAAGATAGTTTACTTGTATTTTTTAAGTACCACTGTCTTCTTATTAGAATGTAATCAGTTAGAGAGTTTTGCTGGGGAGTGTGTGTGTGTGTGTGTGTGTGTGTGTGTGTGTTTTCTCCACTGTCCTCTGGGAATAGAAGGGTGTTATAGCCTAAAAGAGTGTGGAATGTTTTAAAGAATAAACAATGATTTGGATATTCAAATGCAAAGCATCATGGATGAATCAAAGATGAAGAACAGATATCAGCCATATATTTTGTTTCGTATTGTTTTTTTCCCCTCAAGGAGCTTCTCTTGCCAAAGTTACCAAAACCCCCTTGTTGGCAGAAGCAAGGGGGCTTTCAGTCTTTATTAGCCCTGCATTACAGGTTAGCTCTGCCTCTTTCTTGAAACTCTGTCTTGCCTTGGCTTAAGTCTATGCAACTTGCACTTTAATTATTTAAAAAGAAACACAGTCTACCTTAGTGCACGAAGTTCAGCCTATTTAGATAATTTATGATACACAGAATTCCAATGCCACTTGAGAAAATAATGTTTCTCTACACTTTCAATAGAACATGTTAGAATATGCTTCTTGTCTCCTACCTCTACAGACTCCTCACATACATCCTTATGGCTGGTGTAAGAAATACCATTAAGTAGGTGTGAGCTCTACAGTCTCAGAGCAGGAAAACCGGGAACATAGACAACCCATAGCATCCTCAATGGCCCATTTCAAGATTGCGTTTCTATAAGCACAAATTCTTGGTGGAGAACATTTAAAATATCCACTTAAGAGAAGAAAATAAGGAGTAGGGAGACCAGGTGGAGGCAAAAATAAAGTATATGCCTAAGATAGAGAGATAGAGAGATAGTTTACATATTTTTCAAATTAATGTTTTTTAGGTAGAGATAGCAAAGAATGTAGAGTTTCAAGTGATTTCGTTTTGGCATCGTGCTCAGATTTGTCATGATTTTTCTCATTTACATCAGCTCGAACTCCTCCAGCATTTTTATTTTTTCTCTGAAATGCCTTCAATATCACTTTTCTCAACCATATATTTCAATATCTTTAGAAGCTATTTTAGGGAGGTGTTATTATCCCAGTGTTGTAGGTGAGGATCTCAGACTTCAAGTCTACACCCCTAGCATTGCACAACAGCCCATCACATGTTGGCCACCACCTACCTTTCTATCCTCACCGCCTAGGACTCCTTAACATGGGAATCCCCAGCACTTGTACCCTTCAATTTTCTGCACAAAGAACCAAGGTTTTCTTGTTCCTTTGTGCTCATGTTGTTGGCTCTAGCCGGACAGCATCTCCACTGTTTTCAGATGCCTGTCCAAACTATCCTTTTCCCCCCAGCCCACTGATGCCGTTGTCCATGAAGGGCTTCTAACTTGCTCCTTCGCCGAGAGTTTACCTAACATGAACTTCAGGCCAGGCTCCTTTCCATGTGTAGGGTTCTGGCAGTGAGAAAGACAAGTTCCTTGCCTTCCTTGAACTTATGTTCTCTCCAAAGTCTTATAGTATATAATATGCAAATCTTTCCATATTAATCACTTCCTGCTTTGTATTATAATCATTTTATGCATGATTTATCCCCACCTCTGAATTACGAGATCAATAAGAATAAATCTATGTTTGATCAATCTTTATGCCCTACTGTTACTTTAGTGGGCACATAGAAATTATTCAATAAATATTGGAAATGGGAAGTACATTGTAATAATTATATAAATACTTAAAGAAAATTCCCACTAGATTTCACTAAACCAAGGCCCAAACTTGCCTATTTTCTCCTCTGCAGATAAATTCTAGCCAACTTTATTTGCTTTGGCCTGATATTTATGAGCTGAGCTTCTGGAATTTCCATCTCTTCTATCCTTTTTGTTTTTGGTTCACAATCCAATTTGCTTGAGTAACTTCATTCATGAGACAAATCAACTAAATCTCAGTTTAATAAAAAATGCCCATTATGTGTGATTCTCTCATTACTTACATCAAATACTTGAATGCCATTGTGTGCATGTTTTTACATAAATTATGTTTCATAGAGTATACTAGATTTTGTGCTCTTTTCTGAATAATGTAATAATCAGCATCCTTCATTTGAATATCATAGTTTAATACCACCAAAGAAGGAGATAATATTTTCAAATAAAAGGAAAATCAGTGTGTTGTTGACAATATCTCTGCTCAGGAGTAGGTTTATCAAGGACAGTTTTTATGCAAATCATTTTAGTAGGTGAGCAACTACCTAAGATTTGAAAAGATGAGCATAAAAAAGGTGCATGTGACTATTAAAGAGAAAAATACTGCTCTACTTAAAATATATCACTGGACCAAGCGAAGTGGGGCTATATCAGCACTGTCTAAAATTACATGTTGTTGGGAATGTTCCATATCTGCACTCTGCAATATAGCAGCACAGGGCACATGTTGCTATTGAGCATTTGAGAGATGGCTAATGTGATTGAGAAAATAAATTTCAGGTTAAATTACATTTAAATGCAAATCTAATAGTCAAATGTGTCGATTGGCTCCCCTATTGGACGTCACAGTGGAGCTAACTCAGATACTAAACACAATATACACACTTCTCATTCATTTGGCAAAAAGAGGCTTAGGGTTCAGCAATAATCTCTGCTTTACTTGTGATTTGGCTACAGTGGGAAGTGAAGATCTATGACATCAGAGTCCTCCATGGTAAGGAGCATCTAAGATGACTTTATGGATCCCCATCCCCTGGTATTCATGACCTTCCTCAACACCAGGACCCCTGTGGTGAGGAGCATCTAACATGGCTCCGTGGATTCTCACGCCCTGTTATTTATGACATTCTCTATCCCACCCCCTTGACTGCAGACTGGACCCAGGGCCTCAATTCTACCAATTAGAATGTAGTTATTCTGCCAATTCTATACCTAATTCTACTGATTAGCTCTTCCAAATAATTGGAATCACTTTCAATACTAGGTTATAAAAGGACTGTGGTTTCCATTTCTCTTTTGGATGATTTGCCCTGGGAGAAGCCAACTGCCATGATATGATGCAGCCCTATGGAGATTCCCAAGTCATAGAAGACCAAGGTCTGCCAACAGCCATGTGTATGAGCTTGGAAGAAGATCCCTACCCACTCCACAAGTTTAGATTGTAGTCTTAGTGACAAGTTAACTGAAAACTCCTAAGGGACCTTGAGCTGGAGATTCTGTTAGAGAAAAAAAAGCTATCCAATAATATTTGTTAAAATATGCTAAGGAAAATTTCATTCAGGGGAGGACAGCGGAGGAGGGTTGTCAGGATAGGCACAGCGACAACTATATGGGACTTTACGAAGTTGTTGAGAGACAGGGCTCAACTCCAAATGCAGCATAGGAAGGGAGAACTTACTGCCCAAGAGTAGGGTAGGCAATGAGGAGATAGAAAATTACTAAGATCAGAGGTGGCGGTGGTTGGGGGGGGGGGTTGAGACACGTCAGGCTATCACACATCATCAAGTTGATGGTGGGGGATAAGGAACTCAGTTAGACATTAAGGGTGATGAGATGTCAAGGATGGGGGCCTTGAAAAAATGGCTTGCTGAACCTGGATTTTATAAGGAAGGATACAGATGGGCCTGAGAGAAGGTTCAGGAGCCTGACTAAAGCTTAGTCAAGCGAATAATCTCTGCCAGCACCCAGCTAAGCCATGCTTACATTCCTGACACAGAGAAACAATGAGATACTATGCATTTATGGCTTCTCAGCCAGGTGCTTAGTTTTAGGGTAATTGTTACTACAAAAAATAGCTTTCATTAACATTTCTGGGTACAGTTGTAAGAATCCCAATGAAGGTAGTAACTATTGGGTGAAATATATATACAGTTTCTAGATTTAGCAAAAAAAAAATACAGGATAGACAGTTAAGTTTGAATTTTACATAAACAGCCAATAGCTTTTTAGTATAAGTAAGTCCCATGCAATATTTGGGACATACTTAAAAAAATGTTCCTTGTATGAAGTCCAAATTATGTGGGAATGCTGTACTGTATTTAGCAAGGCTCAATCAATATTCGGTGCTTGGAGAAGGGCCTTTTTGATTCAGGGATGGCTTAACAGAGGGAGGGACAGATGCATAAAAAACAGATTCAATTTAGTACAGACAAGTACGGGATGTTTCTGGGGCACAGATGAGAGATACAAAGTTGAATCTCGAGGCACACACAGTAAGGTAAAAAACATCATCCTCTTGGGATTTACAAAACACGAGGAAGGCAAAATTATCACACTTTTTCACAATATGAGACTCTGTCAGAACCTTATTGAATACATACCTTTCTTGAAGTTTAGAAAAGCTGAATGCCATTTCTTAGAATCAAAACAATTTTAATTATAGTATTCAATTTTTGAATTTCTCAAAATTCAGGACTCTATCAGAATTATTTTTCATCATAACACACATATGTGCACGCACACACACACACACACACACACACACACAATACCACAACTGGGCTTAAATTAAAACAATGAAATTCATTCACCCATATAACTGAAAAGTCAGTGGTAAGACTGGCTTCAGACACAATCTGATCACAGTTTGGAGTCCTTTTCTTCTGTGTAGGAACTCAATTCTCTCCTGGTTTTAAAATAGTACCTACAGTTCTAGGTTTCAAGGCGTGTGGTTCAGAGCATGCCAGAGAATCCTTCCCCTCAATCCCTAACATAAGAATTGCAGGTGGTATTATTCTGGGGAGAAGCACTGGAGCGTATGTGTCCCCTCGCAGACCAATGACTGTGGTCAATGGAATGCCTGGAGCCCATTGGCTTTCGCCTGGCTACTCGGCCACTTCTGAAGCAATCAGTGTCAGGTGGGCAGCCCTGAGGGTGGAGCTAAGTGTGGGCATGGGTGGAGGTCAGCCCAGGGAAGGCACTTGAGTGCCACACAGTGGCTGAATGCTTCGTCATTGTCACACTGCCTCAACCCTGGGATAAAGAAAGATAGGACTGTTCCTGTTTTCCCCATTAAAATGAGTTTCTCTGAGAAAGTAAGTCACCCACCCAAGGTCTCACACCTTTAAATTAGGAGAAAAGAAATTTCATTCTAGAGGGTCCACTCCTCCTGACTGTGCTTTTCTTATTTTATATGTAACGGATTTGGAAGGTTATGAAATCTTTGAGAAACTATGGGTACATATCATAAATAACACAACCCCCCTCCCCCTCCCCACCCAAATAAGAGGTACTTATAATAATATCACGTGAAACTTGGATGGGTTCTATGATACTTGAAGCTTCTTTTATAATAGTCAACACTAGAAATGATAGAAAACTGGACAGTACTAACTTTCTCAAAGAAAGACTAGGGAGCAGTGAGCAGACTAAAGGAGAGAGAGGTGTGGGGCTGGGGGAAGAGGCGGGGAGAGAAAAATAGGCGACTGAGAAGGAGAGAGACTTTCAGAATGGTTCGGGTGCCAGACAAGTCACACCCTCAAAAAATATTCGGATAGAAAATTGATGTTAATGAACACTAGACAACTTAGTCACACTGACATTTTTACAGATCTGATGTCAATTCCTGAATTTAATAGTGAAGTCCTTTAAATTATTATTGGTGGCTCCTTGGGAAACTTACTGAATTGCAGTCCTTTATCTCACTGTCCTCCACTCTAAGTACATTATATTCCTTTTTAAGTGAACCCTGGGTGCCTTTCACTGACTTTTACTTTGCACTTTCATAGATAAATTCTGCCAAGAATAATATTATCTGAGGAATAGTGTAAGACCTTGACCATCAAGAAAGATCATTGTTGAAAAGTGATTTTTAATTACTTCTTACTGAGGAAAATTTAGCTCAAGCCACAAAGGTGATATCACAATGTCAGGCAATTAAATAAAACCATTTATATTTAATTGCCTCCACTGCAGGGTCACATCCTTAGAAGAATGAATCTTCCATTGTTTAGATTAAAGGTATCTTTCCCACTTTTTCCTGATTACTTTGTGACAGTGCTACTTTCTTACTGGTAATATATTTTTATTGTTCCCTGGAATATATCCAATTGACACCTCAAAGTAACAAAAGACACCCAAAATCGAAAATAGAGTAAAACCTTGGATTGCAAGTAACTTGTTCTGTGAGTGTTCCACAAGGTGAGCCAATATTTCTAATAAATGTTATCTTGATAAACGAGTGATGTCTTACAGTACGAGTAGTACATGGCACTGAATGTCACATGATCACAACTGAGCCAATGGTTCCTCTCTCTCTCTCTCTCTCTCTCTCTCTCTCTCTCTCAATGCGGGATTGTGGGTAATCATTTCCCATGCTCGGATGCTCAGTCTCAGGGCATGGTACTTGGCAGAAATCAGTGATTTTTCAAAACATTGGAAGGTGCGCACAACTGGCACTCATGTATTTTCTGTCACAGGCCTTGGCTTTTCCATCCAAGAAGGAGCTTGGGAATGCTCTGCTTCATTCTAGGTCAGGATGCCTGCAGATAGAGACCCTTTCCTCTGCTGCCCTATTGCCAGTTACATTAAATACAGTATATGACAAAAGTTTATTAATACTGTTCTGTAGTCAACATCTGTCAGTGATAGTGAAAGTCATCCTACACAATGACCTTCCTGTCTCTTGTCTCCCTCACACCAGCCATGAAGGTTTTCAAAGGGAAGTGTAGGTTAATTTGTTTACTTTTTAAATATTTTGCATTTTCTTTATTATTTTTTATTATATTACAGTATTATAATCATTTTTATATGAATATTTTTGGGTTGTGAACAAATTATCTGAGTTTCCATTATTATGGGGGAGTTCGCTTTGATATACAAGTGCTTTGACAGAAAGACAAATAAAGAAACTGATCCCATTCACAATTGCACCAAGAAGCATAAAATACCTAGGAATAAATCTAACCAAAGATGTACAAGATCTATATGCTGAAAACTATAGAAAGCTTATGAAGGAAATTGAAGAAAATATAAAGAAATGGAAAAACATTCCGTGCTCATGGATTGGAAGAATAAATACTGTCAAAATGTCAACACTACCCAAAGCTATCTACACATTCAATGCAATATCAATCAAAATTGCACCAGCATTCTTCTTGAAACTAGAACAAGCAATCCTAAAATTCATATGGAACCACAAAAGGCCCTGAATAGCCAAAGTAATTTTGAAGAAGAAGACCAAAGCAGGAGGCATCACAATCCCAGACTTTAGCCTCTACTACAAAGCTGTAGTAGACATCAAGACAGCATGGTATTGGCACAAAAACAGACACATAGACCAACGGAATAGAATAGAAACCCCACAACTAGACCCACAAACGTATGGCCAACTAATCTTTGACAAAGCAGGAAAGAATATCCAATGGAAAAAAGACAGTCTCTTTAACAAATGGTGCTGGGAGAACTGGACAGCAACATGCAGAAGGTTGAAACTAGACCACTTTCTCACACCATTCACAAAAATAAACTCAAAATGGATAAAGGACCTGAATGTGAGACAGGAAACCATCAAAACCCTAGAGGAGAAAGCAGGAAAAGACCTCTCTGACCTCAGCCGCAGCAATTTCTTACGTGACACATCCCCAAAGGCAAGGGAATTAAAAGCAAAAATGAATTACTGGGACCTTATGAAGATAAAAAGCTTCTGCGCAGCAAAGGAAACAACCAACAAAACTAAAAGGCAACCAACGGAATGGGAAAAGATATTTGCAAATGACATATCGGACAAAGGGCTAGTATCCAAAATCTATAAAGAGCTCACCAAACTCCACACCCGAAAAACAAATAACCCAGTGAAGAAATGGGCAGAAAACATGAATAGACACTTCTCTAAAGAAGACATCCGGATGGCCAACAGGCACATGAAAAGATTGTCAACGTCGCTCCTCATCTGAGAAATACAAATCAAAACCACACTCAGATATCACCTCACGCCAGTCAGAGTGGCCAAAATGAACAAATCAGGAGACTATAGATGCTGGAGAGGATGTGGAGAAACGGGAACCCTCTTGCACTGTTGGTGGGAATGCAAACTGGTGCAGCCACTCTGGAAAACAGTGTGGAGGTTCCTCAAAAAATTAAAAATAGACCTACCCTATGACCCAGCAGTAGCACTGCTAGGAATTTACCCAAGGGATACAGGAGTACTGATGCATAGGGGCACTTGTACCCAATGTTTACAGCAGCACTCTCAACAATAGCCAAATTGTGGAAAGAGCCTAAATGTCCATCAACTGATAAATGGATAAAGAAATTGTGGTTTATATAGTACTACATGGCAATGAGAAAGAATGAAATATGGCCCTTTGTAGCAACGTGGATGGAACTGGAGAGTGTTATGCTAAGTGAAATAAGCCATACAGAGAAAGACAGATACCATATGGTTTCACTCTTATGTGGATCCTGAGAAACTTAACAGAAACCCATGGGGGAGGGGAAGAAAAAAAAAATAGGTTAGAGTGGGAGAGAGCCAAAGCATAAGAGACTCTTTTTTTTTTTTTTAAGAGACTCTTAAAAACTGAGAACAAACTGAGGGTTGATGGGGTGTGGGAGGGAGGGGAGGGTGGGTGATGGGTACTGAAGAGGGCACCTTTTGGGATGAGCACTGGGTGTTGTATGGAAACCAATTTGACAATAAACTTCATATATTGAAAAAAATAAAATAAAATAAAAAAAACCAAGTGCTTTGGATTACAAGTGTGTTTCTGGAACAAAATATGCTTGCAAACCAAGGTTTTACTATATATGTTGGCTGTACAACACTATGAGGAGACCACAGATAGAAACCAAATGAATAAATGTGAGCACTGTAAAAATAACACTCTTAGTGGCTTAGAAGTTGTATTGGGAGGGTAAATATCATCAAATGTTTAAATAATCATTGCAGTATTATATATATGTTAGCAAAACTTTGAAATCAGGCAAGTCTAATAATAAAGCAATTCACATTAACTTAGTACATGTACTCATGGCAGAACTTTATTGTCAAAGATTACTAAATGGAAAAAGAAATACTTTTTCTAAAATTTTTAAAGTATTTATTTATTTTTGAGGGGGAGAGAGAGAGAGAGAGAGTAGGGGAAGGGTCGAGCGAGAGGGAGACACAGAATCTGAAGCAGGCTCCAGGTTCTGAGCTTTCAGCACAGGGCCCAACGCAGGGCCCAATCTCACAAAAGGTGAGATCGTGACCTGGGCCGAACTCGGCTGCTTAACTGACTGCGCCACTCAGGCGCCCCAGAAAAAGAAATATTAAATAGCATTATGTTAAAGGAGGGGGAAGGTAAAATCATCCATATCCTAATGATCATGTGGTTGGGGGTAAAATGTGTGCCTGGAGAGAAAAAACTGAAAAATGGTAGACCAAAATGTTAACTAGACAGTAATGGGGCTAACGATGACTTTTATTTTGAATGACTTCCACTTTTCTACGTGGTCAGTGTGCAGTGGTAACTACCTGGCACCGCGAAGCGACAGGTGATCTGAGGCTGCGGTTTGCAGACAGTGACCCTGCATGAGCACTGCCAGCATCATCTGGGAACTTCCCAGAAAGGCCGCCTTCATTCCCTACCGCAGACTGGCTGAATGTGGCACGTGGTGCTGTTGGGAGCCCCCTCCACCCATGGGTTCTGACGCACACATCATCTGCGAGCCGCGGGTGTCAGGGAGCCGCGTCCACAAGTACAGACGGGGCTCCCGGCGTCCGCTGGCCTTCGCTTATGAGTTTCCTTGTCCTTGAGAAGCTGGCTCTGGGTTTCTCACCGCAGCAGGTCAGGGATCCCCACAGGCAGGAGCAGACAGAGCAGACTTGGAAGTCACACGGAATCACTTTCACTATCTTCCTTTGGACAGCAAGTCACAAGTTCAAGGGGACAGGAAAGAGACTCTGTCTCCTGATGGGTAGAGGTAGAAAGGCTCACCCAAAAGGGTCTGTCTTCGTCCATCTGGACGGCGGTGACCAAGTTACCACAGATGGGGGAGCTTGTAGACAACATGCATTTATCTCTGGCAGTTCTGGGGGCTGGATGTCCGTGATCAAGGGGTTGTCAGATTTGGTGACCGGTGAGGCCTCTCTGCCTGGTTCATAGATTTGCCCGGTCTTCACAGGTTGGTGGGGTCTCTTTCATAAGGGCAAGGATCCCATTCATGAGGTTCTGCTCCCATGACCTAATCACCTACCAGTGTCCCACCTCCCAACACCATCACCTGGGGGTTAGGTTTCCACGTACAAGTTTGGGGAAACACAAACTCTCCGGGTATAGCAGGGTATGCAAACACTATGCACTATGGAGAGAGGGGTGTTATGTTTGTTTGTTTGTTGCCATTTCCTACACCAAATATGTACAGTTTATTTAGATGAGATTATTATTAAATGTCAAAAAAGTTATCCATATTGTTTACCGACTTCATTCTTTTCACTGGGAAACAAATAACAATAATCCACACTTCTAGATAGCCCAGCTTTTCACATTTCTCTCTTATTCACCATTACTGTTCCTTACAAGCTTTCCTTTCCTTCTGATTATTTTCTCATTCTTGTATGTGTCACAGTGTCTGTCCCTCACTCCCCATGGTTCTGTTCCTTTGCTGTGACATCCCAATCGCTGTCACAATTCCTGCTAATCTCTCCACTGTTTCCAGCAAGAGTGGGCATAGTACGAGCCCATAGTACGAGTATGGAATTAAGGAGTTCTGCTCCTGACTCTGCCAGCCATGACCTTGTATATGGATCAAGATCTCAGTGGTTGTCAAGAAATCTGTCTTATTAAATGGAAACATGGCACTCATCACTATTTCAGATTTCCTCTACATCTAAAATTGTATTATCTGACAGTTGTAAGTCTTTATTGATGGACTTCAAAACCTTAACCAACCCAAACAACACTAGGACATCCAAAGCTCAGAATACTTATTAACCTGTGATCACTGTGCATTCGTACATTTTTTTTTTAACGTTTATTTATTTTTGGGACAGAGAGAGACAGAGCATGAACGGGGGAGGGGCAGAGAGAGAGGGAGACACAGAATCGGAAACAGTCTCCGGGCTCTGAGCCATCAGCCCAGAGCCTGACGCGGGGCTCGAACTCACAGACCGCGAGATCGTGACCTGGCTGAAGTCGGACGCTTAACCGACTGCGCCACCCAGGCGCCCCTCGTACATTTTTTTTATAAGTTTGCAAGTTGTCAGAATTGTCCTAACCTATTTTTAATCATGGAATGATGCGGGGATAGTGGATTGCCATGGACAGTGTGGGGAAGTGACAAAAATGAAAAAGCCAGGCTGAAAATAGTGCACAGGAATCAACCAGAGAGTATCCACATATGAAAATGGGGTATTAGATACATTAAATATCCCAGTGTATGACTGACTAAGTGTTGGGAGGTAGAGCCATTCATTTGGGTCTATCTGCTTGAAAAATAAATGAGACTGTATGAAACATAAAATAGACGACCGTGAACCACCGCTGATTCAAATTTCATATTTGTTATAAATCACTAAGAATAATAATCTTATACTACACATATAAAGCACCTGAATAGAAACACAGTGATATGGTTTGTTATTATTTTAAGTGCTTAAAATGTGATTTTTAATTCCTATTTCCACCCTGTTGAATGTATGTTATATATGACAGGAGTTAAGTTGGCTCTGTTCATTCATACTCCTTTTTAATAGGAGTATCCCCCAAACAATGCTAAATCTAAAACAAAATAAAGTAAAAGACATCTATTTTATTGAAATAAACGTTAACTATTTTGTTGATTAGTTGACTGTTTAGCAAACGCAGTTTTTTTCTTTAACATTCCTTGGTTTGGGGATGCCTGGGTGGCTCAGTCTGGTTAGTGTCCAACTCTTGATCTAGGCTGAGGTCACGGTCTCACAGTTCATGAGTTAGAGCCCCACATCTTGCTCTGGGCTGACAGTGTGGAACCTGCTTGGGATTCCCTCTTCCCCTCCCCAACTTGGGCTGTTTCTGCCTCTCTCAAAATAAATAAGTAAACTTAAAAAAATATTCATTGGTACAGATAAAACGATCAGTTTCCCTTTGCCTCAACTGATTTTAACATGGTTTCACAGACATAATCACAGAGTCAGTACAACCGTTTGACTAGGTGATTCTGGGGTGTTTGTGTGTGTGTGTGTGTGTGTGTGTGTGTGTGTGTGTGCATAGACATAGATAAACACACACACACATATATGCTACACTTAGATATTTTAACCTACTTGAATCGTTTTTCAATTTTAAAGTTCAAATACCTCAAGAAAAATAAAGACTGAACTAAAACAAAAACTTAGACATATCACTAGACCTATCAGTAACCTGATATTCATTAAGTTCTGCATTTTCAATCAGTCTATTTTTAAACTGGTTGATACGTTAGGGGAATATGGGGGTGGGAGCTACTGGATTACTGTTTTCACTGTCTGAAGGAGAGGCTTAAGGTAGCATGCTTGAACTAGGATTGAGTGAATTCATTCTCGCATTCCCCAAAGCACCTAACACATGCCTGGCCTAAAGTGAACAATCTTTAGATACTTTTTGAAGGAGCCAATAAATGCTGAGTCCATGTGTATAAGGCCCCAAAGGAATGCCTTAATAATTAACTGAGACAATATACATTAGCAAATTCCTGTCAGATAATATATGATCAATAAAATGCTTGTTCCTTTAATATCCAATGATATGCGATCATTGAAAAGAAAGGTGTGTTCTACTCCAAGGGGACTTCGTGATGAAGAGTGTGTCTGATATGTATTCATTCTCCAGGACTAAACACTGAAACTTTCAGGTTGAAACATTCAGATTGTGGATGTTCTATGATTTTGAAGCTCTCAATTAGAGAGAAACGAAACAATTATATAAATAACAAAAGATCAAGATTTTTTTTTCACTAATAACACAACTCCTAGATAGATTAAATGAAGGAAACAGAGACAAGTTAAAATATGCAAATTGGACAGGATCCTAATTACTGAAATAGAAATGAATATCACTGAAGTCAGAATCCCAGACTGCGTTTGAACAGGGAAATGCATTTGAAGAAAACTAATAGAATCTCAAGCAAATTAAGATATTAGCTGATGAAAAAATAAAGTCAGGGGAGTGAGAATCAAAGTCGTGCAAATAAAGAGGGATTACTTCAGATGAGCAAATATGCAGTTAGTTGTACTGCGATCATTTTGACACCGTTGACAGACGTCACACCCACAATGCACTCCGCATTTTAGAGATTACCTTAAAAATACAGAGAAAATACTTAACTTTAAAAGATTTTTACTGGGGCACCTGGGTGGCTCAGTTGGTTGCATATCCAACTTGATTTTGGCTCAGGTCATGATCTCGCGGTTGTGGGATCAAGCCCTGCATTGGGCTCAGCACAAAGCCTTCTTGGGATTCTCTCTCTCCTTCTCTCTCTGTACCTCTCCCACTTACGCTCTCTCTTTCTCTCTCTTTTTCTCACTCACTGTCTCTCCAAATAAATAAATTTAAAAAAATGTTTTCTTTGTACTAATACACACATTCAGTAAAGCCGTGAGATGCACCTAAGGGGTAAAAAATGGGCTTCTGACATTTGGAAAATGAACAACAAATTCTAAAAAAATATTTGCAATGAATCGAAACTTGGATTCTGTAAGAAAAATATTACCACGGTAGGAAATCAGGAAGAATCCAAGATACTTAAAATGATTTTTTCAGGACTAATGATTACTACTAATGCAATCTAAATAGCAGTTTTGCTCTTATTTCAACCAGGAATTTAATGGGAAGCAACTCGAGAAAATTGGTAGACGTCAAAGAAAACACTCACAGGTGTGACTTGTTGCGGATTATGGCTCAAGAGTAAACTGTTAGCCCCCCAACTTCAACTACTGGGGGGAACATTTGGCTATCTCTCTTCTGGCATAAGGCCTCTCCTGCTCAGGCATTGCTGGTGTATTTGTCTCAATCTGCTACAGCCCACAGCCCCTTAAGTTTCAATTGCCAAATGAAGTCAAATTCCATGTAAGTTATTTACATCCTTACCAAGTCTGTGAAGTTGATAAGAACAATTTAAATTTCCTAACAGCTGTTATGACAAAATTTAATAATTATAATATATATAATTATATGTAATTATATGTAATTATAATTATTATATATAATTATATGATAAACATAATTATATAATAATTATTATTATTTAGTGGTGAGGAGAGAAATTTGAAACAACTGATTTATGGGAAAAAAAACTTTTAAGAATATCCTGTAGAAAAAAATCATTAAATCAATAAAAGGAACTTATTGTTGGAAACCTACTTCAGATTTGGGGCATGTGGGCAACAGGCCCACAAACTTGAGGCAGCCATCAGGTAGACCAAGGAGAATCCCAGAGTCCAAACAGTGTTGTACACATGGGTGTCATCAGTGGTTTTTTGCTGAAAATAATGCCAAATTCTGTAATTATCTAGACTGCCTCTCAGTGACCTTGCCCCTAAGAACTACATGTTGGAAATATTAATTATGATTTCTAAAAATTGAGTAAAAATATAGGAAGAGTATAACCGTGAAGGACATAGCATAGTAACCTGTAGAAATACTCTATTATATTAACTCTTTGTCGGGACAACATAAGAGACTAATCACGAACAGAGATAATACATTCATTTATGATTCATCGAGGCCAACGTCCTCATTTGAAGATTACTTGTACGATGTTTAGGAAACCGTGACTATTTTCTAAATAGTAAGCTGAGCCCAGGAGTTGGTCATGAACACTTGAACACTTGCTCGTAACAACTAGTCTTTCCATCTTCAGTCACAGCCATTTGGATCCAATCTACTATGCTCTTTATGAAGATAGCACAGTGCCACCCTTGACGCTTAGGCACAGAGCCAGATCTGTTAGCTTTGAACCCTGGCCTTGCACTTGCAACGTGTTGTGATTTGGGGCAAATTATTTACCCTCTTTGTCCTTTAGTATCTCCATCTTAAAATGGGAGAGTAATAGTTCTGTCATACATTATCACGAAGATGAAATTCCACAGCGCTCCAAAAATACGTAGGATGATGCCCATAAGTAGTAATCATTATAAAATTGTACGTTTGATAAACAACGATTTTATAAACAGCATACACTGTTGAATGTCAAGAACACGCAATCCATGTAGAGGACCAGAAAATAATCTTTACATTTTTACTTGCTAACTCTATATATTTACTTGCTAACTCAAGTTGAAATAAAGAGAAATACGTCTACTAATTCTTTACTTGCAAATTGATCAATAGCACTCCATCTTCCAAATCAAGATGTTGATTCATGAAACCGCAAAAGTTATTATTTGATTTAATAGCCAATTAATAAATGGCCAGTTACCGAATAGTGCCATAAATAGTAATATAAACACCTAATGAACAATGAATTGAGAGAGTATACTCAGATATGTTTGTAAAACAGACTCACGTCTTGGGAATAATTATCATTTTAAGGTACAGTGGACCCAATAAGTAGAAATCTCTTAAGATTAGTGGCACGTAGGGGTGCCTGGGTGGTTCAGTTGGTTAAGCATCTGACTTCGGCTCAGGTCATGATCTCACGGTCCATGAGTTTGAGCCCCACCGTGGGCTCTGTACTGTCCGTTCAGAGCCTGGAGCTTGCATAGGATTCTAGGTCTCCCTCTCTCTCTGCCCCTCCCCCATTCACACTCTGCCTCTGTCTCTCAAAAAATGAATAAACGTTAAAAAGAAAGATTAGGGGCACCTGGGTGGCGCAGTCGGTTAAGCGTCCAACTTCAGCCAGGTCACGATCTCGCGATCCGTGAGTTTGAGCCCCGCGTCGGGCTCTGGGCTGATGGCTCAGAGCCTGGAGCCTGTTTCCGATTCTGTGTCTCCCTCTCTCTCTGCCCCTCCCCCGTTCATGCTCTGTCTCTCCCTGTCTCAAAAATAAATAAACGTTAAAAAAAAATAAAAAAAAAAAAAGATTAGCGGCAGGTGCAGTGTTAGGGGTCAGAAGGTCAGGATGCCGTAAAATAATCATGCCTTTAATTAACAGAGAAACTTTTGCTTGGTAACTTGATTTCTAAGATCATGGCTTTACTGTGTGAAGAATATTAAATAATCAAAGTGGATGAGCACTTCTAGCTTGAGATCTAGCTCGGAATACACAAATTATCCTTAACAATTACAGATTTATTATTATTTGATAAATATCCACAGGCATATACTGCCAGGCGAGCGAGAAGATGTGGTGGAATTGGGAGCACCCTCCCTGAAGGGGCTCTCACTGCCCCGTGGCCCACTGGGACCACCAGAGCATTTGAGGAACATCCCGGGTGCCCTGAGCACAGAACATGGCAGAACACAAGGGGGGGTGAGCACGACTGCACTGACTTTGTCATGCTCATGGGAACAGAGAGGAAATCTCAAAATTACAAGAGAGGGGAGCCCATGGTCAGAATTAAGGATGGGCAGTAACTCATCTTGGGCTGCTCAGAGCCTGGCTGTGGCCGAAGCCTAAACGCTGCATGGGATGCAGTGAGGGGGCCTGGCCCCGCACAGACCAGAGCCCTGGGAGACCAGAGGCCAGTTCGCCACGACGCTTTCCCATTTGTGAAATGAACATGGTGGTCAGTAAAACTGTCAAAATTAAATGCAACTAACTGTACAGGGTGAAAACTGCACCCAACATAAAGCTGAAAGAAAAAGGAAGAGTCTCACAGATGCTAATCACAAATACCATCCTCTTTTCTCCTTCCAGAGCTGCGAAGCTCCCCAAGGGCTTACAGCCGTGGTTCTATTCAATGCTATAATTGCATGACGAATATGTGTTTCTCCTCCACAGGACTCAATAGAATGCCTTACCAGCGATGCAAATGTTTGCTCATTGCTGGAAAAGATTCTCAGGTCTCTTCAAATTCTGAAGAGTTCTGCGTTGCTTCTTCCTCTTACACACACGGACACTAACTCACATCGTGAACATAAGTTGCTTTGCAACATTCGGGGACATTTTCGAAGGCTGTCCAGAGAAAAGCGGATGCCATGCTTTAATGTGGCGTTATGTTAGAGATTGAGAAATGACTTTTAAGGATTATTTACGTTCCTCCAATCACAGAGATTGAGAGACATACTAGGATGCGATGCCTTTTAAATGACAATGTGAGCATTCGTTAGCTCTCCGGAAGTTCATTTTGGTCGGTGTCAATTAAGGAACCGCAATGCAGTTCTCACCAATCGTAATTCACTATTACTAAACAGTAAAATAAGAAGGCAGGATTCCCCCCAAATAACAGTCTCTGAAGATTGGGTTAACACTTCTCCACAGGTGGTTTTATATTTTCACTCCTGATTTCCCATGTTCACTCTCACAGGGCATGGCCACACTGGGACAGCATGCCTGGGTTTTTGCTAATTAGACACCAAGGAGTTCATATTAGGAGTGGTCTGTGGAACCACCTGTGGCTTTTATCCTCTGGCACTGTATCTCTTCTAAAGCCAGAAGATGAAAACAAGGAAGGAGGGAAGGAAGGGAGGGAGGGAGGGAGGAAGGAAGATAGGAAGAAAGGTAAGAGCAGAGGGATGGAGGAAGGAAAGAAGGGGGCAGGGAGGGAGGGAGGAAGGAAGAAAGGAAGGTAAGAAGGGAGGAAGGAGGGAGGGAGGGAATAATACATATGTACGTACGTACATACATACGTACATACATACGTAAGTACAAATTTCTCCCTGGTCACAGAGGTTATTTAAAGCAAAATGAAATGTGATGCCTGGCAGGATGCACAACATTTAATTAAAAATGTTTGGGTTTCAAGACATTGTCGCATTAATCCTAAAATATTCAAGTGGCCCATAATTCATTTACAGATTTTGGCAGTAAGGGACACTTTAATTTATGTGACATTTGACTGTAATAACCCTGGAAAAAAGGCACCGAGGCTCTCAGAGGCCACTGCTGCCCTAGACTCTCTTCAGTACCTGATCTGGGCCCCCACTCTGCTCCAGCGTTTCCTGGTATCCAGAAGAAAGGGGTACAGATTGAGCTGCCTTGATTCAGTCTGCATAATAGCTACGGCATGCAAGCCATGAGTTTATTACCTTAGATGAGTTTTGCAATACAAGCTTTTACATAATGTTTGAGGGGCTTTATTTTGGAGGAGGGCCTTGACATTAATTATTGCTAAACACTGTCATGACGGTTTATTTGCAAATCATTTATTTGAGACTGTGTTTAGTAAATTCAGGGAGAATTAGGGAGAAATGGAATCAATTTTCTCTAGGGTTCTTTCATTGTAATGTTAAGATCCTCTGGGTAACCTCATAAAAGGAAACCCTTTTAAAATGGTTGGGTTTTGTTTGCCTTTTGGCTTTCTAAAAATAAGAGAGAAAGTATCAGTCAATGGTCTTTAAAGAATTCCTAGAAAGGAAAACAAAACAAAACAAAACAAAACAAAAGACATACTTAATATTAAGAAGGAAGATGAAGGGACTCTGGGAAAAGTAGGGAAAAGGGAAGGAGATTAGGAACACAGGAAATGTCCATGCATTTGTTATTAGATCTGACAGAGTCCCTTCCCACCGATATATTTGACTGACGAGATGGTGTCATGCTCATGTGTCGTGTTTCTGCCTATCTAGTTTATCCTACATGACGAGGGTGCCCTGCCAGACCCATGCTGGACTGTGCTGTGAACCTTTTATTAGCATGCCGGGTTTTGTTTGCTATAGCAGTTGATGTTAATTACTTAATAAAGACGGTTCATGAGATTAACATTTCAGTTTACTAGAACAATCCCTTGAACCCATCTGCAGGTGACCTCTCTGAGATCAGGGATCACACGTACCATAACCTTGGAGGCGTATTTGCGCTCATGTCCCCGTACCGCAGAGATGCGGGTCCAGGCCTGCTCATCTGCAGAGAACCTCTTCATACGTCTTCATTACAAGATGGAACTTTGAGTAACTCAGGATGAAGCCCAGTGCCGACTGCATTTATTAGGATTAATAATAATACCCATGGGGTTTCTCAGCTTAAGCAAGTCATTAAAAAACAGAAACTATATGTCTAGCGAAGAGTATTCCAGTAATGTAAAGAAAAAAAAAATCACAGTATTTCTACTAATAAGAGGATTACTGACTGTATAAATTTGCATTAAAGATGCATTAGTCTTGTGATCACCCTTGACCTTCCTTCAAGTATGTTGGTATCATACCTGACACCGTTTTAGTGAGACAGTTTTTAAAAAATGGCAAAGCCATGTGCCAAAGGATAAATAGGCTTCAACAAATGTACTTATTGGTTCAACTTGCTACTGTCCCCAGGCAAAAAACTTCTACTGATGTCCTTAACCCTTATTTATAATGCAATGCATTACAGTGGAAAATGTGTGTGCTTAAAAGTATTTTTTCGTATATTAATTAATCCTTTTAACTTTAAAAAAAGTCTTGATAAATCAGGAAAGTTAATCTGGCACATAAGGAAGACTTTCATCACGTTGCCAAGATATTAAGGCAGGATCAATGAAAAGAGCACAGCTTTTTAAAATATTAAATTTAGTTGGTCCGTGGTATATAGGCTTGAATCAATTCTAAGCTACTAAAATCCCAGTTTTAAGAAACACTTGCATTTTCTTTCTCTAAGAAAAAGACAGGAGGTGTGGTACAGGGACACCAAGGGAATCAGGGGCTTCTCGGGCTTTAATCAAATCTAGTCTCTAGTTTTAGTGGGGATTTGGCCTTGGGCAAGTTAACCTGTCTGGGCCTCAGTTTCCCCACCTATGAAACAACAACCATTTCACAGAGTGACTGTAACATTTAATGAGTTAACGACATACAACGTGGGTTGGTTTAGAATCATTAGAGCCTGATACAAAGCACACTGTGTAACTAAGCAAAATAATACAACCAGAAGTGCAAATTAAAAACTAACAATTTACCTGGAGGTATAAGCTTTTTAACTGGAAGGGATTCAGAGAAAATATATTCCCATGTCAGCACTGACGTAGAATAGGAGTGCATAGAGGTTAAAGCATGACATTCGTTATTGGCTGGACCAGAATGACAGCTCGGGCTTCCTAACCAGAGAGAATGTTTGTTATAACTTGTTAATAAACAGAAAAAGAACCCCAAACCAATAAATGCAGCTGACTAATCAAACAGGATAAAAATAAAAACGCCCTGCTTAATTTGCTTGCGATACAACATGTGTGTGGGGAGACCACTCACTGAAGTGTGTGTCTCGCTTAAACCACACCCAGAGAATGTCTGTACCTCATCTGTGAGTCACTGTCCCTTGGCTGTTTAGGCCTTCTACGTTGAAAGAAAACTACAAGGTAAATTGAAAGAAAATGAAAAGCTGTATGAAAAATTCATCAGGTTGATTTCAGTTGTGTGCTTTTGCAAAATATATAATCTCCTTCTACATAAACATGGAAGGGCCATTTTATTTTGATGGTGGTTCAGTTTGCTTTGTGTTTAAGGTTGAATTGAACTACGAGTTCTATCAAATGATGGGGGATGTGAATCAGCAAAATCAGCTGTGAGTTTCAAGACCTCAGCAACATCAAAATTGGACAACGATTCAAAGAAGAACAAAGAAAAGGAACATTAGCACAATTCAACTTCCTTAAACCATCTGCACCAGCAGTCAAAGCACCCGTACAGGGACACGTATCTCTGAGGGATCCGGTAGGAATATGCAAGCTTCCCGCTGTTTCCAATTCTCTCTCAACAAAAGCATTTGTAATGTCATCACAAGAGCCACATACAAAGCAAAACAATGCGGAAACAAAAAGTGGGTGCATTTTAAATATAGTACTTCTTCATTCCAGTGCACCAACATGCACTTTATGAAGGCGCAACTAGAGGTCTTAAAAAATAATAGTCACAAGAGCCAAGATGGTTGAATGTTACCAAATATGGTTACTTCACATTGTAAATTATAAGGATGATGTGTGACTACCAGTTGTAACACATGGCTTCACAATATATTCAACTAAAATATCCCATGCTGTTTAGAAGGAGCTCTGATCAGCAATTCTAGGGTATCTGTTTGAGGGAATCTTTCTCAACTCTCTCTACCCAAATGTCCCTTGGATGTCGGTAGGCTGCCATCCTGTCGAACTCCCCTCCACCATGTGACTTTAGGTGAATATTAGCAACAGTGAGACTGAGCACCGGAGAAGCAGAAAGCGGTTTGAGACCAAACCCCCTAATCTTTGAGCAAGAGAGCTTTTAATATGAATCATTCAGCTGGTAGGTATTTTATTCAGCACCAGCTCTGCACTGTGACAAATACCAGTGGGCCATCCTACAAACAACATTTGCCTGAGAACTGAAGGGACACTCTAAATCTGTAGGCTTGGATGTGGCCAGATCATCCCAGTCAGTCTATGAGTCACCAATATGTCGGTGGAATTGACCGAATGTTTATGGCCACCCCAAATTCATATGTTGAAGTCCTAACCCACAATGAGATGGTATTAGGTGCTGAGGCCTTTGGGAGGTGATGGAGCCATGAGGGTAGAGCCTCATAAATGAGATTTGTGCCCTTATCAAAGACACCCCTGCAGAGCCCCCTTCCCTCTTTCTGACATGTGAGGGCACAGAAGAAGTCTGCCGTCTAAACCAGCAAACGGGCTCTCACCAGAACCCAACTGTACGTGACACCCAGTCTCAGCAATCCAGCCTCCACAAGTGTGAGAAATAAATTTCCACCGTTTATGGGCCAGTCTGTGGTGCTTTGTTATAGCTGCCAGAGCTGGCCAACACAGGCATAAAGGATCGTGTATTTATTGCATTTTAATGACTTCTATCATTGGGGTTTTCAAAGGACCTCCATTTGTCTCCAGGCTCAAACTCAAACAACTCTCTTCTTCCCCCATGGTAGACACGATTAAGCCAACAATGCTCATGTTTCCATGAATTGTCCTTCTAGGAAGTTTACTTCTGTAAGTCACAAACTTTGAGACCATCCTCTCTTAAGACTATATTCTATACATAATGATGTCTTCTCTACTTTTATAATTTACATTGAGCACCTTGCAAATCAAATGCATCGCACCTTTGGAACTCGAGACTGACCTTAGAATACCTCAAGTTTGTGTCAGTTTTGCATTTATCCTACTTGAAATACATCTTTGGAGTACTAATACGTGTCCTATGTCTCTTTGAAGTCCCAGATTATCCTGGAGAACTATTTCTACAAGATAAGTCCTCAATTCACTTGCATCTCACCTCAGCTATGCCAAGTCCGGAGCTGGGTAAGAGTACAGGGCGCTTAGCTTAGCCGCACAAATCGTGTAAACCCTCAGTGACCAGGCACAGGGTAAAAGTGCCATGTCACATCTGTGTATGACAATACCACACACGGGGTGAAAATAACGCATAGAGAGCATGCTCCAGAACCCCTGTTCAGTGTGTGCTGTTATCGGAAATACACAAGGTGTCCTAGTGAATGCTCACACTCAGGTTGTGTGCCCTCCCCGGCTTGTTCATGCATAGGCTCAGGTCTTGCTGGCATCCTCTAAGGGGGACAGGTGGAGGGGTCTGTGTCCCAAGAGGCTCTGGGAAGGAGGCGGAGGGCTGATGTGCCGGGCAGTCCGTGCGGGGGCAGGAGTGCCATCAGGCCCTCTGAGGAAACCCCAAGTGTGATGCCCCGGTGGGGTCACGTTTGGACTGTGGCCACTTAGAACTGCAGTCTTGCTGCGTTAGAAAGGGGACCGGCAATAGCCGTCAGAGAGGGGACTCCCAGCACCCCAAAACCAGGGGAGATATGAGCCGGTGTGTGGGGGCAGCTCCCCCCACCCCAACTTCTCCTCTGGCCCACCCTGGCTGGTGGGACAGTGAGGGCAGCGGCCGGAACCGCAGGAGAAAGCCCGGGTGCAGGGAGCAGCCCCGCTGGCTGGGGAGGTGGCCCCGAACCCCCCACAGTGAGAGCCTTTAACAACCAACCGCAACTGACAAAGGGTGGACTTGGAGGGGTGATGCCTAAGCCTGGCAGGGTGACCTGTAACCACATTTGGAAGGGACACAGTCCTGTCCTGTTCATACTGCAAAGCCAGGATGCCTCTGTCGGACCCCTCACGTTCGCACAGGGAAGGGACCAGAAAAAGTACAACGTTTTACTTTCTCCTTTGTGAATTCTACAATTAGTAGCTATTTTTTTTCCTCATGTGATGAAATGTAAGGTAGTATATGAAAATGAGACACAATCACAGAAAATTATATATGATCAGTTTGCTGCTACCGTCAATGTTATGGTCGACCAATACGTTGGTCCGCTTTACATACAATGGTAAACATTATTATTATTATTAAATGTTTATTTACTTTTGAGAGATCACAAGCAGGGGAGGGGGAGAGAGAGGGGGGACAGAGGATCTGAAGCGGGCTTTGCACTGACAGCAGAAAGCCCTACGCAGGGCTTAAACTCACGAACCTGGAATATCATGACCTGAGCCAAAGCTGGATGCTCAACTGACTGAGCCTCTCAGGTGCCCTGGTAAAAATTATTAAGTCAAACAACTAAATATTGTCGTATCGAGTTTATGAAGAGAGAGTATAGAAATTCTAATTAAGGAATAAATAAAATGTCCCCAAAGTTACTCATATAGGATGGGTTTAGAAGCTTGAGAAGAACCACAGACCTACTCCCTCATGTTGATGTTATTTATGTCACCGCTGGTCATGAGACGATGGACATATCAGGTACTCTGTAAAATATCTAATGATACATGGAGGCACCAGTCTTAATTATAACAATGCCTTATTGCTCGTCTAATAGCACTAAGAAGCATCTAACAACAAACTTATAATTTTAATGGCACTGAATAAAAAGTGTGGCCTCTTTTTTGTTTCTTCTTTGGCCTTCATTTGCTGCCCCTACCCCCAGCAGGAGAGACGAGATGATAAAAGTCCCCTAGAGCTTAAGAACCATGGGGTCAGACCAGCATTGTGGATAAACCATGCCTGCGGGTAAGTAAAATATGAATTTTTGGAAGAAGAGACATCCCCCCGGATTGAGAAAATGTATAAGGAATTTGTCAGTTGCCTTGATTTTAACATAATGTCTTTAAGCATGTGGCTGCAGGGGGTAGAGTCCCCAACATAGCCTGCCTTCCCTGGATGGGGGTCATGGATCCCTAAATAGTGGATAGATTCTAGGGGCACCCAGGTGGATCAGTCAGTTAAGTGTCCAATGTCAGCTCAGGTCATGATCTCACGGTGCATGAGTTTGGGCCCCACGTCAGGCTCTGTGCTGACAGCTCAGAGCCTGGAGCCTTCTTTGGATTCTGTGTCTCCCTCTTTCTCTGCCCCACCCCTGCTTGAGCTCTGTCTCTCTCTGTCTCTCTCTCTCTCTCTCTGTCTCAAAAATGAATAAACATTAAAAAATTTTTAAAAAAAGAGTGGATGGATTCTAGTGTAGTTTGATATGATTGGTTCTCTTTGCCAACTATAATTTTGTCTGCATTTGAAAACATTCTGAGAAACAGTTCAAAGACCTTACTGGAATGTCACAGTTCACGGCAGAGAACAGTTAAAATACTACTTCTGAACAGATATCCTCAACGATCGCTTGGTTCCCCTCTTTTTATTTTAATTAGAACTGTCTTTACCTCACTTCTATTCAGGTTCTGTGGGTTTCTGTGTGTCTATGTCTGTCTTAGACAGCTCTGTTCCAACATGGGGATGCTGGTGGGTTTGCAGACAGGGAAAACACATAGATTTAGAAGCAGGCAGGCCAGGAGTCAACACCAGCCCCAACACAAACTTGTAATGTGCACACGGGAAACACCTCGTGGGCCTCAGTTCACACATTCCTGCACGGGACTGTGTGCAGAAAAGGAGCCAGTGCAACACCGGGCATAATCCTACATTCAAACACATTATGGGAAAAATGCAACACTGTCAAGATTACACTTGAGGTTATATTTAACCTAAGGTGTGAAAATGTTACATTCACACATTTTTTTTTTTCTGCTTCAGTCATTGACATGTAAACCGTTTCTGGGGTGATTTTTATTAGTTTGGGATCTGGATCTGATGTGTACTTCCAAAAATGCATTGATGCTCAATATAGATGGAGATGGTTGTGGTCCTGCGTTTAGGACTCAAGGCACATGAGTCTCCTGACAAATCGCAAATCAAGAAGGCAAATAGAAATATGCTCTAAAATGTAAGCTGTCACTCAAACGCCAGCTGTCATGAGCCCTGCATGAGCCCTACCCCACAGCAAGCCTTGGGAGGGTGCACACACCCGTCCATCTTTGCTTCTCCCACAAAACCCCACCCTGTGCTGGGAATGAATCACAAACCCAATCCAAGTTCAGTGCACGATGCTGGAGAGAACTTAGTCTAGACTGAATGCTGCTAATCCAATGCTATTCTTTAGAGATCAGGTCCTTTGTTCCCCTTAAAGTATTTTCACGAATTCAAGACTCAAGTATAACACTCTGGATGGAAAACTGGATGATTTTTGTGCAGGTTTATACCAGAGAACTACGACTTCTCTCCCCCCTCCTTCACAACGGTTTACTGTGACAACATTCTAGGTCACAATTTTGCGACCAATGTATGATTACTCTGATTCCTAACCAATACAGAACAACAAATGAGCTGAATGAGAAATGGTGACTATTAAAATTTCAAGGACTCTGGACATCTTGGAAATTTTCTTGAGTTATGAAATCCTGAACAGTAATTAAATATGTGTACCCACAAATCTTCATCATTATAATTTTTTCTGGTGATTATTTATTTTTAGTTATAACATCGCAGGGAGATTTGCTTCTTTTATTGCTGTAGTCTGAAATTTCAAGTGCTCCTTTTTAACTGCCTGAACACAATGAAATTTAATGCTGTACTCATTATGACAAAACTCTAGCTAGAATTCCAAAAACAATTCCTCTATTCAATCCATTGATAATAATTCTTTTCTGATCATACTACATCAATTTTTGTTTTGCTTTGGTGATTGTAACATGCAAGAAAAGCACTGAATCTTAAAAACACACAATATTGTATAAATCACCAAAAAATCAATATAAAGCAGAATTAAAAGGAAACCCCACAATTCTCTGCTTAATACCCTTGTTTTTTAAATGAGGAAGTTGAGTCTCACTGATGAAATTACGTAGATAAAAATGTTAATGTCTTCAGAAATTTATGTTGAAATATATGTATGTTGTCCTATCATTATATAATGACAAATCCCATTCACAAAACTAAGCAGTGTTAAAGGCATTGGGATTCATGTTGTTTTTCTAATTCCCATAATTAAATTTTGGGGAGTTGCTGTATTAATTTATTTCTTCTCCACAGTGTTTTTGAGATGCAGATGCTCAGTGCCTAAGTCATCATAATATGCTGCCATCAGAGATAGGAGAATTCAAATTCCATCCGCCACCTTCTGTCTAGTTGACCTTGGGCAAATACCTAACTTCCCTGAGCATAAGTGACTTTACATATACATGAAAGATAATCTGTCACAATCCAAATGATTGCTATAAGGATTAAGCAATGTGACATGTGCAGAATATCTGACACAAAAGAAATATTGGGGTATATCCTTTTTTCCTGTAAGTTCAACAAAAATATGTAGAATACGATAGGTAACAACTATAGGGTCAATGGAAATGCAAGATATAAATGAGCTTCCATTAGAGCTTGGTCATACATTTCATTTCCATAATTTTCTCAAATTTTAGCAAAATATTTATCAAAAGTTAGAGGGCAAGAAAAAATAATTTTAAGAACATTAATGTGTAAATGGAACATACACCATCTCTACAGGGTGGTTTATGCACCTAACCTCCATTGGGGGCGCCAGGATTCAAGGCTTTGCTTCCTACAGAAAGGCTCTCATTTGTTCCTAGCTATGAAGGATGACCATTATATATGGAAATCAGGAAGAGATTGTTACATTTATTTGCCTTGCCCAACGGCATTTATTTGAGCCAACCATGAAAGTCCTGGACCAGAAAATATCTTTTATTTACATGCAGATGATTGTACTTTGGGAAGAATAAATGGAGACACATGGGTGTCCAACCCCCACTACTGACAGCCCTTAATGCTTGTGTCTCAATTTAAGTACAACGTACTTTTTTCTTTTCCAGAGAAAACATTTTCATCCAGCCATTTCTAGGACTGGTGGGCTGGCCAGCTGTCTTAGACAGCATTATGACCCCTATAATGACACAACAAAATGAGACATGGCTGCTCGATGAATTATGTCTTTTCTTTACAATACAGCGAGGTTTTTATTCATTTTACTGAATGTGCTTTAGAAAATGAAGCATCTGCCTGTTTGCTTTTCAAGAGCTCAGGGACAATATGGCATGTTAATACCTGACTCTATCTTTCTGTGTATTTTCTTTCTTTTTTTTTTTTTTTTGCATTTCAAAAGTTTTTTTTTTTTTTTTCCCCAGTAGAATGGAAGAACGTAGAGGTCATAGAAATGTACAAAATGTTTTATAGAGTGGGTTTTAACCAGGACTTCAAAACCAGATTTGTATTTTTTATACTTAAATTTAAATTTAAGTATAATTAAATTATAGTTTAATTATACTTAAAACTAATTTTTGCTAGCATAGAGTCTTCAACATATCACTAGTGTAATCCTTCACAAAATGGTCTTCTGGATGATCTCTGTGAGTATCGTGGCAAATACTATCATTTTGCTGTTGAATAGAACATAGCACCTGCCCTCACACAGCTTGCAATGCCAGAGGGAAACCAGTAGCAAAGAAATACATGCTCAACTAAGTGTCTGTAACTGTGGGAAGTGTCATAAAGGGGAGAACAAGATGATTGCACAAGAGAAAATAAAACTGAGGACCTAAATATCCAAAAATACCCATAACGAAGGGACACTCACACTTGAAACACCGAAACCACAGGTAGGCAGAGTGAAGACAGTCTTCTGGAGAGTGGGAACAGCCCGCATGAACACGCACAAGTAGGAAAGCGTAGGTATGGTCCATTTTCTGGCATTTCTGGCAGGCGAAACAGTGCCCTCCACCAGAGATGTGTACATCCTGATGCCCAGAACCTGTGAATGTGTTCATGGACTTGGCTAAAGGGTCTTTACAGATGCAAGAGTTAAGGATTTTGAGATGGCGAAGTTGTCCTGGATGATGTGAGTGGAGCCAGTATTATCATAACGGGTTCTCAAATCGGAGAACTTTTCTAGGCTATAGTTCAAGGGAGATATCTTTAGAGAAGAATGGTTGAAAAGACGCGAACGTTCTGGCTTTCAGTATGGAGAAAGGCGGCCATGAACGTGGGATGTGGGCAGCCTCCAGAGGCTAGAAAAGACAAGGAAAGGGGCTGTTTTTCCTTCAGAAAAGCAGATTTGCTGAGCCTTGATTCCAGCTCAGTGAGACCCATGTCAGATAGGTGGGTGTGATTTTTAAGGCATCAAATTTGTGGCAATTCTGTATAGCAGCAATAGAAAACTTACACCTCGTCTCCTCTCTGCAATGAACAAAGCCCATTCACAACGAATAAAGCGAAGTACAGTCTATCGTCTGTGAATCGAGGGGTCCTCTGGTATTCAACAGCTGGATTCTGAACACGGACTCAGTGTGACAGGGAGCAGAGGACTTGCAATCAAATAGCAGTCATCCACTCCTATCTTGCTTTCATCCTTGGTCACAGGCCAAGTAGGGATGGTAGGTTACGTATGCATGTGAATATCTATGTGGGTAGGTAGGTAGGTAGGTAGGCAAGTAGGTAGGTAGTTATATATGTAGGTATATAGGTAGGTAGTACGTTGGTCGGGAGGCAGGCAAGTAGATAGGTAGGTAGGTCGATAGGTACATGTGCTACATGTGCTGTGTACCTAAGAAATCTCATTTCAGAAGAGGATTTGACAACATCACCATCCCCTTGTCCCTGATTCTCAATTCATGCGGTGTTAAGAAGAAAACTGAGTTTTTAGGTTTTAATTTGACATATGCTTTCTAAGAATTATAATTTTTCTTCCAGTTCTAAGGTATCAAACTAACATCGTTTGATGATCTTTACAAAATGAGGAAAGCTAGAAATGTGTCCCATTATCTAATTATAAAACTGCTCTTCCTCTAAGAATTCCTGCATTTTTCAACTGTTTTTAGACTGCAGAATACACCAGACACAATTTTTGATAATACATTACCTTATTTGCTATAATGTACGGGAAATTACTGTACCTTTTCTATACCATACTGACAGGGAGATTCTAAAACATTTGATGAGCACGTGTGTAGAGGGGCACTTGGGTGGCTCAGTTAGTTGAGTGTCTGACTTGGGCTCAGGTCATGATCTCATGGTTCGTGGGTTCGAGCCCCACGTCAGGCTCTGTGCTGACAACTCAGAGCCTGGAACCTACTTTGGATTCCGTGTCTCCCTCTCTCTCTCTGCCCCTTGCCCACTCATGTTTTTTTTTCTTTCTATCTCTCACAATAATAAACATTAAAAAAGCATTTGTGTGGAGAAGGTATTTAATGAAAAGTCTAATTATTTTATAAAAGATCCTATCTCATTCATGCTAACAGCTATAATTTATTTTTTTCATGACAGTTTTATATAGTTGCTTTGAAAAATGAAGTATGATTTAATATAGATGCTTTCATCTCAGCTCTCTTGAATGAAGTTGTTTTTGAATAGACTGTTTGGTGAAGAAGTACCTGACTTAAAGAGTCTCATTTCACATTTTTAATTAGTTAAACCCTAAGCAAAATATTACTCATAATAGTTCATGTTTTTCCTGCTTACTAGATTTTAAAATATCCATCCCCTTTAAAAGAAGTATTTATTTACTCAAACATTTTAGAGTAGAGATTCGATGATTAAGATAAATTTTATAAGGCAAGAGCTGTAAAAAAAAGTATTTTAGCTTGGGTGTATGCCTTATCCTTTTGTAATATCATCAAACTAGAATTCACAAAGTGTTGATTATTTGCCAGATGAGTTGTTTATAAAGAAGTTTACTTCTCCAAACAACCCAATGGAGCTAGCTATTTTTCCCATGTTTGTGGATGAAGAAACTGACCTTGAGAGTTTCAGGTCATTCCAGCCATTTGGAAGTGACACAACGTGTTAATGGTGAGGACACAGTCATACGTGGAACGATATGAACCCTGAACCCACACGAAGTACCGCCACATCTCACAGCAATGGCTATCATGACTCAGATGAGAGAAATCGCCAAGTTTCTTCCACCAAATAGAAAATGTTGAGGTCAGCCATATCCACTGGTCACTGTGATATGAACAGACACTATGGCCGTGGAAGAAATAAAAGCCTGTGATAGGTATTACTCAAGTAGGAAGTGAAAACTGTTTACTGATGGTATACTTCTGCCAATAAACATCCAAAGACAGGAAGTGAATGGCCTTCAATATTACCAACCCCCCAGAAAAGTCAGTCCTGAATCTTCTTGCCGGCAGATTTCTTTCTGATTCTTAGATGAGTTAGTGCTTTCTTTTCCCCAAGTCTTTATCCTCATTTCCTGCCGTCCACTTACGACATTTTTATTCTATGTATTTCAAAGAATGTGTAGTTCCTCCCCACCTCACCCATAAATCTTTCCGGAGCTGTGCCCATTCTCCCCAGGTTGAAGGGCAGAAAGGTGAGTGACTAATGGAAATAATGCCCAGGTAAAGAGAGGGAGATTCAGTCATCTGGTCCCTGCTATTATTTATAAGACATGGAAATATATGCCGGAAGACTAAGACTTCACAGCATATTCAAAGAGGAAGTGTCATTAAAAAAAAATGATCCTTTGTTATTTTTAAGTTGTCCCAATTTTTATGAGTTTTGAATGATTACCTATGTGATTCTAGAAGCAAATTATTTGATTACAAAATTATTTTCCTAAATTCCAAAAACTCTTTTACAATTTAGATTCAAACAAATGCCCTCTCCTCTGAAAAGATAGGAGGTATGTGATAGTTCCTTTAAGTATCTTCTACCCATAGATTTATAGAGTACCTTTTTTTTTTTAATTTTTTTTTTAACGTTTATTTATTTTTGAGACAGAGAGCATGAACGGGGAAGGGGCAGAGAGAGAGGGAGACACAGAATCGTAAGCAGGCTCCAGGCTCTGAACCATCAGCTCAGAGCCCGACGCGGGGCTCGAACTCACGGACCGTGAGACCGTGACCTGAGCTTAAGTCGGAGGCTTAACCGACTGAGCCACCCAGGCGCCCCTATAGAGTACCTTTTAAAAATGTGTCAGTGGACATTTCCACATATACCGCTTACAAGTGTGTATAAATATTATTTTCACATTTGAAAGAGGTATTTTATTAACCCCAGAAGAGTATTTTCTAATTGGTATTAAAAATACTACAGTTGGTAAAAATAAATAATTTATATATGTAGTGATAAATATAAGATTACAAATGCCATAGATATAAACTAATGTAGGAAGTTATATAGTGAACAAAAAAACTAATTATTATTATTAGTTATTATTATTATTATTTCAAATAACAGATTACACAATTATCAATGATCTAAACCATACTGGCTGGAGCTGGCAATTATGGGACCAGATGTGAAATAGATTAATCATTTAGGTATTTTTCACACATTCAAGAAAGATTTCAAAAAGTGAGTAATACTTTTCTTTGATCAACTCCTTTGTGGTCATTTTGTATATTGAACTTTAAAATTTAAAGTTTATTTAAATTAATATAAATAAAATTTAAATTTATTTCTTTAATTTATTTAAATAAAATTTAAATTTTATTTAAATTAAAAATTTTAAATAAAACCATTTTCCTTGAAAACTGTTGTCTAACCATTATCATTTCTTAAATGGAAAATGATTAAAGAAACTTTTCATTATGAATGGGAGGTTGGTTATGCATCACTATGTAAGCTAAGCATTTAATGCATTGGTTTCAAATGAAACTTTTTTTATAATAAATGTATAAATTGAAAAATCAGTAGAAGTAATGTAACATTTCATACTGTTTTGAATAACCATTAAAATGGATAATGCTAAAGGCTATAATAATTATGTTAAAATAGACACAGTCTAAGACCTGGTGATATTATTTATAAATTGGTCTGTATTTGGAGAGTAACAGGTCAGCATCGATAAAGAACCACAATTATGCTCATGTTAATTAGCCTAACTTTTCCCTTCCTAGGAATGTATATTTAGATGACATTTATTACAGCCTGAAATATTTATGTAGAGAAAAGTGAAACCTAAAATCCCAACAATAGGGGGCACCTGGCTGGCTCAGTTGGAAAAGTATGTGACTCATGATCTCAGGGTTCATGAGTTCAAGCCCCATGCTGGGTGTAGGGTACTCAAAAATAAAATCTTTAAAAAAAAATAATAAAATGAAATAAAATAAAACAAAATGCAAACAGTAAGGGAACTGTTAAACATGTGATAGTATACCAGGGCATAGAATTTTGTTCCACTGAGAGACAAGCCCCGCCAACATTTATTATCTACTGAGTATGATGTTAGGATATGATAGTCTGTGTGCATTAGGATTTTGTTAATGCAAAATATCTAAACATCTGGGCGGAGGCTTTCAGGTAACAGGAGTGAAAATAGATACAGCAAGAGAGCAAAGATGTATTTCTTACTTTTAAAGGTAAATTTCCTTGTGATCATTGCTTTTGCAGTCAAAATACAGGATGAGGAGGAAGGGAAGGTGAGGAGGAAAAAGAAAGAAAAAACAAATTAGGTCTTCCTGGAATCCTTTTCAGGAGTAAAAGAAAAGCAGTTCTCCAAGGAATGGAGTTGCTGGCCTGTTATAATTACCTTGTTATTAAAACTCTATTATGCTTGCTTTCAGAATTTCCATGACTATAGAAAGCTGATAATTGATGTTTCTGTTCATTTGCCTTCTGCACTTTATTAATCTAAGATGAACTATAAGAGCAAATGATATTTTTAACTTCCATATCAGACTGATTTGGCTTGCTCTATTTTCTTTTTCTTCCTGAAAATAATTTTAAGAAAATGAATATAGAGTAATAAAACCTAGGCTGCAATATGCAGCAGAATGACATAAAACCAATTCTATAAAAGATCATGATGAGTCAAGAAATGACTAAAAATACACCAGAAAGGAAAAGCATGAAAGATGGAGAAAATATACTTTTGGGAATTTTGCATCGTGGAAATCAGAAAAAGAACATCTAGAAAATTGTCCTGTTTTATAATGGCTTGCTTTAATATCCAGGTTGGAAAATTACAGTACCATTAAGAATCCCTTCAAAATACAAGGGACTGTGAGACTTTCTTAAACATCTTTAGCGATACGCCTTCTCGATGCGACGGATGAAAATTCCACCTTATGGGGAATACATTTGAGGGCAGAGAAGCCCACTTGTGAAAGCTTCCTTATTCTCAACTATAAACCCTAACAAATCATATCCTACTCTTTCCCATCTCTTTGACTCCTTGCTTCTTGGATCATTCCTTTCTTGAGTCTTGCCTTGTTATATATATACTATATATACTATGACTTATAGTAAAAACACATGTTCAAATTCTCTATTAAAAAAAAAAATTCTTTCCTGGAGCCCAAGGTTTGTTCCACACACAGCTTTACCTTCCCAACACGTGGAAGGCTTTTGAAATGTCATCACATAATTTGCTAAAATACAAAGGGCTTCTAATTGTTCTCCTCCCCTCCTACCAAGTTCTGCTCCAAAGTTCTTCCCATTTATCAGGTATCTCCCCTCATTCTTCGCGGCAGAAAAAGACTTCTAAATGGTCAAAATGGTCCCATTCCATTAATACTAGGAGACTCTGATGTTCCTGCGGTTACAGGATAAAATGAGAACTTGTCATTAAGACATGTGAGGATGTTCCCAGTCTGTCCTAGATCTACTTTCCAAGTCTCTTCTACCATTTCGTTGCCTCATTTTCTCTAGTCATCATGAACGGGTTGAACCTCCTCTCTGTCAGCACCTCCCCCACCCCCTCTTCTCCTCTGCAAGCACTTGCATGCACCTCTCCCCACCCCTGCCACATGTTCAGCCTGCATCTCCACCAGACTCTTGCCCATTCTCCCACAGAGAAGCATCTTCTCGGTCACTCCTTGCCACATTCAGCCCCACACCACTCCTCTCCCCATGATCCCCATCCTAACTAGCACACCCACACCCACCTCCGGCATGGCATCACCAAGGGGTGGACTGAAGTGTGCCATGTTGCTCCATGTCTTTCTTGCCAACTTCTATTTTCACGTGACATGTTCTGCTGTGCAAAGTGAGTACGTATGGTATCGACTCTGACCCATGCACATCCAATTTTTTCTTCTGATGATTTTATTGTGGGCACTGAGGGCTCTTACAAATCTCAGTTGTTTGAAACAGAAAAGACCCAAGTTGTTGACTTTAAACTGCAAATAGTAATTAAGTAGCAAGATTTTTCTTTTGTTCTTAGGAACTGGTGGCAATACTATCTTATGTTGGAATTTTATAAATGCACAATCCGGAAATAAAGTATTTTAGAGTAAAATCCACAGCTAATTAAATAATATCCCCTTATTTTTTTTTTATGAGGAGCCCAGAAAAAAAGTTTATCTGAGATAGCCAATTTTCTACTTTCAGTTTGCTTGTTTGAGTATATCCTTAATTTATCTGGGTAACTTCAAGCAGTAAAAAACAGTAAATCGTTAACATATTGAATTAGTAGAGGTATTTCCAATTCAATTAGTAAACATCCAGGAGCTTATCTACAAGGCCTCAAGACCACTGCCACTCTCAACTTTGCAAAGGTCTATGTATCCAATAAGGGAAATGATTCCCACCAGTAGTTCATTCTTTGTCGCCCAGACAGTGTTTGGACAGTAACTTAAGAATAAACTAGATTGCTTTACCCCTTCTTTTTCCCCCTAAGCAAGAAGCATCGCTACAGGAAATTTCTACTACAAACAAAGCTCCCAACATAACAGCTTAAAAATAATGTAAAATATAAATACAGCTCCTTCCCAAAGAAATTTGTATCCACACGTTATTTACATCTTGAAAATGCACTTGTTCTAATCACTGATTAGGTTATAGAAAGATGTCATTTGTTGCTTGACATAAATGAAGCATATTAGATTAAAACTAATTGAAAGAAAATCCAAAAGATTCATACCTTTTCTCTTGCTCCTTTCCCTAACCCACTATCCTTACATCAAACTTTAAAATTCATTTGACTTTCTTTATTCTGTGTTCCTTTGAAATAATACCATTCATCTAGAATCATTCTACCTAAATCAAAGTCACTGAATTATTGTCATCAAATCACCAAACGCAGTGGTTCATGTACAATGAGGCATTTTGAGCATCTTTGAAAATGTTACTCTATGTTTCGATGTATTTATTTTTATTTTTATCTTTTGCACACTTTTGAGCATCCAAAGGGATGGTTAGCCAAATTGGGCAGAAAGAAGCCTTGCTAAATTGGCAAAAAATAACCCATAAATTGCTTCACAAAAGCAACATCACTCCTATTACATTAAATTCTCTAAAATGGCAGTATCTTTAGATTGAAAGGGAGGTTTTAGGCAAATTGAACATTAAAGCAAACTGTCTTTGCAAGTGGAGAATTGGCAAAGAGACTTAAAAACGTATACCTTCTTCACAAACTATTCCCTCCAAGCTCTCCTTATGTACTTCTGGACATTAGATGAGAATTTTTCAGTGGGACTCTTTCAGGGGGTAATAACCTAGCTGGCTTTCATAATCAAAAATCTTATCTACAGAAAACATTCTCTTAATGTCATCGATATGCTATTTAGGAACAAAAAGAAATAAAGTAAACTATATCCCTATTTTTTGAGTGATACCAAGTAGTATATCTTTGGTTTTAAAATTGCAGTTGAAAATAGCATTTAGTGTGGTAATGTAATAATAGGATTGATAAATTCCTATTCAGTTATAAGAAAGCATGGGTGTTCTCTAATGAATTTTCAAGCCATGCTTTTAAAGTATATATAGGTGAATAAGTGTTCTTTATTAAGCTCAAAACACCTTCAGGTACCTCAAAATTTACTCCTTCCTTCCTTCCTTCCTTCCTTCCTTCCTTCCTTCCTTCCTTCCTTCCCTCCTTCCTCCCCTCTCTTCCCTACCCTTTTCTTCCCTTCCCTTCCCATACCTACATTAATTCCTATCTAATTTATTTAGATGAAGACTATTCTAGAACCTCAGTCAAGACTAGAGACTTAGCATCCAAAGACGTATCTACAAAAAGCTTCTAGAAAATTCCCAAACCCAGTATTAAAAGACTTTAATGTGGAGAATCCCATTAAGATATGGAAACTCTACTTCATCTCATGTGATTAATGTTCTTGGTATCCTAGAAAATGATAAAATTTACTTGATAGTATCTGTTACCCTTTCAGAATGAGAGATGGACAGGATCTTAGAGCTTTTTTAGGTTCAAGATTCTAGAAATTTTGGATTTCATAGATGTCATTTTTTTTCTAAAATATATTGAAAAGAAAATAAGTGCCTGACATCATTAGCAGACAATGGTTTCTCAACAATAATACCCTTACTATTGCTAGTATTTTATGAAATAAGAACAAAAACTATCAGAACAAAAATAATTATTTAGTTGCATGCAATAATATTAAAAGTTATGAAAATTTACCCAATTCACCTTACATTTTTCATCCGTTGATGACAAATGTTATCACCCCAGTTCACTTCATAGACCAGCAATTGGGGAATAGACATTTCCAGTAGAACTCTTTCCTATTCTAGGAAGCTGAAAGTAATAATTTAGCGGCTGAGTCAGAAATATGACCCCTGTCTTCTGATTCCCAACCAGGTTCTTTCCTTTACATCCAGCTCAAGACTTGGTGTTGACTTCTGAGTCACATGGTTTTCTTACTTGTAGAAAGTGGATCGTTGATTTAAGAATGAATCTGAAGTTGCTTTCAGCTTGCTAATGTCCAAAATGGACGAATATAGACTCTTCACCCAGTCGACCATATTTATATAGTCAAAAATAACATCTGGAAAATCTCTCACTAGTGTATAAACCAAATGGGGATAAACTGAGTTTGGATGTAAAGCATATTTCACTAATGGGTACATGCTGTCTATGAACCAGATGGGTCACTCTGTTTCAACAGCCAATGACGCAGGCCCTGTCAGGCTCCCCATCAGTACTGCTCACACTATGCCTCACTGCTCCAGATGGGCCATAATGGGAGGTTTCTCAGCAGCCATGTGCAAAGAAGTTCTCCATTTGGCACTGAGATGCTCACATCCATCTTAAACACCACTGGCCAGGCCATGGTGATAACTCCTGTATGCATATGGATACTGACTAATTACCAGAATGAAAAAACTTGTTGAATAACATTTGGTGTGGTATTAACACAGAAAGAATATATATGGGGTTGAGAAATAAAATACTTGCCTCCCCAACTGCAAATCCAAAGAAAAATCCAATGACAGCTTTCTCTGTTTTAAATTTTTTAAAAAACTTTTGAGTAATAACTTGTGCTCAGCAGCAGAGATGAACCCAGAAATGGGCTCTGGCTGGTAGGTGGTGGCATGGGTTTCTGCGGGGCATCATGGCTGGTGATGTGGTTGTCCTGCCAGCCAATGGAGGAGGGAGGGTCGCAGACACAATCTGATTGAGAAAAGTAAGAGGATGTGATAGTTCTTACACAAGAGGGTTTGGGGCTGAAGATCAGATGAGGTACAAAATGGCATACGAGCTCAGAAGAGGCCATTTTCATCTCTCTAGTGTCAGAGTTTGCACACTTCCTTAAGGAAGTAACATCGGTGTGGCATATTGTTCATCAAAGACTAAAGGACAGGGGAGATGGGAAAATCCCACTCCAGGAAGAGCAAACTCCGAATTTAGACTCACCATGACACACGAGGTATCATTAAGAATAAATAGGTGTGGGGGGCACTGGGTGGCTCAGTCGGTTAAGCGGCCAGCTTCCGCTCAGGTCGATTTCGTGGTCCGTGAGTTCGAGCCCTGCGTCGGGCTCTGTGCTGACAGCTCAGAGCCTGGAGCCTGTTTCGGATTCTGTGTCTCCCTCTCTCTGACCCTCCCCCATTCATGCTCTGTCTCCCTCTGTCTCAAAAATAAATAAAGGTTAAAAAAATTAAAAAAAAAAAAGAATAAATAGGTGTGGAATCATCTTGTGGAGAATTGGTTTCTCCCTCCCTCTGGAGCTAGTGGGGATTTGTGGACATGTTTTTAAGCATGCTACTGTCTCATTCAGATGTGGTACGTAAAAGATTACTTGGGAAACCATGTACTATTAAATCGCTCATTGATATCATAAGGTGCAATGACCACTTTTGTTTTACCCTTTATTTCATTAGTAGATTAATTCAGCTTTCCTGGAAATTTCTTTCCTCTCTTCACATCTGTTTGTTCTGTTGCCATTCAAGTTCCTATTGAATTTGATCATTTTGCAAAATATTTCCTACCTCCAAAATATTTTGCTAAAAGAATATGGCATGCCATGTAAATAATCTAACGTAGACATTCTATCCATCCATGGAACAAAATGATTGTATATGATTCAGAGGCAAACTGAAAGCCATGAGCAAAAGCCATTTAAGTATCACACGTCACAGCTTCTATCATTACTTTTCCTTAAAATTAATGGCATAGAACTTTATCAGACTTTCCTTTCTGGAACTTTCAGGAATTTGCCTAACAACCCACAGACAACAAATATCTTTACTCAAAAGTTAAAAGGTAATTATTTCTACATAAGAATTTTATTCTATTTTTTTATTTTTTAATGCTTATTTATTTTGAGGGAAGGTAGGAGCAGAGAGAGAGAATCCCAAAAAAGTTCTGCACCATCAGCACAGAGACCAATGCGGGGTTCCATCTCACGAACCATGAGATCATAACCTGAGCCGAAATCAAGAGTCAGACACTTAACCAACTGAGCCACCTAGGCACTCCTCTACATAAACATTTTAAACCTGAATTTAATGCAATCTATAGACTGAATATTTAGCATTTACTGTGTGACAATTTCTATAGCAGGTGTTCTACTAAACGTGTCCTGGGGTTCGTGTAGACATTCATGTTAAATGGGCAGTTGTTACATAGGCTTTCATTCTATGTGAGAAGTACAGGCATCTTGGGAAGCATGTTGCTGGTCCCCAAAAGCAGGCAACAGGGTAAAAGAAGGTTTGGGATATAGACTATTTGGCTGGCTATCTTGCCTAGGTCCCGAAATATGGGTAAATTGAGGGAAGGTTGGATAGGGGAAAGCAGCAGACCATAAGCTTAGGAAATCAATTAACTGCTTATTCCTGGAGTGAGCCAAGGTATTTTTTCACTTTCATTTTTCTTATTGTTTATTTATTTTTAATATATCCACAAAACAGTGTGACATCTTCACAGAAAGAACTCTTAAAACCAGGCAATGCATGTTTCAGAAGATTCCAAAGGTGCTTCCTTAATATTTGCCAAATGAATGAATGGATGGGTGGATTATTATTTAGACAATCACAGGTGACTATAGGACCATGGTGTATTTAATACACAACCATTCAAGACACATGGAGAGAAGGGCAAAGGCTTGGCGATGTAATGATGGACAGAAAAGAACAAAGAAAATGGTAAATGGATCTCTGAACTACTACACTGTCCAGCCTCTAGTTCCCAAACTTCACCCCAGTGTTTTTTTCTTATTTCTTAGATCTCTGCACTTTAATTTGTTGTAAGCTTTAAATGCCCTTACGAATGACAGAGGTGAATAGATGGTGATTAAATGCATGGACTGAAATGGAGATAAGCCTTGCTTTTTTAGAAGTTTAGAAGAAAGTCTTGCTGTATCAGAAAAAGTCTGCATCAGAATTTTGAACATGGACATTGTGCATGTTCTGTGCATGTTCTGTGCTGTATCAGAAAAAGTCTGCATCAGAATTTTGAACATGGACATTGTGCATGTGTCTGTATGTACATGTGTATGTGTATTTGAATGCATTGAATGTATGTACGTGTGTGCGTGTATGTGAACATATATATGTGTATATATACATATACATATATACATATACATACATATATATGTGTGTATATGTATATATATATATATATATATATTTCCAATGCAGCATAATCTTTATCAGAGCATATAAAATACAAGCTTATTTTCAAGAAAAACTATAACCATCAGGCTTAAACTGCATTTTATCAAAACGTCTTTTTTTTAGGTTTTACAACTTATTTTCTTTTTGGACTACTTGTCATGAACACAAACGAACACACTTCACATGAGACACGGGTACAGGACCTACTCTGTCAGGATTAGTGAGAAAGTCAAGCGCGATTCTGTTTCAGTTTTAACGAGGTCTTCCGAGCTGGCTCAGAGAAAGCCAGGGAGCCGGCAAAATAACGGTACTTCTATTTCTCACACGTGAATAGGCCTCAGTTCTCAGGGTGCCAATCTCAGGATACGCAGAGAATCCCAAAAAGGTGCCAACAGGGACCCTGTGTTAGAGCTCAGGGGCTCCACCCGCCGCCACCTCTAGGTGGCGCCCGTTCTCAGGAATTTGCTTTCCTCTATTTAAAGGCCAAAGCCGAACTTTCAAGAACACCCTCCCCCACCCTGCTCTATCACCAAAAATTCACATCTGGCTTTTAAATGTCCACAGCTGGTGCTTTTCTTGAAACTTTGTAGTTAATAGATGAACAATTTATGCGGGCAAAAAGCACATGTCTGATTCCATACCACCACAAGACAGTCAACGCTTCTTGAATATTCTACACTGAGAAAAGGATTTGAGGGTTCCTGAGTGTCCATGGATACATAGAGAGCTTGTCCTTCAAGGAACTCAAGATCCTCTATAACGTTCTGGTAAGTAGAGATGACTTTTTCATTTTTTTCTCCAAACTTGTACATAGAATATGCAAAAAAGTAGTTGGTACTCACGGAAGTTAGGATCCTACTGTGATTGAAAAAAATTATATATGTTAAATAGACTTCTCTAATGCAGACTTTTCAGTCTTAAATATGCTAGCGCACAGTGTGAACCTTCAAGTGTGACAGTTCCTGTTGCTTTTCCTTCAAAACTTTTTTCCCCCTTTCCTTACCTAGTATTCTTTCTTAGGACTAAGGGTTCAAGAAGTATAGTCTGGAGACAGGCT
Organism: Puma concolor; assembly: GCF_028749965.1. Taxonomy (NCBI): domain Eukaryota; kingdom Metazoa; phylum Chordata; class Mammalia; order Carnivora; family Felidae; genus Puma; species Puma concolor. The sequence goes on from NC_141670.1 coordinate 3,891,117, forward strand.
AGAATGGATGTAGTTAATACCATAACATTAAAATGAGAAAAGCTAGAGAAAATAATTTGAAAGAAGGAAAAGGGGACATAGGCTCATGCAAGACTGATTCATGCAAGCTTCTTGGCTTGGGTTTTTATCCCAAACTTGAGCTTAAACAATGTTGACCATTTCGTTCATATATAGCCCTTTTTCCCCCCTAAATTCACACAGCTGTATACTCATGGTATCCTACAGAAAAGAAGGAATTCCATCGGGCTTTTCTTTACCATGCAAACTTCTCCTCAGCCTGGCTACCACCTGTATTTTCTTGCATACTCCCATAGTTTTGGGGCCACATAATGAGTCCACAGTCTTTGTAGCTTCTTATCTGTGTCTACCACCTTCCCACTTCTCTGCTTGTGCATGAACAGATGAGCTTCTCCTTCTGCCCAGGATGCTGGTATCCTGTCCTCACTACCTCACTCTGTCAGGTCCCTCCATCTGCCAAGACTCACTTCAAACGTTGCATGTCCGTTGACACCTTATCTGATCTCACTACTTCCAATACCACACACACACACCTTTAGGATAGCATGGATTTGTTTACTCATTTATAACCCCACTGGACCAAGAACCTTTCACAGTCAAAGAACCATGTCTTTGATCCCCCCGCAAGTGATGGAAATCTCCCACAGAGCTCGCAGGGACTACGTACTGATGAATGAGTGGATGGTGCTCTAAGAGTTCCATTTTGTACCATGGTCAATGGAGTGAGAAAAAAGCCACTTAATTTTTACTTCGTACAGCCAAGACCTACTCATCCTGTGAGGGTGGCCACTGATTGAAAAGCTTTTAAAACTTTAAAAATTATTATTCTCTTTACAGAAGAGAAAGGCCTTAAAATGAAACTGTGTGTAGAGTTACCATTGAATCAAACAGGAAAAACAAGCATGGGGTTCTAGAACCATGTTGGTTTGGCAATTTCCTCACATCCATTCCTTCCCCACCCAGTCATGACTGCTGAGGACCCTCTCAAAGGCCCATGGCTTCCAGGAACCCTTTTCCAAAGCCACTAATATAGGAAAAGTCTCCATAGTGAAGACTGCTTTAATTGGAATTTATTTCTCTCAAAGGATTACATTCTGCAACTCATTAAATCAGGCCACATCATGTACCGGTTATACAACATGGAATACAGATCTTAATATCCTAGAACACTGTAATACCAGCCTACAAAATTTTCTGTAAAAAACGGAAGAAATAAATATTGGATACTTTCTAAGTTCATGTTTGTAAATAAAAATGTATAGGGAACAACTAGCCGTCTTGATTTTAAAAAAATCATCTATTTGAATATGAGGTTTAGAATTTTCAAAAGACTTTAGTACACACTGTGTACCCATTCAAGCACTGAGCACCTATTACATGCCAGGTCCTGCCGTGGACTCTGGAAATCAATAATATTTAAGGATTGTAAGGAACACTGTCTGACAAAGGAAAGAAGTTACATAAATTTGTGACTTTAATACAGTGTGGCAGATTTTATAATGAAGGTATGAAAGACTTTATTCTATAGCTATACCCAGCCAGTTAAACATAGGTAAGGGAAATATCTTTGCTTGGTCATCATGAGTAGGACCAGAAGTGGTCTCTAGGAGGGTGACCGAGGCTAAAAAAGGCTTCCCTGCGCAAGTGGGGAGCCCCACCCTGGAGGGAAATGATCTGGTGAGGATAAGGAGTTGTCTCCTCAGAAGGCACCATGCAAGTGTCAGTGATGAAATAGTTGACTCAGTTTACCTAATCAGAAAAAAAAAAAAAAACGCAGGAGCTAATTTTCTGGTCTGGACATAAGATTTCAGAAAATGCAGGCTCACGAGTTCAACAATGCAGAGTCTCATGGGGCATCAGGAAACAATGAGCAAGATTCAGGTGGGAAGGGATGGCAGCTTGCAACTTATGGGATGGCATCACCCTTACAAGGAAAGCAAAACAACACAATGTGGAGAGGGAAGCCAAGAAGGGAAAATCAGATGAGAAGGATCCAGGGAAACTATGCAAAGATAAAGAAAAGGAGTAAGGAGCAAGGGGAGACATGGCGAATGCCAATGGTGGTTGAAGGGAATCAGTGGAGAAAAGAATGACCATAAAATGTGCTTTATTTATGGCTTTCTGGCACTGACTGATTTATTCATCCTTGTGGTCATTTGCTGATACATCTTAATTTTGTAATGGCTATTTTAATGATACAGCAATTTCTATGAATGACACACGACCACAGAAACACTACCAACTTTGGTTTTCTTACTCTGTGCACTCTTAGCCTATTAATTAAGTCTGAATGTCTAAATCTGTGTTTTGCTTGCTTGTTTCTAATAATATCCTTTGAGTTTTCTCTGTCTCAATTCTAAAATGACCTTTATATCATACATAGATCTGTATGCTGTCATGTTTTCTATTTTGCACAAAAGTCTTTTCTTTTTATAACACCATTTCTGAATAGTTTTTGTTTTATTTCCCTTAACTGACATTTGAATGTGTTTTTTTTTTTCTTTATAGTCAAGGAAAGCTGTCTATGATCTTCATGATAATAATTAATTAGAATCAACATTTTAATTAATATTAGTTAATTAGAAATATTAACTAGTAGAAATATAGAAGTGGTAACTAATTCTAATTAATAAGCTAAGTCATATGGGATAGAACACTTAAGAGTTTAGCCTCAGTTATTGGCTATATATCCTTTCATACAACAGCATCTGTTACAGTGATGGTAACAATTTTCCACCACTGGTTGGATTTTCCATCTATTGTTCTGTTCAGATCATAAGAACAATATAGATACTCAGTCCATTTCTCCTCAGTGTCAGCCTTGTACTGTGACAATTGCTACCCCAAGAATTTTCTGGAGGCACCACTTCCTTGGTGTTGCCATAGCAAAAATCGAATCTTTACTCTTTCCACCTCCGGTCTGAGCCTTGATAATCCTTTTAGCTGATCCCGCTTTCACCGTGGCATCATTACCCACTCAAGTAATTCGTAGGCACAGCTATTAAACAAATTGGTCTCAAATAATACTGTGTTCTGTGGTCTCCTATTAAAAGGCAATAATTCATAGGTGCAGTCCTCAATCCATAACTTTACCTGCTTCTTTAAAATCCAGGGTAAATGATCAGATCCAGGGACTTCCTTGCTCTGTGTCCCTCCTGCAACATATCACATCCATCCCCTCTGCTGTGAAACTCCTCCTTCACCCCCTTGTAGCACTTACACTCTTCTGCTTCATTACATTTTTGCAAAATGTACTTCCATCCCTCAGTTCCAACATGGGTCTTCTACATTCTTGTGTGATGCACATCTCTTGGTAATCTCCTTCGCCTCATCGATGTCATCTAGAATGTGCACTGTCCCCCAACAACAGCCTAAGTTCTCAATACAGAGTTACAACATTGTTAACAAATCAAAAAAGAACCTCTACAGTAATAGTCCCCTGATACCCTGTTTTCACACCCAATCCTCTCTCCTGGCTCCGGGTGTACGTTCTCACCAGCCTTTGGGACATTTCTCCTGGGATTTTTCACAAGCACTGGAAATGTTACTTAAATATTTGTGCCAATTAAAAACATAAGTTAAAAATATTGGTCTTGGGGCGCCTGGGTGGCGCAGTCGGTTAAGCGTCCGACTTCAGCCAGGTCACGATCTCGCGGTCCCTGAGTTCGAGCCCCGCATCGGGCTCTGGGCTGATGGCTCAGAGCCTGGAGCCTGTTTCAGATTCTGTGTCTCCCTCTCTCTCTGCCCCTCCCCCGTTCATGCTCTGTCTCTCTCTGTCCCAAAAATAAATAAACGTTGAAAAAAAAAAATATTGGTCTTACATTCAGTGGTTGGCTATAAGCCACAAAACAGGGCATAGTTTTAAGCAATTCCTTGTCCATTTGTAAAGAAGAAGGTCACTTAGAGAATATCACCAAAAGAGTTTAACAGTTACTTCTTAATGCGGCCTTTACAATTTCTCTTGATTGTTTTGGGTGACTTTCCCGTAGGTTAATCTAATGTTTTCAATGTCCCCAGATAGTTTATCCATCCATTTATTTATTGCCAAATATTTATTGACAGCCATGAATCAGTTACCTTTATTCTAATTAGGGGAAGGACATGAAAAAGACATAAAATAAATGTTATGTACAAATGATACAATTGCCACATGATGGATAATATCACCAATAGGGTTATTTACTTATTTATTTATTATAAGTTTGTTTATTTTGAGAGACAGAGAGAGAGAGTGTGTGTGCGTGCAGGAGGGGCACAGGCAGAGGGAAAGAGAGAATCTCAAGTAGGCCCCGCACTGTCAACACAGAGTTCCAGGCAGGGTCCAAAGCCATGAACCATGAGATCATGAACTGAGCGGAAACCAAGAGTCAGATGTTTAGCTGACTGAGTCACCCAGGCACCCCACTAATGCATATTTTTAAATGTTACTTTTGTGAGGAATGTCTGCAGCTAGTAGAAAAATGGAACAGAGACAAGTTAGTAAGCAATTCTAGTTTCTATGAGAAACACTGGTGGCTTTTCCTAGCATAAGGAGAAAAGACACGGAAAGGCATAGTTGGCCGTATATTTTGGAGGTGGCATCAATAGAACTTGGAGATTCATTCAGAGGAGAAAGGAAAGAAATCGTGAAGGGTTCTCAGGTGTCTGGCTTGCACAGCTCATTTGCTAGGATGACAGAGGAACAGTTGAAGAATAAAGGGGTATGGGGCCACCCAGAAGTCCATTCGGTACCCAACAGCAGAGCCACAAAGAGACAAGGGGATGATGAGAACGAGAGAGATAATGTAGTTTCGCACGGCAAGAAAGAAGAGCCAGTCCTGAAGGTGCAAATAGACAACATTTAGAGAATTTAGAGCAGCCCATGATTTCATGACTCCAACATCAGGACCATCTTGTTGGTTCTCCCTTAGTCCATGGAAGCTGTCATGGAGGAAGGGAGTTTTGTCTGGCTTTGCCAAAACTTGAATCTGGGGAAGGTCGCCAAATTCAACGAAAGAAACGAGGAATAGAACTTAGAATGTAGAGAAACTTCAAGAGCAGAGGAATGGCATTACAGTTCAGTCCCTGTGTCCAAATTCTAATCAGTCTTTAGTATATTATGTCCTACAAATATTTCAAATATAACGTGTCAACTGGAATTTATCAAAACCTGAGAATTTTCTGGCAAACATGGGATATGAAATATGCTCCTGTACTTGCCTCTTCTTACTCACAAAACACTTGGAAAGCACAACAAAGGTCATCTCCCCAAGGACAGAGGGAGAAGGAGACACACTGACAGCAAGAAAATCTTAGAAGTCGCAAGGTTAACAAACAAGTGGAACTGACTTAGCAGAATTGATAAAGCTGAAATCTAAAGGGATGATTTCCAGAAGCCAGCCAGTTCGCAGCACAGAGTCCCAGAAGGGCGCAGGAGTGGGAACCCTCAGACGTCTCTGGAAATGTGTGAAAAGAGGGTCTCTACATAGAAGAATGCATGAGAATACTGGCTAAGATAAATGGGCAACCCCAGACACTGTCCCTTACCTGCCTGGAGAGGCTACCGCCACACCCAGACTTTGTGAGAAGGCTGCAGGCTTTCTCCCCAGAGATGCTGAATTAACCTGGGGACTCTGGACAAAGCTAATTTGGGGAGTAGGGATTACGAGAAAATCTAGGGGCACCTGGGTGGCTCAGTTGACTAAGCGTCCATCTTTGGCTCAGGTCACAGTCTCATGGTTCGTGAGTTTGAGTGCCACATTGGTCTTCATGCCTGGAGCCTGCTTGGGATTCTCTCTCTCCCTTTCTCTCCAAGCCCCTCAGCCACTCACAAAACTCTCTCTCTCTCTCTCTCTCTCTCTCTCTCTCAAAATAAATAAACTTTAAGGAGAGAGAGAGAGAGAGAAAATCTATATGCTGAAAAGTGAGATTCTGAGCCTCCTTCCTTTACTTGGCTATGAGAATTCTCAGCAGAAGCCTTCCACCCAGGAAGGCCATCAGAGAATTGTTGGCTGAGGACAGTCAGCAAGCCAAAGATATCTGCTTATGTTCAGGGAGCCCCTAACCAAAGTGCCTGACACATCTTCCTGTGGCCGAGCTTTCCACTCAACAAGCTGTCCCCACACCGAATAAACACACGAAGGCCATAAGTATGAGCTGGCATCCAAGCATCATCAATCAATTACAAAAGCTGTCAGTCTGAAAAAGACCGAACCAATCAACCCACACAGGAGCAAGTACAAGAAAATGTGCACAGACATCATCCACGGTCAGAAACAACCTCCTTGTCTGTACCCACAAACTGTTAGCCAATTCGACCAAAATCCCTGTAATACTGCAGAAGGTAGGCATCTCCCCCCTCCCCCACCCCGTAGTCTTTTGCCAGGTCACGAGTTTCACCCGTATTGCTTTTAATTTCCAAATAATGTATAAAACCGTGGGAGAGACAGTTGCTAGGTCTGAATGTGTCCCCCTCAAAATTCATGTGTTGAAATCCTAACCTCTGTAGTCATGGTCTTTGGACGTGTGGTTAGGTCACAGGGGGAGCCCTTGTGAATGGGACTGGGACCCTCACAGAAGACTCCCCAGAGAACTCGGTCCCCTCCACCATGTGAGGACACAGTGGGGAAAATGCTGTCTGTGAACCATGGGGAGACCCTCACCAGACAGGGCACCCGGCAGTGTCTTACAGCATCCAGAACCGTGAGAAATAAATTCCTGTTGTTCACGAGCCCCCCTGCCTGTGGTGTTTTGTCACAGCTGCCCAAATGGACAAAGTGAGACAACGGCTCAGTATCACTTTCACTGTTAACGAAGCCACAGTCTTATTCTGCACGATAACTTCAGTGCCTGGCCGGGAATAAGTTCTCAGTAAAATAACCAATGTTGCTATTACTAATGCCTAAGAAAATATAAAAAAAAAAAAATCACAGAAATATAGAAAGAAGTTAAGGACTGTTACTTAAAATGTGTTTGCCCAGTGCCTGGTGATTACTGCTGAAGTAAATCAAAAAGACCTATCATTTTAAATTCTTAATTGTGACAGCAGATGCCAAATTCAGCAACGTGACTGACTATTCAGTCGTTGTGTGAGATTCTGTAGGTGAGTTGATGAAGGCACTCTTTTTTCTGCTCTGAGGAAGGGTGTAATTCAGTGCACTGTGTGAGTTACGGGCTAACTGAACTGGCATAATGATTTTGCCAGGCTGACAGTCCCTGAAAATACCATGAGTCGGCTTGCTTTCCTTCTGCTTAATAGACTTACATAATCATCAAAGTGTAGACAAGCCAGACTCGTTCAAGCAGTTTATGATTCAAGTGCTAATAGGGTCTTTCTTTTCTTTTTCTCTTTCTTTCTTTCTTTCTTTCTTTCTTTCTTTCTTTCTTTCTTTCTTTCTTTCTTTCTTTCTTTCTTTCAAAAATACTTTGGGCTTTCAGAAGTTGAAGTTAAATGAAGGCAAATAAAGAGACAAAAAAGAACGGACATTGAACATCACGCAGCTGGTCACACAGCTGGTCCCCTCCTGCCCACTGCTGCGTGAGCATTTGAAGTCCTGTGAGGTCTGTGAAGGCACTAAGTGAGGAGGCCACTACCCCACCCAGGGGAGCTTCTGCGAGTCAATAAAAGTCACTGCTCCACCCGTGGGGAGGTGGGGGGACACATAAATGAAATTTTTGTGTCTGGGCCATTTATCTTTGTATTGACTGGCATTCTGGGCAACCACGCTCTTCAACTCAGAATCCACCCACAAACCAGTGGGAACCTGGAAGAAATTCTATTGCTCTAGAACAACTTAAACTCCTATCTGTGGTCTGTCAATAGAGGGAATTTAGGGGCTGTGAAGGTGAATAGGAAAAGGGAACAGTGACAAGGGACCGAGACGACTAGGCGGAACGATAACCTAGACCACAGTGTCGCTGCAAAGGGTGATTGGGAAAAATGATTGCCCAGGACACATCCTACAACAGAACTGCTAATTAATAACCTTCAAGGAAATTTGACCCACTAGGCAGGACCTGTGCCATCTGAACATTCGTGAATGCCATGACATATTATTGACTGATTATTGGGAAGGACGTTTGATAGGAAGCCAGGGCACACGGATTCCAGCCCCATTCTGTGTGTGCTCTATGACAAGTCACTTAACTTCTACTGCCCTCATTTTTCTTTATCTGGAAAATGAGAAATTTGGATTTGGTCCACAGAACACTTCTGGCAAAGGTTACTAGGTCTGATGCAAATGAAAGTTCTCCTTGGCCAACAGAGCCGGTGAAACTGTACTTTCTCTCCTTGGTGAGCTCCATAATGTCCACTTAAAGGTCCCCAAAAGTCCCGCATGAAGGATAAAGTTGTTAGCACTATCTCACAAATGGGCCTCACTTGTTATTTCCACAGAACTCTTTATTTCCCTCAACACACTTACTAGCACCTAGTGCCCCAGTATGAGACCACACACCTGTCTAGTCACGTCTGGGAACCTTTCTGTAAAATTCTTTAAACCCAAATTATAAGCCCGAGGATGTTCTTTTCACAAAAAGCGAACACATAATGAGAAGAGGTAGACCGTCCTGTGTGTGTCTGATGTTATTATTATGGTAAAACACAAATGACAAAACTTACCACTCTTACCCATTAGTAAATGTGCATTTCAGTGACACTAAGCGCATGAGCATCATTGGACTGTGGCACATGTTTTGATGCCAGTTTCACTTCAGAAATTTGTATTTAAATACCAAGTACGAACCCTCTCACACTGTTGGTGGGAATGCACACTGGTGCAGCCACCCTGGAAAACAATGTGGAGGTTCCTCAAAAAATTAAAAATAGATCTACCCTATGACCCAGCAATAGCATTGCTAGGAATTTCCCCAAGGGATACAGGAGTGCTGATGCATAGGGGCACTTGTACCCCCAATGTTTATAGCAGCACTTTCAGCAATAGCCAAACTATGGAAAGAGCCTAAATGTCCATCAACTGATGAATGGACAAAGAAATTATATATACAATGGGATACTACTTGGCAATGGGAAAGAATGTAATATGGCCTCTTGTGGCAATGTGGATGGAACTGGAGAGTGTTATGCTAAGTGAAATAAGTCATACAGAGAAAGGCAGATATCATATATTTTCACTCTTATGTGGATCCTCAGAAACTTAACAGAAGACCATGGGGGAGAAAAAGGGGGGAAAAGTTAGAGAGGGAGGGAGGCAAACCATAAGAGACTTTTAAAAACTGACAACAAACTGAGGGTTGATGGGGAGGGTGGGAAGGAGGGGAAAGTGGGTGATGGGCATTGAGCAGGGCACCTGTTGGGATGGGCACTGGGTGTTGTATGGAAACCAATTTGACAATAAACTTAATATTAAAAATAAATAAGTAAATCCCTCAAGGGTTGTTCCCTAATCCTATGGACCTGGCAGGACCTTGTAGCTCTGTGTGTCTACTGACTGCCTGCTGAATTCAAGCCACCAAGCCCTCTGCTCAAGGGAAAACGAGGTCTTCCAGATGCTACAGGGGATCCACCTCTTTGAAAGGTTATTACTTCAGACTGAATTCGCATCCACAGAGAGCAGGGATATAATTAGATATAATTCCCTGCCGCTCAACTTCCTCTGCATGGGGATGAATTACTAATATATCTCCTTCTTTTGCCAGCTCTTTGTACATGCTACCTAGAAAAACTATCCCAGAAGACTGTCAATCCCTTGCAAGGTTAAAATGTCTCCAAAGGGTATCCCTAATTGTAGGAGCACGTATGTGTTGATTTTCAGGCTCTATCCCAAAGTTTATTTTACTTATCCACGTCAGGGAAACTCCATTCCCCTGCTGAATGATACATAATATCTGAGGGCATGCCGCTGAAAAATGAGTGAGGTAGTGTTAGAGAAGAACTCAAAGACAAACCATAATTTTATTTGAAAGGGGAACAACTCATTTTTTAATCATGTTTTAAACATTTTTCTGAATCATCAACAGAGAGACACGGCTTATGTTTTAAGATTCAACCTAACAGATGTAACTTAATACAGGCTTCCCTGACTCCCCACAAGTAGAGCATTTAGATGAAATTTTTTGTAAGTTGAAATGGCGTGAAGCAAAGAAGCAATTGCCGTTAGTTGATATGGGAAAAAAAAAAATTTTTTGAGCACACCCAGATGCCCCAAATCACCTCTTTTAGGCTTTTCTGAGACTTTAGGACACATTTCACTAATGGGTGTACAAAATACATCAATAGAAAGCCCAGATGCTCACAGACACAGCTGAAGGGTCTGGCTGCCGGCTGCTGGCGGGGCTGAGTGCGGTTGCAGGGAAGGAGCTGGGCGGGCCGCTCTGCCTGCTCCAGCCCAGTGTCTCCATAAAGTCTCACCTCAGTACAAAACCACCCCTAAAGCCTGGTTTCTCCCCGTCTTTGTAAAAGTGAAAATCCTCTTGGGATGTCATTTGGTTAGCAACATGTACTAATGTAGGTCTAGGTAAAAGCAATGTGGCATAACGTGAACTTTCGCAAAGCAGGGGATACACGTAAGCATCAGATTACTCATAAATTTCTGTTTTCCAAGCTTCTAGATAAGGCTGTTTTTATTGTGACTAGTAGTTGTCTACAAGTAATGATAAAATGCAAAATGCTTACAATCTACATAAAATTTATACAGTTAAAGTCATCACGATTTACTGCTTTCTTTTTGCCTCTCCTTTTGCCTAGGGTTCATGACTGTCAAGAACACAAATAAGTCATGTTTTCATTTAGGGGAAAATGACAAGTTATTATACATTGTCCCCTTTCTGCTCTATGATATTATCCAAGGGGAAGGTAGTAAGACCCTCAGAATATGTGTCACAGGGAAAGAATGTTGTCATGACAAACTACCCCAGGATGGCCTCAGAAAAAGGTTTAAATGAAACAGATGTGAGCCTGACCCTGGCAGGGAGAAATTAAGTTTTTATTGCACGCATTCTTGTATGTGAAGTAGCCCAGTACAACCAGCCTAAACAAAACTGCCTTCGACATACTTGTGCATAACTGTCTGTCCAATGTAGGCATATCTTTTTTAGTAGAGTTTATTTAAAGCTCAAATTCATATTGAATTATTTAATGGGTCGAAGCTTCAGAGACATGTTAAAATATATCCATCCACGGATAGTTATTTTCAACCTACTCAAGTAATCTAGAGGGTCACAGCTAAAGGGCACACACGTACACATTACCCCTCCTCACCCAGCAAGAGTCTCAGCAAAACAAAAACAGTTAAGAGAACAAAAAAGCAATGATGGTGAATTAACATTGTTGGGCGTTCAAAAGCATTTGAATAAAACAGTCATCAACATTCAAAAGAGAATCAGAGTCCACTAAATAATATGCATTAAAAATCTCTCCGGGACACCTGGGTGGCTCAGTCGGTTAAGCCTCTAACTTCTGCTCAGGTCATGCATGATCTCACGGTTCATGAGTTCAAGCCCTGCCGCAGGCTCTGTGCTGATAGCTCGGAGCCTGGAGCTGCTTTGGATTCTCTGTATCTCTCTCTCTGCCCTCCTCCACTCTCTCTCTCTCTCTCTCTCTCAAAAATAAACATCAAATCTATATCTATCTATTTATATCTATATCTATATCTATCTGTCTATCATATCTATATCTATCTCAAGATATGCCACTTTACATATACAATTTGTATTCTTCCTAAAAAGATGCCAAAATAAAGTAAAAATGTAAAGAATCAATTCAGCAGATGAACACAGTGGAGAATATAAATATTGGCAACATAGAAATTTCACAAAATTTCATTGCAGTAACAGAACCTACAACGAGTCAACATGTATTGTTTCACCACTGATCCTATAAAATGGGAAAAAAACAAGTAACTTATAATAAGGGTTGTATTTTTTTGCATTAATATCCCATAACATCAATTGCTTCATTAAACAAGAGAATAGCACTATAATTATGGAAATCAGAAAGTGTGTTCCTTTAAAATTTTTTGAGTGTCTAAAGTGTGACTAGCATAACACTAGGTTTTAATGGAGAATAAGAAATTTAATTAGAAAATGTTTGTGCTTTCAGTGCTAACAGTAAAGCTGTGATGTCAAAATGCAGAATTCATATCCATGCAGTGTTTACCTGACTTTACTTTGCAGATAAGATAATAAGTAACTATTTGGATTTAAAGTTTTTGTTTTTTAATGAGGCCTAACTGTTGTACTTTGGCTTGGAGAAACACAGTTCTTCAAATTATAAGGTACAGACATATCTGATACAGGGCTAGTATCCAAAATATTTACAAAGATTTAGTGAAAGAAATCAACACCCAGAAAACAAGTAACCCAATTATAAAATGGGCAGAAGAAATGAACAGACATTTCTCCAATGAAGACATATAGATGGACAAGAGACACAGAAAAGATGCTCATCATCACTCATCCTTGGAGAAATGCAAATCAAAACTACGATGAGCTATCACCTCACACCTGTCAGAATAGCTAAAATAAAATAAAAAAAACAAAACAATGAGCAACAAGTGTTGGTGAGGATGTGGAGAAAGGAATACCCTTGTGAACTGTTAGTAGGAATGCAAACTGATGCAGCCACCTGGGAAGTGGTGTCAATTTTCCTCTAAAATTTAAAAACAGAACTGCCCTATGACCCAGAATCACACCACAGGGTATTTACCCAAAGAACAGAAAAACACTAATTCCAAAAGATACATGTACAGCTAAGTTTATTGTAGCATTAGCTACAATAGCCATATTATGGGAGGAGCCCAAATATCCACTGATAGATGAATAGATAACGCGCACACACACACACACACACACACACGCATACACACACACACACACACACACACACACACACACGCATACACACCGTGGAATATTATTCACCCATCACAAAGAGAGCATAATGCTAAGCTAAATAAATCAGAGAAAGACAAATATAGTATGATTTCACTCATACGTGGAATTTAAGAAACAAAATACATGACCAAAGGAAAAAAGAGAGAGAGAGACAAGCCAAAACACAAATTCTTGACTATTGAGAATAACCTGATGGTTATCAGAGGAGAGGTGGTGGGGGGGAGGGTAAAAGAGGTGATGTACAGAATTACTGAATGACTATATTCTACACCTGAACTAATGTAACAATATATGTTAATTATACTGGAATTAAAATGTTTAAAATTCAATAATAAAAAAAATTATAAGGTACAGATAATATCATCATCCTTGCAGACCAGATGAGCCTGAGTTCACCCTAAAATTGTGTGACCCTGCAAGTGAAATCATTAATTATAGGAGAATGAGGTCTTTTCGGGAAAGAAAACCATCCCAAAAAGAGTGCTCGTACATAGGAATGATCCAATCACAGAAAACAGCACAGATTTACCCCTTGGGGTATCTCTGTCCACACTCATGGTTGCTGAGGGAGGTCTAAGTCAAAACGAGTGACCAGATAAAATCCTGAGCCCCATTCACAAAAAAGCTGTGCAAGGTGTTGGTGGTGACTAGTGACTTCCTCAGTGGGCCTTTGAGCCACTGGGAAGCTCTCTGGCCAATGCAGCCCTTCCTGCATTCACCTCCCTCCCCTGACCTCCACTTAGAACCACGTCTGCTGAATCCATCCCTAATGGTTTGAATTGTCCTAATGGTAGGACAGGAGAAGTTGCTAAGGGGCTCTGGTCCCTGGAGCCAGGAGGACTTAAGTAAACCCACCATAAAGGAATTAAATGAGGGATGGGAGGGTTGCGATGTAAAAGCTACCAGAGGCTGGTGATGTAGAGTTCTGGGGTCATGAGTGAAGAGAAAAGGAGGAAGGAGAAAAAATACAACAGAATTGTAATGTAAGAGAATCCAGTGGTGAATACATTTAAAAAAAAAAAATTTTTTTTTGGCCGTGTGACTGGTATTCTTAAATGAAAAATGGTGCTTGCAGACTGAACCACCTATGTCCAAGCAACAAAGACATCAAGGCTGCTGTGATACAGTCTCCAGATACACGGGGAGTTTAAGGGACCACGATTTTGAGTCTCGCTTATCTCAGATACCAAAGTCCTGAAAAGGGATTTCTCCTGCCTCCCCCCTCCCCTGCTTCCCCTCCTCCGGAAGGGAAGCCATCTTGTTTTGGTGGATGGAGGCCTGGAGAGTCCTGGAGAGTCCTGGAGAGCCCAGTATCAAGAGGAGCCACTGGGTTCCTCCCAGGCTACACTGGGTAGCACAGAGAATGTAGGTCCAAAGGGCTGACATTGCCAGGAGGTGATGCTACCGGACCTTTACTGAACCCACATGACAGCCTCACAGATATGAGGGCCCAGCAGAAGACCACACAGAGTCAGAACAGAAGAAGGGTGGGTCAGCATACTGTGGGAAGGGCGAGAAATCATGATTTGACCAAAGCTATTGGAAGAAGCGGAGAATCCTTGTTCATTTTTATACTCAACTACGTTTTATTCAGTTAAATATTTATTTTCAATTTTATATTTGATTAATATTTAAATTAGTAGAAATTTTATCCTATATTGATTATGCTTCTGTTTCCAGGATATTGTGGGTGGCGAGGGGAAGCACCATACAGGCACCCAGCTAGCCATCTATCCACCCACCCACCCATTCATTCTCTGTCTATCTATCTACCTATCTATCTATCTATAAATTCATAGCAAATGCAAATGTTATCATCTCTACCCCTCCTCTGAGATTGCTTCTTCATCAAAGTCATCAACCACTCAACTGCTACGAAACCTCAAAGTGGTCTCTCTCCTCATCTGCAGGATCTATAAGCAGCATTTCCCACGGGTGATCACTTCCTGCTTCAGTGCTTCCTTGGTTTGTCTTCTGGTCAACAGGTTCTTTTGGTTTTTCTGCAAGTGGGTGCCACTCCTTGAAAGCATCTTGCTGCGTTTCTGTTCCTTGTCCTGGTCCCTCAAGGCACCCTTGGTTGTCTTTCTCTCTGTACTCACTTCCTAAGTAATCTTGACCTTTGCATTTAAATTTAATTAAACTGTCTGCTCACCCTTTCCTGGATAATGTCATGAATACCTTGATGGTTGGTTTGTCTTTGGGTCATGAAAGTACCTGATGGTGAGTGTTGATTGTTGGGGTAGCCCCTTGAATGAGGGCTGTCCGGAATAGAGTCATTGCAAGCCATTCCTCTCGACAAAGAGCCAGCCTATACACTGCACTGAGGCACCTTTGTTTTAGACCTCTTGGTTGGTTTCTGTAACTGACCATTTGGCGTCTGGATTTTTCTCTCCCCATACTTTGAATTCCCACTCTTATGTTTTAAATTCCCACCGTTCCCCCCCCGCCCCAGCCTTGACCCCATAGAAGCAGAACCCCAGGCAAACGTGCACCTTGTCTCTTTATCCATGACTTTACTGTGTGGCCCCAGGTGTCCCATGAAGTTCCCAGTGTCTTGTGAGTTCCCGAAGGTCATTGCTGAGGGCATCTTTGCAATGATAGCAGGAGCCACACGGGCTGGTCCAGCCACACCACTGGTTAGCGACAGGCGTGCCCTGATCCTGACCCCTCATCTCCCCTCAAATCTGCTTCCCCACACAATCTTCCCAGACTCTAAAGCGTAACCCCTTCTTGGGACACCTGGCTTAGTCGATAGAAAATGTGACTCTTGATCTCAGGGTCCTAACTCCGAATCCCACGTTGTGTGTAGGGTTTACTTAAAAAAGAAAAGAATCACTCATCCTTTCTGGTTGTATAGGCTAAACTCGAGAACCACAGAGTCGATTTTTCCTCCTCTCTTTCTCTCAAAACTAAATCCAATAATACATCAGCAATTTCTGTTAGTCACGTTCAACAGACACTCAGATTCCGACCTTTCTCCCCCACCTGCTCTCTCCTACGATCTGAGCCACCATCATCTCTCACCTGAATTAATGCACCAGCCCAGCGTCAGATATCCCCGCATGTCCCCTGTGCCCTGTAGGCTATAATCAACACAGCAGCCAGACAATCTTCTTCTATCCCAAGTCATAACACATCTACTCAGAGCCACCCAAATAGTGGCTAGAATAAAAGCCTCAAAATTGTCAACAAGCGCCATCACGTTGAAAAAACATTCCTCTGACCTCAGGCCAGTGCCTCACCAAACGTTCCCTCCCACATCCTATTTCCCCCTGCACCTGCACACACTCTCCATGCCCAGCCTGTGCTGGGGACCCCGTCCCACGTGCTCAGACAGTTCACTCCAACACCTCCTGCACTTCTCTCCTTTGATGTCACCTTCCCGGTGAGGTCCCTTCTCACCATCTGCTGTGAACTGTAACCCACATCCCCTGGCTCTGCACACAGCCCTGTGACTGCAAGTCTGCCCCAGCAAGTATTCACTCCCTGGTGCTTTTCAGTTCCTCCCTCAAAACGATGAAAATTCCAAGAGAGTTGGACCTAATCTCTGGCCCACGTTTGATCTCCAGTAATGGAGACAGTATGGCTCATGGTGACATTCAATAAATACTTATGGATTGAATAAGCATCTTACATTTTAGTAACGAGGAACTCCAAAATCCTGCAAAGTTGCATTATAATAATACTGAAATCTGTAATTCAATCATATCATTCTCTCCTGTTATTTGACATCTCATGCATTAGAACGTCATACATACATGCGTGTGGGCGTGCGTGTGTGTGTATGTCTGTGCGAAGGCTCATTTTCTCCATCAGAGAAACTTCACGGCAGTGCAGGGATCTCCCTTTTCTAGAAACCAGGTATAGCATCTAGGACAGTGAGTGCAAACTGTAATTCTGGATATTCTTGAGTTGATACCCTTCATCAAATGGTTTTAACATTCAGGAGTTCCTTCCAATTTTAATGGATTTATGGGTGCCGTACAAGAGATTTATATTTATTAACACACGTGACCCTTAAAGCCACACTGCAAGCTAGGTATAAATCTCCCCATTGCATAGATAAGGAAAATTAAGTGCAGTTAATTCAGGTGATCTGCTCAAGTCCAGACAACTAATGAATAAAAGATGTTTCATGTAATCCAGTGTCTTTCTCATTTTGACAGGCATGACTTAAAATCTTTATTTGATTATCTCCTAATACCCGATCATTAAAATTAAAGTGTGCTCAAAGCGGGATAATCACTACTGGTGCACTTTTACACATATGATTAATTAGATGCTTTGTTCAACTATGCTGGACAAGAAAGTCGACGCTATAAACAGGTCTTTAATATTCATGACAGACGTGTCCCAAGACGTTTTAAACCCCCAAATTTGTGATTTCCAAGGAGCTCATAAATTTCCCCTTAAATTAGTTGAAGTATTACTGAAAGAATTCAGTGGCTTTTGCAGATCTTCGGGGACTCTATGAATATAGACATAAAGCTGGTTGAAAAGGTCTTGAAATAAATGCTCTCATTTTTAAACTTTTACCTAACGTCTGCCTCTACCTTGAACAGCTTTTGCATCGGCACTGTTTTTTTGTAGTTAGGAACAATCGATTCTAGTTTCATGATTGGGTGACTTAAGCCACCACCAAATTTAATATTATATTCTCCAATTGTCTGCATGTTTAATTTTCTGCCAGGGAGACTGGCTTAGTTTACTTAATGCTCAACATCCCCCCAGAATTCAGCTTTGATCACACACACAGAACAGCGCTAATCTATCTGTTATCAGGAGGAAAGGGGGAGGGGGGAGAAAAAGACAAGCCTTTTGTTAAGGCCTCTCCAAACGAAACCTTATGAGGAGATAAAATAACGCAAGAAGGGCGTTATTAAGACGGGCAGGACATCAGCATACTTGTGAGTGAAATGTTTCAAGCACACGTGGACGGTGCATGGTGATTTTTGTCAAATGCACGGTTTTCTCTCTCTCACTGACGTTAATCCAGCCCAGATGGAGAGAAACCACTGTTCCCAGAGGCGGAGAGAGGCTACAAAAAGGTGTGAGGCTCAGCGCAGTGGGTCCCAGCTCACATTTGACATCAGGGCGTCCACCGGAATGCATGCGAGATCTGGGAAGGGAGTCACATCTGTCTTACAGACGGTGGCAGAAGTGACGGATGTGTGGACTCTGGTTTCACACAGTGATCGCTGCCAGTATCAACTCTCTCTTTCTCTCTCTCGCCTTGAAATAGTTGAAACCGGAAGAAAATTCTGCATTGTGTTTTTTGTTCAAGGCTCAGTAAGCATGACTTTCTGGGTATTATTATTAGAGTAAATGTGCCCAAAGCCCCACATAAAACATTGCCCAGCTGCCCCCTAACTGCAGACCCTTTCAGAGAAGAAGTCTGCTGAATCAGGGCAGCGTCTGCGGGTTGAAAATGGGATCTGTGGTGACAGGTCATAGCAGAAGACAGTGACTTGTTGACCCGCCCAGAACCTCAGCCCAGACAGACAGGTTGCATCTAGTGGAACGGCCTGTCCAGGAAAAGCATCCAACACATCGCTAGAAATATTGGACAAAGGGTCAAATATCGGCTCCAAATATCTCTGTTGTATGAAAATTTGCGAAACTCATGCACACAGTATGTACACTGTTCGTTCCTCCCTCCCTCTTCTGCCTCCCTCCTTCCCTTTCTTCCCTCTTCCTTCCCTTCCCTTCCCTTCCCTTCCCTTCCCTTCCCTTCCCTTCCCTTCCCTTCCCTTCCCTTCCCTTCCCCTCCCCTCCCTTCCCTTCCCTTCCCTTCCCTTCCCTTCCCTTCCCTTCCTTTCCTTCCAAATGTTCTCTAGATCTGCTTGATGATTTAGAAGTGATCTAAATTAAAACATTTTATTGCCTTTTTTAAAGGCTTGTGATTTTATTTTATTTTATTGTAGTTTTTTGAAAATGCTCATATTTTTAGAAAGCAAAACCATCCATAGACGGCCGTGGTGGAACAATGTTCTGTGCTGTTGCTGTAAAGCCCTGGATGGGAAAGAAGAAAGGGAGGGAGTGATTCTTCCAGTACTGTTATCTGTGCTTCTGGCCCTTCCAAGATTTCCACTGGAGTATTTGATCATTGTTTTAATCTCTGAATTTGTTTCCCTCCTATACTTCAAAATCTGCTGGTATTGAGAAGTGTTTGTCCTCTAAATCATACACTACCTGTAAGGAAGGACTGCCTAGGAATTTCTCTATTCAAGAGCAGAACATCTGGATGACTCTAGTGGTTTATGCCTAGAAGGAAATGCGAGGAAGGACAGTCAGTAAGTCCTACTTTCTTAGCTGCAATTCCCACTCAAAGGAGATATTGTTTAAAAGTGTGCCCTGAGTTTAGCAGTGGAGAGATACTGTAGGAGACCTCTCGTGCCAGGCAGCCCTCCACCATAACAAGACTGTGTTAATGCCCCGTTACCAGGATGATGCCCCGTGGGAGGCGGCGGTTGGCTTGACTATCAGGTGTATGCAGATTGAAGACACAGGTATCTTCTTACTCCTTTTCTTTTCTTTTCTTTTCTTTCTTTCTTTCTTTCTTTCTTTCTTTCTTTCTTTCTTTCTTTCTTTCTTTCTTTCTTTCTTCTCCCTTTTCTCTTTAGGGGACAGATTCTTGGATCAAGGTAAAAGGGGAAGTAGGATACTGAAGTTCACAAGAATTCTTTGTTGTGAGAAGTTTTCTGCAGTCAAGCATAATTTGGCTATTCATAAGAAAGGAGGAAACAGGAAGAGAAGAAAAGCAGTGTGGTGCGGAGCTGCACGTGCGGATTAGAGCCATGTGGATGTGTGGCGCTAGGTTTATGAAAGCTCATTGTTCTGTGGCCCGGCTCTTAACTGCACAGTTGGGAAATGTCACCGCGAACCCAGAGTTCCAGCCTCAAGAACAATGGCACGCATTTCGATAGCAGAAGCAACAACATTCATATGGAAAACATCATTTTCCAGTTGTGTTTTTTTTTTTTCTTTTTTTCTTTTTCATTTGGAAGTTGACACTGTTGTGACAGACAGGAAAGATCGCCTCCGTGCGGACCAGCTACCAGCTAGCCAGGAGACAGATCTTGGGCATGGATTTGAAAAGCCTCTGTTCTAGCTTTTCTGCCTAGTTCAAGGTTTCCCTTGGTGATCTCTGGTAAAATGCACCAATAATATTTAATCGGAAAGTGAGCCCCTTCAGGTCTCCTTGT
The DNA here is from genome assembly GCF_028749965.1 of Puma concolor. NCBI lineage: Eukaryota > Metazoa > Chordata > Mammalia > Carnivora > Felidae > Puma > Puma concolor. Next base: position 3,911,171 of record NC_141670.1, read on the forward strand.
GAACTTTGATCAGTTTGGGTCGGCTAGCTAATGATTATTGTTCTGTACATGATGAACCAAGTCTTGGAAAATGTCACACAGAAGGTGTATTATGGGATATCTGCAAGAACCAGGTCAACTTAAATGTCCTCGTCTGTTGAGACTGACACCTTGGGGGCCATGGGGTAAGAACTGGGGCAAAACATTTCAGGGAGACAGGCTCGAAGGGGAAGAGGCTTTAAGGGGCCCCAGCAGACACACACTTAGCCTGCTGATAATTTCCAGCAGGACACGTGTCTGGGGCAGGAGTGGGGGTGGTCTGCCGTCTATTCACAGCCCAGCATCAGCCAGAGAAACAGATCTGTCCATGACCTAGGGAAGCAAGTGCATGTGCCATAGGAAGTTAAGAGAAAGAAGATTCCTCTCCTGGGGACTGAATATGGATCCCAAGGAGGTGATACCTGACCTGGTCACAAAGATGAGAAGAAAGGGTACAACAGCCAAAGGAGGAGGCAGCATGGGCACAGCATGGGCACAGGATGGATGCGTGGAGGGAGAGACCAACAGGCTCCATCTGTCCAGGCCGGCCGGGGGCACAGGCTCCCGCAGGAGAGGGAGCTCTGCACAACTCATGGACCGGGAAGCAAGCCTGATGGTCCTAAGAGCCTCACTCTTGTCTACACTCTCAGGGAAGCTAACCAGCTGTCAAAGCCGCCATCCCTGTGCCTGGGCTGACAAAGATCTACTTTTCCCTGGCGTCTAAACTCAGTGTCTGCTCAGACGCCACTTCTAAGCCCAGGTCGTTTTTTTGCGTGTTCCTCACTCATAACTCTGTACTGGATTTTTATTGAATTGTGTGTTGAGTTGATGGTTTGCATTCTGGATTCTACAACACAGAAGACAGGACCTAATGAATACTTGTTGAATGAATGCCTGTCTTGGCATCATGGCCACCCGGTGGTGGTGGCTGGAGAGTCAAGGGCAGATTCTGTACTTGTGGGTGAGGTGGGGAACCTGGGAGCACCCCCATTCCCACTCAGGGGCTGCAGAGGAGGGAGCAGACAGTTTCTCTTTTCCTGCATCCGTTCCATGCTTCAGTCTGGGTCCCCAATATAACATCAGATTTTTAGCTGAAATGCATGAACATTCTCATTACCATGCACCTGAAAAGCAGTATTACCAGTGGTTTTCATGGATGAGTCACAAGTTCAGCACCTCGACCACATGCTGAGCCGGGAACAGTCTCTCTCTCAGTGGCTGGACTGCCAGAAGCAAAATGCCATAGACTGAGTGGCCTGAACAACAGACATTCACTTCTCACAGTTCTGGAAGCTGGATGGAAAGTGAAGATCAAGGCGCTAAGCTGGTTTCTGTTGAGAACAATCCCAGCTTTCAGTGGCTCCTTTCCGGTTATGAGCTCTCACAGCCCTTCCTTGCTGTGCATGCATAGAAAGGGACAGTGAGTCAGCTCCCCAAGTGTCTCTTCTTATCAGGACTCTAATCCCATCATGGGGGCCCCACCCCACCCACTCAAATCCCCTTCCAAAGGCCCATCTTCAAATGCATCGCTTTGGAGGTTCGAGCACCAACATATGAATTTGGAGGGTACAAGGGACACAAATACTCAACCCATGAAAATCTCTATCCATGGAACTTCAACAACAGGATGTTTCTCTCCCTCCCTCGATCCCAAGCTCGACTCATTCCGTCTCTGGCCCCCAGTGTGCTTGAGTCATCTAATATGCATTTGACGTGCCCCTGTTTCTGGGAGGGGTGAGTTGAAAAACTAATCCCCGTGTTTGTTTTGAGGCAAGCATTTTCTAAATACCTTTACGGAAACAAATCTGCTAAAAATGCACAGAGCAGTATTGTCTTTCTTTTTTTTAATAATAATAATAAAAAAAAACAAGTCCTAGTCTTGCCCGACAGCACCGTGGGCACACAGAGCAAAGACACAAAATGCACAAGCCCTTTTGAAAATGGACTGGCCTCTCTCTCTGTTCTCCTCAGAGGCGTTTTAAGGACTCTTGTGATATGTAAGTTCTCAAATGGAAGTAAGACAGAGAACAAAAGCGTCCCCCTCTCCCCACTCATGGGCATTTTGCTTTTTTATGAGGCATTTGTTTCCATCACTGGAGAACCCTCACAGGAGGCAGAGGAAATGCCCCTTTCATTCTGACTGGCAACCCGTTGAACAACCTGACAGCCGAGATGCTCAGCGGCACGCGCCATCCAACAAGCCACTTGTGCTCGCAGCGGAATTAACCCGGTTGCCAAAATGCAAAGCAAAATGAAGAGCAACCTGGAGACTGATTGGTGATAATGACTCTGAGCAAGGAGGTTAATGGATGCTGTGTTGTTGTTTTTCCCCTCTGTGTCCCGTAGACCCGGCACAGAGCCTTCAACGGGGAGCCTTGATGAGACACGCCATATGGTATCAGTCAGTGCTTCCATCAGGAACGTAACACCATGGTCAAAACATGATGTAGGCGTGTTGGCATGCCCATCGCTGCCATTCGTCCGTTACACCTTTCCTCCTGAGAGGCTTTATTTGTAACTGGCACAGTGCTCTGGATCCGCACAGAAGCAGGGATGGAGGGAGAAGAGTAGAGCTGTTTCGGGCTCAAGTCCGACTAAGTTCAGCTCTGTCCTTTCCTTCCCGGGGAAGGGGTGGGTGGATGAGGCCACGTGCCGACCACAGGGCCAACAGGGAATTTCCCTCCTACACCCTGGGAGTCATGGGGACGTCTAAAAACAAATCCAAAACTGTCTGTATTTATGAGCTAGAGTTCCTGAGATGCTCTCCTGGAGATGATTGGAGATAATTTGGTAAACAGTTAAAGAGAATGTGTGATTTGCACAACTCAGTGTGAAAGGTGATTGACAAAACTAACGTACATACAAATCTAATCTTAGAATCTAAAAGTGCTTACCAAAATAATCCATGCAAAACTCATGCTACATTAGTGAATTAGAGGTACTTATCTAAACTCTTCAAGCTTTCCTTTGTCTGTAAACCGGTAGTAATAGCTGCACCTTCAAAGCCTGTGGATTAAAAGCACTTAACGCAGTACCTCCTAAAAGTTGGAACTTCGCTTAATTTTAGACCAAATTATTAACTCTATGTTATTCAGAAACCAGCTCAGGTCCTCTTCCTTGAGAAGCAGTCACACTGTAGACCAATTATTTTCTCACCCATACACTGTCTTAAGTCACTACCCAACTGCTCCCCAGGTCGGCGTGGTGCCCTGGAGAGACTCTAAGCTCCTTAAGATCCAGGATCCGCAGCTCTTAGTTTTCACTCTCCCCGCTCGCCAACCAGCCACTTTGCATGAAAGCCCTGAAGACATTCTTGCTGAGGGAGTGCCACGTCTCTCGTTCCGCACCCCTTCCTCCCACATGGGGTACCTCTGTCCTGGCAACAGCAGAGATCACCTTCCTCCACTGCTCTTCTAGTCTGATTGCACTTCATGAATCAAAAAGTGGAAGACAGGTGCCAGGTTTTGGCCAAGGGGTGCTGTTAACCAACTTTGCCAGGCGATTTTATTTCAAAGGTAGGCATTCTGCACATTGGGTCCTGAAGCGATTAAGGATGGGGGTGTTTATATTCAAAGGCATTAGGGGTAAGGGAGCCAAATCCTGAAGCCTTGGTGAACTAATACTTCAAAAGAAAGTATCTCTGAGACTATTTTCTTTTACAGGAAATGGGATAGAGATAAATACCCTGGAGGCTTCCTGGGAAGATTAAACACGCATGCCCTCTCTAAAATTTTTTTTTAAACGTTTATTTATTTTTGAGACAGGGAGAGACAGCATGAACGGGGGAGGGTCAGAGAGAGAGAGACACACACAAAGAATCTGAAACAGGCTCCAGGCCCTGAGCTGTCAGCACAGAGCTTGATGTGGGGCTCAACCTCATGGACCGCGAGATCTTGACCTGAGCCGAAGTCGGATGCTTAACCGACTGAGCCACCCAGGCGCCCCGCGCATGCCCTCTCTAAATGGTAAGCTCTGTGAAGTCAGGAAGATGCTCACTGTAAGTAGCATCGTTGTATTTTGGCACAAGTCTGGAAAATTAACAACAGCTAGAACTATTAAGAGCTTACTATATGACAGGTTTTGTACTACATGTGGGTTTAATCCTCAAAATAGCCCACTGAGTAAAGGGCTGTTATTATACCTACTTTTCCAAAGAGAGAGCCTTCAGATAATGGAATTAATGGATCTGTCCTAGGCCAAAGCAGTGTATAAGTGGCACACTAGAAGTTGACCCCAGGCAACCTGGCCTGAACTCTTTTACTCGTGAACCTTAAACCACGCTACGTTGAGTGATCGTTAAAAGGAAGGGAAACTTTAGCATGTTAGGTGTCTTTTCAGGGTCACACTTTGAGTTTCTTCAGGGGAAGAGTCTGTATCTGCATCAGTAGGCCCCAGCGCACAGCTCAGTAATCACCCTGTTGGGGGCCTCTAGGAGTGTCCCCGAGGCTGGCTCAGAGTGACAGAGGGCTCCCTCCCGCGTGTCTGATGCCCGGCCCCACTGGGCCTGGACAAGTGGCCCTGAGTACACAAGCTCCTCGGTTTTGGTCTAGTTCCCCCACTCTGGAAGAGCCCACGAGACCATCAAGGGTTGAAGATTTAGACAGCGTTTCAGTCTGTTTTGCTCCGAACCTAAAAATGTCTGGTAAATCCAGACCTGCCACCTCAAAGGCTATCTCAGAAGGAGAGCACGTAGACATGAACACCCCTGCTCTGTAACATGGGCTAAGTGTCTTCTCAGGGCCGGGTCCCGTGACTATTTCTGTGTGGAACACGGAAGTGAAGGAATGTGCTTCCCACTCTCCAGAAGGCATCTCTTCGGAGTGCATGGGGTAGTCTCCCCTAAGTGTGCCTGGGCTCAGGAATGTGTCACAAATACATCAGAGGGCCCTAGCTGGTGGCATTGATGGGGCCACCCAAGGTGCACTCCATCATGAGTGCTTACTGCTTACCCTAGTATTTTCTCCCCCAATTTTTTAATGTTTATGTATTTATTTGAGAGAGAGAGAGACAGAAAGACAGAAGCAGAGAGAGGCAAAGAGAGAGGGAGAGAATCCCAAGCAGGCTCTTTACTGTCAGCACAGAGCCCGCCGCAGGGTTCAAGGTCACAAACAGTGAGATTGTAACCTGAACCAAAGTCAAGAGTGGGACACTTAACTGACTGAGCCACCCAGGCTTCCACCCTAGAGTTACATATAAATAGCAGAGGTGGGAAAGTGGTCCCTTAGGTATAGAGGGATATTAGGAACTAAGAGCATAAATCCCCTTGTTGCCCAGATTCGGGGTGATTCTAGCAGTGACAATTACTAGGTAAGTAATATACCCACATTATTTAACTTCCCCATCATGAAGGGGTCCCATTTTCTACACAGAGAGGATTAACGAATGAAATAGTGCAAATATTACAAAGGCTAATAAGACAACTTAAGACTCCGTGTGTTTTTTGATCTTTTAGTTAAATTCATCACAAGTCCGAAACATAGCACGCTGTACTTTTTTTTTACTGTGGCCTGTGGACGGTTGATAAGGCTATTCCCTGACCCTGTCAGCCTGGTTGAAAAGGTTGGGGGATGGTCTACATCGGTGGTTCTAAAGTCTGGTTTCGCTGATGTATTGAAAATCCCCCAATAAAATTAATTTCAATTAGTTCAAAGTTTATGTCACACACTATTTCTTTTTTTTAGTCTTTTAAAGTTTATTTATTTTGAGAGAGACAGACACAGCATGAGGGGGGAAGAGGCAGAGAGAGAAGATGAGAGAGAGAATGCCAAGCAGTCTCCGTACCATCAGGGCAGAGCCCGACCCGGGACTCGAATTCACCAACCATGAGATCATGACTTGAGCCCAAACCCAAGAAGTGTCTGAAGCACTGTGGCAAAGTAGAGACAGTATTTCATGCAGAAATAAGACGACCTGCTAAACTCAGAAACCCATTGCGGGTCTGGTTAGTGTGGTCAGGCTACTTGTAGCATCTACTCACTTGGCTTTGTGACTGGCCCAGAAGTACTTTAAGGACTCATTCCTAGCCATTCTGTCTTGGTGGAAAGCTATTATTTCTAGGGGTTTGTAAGTTAATTTTTTGCAACAATGCAGAGTTAATGACAACTTGCCTTAAAGCGTCCACAGGAGGGGATTTCCCCAGGTACACGGACCATGCAAACCCATCCTAGGATTTACTAGAGCATTTTTATGGGGAGCCTCAGATTATTTTTTTGTCCCTGGAATGAATTTAGGACATTTGAACCTTCTGGTGCCCCTGCAATTTTTCTAAAGGAAAGCACCCCCATCCTGGCTCCTCTCCCCCCAACAAGTGTCACCACAGAGCATGCTATCCCACTCTTTTTCCTCAGACTTCAAAATTCACTTTAGGAACTCACTCCCACATCCTCTGGAAAAAGCTGAGAGGGGAAGCAGTGCTTTGGAAACTCACTTCATTGGAGAAGCTTCTTGAGTGTCTCTTCTTCTTGCCCTCTGTTGTCTTTCAGCTCCAAATCAAATCCCATTTTCAGCACCTCTAAGCAAATATCAACCTCACACATTTCTGGCTAATATCTCCTAACGTATTCATGATTTACCAAAATCTTTAAAATGAAGCTGATTCCAACTTTAGCCTTCCCTTTCTTTTTCATGTCCTCTTTGTATTTCTTTTTTTTTTTTTTTCTTATAAGTAAGAGCCAAAAATTACATGTTCCCCCGCTTTCCGCTTATCTGTCGTATGCATGAGGGAGTAGGCATTTGCTTATAGAGACTGATTTATTCATTCACATGTGTTGTGCTGGAAAGAAAAGTGAGCACTTAAAATCACTTCATCTGCCACCACGTTCTGACAGTTACACCTTCCAGGTGTCCCGGAGGTCAGTTCGGGTCTCTCCCCCCAACATCTCAGTGCAAACACAGCTGGTTGATTGACACTCTCTCCCAACTGGTCCGCCACCAATTCATCCCTGCGAATTCACTGCAGCCAGTCTTCCTAAACAAATAAAATCCAGGGCTGGACTTTGTATGCAGACGCTACCAGTGACTTTTCCACTCACAAAGAACAAAGTTCAACACCGTTCAATTAGCCTCCAGCCCCTAAACAATCTCATGCCAAGCCATACCATGAGGCGTTTTTACCTCCTAGAACTCACTCCCTCACGCTTTTGCCTTTTTCCATCTTTACTGAAGTATACAGTTGGCAAATAAAAATTGTAGGTGTGGTAGGTGAGCGACACAAGGTTTTGAAAAATGTATGCAATGTGAGATGATTACCACAATCACACTAATGAACGCATGCACCGCCTCCCAGGGCCACCATTTTGTGTGTGTACATGTGCATGTGGGAACACTGGCCATCTACTTTCTAAGCAAATTTCGAGTAGACAACGCATTGTTATTATCAGTGGTAGTCACCATGCCATCCAGGTCTCCTATGTGGAAAAGAAGTCATAGAAACAGAGAGCAGATGGTAGTCTCAAGGGCTGGGGGAGGGGGAACAGGGAGATGCTGGTCGAAGGGCACAAACTTCTAGTTACACGATGAATATGGTTTGCCTAACTTATTTCATCTTCTTTTCTCATTTGTGAATATTAGGTCTTCAGGGAAACCCTTACTGCCTTAATTAATCAGTGCCCCCTGTCATACTTTCTCAGAGCACCGCACACTTTTTGGGCAGTGCCCCCTCACTCCCCACTGTACATCTAGGGATTTGCCTGATGCTTGGCACAAAGCAGGCCCTAAAGAAATACCTGAAACACAAGTGCACGAGATTGTTGAGGAGAATAACTCGGTGTTCAACTTCCAAAGAGAACAGTGGTATTTCCTCCGTCCAGATCTTTTTTAGAAATGAAATTGGCAGCGCTTTTTAAAAGAGAAACAGAAAAAGAAGGAGAAAGAATGCAAGAAATAGAGATGTCGTTCATGCCACAAGTTTTCCTCGCCTCTTACCAATTGACTCGATCCAATTTAAATTGTCAAGGGATCAAAATGCAACACGGTCTTAAACAAAGGAGACAAGTTCACATGCCCCTTATTTCTAAGCCTTCTATCTACCAGAAACAAAAGAGGGTACCTCGACTTGCAGAATTCGGCAACATTTGTGCCTCGGTGTGAATTCTCAGAATGCTCTAAAGATTATAGAGGTCTTCATTAACACAAGTCTCCCAAAGTAGATTCACTTCTCGAAATGATAGATTAACAAAAATCTTCAATGGAATGCACTGTGATTTTTTTGAAGAAATTAGATAAGAAATTGCCAGTCTTTATAAACACTGTAATGCGTGAAGGCTTTAGGGTGAAGGGCAGAAGAGAAAATTCGTAATAGTGTAATTACAAGTGATTAGTAAACATGAAAATGTGCAACCTCCCTGGTAATCAAAGAGCTGTAAATTAAACAAGAAAACACTTTTCCCCTAGCAAATGAGCAACGAATAAAATCTATCATAATACTTCAAGCTGTAATAGGCCAATTGTAGTAAGCATAAATTAGTATAGACTTCTGGAGAGCAATTTTCCAGTGTTTATTAAGTACCTTAAAAACGTTTTTAACTAGATTTCTCCTTCTTCCTTATCTGCTGTGTTAAAGAAAGCCTCAGAAACAGGAGCAAAGATATATGTATGTGTGTGTGTGTGTGTGTGTGCGTGTGTGTGTGCATGCACACACATATGGAGAGAGAGACAGAGATAGAGATAGATACAGACCAGGCTGCTGCTGGACCAACGGCATCTCTATGTACCTCGAAATGGACACTCCTTATTGTAGGTGACAGACAGACACCAAGGCAGGGCTCCCCATCCAGTGAGTGGAGCCCAGGCCACACCCCTGGAGGGCGCTCAGCTGTACAGCCTGATCTGAACAGCCCCACAGAGAAATAGAATTTGTTCCTTTATTGGGAGGAGGCTGGGGAGGAACTTTTCAATTACAATCTACGTCTGAATATTAGTGAAGTCATTAGGTGAACTATAATAAAGCATTAGATGAAATATTATACTCATTAAAATGGATGCTTTAAAGGATGTTTAAAGCCCAGAAAATATGATAAATACAAAATGTTGAGTGAAAAGTGAGAATACACAATTTTTATAAAATACAGTCACAAAAGGGAACAAGAGGCCAGAGTAGCTGAGGTTTTGTCTGAGTGAAAGAGGGATAACGATTCTCTCTCTGACTCTACCCAGTCTCCCCGAGCTCCTTCTCAACTAGATCCAGCGTTTGGGACTCCATCTTCCCATCTGCATTGCCCAGTCTTAGAATCCTGTCAATTCCGTAAAACCTGAATCGCCCTGATGGGTGATGAGGTTCCTGATCCCCCCACCACCTGCAGGTGATGTCGGACCACCGGGGCTGTCCTCAGCAAGACTCCTGTTAGGTCCGTTTAGCCAGAGCCCCCACCCCACTCCTGGTGTTTCATCTTGGTGATTTCCATCCCCTGACCAACCCCTCTCCTTTGCTCGAAGTCCCCACTCGGCCCACCGTGGTCAGAGAGGAGCCCCATCTCTCAGCCCCGCTGCAAGACTTCAAGGTCAGCGGACCCCACACCTGTAGCCATGGTCTGAAATAAATTTGGCTTCCCCATTCTTTCACAAGTGCTTTGAATAACCTTTTCTTGACAGTGATAATAGTATTTTTCTTTGGCTAGAGTCAGACTTGCAGTGAGGACTCAGAATGGGATCCAGAACATGCTCAGTGTGGAGATTCAGACAAGTTGAGTGATTTGAGTGGGGCAGGCCTGAAAGGGTTTTCACGGAGGCTTCTGCTCATGCCTGAAGGAGGGAAGGCCATCATCTCGGCTGTGAGGGGAGACGGGGACGTGGAGAAGATGGGCCCGGGTCTTTTCCTTACCTGATCTTATGAACCAGTCCTGACTGCTGTGGGGGGAGGAAGCAATTGACAGGATCTGAAAGGGCTGTGTGAGATCTTTTAAAGCCCATGCTTAGGGGTGCAGGAGCCTAAGAAACAGATCTGGGCTCAGAACCCTTCTTCTGCTAACCCACCGTATCTCCCTTGCCTCCTTCTATGCATTATACTTCCCCCCCAATGGAACTCCTAATCTGTTCTGCCCACTCAACATAGCAATGAACCAATTTTAGATGGTGAGCTTGTATTTGTTGGTCATTTATCTTCATGATAAATGAAGATATGGGTAAATAAATTATCTTACTTTATGAGTTCTTCCCTAGCCACAGAAAACAGTGGAAATCATCATAGCTCCTTAAAGCACACACATGCATCATATTACAACCTGAGTAAATTCCCATCCCATGCCACGATATGTCTACAACCCGAGTCCATAAGCAAACAAAGGAAAACACCTATCCATCCAAGTCATCATTCTGTTTAAAACCCAGGGAAGGAGAAACAAATATAGAGGAAATAGGGTCATCCTTACAATAAATATATATAAGAGAACAGAGCAGAATTGTTGTTACTGTTTTGATTTGTGGGTGTTGTTTTCTCATGTTGACACATACTGGTCATGAGGATTGGCTACCTAAAGCAATGTCTGCCAACGAGAATCATCCACAGTGCTTGGGAACTTGTTAGAAATGCAAGATTTCAGGCTCTTTGCAGAGTGACTATCTGCATGTCGGCAAGATCCTAGCTGGGTTGTAGGCATATTAATATCCGAGTAGTTGCAGTGTGGGCTGCCCCAGGCATCTGCACCCAAGATGTCTTCTAAGTGCTATAAGGATGGACTTCCCACTCTATGCCCGTGGACTTGGTGCTACACGTGGCTGTGGAAATTTCTGGCCAAAGCACCCAGGCTTCACCTGGGTAGACCAGGCGGTTGCAGCATGAACAGCTTAATTCGAAATGTTCAAGTGAGAACCAGGGCACAGGTGTTTGGCCACCACAGTGTCTTTGAGAAAGGTGCCGTGCAGAATGTAGCATGACTGCTACCATGTGTCACAGGTGACAGGAGCCACGGGGACCAAGATTCTAACAGGTGGAAGCAATTATGAAGGATGTTCTTCTAATTTATTTTTTGGAAAATTTTAATTTTTTTTTTTTTTTTTTTTTTTACTTTTTAGAGAGAGAGTGAGCATGAGTGGAGAAGGGCAGAGAGAGAGGGAGACACAGAATCCAAAGCAGGCTCCAAGCTCTGAGCTGTCAGCACAGAGCCCGACACGGGGCTCGAACCCACAAACTGTGAGATCATGACCTGAGCCATAGCCGGACACTTAACCAACCGAGCTACCCAGGCACCCTAGATGTTCTTCTATTTATAAAGGTGGATGACGTTAGCCAGAAAGTGGGTCTTTAGATTCATGTCCAATAGAAAGCAAAACAGTTATGGATATATGACTTTGATACTAAAAGAGAGCGCAAAGAGTATTCTCAAGCTAAATCAGGGTAATTCCTTTCTTTCAGGCTTAATGGGAAAATGCCACATAAATATCAACTATTGTAGATTTCCCACCCAGAAGGCTTGACTAAAAATCACATATGCTCCTAAAAACTCATAGTTTTTGTAAGACAGACTTAAATTGTGTTCCTTATTTTCACACTGTATTTCTAGAATTTCTATTTTTATTTCAGTTACCACAAGGACACCTTTTTCAGCCTGAAGAATTCTACTAGTTAAAAAGGAGAAGGGGGTATATATTATTTTCTAATCACAACGCACCCCTAAAATATGCCAAGTGAGTACTTTCCAGAAGAAAGCCTCAAAATTTTCCTTCTGGGATCGTTGCAAGTGGATACCCTAAGGACGCGCAATATCGGATGTATCTAAGAAAATGGAAGTCCTCTAATTTGTTGCTACTAAGGTTAAGAGTATATAAGCTTTAAAATAATCAAAAGCCTGCAGTTAAGCAAATTGATAAACTGCAAAAACAATCACATATATAGTTAAAATAGAAAATCTCCCTTCCTTAGAGTAGAAAATTTGGATTATGAGTGTTTTTCTCATCTGCCTGGAATGAATCATAACAATCCAAATTTCAAATGCATACTCCATATAAAGAGATGGAGAATGAGAGAGACAGAGGGTGGGAGGCAGGGGAGGAGGGAGGGCAAGAGGAAGAAGAGAGGGAGAGAGAGAGACACAGGGAGACTGGGTGGGGCTAAAGAGAGGGAGCAAGAGACAGAGATGAGGGGGGACCAAGGGAGATCAAGAAAGAGACCCAAAGAGGGAGAGAGTTCATAGACCCCCATGCCTACCATTCTGTGAGCGTGATCTACTTTAAGCAGTAATAAAGGTACAGGCCACCTACCGCAGACACCAGGGGCCCAAGTTAACCAACAAAACTCATTATAAAGAGCCTACAGTCAGCTGCTTCCCATTCCATGGTCTCTCTAGGCCATGATGTCAAGTGTGGGGGCAGACTGATCAAATCTGGGTTCACAAATAGTTTATTGCCTCTGGCCAAAAGCTTATTTCCAACTTTTCATTGAAAGCTCCAGCCCACGGAAGACCAGAGACCCAGTCCATGTCCTCTGAACCACAAGATATATTCTTCATGTGACGCTCTGTCTTTATCTGATAAGAAATGATTTTCTTGGTGATCGTGTCAGTCCCTGTACCTAATTCTGTTGTTTTCAGATCTCCTTTCTCTCTTAACAAAATAGGGCATACAAAATATTGACAAATATGTACAACCAGATAATTACACCTCTACAAGGTATATTTTTCACGCACGGCACTTTAGCTGATGATTTCCCCAATTTATTAAGATGCATTTTGTCTCTAAACCATATAGCTCATTAGGGCTATAGACAGGGATGGCTTAATGGATGTGCAACCTGGGCTAGTTCTTAGAAGTGCCCAGCACAGGGCTTACTGTTTTACTCTTTAAATTCATAATAATTTGTGAACAAAGAGCTTTATCACTGGACCCTGAAAATTATGGAGTGGTCCTGATTATGAAGATACTATGTATTTTTTTTTTCTTTTAAAAAAATGTAATTTGAGGGGTGCCTGGGAGGCTCAGTCGGTTAAGCATCCGACTTCTGCTCAGGTCATGATCTCACAGTTTGTGAGTTCGAGCCCCACGTTGGGCTCTGTGCTGACAGCTTGGAGCCTGAAGCCTGATTGGGATTCTGTGTCTCCCTCTTTCTTCCTCCCCCACTTGCACTCTGTCTCTCTCTCAAAAAAATAAAATAAATAAAATAAAGATAAATTTTTTTTAAAAAATGTAATTTGATTTTGAAATTTGCAATTTTTACTTAAGATGTGTTATAAGAATTTTCTTTCAAATGTTTCTTTAGAACTGTCTCTTAGAATATGATGGATCTAGGTGTGCATAGCAGGAACAGATTCCTGCAAAAGTTGAGACAAGAAAAAGCAACAAAAATTAAATCAATTCATTTTTTTAAGGAGGGAAATAGTAGGCAATGCATTAAAGTAAATGCATAGGGATTTTAACATCAAATATTAATGAGCTTGCTAATATGTACCATGAAAAACCAGAAGATTAGAGTAGTATTATTATCTAACAATATATTACATATGAAGAAAAAAGTTTATTACTGATGGAAAAATTATTGAAAAAATAAAGAAAATAGGTTCCATAGAATAGTCAAGGAAGTTGGCAATGCAAAGGAAAAATGAAATAGGGCATTTGAACGTTAAGCAAATATTCATAGAGTTTAGAGCTGGACACTCTTAGAAATAGCCAAGAACAGTCATTTTTTCACACCTTCTAATGCATAAATCTTTCTTCAAAGGGCCTTTATGGGAAAGAATATAGATATTACTGAAAAACATAGAAAAGGTATGGAAAAATGAAAAATTAATCAATTTCCTATTCAACAAATATTGGCTGGGGACCAATTACGTGCCAAATATTATTCCAGTCCTAGGAAGGTAAATGTGGACAAGAGGGACAAGGGCCATATCCCCACGAACCATGCAGTAAAGAGGAAAATATATAAACCATCTTATCAGTGTGACTTTCCCATTCACATCCCTTTATGTCACATAATACAGTTTCTTCAGAAGAATCCTTATAAAAATGAAGGACTCTCTTATAGCTTATTACCACAACAACTAATACTCAGCCCATTGTGCCGGCTACCTCAGCACCTACTCTTTTTTCATAAAGATGCTCTGCTTTTCTTTTTACTGACTTATCACTAGCATACGGTGTTATATTAGTTTCAGCCCTCTAAGTCCATCCGTGTTATTGCAAATGGCAAAATTTCACTCTTTTTATGGCTGGGTAATATTCCATTTCATATGAAGTGGAATATATATGTGTGTGTGTGTGCGTGCTGAAAATGGAATATACAAAGGGGAATACACACACACACACATATATACATATACAAAAATTATAATATTAATCAGCCATAAAAAACACTGCTACAGTTTTTGAATTTACTTTTGTGGACAATATAGGGTCAATCATAGAACTGGAGACTATGTCCAGATTTCAGGGTTCTGTCTTAGGAACTACCCAGAGCCCACCTAACAGCCTCCTTGGCAATCATGTTTACCTCAATGATATTTATGCATTCTAACTTTCTCCTTTTGTGTAGATATTTACTTTTTGTTTTAGTGGCCAAAGAAGCAAAACCTTTTAAGAATTTCTTACAATAATAACAAGTACTCTCCTTAAATAGCACTATGTTATATAATTGTCAAAAGTAAAGTAAGAGTAGATTTTGAGTACATTATTACCTATATAATATGCAAAAGAATTATTTTATTACACATTTTCTTTTACATTTTTATATCAGTACATTTACCACAAAAATCTTCTGAAAACGTGTAAGAACTGTTAAAATTCAGAAGCCCAAAGGCTTAACATAGAAATTGCAGACACTGTAGAAGGTAAGAAAGCCCATAGCATCACTCTACATACCTTTAAAATTATATCACCTTATTATACAAAACAGTACACATTATTTTTTTTTTTCTCTTCTCCTGGGGGAGAAACTTGAAAAATTAGCCGAATGAATATTTTCACCCATATATTATTACACATAAACATTAATCAAGGGGCGCCTGGATGGCTCAGTCGGCTGTCTATCCAACTCATGATTTCAGCTAAGGTCCTGATCTCATGGTTCGTGGGATTGAGCCCCTTGATGGACTCTTTGCTGACAGCACAGAGCCTGCTTGGGAGTCTGTCTCTCCCTCTCTGTCTCTCCCCTGCTCTCACATTCTCCAAATAAATAAATAATCATTTTTAAAAAAATAAATAAACATTAATCAAATATGCATAACAATTTTTTAAATCATTCTTTGAAAATAACTTCCCCCTATTTTCAGGTTAACTTGGCTCTCTGTGATGGCATATAGATGAGTTACTGATGGTCAGGTGAATAAATAGAAGAGCTTGATTGTGGAATGATAAGTTTTTGTGCTTCGAGATCACTATATTTATATGCATTCCCAATTTTCTGTAGCAAGTGGGATAATTTTTATAGCAACAAAAATTGTTCTGAAAACTGATCTCAGTGATTTCCATGACCCGCACAATTTGCTCAGCACATAGACAGCGGGACACCTCTGAGGACCTGCATGTCTTGATTCCTAGTCTAGTCCTTTGCACAGAGTCCTTTGCACAGAGTCCTCTGCAATCTATGTGTCCACATCCTATCACTTGTGAGAGTGTCTCACATTCAGCATCATGCCTACCCTGTCTGGAAATACCATCCTAGTTAAAAACAGCAATGTCAATCTTACTTGTGAATATTTCTGAAGTTTTCACTACTACCCCACCCCTGAAACAAGATGGTTTTCGATTTTCCTACATACACATTCTTGTTCCCATTGGTTAAGACCCCCATTCCCTCAAATCTTTGTCCCTGTACAACATTATGAATGAGACCTTTCTTGAATATGCTGTTTTATAGTGCAAACGACCACTTACCACCCTATCCCTGCCATTACCCCTTATCCTGCTCTCCTTTAATGTATAATATTGATCCACTGTTAGCATAGGATACTTATTAAATCCATCGTTAATGGTCTGCTTTCCCCCAGTGGAATATAAGGCAACAATCTTTGCTTCTTTCTGTCACGGATATATCCCAAGAACCTAGAACACACCGTAATCACTCCATTTATTTCATGAGAAAAAAAATTATGCCCTATCGATTGAGAATTTCTGTTTTACCCTCAAAGATGTTGAATAGCATGCACCTATTAATTAAGAAATCAGAACATACACATACTATGCACAAGACAGCATATGTAATGAGCTTACAACAGTGGTGAGCATGTCATAAGTGCTATGTGAATTTATCATAACCTTTCTTGATGCTAACATTTATTATTACTACTAGAGCTTTCTTAGTCTGCTAGTTACATCAGACTTTAGGGAGAAAAGAGAACCATCACGGGTCACAAAAGGACTTCTTCAGTCTTAAGAGTACCACCATGGGCACAAAAGGAGTTTTTGGTAAGAGATATAAACAAGATCAAATGGTTTATTATTTTTCCTTTTACTTCTGAAAATGTGGATAAGACTGACATGACCCAGCAAAATCTGTGTCCAAGGGAAAATGGATAAGCAGTCTACAGAAGCTTCCTGTAACCTAATCCCCAGAACACAACTTCTGCAATATAAAATATGTACTAGTACAAAAGGACCCCATGATCAAACAAATTTGGGAAATGGTTAATTGAAACAAGATTGAGCATTTTGTTTCATATGGGACTTTGTGGAGGTGTTCCTGTGCGTGGTGACTATCCGGGAGGAACACTGTGTACCTAACCTACATAATCTGTTTTACCTTGGAACCATGTTTTGATAGAACGGCCTGAGGACTATTGTGCTTCTGAATACACATGGGGAATGTTGCTATAGAATGAGGGTTCCAGGCTCTCTTCTCCTGCTGCTGGTATGACAAAGCTGAGGACTCAGCTCACATAGAAGTGATCTGAATATTGGAGAAAGAAGTCTATCAATGGTGTGGCTCATGGCAATGAAGAATTCAGTGTCAGTTTAGAACTTTCTCAGTTTAGATTTTAGGCACTATAAAGGCAAAAGATCCCCCTAGTGCCATCAATGGTCCAGCTCAGCCTAGGAGTCCAGGTAGAATTTACAATAGCTATTCAAGGTATTAAGAAAAGATGGTACAGCCACTTGGGAAGACATATTGGCAATTTCTTACTAAACTTAACACATTCTCACCATGAGATCCAGTAATCATGCTCCTTGGCATTTATCCAAAGGAGCTGAGAACTTATGTCCACACCAAAACCTGAATAAGGATGTTTATAGAAGCTGTCTTCATCATTGCCAGAACTTGGAAGCAACCAAGATGCCTTACAGTTGGTGAATGAACAAACTGTGGCCTGTTCAGACAATGGAATATTATTCAGCACTAAAAACAAATAATCAAGCCACGAGAAGACACAGAAAAACCTTAAGTGCATATTACTAAATGATCCCAATTATATGACTTTCTGGAAAATGGAAAACCTTGGAGACACTAAAAAAATCAGTAATTTCCAGGAATTGGGCAGGTGGGGACAAATAGGCAGAGCACAGAGGATTTTTAGGGCGAAGAAACTACTCAATGATATTGCAATGATGGATACTTATAATTATAGATTTGTCCAAACCCACAGAATATACACCACCAAGAGTAAACCCTAAAGTAAATGATAGACTTTGGGTAATCATCTTGTGTCAATGCAGGTTAATCATTGTAACAAATGTAGTACAATGGTGGGGGTTGTTGACTTTGGAGAAAACTCTGTACGTATGGGGGCCAGAAGTGTATGGGAAATCTCTGTACCTTCCTCATTTTTGCTACGAAGCTTCATGTGCTCTAAAATAACTCTTAATTAAAAAAATAAATTAAAAAAAAAGAAACCATAGGGTTAATCATAAGAAAAGAGAAAAAGAAGAAAGAAGAGTTTCCTAACATGAATCTATACATAAAATCTATGTGGTAGGAAGACGAATGAGGTTTCAAGATGGTAGCCATGGGTGATATACAGGTCACAAATGGACCCATCTGGTCAGGTGTTCTGAGTGATGGAATTACTATTTGGGAAAATTACATATATCCCACATGATGTTAATCCTTAAAAGTTTAGACTGGAAAACCTTTTTTCCTTTAATAACCACAAATAAGTTCTAATTCACAGAGTCACCAAAATCATAAAACAGCCTCTTCCACCTCATGTTCATTGCCGTTCTAATTATCATTTCTAGTTTTAGTTCTCAGTAAATATTTTCTTTTCTATACAAGTCCCTTCCTTGAGCAAATCTAAGGAAAGTTGGAAAAGATAAAACTGTAAACTTATATAAATATGCCAGCAACTCAAACATTTTTTTTTCTGTTAAAAGGCTTAATTGTACCGGGTAGAAAAAATTTTCTTCAGGATATGCCAACAATTCGTCGCTATTTACAGGATGTACTCACTGCCCTGATGGAACAGTGCCTCTCAAACAATAAGGTCTTAATCACTGCTCAGCTTTTTCTTTAGACGACATCCTTCCCTGCATGTTAGTGGCTGAATTGATTAGACACTGATAGTTCTTAAATCATAGCTAATGACAAGCATATTTTTAGCTATTGGACACAAATTCAAGTCAGTAACATGCAGGTGCTTGTGACAAGCTGTACTGACTATGTTCCTGCCAATTTTCTGAAGGCTACCTATAAATCAATTTTAAAAAAGAAGAAATAAAAGAATAATGGTACAAAAGCCCAATGGAGAAGAGAATATATGATAGAAAAACAAAAGGTGAATGAGTTTATAATAAGTGAAAAATGTAACAGTTGAGAAGGGGTTTTCCCCTGTGTGATCACAAGGGTATATGGAACACTTCATTTTGTTGTTGTTGTTGATGTGTGTTTTAATTCTATTATAAGTGTTGGTTGACAAGCATGCTGTATTACTTACATTATACGATATTTATTTCTGGAAAATAATAGTAGAGAAGACCTCCAAGGCAATCGGGTCCCTAGCCATGCCCACACCCCCCGATGCCCAAAGAGTCCATGTAACTCCACTCGGGATATAGTGGTTATGTTAAAATAAATATTCTAAATGGTCTCTAACACATTTCATTAGGAGACTACTCCAAAGATGACTTTTCATCCTAACCTGAAAGTAAGTAGACAGGTTTCATTTCTCTAGATATCAAAAGTTGGCAGCTGAATCATAATCTTTTCTCACATAATGTTCTGGGATTGGCAGGGAGTGTGGACTTTGGATGGCTACTTTTATAAGTACTTGATCCTGCTGGGACTTTGAAGCTGTAAGTGTGTATGTGGGAGGGAGAGAGAGAGGGAGGGAGGGAGAGTGGGGTGGGGGGAAGAGAGGGAAGCACAGGGATGAGGAAGGCAGGAGGGAGATTCAGTGGAGGTGAGAATACAGGATAGCAGATTGCAGGTATAGAGAACTTATTAACATATGAATTGTATTGGAACCGCTTTAAGAGTAGAAGATTGTCATCAGCAATTTAATTGAAATTGACAGATGTGGGAACAATCCAAAAGATAGAACACGGCAACCAAAAATTACAACTTTATTCTGGCTCTTTAGCAGAAGGAGGCTATAAAAGCTTAAAACAAGAGAAAAATAAGCCAACGTGGACTTTGCCTCTCTTGTCCTGGTTTCAGCTCCCCTATTCTTTCTGAGTTATCTTCCAGAAACACTGAATGTGCACAGATACTCAAATATTTGTACAACACCATCTTTCTATAAATAATGGGGTATATAAGATGCTGGGCTTTTATGCAAACTTTTTTAAGTTATATATTATCAGAAATTGATAACCAATATCCAGTCTCAGAAATAACCAGAATAGTAATAACAGAATCCGATTATAGTTTGGGGATGCCATACACAGCTAAAAAACTGAACAGATTCCTATGTGGAGTGAGTTAGCCAATGAGACATTATCAGATATCTCCTCAGTTGGGTAAGAGTCAGAGAAACACTTGAAGTGGGACCTTCATGGCAGATAGAATTTGACACCCATACCTTTTCTTCTTTATAATTCCTTAATGCAAAAGATGTGTCCAACGTGACTAGAGATGCAGCAGCCACTTTGGACTATGAGGAAAAGGCAAAGAGAAGTGAAGGTACCTTGGACCAGACCAGCTTGTGTCAATGAACCGATGGCAGCATCTACCAACGCTAGATCTCACTTTACGTAACGGCCAAAGAATTCCACGTGTTTAAACCACAGTCAGATTCTTGGTGCCAGCAGCTGAACAAAATTTTCACGTACCCATGTCTTATAACGACATTGCAGTCTCATGGAGGAAAGAGACCCTTGACCCTTGTGAGACTCCCTAGCCGCGTGCCTGACACGTGCCCCCTTGTCTTCTCTGCACCTAGCACATCGCTGTATTCAAGACACAGGTAAGCTGACATTTCTAAAAAGCTTTCTGTCCTCAATACCCTGAGACAAAGTTATTCACTCTCTCTTCCTCATTCACGTTGTGTTTCACACTTTTTCTAATATAGAATTTGCCATTCTGCGTTGTGCATGTGTGTGTGTGTGTGTGTGTGTGTCCTTCGTCAATTCCTTGAGGCATGTATTAGAATTTATATTTCTTTGTATTCTCACAGCTTATCGAGCTGAGGCATAATATCACATACCTAATAAATGTTTGTTGAGTGAATGGATGTTCTTACTATGCACTAAATACTAGGCTAGGCTCTGGAACATAGAGAAAGAAGGGGAAGGATGATGTTATTTATTCTTGGAAGACACCCAGTTTGGGATCTTTCAGAGCAGTGGGATGAGATAATGAGGAGTATCTATAAGGAAATGGGGTTTGACAGCAGGGCTTTTGTAAAATTCTGTGGGAGAGATACGGTGTTCCAACTGGAGCTGAGTAGAGACAGAACACTACAAGGAGAAGGAGAATCAGAATCACCGTGCGTGATGTGATAGAAGGAGAAGCGGAGGGGAGGGCCAGATCCACCAAGAGGCACACAACTATTTCCACGTTCATTGATTCTACACGGCAACATTTGTCTCTTGGGTGACTCTCAGCCATTTACATCAATTTTGTGATTCACAAAATTATATGTTTGAAAGCCAAAAGAGAATGAGCATATGGAAATTTTGCCTCTGTCTTTGCGCTAGACAAGTCTTCCTCACTGCCATCACCATCACCACCATCACCAGCCATCTCACTGGTAAACTGCCGAGAATGGGCTTCTGGCCTCACGTATGAACGGATGTTCGACTTTATGCTGCAGGCACCATGTTGTTTCATGCTACAATATCTTCATCTCCCCTTTTCTGGACTAATCAAGTCAGCTTTTGCCTGTGTAAGTTACCTCCCTCAGAGCATAAAAGCAGGAATGAGTTCTTGGTAACATTCACTCAGCCAGACTGTATACTTTTACACCAAAGTAGTGGACTCCACCATCATTAACTTCAAGACAACAGCCGGAACTGGGAGGTGATGGGGGTCATCTTAATCTACTCCCCTCACGTCACAGAGGAGTTGATGAAGACAACTCTTGGCAGGGCTGGGAGAACTGGGTGGTTCTCCCTTGTCAGGGCTGGGAGAACAAACTAATGTCCACAACCATGTTGATTCCCAGTAGATAGCAGTTCAGTGTTTATTCCAGTGAATGTGTTCTTTATCACACTCCTACTTCATCAGCCCTCTCATTTTGGTAAGCCTAAAGGGAACAGAGACGTCGGGATACGTACTCAATGTTCTTCAGCCTAGAGCTCCGAGGTAAGAAACACAATAAATAGCGCCCAATATGCAGAAAGTAGAAATCGGCCATTTCCGACTTAATTTACAGGGTTAATATTGAAATGATTCTATGCAGATTGGCTCATTATAGAAGATCCCATTTTAAAATTCAACAGTGGGTTGTGTGATGAAATCTATCAATCGACTCTTTATCTTCTAGAGTTAGCACACGATAAATCACATGGCTTCATGTGCAGGTAATTATATTTGATTTTATTCACGATGAAATGACATTTCATTATTTAGCTTGGACCTTGCAATTATGAGTAAATACAGTAAGAGAATTCAATTGCCTCATATACTGTAAGATGTTTGTAGAGAAAGTTTATAATATATATCTGAGTATACACATAAACATGTTTTTATAATTTACATATATTCAAGTAAAACCCAAATGCAGTTCCCTGTCCTGATGTCATCCTTCCCTTCCTGTGCAAGCTCACTGGCTACGTCTCTTTCTAATCTCCCCAGCACGAACACATGGGGGGAGAGTCAGTACTGACTTCCTTCACCATTTATCCCCACATCTCAGCCTGGCATTCGGCAAAGCTTTGTGGAGAATATAAATGCGTGCGGGGTTGAAAAGGTCAATTGGCAAATAGAGCACGGAAAGAATGCCACTTTCTAGGTAAAAAGATGCCATATTTCCATGGATTTGAGGCATGCTTAGACAACTGATTTCTGGACTCCTCCTCTGTAGCTCCACAAAATGCTTTAGAGAAACAATAGCAAAGCAACACAGAGGCCATTGGTGTTTCTTATGCAAATTGTCACTCCATTTCCAACTGGACATGACTCAAATTAAGTGCATAATTGTTAAAGTCAACCTTCACCCTCTGCTTCGAGTCCGATGTTTCTGTTGAGCAACACCGACAATGTACGGTGCAATGGACCATTTTGCAGACGGACTTGCTTGTGAATTTCTAGCTCCCATTTTCGGCCTTAATTGTACGATCTTGTTCCAATTGTTCACCCCTTATTGGTCTCCATTTCCTCCTCTGAAAATAACATATAATTGTGAGGCTTGAGAGACACGACATATAGCAGTGGCTGACCACAGTCCTGGCAAATAGGACGTGCTCAGTGAGTGTGAAAATAATAGGAGTGAACATGCCGGTTGAATATAAAAACACTGTTTATTTTAATCTTAAAGGAGGGAATCACCCTCGCTTCAGGGAAATCCCCACTGAGGTTCAGTAGACCAGTGGACATGGGTGCCCCCTATCATACGTGGGGGCCATGACAAGAGGAAACACCACAGGAGGTCACTCGGTGCTGGTCAGGTAAGGTGCCCAGCAGAATGCATACAAAGAGCCTGCACTCTCAGTGCAGTGGAGCTCAGAAGTTAGGGCCTCAAATACCACACTCTAGTTAAGAAAGAATAGCTTTGACCATAAAGGCCACAATCCTATAAAAAGGAGCAATCTTGGCTGGCCGAAGTAGTTTAGAAAGAGTGTGCTGAATTTATCCTCCTTCCCCTCCCACCCTGGTCCTCGAAGCTCAAATCACAGGCTGTAGGTGTTCCATTTGGAAGAGGTATGTAATTTCCAAATGACGCAAGCTATTGGTACCAAGCCATCTGGGGAATTTGCCTGTGTCATCATTTTAAAATTGATCGTCTCTTCTTAGAACTTTTTAATACCATGATCTCCATAGTATATGTGAGTCATACCCACCCCATTTGTAACTTAGGGCAAATTACTAACAGTTTGACCTTGAATTGTAGATTATGGTACTATGTTTTTAAGCATGAGAAGTTTTATTGAAAGAGACTAATATCATTCTGCCATGTATTTTAATTTTATTATGCTGGTCTTACTGTACCCTTTCTGTTACGGCATATTATTTTACAATACAATTTTAAATGATAACTATTTTTAACCATATAGTCAAGGGTTGAATAATTTTCTGTTTTAGAGAATTAAATATTACCATTTTTCTTCATCTCATGTATAATCATGGATTTACACTTTTCCCTCTCTTTAAATTGATTAAGAATTCCTCCCTTAATGGTTTTAAGAATACGTATACTTCTGGGTAATTTTAATATTTCTTAGCCCTTTTTGAACAGTTATGCATAAAGCATTTTCAATTATGTTTTCCAAATCAGGAATTAGAGACTTATAAAAACTGGTTTCTGCTGGATAAAATAATATGTAGGTGAAAAGCCTGTCCCGTTGTTTGAGGAAATAGAGCATGGGGTGAGTGCACGAGCAGAGAGTACAACCATGGAAGGCATCAGGCCTAATTTCACTCTTACTCTGCACTCTATGCTTCTCCTATGCCTCGGTTTTGTCCTGTGTCAAACCGAAGATTATAATACTGTCTCCCTCATTGGACTGTCATCCACAAGCACATGGGAAACACGACATGAGTGTCAGTTGCTGTAATTATTATGATTCAGCTATGGCATACTAATCACCCTGCAGCCTTTATCAGGTCTAAGTTGACAATAACCAGAATCACTTTGAAGATTACAGTTTTCAAAATGGTTAGTGTCTTAGTCCCTTGGGGCTGCCATCACAAAATACCAGACTGGGAGGCTTACAGAGTGGGAATTCATTTCTCAGAGTTCTGGTGGCTGGAAGTCCAAGATCATGGTGGTAGCTGATTCAATGTTGGGTAAGAGCTCCCTTCCTGGCCCATAGAGGATGTCACTTTCTTTTTGCTCTTTCTTACTTGGCCTGTCCTTCCTTGTGCATGACAGGGAGGTAGGATCCCAGAGGAGAGGGGGAGCCTTCTGACATCTCCTCTTGTAGGCACAATAGTCCAATCCTGGGGGCCCTACCCTCATGACTTCATCTAACCCTAATTACATCCCATAGGCCCCATCTCCAGGTACCATCACATGTACCATCACATGGGGTGTGAATGAATGGGGGGAGCAGACACAAACATTGTGTCCATGACAGTTACAAGGTTGACCCAACAGAACATGAAAAGGATTCAGGGAGCACAGTGGGCACACACGCAAAGAGTCTTGTGAAGACAGGGACAGGTTCTCATTTCTACCAGGTCCGACCATGGGCTTTCTCCCTTGTTTTGCTCTGTACGTTACTGGAAAAAATTTATTTTATATGCTTAATATACTAAGGTTTACGGAGCTTTAATCTCAGAGTTAAGGAGGCTCCCTGGGGGAAACTTAGGTTTGTTGAAAGGAGAGCACATGAAAAGACGCTGAGCTTCTGGATTGAGCATTTCTACCAAGCAGTTTGTCTCAGAAAAGTCATATGCAAAATATCTGAGCTCAGCAACTGCGAGATCATGACCTGAAGTCCGTCACTCAACTGAATGTGCCACCCAGGCACCCCCCTCGGTGACATTTTCAATGAACTGTTCCTCAGGAGTGTTTTTCCTCCCTACTTTTGAGGAAAGAGGTGACGCGAGTTTGGGTAAGCTTAGAGAAAGGCTACAAAACAAGCCCCCAGGTAAGCTTTTCCTAACTGATAATTACACAGTGGACTGTCCTCATACTGTAGAAGGACATCATTGCCTCAAGCATATTTACTTACAAATTAACTTTCCACATAAAGCATATGCCCCATGTATTCTGTCTGCAAAATGTTCAAATAAAAAAAAAATTCTCGCTAATTTTTAATGGTGTTACAAAATAAAACCCTCAGCACCAATTTAGGATCGTTTTTATCAAAAATCTTTGAAAACTTACAAATGTGGTTCCCATCTCGCCCAAAACAATGCCATCCATTTCCAGACAGTACTTGTCCTGAAATCTCTAGTGATCATTCACGTGTGTGTTTTAATAATGTCATAACACACGTACACAAGCAAACGTGCACACATACACACGAGGTTCAGAAAAGGTTAATATATTTCTTAAAAATCCATGTGAACGGTGTGATATGTGTCCATTATCTGGCATGTTACTCTCAACATTACTTTTTTGAGATTCATCCACGTGAAGACACGGAGCTCAGATTCGTTCATCTTTTGCTGTCCCATAAAATTCTCTTGTATAAGTCCACAATTTTTTATCTACTCTCTTGACAAAGGTGGCTGTTTCTTTTTTTTTCTCTTTTTGCTATAACAAGGCTACAGTCTTATGTACACTCAAAGGAGATTTTTTTTAGCACATGTATTTGAAACGTCATTAGTGACTTCTTGAGCACAGATGTTTTCAGCTTTACTAGACACCACGAGATTTGCCAACCAACTGGATGTATCAGTTTAGCAGACCAACAGTGGATAAGAACTCCCAATGGACCACATCCTTGTCATTGTCCGTTATTATCAGGTGTTTCCATCGTTGCCTCTCTGACTGCTCCTGGACAGCCCACCTCTGGTTTTTTAATTTGCATTCCGCTTATCAGTAGCAAAATTAGATGTTCTCATTTGGTACTTGTATGTTAATTTCCGCTTTTATGGTTGTTTATATTTGTTGCCCAATTTCAACTGAGTCCTGAGTGATGTGTAGGTAAGAGTTGATATTTTGCATTTTTGTTAACAAAGGAAATTACGCTAATCTTTGCTTGTGCACTTTACTGAGTGTGGAAGAGGTTGATGCAGTCATTGCAGAGTAGGTATGAGGCAGACAGAACGTCAAGGCCTTCCAGCCATATGGTAAACTAGTTGAGACTCATCACCTGGGTTGTTATTTAAATAAAGAGAAAAATGGCATATTTTTTTTTTCAAACAAAACATATATATTTCTTTAACAATCAGGAAAAGCAGAACAAAATAGAAATGGTATAATCAGGGATTATACAAAAATACACAAGTGTTGACTATTACATAAGAAAGGAATAATTTAAATATGCTTGAGAACAATCCAGCAGTTAGAGGTATTTTTTAGGAGGACACAGGGATATAATTTGGGAAAACAATCACACTGGGATTACTATTCTCTTGAATATTATTAAACAAGCAAAATAATATTCTGCCTCACATACAGTAAAATTTCTGATGGGAAGCACCTTGCATTAAAAGTTGGTGCTCTCAGGGTGCCTGGGGGGCTCAGTGAGTTGAGCATCTGTCTCTTGATTTCAGCTCAGGTCATGATTCTAGGGTTGTGGGATCCAGCCCAGCATTGGGCTCTGTGCTGACAGAGCATGGAGCCTGCTTGGGATTCTGTCTCTCTCTGTCTCTGCCCCTCCCCTGCTCGCTCTCTTTTTCTCTCTCTGAAAAATAAACTTACAAAAAAGAAAACATTAAAAAAAATTATAGCTGAAGCCCAGTGATGACAAAACCCAGCCTCTACTCTCAATGGCTTGCAGTGTAATGGGAAAACACGGGAAGACAGCAAATATAATCTAATGGAACGATCTGGTTTACAAAGTATTGCAATTTCTCTCTAATGTGGAATAAATTATCAAGATCAAGCAACCTTGTTACAACCAGTTATTATGTTATGGGCAAATTTCTAAGGAAACTGAGTCTGGAAAAAAAAAGAGGTAAAAAAAGATCAGTTTCTAAAGTATAGTTTTAACCAAATCACTTCATCCTGTATATTTCGGTTGAGGATCAAAGGCCCACTGCTGGATGATGTCCTAGATTCATCTGCAAACTCAAAGGTTCGATTCACAGTCAGTGATATACAGGGTTTCTCCTCCCAGATACATGTGTTTCTGTGACTTCCCTTGAGTTACTGGAAATAAACAGGAGCAGGATCAAAAGAAATATTGCCTGTTTTTACTCATATCAAATGAAGGCAAATGCAACAGTGGGGAGACCACTTTTAGAATGGGGATACTGCAGTTTTCTCCAAATTAATTCAACTCCTGAAATTTGTGCCGGGATAGTTTATTTTCTTTTCTGAAACTTGTTATAAGAAATGTTGAGGCCTTTATTGAGAATGAATCATCAACAATCTTAAGTCAGTGTTCACTGACTTTGAGCAATACCACTCCCAAATGCTCCCAGAGACAGACACACATTATCTCAAAATAATACAATATTAGACCGTTTTTAAATATTTTTCTCTTTGTTTTTCTCTTTGGAATAATCAAAATCAAAATACTAATGCTATCCCAGGAGCATCTGCCTTAAACTGATCCATGCATGTTTTGTAAATGAAAGTTTTCTAGTACTCAAAAACATTAAATTGGTACTATTTTTACGAGGACAATCATAGCAAATATAAGCACAAGAATCCTCTAGTTTCATAAATAAAATGTATATCTTTATATGTTATGTAAATTGGTGTAGCATAAAAATCATAGCCTCAGGAGACAAAATGTGTTGGATTTGATTCCTGATTGTTTCCACTGACTAGCTCCATGAATCTGGGCTAGCTAATTCTCCTTTCTGAGCGTCTACAAAATAAATATAATAAAATAAATGGACTGACATCTGTAAGACAAAAAAACCCAGTCCTCTGACACTAATATTTTAATTTTTTTAAAGTAGGATCCACACCCAGCATGAGTGTAACGTGGGGCTCGAACTCACGACCCTGAAAACAAGGCCTGAGCTGAGACCCTGATACTAACATTTTGGGCAACAAGTTGAAATTGTTATACGATGATGATGATTACTACCAGAATTTCTTTATATCCTATGAATAATTGTCTGGAATAGTCTCAAACATTGCTTTAGTAATACGTTATTATAGTATATTCAAAAGGCATGATATTTGATGTTTTATTAGCAACATTCCTTTGTGATAAGAAAGCCCGGCATTGCCACTTCTTTAAGAGAGCACACGAGAAATATCTCAAGGTTGTATATGTGTCTAAGGACCCAGTAAAATAATTATTGGTCCAAGAACTTTCAGTGATAGTTCCTTCTCATAGGCCTCGTTCATAAACTACTAAGTAGTATCTCGAGCCCAAGTGGTTCTACTTTTTATGCTTTTAAAGATGGCCAAGCATTTTACTCTAGAAGATTGGTTCCTTCAAGTATTTAGGTGGACAGCAGTGAAGATGTCATATCCTTCATTTTCTCACCCTAATATATGGCTGCCACTTTTGCCAAGGCTGGTCATCGTTCAAATGAGGTAGCCAGGGTCTTAAAACCAATACCAATTAATAGCCTAGGGGTGGAAAACATTATCAGTAATATTTAGAATTTTCTTTGGCCAAGACTGCTCCATGAACTTGGGAAAGTTAAAAATCTTTTTTTATGAGTCTTATCTATTAACTAAAGGTAATATCAACCATACAAGAACAAATAAAATTTATGGTATTAAATTTTTCATATTTTTTGGTAAATATTTGTATTTATTTTTGAGAGACAGAGCAAGGGTACAAGCAGAGGAGGGGCAGAGAGAGGGGGACAGAGGATCCAAACAAAGCTGGCTCTGTGCTAACAAGAGAGAGCCCGATGGGGGAACTGAACTCAAGAACCATGAGATCATGACCTGAGCCGAAGTCAGGCACTTAACCGACTGAGCCACCCAGCACCCGTGGTATTAAATTTTTACGTACATGCTGTAGGAATCTGTTACTGTTCACAAAGTGCGGTATTAAAAATCTTCAACTTGTTTAGTAACCCAGGATTTTTGGTGCTTGGAGTAGCGTAAATGAAGAAGTGCTTGCCTGGGTCTGCTCTGAAGAGTCGGTACCAATGACTCTGTTGAGAGGCTCCAAGTACAGCAGGTGAGTTACGAATGGCTATGGCACACATAAACAAGACCTATCTCCCAAAGAGTCACTACCACAGTGTCCCATCACCTGATCTGGGAGAGGGCTTATTACTTCAAATTTTATTTTGAATTTTCCTGGGAAACTTTATTTGTAGGGAGGTATGGATATATAGAAATAGCTGACTTTCATGGTACTTAAAGTATATATAAAGGTGATGGGTTTATGAAAGTCAATGTTACATTAGAAAACCTTCTAAGCACTGATGTCCTGTGTTTATAATTATCAAATTACATGATCCATTAACTGTTTGCTAATGCTAACATGTCTATCCATAATTTCCAGAAGCAAAGTCAGCCATCCAAATGCCGATTTTTTTTCTAACAACATTGATTTTTTATCTTATTTCTAATAAATATTATTTGTTTTATGTTACTATAATATGGAGCATATCTAGAAATATAAGTAAATAAATACACAAACAAATATGTATTTCTTTCATAAATTAATATAATTTTGGAATTTTGCCACAAATTTTAGAACAGGCTACATGTTTTTTTTAATTGATAATAACGGTGGTTAAATTAGAGACCAGTTTTCTTCATTTGGCACTTGGGGCTCTAAATACTGTGATTCTAGGTAAGTCTGAAAGAATACTCATCTTCTGCAGTGCAGTAAAATAAACTTGTTGACATTGGGTTTGTAGATCACACCCCATTTTGTTCTTGATATGTAAGTAAGTGTTCATTATGATACACTGTAGTTCTCATGCACTGTAAATTACAATTAAGATTTTATGCTGATTCAGCTACATGTTTTTCCCTGTCTCAAATTTTGGATTTAACCAATAATTTGTAAATGGGAATTATACCCAGTTCTTATATGCATTCTCTGCCCATCATTCTCTATATAATATATAAGCTGAGTTGTGTAAAGATCTTACTCTAAAGGAAAACACCTAGGTCTTAGAAACAATTGATTTTGGAGGAAAAAAAGCAGCTTTTTACTAGACTGAACGAATTTGAAAATATTAATACAAATTCATTTTGATTTCATCATAGTTTGTAATGCTATATTGATAATGGAGAAGACAAAGGTCAAATATAGAAATGTATAACCCTGGTAGAAAATCCACTAAATTTAAAAATAGATCATTTTCATCCTGATATCTCTCCTTTAGAAAATCAGCTTAAAAAAATAACTTTTTAATACTTATTTATTTTTGGGATACAGAGAGACAGAGTGCAAGCAGGGGAGGGACAGAGAGAGAGGGAGACGTAGAATCCGAAGCAGGCTCCAGGCTCCGAGCTGTCAGTGCAGAGCCTGACGTGGGGCTCGAACCCATGAAGCGTGGGATCATGACCTGGGCTGACGTCGGATGCTTAACCAACTGAGCCACCCAGGTGCCCCAGAAAATCAGGTTTAAACAAACATATCATGATTGTGGATATGGTCACCCTAGGAGTATAAAATGACCTGAAGTGCACTTGAATCTTTTTGTTTATCATTTTATGAACTAACATGATGTCATAATCTGAAAAATGTGTCAAAAATACATATGAACTGATCTTTCTTAGAAATTATATGAAATTTTCAAATCACTTAACCATTAGGGTGAAGACTCCAGATAAACTGGCAATAATAAAAAATCATGACTTGGTTACATTTATTCCAAAATTGAAAATGTGGTTTTATTTTGGAAGTGTTTATTTTTATTATTTTTTTCATATTTGGAAATATTTTAATCCAAAATGTTAACATGGTGGAGGAAAAGAAAATAATATACTACATAGAAATTTTAAAAAGTAGTAAAATTTAATATTCATTCTTAATTATAATCAACAAATAAGCAAATATAAGGAAATAAAGAAACAGAAAACATTCTGCTGAAAGAACTATGAATAAGGTACCTACTTTCATTAATGTTATTCAACCCCTTTTTCCCCCTAAAAATTCTTTCTAATTCAATTAGATAAGAGAATGAAATAAAAAGTATAATTATTTGAAGCAAAATCCAAAATATTCATTACTTTCAGAGATGCCTGGGTGGCTCAGTTGGTTAAGCATCCTACTCTTGATTTCAGCTCACGTCGTGATCTCACGGTTCGTGAGTTCGAGTCCCACGTTGGGCTCTGTGCTGACAGCTCAGAGGCTGGAGCCTGCTTCGGATTCTGTGTCTCCCCGCGTCTCTTCCCTTCCCCTGCTTGCACTCTGTCTCACTCTCTCTCTCAAAAATAAATAAACATGAAAAATATTCTTTAATATCAGAATACCGAAGTATCAATGGGCAGCAATTACTAACTAGACGTGAGCTCAATAAAGCTCCTACTTAGGAAATAAGTCATATTTTCACATATATTAGCCATAACCATTTGGAAAACTTAATGGGGAAAAAAAAGTCCCACACAATAGCAACAGAGCTAAAAGATAGCAATAACGATTCAAAACGATGCCTCAGAAATACATTTAAGCATGCTGAAAAACTTGTGTGAAGAATATACTAAACGTCTACCGAGGAACAAAAAAGGTTTAAATGAAGGAGATACAGATATTAATGGATTAAAGAGTTTCTGTATCTTAAACAGCACAACACGGGTCCCTCCAGCAGTTGGTACCTCCACCTGTCATGGAAATGGCTGTTACTGAGCCCTGGTCACAGTGAATGTATTTTACGTCAAATATTACAAATTAAATATGTATCTGCTCAGCATTAAGAGTTCAGTTCCAACTATAGATCCTACCTGCTGTTTGCTCTGACCTGCCTTATGCCAGCACTCTAGACTCTGAAGTCTTTGTAGAAGGTCAGACATCACTTTTATTATCAGAACGTGTATTTTTAATTAGATTGTGATATAAAAAACTTACCGTACACTATAGATATACAAACTCTAAAGTTTATATATAATTTAACTTCAATTATTAACAATGATCACAAAAATTTTCCAATGCTTTTAAAATTTTTTTACAAATATACACTATTTGCAGCTATACGCCTCCAAATTAAATATTAAAATATAAGATTTTTAAGTATTTTAATGCCTGAAATTAAAAAAAAAAGATTTAGTCATTCCTGTCTGACATATATTCAAACTACATTTTTAGTGTATTTTCCAGAGTGAGTACAGGGATGAAATGATGCAGAGAAGCAGAGAAAAGCAAGCCAAAGATGTGAGATCATTCTTGAAATTACATTTATAATTTCAGAATCTGTCTACCCTGATACAGAAACACCATTACAAAAAGTTGTAAATCGAACAATGATCTTCCTACTTCAAATGTATCCAAACCCATCATCTCTTGGTACACAAAATATTTTGGATGCTTTGCCTCTAATCATCCCAAAGGAAGTATCACTGTCTTTAGAGAGTAATGGTAAGGTGGGTGCACATCATGAACATTCTAATTGAGCTTCCGGGTCTGAACAAATTGATGACGAAACCATGTGTAAAACCATTACGACCTCAAGTAAGTGGTAATTAGGTTCTCCTTGGCTAATGCTTTCCTCTTGGATCAATACACTTTGCTAATTCTCTCAAGAGAAAGTAATTATTCTAGTGGTGACTAGTGATTGCTTAAAGCCTGCCGCGGGTCTCAAGTACACCATGCTATGCATATTGTTAGTTGTTTCTGTAAATGGTTTATACTATTTACAGAAACATGTAGTCAAAGTAATTTTCAAATTGTACTTCATTTACTTGAAAGACTGAAGACCACTCTCCTCATTTCAAGACTATTTTCTTTTAGAAGAGTAGATATGTGAGCACAAACCAAGTTCACAGAAAACCTAAAAATCTCTCCAACTCCGTAATATGTACAAAAATAATAATTCTGTGTGTGAAGCTGAGGTTTTTGAAGTAACATAATCCAATGTCCACTCTTAATTCAATCGCCAAAAAACAAATGTCTGCAAATGATATGGCATTCAGATAGGAAGACATTGCTAACCGGTGGATAATAGCTTCAGAGCAATTCTAACACGTCAGTGACTTTCATGAAAATAACCCCTTTCCATATAGAATGTTAATTCCCGTTGCATCATAGGTTTCAGCAAGATTCTTGCTGTTTGGAGAATAATCATGAGCTTCTCATTCTATTGTTTCGTCTTATGAATGCATTCAATATATGAAACAAACATTTCTTAACAAGTTCCCTGGTTTCAACATAAAAAATCAGATTAGGTTTAATTCTCCAGGTACCCCCTTCATATTAACTATTCTTTGAACCCCATTCTGTAGGCTGTGCTGTGGTGAGAGTGACTGTAAGTTTGCTTTTTCAGGTTTAATAACGTATTTTATCAGAGCTCAGGCACACTTTGCTTATCTCTGACCTTTCTGAATATGAGAAGTGAGTTTTACCTATGTCTTTAAAAAAAGCCCTCAGTATATCTCATTCACCTGGCAGTTTTGTTCCTTTTCTTGCAGTCCATGTAAAGTAGCTTTCACCTATGCTGGTTTGCCTCAGATTTCCCCATAAATGTGTTCTAAATAACACAGGTCTTTATCATGTTCTATTTCTTGCTTGGCAGGGCGGAATGCCTCCTTCTGTGTGTTTTAAGCTTATCAACTAAGATTGAGTTTATCAACTCACCAGGAGATGCTTCACCCTTCATGTTTATATTCTACTTAAAATACTTTAAAGGCCGTCTTCATATAAGCAGGTGAAATCCAATCAAGTCACTAGAATTGCAGGTAATGCATCACAATCATTCCATTACTGGAGTTTATATCATAGAATTTTTTAAAAAAACTTTTATTTATTCACTTTGTGTGTGTGTGTGTGTGTGTGTGTGAGAGAGAGAGAGAGAGAAAGAGAGAGAGAGAGAGAGAGAGAGAGAGAGAGAGAGAGAGAGAATGGATGAACAGGAAAGGGGCAGAGAGCGGGAGAGGGAGAATCCCAAGCAGGCTCCCCACTGTCAGCACAGAGCTCGATGAGGGGCTTGAATTCATGAACCATGAGATCATGACCTGAACCAAGGTCAAGAGTTGGATGCTTAACTGAGCCACACAGGCGTCCCTAAATTTTTTATTTTATAATACAATAATAGGGAGGTCATTGCAAGAGATGGAAACGTGACCCAAGTTGGAGAAAGGAAATGGTGGCCTCGTTGTGGATCAGTGAGTGGTGTGAAGAGAAGGCAGGGCTTGAGAGAGTGAGGTGGAAAGACGTGAGCGCCAAATGCTGGGTGACCTTGAATTCCCCCATGCATTTGGATGTTCTCTTCCTGTCCACAAGGAACTACTGAAAATGCCGTGAGGTGACTGACATAATCAGATAAATATCTCCGGTCAGATCAAATATATTTTTGAGTCTCCAACTGGGAGTGGGGAGGACCAAGTAAGGAAGACAGAAGACAGGACAATCAGAGAGAGAGGTGTGGAAGCAGCAGCTTTGGTACACGCCACACATTTTCCTCCTGTGACTCACAGGGATGTTTCCCAGGTCAATTTTGTTGGGTATGGTCTCCATGTTTATACTGTTTATATTGTATATATTATTCATGCTGGAGCTAAGTTTTTATATTAGTTTTAATTTCTGTTCTGTCTGATCTGTGCAGCTTCCTTTCCATCCATGGCCTCCCTCAGACCTATCTGCACTTGTTTGCCTACCTCTGGACCCAACTCTTTACTTTCTGCGTACCACACTGCTGCTGGGGACACACACTTAAAGCTAGCTTCTAGAGCCTTTCCTCCTCCGTGTGGCATCTCTCCAAGGCTCACCTGAGCGTCCTCTCTCTGACACACAACTGTGATCAGTACAGCTGGAACCACAACACCTGTCACTGCACATTTTAAAATTCTACTTCCTGTTGAACCTTATTTTGACTCTGCTCCATTCAACTCGCTCCCCAGGTGAAGAATGCACGCCTGCCCGATGAGCTGGTTTCCATGGCTTTGCCTCACCTTAAAAGCATCACATTCTTGTTTGTATCCACCAGTTGGAACCAAGACAGATTGTGTTTGAGACCAGCATCACTCAGAGTCCACATGGCACCTCCTGGGTCATTGTGACTTCCTTCCGCCTGGGTCCGCCTCCACGCAGCCCGCCCACCTACTTGCCCACCTACTCCCCGGTGCCTGAAACCCCACTCTGGGACTCATCCCTTCTACTCAAGGTCTGATCACTGTGAAAATGAGATTCCCCTGAAGAGAAGGAGCACTTTAAACACTCACCAGGCATTTCCTCTTCGCTAAGATTGAATTTTAAACTATTCCGTTGGATTGGGGTGGGGGGAGGAACCTTTGAGAAAAACAAGAAAGTGCTCCAGAAATCAAGATGGAAACAGGGCTGAAGGTCAAGAGTGTTAAGAAATCAAAGGCAACTTCTTTTATTATTTGCTAATTCTGCTTAGAGCTGACTGAATTATACTTGCTATCAACATCTGGTGTGTTATCTGTTTTCACTATGGACAGAAAGAGTATGTTTTTGTTTTTTCGTTTTTTTTGTTTGTTTGTTTGTTTTGTTTTTGCTTTGCCATGCATGTGATCTCAGGGTGCAAGATGCTTTTTTTAAAATTAGCAATTAATTATTTTTGAGAGAGACATATAAAGTGTGAATATGGGAGGGGCAGAGAGAGAGACTCAAAATCCGAAGCAGGCTCCAGGCTCTGAGCTGACAGCACAGAGCCCGACATGAGGCTTAAACCCATGAACTGCAAGATCATGACCTGAGCCAAAGTCCAAAGCTTGACCTGCTGAGCCACCCAGGCGCCTGCAAGATGCTTTTTTTGAGAGTCATAAAGCTGCATGTGTTCTTACAACACTCATTAGCATCAATTTCATGAAGACTGTGAAATAGTTTGTTAGTAATAAGTAGTTCATTAGTAATAAACACTAGTTGTGCTTGGGCAATGTAAGGAAAAAAAGAAAAAAAAAAGGAAGAAAAGTGAACCCTCACTCTTTCCTGGTACAATCTCTGAAATTTTGTAAAAAGGCTTTTATAGTTCACTGGAGATAAATTCACTGCAATTCAATAAATTTTCCAGAGGAGGAAAAATTAGAATCAGGAGAATCAAAACGAACCAAAATGTTACCATTATAAGAATATTTGAAAAGAGGGGAAAAGAAAAAAAGAAAAAGAAAGAAAGAAAGAAAGACAACAACAATAAAACTCTCATGCCAGAGAAGTGCCTTTTTTTATAAAGAAGAAAGAAAAAATAGTAAACTACCTCAATTTCAAGTTGTAAGTTATAATGTACACATATTAATGGTATTCAGCACTAAATCACAGAAATGCATATGACTAACACACTTAAAGGTTCAGGGAGCGCCTGTGTGGCTCAGTCAGTTAAGTGTCTGACTTCAGCTCAGGTCATGATCTCCTGGTTTGTGGGTTTGAGCCTCACATCTCTCTCTCTCTGTCTCTCTCTTTCTCAAAAACAAATAAAAAAATTTACAAAAATAAAATAATATCCTTAAAGGTTCAGACATCAGAACAGTCTCTTAAGACTTCCCAGTTTTAAACTAACCTGAAACAAGCAAACAACGTTGAAAAGCCAAGTGTAGTTGACCTTGTGAACCCAGACTTCCGACACAGTTGCCGTGGTTCTCAAGATCATTAAAAGACAGCTCCAGTGTCTGGGATAAGAGCACCACCAAACTTTAGTGGTGAGATATTAATCTATTAATCTGTTTTGAAATCATTTTTTGAGAGATGAATTGGCCATCTGCCAAGGACCAGGCGTGTTTTTATTTGTGTCCGGGGGAGAAAGATGAATCAGCCTTAAAGGTGTGCTGGTTGGCATGCTCCCACCATTTCTAGGAGAGCAGACTCTACACCACTCTGCTTAGAAGAGTTATAACTGTGCACAGATGACTGAGAAATGCGGACACATATACACTGCGAGATTAAACAGGGGGAGAGCCATCTAACCTGCCTGCAAATTTTTTGTTTTTTTTTTTTTCCTTGATCAAGAGAAAATACTGTGAATGTCTCCATACGTACCGTGCCTTGTTCGTGGGACACTGCCGCAGAAATGGGATACACACGATATCTGCTCCTACCTTGTTTAGAGTCTGTACTTTAGGGACAAATGAAGAAGAATCAAATGCTAATGTAAAAAATTACTCAGTCTGATTTATTTATTTATTTATTTAATTTTATTTTTTTTATTTATATATGAAATTTATTGTCAAATTGGTTTCCATACAACACCCAGTGCTCATCCCAAAAGGTGCCCTCCTCAATACCCATCACCCACCCTCTCCTCCCTCCCACCCCCCATCAACCCTTAGTTTGTTCTCAGTTCTCAACAGTCTCTTATGCTTTGGCTCTCTCCCACTCTAACCTCTTTTTTTTTTTTTTTCCTTCCCCTCCCCCATGGGTTCCTGTTAAGTTTCTCAGGATCCACATAAGAGTGAAACCATATGGTATCTGTCTTTCTCTGTATGGCTTATTTCACTTAGCATCACACTCTCCAGTTCCATCCACGTTGCTACAAAAGGCCATATTTCATTTTTTCTCATTGCCACGTAGTATTCCATTGTGTATATAAACCACAATTTCTTTATCCATTCATCAGTTGATGGACATTTAGGCTCTTTCCATACTTTGGCTATTGTTGAGAGTGCTGCTATGAACATTGGGGTACAAGTGCCCCTATGCATCAGTACTCCTGTGTCCCTTGGATAAATTCCTAGCAGTGCTATTGCTGGGTCATAGGGTAGGTCTATTTTTAATTTTCTGAGGAACCTCCACACTGCTTTCCAGAGCGGCTGCACCAATTTGCATTCCCACCAACAGTGCAAGAGGGTTCCCGTTTCTCCACATCCTCTCCAGCATCTATAGTCTCCTGATTTGTTCATTTTGGCCACTCTGACTGGCGTGGGGTGATACCTGAGTGTGGTTTTGATTTGTATTTCCCTGATAAGGAGCGACGCTGAACATCTTTTCATGTGCCTGTTGGCCATCCGGATGTCTTCTTTAGAGAAGTGTCTATTCATGTTTTCTGCCCATTTCTTCACTGGGTTATTTGCTTTTCGGGTGTGGAGTTTGGTGAGCTCTTTATAGATTTTGGATACTAGCCCTTTGTCCGATATGTCATTTGCAAATATCTTTTCCCATTCCGTTGGTTGCCTTTTCGTTTTGTTGGTTGTTTCCTTTGCTGTGCAGAAGCTTTTTATCTTCATAAGGTCCCAGTAATTCACTTTTGCTTTTAATTCCCTTGCCTTTGGGGATGTGTCGAGTAAGAGATTGCTACGGCTGAGGTCAGAGATGTCTTTTCCTGCTTTCTCCTCTAAGGTTTTGATGGTTTCCTGTCTCACATTCAGGTCCTTTATCCATTTTGAGTTTATTTTTGTGAATGGTGTGAGAAAGTGGTCTAGTTTCAACCTTCTGCATGTTGCTGTCCAGTTCTCCCAGCACCATTTGTTAAAGAGACTGTCTTTTTTCCATTGGATGTTCTTTCCTGCTTTGTCAAAGATGAGTTGGCCATACGTTTGTGGGTCTAGTTCTGGGGTTTCTATTCTATTCCATTGGTCTATGTGTCTGTTTTTGTGCCAATATCATGCTGTCTTGATGATGACGGCTTTGTAGTAGAGGCTAAAGTCTGGGATTGTGATGCCTCCTGCTTTGGTCTTCTTCTTCAAAATTACTTTGGCTATTCGGGGCCTTTTGTGGTTCCATATGAATTTTAGGATTGCTTGTTCTAGTTTCGAGAAGAATGCTGGTGCAATTTTGATTGGGATTGCATTGAATGTGTAGATAGCTTTGGGTAGTATTGACATTTTGACAATATTTATTCTTCCAATCCATGAGCAGGGAATGTCTTTCCATTTCTTTAAATCTTCTTCAATTACCTTCTGATTTTTTTTTTTTTTTAATATGCAAGGAACACAGGGAGTAAATTTTCATGCAGTGTTTCAGGTGAAACTTAAAAACAATATTCTTATAAAAACATGAAAATGTATGCTAATTACTTTTTAAAATTTTCTTAATATCTATTTATTTTATTTTTGATAGAGAAAACACAAGAGGGACAGGGGAAGAGAGAGAGGGAGACACAGAATCCGAAGCAGGCTCCAGGCTCTGAGCTGTCAGCACAGAGCCCGATGTGGGACTCGAACTCAAGAACCGCGAGATCATGAACTGAGCTGAAGTTGGTCGCCCAACTGACTGGGTCACCCAGGCACCCCTATTATTGTTGTTGTTGTTGTTGTTATCATTACTATTATTATTATTATTACCCTTTCGGCTCTAGCCTGACATGTAAGTCCCAGGTACTGGTAGTGCCATTCTGAGCACGTGGACAGGTGGACAGCTCTGAGACACAGAAGCCTACACCGTTCTCTGAGTCTGTGCACAACCACGTACACCTTGGCTCCCTGCGTCCACCCCAGACAAAATTGTATATCTTATGATATATCAGGGGAAAAAAAGAAGATCAGGGGCATCTGGGTGGCTTGGTTGGTTAAGGTCCAACTTCAGCTCAGGTCATGATCTCGCGGTTCATGGGTTTAAGCCCCTCATTGGGCTCTGTGCTGACAGCTCGGAGCCTGGAGCCTGCTGCGGATTCTGTGTCCCCTCCCCACTCACTGCCCCTCTCCTACTCTCTCTCTCTCTCTCTCTCTCAAAAATAGATAAAAAACGTCAATTAAAAAAAATTAGGGGTGCCTAGGTGGCTCAGTCAGGTGTCCCCTGCTTGCACTGTGTCTCCCTCAAAAATAAGAGACTTTAAGAAAACTTTTTTAAATTAAAAAAAGAAAAAGGAAATAAAAACAAACTAAAACTAGGATTCCATGAATACATAAGCACAAATCCAAATAATACAGAACTATAATATTTTTTAAAAAGATACACAAAAAACCATATGCATCTTAAATAATCAGTTTCAAATTAGTAACATCCTTTATTTACTTACAGCATACCTTACAGCATACCTTACAGATGCAGGTCTATTGTGGTTTAACTAAATTAGTTCAGAAATAATTACACTCTTTACAACACTTCAAAATTATTGTAGATTCATGTAAAATGTATCTGAGTGAAATGAAATGTTTAATCTGCAATTCTTCCAATAAACTCTCAGTGGATGAGAGTTGGATCATAACTCCAACTAAATATTGCTTCATTCTGTTCACATTTCTTACTGATGAATTAGCCTCACACTAACGAGAGAGAGAGAGAGAGAGAGAGAGAGAGAGAGAGAGAGAGAGATAATAGATGATAGAAGAAATGATTGATACATAAAAGTTTCTTAAGCAACTGAAATCATACATATTCACAGGGACCAAATAAAAAGAAAGCATTTGTAAGAAAAGGAATTAGTATCTTATTACCCATCATTTAAGAAAATTGGTGTCATGGTGTGACTAAAATTTTATTTTGAGAATAGAAGCCATATAAACAAACAAAAAGAACACAGTGTCAGAAAAAATGACCATGTCCTCTTTCCTTTACCTCTTAAAACAGAGATTTGAATAGCACATTGTAGAAAGAACAGAATCTTGAATACATGACAATCTTGGACAAAAAAAAGGACATTTTTGAAAAATGCAGCGATAATATTTGTGTGTTAGTCTACAAATACTTATATGTATATGTTTCTTTTTCTCCATTTTATATGAAAAATTCATGAAATAGCAGTTTTCCATTGAGGATGTTTAGGGACAATTGGAGAAATGAGAAGATTTCACGTTAGATATGCTATATCTTCCTGGACAATTACCACTTTTATCTTCAGTTTCTTTAATCGGAGAATTATAAAACTTGCCTGACGGTTTTCTTTTGAGAGTTAAATAGCAAATAAGAATAGAGGATACTCAATTAAATTTAATTCTCAGGTAAGCAATGAATATGTTGTTAGGATAAGCATTTCCCATTCACAGTTACCTGCAATTGGAATTTAAGTGGATTTCCTGTATTTTATGTGCCGACCCTAATAACAAGTGCTGATTCATGAGCACTGGCTTTCTGGATAAGAGATGGGGGCTAGACCTTACCACCTGGGTCCACATTCTGACACCTTGGCCATGTAGACATATCTCTCTAAGCTTCGATTTGCTCATATGTGAGGCCACACGAGTATCAGTACCTTCTTCCAACAGTGTAGTGAGAATGAATTGAGGAAATACACATACAGTGCTTGGCAAAGTCCAAGGGCTCAGTAAGTGTGGATATTGCCATTATGATCATTTTGCTTTGATATAAGGATTCTTCAGTTGCACTCGGGATGTCTGGAATGGCACTTACGCCACGATCAGAGATAACCGAACATGTTTCCATTATACTCTCCATATGTCACTTTAAAAACAATTGCAGATTGGAAGTATAAAACCATGACTTCATTCTAGTGTGCCCTTCATTAAAGTGGACCTATTAAATAGTACCTCCTGCACCACTCTGCTACGACCTACTGTGATACTGACTCGTGTATTTTCTGCAGAGTTAAATTAGATTCCCAAAATAGGAACAGAGAAGAAAATATTTTAAGGGAATGTCCAGAGCCCTGAAATAATCAGTACTATATTGATTTTATACTAGTACATCTTCTGGATGCTTCCATGAGACATAGAAAGAAACTGGTGCATGTAGGAATGACATATTTTTCAGTTTCCTGAGCAGTGGGCATCAGGTCAGGATGTTAAGCGTTCTTAACACACTCAAAGTTGTTCTGGAGTCCAGGAGCTCAAGTCCATTTCTGATCCACTCTAAGCATGGTCTTTTTTTTTTTTTTTAACGTTTTATTTATTTTTGAGACAGAGAGAGACAGAGCAGGAACGGGGGAGGGCAGAGAGAGAGGGAGACACAGAATCGGAAGCAGGCTCCAGGCTCTGAGCCAACAGCCCAGAGCCTGACGCGGGGCTCAAACTCACGGACCTCGAGATCGTGACCTGAGCTGAAGTCGGCAGCTTAACCGACTGAGCCACCCAGGCGCCCCTAAGCATGGTCTTAATGGCATCAGCAGAACCGTCAAAGCCAGTAACTGTTCTTTGCACATTTCCCTGTTTAGCTCACAGAGTCTGTAACAGGTCCCTATTTGTAGGGACGGTCTTCCATTCTGGTCAGCTCTCTCTTTAATATGCATCTTCCTCTTCTGAACTTACCAGAAATTTGAATTAGTGTTTCT
This sequence comes from Puma concolor, assembly GCF_028749965.1. Taxonomy (NCBI): domain Eukaryota; kingdom Metazoa; phylum Chordata; class Mammalia; order Carnivora; family Felidae; genus Puma; species Puma concolor. The sequence continues at coordinate 3,953,412 of NC_141670.1, forward strand.
TGGAGGTACATCACGTGTAAAATTAGCATGTGATGTTTCACTGTCTGTGTCTCTAAACTGCCTCGTTAACAGGACACTGGAGATTAGAATTTTCTATACCTTGGTTGCTACCCACAACAAGCTTTCTGCCCTGCTTTGGAAACTATCTTACTGCTACTATTTTCCCCAGATTAAAGTTTCTGCAACGTTTGCTCTCCGATCTCCCAGAGCTGTTCTCTTTGTGTTGTTCACACACATATTTTCTCAATGGAAGCATCAACGAACATGCCTGTAGCTGAACAAAGGGTGGATGGTGTAGAATTTGGTCATAAATAGTCACTAAATAGGTTTGCCATCGGATTCTATAAAACTTCTTGATCTGAATACTTCCGCCAACCATGAGATGAGTGATGTAAGGCATAACCAAATAAAAAATCCTCGGCCTTATAAAGATAACAGATGATATTCAATGAAAGAGTAGGTTTTATGGCATAGCTATATTTCTTGGATTTGTTCCTGTGGGTGTTTTAAGTTAAATCTTTGTCTAGTTTATATTTTTACAATGGTGTTGATAAGTAAGTATAAAAGGAATTCAAATGACATAGCCTCTCTTTTATATTTTATAGAAAACAGAAAGAGGAAAATCAGAAGATACAGTCTTATGCGCTGTGTTTTCACTAAAAGAAATTCTTTGCCAAGATGAAAGGAATAATCTTTCCACTTTTAAATGAAGGACAAAAGAACATAAATATATTGACTTATGCAGTCAATAGAACGTCCTTTACTTAACATTTCAAACGACGATCGCAGACAGATCATGGTGCAGAAGCAATGATAAAATCAAACATGCTACTATCGCAATGATTCCGTGTCAGTTAATTGTTAGAACTTCTGAATTTTCATAATACCTGCTTAGATGACAAGGTCATACTGCATTTTCAACCTCAGTGTGCAACAATCTCGTATGCAAAACTTTCTAATGATGCAAATTAAAGCGAAAATGATAAACATTTTGGTTGAACTTTGAAAAGCCTCTCCTAGGGATCACATTCACTGCTGGTAAAAGAATAAATTCGTCCACACTCTGTGAAAGATAACTTCAGCCACAAAGCCAAGAACACTGAAATCTTTGCTATTTTTAAGGATCTTCACTAATGAAATCAGATCTCATTATATTTTACCTATTTTTTCCTACAAAGCATCAGATATAACTTGGTAGATACAAACTGACTCACAACACAAAAATAGAGGATTGTTTGAATGGCAATTCACATAAAATGGAACATTAAATGGCTAAAACGATTTTGAAGAGTCCTAACAAAATAGGGGAAGTTTCGTCATATAATTTCATGTAAAAATAGTGCAAGTCTTTCCATACAGCGTGAGAGCAGTATTAAAAGATAAACAGGGATGTGCATGCATTTGGTATCTGTGTATATACAAGGAATAAAAGTTCAAAACAAAATAACCATTTGAAAGAAATCACAGTGGTCTTCCCCGTACCCAATCTGTGTTCGGAGAGGTCATAGCTAAGTTTTACTTTCCTAATCCAAAAAAATACTTAAAAACGCTAACACCTGGGGTTAATTAAAAACGGGTGATAGGGTCAGTGTCAGAAAGCATTTCAAAGTGGCCTGTGGGTATTTTCATATAATGTGACGTGAAAGTAAAAACTAGCTGCAACGTAAAAACATAAATTCCAGATACCTTTAAGGTATGAAGCTCGAAACATCACCAAGATGCCATCAGACTGCCATTTTGTACAATCATGTTTGGCACTTGGTCATGCTGTGTAAAAGACTGTTTCCTGAATAAACACTCCCTATACAGAGCATAGTTTAAACATTATCGGTGTCCATATCCCTCTCTCTGTCTCTGCCTCCAGAATGTCAAATATGACTGTGTTCTGAATAAGTAAGTTTAAAAATCCACAGAGAGGAATGTGATTATGAGGAAGAGCAGACCATGAGGACAATTACTTGATCTTTTCAAGAGTGTAGACTTCCCTTGGGTTTTTAAGTTTTTATTCCCTTTTTCCCCACCCCAGTGCTTTTCCATGATTTTGGATGACTCTCTTTATCACTAACTCAAATGTGCTGGTTTAAGTGAGCATTTTTCACTTTTTCCTTGTTCCATATTTCCCATTTCTATCCAGATGATTCACATGAAATTACAGACATAGAGCCTCACATTACGACTCATTAAGACATAAAATTTAGTAGGTGATCATACATTTTGATTCACCTTAGTGCAAGTATCTTCAGAATGAGCTTATTTGTAACATGCATTTATTTAATCAAGAGTGACAGTCCAAGGAACCTTATATTGAAAGTGCTAACACAATTAATTATAACTTTGCCATTATTAACTGTAAGTATAATAATTAAAATCCTGCCTTTACATAACCCTTGATGGTTCTATTTCTTTTTATGTCCATACGGCTTCCTCAAATGATATAATCTATTTTAGAATTTCAGCCTGCATTTCATAATTTGTATATCACTCTTGTACTTAATGCCCTCTAAGTTTGGTAAATGTTCGGTGATGTATAGCGATTAAAATTCAGTTTTGTTTTCAATGAATGAAGTTAAAGTTTTCAAGAGTGGTAAGAAGATGGTGATTTTTCTCACAATGTACAACATGACCCATAAGTGACTCAAAATTAATAAGTAAACCGATCTCTACAATGACACACGATATAAGACATAAATACTTACTGGCTCATACCATGGAATTAAATGCGGCACAAACACGGATATACATAAAATCTAATATGTAGAAAAACAAAAGTAATATTTTGGTAGTACGTGTAAAATAAGAGGTGATATTAGATAACATATGGCTATTTCTAGAAAAAGATTCAATACATTCATGAATGAAGAATCAAAAAGTGATTTATAAATTTAACGTGGAAGAGACTAACTTTTTATTAACTGACTGTATGGTCTGCTACCCAAGAGACTAATACAAAACCACATGGCAACTTCACGCGACTGTTATCTCGACTTGTGATTCGACACTGGTCCAAGGAAGAAAGAATGATGATCTTGTAACAGATTTTCTTTTGCATTCATAACGTAGCCCTTGGGGCATTTACAGGATAAAAGATGTTAAGTCACATTTTCAATTTCAGTATAATAGGAATAAAGAGAGTCCCCAGACAGAACTACCCTGAAAGTGACAACATTCATTTGATAACACATGTTCTGGTCCAGATTAAACCTGTCAATATACGATGCAAGATGAATATACTGATATCACCATTTACGGATAGTTGTTGAAGCTAAGGTATGACACATTCCTTTCCTTAGCTATCTACCATTTTCATGTTTGAACATTTTCGTAACAAATTCTTTACAGAACAGCAACCATATCAGTCAACTTCTAAGGCCCTCAGTTTAGACACAGTAAGGAGATTCTCTGGGGTGATTAAGACTATTCTGTCTCTCTCTACAAAGCATCCACACAGACAAGTACACACACACACACACACACACACACACACGATGTCACAAATGTACAGACCACACTTTTAAATGCTTCCCTAAACTTAACAAAGACAATTGCTTGAAACACATCAGAGAAACACACAGGATTAAACAGATACAAAGGTCAAAGAGATTTTTTAGCACAATGTCAGATTTCATCCTGGGTTTTTAATCATTCTTAACCGAGGAATTCTGGAATTCTTGTCAGTACTGTCCTTTGCAGTTGCAAGCTTGAGTGGTCCATTCTACACATTTCCTCACAGGCAGGAATGTTGAGTTTTTACTCAGGGTAAAGATGGGGGTCCTAGGACAGCTTTGGGTAACCATCGCATGTACTGCTTCTACCCAAAGGTGCTACGGTCTTCAAAAAGTATACCGACTAGAAGGGGAAATGCAGAAATCTGGACCTGGTAGGGCACCTGGGTGGCTCAGCCAGTTAAGCCTCCGACTCGACTTCGGCTCAGGTCATGATCTCATGGTCTGTGAATTGAAGCCCTGCATAAGGGCTCTGTGCTGACAGTGCGGAACCTGCTTGGGATTCTCTCTCGCACTCTCTCTGCCCCTCCCCTGCTCTCTCGCTTGTTCTCTCTCAAAAATAAATAAATAAACATTTAAAAATAAGAAAATGAAAGGAATCTGGACATGGCAAATTGTTCAGGTATATTCATGCTGTTCAAATGATAATTAGGAAACTCTGAATATACGTGTTACTCTATTTGTCATTCACAGAAGAATTCAATGCAGTGTTTCTTAAAAAAAAAAAAAAAAAAAATCCAGTGTGAGCCACAGAAGGAGGCCAGAGTATGTCAGGCTGTGTATTTTGATGATGGAAAGACTGAGTGTTTGCCAACAGCAGCTTGCTATCTGTAAAACTGAATCAAACAGATGCCAACTGCTCCAACAGCTTGAGTCCTATACAGTTTTTATTAAGCAAAGATACAAGTCACGAGAAAAGGAGATAGGTGCAGAACCCAGCAAAGATGCCACTCTTTCAGTGCCACACACCCAGGCCTATGAGACGCGTCCTCCCCGCTCTAGAACACAGGGACCGGGAAGCCAGGAAACTCAGTGCTAGGTTGCACTGAAAACTGATTCCCTTGTTCCGTCCGCTCTCTTCTGCCAATGACAAAAAACTTCAATATCCTTCTCTACTTAGAAATATGCTCCAAATAACAACTTAGGATGGGCTGGTATCCCTCAACCAACGGTAGACCAGTCCAGGGTTACTTTCTCTTTTTAGACATATATTTAGTTTTGTACATTAGCATTTTTGACATCATCACACTTTTTTTCATGGTTTAACATGAAATCATAACAAGCCTTTTGAGATAGCGAGTACGTCAATGCAGGCTACAAAGAATAGGTTCCATTAGTACTTCTTTCATACATGTGGCCCGTGTAATTTTTCTGTTCGATGTTAAACTTGAACATGGAAATACAAGCAAGAATAGAAACTCATCTGAGCACCCGCACTACTTACACATCAATGCTTGATAGATTACACCCTACACGTCTTAGAGGGAGAAAATAGAAATATACAAGCAAATAACTTACAGTGGCTGAATTTGCAAATACATACAATGAAAGCTTCAGAACAGAGCTAGGCTGCAAATGTGGGTTCTATGACAACTTTGTTAGATAAGCAGGAAGGCTTCACATGAAACCGTTAACGAATGGCTGAAGCGGTCTAAACCAGCACGTTGCATAGCAATATAGTGTGAGCCATCAATGCAATTGAGTTATTTTAGTAGCCACATTAAAAAACTAAAAAGAAACAGGTGAATTAATGTTTTAACATTTAACACATGCTATGATGTTATGATTTCAAATTATAATTAGTATGAAAAATATTAAATGTGTGTTTGTTTTACATGCTTTTTTTTTTCTAAGTGTGCACTTAGAGGACATCTCAATTTTCATTAGAAATATTTTTATGGGGGATGTCTGGGTGGCTCAGTCGGTTAAGCATCCGACTTCGGCTCAGGTCATGATCTCATGGGTGGTGGGTACGAGCCCCGAGTCGGGCTCTGTGCTGACAGCTCAGAGCCTGCAGCCTGCTTCCGATTCTGTGTCTCCCTCTGTCTCTGCCCCTTCCCTGCTGGTGCTTTGTCTCTTTCTCTCTCTCAAAAATAAATAAAAGCATTACTTTTTTTAAAAAAGGAAATATTTTCATGGGAGGAGGGGCGCCTGGGTGGCTCAGTCAGCTAAGTGTCAGACTCTTGGTTTTGGCTCAGGTCATGATCTCACGGTTCATGAGATTAGATTCTCTTCCTCCCTCTACCTCTACCCCTCAAGCCCCTGCTTGCTCTCTCTCTCTCTCTCTCACTCACTCTCAAAAAATAAAAATAAATTAAAAAAAAGAAAAGGAGAAATTCTTTTATGGTACTTAGACTGCATATCATTGACAATTGAAAAAGTAGATATACCCGCCTAAGTTTTTCCAAACATTTTATAATAATGGAATTAAGTATTGGTTTCTAAAACTTTAAAGGGATTAAAACGGAATTAAACTAAAAATTCAGTCCTAAACTTGCCTGAGCTGCATTTCAAATGCTCAATATAACCTGAGGTTGGTGGCCACCTTGTGGGTAGGATAACCGTGGTATGAGTCCTTCACCGGCCCCTAGGGGGCGCTAGGGCCAAGGTAAGCTCCAGAGCAACCAATCAGAAGGTTTTCAGATACAGGTGAAAAAAAAGGACTCAGAAAGTAACTGTGGCAAAGACCTGACTATTCAACTAGCACTCCGGGTGGTTATAACAATCTCTCAGCAGCAATATGGAAAATAAAAGGAAGAGGCGGAGAATTGAAAGAAGAGAATTGAATGGTAATTGAAAGAAGAGACAGGCTGAAGACTTCAGAATAAAATGAGTCCAAAGGGGATTTGATAAGCCAGTAGTCCTATAGCAAAGACAAATATAATAGTACCTTAACTTCTCATGTCCAAACTTATGGAATGAGAGCTTCAGTAGGGAAGTGAATTTGAGAATAGTATGTCCCATTGCTAGCTTTTAAATTTGTTAGGGTTTAGTACATATTGCATTAAAATAGTTTTCACAATTGGAGCTCATTGGAAGGGCTTTTTGAAATGTTTTATTTGACCAACATGAGGAATTATTGCCTATTTCATTTTTTAAAACCTAAAAAAAACATTAAGAAGGCTGAGCTTATACTTTACATATAGGACTCTCTTACCTGACTTATAACTCTGTATAACAACAGCTATACGTAATGAAATATACAATGTGTGTGTGTGTGTGTGTGTGTGTGTGTGTATGCAGTATCTATGTATTAACATCAAATGTTGATGTTATTAATTTATCTACTTTCTCTTCAAAACATCATGAGAAAAATGAAGTGAGATTTTCATTAAAAATGTACTCTTACTGGGGCACCTGGGGGGCTCAGTCCGTTGAGCGTCTAACTTCAGCTCAGGTCATGATCTCACAGTTCCTGAGTTCGAGCCCCATGTCGGGCTCTGTGCTGACAGCTCAGAACCAGGACCCTGCTTCGGATTCTGTGTCTCCCTCTCTTTCTGTCCCTCCCCACTCATGCTCTGTTTCTCTCTCAAAAATAAACTAAGGTTAAAAATGTTTAATCTTATCAAAATGATAAATGTTAATCTGCTACCACTGCCTCATGAACATACCTACTATGCCTAAAATTTTGTTCTGTGAGTGATAAAGCAAAGGCTGATAAAGGCTAAGTGACAGGGTGATGATACAACAGCCAGTACTTAGGGCCGGACCCAGGTCTATCTACCACATGACTCGCCAACCATTGCAAGGGAAGTCTGTTCTCTTGTAACGTGAGAAGCCTTCACTATAGACACTTTCTCCAGCAGCAATCAAGGGAAATATTCTTTTATTAATCCAAGAGAACTGAAAATATTTTAAACATTATGAAATATTGCTCAAATAACATTTCAAAATACGGTAGATACTTGCTTTTAAATTGTGAATCGTGATCCATAGGGCCCTAATAATGACTCGTTCTGAGATTAAAACATAAAAGGGCAACTCTTAGAATTGTATAGAAATGTAAATATCATTGATTTTGGAGACGGAGCACGAGACTCTGGGCTATCCAGGCATGGTCAACAGCCCGCACAGAACATACTTCTTCCGGCAGCCACAGTCCCTAGTTTTTCTGGACTGGTTAGCACATTGATGTCCCAAGAATGTCCTCTTTTCTAGTAAGATCCTGATGCCAGAGGGGAAAATACTGCAATTTTTGTTACTTTGTTTAGTTTGACACAGTCACCTCCCTACTTTGAGTTTGAGTAGAGACACCGATGTGGGTTTTTCTTCCCCTGGGTAAAAAACACAAAAACTTCACCGAGTGTGTTGATCTTAGTTGGCGATAATCAGACACACACGAGCCAGCGTACTGTAGGCATTCATGCTGCAGTTTCGGTTATTCGGATACCATGGAAGAACTGAGAGCAACAGCGTCATCACAAGTCATTTATAATCTGCGTCAAGGAGGCACTTTTAATTACGTGCGGAGATAATTTGTTTAAATGGCAATATTTTGAGAGCTTTCTGTAGCAATTACACTTCATTACGGAGTCAGGTATGTATCAGAGTCAATGAAACATCACTCAGAACCTGACAAGCATTTTCATTTTCTGAAGATCACGATTATATTTTATATTAATGTTTGACCTTATTACCGTCCATTGTTTGCTGTCTGAGTATTTTCATTTCAAATAGGGACCTGCCGTTTTCAGACTCCTCCATCCAGATCATTTCTCCTGCAGTGTAATCATTCTCCTCTTACGGCATCCCTTTCACTGAATTTCAAAATGCTTGATAGCGTGAAGCAGACTACTTTTTAATGGAAATACCCTGTTTGTAGCAGACTTTACAAACTGCTCCCGGTAATTATGGATGAAAACGCTAAATTGCTGGTTGAGTATAATTATGTGGAGAGTCTTTTAAAAACATTATATTTAAATTATTTCTAAAAGTGATTTTTTTTTCCAAATTTACATTTAAGGTATCCACTCTCCTTCAGCAAAAAGTTTACAGGGAGAATTTTAATGCAAATTCTCCATCTCTGACCTGCCTCTGATTTCATAGATTTTCTTTGCAGCTCAAATTCTTTATGCAGCTCATACACAAATGCAAACATCTTGGCCATGCACCCAGTATGGATAGATCATAAACTGAATTAATTATAAGAACAGATTCTTTTCACTTGGGTACAGGCTTTCCAAATGCAAATCGCCTGTTACATTTTCCCTCCCACTTTGTACAAATATATCTTCCTGGTTTTCTGCCCAATGTTCATATCTAAGGGGAATCATTTTATAAGACTATAGGTATCTTATTTAGTTCAAAACCTTCAACACATACAGTGGGAAACCGAGGCATATGGAGGACAAGGGACTTTCCTAAACACGCACGGCAAGCCAATGACAAACCCGCGCAGGCACATCTCAGTTTCTGTGCATTTATTTTAGGTTACAGTGAGGCTCACTGTAAATTTTCTAATTAGCCAAGGTATATTTTATCAGATTAAAATTGTTCTCGGATGAGAACAAGAAAGGAGGCATAGGAGAAAGCATCTATTTTTGTTCACCGATAGAGTCCTTCTCTTCCCCAGAAACAGTGCTCACAGTTTGATGCACTGACTTTTAGACTTTTCTCAATGGATTTATGTGTATTTTCATCCTAGACCTTTTGCAAATCTCGATACATCATTGTTAAGAAGAATGTTATCTGCAATGAGATACGCGTGGGCTCCCAGGAGTGTTAACACACTTGTCACCACTTGTCACTTCTCACATGTAGATTTTGTACATTGTGTCCATCCATAACAAGAAGAGGGCTTCTAGTTAAACATACTTATAATGATATGCTAAGCCCCACATTTCCGAGGCAGCCAAATCGTTTGGCATCTCCGAGTTAGCTGAGGATGGTAAACCTTGGCATGGCAAGCAGTTCTCAGATCACGGACCTCGGAGGGTCGCCAAGGTACTTAAAACAGGTACCGAGGGTCACGGTTATTTTTGTACTGACGTTAAGGCACAATTTTGTTTTTCCACTGTGTTGGCATTGACATCGATGGTGCAAAAGTAATTATGGGTACTTGGGTGGTGCCTTCGCAGAATTAAGAGAGTGGAACCAAAGGGTGGTAGCATTCATTCTCGTCATCAACACGTGCTCTCGATCCGATTGTGCCCAGGGGGGTACTTCTATTTAGCCTTTGATGTGCCAAACTAGGCAAACGCATAGAGCACGTCTGCTGGAAACTGAACGAAGAGTGAGACTTGCACAGTTGTTCGAGTTGTGAGCTCCACTCACAGCTTGGTCAAGGAATACTATTTTTATTTGAAGGAAGAACTAACAAACTATGGTTGTTTAGATTTGGGTATTTGGCACACATCTTCTTGAAAATGAACCTGTTCCTTCAAGGAAAACAAATGACAGTAATTGCAGGCCAGTGGAAAAAAGAAACTGACTATTCCAGGGGAAAAGTAGGATTTTGTTAACCTTGGGAACATTTTGTTAACTCGCTCGCTATGGGGAACCTGACAACCTCCTGTACGGAAAGGCTTTAAGGTTTTTCGAGGTGTGTGGATGGTACGGAATGTGATTTTGTGGTTATTGAATAAGGAAATGTGGCAACAGTTGAAAGAACTGTATAATTGAGTGAGCCGGTATGTTTTTATTATTATTTTTATTTTTTTTAATGTTTATTTATTTTCGAGAGAGAGAGTGCAAGCAGAAGAGGGGCAGAGAAAGAGAGACACACAGAATCCGAAGCAGGCTCCAGGCTCTGAGCTGTCAGCACGGAGCTCGACACAGGGCTCAAACTGTCGGGCTGTAAGGTTGTGACCTGATGCTTAACCGACTGAGTCACCAGGCGCCCCTGAACCACTATGTTTTTAACAACCAGGGCACATTGTAGGAAACTTATTCATGGAGAAAAGACCAATTCAAAGCGTGAAAGAGATCAACAAATTTTAATGGACCATTAAATGTGAAATGTTTTTTGATATCGTTTCTTAGAGCACAAAAAATTGAACATAGGGACAGGTTTATTGTCTTCAGCCAGATGTCAGGGATTTGAAAAAATCAGTGGCATTCTTACTGTTAGTTATTTTTGTTTGATTTAGAAAATAAGTTTTTGTTTTTTAAGTAAACTCTATGCTCAACGTGGGGCTTGTACTCATGATCCTGAGATCAAGAGTTGCACGCTCTACCGACTGAACCGGCCAGGTGGCCCCAAATATGGTTATTTTTAATAAAATATGTTAGGGGAAGGAAAAAAAAAAAAAGAGAGGTTAGAGTGGAAGAGAGCCAAAGCCTAAGAGACTCTTAAAAACTGATAATAAACTGAGGGTTGATGGGGGGTGGGAGGGAGGGGAGGGTGGGTGATGGGTATTGAGGAGGCCACCTTTTGGGATGAGCACTGGGTGTTGTATGGAAACCAATTTGACAATAAACTTCATATATTGAAAAAAAATGAAATATGTTATTCATATTAACATGTACTTTATTTATAATTATATTTTTATTTATTTATTTTTTTTTTTAATTTTTTTTTTTCAACGTTTATTTATTTTTGGGACAGAGAGAGACAGAGCATGAACGGGGGAGGGGCAGAGAGAGAGGGAGACACAGAATCGGAAACAGCCTCCAGGCTCTGAGCTATCAGCCCAGAGCCTGACGCAGGGCTCGAACTCATGGACCGCGAGATCGTGACCTGTCTGAAGTCGGACGCTTAACCGACTGCGCCACCCAGGCGCCCCAACTTTAATTTCTAGTATGGTAAATATTGATAGAGGTTCCCAAAATAAAAGCTCTCCAGAGTCGTCAACAATTTTTAAAACAAACTTTTTACTGTGGAATAATTTTAAATGTAAGAAAAGTTGCTGGCAAATAGAGTGAGCTGGACACCTCTTACCTGGTTTTCCCTAAAGGTCATGTTTTACATAACCGTGGTGCTTTTGTCAAACCTAACAAGCCACTGTTGACACATTACTATTATCTCTAGATTTTATTTGGATTTTACCAGTTTTTACAGTAATGTCCTCCGTCTGTCCTGAGATTGAACCCTGGATAACACATTGCATTCAGTCATCAATACTGTTTAAAAATATTAAACGGGGGGAGCCTGGGTGGCGCAGTCGGTTAAGCGTCTGACTTCAGCTCAGGTCACGATCTCGCGGTCCGTGAGTTCGAGCCCCACGTCGGGCTCTGGGCTGATGGCTCAGAGCCTGGAGCCTGCTTCCGATTCTGTGTCTCCCTCTCTCTCTGCCCCTCCCCCATTCATGCTCTGTCTCTCTCTGTCTCAAAAATAAATAAACGTTAAAAAAAATTTTTTTTTAAAATATTAAACGGTCCTGAGACTAAAATTTGGAGAACCACTGTTCCAAGAGAATGTCTCTGTAATGCAGATAAATACCACCCTCTGGCCACTGTCTAACTCTTGCCTCAACCATCCCTTTAACCTATTTCCATGTAATCTAGCAGGTAGAAGCTAGATTACAAATACTCTTATGTGCCCAGGTTTTCTGAGTTAATTTCCAGATTCAGCACCTTACTGGCTGCACGTGGGCAAGTTACCCAGGGTGCTGCAAACACTTCCTTCACCTATGAAACGGGACCCATCGTGGCACCCATCTCCCAGTTTTGCTGTAATTTCTATAGCAATGCCTGGGGCATAGTATATATTAGCCATCATGACTGTTGCTCATGAGATCATTGCCTTTTACTTCTAAATATTTAGGTTGTGTAGAATTTTTTACTCTGTGGATTTCACTCCCTTCTCGTAGGTCTAGGAGTGACCATGTTGAAATTCAGAACACTTGCCTCCAATCTGGTTCCATTACACAGCAGATCAACTGTGACTTTCAATGGCATTTCATTCTTATTTAAATAATCAAACTGCTCTTTGAAGCAATGTGCTTTCCTTTACTTTATCCCCCAAGTGTAATACCTACCAGAAACTGCAGCTCGATACCATTCTGGGGGGAAATGGATTTGCGGCCACAGTGCTTGAACCAAATTTATCATCAGAACTACCCAGATAAGGGTATTAGCTCAGAGTTATGGGGTGATCGAGGAAAAATGAGCTTTCCAAATACCTGGAAAATAAAGGCAGAGTTATTGTTCAGGGCTATCCAGGCACAGCCCAGGCTTTCTCTTGTTGAGGAGGCGGCTTTGCTGGTGCTGATTTTGGATCAAGCAACTGGAGAAGTTGTATTCACCAACATTTCCTTACGCAGAATAGCACCAATGGCACGTGTGTACTTTCCCGAGTGGCAGCGGCACAGGAAGAATTGTGCTTTCCAGATCTTGCCAGTCAGGGGCCGTTGGCTTCTGCTTGTCCTGGAGATGAAATGAGGCTTCGTGAGACCCACCGCCTCTGCTCCTGTGGGGTGTGTCCATCGGGCTCCACGTAAGTCCAGGCATCCTTGGTGACTGTTATCTTGGATGTCATATCTCTTACTGCCCAACTGAACTCGTTTCGAATACCACCTACACAAAGAACTCTATGAGTTTTCTCTTTTGAATGACTATGCTAAGCCCATGTCACTGCGATTCCCTGTGTATCATGAGGCACCTTGACCTTTGACACGAAGCAGGTAATTTTCCAGCTTTCCCTTCTTGACGTGGGGGGATGCACTTGTGTGCCTTAGCCCGAAATACTGCTGGGCAAATAACGAATATTCTTTATACGATTGCTGACATTCATGAAGTATATATATTAATTCTTAAGTCCTTCCAGGTGCCGTAAACAAAAATCAGTAGGGACTTGATTTTTTTTTTTTTTTCTGCTTTCATACTGTGTGATTCCCTGTTGTGGACTGCACGTATGTGTCTCCTCAGAATTCATATGTGAAGCCCCACCCCCCTCCTGTCATGACATTGGCGAGGAATGTGGGATTCAGATGAGGTCACGAGGGCAGAACCCTCCTTAACAGGATTGGCACACATCCTTAGCAGAGTCAGGAGATGGCCTGCCTCCCCTCTCTGCTCTCCTCTCTCTGAGGACACAGTGAGAAGTTCTCAGTGGGCCTACCCTGCTCACACTCTGAACTTGGAATCCCAGCCTCCATGTCTGTGAGAAATGGACTTGTGCTGTTTATACGCCACCTAGTTGAAGGCACTGTTGTGACCGTGGGTCACGGTAAGACATTCCCTCTTGCCAAACTCCATGCATCCATCTGCCATGTGCGTCATTTCTGGATCTCTGTCATTTACTGAGCCTGTTTTTCTGGACCACAGTCTTCATGACTTTGGTATGCCCTGGTATTTTATGGAATTACAGCTTTACCTTTGGGTTAGTTCAACACAATAGTCTTCTATCAACGACTTCCGGTAACGTGTGACGGAAAAGCATTGTGGATTCCACGTTTCTTTGGTAGTGATATTACCCACTGATGTCATGTCTTTGTTTGAACAGGACCGTTGTGACACAGGGAAAAGGTCACTCTTCCAAGATACTGTGTTACAACCATTAAGAGCATGGGCTTTCTCGTGAGGACACTTAAGATTTGGGCTTGATTCTGTCAATTATTAGCTTTGTCCCCTGAGGGATATCGCTGAGGACATGGCTGACCTCTCTGAGACTGTGAAATGGAATAGAAACACGCCTGTTTTATAGGAGCGTGGAGAGAACCAAATGAGAGAATTCACGTAATGCCTTCAGTTTCCTCGCTGGCATAAGATATATGATAAACATTAGTTTTCTTTCCCAAAGTCTGTTTGGCTGGAAACATTTCCTAGAAAACCCGTCTCTTGTCTTCCTGTTCCTGGTGCTATTTCTTTTTAGAAAGTACATGCTCGTTACACTCAGGCCCGACTTCATTCCATCATGCAGGCAGAGGAGAGCGGAATAGTCAGCTTCAGGATTTGATGAGGGCCCCCTCCCCAAATCAGTTGTATGAGGTTAATGTTCCTTCAAAGTAAATGGCTAGATTTCACCTGAGAGATGAGAAAATTGATTAACAGATTGGTTGTACACTAAGGCTTAATAACTTGAGAAAAAGAGTTTCAATCTACCTCAACATCTAAATTAAGAGGACCAGAGTTATTCAACACCTGGTCTGTTAATGTGGAATTCTGCAGACTGATTCTGTATAATCTGGAACTAAACAGATTAATTTTACTTACATTGCTAATGAGATGTCTTGACTCTATTTCCTGGAAAGTCCTAAAATTCTTCCCTCACATTCCGTGAATATAATTAGTGCTTCTGTGTTTGTCTTTATTGTCAGATAAATCAAGAACATTTGGAGAAAGTTACTTTACTGACGCTGGTTAAGGAAACACAAACAATCTGAGAGAATATAATGGAAAAAATCACATGATATGCCATTGACAACAATGTATTTCTTCTTTAAAAATCACTTAACTGTATTATTATTTTTTAATGTTTATTTATTTTAAAGGGGGGGGGGGAGAGGGGCAGACAGAGGGAGAGAGAATCCCCAGCAGCCTTCGCGTTGCTAGAGCAGAGCCCAGCGTGGGATTCGCACTCACAAACCGTGAGATCATGACCTGAGCCAAAATCAAGAGTCGGACACTTACCCGACTAAACCAATCGGGCGCCCCAAACAAGGTATTTCTAGCTGTCCTTTCTCACGCCCCATAATGAAAATAATGCAAGAAATGACAAGCCTAGAACACTCACTTGTCTTTACAGCCTGAGACTGAATGTTTGGGCCCCAGGTCACTGCACAGCTGGCCCAGATGAGAGGACTCTGTTGTTCAGTTCCTACCACATTCTGGGGATCAGACTAAATACTGTACATGAACTTAAATGCACAACTGCAGCCTATGATCAGGATTATTAGGCACCTTTTTGCCAGTGAGGTGTCTCAAAGTCAGTAAGATTAAGTGAATCGCACAGTCACGGGGAGGGTAGTCGGTGCGGCAGGCGTGACTCACAGCGTCTGCCCTCTAACCTGCCCTGGCCATTAGATGCAGCCCTGGGGCCAGACCCTGCCACCCTGGGTGAAGTAAGGGCAGCCTCACCCATCTCGACTTCTTCTGAACCAGTAAAATGCACCTTGGCTGTTTCCAGTTGTAAATCCTGTCTTTCCCCAGATCATGGATGCAGGACTTGATTTTTTTTGTTGTTGTTTTTTTTGTTTTTTTGCTAGGGTCATGACAAAGAAGCAAGCTGGAACAAGAAGGAGATGGTCCCTTGCTTTCACTGTGCCTTGATTTCATGTACATTTCCACTGTGATTTCTGTGCCTCCAGTACTGCAGTGGGGTCAGCAATGGAAAGTGTAGGAGTAGAAATGGTTTCTCTTGATGGGGACTGTCACTGGCTGGTTCTGTCCACTCTGGGCTGGAGGGTTTGGGATGCTTCCATGGGATCCAGAGAGGCCCCCACAACATTCAATTCCCTTTTCTAGGGTGTGGATCACGTACTGTCCTTTGGCGGGCAACTCCTAGCCCCCATCCTGACCAACTATCCATCGGTCGCCTGCACGTCTTTAATTCTCTAGAGCAAACCTAAATGATTCCAGGCCCATGGTCTTTTAGAAGGTTGCCCTACAAAATCCCAGCTTCATCTACACATAGCCAGTAAAGTTGAGATGAAAGAACACAACCATGTCTCCTGCAGTGCTGATGCAGGGACCCCTGCTCACCAAACATGCCTCTAGATCTTTCCAGCCTGGAGCAGGTGCCCCAGCAGCTAACACTAGGGAGCGGTGCGGGTATGAGGTTGGAGCCATACAGTGAAGGGTGTTGCCACCAACTTCCTCTCACCAAGCTCCCGAAGCATCTTGCATCCTTGGTGGTTCTCAGCCTGATCTGTTGTTGCAAGGTCTCTCCACTGGTCCATCTCACACCCACTTCCAGATCTGACACGTGCTGCGTACGTATGCCTGCCAACGTAGGGCAGGGTCAAGCTCCCTCATATCAGGAAGGGCTGGGCTGTGACACCAGTGGCTGGGTCATCAGAAACATAAATACTAGCTCCTTCCCCACCACCTTTAGGTCCCCTCTCCACCTGCAACATTAAATCACCCACAATGGTGGCCACTGTAAAAATGGCGATATATGCACAAGCACACATAAAAAATACAGCCCATCTTTCAAGTTCTCTGTTCAAGAAACAGTTACACTGGGGATAAAAATAATGCACATTTGGATGAAAATAAAACCTCGTATATTTGGTAAAACAGTAAAAGAAAAGCACGTCAAAATGAATTGAATTAATTACTTCCAAATCCAAAGCCCATTCTAGGGAAACTGACACTGTCATAGGCCAGTTTGTGGGACAAATATTCCTCTTTCCCAGCTTCTAGACAATCCCCTCCCCCTCCAGATGTCATATAACTGTCATATTGCTCAGGAAGCCTAATCAGACCAATTTGCTTACCTCGTTGCACCCATCCCATGTGCTAACATTATCCGGTAACTTTCACAAATTTTAAATATGTTCATCTCTCATAAATATGAGATATATTTACACAATCACTTAAAGAAGATAAGCAGTGGCTTGTAACTTTCTCTTTCCACAAATGCACTAGGCTGTGCCTCCCACCCCCTGGCAGTTGGATTGTGGCCACATAACAAAAGTCTGGCCTTCCTGATGCCAGTACAAGTGAGAGGTGAGCTTCCAGACCCGACGTCCAAGTTTCCCATGCACGGTCCTCCACCCGTTGTTCTGTCAGGCACCACGGGTGTCAGGGTTGAAGACGGCAGCCACAGGTAAAAGGGCCTGAACCACATGGAGCAGAGAAGGACAGAGAAGCATCCCCCTCCATCCCCATTATGTGGCACCGTGATAGGACCAGAGGGTTCAGCTGGGTTGGGTTGGGCCGGGCCACTGAGACTTTGCTGCTCAGTTACCTTTCTGAGACTCAACATATCTTATGAGCTGGATTCCCTGCGGGGAAGGAGGCACCCACTTTTGCCCACCCTCTGTTCCAGACTCATCTAATACCTGGCCCAGAACGGGTGCTCCAGAGTGCCTGCTGTAAAAATGACATGGAAGCATGAATGAACCAGACAACTCCTCTGAGTCTACATGAGGAATTAGGAAAAGCACGGACCTTGTCTTAGAACTTCCCTCTTTCATTTCGCTTCTATTTCCAAGGAATGTGTTATGTGTGAAGTACCCCACTCACTGCGATCACAGTGATTTAATCAGTGCAATATATGCAGAAAAGAGCACCTGGGAGTTTTGCATGACTGCTTACGGGGCAGACATCTCTGCGGTGAGCACCCACAGGAGGGACTGTCGCATCCTCAGAGAGGCGAGGGCAGCACGGTGGGGGTGCTCCTCAGGACAGCAAGCGGGGGAGAGCTAAATCCTGATAATTAGTCCAATTTACTAACCTTGTAATTGCTAATGACACATTACAGCTCTTGTCATGGTCTAACAAAACGTGGGCACGTGTGTAAAATTACACACGTGTTTGTGTCCAGTGGCGATATTTGCGAGAGGAGAAGCATGATTTCAGTCCTCAGGAGCACCCTGCCGAGGGTCGGAGACGTGCATTGCTGCACAGCAATGCTTTCAGACATCAGAATATGGGGCGATAGGTCTGAAGACCTACAAAGTGGCCAGATTATAAAGGTCTCTAAGTTGAAATTCAAGCCTGGGTGTTATACCATAGGGGAAGAAACAGTCAAATAGGTTCCTGAGCACTGGAGATGGCACCCTTGGTAGCACATGAAAAGGAGGGACCAAAAATGTGGCTCTGGTTCCACAAAAAATAGAAACAAAGATAAAAGAAGGTCGTTCACAACTCTTCCGCCTCCCACATTTCAGACAGCTTGCCAAGAGCAGGTGGAATCCCCGCTCGGGAACGTTTTCTTTGGCCGAATTACATTCACAATTAGAACTCGGGCTAAAGTAGCAGCTGCGATTACAAAGTAATGGGCATATGATACAGATGATGCTCATGAACTTTCTCTACATATCTGGAGTATCATCTAGCGTTTCTGTTCTGTAAATTCAATTTTCCTGGTCATAGAAAATGGTAGTTTGTATTTTTTTTTAAAGAAGATTTTACAGCAAAGCGAAAATACCCCTCTGTCCCTTGTGACTCCCAGCCTCCATCTTTCTGCCCTCTAGAATTCCAGAAGCTCACAACCTCAAATAAACTACTATTAATTCATTCCTTTCTGAAACTGGCACGAAGAAAATTTCATCTTTTGAAAACATTTACCCAGTGTATCTGTCATGTCAACATAAGAGCTTATTTGTATCTCGGTCTAAAACATGGCAATCAGAAATGAATTCCATATTTCATTTTGAATGATAGAAATGCAATTTCTAAATGCCCCCGTATCAAGAATCTATTCCTAGTTTAAATAATAAGTTTGGAGCATTATCCATAGAATGATAATATACTTGAACACATGTTTATGCTAAGTAGTGGAGAAATGAGTAATTAAAGGGATAAATATGGATTAAATCAAGAAAATGTAAAACAGGATAATGAGGATAATACTTTCCTTTAATTCAATATAATATTAGGTATAGAAGCATGATACAATTTGTTCTTATAAACATGTTTAAAAAATGCCATGATAAAAAAAGATTCTCTAAAACATGGCAGACTTTGGATTGGCAGGGCTAAAAGATATCTTTATTCTACTAATTTCCACATATTTTATTTTGACCATATTTTTTTATCGATACACTTTTCATTTATAAACGAAAATAGCTCCAATGCAGAAATTTAAAGCTACAATACAACATCTTATTTGTATAGTCATTTTTCATATGATGTTTTTTTTTTTGTTTTGTTTTGTTTTTCTGAAATTTAACCTCAGTATGGAAAATCCATTTAAAAGGTAAAGAATTTTTCATGGGGTGCCTGGGTAGCTCAGTTGGTTAAGCATGTGACCCTTGAATTCACCTCAGGTCAAGATCTCACAGTCATGGGATCAAGCCCTGGGTCAAGCTCTGTGCTGACAGCATGGGGCCTGCTTGAGATTTTCTCTCTCTCTCTTTCTCTTTCTCTGCCCCTTCCCTGCCCGTGCTCTTTCTAAAAATAAATACATAAACTTAAAAAAAAAGTTTTCATTTATTTGGTGGTAAAATCCATAAACACAGGCAAATGGACTAAATGGGAAGACAACAAGTTCAACACTATTAGATGAACTATGTTTAAGTTATATTTCAGAACAAAGTAATAGTTATTATTCTCCATATAGGCATATGTCCCTTGCAAAATAGTTTTGACATTATTCCCAATTTTGAAATTATTACAAAACAAGTGTGAAATGAAAGAGTTCATATGAATTTAACTTTGCCTTTCTGGCCGGCAATTATTTCATATAGAACAGAAACAGAACTTTCTGTCTTTGTATGAAAGCAGGGCAGCAAGCCAGTTTCCAGAAAGAACTTCTTCCACTAAACACAGTGTGAAATCCATCATTTCTTTTGTGTTGGTGGTGTAATTCCATTGTTACCTGGTTAGCGTGCAAGTTTAGAAACTTGATCAGATAACGAAACACCGAGGGCTACGGGGGAGAAAGGGAACATTTATTTTCCTGGCCACACTGCCTTTTTTTTTTTTTAATTTACAAACTGAAGCCAGGTCACAGCTTTTAGAAAAGATAGGCTTACTTATTTATACGTGCTTCTTTTCCTTTGTTTTTTAAAGAATTTTTCAATTGAGTGGAATTTGTTGTAAGCCAGTGTGAGACAAGTATCTCTAGAGGGAATCGTTAATGAACAAAAATGTTTTAGTACATTTTCCTATATAATAGTCTTAATGCCATGCCTCCAAACATTCTCATTATCATTCAAATTGAGTTTCATTTTTTTTAAGTTTATATTTATTTATTTTGAGAAAGACACAGAGAGCAAGCATGGGAGTGGCAGAGAGAGAAAGAGGCAGAATCCCAAGCAGACTCCATGCTGTCAGCACAGAGCCTGACCCGGGGCTTGAATTCACCAACCCCAAGGTCACGACCTCAGCCGAGATCAAGAGTTGGACGTTCAACTGACTTGAGCCACCCAGATGCCCCTCCAATTGAGTTTTAAATGCTGTATCCAATAGTTTTAATGATGAACTCTTATTATAGGATATGAAAAACTGGTCTAGGTAAATCCAAATGCTAAGATATATCAGGTTATTTTAGTATAAAAGTCCTTTATAATAGTTATAAAAGTGATGACACTGCTGGGACACACTAAAATAATGATATGTGGAGGATACTGGTAAAATGTAGGAGAATTCTTATGAGTCTGGGTCCCTGAAGCAAGCAAAGGATACTGACTCAAGTGGGTTAATTGAAGAGGGTTTAAACAAATTAAGATGTTATTTCTTTAGAGTAGTTTTTGGCTCACAGCAAAACGAAGCAGAAGATACAGAGATTTCCCATATACTTCTGCCCGCACACATGCACAGCCTCCCCATCAGCAACACCTCCATCAGAGGGTACATTGATTACACCTGACCTACAGTGACGTATCATCATCACCCAAAGTTGACCGCTTACACTACGGTTCACCCTTGATGGTCTACATTCCTTGGGTTTGGGCAAATGTATAATTATCGTATCACACACAATAATTTTACTGCCTTACACATCTTCTGTGTTCCACCCATCCACCCTTCCCTCCCCACAACCCTTGGCTATTCCTGATCTTTTTGCTGTCTCAATAATTTTGCCTTTTGCAGAACATTGCAGAGTTGGAATCATACATTCTGTGCTCTTTTCAGATTGGCTTCTTTCACTTACTAATACACATTTATGTCTCCTCCCTGTTTCTTCATGGCTGGAGAGCTCATTTCCCTTTAGTACTGAATGATACTCTAATGTCTGGATGGCTCAGTTTATTTATCCTTCCACCTAAAAGAAGGGCATCTTGGTTGGGGATTTCCTGAAAGATAATTAGTCTACGAGCGCTGCAAGTGTGTGGGCAAGGTTAATGGAAACCAACAAGGAACCAGGAAGCAACCAGAGCCAGAAGAGGCGGGTACCCTACTGCCTGTAGGTCCAGAGGGGTGAGGAAGGGGTAGAACATCAACCTCCACAGAAGACATTTACTCAGCAAGAGCTGTGTCTGCAGGTCTGCAGGAAAGGCAACCACTGGAAATGCAGAAGCACAAGGGCAGGTCCCAGGGCGCCTTCAGTTTCCTCTCAGGCCCTGTTCTTTCTCCAGCATTTCCCACTGACTGGCTCAGTCTGGTGGCTGGAGAGTGAAGGCTCTCATTGATGCCCTCCTGAAAGCCATGCCCCAAGGGCACAGAGTGACACAGAGGAGAGAGAGTTTGAAGCAGCAAATGAAACCCAGCCAGCTTGACGGCAAAATACTATGCTGAAACCATTAATTTCTTATTAAAAAAGCATATCTAAACATATTGAGCAACTTTTAAGTTCTTACACTATTCACCAAAGCTAGGATCAAAGAGCATTTAAAATGAATAAATTATACAAATAGGTGGAAATGATTATTGACATGTCTGACTCAGCATTTTTTCCTACTCTGATGTAAAATAACACAAACGAAAATAAATGAATAACATGAACCCTGACAAAGATAGACTTGCTCCTTTGCCATTTTTCCCAAATCAGAAATGATCAAAAAAAACATTTCAAGAACAAAGTAATGATGTGATATTGCATTTTGATTATAAGACACGTTATTTTTGTACACCACCACCAATTAATTATAATGCAATTGTTTATTACTCAGAATTTTATTTTATAATGTAAAAGGAGCCTTTCGAACATATTTAGATATAGAGATTTAGATTTATTATATACCTGTTTTGTGTATAGAAAACATAAGCAAAATAAACAGGTGTTCCTATGCCATCTTTACGTTCAATATCTTCAGCTTTCCTACCACTTTTTGACTCAGCCTTATTCTTGTTGATATGGAAAGCTTTGGAGATTTAACATTTGAGAAAGAACTGTTCTCTCAGTGTCTCCTGGATAGTTTTCACCACAACAAACACTTTTTGCAAGTTTTGATGCCCGTGCCTTTTTGACCTTAACAAGGGGCGTATAAGGAAAGTTCTTTGAAAACTCTCAGGATGCATATCCTTCAACAACTGTTGCTAGATGATTTATTGCCCATGATATGGAGAAGCTGCGAACGCATGGTCCTGCCACCAGGAATAACGGCCTGGCAATGCCATCTACCCTCTGACTGCCATCTGGCCAACCGCGGCTAGAAGATGGCACCAACGGCCAGCACCCCCAACCCCACCTGCGATGCCAGAGGTGTTTGAATGGGAGAGGAACTCGACATCTTAACATTGATTAGGAAGTCTTAACCAAACCTTGCAAATGAATCAGTGAAAAAGAAGGCTGTGGCAGGCCAATCTTCAAGGCCACTCTGTTCTTTACTAACTCCCTGGGGCTTCAGACCCTGGTTCAGCCAGGTCCCATTTAGAGCCGTGATCAGTGGTCAAAGCCTGAAGGTGCCAGGGCATGAAGAAGTCTGTGGTCCAAGGGGTCAGAGATTATACACTTTAGGCATTTCATCCTGTAGACTTATATGTGCATTTTTCAGGCATCGCGTACTTTCTTCCCAAAAACATAATGATTAAAAATAAAGGGTCATCACAAGCGTAGCGAATAGCGTGGCATTGATATTCACGGCCAAAGATATTTAAATATTTTAGATAATTCATCACCTTTTATAAAGAGATCTGTTTGTTTTTGCTGCTACGTATCATTCACTATTCATAACATGGAGAATGAATGCATTACGATATATAAAAGGCAAGTAAATTTAATTTCTATTTTATTATGTTTCATTTATTAGGCAAATACTCCTCAATTTAGTATGTGCAAGACTCCACCCTAGGTGCCATGGAAACAAAGACAGACAAGGTTGGTTCCTATCTCAAGGCCTATCCTGGTGGGCATGGTTTACTGCAATAAAAACTTCCAAATCATAGCTTTATGTGGGAAGAAAATGAGGATAAAATACCTCTAATGTATCCATTCAAAAATATTTAAGGAGGGTCTACCATGTACCAGATCTGTTCCAGGCTTTTAGTTAAAAAAAAAAAAAATGCTCATCAGCTAGCGTCCATAGTCTAGTATATGAAAATGGAAGTGATCAACAAATAAATAATGAAAAGATAAAGTCCTGTAAGTCCAATGATGGCAACTGTGCAAAGGGAAGAGATAAAGGGATAGAGATTCGGAGGTAGAGTAGTTGCACATTTAAATGGGGTACATCGAGGGGCTTGGAGGATGTTCTCGGGTATCACAGGCCACGGTAAAGACTTGGGTTTTTATTAGAGTGCAACAAATATATGAAAAATATATAAAACAGCTATGCGCAACAAATACATAAAAAATACATAAGGGAGCTATGCAAGTGTTCTAAAAATGGAGGAATCATTAAATGCATAGCTCAGACGTTACCAAGGTTACATGAAGGAAAAGCCCTACGGCCTAGATGCAATACCCAAAGGGTCTTGATTAGAGGGCTTCTGTTAACCCGAATCTCAGAAAAACAAACGAGCTATGTCAGTGTATACCCCTGGTGTGCCTACTTCGTATTATTGACCGACATGTGAAAACCCAAGGCACTGAGTGAAAACAATTCAGTTACTGGACATTTACACACTGAGACTTTTCTTCAGAGTGAATCAAAGTTACATTCAGACCCCTCTTACTTCTTTAGCTGTAAGCCTTGCACAGATAATCAATTCATAATGTTAAGGCCTAACGGGGAAGTCCTTTAATTCTAGGTCACTCAGTTTCTAGTGGAGCTGACAATGAATATGTCCTATCACCAGCTCACAGGAGAGTTTGGGTTCGACCATTTCCTGTTATTGTTGTAGCACCAAACTTTAAATGGAAGTCACTGCTTAGCCCCTCTCTCTAGACCATCATTCAGTTACAATGGGACTAATCAACAACAAACAGGCTTTAAGAGTTACATTGTAGGATTTTGAATTAATTTTATGATTAAGTTCAAGTTGACATCCGAGTATATCACTGCATACGGTGCTCATAGTCTTGTGCTTTTTTACAAGTGAAGAAAATTCGCTGGATATCACAA
This sequence comes from Puma concolor, assembly GCF_028749965.1. NCBI lineage: Eukaryota > Metazoa > Chordata > Mammalia > Carnivora > Felidae > Puma > Puma concolor. Next base: position 3,977,854 of record NC_141670.1, read on the forward strand.
AGATACTTCTAATCAGAAAGAGTTTGTTAGGAAAAGAAAGAAGTCACGTGAGTGAGTACCCAAGGAATTTCTTGCCTGTGTCAGTCATGGTATTGTCTAACATAAAGGTCAGATCGAATAGCTCATCAGGGCACAAAAACACTCCTCTCTCCCGGGCGGTTCACGTGTGTCCAGGGTTTACATTTCTTGTCCTCCTCGAAAATCACTTAATTTCTTAACACCAAATGTAATCCCACTGACTCCATATAGAGTTGACCCACATCAGTTTATCTAGAAGCTAGACTATGAGCCAGCCGAGTCATGGTGATCCATTGTTTGTCAGGGCAGAGTGACCAATCCAGCCGTGAAATGGTTGGTGTCCAGGCTGATTCACCCTTTACGCTAACAGGTTTTTTTTCCCTAGAAAAATGGCACTAGTCTTTGTGTATATGAATGTGTCCAGAACCTCACCACTGTGTATGCCAAATTAATCCAAAACTCAAAACTCAAAGCTCAAAAAGAAAAAAAAACAAAAAAACAAACAAAAGATGCCACAGTGATTTTTTTATAGAATAAAATAAAATAAAATAAAATAAGATAAAATGAAATGAAATAAAATAAAATAAAATAAAATAAAATAAAATAAAATAAAATAAAATAAAATAAAATGGAAGTAGCTATGAAAGAGTATATAATATTGAAAATTTTTGGGTGACTTAAAGACAATTAAAGTCTCTTTAACTCTCTCTAGAAGTTTCTCTCAAAATTACATAGGACATAAATATTGTAGGCTTACTAATGAGAGTAACCTCTACTGACAGAGACACTATCTGTTCCTGATTCTGATTTCTACTTTTAGTAAATACAATGGTAGAGATCTGACAATATGCCTTCATATATACAGTAAGCAAGAAACCACTTGTTTTCTTTATGCCGACCCTACACTGGTTTCCAGGCTCTTCACCACCTCTGTATTTCAAGAAAGATGTCACAAAAAGAAAATTCTTTCTGAGTTTTTTTTTTTTTTTTTTTTTTTTTTTTTTTTTTGCAGTGAGGGGGACCGTGGGATGCATTCTGGACAGTGTGAGACCAAGAAAATCCTACCGGATGGGACAGGGAGAGTCTTAGTTCCCTAATGAAAGGGGAACCCAGGTGGGCACTGCTCAGTCTCCCTTTCCTGTTCTTCCTTCCCAGACACTGAACTTGATGCCTATAGCTATGTCTGTGAAGGACCAAGGGAGGCTGAGTGGACAGAAGAAGTTGGTGAATGATAAGACATCCCTGAAATGTCTGAACCGCTTTCCAGTGTCAGAGAAGCAAGCCACTATTGCTTAGGCTGTGGTGTGAATTTTCTGGTGGGTGTGAACAGGACATAAACCACTTGAAATTTGGGAGAAAAATCCCATTGGGGTGGCAATCAGATCTCAAACTGTTCTGGTCTACTTATGCAGGGCCCTGCATGCCAAGGTAATGATTTTTCTTTATTAATGGGTATCAGGTTCACTATAGATTATAACCTATTATACACGACACTGATTTTACACGCTAAACATTTTCTTGGACCCATCCTATGTGATTATCACAATGAGCTTATGAAGGACATTGAGAATTTTTTGTCATTCAAGTTGTCTGCAGATGAATACAAGGTCTGGATCGTGAAGCTTCCTACATTCCCCGGCCAGTGGCGGGGCGGCCTGATTCCAGCCGGGGTCTTATTCCTCCAGTTTCCAGGCTTGGTATGAATGCCACTTTCTCTTTCTGTAACATGTCCTGACTACATATACAATTAGATTTCTCTACTTGTTCTCCATACCCAAATGATACATCTATCAGCTAGGAAACATCCCCTATGCGGAGCTAGTGCACCTCTCTACACAGAGGATCAATTAGATCATTTGACAAATAGCCCACCAACGAATAAATACACATTTAATTAGTGTATTTACCCACATATTAGCTCTGATTATCATTCAGGAAACCATTTGATTCTTTGTCTGTAGACTCTATTTCACCTTACCCCATCAATCATCTAACAGCAACAACAAAAGCCTCTTAATCCATCCAAAGTGCACACTATATTAATGTTTAATGATGAAATGATGGGGGACCATCTCCTTCAGCAGACTTGAGGTTTTTTTTGTTTCTTTGGAGTTTTTAAAACTACTTCCTAAATGATCATGCCAACTGTCCCTTAGGATCCAGCACATCTTCACGCTCCTCTGCATTGGGTTCACTTTTCAACAAAGGGACATATTAGTTTTAGAGAATGGAGGGACACAGTACATTCTGTGGCTCCTGGATAAAATGATAATATAATAATAATAATAATTGATACCCTACAAATGTACACTATAATCCTTTTTGAGTTGTTTTTTTTTTTTAATTTTTTTTTTTCTTTCAACGTTTTTTATTTATTTTTGGGACAGAGAGAGACAGAGCATGAACGGGGGAGGGGCAGAGAGAGAGGGAGACACAGAATCGGAAACAGGCTCCAGGCTCTGAGCCATCAGCCCAGAGCCCGACGCGGGGCTCGAACTCACGGACCGCGAGATCGTGACCTGGCTGAAGTCGGACGCTCAACCGACTGCGCCACCCAGGCGCCCCTTGAGTTGTTTTTTTAAACCCAAGTATAGCAAGTACTTTTATAAATTCACTTCCATAAATGAAGGAACCAAGCTTACATGAACTTTTGGACTTAGGAGAATTGGCCATTCCCAATACCTGGGAACAGAGCTGAAACGATTATCCACAGTTGACAAGTTAGGCAAACACAAAGCAAGGCAGTGACGGAGGTGTGACTGCATCTTGATTCTAAAGACCTCCACAGTGATCATAGCGTGACATTAGCTACTCCTTTATCAGCTCAAGTGAAAGGCATCATTGATGAAACTTGAAGTAAGGTAGGCCACTGGGCAGCCACAATCGCTGTAAAATTAATGTGCTTTTATGGGCAGTGGTTTCCCTGAGGATCACACAGTTTTGAAGAACACTTTAGTGTACTGGTGTTCTTTCTACAAGGAAGGAATAAACAGGCAAGAGCAAAAAACTAACCTTTCAATACGGAATCCACTTAAGGCTCTATTATATGAAGAACTCATGGAGACATGAAGTGACATCCTAAGACCTCAGAGTACGTGTGACGCAAAACGTGTGCTTCTGTAGGGAGCAGTCTCCTTATTCATGTGTCAATGTCAAGCAAGCCTTAAAAACTGATGATAATATCAGCCTACATTTTAAGTTCTGCATCATGAAAATAATATACATAATTCTCAAACCTGAAGAAATGGCGCCCAACACTGTAATATGACCATTAGATCATGCGTATCCCCTTCCAGGGTTCTCATATGGTCATATTTGTATATACCTTCAAATGTTATCAAATGCTTACCATTTTATATTCCTTTTTTATAGTACTAAATAGTACTGCAGAATAATGTTCATACTGCTGCATAATATTCTGAGATATTCCCTTAATGGATATTACATTCAGTAGATTTGCCATAATTATCTTAACAATTTCCATTACTGGACATTTAGATTGGTTACATTTCTTCATGACTGTGAACAGGGCTATAATGAACTGTGCTTTTGATTTTAAAATATTTAAAACATATGTAAATATGTTTTTTTTTTAATTTCAAGATATGATTTAGTTAGGGTAAACTCCTAGGGGAAAGATTTCTGGATTACATTTCAAAACATCCTAAGTTGTCTGGAATAAAATGCTAATATGCTCTCCGAAAGAGTTCATGCAACGTACCTACTGCTGGCAGCAGACGTTGGTCAGGTTATTACAGTGACCTCTCTAATTTTGGATCTCTGATAACGTACCGGAAGGGAAAATGCCAACTCGATTCTTTTTTATTTTTTTTATTTTTTTTAACGTTTATTTATTTTTGAGACAAAGAGAGACAGAGCATGAATGAGGGAGGGTCAGAGAGAGAGGGAGACACAGAATCCGAAACAGGCTCCAGGCTCTGCGCTGTCAGCACAGGGCCCAACAGGGTGCTCGAACTCACGGACCGTGCGAGCTCATGACCCGAGCCGAAGTCGGGTGCTCAACTGACTGAGCCACCCAGGCGCCCCCAACTCGATTCTTTTACTGTCACCATTTATGTAGTCTACACTTCTCTGTTTTGTCACTCCCTTATCTTAGAACTCCTAAAATGCCAAATTAAGATAAATGTTGAATAGAACGGAAATATGTACAGTCTCACTATGAAAGTTCAGTCAGTCAAGAGTATTTTATCACCTTCATGTTCAGTCAATCAAGAGTATTTTATCACCTTCATGTTTTGAATGTTTCAACGCTGGGGGATCTTCTCCCTGCAAACATCAGTATCCAGTGGTCACCTCGAAAATTACATTTGTCCTCTTTACGCAAAATAAAGAGCTCCCTTCCTGCCCCCTTGTATGCTAATGGTCCTACCCCTTTCCTCCTTGGGCACATTTCAGATCCCTGCGGTCTCGTTCATGCACCTGGAGGTGTCCAGGTACTGACCACACACAGTTGACAGCACGCTTAGATTGGCCCTGTCATCCCAAACCCTTCTTCAGGGAATGGCCACAGCCTCTGTGAACCCCTGACAACCTGCCGGGGTGCTGCTGGAAGACGACCCTGGTCAGCCCCTCCCTCCTCCACTCTTGCTAACCCCGTCAAGCCCTAAAACCTCCAGATGAAAATGGAATCATCTAGTCATTTTTCACTCCCCATTGGCAAACTCTGCAGGGACCCCTCCAACCCTTGAAAAAAGAGACTTCAAGCTCTGCAGTCGTGATCTGGTCTGCCGATTCCAGCCCACGTGACTCTCCTATCTACTTCCTTCCCGTGTCACTGCCTTGGTTCCACCCGCCATTGTTTCTACCTGCACCACAAGCAGGCTGCATACCACCATCTGTCTCACTGTGCTCCTGCCAACAGGAATGGTTTGTCACCTTGAGGCCAGTGTCCTCACAGCTCCTCATGAGTCTTCATTTCTAGCGCTGGTCTTTCCTGCATGCTGTTTTCCTGAGGCATCACGCTCCTCCCCCATAATCGTCATTCTTAACAAATCAGCTCATTCATCCATCTGAGGTAAACTAACCAGACACATGGTGTGCCAGACAGCCCTACCACATACCAAACTCCTATGACAGGAGGAATGCATGTTGACATTGGGGTACAAAGGTGCTCACATCAACGGGAGATGGGGGCCCAGCTCATATCACATCAAGTTGAGAGGCTATAACTCATGTCTGATACCACATGCATTAGGATCTGTATGAGGATGAACAGCAACTTAACTGTTCTACTGGGTTGGCTGCTTAAAAACAGTGCCTCTCCGAATTTGGGTTTGGAGCCTATGTATACAACTGACTTGTGCAATAAGCAAGTTTCTATAATTTTGAGTCCCATGAACTACAGGATACAGGGTAGAATATGGATTGGGGGCCACTTTTCAAATATACCAGGATGCTTTTGGTAATGAGTGTGAGTGAAAGTCAGTGGAGGCAGCTACAGATTTCAGTCAGAGTGGAACAACACCAAGTTGATTTATCTCCTTACACCACCCCCTGGGAGATCATAAGATGATTGAACTGCTTTGAAATTTGAGAGAAAGCCTCAATGAGAAACAGAAGGAGTTCTCTGGAGAGGAGTCACAAAAAGACAAGTATTTTAAGAAGAGTACCCTGAAGATGCCAAGCCCTTTGGATGGGAGAGAGCAGGGACGCATTTGAAGAACCCGTGGAAGGTCATTATGACAGGAGCCTAAATAGTGAGGGCAGGCATGCAGAAAAGTGACCCAGAGAAATGGACCGGTTTTCCATATTGTGGTCTTTATGCTGAGAACAGTGACAGAAGAGAAACACTGTGGCAAAACAGGTTGAGAAATATGATTTATACAAATATATAATATTTAGAGCACTGTCATTTCTCTGTGAGTTAGGAAATGGGCCATTTCAGATAGTATGTGTGTAGTGATTATGTACATGTGCAGTTTATAGTGTGTGTGTGTGTGTGTGTGTGTGTGTGTGGTATGGTGTGTGCTTGGTGTGTGGTTTGTGGGGTGTGCGTGCATGCATCCCAGTGCATACATGTTGGGCAGAATGTCTGGTGACAGTGGAGAAGGTTTGAAAACTGTTTTGCTCTCAGCAAGGGCCAATGCGAAAAATGGAGAAACGTGGGGTCAGTACACCTGAGACCTTCCTGTACTTAGCAGAGATGACCCTGTCTTTGAAATATCTTCCTATGCTCTTCCAGGAAATCTTCCTTGGAGTAATGAAGACAATTTGCTAGACAGGTTTTTGAAAGTTAAGAATTTCTGTTTCCAAAAAACAATCTATAATAGGTTTCACAAAAATGTCCAAAGCTTTTGGAGTTGGCCCTGTGTGTTAGGATAACATATGTGGACACGGCCCCAGACAGAAGAAGGCAGCACCCGAGATTGGTTGTATGAATATGACAACTGTAGAATATTCACAGAACTGTAGTTGACAAAAAATTATTTAAACTACTAGGTTTATTTATTTATTTATTTATTTATTTTTTAATTTTTATTTTTGGGACAGAGAGAGACAGAGCATGAACGGGGGAGGGGCAGAGAGAGAGGGAGACACAGAATCGGAAACAGGCTCCAGGCTCCGAGCCATCAGCCCAGAGCCCGACGCGGGGCTCGAACTCACGGACCGCGAGATCGTGACCTGGCTGAAGTCGGACGCTTAACCGACTGCGCCACCCAGGCGCCCCTAGGTTTATTTAAACTACTAGCACTGGATGCTATTCTTAACACCTGTATTGTCTTTTATCAGTATCATTTTAGTAATGACTAATCCTATCCTGTTTATTTTAATCTATGCCAGGGACGACTTCACACACATGGGTTGATTGAAAGTCTTTCTGGATATCTTCAGGAGTATCAACAGTTCAGTTCAGTTCTTAAGGTCAGTTCCACATTCTGGTTAAGTGCAAGGCTCATAAGTTTAATTAATTCACCAAAATACAAATTATTCAGCTCCTTGAGAATCAATCATGGCATTATTTAGCACATTATTTTATCAAGTGAAATGTGAAATCCCTTAGAAAAAGCTTAAAGCTATTTTGGTCTTTTTGGTTGTTGAGAAACAAAGGCTGTCAAATGGCTTGGAAATATAAACAGGAAGTCACTCCGGGGCTTATATGATGATATTAAAATATGGCCATTATAATTATAATGGAAACCATAATTTTAATATTGGACGTCATATCTAAATTCAAATTCACAGATGAGAAAAGATGCAAATCCTATATTTTTCTGTCATTGAATTCCTAAGCTAAAATACACATCACATGGTGACACATACAAATTACATGTTCACATTGAAAAGTTAAGCTCTCAGGTGCTATGAAATTCCCTGGTACTGGTCCGCTGTCAGAACAGAGATCCCAACAGGTCTACCTCTGCTGAAATAAGACTCTTTCTAAGTACATTCTCGGTACAGTTTTTTAAGTGATTTCTCCAGAATTACCATGTATATAATATATACAATATAATTCATCACAGCCTATTGAAATCAGGGTTTTGCCACTTAAAGTGCACTGTAGAAACCTTATTTCCATATTTTAAATATAATTGTCTTCAGTATTTCTTCTGCATACAGAGCACAACAGAGGATGATCTACCATGTGCTTCAACAATAAAATGTGATTTAAGAAACTTATGAGTATGATAGGCTATCACATTTACCCCAATTTTCATCCATTCTTATGTTCTTTTTTCTTGCTGAAATTTCAAGCTTTTTTCTGTTATATATAGTTTTCTCTTTAGAGAACTTGCTTTGCTTGACTCTAAAGAGAGATTTGCTTACAACAAAACCTCTGTCTGAGAATTTACTTACTTCCCCTCATTCCTGAACATACCTTGGCCTGGCAGAGACTTTGCTGGTGATGGGGTTTTTCCCTCAGCATCTGATAACTATGGTACCATTTCCTCCTGGGCTCCATGGCTTGTGAGAAGAAATCTGCTGTCAAGGTGGTGTCCTCATAGGTAATACATCATTTTTTTTTCTGACTGCTCTCACAACTGTTTGTGGCACTATCATATGGCTAATTATGACATTTTGGTGTGATCGTTTTGTCGTTGGTTTATCCCTTTTGGGGTTGACTCAACTTCTTGAATCTGTAGGTTTGTGCTTTTCCACAAATTTGAGAATATTTTCAGTCATTTCTTTGAACACGTTGTCAATCTCTCTCTGTCTCTCCCTCTTTCTGTGTCTCTTTCTCTGTCCCTGTATGTCTGTCTGTCCCTTCTCTGATGAATCAGGTCCCAGAAATTCTGTGGATGGTGTTGAACTTTAACAGAACCCTGTGAACCTAAAAACAGTGGCAAGTTAGCTACTCCTGCCATGTCTTTTGTGTCTGGAAACAGCTTATAGCAAAGAACCACCTCTACCCACATGATCTAGATAAGACACACCATCTGTTTTTGTTTGCCTGTGACTGGACCAGACATAAATCCTTCAAATTCTCATCTTTGTCTCAGAAATGGTTAGCTGAGCTGCTTGTTCCTACTGATGAGTCAGAACAAAATGCATGTTAACCAAATACTGGTCTCTCCTCCTACCAGATCCGTGTCCCTTGGCCCCCCTCAGTCTGAGCCAGCAAACAGGGCTACTGCAAAAAGGCTGGCCTCAGGATAAGACCTTTTCTGACCTACTGCCCATCACAGCTTCTCCTGCTCACCCCACTCACTGGCCCAGATGCTCCTCACCTCATTCTACCTACCTAGCTGGGGTGGAGACTTAGCCCCTCATGGATGCCAATGCCAATGACTTTACTGGAAAAAGTGGGGTGAGCGACCACCCAATTCCATGGGATGGGGTCACTCCCTCTTGGTCCCGATGAAATGGCTGAGAGGTGGGAAGCTCTCCCACTGGTGTTTGGCCAAAAACACCAAAAGTATTGCCAAAAAGCAAAACCTTTTTTATTCTAATTTTCTTGAAAAATGTTCAAGATAAAAAGGATTTAAAGCCTAGGTAAGATAACTGTGTCCTGTATTAATTTAACAGATTATTTCTTTAAAATTTTTTTTCTTAATGGTTATTTATTTTTGAGACAGAACGTGAGCAGGGGAGGGGCAGAGAGAGAGGGAGACACAGAATCCAAAACAGGCTTCCGGATCCCAGCTGTCAGCACAGAGCCCGATGAGGCACTCGAACCCACGAACTATGAGATCATGACCTGAGCCGAAGTCAGACGCTTAACCGACTAAGCCACCCAGGCGCCCCAACAGCTTATTAGCTCTTTTAGCCCCTCTTACTCTCTTACTTTCTATCTTGAATTTTTGCCCAAGTAAGGCCTCACCCATCGAATAATGACAAACTCAGTACAATCTATATTGTGTTCGTTTTTCTTACCCTGTAGCTTACCAACGATCACATATAGGAAACATGTCTTACTATTCTCCACTTAACCAGCACCCACTTGAGAAACTGAACTTACAAATGGACAATGGCCAGGCCAAATATAAACGTAGAAGTGTGACCCAGGGCCTGTCCCAAACCATCGAGGTAACCAATGAACTGTCTGTAGAAACGAGCCAAGAGAGCCAGTCTGCTGTACGTCAGACTTGTAGGAAGTCAGACGGCAGGAACTCACACATTATTTGGGGAAGGCAAATAATAACTTCTGCGGCAATTGGCTCAAATTGGCAGGAACTTGAATAATAACTGACAGCTTTCTTAATTTAGTTCTTCCGTCCAACTTAACATCAACCAGAGAAAGCAAAATATCCATCCCTAACCAAGCACATAGGATGTTCTCCTTCTAGTTGTCCCACCTATAGCTTCCTCAGGCCAACAGCCTCTAAACAGGGCATTCTGAACCTGTTCCCTTTTTCACTATATCAAAAAAAAATGATAGTGGCCAACTCCCTTTCAACAGGAAGCTTTGAATAAACAGCCTGTGCTTTCCTCATTGGGTTGGTCTTCATTTATTTCTACATACTGACCATTTTCTGTCTTTTCACTGATCTTTTGTGGTCCTCTGTTTCAAAGAGTCTTCATATTCATATCAGTACACAATTTCCACGCTCCTTTAATCATCTATTAAGCAGCTAGAAAGCAAGAAGGCGGTGATTATTACACTTCAAATGTTTCTCAAAACCATATTTGCACAAGCCTTTCAAAATTAGCCAGTGTCTACTAACAAAGCTTTCTAAATTACACTCAACATAATTAAAAAAAATAATTAGTGGTTTACTGTTTGAAGACAATATAAGATTTTGAGAGACACAAAGATTTTTTTTAAGTGAAACTCTTTTTCATAGACTCACAAATAGTGAAAGAAACGGACTTTTTTTTTTTTTTTCATTTCCTTCATCCATTCCATTCTTTGTATAAATATATATAAGGCATAATCTATTTTCCAGGATGTGTTTTACATAAGTAGGGGAAAACAAAACAAAATGCAAGTGAACAAATGAACAAAAACATCTGCTCTCTAAAATTTAGAGACTGAAGAAAAAAATATATAGTTACAGAACATGTAGAATGCATTCAACTGACAGACCACATGTAATGAGCTGGGAGCATGGTGGAGGTCTGGGTGCAGATAAGGAGGCTCCCCAGGATACAATGTCCCAGTTAGTGGCAGAAAAGTGGGGAGGGGAGGGCATTCCAGGAAAGAGTGACAAAAGTTGAACAGTTATGCCAATGTCAAAGAACATTTCCTATCAGATTCCAGATTACACAGTGTCTTATTTTTACACCAAACTAAGGCATCTACAAGATGCTATAAATGGTATGAGAAGCTCTAGAAGCTGAAATGGGATGGAAGGACAAGGTAATCATGACTTGTCAGATCTGTGGTGATTACCTCTCAGACATAAGATTCTTTCATTCTTTCATTCATTCATGCTTTCATCCATGCATTCATGCATCCATATATCCATCGGTTATTCATTCCTGTTACTAGTACTTGTTATATGTTTATTCCATTCCAGACATTGTGTTAGACCACAGAGAAATAGTGGTGATCAACAGTGTTCTGTCTAGCAGAGGATGCTGGCATTGCCAATCAAGTTTTAATCTAGAAAAGTAATGAATTAGAACTATGATTACTTCTTCTGGAGCTAGAACTTTCCAAGGTGGGCATAGAAGGGGAAATGCCCCCTGCACTATTATGAACTGTCCTCATAATATGGTTCTCACACGGTAGTCATCACAACTAAACTATATCATGCCCAATAACTAACATTTCGGTATTTGGGAAAGCTATAAAAAAGTGTGTGCAGCTGTTTGAAGGGTGAATGACATACATTCACCTTATCATACATTCATCAACTTGAGACTTCTTTCTTCCACATTAAATTATTGCTTTGTTAAGACAGGATGAACATCTCAACAATTGTATCTCACCTAACTTGTTGATACTTTTCACAGTTCTCAATGATATTAGTTCAACGTGATGTATTTGGAAAAAATATATATAACTCTATGAGAACCTTGATTAAATCTACAAAATTTCGGTGAAGAGAGGCATAACAAACATCGAACGTGACACGAATGTCAGCAATTAGACCATGAAAAAGTAGGTGAGTCATGGCAAAGACATTCCATCTATCCACCACCTTGCAAAAGGAATATATTAGTATCAAATCGTACCTTCACTGATTTCAACCAAAAGGCTATTTTGTTTAAAAAAAAATTTTTTTTAATGTTTTATTTGTTTTTGAGACAGAGAGAGACAGAGCATGAACAGGGGAGGGGCAGAGAGAGAGAGGGAGACACAGAATCTGAAACAGGCTCCAGGCTCTGAGCTGTCAGCACACAACCTGATGCGGGTCTTGAACTCACAGACCACAAGATCATGACCTGAGCCGAAGTCGGACGCTCAACTGACTGAGCCACCCAGGCGCCCCACCAAAAGGCTATTTTGAAAGAAATGCATTTCTGAGAAAGATTTAGAAAACATTAAAATTTCTGTCATTTTAACTAATAAAAATAAGTTTTATAGAAAATGTCCCAATGATTTCTAGGAGTTTAAATAGAGTTATCAATTGTCTACTTCCAAGCAAAATATTTTTAAATATTTTATTATCATTTTTGCAAATGTTTTCCATGTGTGCATATTGAAGAAATAACTATAGTTCTCTAGAAACAGAAAATATACAAATTTATACTGTAGTGGCTATATGTATGTATGAAATATATAGATATATTCTAACATGCTCATATATCCTAACTTATAGCTATAGATGAAGTTCACATTTAGTACAAAGTAATTTGTAATCTATGTTGTTGGTAATGATAGTTGTTATATGCCAACTCTTAGGAAGGGGGGGGGACCTTCCTCCTCCAGGAAATAAAAGCAAAAACAAAATCAAACTATGAAAGCCTGCATGTAGAATTAAAGCATAATGCACAACAAATCAGTTCTAAAACTTCCATTAACACACATTTTTTTATTAGGTGAATTCAAAGAAAAATCATTGATTTACCTTCACATGGGCACTTTTAACACACATGCACATACCTCATGCCTAATTTTTTTTAAGTGATTTACACGTTGGAGATCAAGTACATTTAATCAAACAAATATGTTTAGAGCTTTTTTGATGAATCAAATTTTATTTAAAATACCAGGACAAAAGACGACGAAACTCAGAAGCTTAGGGCTATGTCACACAACAACAGATGTGATAAAACAGTCTGCAAAATGTGGTGAGTTCAGGGATAAAGATTGGTGTGGATAATGACCTGACCTGGAGGCAAGGTGTGCCAAGAATGGGTGATGGGCGATGGAAATGAGAGAATAAGAATGCTTTCATACAAATTTCTGGAGCAGAAACTCCACACGAATCTAGTCCCAAGATAGCCATGGAGCTAATCGAGAAAAGCAACATCCTCACGGTCCCTTAGACAGTGAGAAAGCTGTAACTGGCTATTAATTTCTAACCTACTGGATGGACGTTTTTTTTCACCTAGGGAATAATAACAGGGAAAGGTTAACAACCTTGAAAAACTACTTTGCCAAATGTTCAACCACTGTCCTCTGGTGTGCTGGGAAAGGACAGAGACTGAGGCACTTAGTAGATTCAAGGGCCTGCCTCAAAGATGTAGGAATCCAATATGTCAGCACCAATGTCACTGTTACGGAACAGGACTTAGATTCTGCTTCTGAGAAGTGCATCTGGTGTGGAGATGAACGATAAAATCCAGACGTTATTTAAATCTACTCTGTGAAAATGTTAGCAAGGCAGAACCCTAAAGAGCTCATCAATGAAAAAACAAACAAACAAACAAACAAAACAGACTAAGGTATAGGTTACATCAAAACATATTTATTACAGGAAGAAGAGAAGAATTTTGGAATTATCTTGTTTGTGGACATTTGCTAGGGGCTCACAGACACATTTTACACACCACCACACTTAATCCTCCCAAGCCAAGGCGAAATAAAGTTCATCTTAGAGAAGAGAACTAGGAGTTCAGGAAATTTTAGAAAGCTAACTCAGGGTTACATAACTTAAGAGGTACAGGTGAAACTTCCAGGGGTTTTGTCTGTGCCAAAGTCAGTGTGTTCTTTCTGTGTTGCAAACTGGTTTTTTCTTTCTTGCTTTCTTTCTTTCTTTCTTTCTTTCTTTCTTTCTTTTTTTTTTGGTGGAAGAATAGAAACTAACAGATCCTTTCACTGAGAAATTTATCTTTCCTTGGCTAGATGAACTCCATGTAGAAAAAAATGTAATAGAGTATATGTTCAAGTACTAAACAGTTTGATAGCTCACAACGGCTACAGTAATGAGCCTTCACAGGAGAGTTCTGGAAGTGAATCTTCGAGTACTAATTGCACCTCAGCTGAAAAGGATGAGAGCTGCTTCTCCCGTCCTCACTGCCCTGCCAGTTTGGAAAGATCACCACCACCACACGCACTGTGGCAGCAGTGAAGCTGGGTCCTTTACAGCTCGCCTGAGACATTCTGTTCTAAGATCAGGAGAGACTCCCTTTTCCTTTTCACACCCCAAATTAGTGACTACATCTCATTTATTCACGGGTAAATAAAAGATTTAGAACTTCAGGAAAGCAACATTTCTTGCCAAAGGGACCTTCAACAAATGAAAGTTTCTACTTAAGGCAAAATTATGGAATAACTGGGTTTTCTTGCACTAAGCTCTCAGTATTCTATCGTCTTTCTCCCCGAAAATTTAACAACTGTAACGTGAATTGAGACCCTCGTCCCTCTCCACAGAGGAAATGAAGGCTTTGGCCACTAATGAGCTCAAGGACACAACATGATCCCGCTTTCTTCATGACGCTACAGCTCCACATGTAGAAGAGGAGGAGATGACAATTGTCACTACAGGTATCCAGTTAAAATTGTGTTTGTTACTGGGGCACTGAGGTGGTGATTCAACACGACACTACACTGCATTGAACATGAAAAACTCCCAACGTTTACAAGCTCTAAAGGTTAAAGCACATCTTATCTTTGGCTTCTCCTGTTACTACTTTTTATGATTGAACTCATATTATAGTAAAGTCATAACATAACAGGATATAACATATCATAACTCTCGTGGACAATTTACCAAGCGTATAGAGTAACTGGCGAAACAAACACTGTCTTTGGCAAATGGCGAATGTCCCAGCCTGCCACACCAGGCTGTCCAACATGCTCCTGGCCTGGCTAGTGTTCAGAGGTAAACTAACAGAAATAAAAGTATTGTGTTAGGAAGTGGTAGATGATCCCTCTCTCTCTCTCTTTCTTCTAATATGTATTTATTTTACTTTGAGAGAGACAGAGTGCAAACAGGAGAGGGGCAGAGAAAGAGGGAGAAAGAGAATCCCAAGCAGATTCTGTGCTACCAGCACAGAGCCAGACGTGGGGCTTGAACCCATGAATGGTGAGATCATGACCTAAGCCAAAATCAAGAGGTGGATGCTTCACCAATTGAGCCACCCAGGCGTCCTGAAGATACCTTAAAATATATGCTAATCATCAGTTCCTTAGATACCTGTCCAAGAGATATGGATTGGCTAATGCCTTGGATATCCTTTCAAGAAATTAGGACTTATTTTACCCCCAAGGACACTACGAGTTTCACATGTGTATTTTATTAAAACATGCAATTTAATCATACCATTCATGGGTTATGTATTCTGTCAAAATGCCTTAAGGAGAGCTATATGTACACACATATGAGTACAAGTTGTTTTTCGCATTTATGTATCTGACCAGCATCTTCTAATGCTTTAACCTCAGAAAACATTCAGTGCATAACTCAAGAATGAAAGATGGATGAAACAGTAATCCAATAAATGAGAAAGCCGGGTGTCCAGAAGTCAGCTAACAAACATACAATATTTACCCAGAACTCTGCCCAGACATTAAGAAATATAAAAGATGACCTTGGTCTCCAAATATAAAGCCATTTACTGGATAGTTCAAGTTAACATCAACACGATGACTTTCCTAAAATGGCCATTGAAGCCATACTTGCAGGTATAATTAGACGGAGCTCTAAAAAAAAAAAAAAAAAAAAAAAAAAAAAGAAAAAAGAAAAAAGAACCAAAGCAATTGATTGATTATTTCAGGTCAAAACATACTTTGTATAGAGTAAATACAACCTTTTTTTTAATTCTAGAAAACTGTTTCAATGATTAATTTCACATCATATTCTTCAGTAGTCTGCAGCAGTAAAAAAAATTAAAACTACAGATTATAATGTTAAAGATACACAAGAATATACACAATACAATACGACGACCTCTTCACTGGTAAATAACACAGAATGGGAAATGTCATGATTGTCTTCTTTAGTTTGTATTTTCTCTTTTGTGAAAATTCAAGCGTTGTTGAAGTTTGGAAAAATCAGTCTGAGACATATATTAATCCTGGAGTAGAATAAAGTGGTTTTTAAAAGGCAAATAGTTATTATTGTTAACCTTTTGAATAGCCACTCAAAAACCTTAAGCAGTCTAAACTATGGAGGATACTTAGACTCCAAAACAGCAGGATCACAGATTCTGAAATTTTACTTTTTTGCGTGGTCTTCCACGTGCAATGTATGTTCTACCTGTGAATGTGCTTTTGTTGCCTATCTGTAGATATCGCAAAGGCTTTAGCTCAAATGAATCCGCATACTTCACTCCCAGTGTTTTCTCATGTCAAGACCGTACATTCTGGGATAAGACACATCGGCATTCATTCTCAGCTTTCCCAACTATTTCCTCATACATCGACATTACCTCCATGACAGATTTTTGGTTGAGTCATAAGTGATATATAAACAGTCACTCTCCAATAACATCTCATGGAGCCCTAAAATTTCACAGAGGAGGGGGTGCAGAACCCCACCACAGACTGACCCTGAAAAGGATACCCCCTTTTATGTGTTTAAAAATAAGGTGATTTGAGGAGGAGGATGGTCAAAATTTTTAAGAGGGGCGCCATCTATATAAAGCATTTTTCAAACTGTGAAATAAATGTATAGGATAACTTTCAAAGCATCAATGGTTAGTGAGTGTAACATAATTGGTAGCTACTTCCACTGCTCTGTTGTTCACAGCAAATCTCAGGCAGGGGAGGAATCTTCCTCTGCAGGAAAATAAGAACAAGACCCAGGTATAAAATCCTGGTTACAACATGGAAGTACAAGGCAGAGCAAATTCATTTTAAATTTCAATTAACACAATTTTTTTTGCTAGATCGATTCAAAAGAGAAGCCCTTTACAAGAGTACGCAACGCTGACTCATGTCCAGCAGGCTGATGCACTTTTATGGCAAGAAACTGCACATGTGAATTGCTTTGAGGATGTGCAGGTGCGTGGCGTTGGTCAGCTAGAACCGATCCCTTGCGGGAACTTTCCAATGGGCCGAGCACACCACAGTAATGCAATGTTGAGGAGTAATCCTGAAGTCCCTTGGCGTTATTTAACCTTGTAGCTCATAAGACACTCTCAGTACGGTATATTTTATTTTCATACCACACTACCACAAGAGGCAGAGCAGTATGTTTCCATTATACACAGTTTAAAAAATGCAGCTGAAGGGGGTCTGTAGGACCTGTGTGACTCAGCCAGGTGGGCGTGCTGAGCAGAGAGAAGGGAGAGAGATGTCCACCTTCATTTCCCAACCTCTTGCTTTTCCCATTCTGCCATGCAGAATAACTCAGAAGATACCAAGAGCATCTAAAAGTATCTCTCTGCTGTCCTATAACAGCACATCATTTCCATAAGCTGCCTAAATAGTCTATGCACAACCATCACACTTGCTGAGATAAATGACTTTCTCTGGCTGTTTCTGTTTCGACATTTTCCTAAGATAGAATCAAAGCATCCAAGTTAGGCGTCAGTCACTTAAAATGAGACAGACAGACAAACAGAGACATGGAGAGAAAGAGCGGGGGGCTGTTTTATGTACCGAAGAGCTGCGAATTTAGATGAGTGGTTCTTGATAGAGGTTGAGATGAGGGACAGCAGCAGGTGGAGGGGGGGCAGGGGTTCTGCCTGGGGACACACATGTCTATCATTAAGGAGGCTTTCACACCTTCAAATTCTCACTCTTGTTTTTCTGCCTGCTTCTCCCAGAAGCATTCGTTTAGATAGCAAAGTAGTTGACATATTTTAGGCATTCAGTAAACATTTGTTTAACGTATCTTCCAGCAAACCAAACTACTTGGGGAAAGATGACAGTACGTTCTATCCTTCAGGCATGTTGCAGAGAAAATACAGGTTGATGCTGGCATAGCGCCTTGTTCAGGATTTAACATTTTTGGTGCACTTTAGTGGTTATTCAATAAATACGTGGATACGTAATTGGAAGTCAGAATTCCTTTATCAACATGTAAAATCACGGGTTAGTTTTTCTCCTATGCGTTCGCAATTTAGCCACGCCTATCTGTGAAGAAGCACCAACTCTACACGTTTATCCAGTTACGCTGCTAGTGGCATTATATAACATCTAAACTTATTAATAACTAAGAAGTTATTACACTTCCACAAGTCTGAATGTCAGCAGTTATTACAACAATTGGAATAAAATTTGTTTCAATTTAGAAGGAAATATTGTTTGACAATGGTTTCAGATTTTTCTTCAATAAGTAAAAATCTCACTCTCTTTTTTCCACAAACAAAAGCCAAGATCTTTGCCATCACATTGCCAGTTCCTCTCTCACATGGTCTTTCCTTCAGTGTCTCTATCCTTAATGTGTGTGTGTGTGTGTGTGTGTGTGTGTGTGTGTGTGTACAATAGGTAAAGAACTGCAATGAGGGTAACAGATCAATTTGCAAGTAGATCTAAAGCCAGAAGAAAATGCAGACAAGTGCTCATTAATTAACAAAATCATTTAATGAGAGCTTTAGGGTAACGTAGAAGAGTAAAAACAACTTGACTGAGACACTTATCCTTCTTGAATCAGTAAGTAATTAAAAATCACACACCTTTTAAACTTCAGACAGTTACCTACTCTGCTTCTGATAAGACTGATTTTCAACTGCAAGTTTAATATTTTTTTCTGAAATCTCAAACCGTGCATTTCACTGTACTTGTTGTGACTATCAGTCAATAGTTAACACATACTGATACAGTCCTTACAAGCCAGTTCATTGTAAACTATTTGAGAAGCTAACTTTGACCTGTAAGTCACAGTGCAAATGGCAGAGATGTCAGAGTTCTGTTATAAAGGAAGGTACATTCTGGAACTTTCTCAGCTGCAAGAGTGCATAGTCAGAGGCAGGTTTTTAACTGTGTTCTCTCTGATGAAAGCAAAGCAAGACAGCAATCATGATAGCAATGCCTGTGTTACCCACTCAGTGACCATCTTGAGGACTTAAGTTTATCAGAGCATCGCGCATATGCAAACTGCTCATTGCTTGAGCAGATAAACCTCTTCTGGTTTGACTAGGTGCTCCTCATGTACGGATGCTCATCCTAAGACAATGAGGGATGTATTAACAACTGACACATGGACCACTCCAGCTCGGTTAATTCAGAATCTCTCGGGAAGGGACTTGGACATTGACACTTTTGCAAAATTCCCCAAGTGATTCCAATAATAGAGTTGGATGAAAAGTTATTTAAGCCATGAAAGCAATAATTCCATTTTACCTTTCTTCAGTTGCTTTCAACAAAGTCCTCATCTTGCTTTTTTAAACACTAGTTTCTTCTAAGTACCTAAAAAAGTCCTAATGGAGAGCGATGCTCACTTTTCCCTTTCTATAAATCTGTTTCATGGAAATATGTTGCCTCTGGTTTCCATCATCTGTATATGAGCCTCAGCCAACATATCTTCTTTCAAAAGTTGAAATAACAGAAATTTATTTTTTAATCTTTACGTATTCATTTTTTGAGACAGAGAGAGAGAGAGAGAGAGAGAGAGAGAGCAAGCTGGGAAGGGGCAGAGAGAGAAGGAGAGAGAGAACCCCAAGCAGGCTTCCTTCTGTCAGCGCAGAGCCTGACATGGGGCTCAAATTCACAAACTGTGAGATCATGACCTGAGCTGAAACCAAGAGTTGGACACTTAGCTGGTTGAGACACTCAGGCACCCCCAAATAATATTTTTAAATATGGCTTTGATAGGGCAGTAGGGTCCAGACTTCCCCTCTAACCTGAAACTAAAAAAAGAAAAGAAAATACAGGAAAAACAATTTTGGATGCTGAATAATAGGTGGTGTAGGGCAGTGTTTCCTGAGGGAAGAAAAGTGAGTGAGTCTACCACTGCCCTGTGGATTGCCCAGCAAGAGTTTGCAGAGAGCAGAGAAGAGATGGGGACCCACATTGGGTCTGGGAGTCTCCCTGATTGAGGGAGACAGGATTTACATGGTAGGGAGCCCAGTGTGGGGCTACAACTATAGGAGAAAGTACAGAGAAGAGAGAGCTACACAGAGAGATGCACAGAGGATTTCCTGGAGTCTCCAGTTGAGAACCATCAGCAAAGCCATGGGATGTAATCAACAAGGAACAGTGGGGATTGCCTGTGGAGTTCACACCCCACATGTTTGTGTTCTGACAGCCAGAGCGGGGAAAATCCCATAATACTGGAGCACTGGGTAAAGTACTCACAAGGTTATTGCCTCAGTAACTAGGAAAAATGAGTTCTAGACTAGAGATTTCTCTGGTCCCACTTAACAAAGTGTTAAAACAATTTTAGAAGGATACAACTATTTGCAAGTAACTTAACTGTGTACCAGAGCAAAGCAAACAAAGCATGAAGCTTTAGCTACTTAAAGAAATCCAAAAATATACAGCACCTAAAAAGGTAAAATGCACAATGTCTGGCATCTAAGCAAAAATTAGCAGGCATGCAAAGGAGCAGGAAAATGTGACTCATAATAGGGAGAAAAATAAAAAACAATATAACAATCTTTGTCCTGTGATTAAGTCACACTATTTGCTTTCCTTCAATGAGTCACTTATACCAGTAAATAAAAATATCTTTCTCCTCCCCTCATGTACTTCCTCCCAATGCAAGGTACTTCCACTCTTGATGGTCTAGTTTAAGCATTACTTCCATATACATGTTCCTCTATAAATAATTTTCTCATGTGTGTTTACATCATTCCTTACATACACCTCCATTATTAACACTGGTTGTACTCCCTTACCTGACAGCAAATATTTGCCTGTATTTGCTCTGAACCAGTCAAAGGCAGGAAGGGTGTCATACACATCTGTGTCCTGACACTCAGTACGTTAATTGGAGTATAGTGTCCAAAATGTTTGCCAAATACATAAATACATCAGTGAACGATGCTTCAATTTCCCATTGTTTTTTATTCATACTCTGTGTATTGATGTGTTCAGAGCTTACCAAGTCTCTTTTCTATTATTTCCTCCAGAAATGGCTGGACAATTTCTCTCTTGTCTCACTTCACTAGCTAAAACACATAGACTTAGCAATTAGAAAATCACTTTTATCCACATGTTCCAAAGCACTTTTGGAATATGTGCCATAGAGAAATTGACTTTCTTACTGCTCCATGTGTATGATCTAGACAAACAATCCATACGCTAGGGATGTTTTAAAGACTAAAGGAGAGGATGTGTGTGTCTGGCATATAACAGGCACTGAATAAATTATCTCCCCTTGATCTCTCCCTCTGCATAGTTTAGTGCTGATGAACATGAAAAGGTGACTTTGTATTTCTTGTTAAAACAGTGATAGAAATCAGTGGCTTTGTTGATAAATATTTCCATTGTGTAATTCTATTTTTTCACATACACCCATTAGGAAATAGTGAAGAACTGGTGAGATTACTGGAACATCAGTGAATCCCTGCGGCCACCAACCCTGAGAGCCGAGCTCCAGGACAGAGTTTTGCAGACATCTACGAGTCATTTCCAGGGAGGATTCAGTCTGTGAAATCAATAATTAAACACGTTGAGTGAATACACTATTTTTAAGAGTACGATTTTTCTCCCGAGGCTAATGTAAGCTCTTACTAGTTGCAGGGTATCTAAAAACGTGTCCAGTGGGTTGTTGGCTTTCAGCTCCTTGAAAAGGCCCCCCAGTTTCTGGTAAGGAGAACCTGGCTAAGCCTCGTGGGGGTTTCATGTCTTGTTTTTCAAACATGTTTCAATGTTTCCACCTCAGTGGAAGTTGGGCAGAACTGGGGGGTCGGATTAAATGCTTATCTTGGAGCTGGCAGAGAGCAAGGCCAAATCTTCGATGGTTCCTGTGGCTTTCTCTTGCCACTAAAGTCTCAGCCACAATCAATAAAGCTAGAAGCTAGCTGTCCCAAGTCCCCTCGGTTAGGTCATTTCAATGCTCCTTATTTTCTTAGAGGTTTCAAAATGACCTTTCTAAATATTAAGCAGCTCCTGTCCTGTGTCACATCTTCCCAGGAGAGTCTTGTATATTTGACTCAGTATTTTTCTTCCAAGCAAAGAATTATTACTCTCTGCTCATAATGCAGGAAATGTGTCCAAGATATACTTAACACATACGTTGAGAGTTTAACTATTTACCGACCCACATACTATCTTTCAAAGTCTTCCTTGGCCTTGGCAGTGGAATGTACCATCTTTCATTCTACGCATAGCACCTCCGAAACAAAAATTTTAAGTGATTTACTCAAACACACAAACAATTATTGATATCCGAGGCTTTACCTTATCCATTAGGCTCAACCGGATCGACAATTTCTGTTTTTGCCGAAATATGTGGATAATGCCACCCCCAAGTTGTCATGAGAATGTCAGGTTGCTCTGGTAACAACGCATCAGGGGACAAAGATAATCAGGAGGTTTGAGTGCACAGGTGTGGACGTCTCTGAGCACTGCTATTGGCCACTGCCACCAGACCCCAGTACCAACGAGCCAGAGGGCCGCTCTCCAAGGCTCTCTGGGGCACGATCGCAATCCTTTTCAATATTCAGATAGCTAAATGGCTAAAAAAAGATAATAGCGCTGCACTCAAATTAACTATCCCCACCATGCTGCAAGTGGGTATTATGGATTCTTTTCAGGCACCAGTGAGTGAAGACCAGTGAAATTTCTTTTCAGTTTTCTGGCTAAAAACAGAGTGTTTATCATCATCACCACTGAGCTCAGGAAAATGTGTGTTCTTCTCCTGTCTTCTGCTATTTTCCCTCTAAGCCTCCCCCTTTCCCACCACACAACACACACCCAGACACCGAAGACACACAGAGAGGTTGAGGTACAAAGACACACACCGTGTTTCCCGTTATTTCTGGTATTTGTTAACCCGGGAGGAATATCAGTCTCCGTGCACATGAAGGAAGTAGTAACTACTATTTCAGTGTGAGGTATTACTCTTAGACATACATCTGATTGTATATCAGATTGTGAGTTTTCAAGTTCAAAATTAAGCTACGTGTGTAGAAAGATGAAGATTTCAGGAAAACCTTATTTATATGGTATAACGACTTTTCTCCATTCATCTACCATTTTACACAAAATATTTTTAATGAAGACAGTTGAATGAGCTGGGGAAAGTACGATACTGCCATGTTTCTTTAGAAGAATGTAAAAACTGCTATAGATTTAGTACCTCTGATTTCAAGGTGAACGTGTTATGGAAGAACCTAGAAATGCATGTCTCATTTCTTATCCCACAAGGAGCGCCCATTTTCAATGTCGAGGTTATTTCATAAAAAATACTACTTTTTTTTTCAAGCTAGCACTATGTTTAGAAGATTTGAAAATAGCAGGTGAAATCCAATAACACATGATTGGAAGTAAGCGCACCTCTAGAAAACCCTGGGCAAGGCGGGATGCTATCTCGCTTACAATTCTGAACACAACAGAAGTTATGTCCTTTCCTTGTGACACCTGCCACATTTCTGTCAAAGCCAAGCTGAAAGCTCAGCCCCCATCTGGAAGGTGCATCTCAGATTTCGTTGACTATATAGTTCTAGGAGAGATAATATAGAAGAATTTAGTGTGAAGTCACCAGCACAGGCTCCAGGGACACATTTCCTGGGGTTGAGTTTCTTCCTCCCCGTGCTCCTGTCGTATAAAGCTTGAATAACTTAAATAAAGCCCGTGAGTCTCAGTTTTCTTATCTGGGAAATGAGGATATAGCAGTACTCTGTGAGAGAGACTAATCTCATTGTCTAAATTCCTCCAAACAGGGAAATAAGGAGAATAGCCCTTAATACACAGTGAGCGTTCGGTGCACATAGTGATTGCCACCCTCACTGATGCTGCTCTTGTTATTACGAGTAAGTGAAAAGACACTAATCTAAATGTGTACGAACACGCCCACTTACAGAGAGCCCCGTTCTATAGTGTCCTCTCACTGGAAAGGATTGCAGAATCAACTGCCTGAAAACTGAAGATTCCAACATCTAGTCTGCTGGTGAAAGCGTGTAAGTAATCTTTAAGTCAGCTCCGAGAGAGGCCTCTGGCATCACACTGCCTGACGGTACATCTTGTCTGCCCTCCCTGGTTCTAAATTACCCCAGTTACCAAGATAGAAATTCTCATAGAATTCCCTTACTGTCTTCAAAGGGCATCAGGCATATAACAAGGTATTTAGAACTATGTCTTATCCTTAGTGCTAAGAATGAGGAGACATTACTGATAATATTATGATTAGGGTTAGAACCATCATCTCTCATAGATTGCAGAACGGATCTCATTAATACTTATACATCCATACTCACCGGCTCTGTATCCACAGCCCTTCCCTCGTTATCTCTTACATATGGCAGGGGTCTTAGCTTGACATCTGTACCCAACTGCTTACTCTCATATTCATTCACGTACATGTTTTCATTGTGCTTGTGCAATGATCTGGTGAAGATTATGTTCTGCATTTAGGCAACCAAGAGGGACCCTCCCCAGCACCTAATCATCTTTATACTTTCGGCGATGGTTGCTTTTCTTTGTCCATATTGCTAGGCTGTGGTGGCCAGCTGGTTGGTCAAATGCTAGTCTATCTAGATGTTGCTGTGAAGTTTGGTGGGTATCTTAACATCAATTATCTGTAAAGCAGATTCCCCAGCATAACGTGGGTGGCTCCATCCAATCGGGTGAAAACCTTCAGAGGAAAGACTGAGATTTTCTTTTTTGCCTTTTTTCTTCTATTTGAGAGAGAGAGAGAGAGACAGAGAGAGAGAGTGTGTGTGTGTGTGTGAGAGAGAGAGAGCTGGGAAGAGGGACAGAGAGACTCTTAAGCAGGCTCCACACTCAACACAGAGCCTGACGCGGGGCTTGATCCCATGGCCCTGGGTTCATGATCTGAGCCAAAATGAAGAGTTGGCCACTCAACCAAATGAGCCACCCAGGTGCCCCAAGACAGATTTTCTAAAGAAGAAAGAATTCTATCTCCAGACCTCAACACAGAGATTCTGCCTGAGTTTCCTGCCTGCTGGCCTGCCTTAGAGATTTTGGATTTGTCAGCTCCCAAGATTGTATGTATGTATGTATGTATGAATGTGTGTGTGTGTGTGTGTGTGTGTGTGTGTGTATCACATAATACATATGTAACATGTAATATATATATATATATATATATATATATATATATATAATCACACCTCATATACAAAAATAATGTATGGTATATATAATGAAATTATAACATATGTAATAAAACACACACACAATTTCTCAGGAGAACTGAGACTAATACACATCTTTATACTTTCTTCGGTCAGGGACCATGTAAGCCCCTAAACTCTGTTCTAGCCAATTCCCACCATGAAAAGTCTATTTTACTTGCATACATATGTCAGAAATGTGGAAGATTCTACTACAGTTCAGTCTGGGTATAGGGATCTTGTGATTATACAAGGACAGCACCGTCTTCATCAAAAAAATTAGCATGAATGATTTAATGGCACCACTTTTTGAAATCAACAAATTTATTGGGACTCTGGAATACAAAAATTACTGAAAGCCTCGAATGTCACCAGCCCTGTAAGAGCACCAACACCAAGCACCTGAGTTAGCTTAAAAATCTATCACCATCCAACCTGAGCTGTCTCTGTCGACCTAACTTTCCTACCAATTCTTCTGTAGTTGCAGTTACTTCATGTATTTATTCAGACATTTAATAAAATTAAAAAATTGCTTAGAGCATACAGTGAATCGTATACGGTGACACAGGTGAGCCCCAAGTGACAAAAACTACAAATTATCTGCCCTAGTGGAATCCCTGGTACCGCGAGAGTCAGCCCCTAAAGAGAACGGTACATTATGGTGTCAGCAGGCCACGCGGAAAATGTGACACTGACCAACCCAGTGGGACGGTTGGAGCGTCTAGGGCAGGGGAAATCGGGGAACGGAAAGGGAGAGCCCACGTGGCTTCCTAGAAGACCAGGGAGAGTGGCAAAGGAGCCCCATAGTCCAAAGCAAGACCACAGAGGCGATTGCAGCTAGAAAAAAAATCACAGGGTCAACAGGATTGAGTTGACGATAAGAATGTGAAATACGGGGAAGGTTACTGAGGCAAGGAGGGAGTGGAGCCGGCTAACATGGGTTTGGTCTTGTTGAAGGCAGTGAATCTGCTCAGTCTTGCATTTGGTTAGGTTATAACTGGTTATAATCTGTTTTCAGATTTCCAAACTTCCTCCATATCCTCATTTAAGTAATGTAGTAAGTCCCAGTAATTGCTCAGAACAGCTCCCGAACCTGTGAGAAATGATGTGACAATCTCTCTTGTTCAGTTTTAACTTCTCATCTTAAAATCTATCCTGGACAATCACACTCCTCATTTTCAATCTGCTCTGTTTAACTCAGTTAGTGCAAACTATATGAATCTATCTGGTTATAGGTCCAAAGTCCTTTAGGGTCTCCTTAAATTCCAAAAACTGATGATGTTTATGGCAAAGGCCTGATCTTCCACCTCGAATAGCCTTTGTACAAAGGTCCATTGCTCATCAAAACAATGAGGAGCTGAGAAATAAGAATAACATTGTCCCAAAGTATGACCAGGAGCATGACCACTCCTGATGAAGTGGCTCTGATGTGGCCAGTCAATGGTCACATCTCCAACGTATGTATATGTTTGCACATTGGGCTGTGTAGGTACAGATACAGTTATCTGGTGCCTGACAGATGTCTGGCAGACTCAATGAGTGTGTTCAGTGAACTTGTCAATATATGCCTTTATCTAGAATACATCGAGTGACCTGGCAGAAATTGCATTAATTTTAGATGGCAAACACACATACACACAGTATATGTTGGCTATGCAGTGCAGATAAATCTTGTCTCTATGGTAGGTGTCATCGCTATCACAAAACAGGGGATGAAGCTATTTATTCTCTCTACCGGCCAGTTACTTGTGACTGGAATCCCAATGGGCAGGGCTGTGCCAGGATGAGCGCGTTCACCAACCGAAAGGCAGCTCTTGTGAAATGCATAAGTGGAGGTAAGGATAGGCATATGGTTGAGGATTATTTCCAATAAAAAATTCTATATTAAAAATATGGGGAAAAAAAGAACAAAGTTGTAGGGCTCACACTTGTTGGTTTCAAATCTTATGACAAACTACAGTAATCAAAACAGCACCCTGTGGGCATAAAGGCAGACATATGAGCCAATGGAAAGGAATAGAGAGCCTAGAGATAAACCTTCACACATATAGTTAAATTATTTTGGGGTACCAGGGCACCAAGATCATTCAGTGGGAAAGGACAGTCTTTTCAAAAAGTGGTACTGGGAACACTGGATCTCC
Organism: Puma concolor; assembly: GCF_028749965.1. Lineage (NCBI taxonomy): Eukaryota > Metazoa > Chordata > Mammalia > Carnivora > Felidae > Puma > Puma concolor. Next base: position 4,004,937 of record NC_141670.1, read on the forward strand.
AACATGTGGGAAGGAAGGAAGGAAGGAAGGAAGGAAGGAAGGAAGGAAGGAAGGAAGGGAAAAGAAAAGAAAAGAAAAGAAAAGAAAAGAAAAGAAAAGAAAAGAAAAGAAAAGAAAAGAAAAGAAAGGAAAAGAAAAGAAAAGAAAAGGAAAGGAAAGGAAAGAAAGAAAAAAGAAAAGGAAATAAAGACAAATTCAGTCCTTACATATACCAAAATTAACTAAAAATGGATCAAAGCCCTAAAAGCCCTAAATGTGAGACATAAAAGTATAAAACTCTCGGAAGAAAACACAGAACAAAAGCTTCACCACATTGGATTTGGCAATGATTTCTTGGTTATGACAGCAAAGGCACAGGCAAAGCAAAGAAAAAATCAGGCAAATCGAACTTGACAGAAATTAAACAAACAAACAAACAAACAAACAAAAATGCCCTCAAAGAAAATACCAACACAGTAAAAAGGCAATCCACAGAATGGGGGGAAAAAGTTGCAAATTATACATCTGACAAAGAATTAGTATCGAGAATATATAGAAAAAATTCAATAACAATGGAAAATTTTAAAAACGGGCAAAGTATTTGGGTATTCTTCAGGTAAGACCGAGAAATGACCAATAAGTGTGCCATATTCCTGCAATCGCTCATCATTAGGGGAATACAAATCCAAAGTATGATGCGATGCCACCTCATACCAATTAGCATGAGGACTCTTAAGAACACAGAAAGCGCTAAGTGTTGGTGAGAACGTGCTAAAACTGGAACCCGTGTGTACTGGTGGTCGGAAGATAACCCAGTGCTCTGGTGGCACCGAAAACAATATGGCGGCTCCTGCCAACATTAAAAAGATAAACACCACGTGATCCAGCAACTCCACTTCTGGCTCTATAATCGAAGGAATTCAATGTGGAATATCAAAGAGATATTTGCACACCCATGTCCGTTGCAGAATTATTCACAAAAGCTGAAATGTCAAAGCAACCTAAGTGTTCATCATTGGGTAGTAAACAAAATGTGGTCTATGCATACAGTGGAATATAATTCAGCCTCAGGGAGGAACGGCGTTCTGACATACAGGTTCAAGGGCACGGATGGACCTGGAGGAACACCAAGCTGAGTGAAGCAAGCCGGTCACAACAAAAGGCAAATTCTGTGTGATTCCGCTTCTAGGAGGCACTTAGAATAGTTAGAATCATCAAGGCACAGGTGGTGGTCGCCAGTGGCTGGGGAAGCGGACACGAGGAGTTTGTTTAATGGACATGGAGGTTTAGTTTTGCAAGATGAAAAGTGTTCTAGAGAGGGACAGTGGGGATGCTTGCACATTATAAACATAATTAATACCACTGAACTAGATGCTTAAAAATGGTTGAAATGGAAGATTTCATAGTATGCATATATGTATATATACATTTATATATATATATAATATATACATATATTTTATGATAAAAATGTGGAAATATTAAAACTATAACAAAAAACATATGGGAATGTTATTACTTAATTGCCATAATAAAAAATAGTGCTACTGAAATTTGCTAGGCTATAACATTTAAACTCCACAAAACCCCTGCAATTTAGCGTGTTTTCTTGCAAGAACATGGGATTATCCATCCTGTTTACTAAATCCACAATGATCAATGTAATTCTGTCAACAAGCTGCATCCCAAGTCTGCTCCCTGCCCCAGAGGGCCTTGGGCTCAGGGCCCGGGACAGGAGCACCGGCCATATACTTGGGCATTTCCCTGACAAGTCTGTCTGTACCCCCGTCTTGTGCAGTTCTCCCTCAAAAGAGGTGACTTACTCTGTTTACCCAGAAGGCAGAAAACTCTAGTGCCTGATAAAACGTAACAATCACTGCAACTAAATGCTTATTTTCTTCTTGACATTTTTCTCTGCCATCAAGATCAAAGTTTATCTCCGTTACCACAGCAACTGCCAACTGTTGCATGCTTCTAGCTAACTCATTTTTTGCCCCTCTCCTCAGATCAATAGACCATTTAGTTCCAAAACGCTTTCCTACGTGAGCCTCCTGTTTCACATCTAGAGTCTTTTGCTGACGGAACGGTAAGGGGTCTGTGCTTTCCTTTTTCTTCCTGTGCATACATTCCAAAGAAAATTCACACTCAGACCATAACACCATTTTTAAACAATGAACTTAGCCACAAGGTACACAGAAGTCCTATCAATTCTTCAAGCTCAGAATCTTTGTAAGAAGTAAATAGAGTATTTTAGGCATGTCTGTGTCATTCTGAACCACTCAGTTAACTTAACAGCAAATCATTTTTACCTTTATTCCCTGTCCATGTTTTTTGTTTGTTTGTTTAAGTGACATACTCCAGTATTTCACATTAAAACACAGAATGGATGAAGGGCACAGCATTCACGCTGGGGTTGTAGTTCTTGCAGACCACACACAACTCTGATGTATTTCCAATCAAGAGCATAAATGACGTCATCACAAAACTTGATCCTCTGTATTCCTTGAAGGTCAAAATGGGTACCTTCATTCTCTAATCGTAAAGCAAAGTGACTCCCTAACTACTCAAATACTTTCCTGTCAAGCAATACGTCCCCTATCTCTCCATTTTCCCAACCATGTCATACTTTTCACCAAACAAAACTTTCCCGATGTCATACTTTTCACCAAACAAATCTCTTTTCGCATTAAATGAGAAGATGTAAGTCAATCGTTGGCTTCAATAAGGAACTATTGTATCATTTTCTTCAATATATGTTGTAATATGTAATTTGGGCATACGATTCATTTGAGAGTTACTGTGGTTCTTATTCCAAATGTGGGTACTGGCGACAGAGGTTACGACCGAAACCGTGTCTACATAAGTAATTATGACTCTTGCAGGTTTCTTATACTGAATTGGAGCAATTACGATATTCCACAGTTGGATAAATGTGATATTTGAATGGGATAATTGAATAAAGTCATTTATGCATTTACTTCACATCTGGTAGAGTCGGCCACCCCCTTAAAGACCAAGAATGCAAATAATCTTATGTTTGCAAATTATAGCAGAGCACACAGCTCTGTGGACATGCTGTGGAGGCTTCTCCCACAGCCATGCAAGGGAGGTTTCTCCATCTCCAGAGTTCTCTCATTTCTTCCAGTTTATTCTATTCTCACAACAACAGTTGCAGGGTTTGATAAGGCCTCTGACAAACGTGTAATGGGAAGAGCAGCAACTAAGTAGGTGTTTAAATTAGGATCGTCACTTTGCCGTAAAATGTGTTCATAGTACAGCCAGAAGAAGAAATGACAATTCCTGGTTCCTAGGTCCAGATAGATTTCTTAACTGGGACTTCTTTCCTCCTGATCTATAACCAAATATGAAATCTCAGAAAAGCAAGTTAAATTCTATTTGTATTCTTTCATATGCCATAGTGGCTCTTACAACATCCTCAGTGTTCAGGCTCTCTTTGTGAGTTTGAAAGGAAAGATGTTGGAAGGTTTACAGGGCTTCCTGCGTTGAAAGCTGAAGGGTAACAGTAAACACATATTCGATGATAGGTCTGATTCCACAGTACATGCTCGAAAATGCCTTGAGATAGCACGAAAGAGAAAATCGGGTCAATTAATGTAGAGTCTCAAAGCTCCAAATCTACCAGGAATCGTTCATCGTGTATTGGTAGCCCAGGTGCCAAATTCTTAGCAAAGCTCATCTCTGAGGCAGAGAAGCTTTCTAACTGCAAATGCTATCAGCTCCAGGAAGAATTCCCGAGCCAGGCTTTATCTGCTTCAAGTGAGATCTGCAAGAATACCACAGGCAATAATCTAGAGGGGAAAAAAAAAAACACGTAGTTATGGTCTTGCCTAGAGACAAAAGTAGAGGGTTGATAAGTACTTCAAACCCTCTCAGTTCTTACCATTTTGTGATTTAAATTCACAAGCTATACTGGAAGGCCCATCAGCTGGTCAAATAATGAATCTATTTTTTATCTTGTCGTGCCCTGTGCTAATCTGAGCCCAGGCTCTCTGTCTCATGTAAATGAGAGCCTGGTGTTCGACTCAGCTGTACCAAGCAGCAGAATGAGATTCAGGAGCTGAGTGACAAAAAGTTTAAATTTATAAAACTTCAGTTGTAGTCTAAAGATGAGAGAATATTTCGCAAATGACTTTTGCATGGTTAGTTTATGGTGCTGGGAACAGGTGGGGAGTCTTGGCCAGTGACTACCTGCTCACGTAGGGAAACATTCATCAGATTCTTCAATATGTTATGCGTGGATTTATAAGATTGTTCAGATTTTTCAATATGTTACACACGGATGGCAAAACGTTTCCCAGGTCGGAGTAGGTGAGAGAACAGAATGACAGCCAAAGCTATCTAAAGTGGAGGAGGTGAAGAACAGGGAGAGAATTAGCATGGGGGTACACTCGAATACTTTTTTAAAATTTTATTAATGTTCACTTATTTTGAGAGAGACAGAGAGAGAGAGAGAGAGAGAGAGAGAGAGAGAGAGAGCACAAGCAGGGAAGGGGGAGAGAGAGGGGGAGACACAGAATCCAAAGCAGGCTCCAGGCTCTGAGCTGTCTGCACAGAGCCCGACACAGGACTTGAACCCACGAGCCATGAGTTCATGACCTGAGCTGAAGTCAGACGCTTAATCCGCTGAGCCACCCACGCACCCCTACACTTGAGTATTTTAATCAGGGGTATCTCTGATTCTTTCAAGACAAGTATGATCCGAGCTTCAATATGGCCAAAATAAAATGAGAAACGTGATCAGTTGTATGATGCATATGACCCCAGAAGAGAAAAATGTACCAGTTACACACATGAAACAAAGACTTTCTGAGTTCTCAGCAAGGCCAGAAACTTCTCGGGATGCCTTTCAGTCACAAATACCAAGAAGCTGTCATAGCACCATCATTTTAGCTACTTAGTAACACCCTTATGGTTTCTTTGTGATGGTCAGATTTGAAAAAAAAAAATCTTTGTCACATCATGCTAATATTTTTGTTTATAATGTACCTCTTAGTACATACCCACTATACTTTTTAAAATTAATAGAATTTTTATCAGAATCCACCTGGGTCAACAGCTGCCAAGCAAGAGCAGTTTAAAGAAGTCAGCATGACTGGTTCTGCCTCAGAATTGTTCTTAGGCAAATTCCCCATTGATTCATTCAACATATATCAAACAATGGTCAATCGTGACACTGGGGACACATTCGTAGACAGCTCATAATCTCTGCAGAAACTCAGAAACTATTTTCCTCAAGGAATGCATAGCTTAATTGGGGAGTTCATGGTTCAGCCAATGGTCCAAAGCAAACTCACATCAAGCCTTCTTTCCCACATCTTTTACATCATACAGTGTAGCCCTTAAATGTCATCCCAGCCAATTTAGAGTTTGGATGGCAGTGCCTTGAAAACACAGAGCTAGCCTCAAGGAAAAGTGACCCAAATGCCACGCGCCACTTAGAAGAAAAAGGGAGAGGGTAGAACAAGCTTTTCTTGGCAAAAGTGTCATTGGTTTCACTGTTTTATTTTGTATTTGGTTTTTTTTGTTTGTTTTTTGTATACGGATCAGAAAGGTGGTATGAAGGAAATGAAATTTTTTCCCTGAAGGGGGAATTTCTGTGTGTGTGTCTAAATTTACATTATTCTCTCACTTCCATTATCGTCCAACATACATGTCACATTTGTTTCAGGTTACAATATAGTGATTCAGCACTTGCACATATCACCTGTGCTCATCACAGCAGGTGCACTCCTGAATCCCCGTCCCCCCTCTGGGGACTATCGGTTTGTTCTCTAGAGTTAAGACAATGTTTCTTGGTTTGCCTCCCCTTTTTTTCTTTGTTCATTTGTTTCTTAAATTCCACATGAGTGAAATCATAGTGTATTTGGCTTTCTCCGATTGACTTATTTCACTCAGCATTATACTCTCTAACTTCATCCATGTTGTTGCAAATGTGTGTGTGTGTGTGTGTGTGTCACATCTTTTTTTTTAAGTTTATTTCTGAGAAAGAGCCAGAGAAAGAGGGGAGAGAGAATCCCAAGCAGGCTCTGTACTGTTAGCACAGAGCCCATGAAGGGCTCGAACCCATGAACACTGAGATCATGACTTGAGCCAAAACCAAGAGTTGGTCGCTTAACCCACTGAGACACCCGGGCACCCCACAGCACATCATCTTTATCCATTCATCTATCAATGGATACTTGGGTTGCTTCCATAATTTGGTTACTATAAGTAATACTCTATAAACATACAGGTACATGTATCTTTTTGAATTAGTGCTTTTGTATTCTTTGGATAAATACCTAGTAGTACAATAGATCTGTTATAGGGTATTGCTATTTTAAAATTTTTGAGGGCTCTTCATACTGTTTTCCACAGTGGCTGCAAGCAGTCTGCATTCCCACCAACAGTGCAACAAGGTTCCTTTTTCACCACATCCTTGCCAGAACTTGTTGTTTCTTGTGTTTTTGATTTTAGCTATTCCGACAAGTGTGAGATGATATCTCATTTTAGTTTTGATTTGCATTACCCTGACGATAAGTGACGGTGAGCCCCTTTTCACTTGCCTGTTGGCCACCTGGATGTCTTCTTTGAAGACATGTCTGCCACGTCTTCTGCTCATTTTTAGTTGGATTATTTGTGGGGTTTTGTTTGTTTGTTTGTTTGCTGAGTTTTACAAGTTCTTTACATACTTTGGGTACTAATATTTTATTGGATATATCATTTGCAAATATCTTCTTCCATTCAGAAGTTGTATTCTATTTTAGTTGACTATTTTCTTTGCTATGCAAAGCTTTTTATTTTTATGTAGTCCCAATAATTTAAAGGAGGAATTTGTAATTTTTATCTTGAGGTAGTCCCAATGTTTGAAAGGGAAGTGACTTATAGAAAAAACTTGACAACTCCACTTACCCACTTCTCAGTGATTTGGTTTCTACTTAGACTACTATGCTTCCTATTTAACTATTAACATATTGTGTCCACCATTCAAAGGGAAACTCAAGTGGAGAGATTTCTAGATTTTATATCTTGGGTTTATTTCAAGCTGGTGGATGTCAAGATTGTCATAAGCATCCAATTTTTCAGTAAATCATATATTCAACCTTAAAATCCGTGCTCTAAATCTGTGTAAAAGGTAAAATTTGGGAAACAAATTTGAGAGAATGCAGATATCTCATTTCCAATACACCGTTGCCTAGGTAACAAGGCCTATCTAAGCATTTTGAATTGGTAGGCGTTGATCATCTATATTTGGGGATTCAAATCTGCAATGAAGACAAGTTTCCATGGTACTAGCAACTGCATAGCTGTTTTTCCAGTAGTTTTTAGAACAAAGTTGTATGTCATACAGGCGTATTTCAGGTACAAATATATTAGCCAATCAATCATATCACTAGGTGAGATTCTTTCACATTCAATTCAGAGGTCAATGTTCTCTACTGCAGAAAACCATTTAGTGCCGAAGTCCTTGAACTGAAAATGTAGCAGGAAACTATTGGATAAAGGGATAGATCATTAAGGTTAAGAAGCTATATCTTTTGTAATCAAAACACACACTAACAGGCATATCAGGAATGCAATGCTCTGTAAGAAGCAAAGTCAGGAATAACTTTTTGTTTTGTTTTGTTTTTCCTACAGTGTGCTTTTGAGAAGAAATTCTGATATTTCATGGTGTCTTATTTGCCCAGTAAGTATTTAACTTGTGGAAAAATATTTGGGAACTCATAATTTGTTCTGGAAGTATCTTCTGACAACGCAAGGCAATGTTGTCAAGACAACTGGAAACAGATGAAGATAAGTCAACATGATATATAAACAAGTTAGAATTAGATATTGGGGTGGATGACTAAGGGTCAAGAATGTTCTGGAGACTGAGGATGCACCCACACATCTCTTCAGTTGGTTTAATAAACATGTCTGCAGAATTTAAAAGAGCTGTCTTTATCCAGCAGCCATAGCTCTTCACCTTATGATTTTCCAATTCCCAATGTTCTGATTATTCATTTTTTTGGAAAGTTGGTATTAGAACAGAGCACTATCCTGATGGACAGTGCACCATAGCTTAACAGACAGGATTGGCCCAATTTCCAAAATGGAAATTTAATGAATGGGTCGCAAATACATAAATATCTTGAGCATCCTAAAGATCCCACTGAGCCACCCACTGAGTTTGGGTAGAATGAGCACATCTCTCCACGTTCCTATGGTAACCCCACTGATGCAACAGGCAGAGGGGTCAGAACTACTCTACTATGTCTACCTTGTTACTTCCTTTGTGAAAAACTTGGGGGTAAAGGGGTGTGTGTGTGTGTGTAGTCTGTGTGTGTGTGTGGGGGGGTATTTTTAACTGCAAGCCAAGCTTCAGGAAAAGGTGTGCATTACAGACACAATACATGTACCATATACACAGAAAACTATGTGTATACATTCTATCTCTATCCCACATGTGTATGTATGACACATTAAAAAAAAGGTAATGACTTTCCCAAATGTTGAAACCTATTTCAGCTCTCTCCCTGGTAGATAAGAAACTGGTAGAAAGTAACACATGTCAGAAAAAGCACAAGATTAAATCAGAAGATGTAAGTTCAAGAATGATCTCAGAGGTTTTTCTGATGTTTGATATTTTGCAAATCACTGGTTTTGCCTCGAACGTGTACATAAAGCTACTAAGAAAAAAATGATAAAATACTGCACGTGCAAACACCCTCCCTTTGTATTACAGATGAAATCTATGAAGAAACTGGCTTGCCAGGAACCAAGAGAAAGTCTTCCATGGGTAAAGGTAGCCCCATGAGGAAGTGTCTCATAGGGTGAAACTGCAGGATTGCTAGAAAGAATCTGGAAGGAAATGGAAGAAGGCCATCTTTTCCACCAGCAAAATATCCCAAGAGGAGCGGGAAAAGAAGCATCCCACACATAGTGAAGATCATCTATGTACCTGGTGCAGGGATACAGACAGAAAAACAAAGGGTTAGTCTACTTTTTTTTTTTTCTAATTTCAGTTCAGGGTACCTTGCTTGTGATCTATAAGTTTCACACCCTGAAAGACAGATGTCAGGTGGAGATGTCCAAGGGATAGAGTAGGCTAGAGCACCCAGCATCCCCTGACCAATTAAGAATACTTAATATTTTAAGTTGCTCCCAACAGTATAATGGATTCCAGGGTCCATTGAGGGGTGGGCGGTGGTGGACAGTATTTTATAATTCTCCAGCACATGACAGAATGTGAAACCAGATGTTACATGAAATAAGCAATACATATTGTGAAACACAAATGGTTTTGCTTTGTTTCAGTTTGCTTTGTCAGAGCAGAAATGCATATCTTTATCAGATAGAAACTAAAATGGAAAGTCAACGAAGTGCACCAGTCTATTTAACGATCCACTGAGAGGACATCAAATTTCTCCCCCTTCCTACACGTCTCCATCCCACTTTAGGCATTTTGCCAGAACCTTCTTCTGTGGGTGCCAGGAGGTCTGAGAGTGGGGTCTCAAGCAAGCCTGACAGGACTTGGCAAAGGAGAGCACGAGTTCTGTCAGAGACACAGCAGAGAGAGTGGGTTCTGACCACTGTGGTTGTCATGGGAGCCTTGGGTAAGGTGCAAGATGCATGGGGTCCATGCGCATGAAAAGAAGGCCCTGGTTATCTTACACCTACTAGCAACCACAAGTTCATTGCACATAACTTAGTAACTTCCAGTTAATATAACTAAGTTCTAAGAGTGCTTTCAAATCACATGCTGAAGGGTTCCTCTTTCTGTCACATTGCATTCCTTTCTGTAAGGAATTGGAGCCACCAGATTAACAGTCAGAGGGAAGCTCATGAAATGCACAATACTTTTTAAAGGATGACCTTCAGTCTTCCTGGTCTGTAGATGGACACTGCCATTTTTATACTTCTCTATCACATGTGCTCTGTGGCTCAAAAACATTAATTTATGTAAACACAGATTTTAAATGGAAAGATATTAATGAAAACTGAATCATGTTATTTTCTCTTTATTATTGCTAGCACTATTTCGGCATGAAATTACACTCTATCTAAGGACTCCAGTGTTGATAATGTGAGTGGACAAAATGGCAGAATAGGAAGCTTGTGAAATAATGAAGTGAAATAAATGGAAACTGTGTGAGCCATCCTATTTTTTTTTTTTTTTTAATTCCAAGCTCTCAAATAGGAAACACAGAGGGAGGGTGTGGACTGTTCTTTTTTTTTTTTTTTTTTTTTTTTAATTTTTTTTTTTTTCAACGTTTATTTATTTTTGGGACAGAGAGAGACATGAACGGGGGAGGGGCAGAGAGAGAGGGAGACACAGAATCGGAAACAGGCTCCAGGCTCTGAGCCATCAGCCCAGAGCCCGACGCGGGGCTCGAACTCACGGACCGCGAGATCGTGACCTGGCTGAAGTCGGACGCTCAACCGACTGCGCCACCCAGGCGCCCCAAGGGTGTGGACTGTTCTAAGACAACTCGGGTATTTCTTTCCCGCTCTGCTCAGGATCTGCAATACAATCCAGGTACCGTGTTTGGACCCTGATTTTCTGCTAGGTTCACATAGGTCCTCTGGGTTTAAAAGGTAGCCAAACGTTGATAACTCATGGTTAGTATCCTCACCAACATCCTAAGAGTGATTCAGGAAATGTAAAGACAATGCTAAGAGAAATCTGTCCTCTGTGAAGGAAGAACTACATGCATGCACATATCAAAGTTTTTCGTTTTTGTTTTCTTTTGTATTCTTTTTTTGTTTTGTTTTGCTTTGTTTTTACCTTTTAAGGAACACTGTTCTAATGATTTTTTGAAAACAAAGAAAACAAAGTTATGGGAAAGGGATACCAAAATCTAGTTTAGGACTGTGCCAAAAGCGAAAGCAAAACTGAATTACTTTGAGACCGAAGGTCTCACTTTTCACATCCGCCGGACAGTGAGATGGTGTCTCGTGTCCATTCCATGCTAATATCTCAAAGTTAAGTGGCATTTAACTATTTTTCTATTTTCCTCATCTTTGCAGAAAACGATTGTTGCCTATTTCCCTTACACGTAAAATGAATAACGATCTATTAATGCTTACCTCGCAATGAGAATAATAGCAAAGAGCAAAACCAGAGAGCCCTTGCTATGCTCCAAGCACCAGTTGGTTTTCATTTAAGGGATGAGAACGTGGGGCTCCACCTCTAGGCTCCCAGTGCCTCGCAGCCAACAGTGTGTCCAACAGCTCGGTACTTAAGCATGTGTGCACGTGTGGCAAAAATGCAGACAGAAGTGTTGCCTCAACAGATTATTTGAAAGATAGTTATGAGACATTGTACTAATCTCTTCGCCGGGACATGTGTGTGGTTTTCACTCATGCCATACATCCTTTGAAACGTCCTTCTGTTCCCATTAGCAGTGCAAGGATGCTCCGTCACTTACGTGAACACGACATGTGGTACACAGAGAAAACAACAAATTACCCTTTCTCAGAAAAATACAGGAAGAGGGTTGAACCACCATTATGTATGGAAGGCACAACGCGGTGTCCCTTGATGACGTGACTATCCCTCAGCTAGCATATGAAACAAGTTAGAGAAAAATTATTGTTTTTCAAACACTCCCAAAACCATTGGAGAACAAGTGTGAAAGAGAAAGAAAAGTTCAAGAGGGCATGCCTTGAATGTTAGCCTGCATTGTAAAAGAGAAGGAAGCAGTTCTGCTAATAATTGTTTCTTTTCTTTTATAGTTTATTTATTTATTTATTTATTTATTTATTTATTTATTTATTTATTTTGAGAGCAATAGAGACAGCATGAGAGGGACGGGGCAGAGACAGGGAGAGAGAGAGAGAGAGAGAGTCCCAGGCAGACTCTGCATTGTCAGTGCAGAGCCCAACTCGGGGCTCGAACCCATGAACCGTGAGATCGTGACCTGACCTGAAATCAAGGGTGGGGCACTTAACCGACTGAGCCACCCAGATGCCCCTAATATGTTTTCCCCTTAAATTAAATAGTGCTTCTGGCATCTGAAGAAATTGGAATTATTTTCAGACGAGTATAAAGTTTAATAAATCATAGGTCCACTGCTCTGGGGGAAAAAAAAGTTTACCTTCCTAATTTGCTCTCATAAAGCCTTTATTAAATTCTGTGTTTTAGTCTCATAGAGATGACATATACTTGTGTATTAAATGGGGGTCGGGTTTAGACATGGGTCCAGCCTGCTCTTTGTCATTCGCTCTATCATCGTGATATATTTTTCACTGGGGTGTGCCTCCAAATGCACCACCTGAACCACTCTAAGACCTCACTGAATGCCAAGGGACGATGTGTCTGAGGTCTAGCCTGTCTGGGCAGGGCTACTGTCAGTGTGGTCTCTATGGCTTTCCTCAGTGTTCCAGATGTGCTCCCTCAAACACCCTTTGGAGTTGCTACATATCGTCAGCATCCGTGTACTGACGGATGATACAATAAGACATACCCCTGGTCACTTAAAGAGAAGGCACCAAAGAGCAGAAAAGTGTAGTATTCTCTGAGTACCTCTCCCTTCTCCAGGATTCTTGGGAGAAGTGTCTGCCTGACCATTTGCTGCTCGGGGGTAGGTTCATCTCCCAGGAGAGGGAATGAGGTCACAGTAAACGTCTGCCCTGTAGGAAGCCACAGCAATGCCTTGCATTTCAAGGATGGAGTTGAGCACAGTTAGATGAAAACACACACCTGACAAACCGGGGCCTTGGAAGATAAGCCACACCTTCTAGTTAGGGGTACATACCACCTTCAGGGTCCACTGACCCCGCCTTTACCACTTTCTCTTTGTTCTACTTGCAACCAGTGAAGCTTCTTGTGGTTAACAAACACAATCACCCTCGCCAGGGGTCTCTCTCAGTGGGAGAGATGCTCTCCACTTCAACTTGTTGTTTTTGTTCCTACGTTTTAGCATGTGTTCTCTGGTTAAGTATGATAACTAATTTTGCAGGTTTATTTAGTTTTTAACACTGTCAAGAAAAATATAAAAATTAATAATAAGTGCTTTCCATATAGAAAATCGATGCTGTTACAGCACTGGGACTGTGAGATCATGAACATACAAACTTTCTGGATGGTTGAGCGCAAGCACAGTGGGAAGACATGTTTTGGTCTATTAAAAAACACACTCAGGGGCGCCTGGGTGGCTCAGTCGGTCGAGTGTCTAGATTTCGGCTCAGGTCATGATCTTGCGGTTTTGGGGTTCGAGCCCCACGTAGGGCTTTGTGCTGACAAAACAGAGCCTGCTTGGGATTCTCTCTCCCACACTCTCTGCCCCTCCCCCCCACTCTCTCTCAAAGAAATAAACTTAAAAAAAACCACTCGTAGTTCATTTGAGAGATACTGTCTTGATGTGTTTTTCTATCTGTGTTTTTATATTTCTCTTGAACGCTCTCCATAGAGATTCCCTCTCTTCTCGTTTTCGCAAAGGCATCTCTGACACAATCATTTGTTAGCTGTGTTCATTCATTCATTCACTCTGTCTTGTGTCCACTTGAAGCACATGTTTAAGATGTGGCCTTAAGTCAGTTTCACGTCTCCCAAGTTTGTTGCCTTGTTTCTTTTGTTGCTGTTTTTTTAAGTTTATTTATTTAATTTGAGAGAGAACCGATCATGAGCAGGGGAGGGGCTCATGAGAGAGAGAGAGAGAGAGGGAGAGAGAGAATCCCAAGCAGGCTCCCCTGTCAGCACAGAGCACGACGCGGGGCTCCAACTCACGAACCATGAGATGGTGACCTGGGCCGAAATCAAGATTTGCATGTTTCAGGGAATGAGCCACCCAGTAGCTCCTGTTGCCTGTGTCTAAACAGTCCCAGAAGCTCCAACTGCAAGACTGCTTACTATCTTCTCTTGCACTGAGGAAGAAATGGAGTCTAAAACTAAATTTTTCTCAGAGATTTTTTCACTCGGACGTTTGATCTCCTTCTGTGTATTATTGTCATCAAAGTGACTGTTTGAAGTACACGTATATAAGAACGGCTTGCTGAGGTATGGGTTACACGAGAGCTGATCCCTCAAGACAGATGCATTAATGAAAACAAGCAAGAATCAAAGTAACAAATACCAAAATATCACAAATATATTTTCAAAATAAAAATGTGTTTCCTTTGTTCTGCAAAACCAACTATATAACAATTACTCATCATTTGCCTTCAACGCGTATAGAAATAATGACCTTATTGGCCAGAAGCATACAGCAGTGTTTGCTCTACAGCTATGGTCTCTACTCTTGAAACCATTTTTGAGAATTTTTTAAACGTATTTCCCCAGAGATAAGGCCAATCTGTGAACTTCACGGGGGAGAAGCGACACGATAGGACAGATGTGGTCTGTTGGAACCTGTAGGAATGTCCATAGAGAAAGCGTTGTGCAGACTGTAAACAAACAAACAAAAAGTGTTTAACAAACATGTGACGGTAGTTAAGGCAGCAGGTGCACAGGACATCACACTCGGCACTCTGTGATTAAACACTTCTGTGGCTCATGAACAGAAGAGGATGGCCAGCAGCCTGGGGACCAAGCTGGACCGCGGACCGGGCTGAGGAACAAGGAAAGCATAGAGCCACTGCTCACCTCGAAGAAACTGCACCGGTGACGAGTTTGGAAGTACGGTGACAACCCTGCTATCTGGAGGCGAAACGGGAAATGAAAATCGGCTTGAGCCTCTCTTTTCTAGGGGCTTTGGAGGATTTTTTGAACATCCTAACAGGTCACAGAGGACGCGTCTGCCACAAAACCAGTGTCTGCCTGCTCAGAGAGTTGATGGCCCGGCAGCATCCGACCTCAGAGTGTCCACGGTTAGCTGTGCCAGCGGGAGGCAAATGCATTCAGGAAAGAAGTAGAAGAAACGGGCTTTCTCCCTCAGTATGATGAAACCATGTACTTTCAGAAGGGTTAGGTCTCACTCAGAACTCACGTAATCCACATTAGTGTGAAACAACAGGCTATCCCTACCGAGTTGTCATCATACCCGGATTAGTTTTCGTCTGAAAGCCTCTGTCATTCGCGATTGCTATGTCGTGTGAAGACCTTCCAGGCACTAAAATTGGAGCTCTTCAGTGTCCGAGGGACCAGGAAGGCCTTCCGGCCCACTCGCTTGCCCTGTGATGGGACCCGGTATTAGTAAACTCCAGCCCAAAGGGCAAAGCTGACCCACCTTTTCTGCACGGCTCATGAATTAATTACGTTTTCCTTATATTTTCAAATGACGAAATAAACAAATAAAAAAACCAGGACATCTGGTGACAGATGAAAACATATGCAAAATTTGAACAAGGTTCAACTACAGTTTTGTTGCCACCCACCCAGGCTCTGTCATCATGCGGTGTCCGTGACTGCGTTCGTGCCCCGGCAGCAGAGTGGCGTGCACGTGACAGAGACAGAATAGCTCAGAACGTATCTGGTCTTTTAAAAAAGTCGGCTGACTCCAGATACTAACGATCTCTCTTACGACAGGCCCACGAAATCATTACCTGAACCGAATCATAATCCAGTGATAGGGAACGCATGGCTCTGTGGGCCCAAGTGCATTTCTATTTGATGGATTTCACCTAGATCTTCACGAAGAATGAGGTTTAGGAGAATACATGTGAGACCATCCACCACAGCTGGCCTGGTTCCCCACTTTGCATCCCAACAATGTTCCGGCAGGTTATGTCATATTCCTTATGATGATGTCGTAGGCTTGGAAAAATGCCGGGAGGAACTTAAATCCTGCCACATTCAAGAAGCATGGGTGACCAGAAAGACCCAGAACGCCAGGTCCTCTTGTAAAAATCAGGGCGTCCATCACGAATGGACTCTTCTCTGTGTCCCTGAAAGCTCTACTGTCCTGAGGGAATCATGAAATCCGACTGGACAGGAGTGTTTGTTTCTCAAAGACTCCCCTCCAAGTACTATCATGAGGGGTCTCAGATGTTAGAAAGACCTCAACCATGAGCCTTGTGGCACCCCGCTGTCTTGGAAAGCAGGATGCCTGAGGCGTGGGAGTGAACGCTCAGTCTCCCTCTAGCCAACAACTCTGGCATTTCTCTGACTCTCTAGGCTGGAGGATACTTGAGACTATTTCCATCTCATTATTCACCGATTTCTAATATGTGACTGTATCTCCAAGGAAAGAAAGACGAATGATTTTAGCAGTTGGACTGACAGAGTAGATGTGTGTTCAAATACGGTTTTAAGTAGCCAGACTGTCCTTGAAACTCTCCCAACATAAGACAAAGAAAATATAAAGTTTCTCAGTGCGTAATAAAGGGCGCAACTAACATAACACTACCAGCCTTCTTTTCTCTTTGGCTTTTGGTAGAGCTCTCCAAGACGTCATTCTTTTAAACATGTAACATAACCTAAACATCTCTAGCCAAACAGAGATACAAAGTCAGACAGAGCACCTATGGAAAAAAATAAGACCATGATGCTAAGAAAGACTAAATTATAATCTCCTGAGAAGTTATAAGAAAAGCGTGTTTTAGAACAAAGAAACGTTCTTTGCCATTGCCCAGTGTGAGAGCTGACCCAAGACAGGGGAGTGTTGGCGATCTGCTCTTGACTCTTTGTTGGAAAAGCAGGCCTCGCTTGGATATAATTTCCTGTCAGTATGCCACTGCAATGCCTCCTCGATTAATATAAAATCCTCTCGTATTTCCTGCAGCACAGAACTCAATTCTGGGCGCCTAGTAGGTGTCTATTGCCGAGTCTTATTGGACTGAATTGTAGCAACTTCAAATGAAATCAAATCACCTCAAAAGACGCTATGCCTTTATTGCTCAAAAACAGATTTAAAGCAACTTCCAGAGTACACACGTGGCAAGAAGGTAAATTAAAAGAGGAAAATAAAAGGTGATCAGACGGGGGCACAAAAGTAAAGTGGAGGCACCCACGAACTTCTACACAGGAAACAGTGTCCACAACGCGAAACGTGGACCACTTCCTTTGTCTACACACCGACTGAAGTGGGGGCGGGGATGATCAGTTACAAGCGGCTCCAAACTCCACCAGGCAAAAACAAGACAGGTGGCCCCAGGAATGATGGGTTTATTGCCTACAGAAAGTATTAAAGGGAGAGAATCTTTGTATTTATTTAACAGATAGTTATTGAATGTGACCTCTGTATGAGGCACTCTGCCAGGTAAAATGCATACCAAAAAAATGAAAAACCATCATAAATGCCCTTGGTTATCTAGCTCAGAGTGTCTGCAGGAGACACAGACAGGCACAGACACAGGTGCAAAGCTGTAGATCTTACACGCACATGATAAGGTCAGGACCAGGAGAGGGTAGATCAGACCTGTATAAAGAGGACCCGAGGACTGAAGGCCTGGAACAACACTGGGGCTGGGCCCTGCAAGATGAGTCCGAGGTCACCAAAATCCACAACTCAACATGGAGTACAACAGCATAAGCAAACCTGCGCTTCAAGTACAGTTACACCATACTGACCACGTTAATATTATCACTCCATTCATTTGACTCGATAGATGGTGCACGTCACCTCTGGTTATTGGTCACATATGCCGTAATATTTCCAATCCTGTTTTTTAAAGTTTATTTATTTATTTTGAGAAAGGCAGAGACAGTGCAAGTGGGAGAGGGGCAGAGAGAGAACTAGAGAGAGAATCCCAAGCAGGACCCAAGCTGTCAGCACAGAGCCTAACGTGGGTCTCAAACCATGACGTCATGACCTAAGCCAAACCAAAGGTCGGAGGCTTCACTGACTGAGCCATCCAGGCACCCCTCTAATCCTGGTTTTTAAATGAGGAACTGAATCCAGAAATATCTGAGCAACACTGAGGTGACAGAAATCGAAAGGAAACTATAGTAAAACAAACAAATTGAAAGCATGAAGTCGGTCCTTTTTGATAGTTCGCTGCATGAATATCTTCATGGTGTCTCTTTATACAAAGGGGTACCTAATCATGTCTGGAGAATTGATTTGACCTTTATTTTTTTAAGGTTATTTATTTATTGTCTGAGAAAGAGAGAGAGAGAGAGAGAGAGAGAGAGAGAGAGAATGCAGCAGAGGAACAGAGAGGAAGAGAGACAATCCCAAGCAGGCTCTGTTCAGTCAGTGCAGAGCCCAAGGCGGGGCTTGAACTCACGGACTGTGGGACGATGACCTGAGCTGAGGTCAAGAGTCCAAGCTTAACCAACTAAGCCACCCACACACCCCAATTTGACCTTTATTTTACTGAAAATGATTCGCATTGATAGTAAGTCTACTACTCATCGGACTTTCAAAGACAACCCACTACCCTCTTCCGAATCACAGTCCCATCGGTAACATGTTCGATGAACAAACGTGGTCCCTTACTTAGCTCCTCTGTGTGTGTTTCTCAGTCACAGACTTTTTTCTCTCCGGCAGGGCGGTCACTTTTCTTTTCCTGCACCTGGGAGAATGCTGGGACCACACCCCATGCACAGAATGGGGACCATCTGAAACCACAAGAATTCAGAGGCTCATACAGGCCAAAGCCTTACATTCTTGCTAACTCATGTAGGAATGATTAACATCACTCAGGATGTTAACTCAACTCATAGTTTACATAAATGGAGAAGCGAGTTGAACTTTGAAGATAAGTGGGATTCAGTTTGGATCCAAAGGAAGAGATTGTGAATGTACCATGTTGGTGTCATTTCAGATAATCTGACTTTCCCCAGAGAACTAATTGAAGACTTGAATCAGAATGACTATATAAAGGGTTTGTTTACTGACTAACCATCTTTGTGATGTTCGGTATACATCAGTGGTTTTCTGAAACAAGTTTCGAAGCCATGGAAAGCTGTTTTTCTAAGCCCGAGGCAGAAGCCGAAGAACACCATAGAATGGAGCCTGATAAAATGGGTCACTGTATTTTACATTTTCCTTACATTATCCTTCTTTGGGGGAACAGAGAGAATAACGCCACCCTCATTTCAATGATAAGGAAAAGTCAGACCCAGAAACAGTGGTCTAAGGTCACATGGTTAGAAAATGCGGGGCTACAACGATTCTTCCTCATTTTTCCTTTTCAGTGGCCTTTCTGTTATTTCAGTGTTTTCGTCTAATAACAATGATGAAGGAAGCTTCAACATTGAGCAATCAAATAATCTTAGCAAAGTACTGTTTCTCCCTGAAATTTCACAGTTTTGTGGGCTAAACTGATTTACAAGAATGATGAATTTTGAAATGGAGCAAAGTTATACCATATTTCTAAGTAAGATATTGAGATGCAAGATAATTTATTTTACATTTCTAAAATAACTAAACGTACCTTTCATGCATGACGATGCTCATTTCTCTAAAGTTAGAATTTTTTTTTAGCCTCATATTTTATTTTTGTATTTAGGTTACTTTTTAACTATGGGGGTTCCCTTTAAGGGAAGGCAGGCATCAAAATTCTCATGCTGGGGAAAAGGTTGAAAGATGACCTTTATAACACCAAAATTTAACAAAACAAATGTGTGCTGTAGACTTAAGGAATACAAAGTAATAGCTTTGGTCCCTTAGCTCTGGAATCTTGACTTTTTCTTGACTACAGAGGCTTGCTTTTAGCTTGGGTGATGGGCATGAAGGAGGGCACTTGTGATGAGTACTGGGTGTTGTAGGTAAGTGATGAATCACTGAATTCTACTTCTGAGACCAATATTGTACTATATATTAACTAATTAAAATATTTTTAAAAAAGGATCTCTGAAAGTCAAAAGAAATGCCATATGAGTAGCTATTTGGTGCTAATTTTGACGCATCACAAATTTTAGTCCATATCATGAAATACCAATGCTTCCCATCATGTTACCATCTTACCATGAACCCCCTTCATCGTCCCTGCACTATTGCAGAGCTCTGTTAGTCAGAGATACTGGGCTGGACCTGTCAGGAGACCTCTTGAAGCACGCACCTGTGTGTCAACAGCCTGGGAGCCTCGCTCAAAAGGGACACCGCGTCGGCCTTGGGTGAGAGCCCTATTTTAGGTCCAATGACTGAAACCCCCGATGGGCACATGGACTTTGAAACCAAGGAATTGGGAGGGATCAAAATAGCATCATGAGAGAAATGTGAAGCTTAGAATACATTCAGATTCACTTCATCTACATAACCCCAATTCAACAACTCATTCATACCCATTGCCTGTGATATGCAACATTGTAACAGAACCACCAAGGCCGCAGGGCTGTAGCAGTGAACTCACAAGCCTGGTGGGAGGAAGCCAAGGTAAGTTTTCACACCACATTTATTCACCTGATACTTCCGCACTTACTAGGTGGAAAAACACGTAGGCACTGGCCAAGGAAATTGAGAGGTGAATATAGCAATTAAACTCTAAGGAATGCAGAGTCTAATAGAAGTCATAAAATAGTTAAGCTGGTAATTAATTACTAAGTGCTATCACAAAGGTGATACAAGCAACGGTGCCTGTCATCTGTGTCGCCTGAAACGTCTCCTTCTGTCCGAGTCGTAGCTGTTTTCTCAAAGTCCGATGATAGGTCACTGATTTCTTATATTCCTTATTGTTCTGAACCTGATCGTTTCGGCAGAAGGATTTTGCTTTCCCCAGACTAGCAGACGCTGTCTGTCTGTCAATTCCTACCTGTGAAGGCGAGCATCTCAGGTTACCTGATGCTGTGAAGGCTGTCCACCCTGAGACATACTTGTTTTACCCAAGGCATTTGCTTTATGCCTCTTCTCTCATAAAGTACCTCTTGCCGGTCTGGTCAATAGGGATTAAAGTTCTGTTTTGGCTCCTTTTCCCAAGGAAAAAGACAATTTCTTGAATAAGTGAATAAAACTTACCAAGGTCAGTCGTCAATCCTGGTCATCCTGCCAACATTCCCAACAAGGGAATGTTATGAAATATTCCCCTTCCTTAATACGAGATTGTTTTTTCTCAGCTAGAGAGAAACGCTAAATGGAAAATTTGTGTATGTCCTCACTGCTCTTGCCCTCCTCTCCTCCTGTCCCTCATAGCTCATGTTTAATCTGTAATATAAGCCAGCTATTATATCAAATGTGTTAAATGTGTTAAGAAGAGTGTCTAGGGGCACCTGGGTGGCTCCGTCGGTTGACCTCTGTTGGTTGACTCTTAATTTTTGGCTCAGTTCCGACTCAGGGTGATGGGATCAAGCCCCATCAGGCTTTGTATGAAGCATAGCAGTCTGCTTGGGATTCTTCAGCCCTCCCTCCATCCTTCCCTTTCTCTCTCCCTTTCTCACTCTCTCTGTAAAATAAAAAGGAGGAGGAGGAGGGGGAGTGTCTAAAACTTTCAAGAATACAGCCCTATGGATACAATTGTGCCCAATGCCTACATTAGGAAATACATTCGAAGAAACTAAATACATTGTGAAATTCATAAAATTAGAATTGGTGGGTCGGTTTGTCTTTCAATTCAAGTGTTTTGTGAAAATCCTGAAGGACACTTGATTCTGGAGTAGGAGACAGTTTCCAGGACAGCTTTCCTAGGGTGGATGTCTTCTGAGAGGAGTCTTGAGTCTTTAGGAGGAAGTAGCTGGTGTGGAGAAGAAAAGGGCATCTAGTCAGGACTCACTTGATATCATGACTGTGACTCCCTTGTGCACTAAGAATCCAGGGTAGATGAGGGGCAGAGCAGATGTGAGACAGGGAGATGAAAGAGGTCTTCTGTAAATCACAAACCATACAAACCACAAGCCAGCCTATAGAAACACTAACTTTCAAAGTGACTTTGATTTTGTGTGGCAAAGGATGAGTTAAAAAAAGTAAAAGTCAATGACTTGAAACATGAACATAGAATGGATCCTAATGGAGACAGTAGAAATTCAACCCATTGCTGTGACTATAATTTCTCAGTTTCTCCTCCCCTCTTGTCCACTCCGGGGTACCGTGTATTGTTCCGTAGGATGGGATGCTATTTGGCCATCACTGAGGATCAAGGCCTCATTTTCATACTGGGCCCGCTTTGGTTCATACAGTGAGAAACAAATAAACCCTCCTTCCTTGGAGCTAATGGGATTGTGAGGACCAATACAAGGGTGTGCGATCCAATGGTCTCACAGGTTTGTGTGGTGTTTCCAGGTGATGTAGGGAATTATAAAATTATCTTTTAGACTATCACAATTAAATTTCATACGAAATAAACATCTCAGATAATTCACAAAACACCAATATGTCTCTAGATCCACAGAGCAGGAGGCAAAACACTACAAATTTTTTTGTTTTTTTTGAATTCTGTAAGTGTTACCAAATAGGAAATATTTCCAAAAACATATTCTTGGTCACTTTGAGTGTGAAGAAACATAAAATTTGCCGCCTGGAGAGGAATACAGAAGTCATCTATGTAATCCCCCAATTTTGCATAAACCTAATAAAGATTTAAAAATATTTGCCCAGAGTGACACAGAGAGAAAGGTATTAAATTAATGTTACAAGTTTTCGATAAAAGCAATTAATAGTAGCTTATGAATTCCAAGCTTTATAGTCTCGGGTAAAAATGGAACACTTGGGTTCTGAGATTTCTCTCACAGCATTTGGTAGGAAACACTGAGAGACCCACACTATTCAGATGTAAATGTGGCTGATGTGGTCAAATTCAAAATGATTAAAATGAGCTTAAGTTAAACCAGAGTGTATCTGTTTCTCTTTGTTTTGTGCAGCCTGTCAGTCATAAATACCTTAGCAATGGTTCAAGAAGAATTAGGCAGAATATATGTGCCTAAAATGGGCCTAAAATATAAAATATATTTTATAATATATGTGACGGTTGTAGAGTAAGTTACGGTGATGTTAGCAGGTGTCTGGAGACAAAATTAAGGAGACGGTAATTAATTTCTTGAGGACATTTATTTCCGAAGCCATATTAGGTACTAGTAGCAATAAAAGAACAGATATCAACTCCAGTTAAGTTTTATTAGAGGTAATTTAGATTCTCTGACTGACAAAGGTCAAATGCATCCACTGACTATGAGATCTTCATATAAAATCTCACCTTCTCAAAGAAATCTGACAGATCATGAGTGAAATCTGTGGACGAATGCTTTGAAAGGCAGGAGCTGGTCGACCAGAAGGAAAACCAGGCCCAGTATGAAGCATTTTTAACAATTTAAGATGCCCTTCCCTTCATTAGGAAACATCGTGTTTTGAGATACATAGACTATACGTTGAAACTTGTTCTGAATTCTAGAAGTAAACGACAAAAGAAGGCAGAAACTTGAACTAAATAAACCAAAAGGGGGAAAAAGAAACCAAAATGTGCATGTTCTCTGAAGTGAGAGTCCTGGGGAAGGACAGCAGAGGCTAGAAGGAGATGTGCTGTGCCCTGATGCTGGATAAACAGCTAAAATGGACTCAAAATTACTCTCATTTGTTTTCTCCCCAAATTCAAAGTCAGAAATACAGAAGTATTTTCTTAGTGAACCGCGATTTTTCTTAGCGAACTCACGCAGATTTCTTTCCTCCCCTCCACACTGCACATTTGATTTACTTATTTGCTGGCATATAAATGGTTCCATCATTAAAACTACTGCTTCTCTCCTCAGTGACCCACTCTTAATTATGGCTCATCTGGTTACGGCAACCGTGCCAGGGAAAAGAGCATGTTCAGCAAGCTGTTTTTACACAGTGTTCATCTGAAGATATTAGGGACCTTCATCAGCCCTCTATGATGATACATTGTGTTGCTTTTTCCCAACACCTGGACACTTGTTCATCACACACCTTAGACTTTTTTTTTTTTTTTTTGCATGATAGCAGTATCTCCACATCCATATATTAATACATGGTAACACTGTTCCCATATTGTTATTAACTCACCTATAAACTTGCCTGAAGGTGAATTTTTTTAATGTAAATTTACATATAATAGCAAAGTTTCAGGCAGCATGGCTAAATCACATCTACAAAGCTCACCATCTTGAAGCCACCAGTGTTGCTATGTTACCAAGATTCTTCTAGAGCAAGTTTTTATATGCATAAATAGCCAACTATTGACTGTTAAGGCCAAGGAACATTTCAATGGTTTAATCTCTTTTCTGGGGTTGGAAAATCCATTCCAATATTCGCTAAGCCGCTCCTTTCGTAACTATTAAAATATACAGTCTCCCAATAGAACAAGCAAAATGGCATGCTACACGAGAAACCAAACATCTGCTTGAGCTAAAATTATAATATATGGCTTTGAATGTCAGAGAGGAAATCAGAGTCATGAATGTTTAATCACTGAATGTTGTAGAAAAAAGCTGGTGGCTGCATTAGCACTAAACATAGATGCTAGGCTTTATCATGACTCACTCTCGCACCTTCTTGAACATGGGAGAACTGTGTCTACCCAGAAAGAAATCAATGTTTCTTTATCATTTTCACTTTTAGAAACACTTTTGGATCTCCTCCTTATAACAGCCCATGGTATAAGCGGGACAGGTGTTTGGATTCCTGTTATAGACCCAAAATGGGAGCACACAGTTTATCTGCTATGTGAGTTCCGACTGGAAGCCAGGTCATTGAGGAAGACAAGTAGGAGAAATTTATCTTCTTAGGTGAAGACATCATATATATATGGCGCAATAATTCCTGCCCCCCCCTCAGTCTGCATTTGGTTCTTTTGGGGACCCCATAACAAACCAGCTTTCTCATATACGAACATAGGTCTGTACACGGCCACACATGCTTGATGCTCTAGCTATAACAGTAGTAAGTTCAGCGTATATCTTTCATATGTTACATACGGGAAAACATAAAGAGAGCTACAACCCATTTTCATTACAAGCAAATTAAATGCGGGAGGGTAATTCAATAACTTGGAAAAAGAGTGTCTCCATAAAAATAATTAAAGAAGAAAAAACTGAGAGCCAGAGGGTTTTAAAGGGAAAATAAGCGATGACATCATTCCATACGGAAATCACCTATGAGAGAAAGTAGGAGGGAGGGAGGGACAGGAAGAGAATCCAAGCAGGCCCCGTGCTGTGAGTGCAGAGCCAACATGGGGCTCAGTCCCACAAACCATGAGATCGTGACCTGGGCCAAAGTGGATGCTTAACCGACTGAGCCATGCAGGTGCCTCCCAAATTACTTGAAAAAGCAGATATGAATTCTTGACGTGGAAATGTAAGAGTTTGCATTTTGACAAACCCAAGCCGTTTCTCTTCCACCACCCCTCCCACAACATGAGGTGGCTTTATCCAAGGTCATTCTGCACTGTTACCTTTAAACAAAGTGGAAAAGAAAATCTGTAACCATCATGGTCTGTATAACAGTAGGTTCTTTGGATTTTTTTTAAAGGAAGTACATTCAAACAAATATCAGATGTACTGATTAAATACAACTATGTTTTCTTCATTGTAAGACTTCAACATTTTTTCATGTGGCCAGAATCAACTGAAGGTCCAGAGATCGTCACGTTCAATTTTCTAGGTTATAAGTTAAAAAAACAAGAACAGGAAAGAAAAAGAGAGAGGAGAAGGAACACCAAAATGGTGTTTCCAAACAGAAAGTTGTGATGATGTAGCTCAGGTATTTATTCTATCTTAATACAAAATGATAGTTAATGTAATATTCATAAAAATTAGAGAATGTATTTAAGAATTAAGTTACTACTTACTAGTGATATAATACATGGATGGTACTCAATTTTAAGATGCATATCCTATATGTTTCACTTCCTCTTCTCATGGGATACTGTCCCCAGAAACACATTCCAACTGCTGTTTCATTTGTATAAATGCACACGTATGCATATGCATAATATATATCGCACACACATAAAATAACCTAGTTGCATGCATATACGTTATAGAAATAGAACATATTATATTTGAATTATAACATAAATTTATAATACAAGTAGAATTATTATTCTATATTATTGAATTATTATTCTATAATAATTCTATTATAGAATATAAAAATAGGAAACTTTTTTATATAATAAAAAATAGTGAACGCACATGTATATCAAATTCAATACCTAGTTGACCCTTGAACAACATGGGTTGAATTACAGGCATCCACTTACACGTGGATTTTTATCGATAAATACAATTGATATCAATATGTACTATGAATGTATTTAACTTTATGATTTTTCTTAATAACATGCTCTTTCTCTATTGTAAGAACGCAATATATAATACATATAACGTACAAAACGTGTGTTAATAATGCTTATGTTATCGATAAGGCTTCTGCTTAACAGGAGGCTACTAGTAGTAAAATTTGGGGGGAGTCAAAGTTTACATGGGGATTTTCAGCTAGGTGAGGGCCGGGAGACCTGATCACCGAAGTGTTAAGGAGTCAAATGTATTCTCTACTTTCCTATGCATATAAAATAGAGCCCTATCCTGAATTCAAGAATGAATGTCTTCTGGAGGATTATCATATAAGTTTGAGTATCAAATGAATATCACTGTGGATCCAATTAAACTTTTGCTTTAATCACTGGTCGCAAGCGCAGCCATCGGCCAGATCTAGCTGGTATCACCTGGTTGCTGCCTAATTTTGTAAGGCTGAGGAGCTAAAAATGATTTTCCGTTCTGAAGTGTTTGCAAAGAAAAAGAAAGCAATTACATGACACATGAAAAATACATGAAATTCAACTCGGTGGGTACCCAGTGCGGTGGGAACAATGCTGGACTCTGGCATTTAGGTATTGTCTGTGGCTGCATGTGTGTGTGTGTGTGTGTGTGTGTGTGTGTGTGTGTGTGCATTTAATGCTTATTTATTTTTGAGAGAGAGACAGAGACAGAGTGTGAGCTGGGGAGGGGCAGAGAGAGAAGGAGACACAGAATCCAGAGCAGGCTCCAGGCTCCGAGCTGTCAGTCAGCATAGAGACCAATGCGGGGCTCGAACCCACAAACAGTGAGATCATGACCTGAGCTGAAGTCGGACACTTAACCAACTGAGCCACCCAGGTGTCCCTGTGGCTGTGTGTGTTGAGTATATGCAACAGAGACTATATAGCCCACAACATCTGAAGTATTTCCTATCTGGCCCTTTAAAGGAAGTGTTTGGTGGAAAGAATAGACTAGTAGAGCATAGAAATGCACTATGCAATAATTTATGAACTCCTTTTATTGCTGACTTGTTTTCTTTTACATATTCTTTCTAGTTATGAGGAGTCAGATATTTGTAGTATAATCATTAAAATAATTCTCCAGGTAAGTGTATGTGACTTCAAGAAGCAATTAAGTTGCAATTCAGCTCTGTTAGCCAAGGAGAAGATAAACAGGTTATAAATCAAATAAGAGGGACTCTATTTCAATGCGTGAGGACTTGTAAACACAGTTTTTGTTTTTGTTTTGTTTTACCAAAGATAACCATAAGCCTGAAGATATAAAATACTGAGTTTTTGAAAAAATATATATTAATGGGGGCACCTGGGTGGCTCAGTCCATTAAGCATTTGACTCTTGATCTTGGCTCAGGTCGTTTTCTCATGGTTCATGGAATCAAGCCCTGCATCAGGCTCTGCGCTGACAGTGCAGAGCCTGCTTGGAGTGCTTTCTCTCCCTCCATCTCTCTTTGCCGCTCCCCCTCTTGCACTCAGTTTTCTGTCTAAAAATAAATAAATAAACTTAAAAAGATAATATCCTAAAGAAAAATATATATTAATGTAGTTAGTATAACTGTTCCACAATTTTTATTAGACACATGTGCACATACACACATATTCATTTATTTACACACACATATATGCATAAATATGCATGGCAAAGTTAAAACAAATAGAATGTCAATGAAATATTCAGCAGTAAACATGGAATACAGACTGATAAGTGCAGGGATACGGGGCTGGAAATCAAGATATCAGAGTTTGGGCACAGTTCTGTACAAATAGAGGACTCCAATGACCATCACCAAAGTAACCAGAGTTCCATGTGAGCCTCAACACCTGTAGGGAGAAGGAAGCCCAACCTTCTGAGGTTCCTTTACTCTTAAAGAGTATTCACTCCAATAATGCGTGCTAGGCATTTGTGGCTTTAATTCTTCTTTCTACGCAAGATACATTATTGTTATCTTACAGGGTCACTACAGGGGCAGTGTTTGTAAACACTAGAATTCTCAGCAGAATTTTATCCATGGGGTTTAAAGCGACATCAGCTCCTACCAAATGGGAGAAAATATCTGCACATGACATACCCAATAAAGGGTTAGGATCCAAAATATAAAACAATTTATACAACTCAACACCAAAAAAAAAATAATCTAATTAAAATGAGCTGAAGACCTATTGAATAGATATTTCTGCAAAGAAGACATCCAGATGGCCAATAGAATCGTGAAAAGGTACTCAACATCACTCCTCATCAGGCAAATTCAAATCAAAACAACAGTGAGATTTCACCTCAGAATGGCTCAAATCAACAACACAAGAAACAACAAATGTTGGTGAAAACATAGAGGAAAAGGAACCCTCATGTGCTTTCAGTGGGAATGCAAACTGGTGTAGCCAATGTGGAAAACAGTATGGATGTTCCTCAAAATGTTAAAAATAGACTACCTATAATCCAGTAATCACACTACTGGGTATTTACCCCAAAAATACAAAGACACTAATTCAAAGAGATACATAAAGCCTTATGTTTACTGCATCGTTATTTACATTGGCTACATTATGGAAACAGCTCAAGTGTCCACCCAAAGATGAATGGATAAAGATGTGCTGTACCTACCATGGACTATTACTCAGCCATCAAAAAGAATGAAATCTTATCATTTGCAACAACATGGATGGAGCTAGAGGCTTTTACGCTATGGGAAATAAATCTGCCAGAGAAGACAAATATATATGATCTCACTTGTGTGGAACTTAAGAAGCAAAACAAATGAGTAAAGGGAGAGAGAGAAAGAGACAAACCAAGAAACAGACTCTTAACTACAGAGAACGCACTGATGGTCACCAAAGGGGAGATGGTTGGGGGACGGGAGAAGAGGGGGATGGGAGAAGCAGGGGATGGGGACTCACGATGCACTTGTCGTGATGAGCACTGGGTGACATATGGAGGTGTTGAATCACTGGATCATACCCCTGAAACCAGTATTAAGTGCGCTGGAACTAAAATTAAAAACAATAAAAAAAAAACGAAAAAAGAAAGTTACTTCAGCCTACTAACTAAAGAAACTGCTCTGCTCACCCCCGTTTTCTCTAAGAATTTAAAGCCAAGCCACCCTCTAGAGGAAAGATGGAATCCCTCATCTTCCATCAAGAGGTCCCTCATCCCACTAGTAGACAGTCACAGCTCCCCCACCCCATGAATGGAAGAGAAAGCTAGTGTCCTCCTGTGCCGAGGAGAAGCTTGGTCTTTGGACATAACGTGGTGTTCTACAAGACTGAATTAATTCTAGAATCAGTGCACCCGTGTTTAAGCGGCAATCCCATGGCCAACATGTGGGCAGATTCTGATGGGAAACTTTAGAACTGTGGGGTGTAGTGTAGGCATCTGCCAACATGGGTGGTGTGGTCTGACTTGCTCCGTGCTCTTATCTGTGCCAGTGACAAGGGACAAGATGCTTAGTAAGCACGTGTTTGTTGCAATAAACCCACTATCTATGCTATTGTAGAAAGCAAGACGCCCTATACTGTACTTCAAGGACCACAGCGCCAAACCCTAACAGTTCTGGAATTTTAAAGGTGGGCTAAAACACCAACAGTCACCTGCAGAGCACTTCCTTACGAGACCCCATATATGGTTAGGAGGTTTAATGAGGCAAATCCCACTGCCATCCCTCCCCAGGAGTCCCATATCCCTTACATATTAGCAACTTTAGGTCAGTTCTTGTAGTTTCTAAGTGTAGTTTCTAAGTTTCTAAGTGGGATCTGGGACAAATCACTGAAACATTCTGCAAGCCTGGTTTCCTCTTCTATAAACTGCATATACTGTGCAGCTTTGTGTGTGAGGATGATCTAAGAGAACAAACCACGTAGCACAGCGAACTTCACCTAGGAAATAAACGTCTTCGTCAACCTCAGAAGTGGCCTTTCTCCTCTAAGGCTGTTTGCCTGATGAAGTGGACAGCAGCCTCCCTGAATTTGCTTTTTGTACAGGTATTTCCAAAGATGTCCACAGGAGAAAGTGCAAATTAGCCTTTGCTCATTTGGCCTTTTGTGTCATCAAGACTACGTCTCTAGCCTCCCTGGTAAATTAATGCAAAGCTCTTCTATTACAACAACAATATCTTTAAAATTAAATAATTATACTTTATTAAATTCAGTAAGATCTTGCTGTCACAAGCTCTTTTTTTATTGCTGTCACTTCCTGCTCCAATCTCCTGGTCCTTAATCATACACTTACTTGCAAAATTGATTGCCAAGTTTATGGCCTCTTTTATTTTTAATACTGCTGAAGTATTGACAGGTCTCTTCAGATTAGAATTAGGTTTCTGAGGGTGCATGATTTTCTTTTTTTTTTTTTTTTTTTTTTTTTTTTTATCATTCTGGTTGCATGGTTTTCTTTCTTTCTTTTTTTTTTTTTTTTTTTTTATCATTTTTTATCAGATCTCTCCTGGGATCTGAAGAGTTCTCAACTGACAGTGGGTGTTTGATTAATATTTATTGAATGCATTTCTTATAAAAATAAAATATGTCTTGAAATTAATGCCATAAAGAGGAGAAAGCATGGGTTGTTGGTGTTTGACAGATGTCCTCACGTCCTAGCCCTCCTGCCTCCAACTATATGGAAGTTGAAATAGTCACTGACTGTGAACCCCACCTTGATCAACATCGCCTTGCATTACTGAACTGCGAGAATTAAGTCAGAAAATATCTATCTTTTCAGTGACATAACTGTTACCCAAAAAGCCAGGGGGGAAAAGGCGTAATTGGTAAAGAACTATTACTACGTGTTCAGAAATAGTACAAGATAACTGTATTTCTTAAAACTTTGGTAATGGCATACCTGGTGGCTGTGGTCATTTGCAATTGACCTCATAAACTGTGCTTATTGTGTGCTGGGTACTGTTTGCAGGCGCCTTAAAATGCAAACTCCTTTTATTTTGAGGACACCCTGATGAGATCGATACTATGTTCAAGTTCATTTTACAGAAGAGAAAGCTGAGGTCCAGAATGTTGGATACCTTGCCCATGGTCATATAAAGTTGCATATAAATGCAAGTTGAAAACTTGGATTCTTTATTCTGTGTCCCTACCTCTATGTTCTGCTGTCTCTTTTCTGTGTTTTCTCCTTTAAACAGTTTTCCTGTAGAAGACTAAGAAAGAACAAGCCAAGGATCTGAAATAAAGTACTTAAGGAACCCATGAAGAAAATCTGAGATAATTTAATTGGGATCAAAAATGAGAAGTAGATTAACATTCCAGGCAGTACTTTATAAAAACAGAATTATGACGGAAGATAATTCAATTTCAATGAGCAACGGGAAGAACAAGTCCATTTAGTCTGTATTTTTCAAGGGATATTAGCGGATTTAATAAATAGTTTCAATGGGGCCAGGCAGGTGAAGCCTAGATTGCAGGATTTCAAAAGGAGAATTAGGCAGAAATTGAAGGAGAAGTCGTGACTGGATCATTTCCATAGGGAAATGAGCCATACTATGGACGAAGACTTGCCTTTGAAAGGAGATGGGGACCTTTAATCAGAAAGACGCAGGAGGCTTCTTTTCCAGAGTGGAGTAGCTGATCCTGGATGTTTCACTGGACACTCAGCCCTGGAGTTCTCATGCACCCGCCTAGTAGCCCCGTGCTAGCTTTGAGTTTGCTCAGTAGAGCTGGGATCTGCAGCCACAGACATCTGAGGGTTAGGCTGGGCTTCAGACAGGAAAAGTAGTTGTAAAGGAATCTAGCCACTCCCACAACTCTTTATCTCAGAGTACTCTTTGTATTTGTTTGCTTTTCCATTTGTAAAACAGAACACGATCTTGAAGGTATTGTGGAAAGTAGACGATAGACCTGTGTACAGGGGAGCAGAGAAGGGGCTCAGTGAATTTCCTTTCCTTTTATCACTGGCTTGCTATCCTCTCCTTGCACTAAAAGATAAGGGAAGGGGAGGGGACAGTTCCAAGATGGCTGATAGGCTGGTAAGATTTTCAAATGCAAGTCACTTTGTTAGATAATTTTGTATCCCATTTCTCTTATTGAGTAGTTCAGTCTTTTCATCTGAATGAAAACCATCAAACATGTTTTTTTTTTTTTTTTATTTTTCTGGTTGAAATAAATAAAATAAATGTGTGTAGGCTTTTTGGTTAACTTCTAAAATGAAAGGAAATTGTTCTGTAATTTGATTTCCTAACATTGGCTATTTCTCCCCATGCCAATAGATTGCATCCTGGTCACTTGAATCCACGGCTCATGATGATTGCAAAACTAATTTTTAAATACTCAAATATAAAGGGTTACTTCTGAAACCTTTAGAAGGGATGAGATCATATAATTTAACCCAAACATCTAAAACTTACAGCTAACATCTCAGTAGCAAATTTAGAAAAAGAGAATTGTAATTTTAAATGTTTATTCCGCCTTTTACAGGAAGGGCAAAATTCAGTTCTCCCCACACAGCAGCAGCCTCCAGGGGACCACAACGTCATTCTTCAGTGTGCTCTTTCTACAGAACAAATATCGGTGAGAGCTTCAAACAGAACAGAGGCATAAATAGAAGCTTCTCCAATTTGTTATGTGGTACATCATCCAGGTTGACCCACGTCAGCACTTCTCAATCTTTTAAAATTCATCATCATGCCCTGAAGGAGGCTTTTTAGATGTTTTGTTTTTGTTTTGTTTTGTTTTGTTTTGTTTTGCCTAATTGTCCTTCTCCCCCACCAGAAATTTTAATAACACAGGTGCACAGAATAAGTGCTTACATATAGTGTGTGTGTGCGTGTGTGTGTGTATGTGCGCGTATCTGTACTTCTTTGAAGATTTTCATGGCTTGAGATACCATTGACATACCACATTGTGTAAGTTCAAGATGTACAACCCGTTGATTTGATACATTTATAAGCTGTGAAACGCTCACCACGAAGCTGGCTAATTCCTCTGTCTTGGCACATAGTTACCATTTCTTTTCTGTTGTGAGAACATTTAACATCTACTCCCTTCACTTTCAAGTAAGTAATACAGTTGTCACCAGCTACGCTATATAACACAGTTATTATTAACTATAGTAACTATATATTAGCTATATTATTAATTATTAATATATTAATTATATATTAGCTGTATTAATTATTAACTCACCCTGCTATACACTCAATCCTCAGAGCTTATCATCTTAAAACTGGAAGTGTGCAGCGTTTGGCCAATATCTCTGCATCTTCCACTCCCCCAGCCCTGGGTAACGTCCATCCCACTCCCTGTTGCTCTGAGTTGAGCTTTTTAACAGTCCACATAGAAGTGAGATCATACAGTATTTGTCCGTCTCTGACTTGTCTCACTTAGCATAATGCCCTCAAGGTGGGTCCGTGCTGTCGCACATGACAGGACGTTCTTTTTCTTTTTTCTCTCTGAGGATTTTCTTCTTTCTCCTGACTGAATTATATTCCGTGCGATCGTGTGTGTACCATACCTGTATCCATTTGTCTGCTGAGGGACACCTAGGTTGTTTCTGTATCTTGGTCAATGTGGATGATGCAGCAATGGCAATGTACTATAGCTTCTTGATCTCCTGTTTCCACTTCCTTTGGATAGACACCCAGACGTACGATTGATGGGTCATACGGTAGGTTCACTTCTAATGTTTTGAGGAACCTTTTTATTTTCCACAGTGGCCGCACCAGTTTGCATTCCCACCAGCAGTGCACAAGACTTGGGGACCCCTGTACCACTGGGTTTCATATATTACAAAAGCCTTTTCTCCTGCTCTCCAGTATTGCATTGCCACCACATGAAGGTCTTATAACCCCACCTTCTCCCTCCCTCCTTGCCTCTAAGGGAGGGGAAGACACTTCTGTGGTTCACAAAGCCAGTAGAGAAACAGCCCCTCCCTGCCTACCCTCCTCCCTCTCCCTCCCTTTCCAGACAGACTAGGCCAGGGACTCCTTTACCACTGAGGGTCACATTTCAAAGCGAAGGCTCCCAAGTTCTCCAGAAAGACATTCCTGAGCTGCAATAGGCCATGAGGCTGCTAAGAAAATGTACATCTCCAAGGGGCAAAGAAAGGACTCACAATTACAAGTTTATTCAAGATGAGGAGAACATTAAGGCTCTCCTGGTCCTATCCAGAAATCTTACCTGAGAAAATAATGTTCCCCTTTTTAGTTCCTGCTTACCATTATCACCACCATCACCCTAGCTGATATAATAAGATATCATCTGCTTTTCCATTTTTTTCCTCAAGTAATGCATTTTTAGTTAATGCAATTTCCTATCTTCCTTTCCAGAAGAATCTGCATTTTCTCAGCTTAAAAAGAAATCACGATAATAATTCAGTGTAATGGAACGTCTTTAGCCTAAAGGGTTACTAACGTGGAAAATGAATCAAGTCACCCAAGAAAAACATGTGAGGGGGGTTAAAAATGTTTAAGTTTTACTTGAAACTCCCATGAAATTTTAGTAAACATATTCTCTTTCTATCGTGAGGACATTTTCCACTTTAATCAGTGGCTATGATAAGTTAACAGAAGGAACTCAAATATTTTAAATGGTTTTGGAAAATAGAAAATTAATTTATACATAGAATATCCATATGTTTATTTTTGATTTTGCAATTTCGCTCCAAACCAAACCTTGCCCCTTGTCTGTAGACGGCAAATACGTGGCTATTGTGAACGCTGTACTATGCACTTTAACTTGACCTCTTTTAGGAAAAGCCGTCAGTGCAAATACACTCAGCACATCACACACAATCCCTGGAAAAGACACACCCGACTCCAATGCCGAGATCATCAGACTAGTACATCAGTCGTTTCCCCGTTTCTCTACTCTTGGTTTTCTTTTAGATTTTTTAACTCTTCCTGGCTGGGGTCTGGGGGAGGGGGAGAAAAGAGGAAAAGTCTCTTCTAATAGAGCTATATTTTCTTTCTAACCCAAACTGCAGGCTTTAGGGGAGGTCTTCTGAGCCTGAAACTCTAACAAAATCCCTGATGAAGCATTTTGCCTCTTATGTGGAATATATCAGGTAGATACATAAGTTTCTCTCTCTCTCTCCCCCTCTCTCCCCTCCTCTCTCCCTCTCTCCCTCCCCCTCTCTCCCCTCCTCTCTCCCTCTCTCCCCTCCTCTCTCTCTCCCTCTCTCCCTCCCTCTCTCTTTGATTGGTTTACTTTGAATACTAATGAAGAGTGTGGACAGTTGCTTCCCACAGTCCTGGTGAAAACCTGTGGCAAACGCCAGTGTGGCTGGGCCCCTCACTTCCGAAGAGAACCCTCTGCGTGAACTGTCAGATTTGAATCACTGACTCCAACGGTCAAGACTGGCACTTCTAATTGGTCTTAGAATGAACACCCACATACTTTCCCCCCTTGATTACATTAAGGACAGAGTTCTAAAAATCTATTGCTATGGTAGTTTTTATTTGACAAATAATTTTCCCCCCTTTGGGGTTTTAAACATGACGTTTCAAGATAACCTTTTTGGTATATTTTGTTTTAAACCTGTTTTCTATTCTATTGAATAAAATTAAGCATTGAATTTTTATGGAGGAAATTGGAAAACACAGAGAGGGAATATCTCAATAACCATAGGGCTCAAATATTTAAACAGGAAATATATCCTTTGGCAAGAAACAGCATGAGTGCAAATAGCTTAAAGCAAGGCACTCTTGTTTCATTCAAGGACTAGAAATATGGATTTCTCCTCTTTGTAAAAAAAAAAAAAAAAAAAAAAGCATCCCATTGCTCAGATGAGTTCTTTTCTTTCTTATTTCGTAAAGTTAATAGAATTACAACTGGATGATCTTCAAAATCGCGCAGGTATGTACGTGTGAATGTCTGTGTATTTTTCAAAGGTCTGAGATCACTGTAGTGACATATGAGGGCCAGTGCTGGTTCCTGACTCATGCTGGTGCACTGGCAGGCAGTTATAGCACAGGAGATTAGGTAAGGGAGGGAGAACTTCACAAGAGTCAGGCCAATGACACATAAATAATTGCAGTCACAGAGGTTCTGTGAGCATAGGAGTTCTTACTCAGAGTTGGGCATCTGAGCCCCTGTGTGGGACACGCTCCAGGTTTGGTGGTGAATGTGGAAGGGAGTGGCCGAGGTGCAGTAAGAAAATCAATTCTGCCTTAATTCAAAGTTCACTTGCTGGAAATTAGCATTTCACTAACTGAATTTCTCTAATCTTCTATAAATCTATAAAGAGATAATTATGTTTCAGTATTAGCCATTAAGGTATAATCTTAAGCAAAAAAGTAAAACCATGTTTAAAGTAAAAATACATAACATCTGCTTTCCATTTCATTTAACTGATTCCACGGAATAAAGGATATCATGAGAATGGTCTCCGATGGCAATAAAAGTGAAGTTAGAATGTTTAATGCTTTGCATTCGATAAACTGCTTTCCATTGTTGATCTCAAAAAGTAATCACTGCATCTGCCTTTAACATTTATATCTTCACACAAGGAATTAGTACACTCGATTTATTAGCAATGGGAGATGTCAGTTAAAAAAAATTCTAATAGCACACCTCATGGCCAGATGTGGGTTGCATTCTCCAACAAATGCATGGGTTGCATTCTCCAACAAAAGGAAGCAGGGATGCTTGGAGAAACGACTGCTTCTGGGCTTGGGGCAAAGCACATGCAGGAGGATTCTGAAGCATCTGCAGTGGCAGAGACAAAGGAAGTGTCCAAAGCAACCAGACCAAACACCCATGTTACAGGGGCAGGTCGACCAACACAGAAACCAACTGAGAACGTTTCCAAAGGCCCACGCTGGCAAAATTATAGCAAAACATAAACAATTATTGTACTTCAATCTGAAGGATAACATAATATCCTTGAATCCATATTGACTCCTAGAAATAAAGAAGGGGAAATACAAATCTCCAGTATAGAAGAACACACGTGCTGTGTGTGGACACTCTGCCCTCGGGGAGGTGGGGCTTAACTCCTCTCCCCGAGCTTTGGGCTTGCTTTCAAAGAGTGCCCTACGGAAGGGGGCACACTGGATGGAATGTGCACTGGAGGGACAAGACAAACGCGACCCCAGTCCTGTACTCAAGGTCAGCAACAACAGCAATCCATCAGACTGATAGGGAGATGGCGTCAGGCAGAAGACGGCACGTTACCGCTGAGATGGTCCTCCCCAAATCCCCTACTCCAGACAAACGCACAAATCTCAGTTGAGCGTCCTTCTACAAAATTATGACGACTATCTTCAAAGTCGTCCTCAAAACGGTGAAGATCATCCAAAGCAAGGAAAGTCTAAGAAACTGTGACAGCCAAGAGGGGCTCAAAGAGACATGAGGAGCCAATGTGCTGTGGTGTCCCGGATGCGCTCCGGGGACAGAGGAAGACATTGGAGAGAAGGGGAGGAACGTATGATATTTAGTTAATAATAATGTCTTGACGCGGGTTTATGAATTACTAATGGAAGATCTTAGTAACACAGGGACATGAATGTGCAGTATCTCAGAAGTCCATACTAAATGTCTCTATAAATCTAAAACTGTTCTAGAAATAAGTTCATTTAAAAAAATTTAGAACTACCGCATAGCTCCTCACGTCCATTAAGTACTCCACTGTTATCATTTCATTTTATCTTATTTAATTTTCCTATGTGCAGGAGTGATTCATGAACAGAGCAAAGATTTCTAAAAATATTAGGGAGCTATGATAGTTTAATAAAAGATTTCACTTTAATTAAATTAGAAGGAAACCCTTCTATTCTTTTTTTTTTTTCCCCCTCCAGGGAGGAACCGTGGTGTCATCTTGTTACAGGATTTCCCTTACGGCCTTTTCCTTCTTTGATGAATTTGTTGTAGTCAATGAGTGCCTAAAGAATGAAGAATGAAGGTCTAGCCAAGGGACATTTCATTCATATATGTGTATATATATATATATACACACACACACACACACACACACACACACACACACACACACACATATTTTTGCACACGCACACACACACACACAAAATATATTTTTCTTTCCTTTCCTTTAAATCATAAGCTATTAATGAGGCATTAGGAAGGAAACTCTCACTTTTTGTATTTATTTAGAAGACTTTGGTGTCTTTTCTCACTAGACCTGATAAATACTATTAATGGAAAACCAATATCCTGTGATAAAATCCCAAAGAACACTCTCAGTGAAGTGACATGACCAAATTGAATTGATAATACAATCAATCATCAAGTATACACATGACAGAAACATAACATAAGAATTTGTCACTTTTGTTTATTTACAAAGAGATCATAAGGGGAGAGGAGCAGAGAGAGAGAGAGAGAGAGAGAGAGAGAGAATATCTTAAGCTGTCTCCACGCTCAGCATGGAGACAGATGCAGGACTTGATCCCATGATCCTGGGATCATGACCTGAGCCGAAATCAAGAGTTAGACACTCAAACAACTGAGCCACTCAGGTGCCCCATCATCTGTCACTTTCTTGACCCACCTGCTAGACAAATGTCCCCTCAGTGCTCTCCTTTTGGGTCCCCCCCACATTAGCTACATATGAGGTTAGACATGACAGAGGATTGATGCTGGTAGCCCATCATCACCAATGCTACAACATATACATTCACAGTGTCTTCTAGTCTCGAAAGAAAAAAGCAAACCCAAACAAGAGACATCCCAAAAGATTAGAGTCAGAAATAAGTACTTGAGTGTAAAGCTCAGTGAGATTACAGGTACCAAAGGATATCAGGAAAAACAAAAAAGGAAAAGTCACTCTAGGTCCCAGTAACCTGAAAACCCTTCGTGGAGGCAATGGGAATAAATCTCTCTTGGAGAGCAAAAGGGAGCAGACTGGCCAGCTGGCATGCCCAAGTGAGAATGAGCACAGGAAGTCTAGAAAAAGTGGGTTCGTCAGCCTGACTGAGGTGACTCCTTGTTGCTAGGAAAGGAGAATAAACACCAGCGACATAACCAGAAACTGGTAAGAGAGAGTCTCGAGAGCAAGGAGAGGGAAGCTGGTTTTCACCCTGATGTTTTATGAGTAGGCGCTAGGTGACAAGGCAGTTATGGGTGGAAACAATCACTCATCAGTGTCTGGGACGGAATAGGAGTGAGTGGGGGAAGACCTTGGAGTGGTTCTTCTGTAACTGACCAGGCCTGTCTGGGATGGTTACAGCAGGAATTAAAGGGGGAGGGGTCTTTACCAGGGTGACTTTGACGCCAACGTGGAATAGATGGAATGAAGAACCAAGAATCAAGAATGTGTCCCAGTTTTCAGCCTGAGGAGCTTGGAGAACCATCACAAAACTAAAAAAGAAAGAGGGGCCCCTCTTGACTCAGGGGCTGAAGCGTCCGACTCTTGGTTTCAGTCAGGTCATGAATGCTGACCGTGCAGAGCCTGCTTGGGATTCTCTCTCTCTCTCTCTCTCTCTCTCTCTGCCCTCCCTTGTGTGCACACTCTCCCTCCCTCTCTCAATATTAAAAAAAAAACATTACAAGAAAACTAAGAAAGAAAGATTTATGTGAATCCTCAGCCTGCTATGGACAGATTGGGGAGGTGAACACTGGGAGGTGAGCTCAGCACATTCAGAAATAATGGCCACAGACACATAAAAATACAGTAACAGGATCTGAGACTCATGAGTTGCCATAAAACCATAAGGGTACCCAACATATAATTATACAACATTGAGTCAAAAAATGAAGAAAAGGAATATTTGGCATTTCCAACACCAAGTACGTGAGATAAATAGCTCAGCTGGTCTTTTGAAGATACAAACTATGCAATGATCTCTTCAGCGATTTGAGGAAAAGGGTGTCACCTCTCCGTCTGGGGTGTGGGTGATCCTGGTGTTCATCCCCCAAAGAGGAACACCTCTGAAAGGCAAATGGCTGCCATTGCCAGTTATTTTCAATTGTAATTCAATTTTTCTGCTGGAGCTGTGACCCCCATCTTCTGGCCCAGGTGTCGGAATGCATGATTTGTGGGCCTTCACGTTTGCCCTGGAGCTGCAGTCCCCAGCTCTCCCGGGCCTCTAGCCTGCAGATCAGACTGTGGGACTTCTCAGACTCCACAATGCTGTGAGACAATTCCTCATAATAAACCTTCTCTGCGCACGTCCATACAGGGCAATGGGCCCAGATTCTCTAGAGAAGCCTGGCTGAACGGTACATTGCTGATTTGAGCCCCCTGCACCTTTCTTGCATTTTTAACTATTTCATGTTTTTTTTTTTTTTTAATCAAAATAGCATTCACAGGGGTGCCTGGTTGGGTCAGTTGATTTTAAGCGTCCAGCTACTGATTTTGGCCCAGGTCAGGATCTCACCGTTCTGGAGATCGAGCCCCACATCAGGTTCCAAGCTGACAGCTCAGAGCCTGCTTGGGATTCTCTCTCTCCCTCCCTCTCTCTCTTTCCCCCTATCCCACTCATTCTCTCTCTCTCCTCTCTTTCTCTCTCCCTCAAAATAAATAAGTAAACATTAAAAAAAAAAAAAAAGCATTCACCGTTATGTGAAGAAAAGAAAGGTGATCTCAACTGCTCATGTGATTACAGACGAAATGCCCACTGGGTAGGGGGCCATGTTCCTGCCCTCGACTTGGCACAGACTTGTCAGGCGGACGGCCCTGGACCTCGCTGCCACTGTTTACTCCACCCTGGGAGAACAGCAAAGGCAGAAAATTCCTGCCCTCAAGTCTTGGTATCCGTTCTGAAGCTGGAGAAGAACATGTCCATAAAGTAACCCCCCTCCCCACCATGCAGACCTTTCCTTTGTCAAAAGGAAAGGAAATCCGCTGTAGAATTTATGCTGTCGTGTAAAGGCCATGTAACACTCCTCTCTGAAGAATTTATTTCCAGTGGACTCTTTTTGTCAACCGTCTATGCTGTCGCTTTTCACATCTGACAACGAATGTACGGATATCATTTTCTCTGATGGAAAACAAAACAAAACAAAACAAAACAACACAACACCTGTGGTCGTTACAGGATATTTCGGAGATCAAACCTTCCAAGATGGAAATAAAAATGAGCTGCAATCCCATCTCTTTGAAATACCCCCCGTTAGAGTCACTTATAATCCCTACGCCACCATACTTTCTGTCAACTCTGTGGAAACATCATTGAAAAAAATTC
This sequence comes from Puma concolor, assembly GCF_028749965.1. Taxonomy (NCBI): domain Eukaryota; kingdom Metazoa; phylum Chordata; class Mammalia; order Carnivora; family Felidae; genus Puma; species Puma concolor. The sequence goes on from NC_141670.1 coordinate 4,045,993, forward strand.
CGTATGTGAACGTGCCATCATTGTCGCATTACATATTTAATAATTGCTACGCTCCATTCTGTTATGTTTATATCTGCCTATTTGCTGCTGCTATCCCCTTGTGTTGGACGGTCTGGTACTTTTGAGGGCACACTGAATAATGAATGCTCTCTTCCGTTCCAAAATGCTGCACCCACGTATATCCCCACCCCTAACAGCGTGGGGATATTCACACCCTCCCTAGCATATGAAATTTTAAACCTTTGCAAACTTGTTTGCATTTTAACGTGCATTGTTATTCATGCAGTGGAGATATTTTCAAGAAGCTTGATAAGCAGCTATGTTTTCTCCCATTCGACCTGAAAGCTGATGTCCTTACCCATCTACACCATTTCTCATTTGTAACAGTTTGTACGTCACACACTTCTACAGCTACTTGACTTCAAGATGGCTAACGGGCTGCTGTCGTGGATGGGTTTTTATACGACTGATTGAATGACCATCCCTCTGTTTGGGAAACGGTTGCCGAACACCCGCAAAGCAGCAAGAACTACACACAGTTACAGGGGACCCGCAATGAATGGGGTGGACACAATTCATATCAGAGCTCTCTCCTCCACCACTGATTCCATTGCTTTTAAACATTTAATTCCACATCCTTGTGGATTTTGATGCAGAATCATGTCTCTTTCATTTTGCATTTTGTGAGCTGGAAACAGTGGGTTTTAATGGACGGAATTGTTTGCGTGTCTTCTGGGAGAGCAGAGAGAGCAAAAAGGGAAAAGAATTCACCAGGGATCAGTCACTATAGAAAGGTGCTCTGACCTCTGGGGCTGCATGAAGGGAGGAGCCAGTGTTTGGGGAGCTGGTGAAGAAGGGCAGGGGTGCCCGGCAGGAGCTGGATGGAGGGAGGGGTGCAGCGTCATGCTGGATCCCTTATTTTTCTCCTCTTTGAATGACTGTATCTAAACCAGTTTAGATCTATTTTGTTTTGCCACATGAAGTGAGAATTCACCCCCCACCCATCTCTAACAGATCAACCTTGGTTTATTTTTAAAATACTGGAGGGGTGCCTGGGTGGCGCAGTCGGTTAAGCGTCCGACTTCAGCCAGGTCACGATCTCGTGGTCCGTGAGTTCGAGCCCCGCGTCAGGCTCTGGGCTGATGGCTCAGAGCCTGGAGCCTGTTTCCCATTCTGTGTCTCCCTCTCTCTCTGCCCCTCCCCCGTTCATGCTCTGTCTCTCTCTGTCCCAAAAATAAATAAAAAACGTTGAAAAAAAAATTAAAAAAAAAATAAAATAAAATAAAATACTGGAAGATCACACTGGACACAGGACACCTGACACATTCAGAGCTGATTCAGGAACGGAGAGGTAACTTTGGGGACAGGCCAGGTAAATTCTCAGTGCCCCGGCTTTACCTTCTGTAAAACTAGCATCTTGATGAGATTAGTTAGAAGGCTTACGGTTTAGCTCTATCACTATATTTTTACTCAGCTTTTAAAATTTAATCTCTTAACTAACTTGGATTCATAATATTTCTCAGGCCGCTCACAATAACTATTACACTACACAGTTTGGCACCTTTTAAAGTCTAAGTTCTGCAAAACTATTTATTTGTGTGAATGAATATTTTTGCCCTAATTAGTACATTTCTCTAAGTGTGGCCAGTGCCTAAATGCAGTAAGCAAACGATCACGAACTACTTTGTATAATACTTTATACAAGGTACTGATGTAGGACTCTCGCGATGGTGGTTACGGCCAATGATGGTAGAATTCTAGTGCTCTCAACAATATTCAAATACATTTGTAACTCCCTTATTTTTATTCCTACTAAACTATAGGCAGCTATAACTCCTACCACACCTCTGATTACAAGCCTTGCAGGTAGAGTAGATGTAAAATCCAGAAGCCCAATTTTACCGATGGCACGTAGAGTGTGTTACGTTTTCACTGATCGTGTATACCCTGGTACTGTGTGATTCTAGTTGGATTCTAACAGATTAACTGCGTTACATATTGACTAGTGAGATTAAAAAAAAATCCCCGGGCTCTCTATTAATGTTTGAAAATAAATCATTCTAAAACTTCTATGTTATGTAAACCATGCAAAGTCACTCTTTAGTTGCTATAACTCACTAGGTGCTAAATTAAGTATTAGACATTTATTTAACATAGGTGCAACAGAACCTCGAGAAATTACGTTAATCATTTGCATACAGGTTGATCCAAAACATAAGCATAAACATTGTGCCATTTAGAGAACTTCTGAGAGAATATTCCCTTTGTCTCTGTCTCTGTCTGTCTCTCACTGACACACCCACATTCCTTCTCTTCTAATATTCAACAAAAGCCACAACGTAGTCATTCTTTCTTTTAGCTTTACACTTTCCTTCAATAAGTTTTAAATACCTTTGGTCAAAAGAAAATGCTAACCAAAACGTTTGAGGAGAAATAGGCTACGTGGATGGTAAGAAAGTCTCTCCCTCAAGATGCTCATGAATTTGAAAGAGAAAACAAAGGTAACTTTACAGTGGAGATACTCACCCTACACCACCTTGGCCAAGTCTTTTGTGCTAGCTCCAGAACTGAAAAGCCATATGGACCTCATGTGCCTGTGAAAAGTATTGATTACTTCTGTGGTGTTCCGGCCAAAAATGCATAATTCAACCAAATCATGAGAGAACATCAGACAGACTCAAACTGAGAGACCTTCTATAAAGGAAGCGGTCAATAATTTTCTAAACTGTCGGGGTCATAAGAGAAAAGATGTGATGGCTTCCTGTCGCTCTGGGATCCTGGGTGGAACCCTGGAACAGAAAAGGGATGCAGGAAAATGGGAGAAATCTCAGTATTTGGTTAATAATATTGTGTCAGCACGAACATTCTGATAGCTGCCCTCTGGGTATGTAAGATGCTAACTTTGGAAGGAAGTTGGGTGAAGGTCTTATGAGATATTTCAAAATAAAGACTAAAAAACATATATGCACCAAACCCCTGAGGTGTATAAAGCCCTTAGTAAAAAAAAAAAAAAAAAAAAAAAAGATTGTGTTGGACATTTTCTGAAGTCAGTGCTCAGAGGGAAAGAGGATGATAAAGCAGAGGTGACAGGAGAGTGGGGAGTATACGATAAATCAGTAAGACCCTATGACGAGCCAAGAAGATCGGGGTCCTTGAGACTAGATGCCGACCACTCTGTAGGAGGTAAGCACCATTTGTTGAGAAAGTCATCTCTGCCGGGATTTAGTGACGTGTGACCACGTCCATACCTAGCGTACCGATGGTCACAGCACAGGGCACCTCACAGAGACAGTAGGGCATATTTATTGCTGCCGAAGGACAGGTGTCACTGCGGTGCAGAAGGTGTATGGAGTAACAGCAGGGTGGCGAGGAGAAAAGTTAAAGTGGATCTGGGTGACCCCAAGTTTAAAATGAATACCCATGAATCCTAAATGAGATGGATAAATTATGAAAAAATAAGTAAATACGTGGGAAAGAAGAGAGGGATATCCTGCGTAGAAACATACTCGATAATTCATCGATACTCTGTCCCAGAGGCGGAGCATCGCTCCCCTCTGTCTAGCTGCACGTCGTGCCTTCCTTCCCCAGACTCTGATGGAAAGGCAGAAAAGCAGAGGCTGTACCTGGCGGAGACGTCCGGCGGATCCAGGGCGGCCACGTCCACACCAGCTGTAGTGAGTCCCGCTCACGGTGTGGACCCGTGCCGTGATGTGCTGCGGAGGACCCTTCATGTCTGGCCTTCCTCCTCAAAACCCACACCCCCAGTGTACCCATGAGAAAACGGTGGACAGATCGCAGCTGAGCGTCACTCTGAAAAATGCCCGACCAGTAATCTACACGACTGTCGAGATCACCAAAACAAGAAAGGTGGGAGACACTATCACGGCCAAGAAGAGACAAAGGCGACGAGCCTGAATAAATGGAATGTGATTTCCTAGCTGCGATCCTGGAATGGAAAAGAGGGCATTTGGTTAAAAACTAGAGAGATCAGGTAAAGTATGGAAGTGAGCTAACAATAATGTACCAAAATTGGTTGGTTGCCTGTGACACATGTAGCATATGAATGTAAAATATAAGGGGGAAATTCTATAAAATAATTTCTAAGAAAGCTCTAAAATAAAAAAAAAGCATATTAAAAAATCTGGGAAGCAAGGCACATGAATTTGGAATGTTACTCTATGTTAATAGATCACTCTTTTATTCGTATAACATATTGTTAATATAGTATTCACGCTATTTTTGAATATATTTTGAGATATTCTCTCCACAAAGGAGTGTGTGGGCATTCTGTATTATACAGTTTCAATGAGTTAAGGACAAAATAGTTGATTTATTTTTAATATGTATTCCAGGTTTCTCAGGCATTGGTAAAATCTGGAGCAGAGATTTAAAATGCTGTTTCAGTGAAGCTTCTGGAGCGTCTGACTGAGCAGTAGGGACACTGAGACAGCCTTCCAGGGGTGTGGGAAGTGAACCACATACAGAGCCCCAGCATGGTGAAGTGCACGGTCTCACTTCCAGCAAGAAGCACCAGGCATCTTGTGACTCTAATGGAGACAGTGACAGGTGGGGACACACAACCCAAGAATATTTCTGTCAATAGACGTCATCACGTGGAGGGAGGGTAGGGCCCGGAATGTGAGAGCGCTCATTACTCTTCAACTATGAGGTCCGTTATACGAGCACAATACTATCACGGCTGTAGAAGGGGCGCCAGAGGGTGGGGGCTCAGTCAGTTAAATGTCCAACTTCGGCTCAGGTCACGATCTCACGGTTCACGAGTTCAAGCCCCGCATCGGGCTCTGTGCTGACCGCTCAGAGCCTGGAGCCCGCTTCGGATTCTGTGTCTCCCTCTCTCTCCACCCGCACCCTGTTCTCTCTCTCTCTCTCTCTCTCAAAAGTAAACAAACATTGAAAAAAAAATTTAAAAGGCTGGGGAAAGGGAAGAGACGATATTTACAGAGATGCTGTCGCAATCTTTCTGCCTAAAAGGAACCATTACCCACCTTATCGCCCACACCTCAAACTACACCTCGCCCTGGACCCCTCATGATCACTTACTTTCCATCTAGGACCCTAGCCCACAGTTTTGTGTTGGGGGAGCAAAACACGTGGACATTCCCAAAGCTGACACCATCACTCATGAATTGCGGGCTTGAATGTGATGGTTTTCCTGCGGGGTCTCCCCCTGGGGGGCCACTCATCTCATGTTTCCCATCTGCCTCACCAACACCCAGCCTTGTTCTGCCTCTCACTGGTAGATCCCGGCTGACCTGTTTGCTTCTTCATTACACAGCGCACAAGACCCGTGGTCATGATGCCGAAGAAAAAGATTGAAATATGTGCAGAAGTAGCCCACTCGGTGAGACTGGAGAAAATAAAGCAACTTGTTGAAGGTCGCTCAAAAAGGAAGGGGTATAGATGGGACTTAAATTTCTTTTCTCTTATATGAAAACCACTCCACTACCTCAGCTGCGACTTAGGTTCTCACAGACAGATGGCAGTATAATTAACAGAGAATAAACTTCACGACGCTAAGGACGTATCTGACAAAGGAAAGTATGTGTGCTTTGTGCGGTAGTGTTATGTCATTGGGCCAGATGAAAGATTTCCCTTCCAACAGAGACTCAATTCCACTAAACAAACATTACCAAAGACATAAAGTTTCCTGACCTAACAGCATTAGCGCATATGCTGAGATCTGTCTCCAGAAAGTAGGGTGAGGCTATGCTGACCTACCATGGGGCTGACCTCATTACACTACAGTCCAGACCCTTAACTCTCCACTTGCTCTACACTTCCCATTTACTATCAGTATTACCTATGCTTTCACACTGTGGGGTCCGTGAACTTTCTGTGTCTAACAGAACGAAGAAAATAACGATGCCTAAGTGTCAGATGCTTCAAAATGATCCAAGGAATCGTGAAGACCACCTCCTACATTTTGTCTAGGAGGGATTCAAGGCTCAGAACTATTCAACGGTTCAAGATTACATTCTTTACAAGGGGACAAGTGTAGGGGCACCTGGGTGGCTCAGTTGGTTGAGCGTCCGATTTTGGATCAGGTCATGATCTCATGATTCATGAGTTCAACCTTGGAATGAGGCTCCATGCTGATGGCTCAGAGCCTGGAGCTTGCTTCAGATTCTGTGTCTCCCTCTCTCTCTCCCCCTCCCCTGCTCATTCTCTTTCTCTCAAAGAAACCTTAATTTTTTTTAATTTTTAAAAAGCAGACAAGTGTCCACTCACTGTATCATACGTATGGCATATACAGAGGCTTACAGAACCCAGAGGTCCCAGTGCCCGTGTGTGCATCAGTGGCTTTAGGGTAAACCGTGGGAATATTCCAGACCGCATTTTAGCAGTGGGATTCTAGAGTAACAGCTGTTCCATGACTTAACAATGTTACCATCCTTTTTTGTGTTTCCACACGTATTAATGTTGACAACCTGATGATTTCTTTGCTCCATAATATTTCAGCTTAACTCCAGATGACGTGTGGGGCCATATAATTTGAATTAACAATTGACCCTTGAACAACGCAGGTTTTTGCTGCATGGGTCCACTAATGTGCAGATTTTTTTTTTTATAAATACAGTACAGTACTGTAAATGTATTTTCTCTTTGTTTTGATTTTCTTAATGATGGTTTCTTTTCTGGAGCTTCCTTTATTGTAACAATTCATTATGTAGTAATATAGGTAACATACAAAATATACGTTAACTATTTATGTTATTAGTAAAGCTTCTGGTCAAGAGAAGGTTATTAGTATACTGTGATGAAGTGTTTTGGGGCTGAAAAGTCAAATGTGAATTTTCAACTGCATATGGGTCAGTGCCTCCAACCCCCACGTGGTTCAAGGGCAAATGTATTGATGTGGTATGTTAACAGAGGACACAGAACAAGATTTAGATACCACAGTCTACTAAGCCCACACTCCTTTCTTTTTTTTATTTCTTTTTTTATTGTGTGTTTTATATATTTTTGAGAGAGCGAGTGAGCATGAGTGGGGGAGGGGCAGAGAGAGAGGGAGACAGAGGATCCGAAGCAGGCTCCAGGCTCCGAGCTGTCAGCACAGCCTAAACCATGAGATCATGACTTGAGCCAAAGTTGGTCGCTTAACCGACTGAGACTCCCAGGCACCTCAGCCCACACCCCTTTCTAAGGGGAAGACAAGAATGGGGGTAGGTGTGGGGAATCTCTGAATCAGTAAAGAATAGTTTCAGTTCAAAGAATTCTTTTTAGTTACTTAGGGAATGTGTCCTTCAGAATGTCCACTCTTCAGCTGCCTTTAAGATAGGTGTGCCCTCATTTTCATAAAGTCTAACTGGATACCATGAATTCAACAGTTGTTCCTAACATTACAGAGAGTATTCTGTCCTCTCCAATGTTATCCCAGGATACCTAAATGCCATGACTGTGGCAAACAGAGTGCTCGAACCAGAAACATTTATGGACCTCAGATCCTAACAGATGGTCCCTAAACATGGAATGTTTACTCGATGTTTGCCGGATTGCACTGTATGGGAGCCATCACCACACTTCAATGTTCGCAGAAATATCCCAGATTGACAAACCTCAACATTACAATGAGGGAAACCTGGTAAAAACCACACCCTAGGAGAAACTGAGCTTGTGTGGGTAAAAAGATCTCTTTTCAAAGATAAATCATCAATTTCCCCAAAGCCAAATGTTACAACACCAACTATTTACCCAAGTGGAACTTGAAAATCATGATGTTGAAATAACAGCATTTTAAAAAGGAAAACTCTTCCTAAGTATATTGTAGACCCTCCCCTCAATGCCCATTAATATTACACTCCGGGGAAAAAAAGGCTTTCATGTAAACAGCTCTCAACAGGACACTGTTTCTATAGTGCTTCTACAAAGAGTTCTCAGCAATAATTCAGCTCCTTGGCGTATGTTTGTTCAGACTGATTTTCTTGGCTCCATCTTGGATGGAGGGGTGCTCCCATCATCTCTAATTCATCAACACCGTCTCCAGCTTCACCTACACCTGAATGAACCTCCTTATCCTGCAAAGGACAGAACCATCTCAGGAACGCAATTTGCCCACATCCCAGCCAGTTTCTGCAACACCTAAGCACAGCCCTCCCTCCTGAAATTCAGAGCCCCTACTCTACCACACCCTCTTTCCTTTGGCCGATTTCCTCTGTTACTTTATTTGTGTCCCTTCGATCATAATGATTCTTCTGGTTCTGGTTTCACTGCTGATTCCCTGTTAACTGGTTCCAGCCTGCCCTCACGATGGCACCTTATTATGTTGGCTGATCTCCAGCCTCAACTAGATCTTGATTTTTGCCCAGGAATCTCCAGTGCAACCTTCACTCACTATTGCTTTCCTTCCACTCAAATAGCCATCACCAGACATTCTTAACCTCTCCATCAAAACCCATCTTGTGCCCCAATGTCCAACAGAGAATAGTCATCCTATTGGTTGTTTAGCTCTAGAGGAGAGTTCATAGGCAACTCTGGGAGAACAAAGAGGACCCAGAACAGAGGAAGAGCTAATATGGCAGGTACACGGTTTACATTTAATCAGAGAGATCATGGCGAATCACACAAGGTATTTATTTAGTCTTAGGAGGATTACCCTGACAGTTTTTTGTAAAATGTATTGCAGAAAAGGGGTACAGATGGTAAGACGGTTAGGAAGAAAATGTTAATGGAGGCTTTCATTAGGGTAAAAACAGTAGGCTTGAAAGGTTGGAATAAAAAGGAATCTTCTGGGTCTTGAGATTTAAGGGAAAAAAAAAAGCACCAAATTTTGAAGCCCAGATGGTATCATTAATGGTAAAAATAATCTTCCAGGCATGTGGTATCACTACAAGAAAAAATCATGAGAGTAATGTGTGATGATTTATATTATTTATATGAGTAGAGTGGAAGTAATAGGGCTTTGTTGGAAATAGACTATTTAAAATGCTGGTGCTACATCAAGATTTAAAAAAATAAACTGTTTGAAAAAATTAAAAAGGCAATTTCTGGGTTTAGAATAAACTGGAGCTTTTCATAAAACAGACTGAAGGGGAAGTTCTTTATCTGGAATGTGAGCGAACAGAATGCCATCTGGTGGATAGGAGGTAGCAGGGTGTTAATCACTTTGTCTAAACAAATTTAAATAATGGACATTTCAACTCTTATTTCCCCAAACTGTAAATTTTAAACTTCTCCTAACTATAACATTTGATATTCTTTTAAAAATGTGAAATAGAGGGCACCTGGGTGGCTCAGTAGTAGGGCAAGAGTCCAACGTCAACTCAGGTCATGATCTCAGGGTTCATGGGTTCAAGCCCCGCATCGGCTCTGTACTGACAGTGTGGAGCCTGCTTGGGATTCTCTCTCTCTCCCTCTCTGTCCCTCCCCCGCTTGAGCACTCTCTCTCTCTCTCTCTCAAGATAAATAAATAAACTTAAAAAATGTGTGATAAATGCTATATTAGCCTATATTCAGTAGGGTAAATTTTTTCTGGTGTTTACTAAATGATAATTCAATTTAAAAATGGCCAAGTCATAAAAAATAAATAAACAAAATAAAATAGTCAAGTCATGATTCAAAACCAAACATTAAGGCGTGTTTGATCTGTATAACCAGGAAACTGTTTAGGGTCACATGTGAACAACTGATCACTGAACTTCTTTTCTGTGTGAGCTTATCTGTTACAACATGTAGAAGAGACTTACAAATCCAAGTTGGTTAAAAAAAAATATGAAATGTTTAGTAATACTCCTGAAAGATTTAATATAAAAATAGTTACAATAACTACAGATGAAAACCTACAGCAATGGAGGAATTTCCCCCAGAGGCAGCCTTGAGGCAGCAATCCTTTATTTCAGTGAAAATGGACATGTTTACTCACCTTACTTCAAAAAATCTGAAAGACTGCGAGAATTAAAAAGAAGAGTTTTGGATATGGACTTCAGAGGGTATAGCTTGATGTGTACAGTCACGAATGACAGCCGTCAACAAATATTCCTTAAAGTCTTAATTCAGAAGCACAGCTACCACGAGGACACAGTACAAAATAGGCCACCAAGTAACAGGTGTGGATTTCATGTCTGGTAAATTCAGGTTTAGGATCTCAGAATAGAAGGTCACGTCAAAGATCCCCAGGTCCAACTCTAAACACTCCAAGCCTCCAAGGTCTACACACAACTAAATCTTCTTCTAATGAACTAAACATGTTCCTTTGGGTTTATTCCTTGGTCCTCCCCTTAAGTGTAGACTCCGCACAACACAAGCCTGACTTCTCCTTGGCACGGCAGCCACGTAAACCTTGGAAGGCAGCTGGGATGCCTCTTTTTCCATCTTCGTATCCATCCTCGCGTTCAAAGTTACTGATGTTTCCAAAACCCACTGCCTTTCTAGAATCCCTCATCTCACGTCCTTTTCATATATCCCTGCTCTTGGTCATGGAACATGCCGACTGATTGGGCAGATGTGAGAAAACACACTCTTGGCTTGTTTGGTCCTATTTTACATTCTCTTTTCTCCCTTGCCAGAATCACCAGAAACATCATTGGAATGTTTCCAGCGAAAGCCTGTACAGGGTGGTAAACACTAACACACATGTATTTGTTATAAAAATTCACATTGATCTAAGATACAAAATAACATCATCAACTGACCACCTTCTTTTTCAGAGGGAATGGCCTATTTCTACCAACACACTTTGTCCTTGCTTTTGTACCATACAATGAGCATAAAAAATATAGAACAGCAAGAGTTAGAAAACACTCTCTTATACCTCTATTTTATCCTTATCGCCCTCATCTGGTTGAGCTCTCCATGCTCTTATCTGGAGGAAATACTTGAAAATTACAATCAGTAAGATCCCTGGAACTAGAACAAAGAAGGCACAGTAAAAGGTACCAAGATTACAAGAAAAAAAAATTATTTGCATAGTTATTTTTTTTCTTCTTAGGAATTTCAAAGAAAAATGCAAAGGACATTATGTCACTCATGTACTCAAAAGTAGAAATTTAAAATGCTAACCCTTCATCAAAAGAGCATTAGATGTTTTTCCAGAAATAATTATTTCAAGTCGACTCAAAGCAACTTATATTTTCTTCCCTCCCTACAAACAATAAAGGTGGATTTACATCTCTATTGTTAATTTGGTGTAAACACATCCTAAGTGTTTATGATTTTATTCATAAAATTGATGTTTTAAATTTGTAAAAACAGTCACACTTATCTTGTTCTGCCAAACCCTCTTTTGTTTTTTGAAATCGACTCAAAATTGAAAGCTATACACCTACTTTGTTTTAAGTGCTCTAAAGTATAATGTGTACGTGAATATTACAGAATGTATATGTCTACCCCGCTAGTGACAGGCAGGTGGGTTGTTTCCAATTCCCCACTATTACGTGTAGTTCTGGAATGAACAATCTTGTACATGTCTTGTGACCTGCGTGAATAATAACTGGTTCCATAAGGTACAAACATTTTTAACAGTGCCAACTGGCTTTTCAAAATGGCTCTACTAATTCTCACTTCCATCAGCAATTTGGGAGTTACCACTTCTACACATTGTCCCACACATTTGGGATTCCATTTTTTAGACAGTTAGATGATGCTTGCCAATTTGATGTCAATTAAATGTTATCTCGTTGCTTTTTAATTTGAATTTGCTGAGTCTGGCAAGGCTAGCCATATTTTCTACTAGTCAGGCTTCCTTTTCCATGCCTTATTCTTTACTAATTTTTTATTAGATTGTTTTCTCTTTTTCTCACTGACTTGCAGTTATTTACATTATATATACATGTGTGTATATGTATATGGGTATGTCTGTGTATATATACATAAATGTTATTCAATGTTATATGTATATGTGTGTGTGCACACACACACTTGACTACATGTTGCAAAGAGAGTTTCAAGACTACTGTTTATCTTGTTCATATTATGTGTTTCATATAATCTTCTGGATTGTTTTTTAAAATTTTGATGTACTACTCCAATTTTCCAATCTTTCTATTATTTGTATTTTTATAATTCCATTGAATACTATTCCACTATTTTCCATTTCCCCCCAATTTTTCTCTACCTAAGTGTGTGTATGTGTGATATATATATATATATATATATATATATATATACACATACCAATATATGGTGTATATTATATATATATACATGCTATTATAATGTAATAAGTTATATATAATATGTATATGTATATACACTATATTATAATGTAATAAGTTATATATAATATATGTTAACATATTTTTTATTAGAACTGTTATAATAACTATTTAAAATGTATTATTTATATTTGGGAATTTAATCCATCTGGAATTTATTTGGGGGTAACGTGAAATGAGAATCTTATGTTCTTAATATTTAACTGTATGGAATTGCTTTTGTTTTGTTTTTGCTATATTTTTAATGAGTGATAATTTAATGACAGTATCAGAGGCTGTGTGATGTCAATTTCTAAGATGAGGTTGACATTTCCTTTGCAAGAGCACCTAATTGTTATAAATGCCCCATTTGTGTTTTACAAAATGATGTACATTCTTTATATATTGTGCAAAACATTCATTAAAGCAAGATGGGGGCTCCTTGGTGGCTCAGGGGGTTAAGTACCTGACTTTTGATTTTGGCTCAGGTCATGATCTCATAGTTCTTGAGATCGAGCCCCACATCAGTCTCTGCACTGATAGAGTGCCCACCTCCCCTTCCAAATAAATAAACCTAAAACAAAATTTAAAAATGAAAGCAAGACAGTTAATTGTTACTCAGGACTTCTAATTTGAAAAAGTTTTATCTGCTTTATTTATAAGTTTCTGATAATACATATTTTGAAGCCTCACATTAGAATTGTCAGTTTCTCCTTATAATTCTGCCAGTTTACTCTTTATATATTTTATCTACCTCAAAGCTCTTGTGTGAGGTGAATACAAGGTTATGAATTTTATATAATTTAGTATATTGATCTTTTCATCATGGTGTTTAACTTCCATGTCTCCACCAATGCCTTTTGTGTAAAGTGCTATGATGTCTTATCATGATGTTGACAAATCAACTTGCTTTGAGCTGGTAAACTTTCCTTGGTTTCCATTTGTAATTCTTATTTTGCCACTATGTTTACCCTGACTCTTTTATTAAGGGAGTAGTTGCATTTTTTTTTTAATGCAGTGGGGTTAGTCTATTAACATTTATTTTGATTTAAAATAAAAATGACTCAGGGGTGCCTGGATGGCTCAGTCGGTTAAGCATCTGACTTCGGCTCAGGTCATGATCTCAGTTTTTGGGCTCGAGCCCCATGTCGGGCTCTGTGCTGACAGCTCAGAGCCTGGAGCCTGCTTCGGATTCTGGGTCTCCCTCTCTTTCTGCTCCACCCCTGCTTGCACTATGTCTCTCTCTCTCCCAAAAATAAATAAATGTTAAAATTTTTTTAAATAATTAAAATAAAAATGACATGTGAGTCAATGTCTTGTTTTCTGTTTATTTTCTTTTATCTCTGTTCTTTGCTTACTTCTCATGTCTTTCTTCCACAGAAACATTTTCTTTGTTACTATGTATACACTTAGCTTGTGCAGAAGTCATGGACGGTAGTTCTATTAATGCAATAATTATCTTGATGTCTTAACACAAGACTTTTCTAGCAAAGCTTGTAGGTATTCAATGTCTCTATCCTATTATAATTTTTGAACGGTTACAAATTCTGCATATTGTTTATTACTCAAATTATTCTCTGTCTCTCCTGGAGTGCATATGTTAAACAGAAAATAACGTATGCACAGTTTTAGTGCATTTATTTGTGTAGGTACATGATAAATTAGGTGTGATATAATATTGACACATAGCACGTAATATAAAACCAAAGCAAAGGAAAGGCATAATGAGATGGGTTATAGAGAGAATAGTATGGGCTATAGAGATACCCAAACATGACTGGAAGTCAATGTGTGGTGCGTATGATCATGCCATAAAGGGATTTCCACAAATACTAAGCAGATGAGAAAGAGAGGGTCAGACATTTGCAAAGGCCAAAACTTCAGAATAGCATTAGTAGTTGTGAACACAATTTTTCTGTGAAGCTTGGGTTAAGAGCACTGGTCATAACCCCTATAGCTTTGCTATTCTCTGAATAAAAACAAGATAGCATTCCCACTTTGTGTTGTTGCTGTTGCAGATTAGGGTCTGAAGAAGACTCATGCATTATTAAATGAATCTGGACAAAATCAACTAGTATGAGGAACTCATGGTTGGGGGGAGGAGCGGCTAAGGTTCTAGGGCTAAAAACATCAATTCCCTGAGGGTTTGACTTTCTTGCCAACGTGGTGTCAACACACAGGGGAACTCAGTAAGTATCTGTTCCTTAAGTGTGAAGAGATGGCAATTAGAATAACTAGGTCTCATTTCAGACCTGGATTCATGAAGCACCGATGGAAAATGGTAAAAGAGAAAACCAGATATAAACAAGGGGAATATTCATCAAGTTATCCATTACGGAGGTTCATTGAAAGCACAAGAAAAAGATAAGCAACAGTCAATAAGAAGGCTGCATTTCCAAGCCTGTAAGACCCAGAAAACTGCCATGATCACAGTAAGAGGAAAAACCCAACATTCTTACGGTGACATGATAAGGGCAGGCTTTGCCCTCCAGTCTCTGTTCATGCTTTTGTGATTAACTGGAACCCTCCTTCCACTGAGAAGTAGTTGATCCCTTCAACCGAGCTGATCTGGTGACCTGCTTTTACCAGTGGATGTGAAACCAGTGACGTTATGGGACTCTGAGATTAGGCTCCAGAGCCTTGAAGACTGAGAGAGTGAACACACAAATGGACAGTTATCGTAACACACAAGACAACAGAACAGTGACCCACAACCGTCATCTCTACAGTGGTTGGCCCTGAAAGATTAGGACTTGGGAAATGGCTGTCAGTTATTACCATTCTCTTGCTCCAGTGTCCATCCCATGATCAGGCAGAGCAAACCAAATGCATCTCCCAAACCAACCACATAAGATGCCTCTCTCCTAGTTAGCGTGACTCCACCTCCAAGGTCCCTGAGCCAACAACCTACACTTAGAACTTACCTAGTGCCTTTCCTTAATTCCATTCTACAGCTTTCCCACTTCCTTCCATTCCCCAAGGGTCTGCCAAATACAATGATGGCAGCAGGATCCCTTACTCTAGTAAACTCTGAATAAAGAGCCTCTGTTTGTTGTCATTTGAGTGGTATCATTTATTTCAACCCGCTTCTGTTCAGGCCTCTTGGACCCCTGAGGTATACAACTTGTGTCAAGATTGGCAGAGAGAGAGAGAGAGAGAGAGAGAGAGAGAGAGAGAGAGACTGAGTTAAGGATCGGCACAAATTCCTACACACACGAGTGAGGTTACTTGAGATAACTCTGCCCCAGTTGAGCTATCGAACACCTGGAGCTGTGTGAATGATACCAAGAAGACCACAGAGGAGCTGACAGCCAAGTGGAGTCTACATTAGTGACCCGTGGTATTGTAACAGAACTTGGCTTTTTTGTTGTTGCTGTTTTTTGGTAAGGAATTAAGTCTTGAAGTCATTTGTTACACAGCAACAGGTAGCTGTAACACTCAGCAGTGTAGTTGGGGGGTATGAATGCAGAGGTTATTCACACACGGTGATGATCTATATTTGGAGAAAGGGCTGAGGATCCAGATTTTGCCGTGGGAACTGTCTACCCTTAGGGAAAGGTAACATAAGCAGAAGCCAGCCTAAAATGAAAAGAAATAATAAGCACGGAGATACAATGATATTACAATTCCTCCCACTAAAAGGAAGCCAGAGACTATGAACTTTCTGAAAGAATGTGTGTTCAGGAATATCAAACACTGCCAAGACAAAGGAACACTGAGGGGCTGGTCAGCGTAAAGGTGAAATTTTGTGTGAATTGCTTCCAAGAAAGTTGGAATGCATTTTGGCATGAAAAGAATAGGTGATGAGAAAAAGAGAAGGCAGCTTTTAATTAGGTTCTTTAGAAGTGAAAGGAAGATGGAGAATGTAGGGGGATAGAAAAAAGTCAAAATTGCCTTTTACTAAAAGGAAAGGCCAAAGAAAATAGAAATTCATGTACGGTTATGCAATCATTCATTTTAAAGGAAAAGATGTAGCAGTGGCAATGCAGTTTTATAAAGATCCCACATATGGTTATATTGTGATCATAGCAATGGCCAAGTAGATATAAACCAGCTTCATACACCAAAGAGGCCAATTTGACTTGGATACGTCTACGCAAGCACACAACAAAGAAACACCATTCTGGTCGGCTTCTTTAGCTGGCAAGACTGCTACAGTGTGGCACAGTTTAACATCAACTCAGCCTCTCCCACGTATAATTAACCAGGAGGCTGGAATTTGAGGTCTGACCTCAGACACAACCCCCAATCCTTTTTCCCAATAACTTCCATCACCTTAGAAAGACAATGAGCTTCTGATCTTAAGTGGGCATCCGCGGATGCCTTAGTTTCCTAAGATATTCAGCAACCTGTCTAGAATTACACACATGTTCAGCTCTCCATCCACATACACCCCATAAAACAACTACGGAGACTATGAAACCTAACTTTTCATTTTAAATCTCTTAGCAAGATTTTAATATACCGACTGTATCTAAGGACTAAGTGTGGGATATGCAAATGCCAGTTTGGTAGGTAATGAAGCTAGGGAATAGCATGGCTGTCCTCAGGCAGCTCACCAATGAAGGACTAATGTTATACAGCTGCTTACATCCAAAACGAATTTCTCAGCCTCCTCAGAAAACACTGGAGACAAAATTTCCAAATGATGCTGCGCGTATTACGTTGAGATACTTAAGGTACTGTTAGATCCATGACGACGTATTATGTACTTATCAGAAAAGGTACTCGTGGTTCTAAAAAGAAATCACAGGCAATGTTTTTAAATAAGTGAACCCTTATTTTAAAACACTGCCATATATAATGATGTTAACATGTTTAGCCCCCTGCACTTTGCGAGATCAGACGAGATGGGGCGCGTTCAGGGTGGTATGGCCGTAGAATGCACTTTGAATGATGCACAGAATGTAGGTATTTTGTTGAATCTTAAGTGTCTTCTTCATGAGCCCAGCTACCACTTAGGAAACAGACATGTGTTCCATCCCGTCATTTATAAAGGACCTTGGAGGTTCAGTTGGAGGAAAATTGCTGAGCATGATTCTTGGTCTAGTTGAGAGAGGTTTCAGGTCGTCATTCAGCCTGAACTTACTGCGTTCGTCCAATCACAGCATTTGGACACTCCCTAGTGTAGCTGTGGGGGGGTGGGGCATGGGAGGGAGTTGCAGGTGCATCCCGGGAGCTGCGAAATCCTGTGACAACAACAGGGTTTCTCTTCTCCTTGCTTCTCCCTTGGGCTTTTGGTTGGCGCCCATTGTTGCCATCGGCTTTGGATAACAGCCAAACCCCAGTTCTATATTTTTCTCTGCTAAGCTGAGATCATTGGCATGTCCCTGCTGACTCAGCGTCACCTTGGTTTCTGAATGGACTTGAGACCACTGTGAATTTCCACCAGGTCTTTGGGCTTCCCCGGATCTCAGGGCCCATCCTCCCTTTGTTGTGGGGCCATTCCAGCCCAATCACGGCATTCCTAGGGCAGATGCACTGACTCTGAACTCACAGTGCAAGGATTCAAGAAGGGGAGGATTTGGCAGAGCAAGTCAGACTCTTTCCCTCCCTATGGGCATATTCTCCTTAACTGTGCCAGACAGTGTTTTTTGTTAGGATTATTTAATGCAACCCCTCCTCTCTCTGCCAGAGACCAGAATAAATCACACACCTGGCTGAATGTCTTCTCCAGACTATTTCTATCTCCTCTCTACTTCTCTCCTCCCCCTTTTAAAAGTACCCCACAGAAGGACCCCTCTCCAACTTCTGAATGTCAGTCCCTCAACTATCCTTAGTGTCTGAAAGTCACTACGTATCATCAGGAGGAGTAGGAGAGAAATCCCAATATCGCGCTCACCAAGCCAGGCTCCTGAAATGCATGGCGACAATGGAAAGAAAGTAAAACGTCCTCTCTCCTGATCAAGGATGATGCCAAGATTATTCTGCTGAGCTCTGACACACTAATGTCTTACCTCTCACTCCTACCTCTCTATCCAGCCCCCAACCCCACATTTCTTCCTGCCCAGAGCTATAAGCATCAGAAATAAAATCTTAGAGGAGCTAAGATTTCAAGGGGAACCTGGGTGGCTCATTCAGTTAAACACCTGACTTCAGCTCAGTTCACGGGCTCGCAGTTCGTGAGTTCAAGCACCGCATCGGGCCATCTGCTGTCAGCATAGAGCCTGCTTCCAACCCTCTGTCCACCTCCCTGTCACTTCCCCACTCATGCTTTCTCTGAAAAATAAGTACACATTAAAAGAAAAAGTATCACTGAAAGGACTTCCTTTGTAATCCTGTCCATGGGGAAGTGGTGAAATATACCCCAGTTATGTCATCAATTTACAGATAAATATTTGTGGTCACCTTTTAGACATTTAAAAGTAAATAATGTTTAGTCACGCATGTTGCTAATTGTTCAAAGGTGGTATTAAGCTACTATGTTGCCCTCTATCACCCATTTCTGTTCTAAACTATCTCCATTTGAGTTAAATATTTTTAATTTCTACTCTCATACTAACAATACATTCTGAATTTAAAGTAAATGAGCGCTGTAAGAATAACATTTGTGTGGTGTTTACTCTGCAAATTATCACAAAAATTGAGCAAGAATTACTTAAGCACTAAATTGGTGTTTGCGAATCATGAATATGTAAGCATATCCTGCTACAGATGATCTGTCCAGAAAGTCTAAAAATGTATTATCTTAAGGGAAAAGGGAAATTATTTCATTAAGTACAAGAAAACGTTAAAAAAAACTGATATAAAGAAAATCTCGCAGGGCGCCTGGGTGGCGCAGTCGGTTAAGCGTCCGACTTCAGCCAGGTCACGATCTCGCGGTCCGTGAGTTCGAGCCCGGCGTCAGGCTCTGGGCTGATGGCTCAGAGCCTGGAGCCTGTTTCCGATTCTGTGTCTCCCTCTCTCTCTGCCCCTCCCCCGTTCATGCTCTGTCTCTCTCTGTCCCAAAAATAAATAAACGTTGAAAAAAAAAAAAAAAGAGAATCTCGCTAGGGCACCTGGGTGGCTCAGTTTGTTAAGTGACCAAGTATCTGCTCAGGTCATGATCTCACAGTTCGTGAGTTCGAGCCCCACGTCCGGCTCTGGGCTGACGGCTCAGAGCCTGGAGCCTGTTTCAGATTTGGTGTCTCCCTCTCTCTCTGCCCCTCCTGTGTTTGTACTTTCTTTCTCGGTCTCTTAAATACATATTAAAAAACTAAAAAGGGGCGCCTGGGTGGCGCAGTCGGTTAAGCGTCCGACTTCAGCCAGGTCACGATTTCGCGGTCCATGAGTTCGAGCCCCGCGTCGGGCTCTGGGCTGACGGCTCGGAGCCTGGAGCCTGTTTCCGATTCTGTGTCTCCCTCTCTCTCTGCCCCTCCCCCGTTCATGCTCTGTCTCTCTCTGTCCCAAAAATAAATAAAAAACGTTGAAAAAAAAATTAAAAAAAAAATAAAAAACTAAAAAAAAAAAAAAAACATCTTGCTGATCTGGAAGTTAGGGCACAATTTGTTGCAGATTGTTCGCTGACCTTCAGTGTAACCTTGACCAAAGCTACTGCTTGTCTATGACTCACTATTTTTTGCAACAAACCAGAGACAATATATATCACTTATCCTAAAATTGTGCTAGGAGTTGTGTCAATATAAATGAAGGGAACAGATACGAGTATGTTTTCAAGGGAATAACTTGATTCAGGTATAAAAACACATGTTTTTAGAACACAGAATACTTGGATGAGGAAAAACCACTAACAGTGACACCTACCTAGAAATTACATACTAATCACACAGCGTTTGTAACCACAAAATAAAATAACGTCAGGACCCTTTTTTTTTTTTTCTAATTAAAACACTCTCCTTCCCATATTAGAATGGCTTTGGGTGTTATAAATTGCCACTATTTTAAGCTCGCTCTTTAAAACATTCTGTCGCGGGAAGAAAGGGTTGTCATACATCTCCTTAAAAGTCTTTGATGGTTTTTATATACTTTCACAGCCTTTGGCTAGGTTACACACAGACTGTTAGTAATTTCCTACTTGGCATCTCTCTAGAAATTTCAAATAGCTAGTAATAGTGTCAGTATCAATCAATTGCGGGATTTGCAATCCTTCACGCCCCTAATACCACATCTGGCAATGTGTTTATAGCAGGTGCAGCTACAATTACTCGTGTCCTGACACCAGTCTCCAGGCAGGTCTGATGCAGGAGGCTGGCCTGCATTGCAGGGAACCACGCCCCAGCAAGGCAGGAGGTAATGGTGTGCCCTAGATGATCCCTGCTTCTCAGAGACGGGAGGCGTCTCCAGTCTGAGCAGTAGAACTAGCAGCATTAAACATCCTACTACTTAAAAGTCTTCTACTTTTAATTCCTTGCTGCCACATTCAACCGTCATTTTCAAATGGATCCTGGCAGATTATTCAGTTTCTCATTTATCACATGTATTGATCGGCAGAGATCCTTTACCTCTCATTCTTCCTGGTATGGACTTTCCTTTGTTTTGAAAGTCTCTATACTTGAAATTTGGACCTTTAAACCATCAGAGCTGGCATTCTTATTCAAAAGGAGCCTTCCAGGGCACCTGGGTTGCTCAGTTGGCTAAACGTCCTGCTTCTGCTCAGGTCATGATCTCATGGTTCGTAGTTTGAGGCGCACGTCGGACTCCGTGCTCATGGCTCAGAGCCTGGAGCCTGCTTCGGAGTCTGTGTCTCCCTCTCTCTCCGGCCCTCCCCAGCCCATGTTCTCTCTCTCTCTCTCTCAAAAATAAATAAGCATTTTTTTTTAAATAAAAGGAGCCTCCAATTCACAAATTCATTTGCAAAGCTACAAAACACATTCTGGCATGTAGGGGATTTTTTGAATAGCTTCTTTTAGGTATCAGTCAAAACTATTTACTGAGCACCTAATATGCACACAGCCTAAAAAGTTTTGCCAAAAGGAGCTCATTTCTAACGCCATCCAGCTGCTGACTTCTTGTTAGCTGTGTAAATTCTTAGAGCTCAAGAAATTTCATGTTTAAAATGAAGAGACAGCCAAAACTCAACAGTATTAGTATAGACATTGACCGCCCCCCCCCCCAAAAAAAATGGCTATGAGGGAACCGGCGTGAGACATAGTAAGGTGTTGAAAACACATTCCAAACCATTTGATTTTTTCTGCATGTAACCCTTCCCCACAAAAGCAGCAACGGATCGACCACGTTTGCTTCCCAGGGAGCTCCAGTCCTGTCCTGGGAAGACAAAGACAAGATCTGTCCTGAAGGAGCCAAGCACTCAATTTTGGAAACAGCTATCCAAAGTGCCAGACTTCCAAAGTAGACGATGTCTAGAGAGGTTGAGGTTATGACATAAGAGATGGCTCTGAAGTTTCGAGAATGGTAATGATGTAGGTGGCTTTTTCTGGGCTTCAAGCTGAAGACCAAGTTTCCTGGTGCCGGACGCACGGAATCATCTACACTCCAAACCCTGCCATCCAGCCTTCCTCATGTTCTCCCACCCCGAGATCTCGCCAGACATGTTTTCGTGTCCACCTGCTACAGTTCGTCAGTTTGAATTTTATCACAATCTAGTGCAATCTGAGGCTCAGTTTATTCTCACAGAAATTTATTTGGAAGGAGTTCCTGGAGTTTAAGCCCAGGGCTGTTCTTTGCACGGGGCACCATGAGACAGCGGGAGGTGCCAGGCAATGGAACGCCATAGTCACTGATGACCACGCTGTCTTTTTACCTCGGTTTACCCCTGCCCCAGGAAGCCTCCTTTCCTGTCAGTGGCCTGGGCAAAGTGATTTTGAGACCCAGTTAGGAAGAAGTTCTTGGTAACTGAATTCCACTGAGCTAGATTTTGGTGGGATATGTTTATGTAGTCAGCAGTCATTTCCCTGTGGTGTTAATTTCTCCCAAGCCCCCCACATTCAGGGAAATCATTCAGAATTACTCCTCCCACCTCCTGGGTTTGACTTCCTTACTCTGTTGCCATAAAGGGTGAAGGTCTGGGGGTGTATGGGCATACACGTGGGCAAAGACCCTAGCACTGGAAGTACGTACATGGCCAAGGAGAAATAATTTTGAAATAAGTGATGTAAGAAGTTCGTTTGTAGAATATTGTTCCTCACATCAACTGTGGAAAACATATGCCGACGATTCAGGTTCTCACTGATGTCTACTTAAAATGGAATGTTTCTCTTTCTAAGAATAGCCTTGAGGGGCGCCTGGGTAGCTCAGTGAGTTGAGTGTCTGACACTCGATTTCGACTCAGGTCATGATCCCAGGGTCATGGGATAGAGCCCCACATCAAGCTCTGCACTGAGCATAGAGTCTGCTTCAGATTATTTCTCTCTCTCTATTCCCCTCTCCCTCATATCCTTGATAAGATAGCATAAACAATTCTAATGCACCATGCGATTTTTTTTCTCGTTTTTGATGAGAATCACGTATAATAGAATTTGTCAGAATTCCTGTGTTTATCGAGTATCAACCAGTAGAAGGGCTGGTGCGTACATTATAACTGTCAATAATAATTATATCTGATTACCCATCCTAGAAAAAAAACACAATAAAACAACTCTGAGTTATCACTCAATGTCTAGTGAAATTACTAAAATATCATTTTAGGTAAACTGATCAAAAATTAATGGCCCCAAAAATTTGAGGAAAAAAAATTCATTGTATAGTTGAGTCAAGAAATTTTTAAAAAATATATTGTTTTTTTCCTGCACCTGTCTTTCTCTGTCATGTCAATGTTATTTGTTAATGTTTAAAATGTTGTCATTTGTTGCAACTTTTCCCAAGTGAAATATCTGATTTCGTAATCACGACTTTGTATTCTTTTCCTGCAAAAAGCACCCCCTCCCCCAAATGCTATGTACTCCAGGCTACAGAATCTAAGCTCCAGCTTCACACACCTTTGGATTTAAGGGCATAACCTTGGAACGTGAGCCCCAGCTCTGCCATTTCTTGGTCCTGCGGGAACGGGCAACTTACTGAGTCACCACAAATTACAGTTTGCCCGTGTGTCCCTCTGTAGACACTGAATAATAATAACACCCTTGAGTAAGTGTGAGGATTACATCAGACCGCCTGTGCTAAAAGAGCTATGCCTGGTGGCAGATGGTGACAACGCTCACTCAGTAGAAAACCACCACAGCAATAGTTAGAAATACTCGGGGAACAAGGGCAACATCAGATCTTCACTTTTGTCATTATTCCACAGACATTGGGTACGTTTCCTTTGGACGTAGTGGGGTGAGTAGAGATGGCTGATATTCCCCCCCTTCCCCTCAAGAAAACATTTTTTGTCTCGTTTGGTTGTTGGTGCTTCTCTGTCTGCTTTTCAACCTCCAAGCCATTGGGAATATTATTTTTAGATGGTGTTCTATTCACTTATGTGTTCCTCATGCATCCACTGTCTTCAATCCTGCTGCCAAAATGTCATTGATCTCACCCTTTCTTCTCTAGAAAAGACGTTCGATAAATATTTGTTAATGAATCAATCGCATCCCTTCCTGGCCATCTTGTCAAAATGATATATCTTTCCCACATGTGACTGTCCACGAAAGTAGGAGAAATGAGTGTTTGAGATCCTGTGACAACTATATGTCTCATCATGAGGTGACAAATTGGCGTTGTTTGTTTTATACATTGGCCTCTGATCTGTGTAATGTGAGTCTATCACCAAAAGATGCATCTGCTTGTAGTAGGGTGTTAAAATAAGTTTTCTAAGTCATCACGGTAAGGGCCACACTCCGGGTTAACAATTCACCAAGATAACCAGTATCAACTTGATAAGGCTTCATGGGAAGTAAAACACACTGCACCTATAGCTCTACAGCAGGACGTAAGCCCCAAGTTGGTAAGCTTTCCTTCCAAATTGATTTTCCACACCATCTAGTGGAGGCAGATGGACATATACATAAATAACTTATGTATCGTATCACCATGCCAAAATAGAGACTTAAAACAAGTACAGTGAAGCAGAACATGGTCTCTGTTCTACAGTAATTCATATTTGGGAAAAGCATCATCATGGGATTGGAAGTAATTACAGATAAAATACAAGCCCTAGACAAAGCCACTTGGAAGGAAAGAAGTTGCAAATGTGTGAACTTGGAAGAAGATACGGCTCTCCGGTCCTGTGAATTAAAATAAGCAAGATTCAATCCAATTGGATTTCTCAGTTCCTGGTCCCACTGAAAACTGTTTTACATGTGCTATAAACTCATCGGCACTTCCCAGCATTTACATTCCGATCCTGTGCAGGCAGTTCAAGAACGTATGTGCTCATTCACTTGAATGCACATGAGAATCTACCTGTACACGTCTGTTCCAGGAAATTCTTGTGTTCAGCCATATCACAGGTCCAAAGGAGAAAGGGACAGAAAGCCTGTTTAGAGAAATATGGTTAGAAAACTTTCCCAACTGACCTCACCATGCCTTTTGTGCAAGGCACGGGGCCAGCCACGGCAGCAACTACTTTCATCAGAGCTGGTGGAACTGAAAACCATGGCCAGAATCCAGACTGACCTGCAGCCTTGAAGTCTTTAAATTTAATATAACCCGTAAGTTAGGCTGGTTCAGACTAATTTGCCTTTTATTTCAGATTCTTTAATGGACACTTTGGTTCTAAGAGCTCTGCTAGAGGGTGGTGTTTTTTTTTTTATTATTATTTAAAAAAATGTCTTCAGGAGAAAATGCTTTTAAAAGATTATTAGGTCATTTGAAGTACAAATTTTATTTAAGAGCAGGAGAATTTAACCCAGCATGGGTTGACCAGGTGCCCAGTTCCTGTGCAGCACACGTGAGGTGCAGAAGACCAACCTCATGGCTTTATTTCCAGTAATATTTTAAGGTTTGTGTTCCAAAAATATTTTTTTTAATTTTTTTAACATTTATTTATTTTTGAGACAGAGAGAGACAGAGCATGAACGGGGTAGGGTCAGAGAGAGGGAGACGCAGAATCCGAAACAGGCTCCAGGCTCCGAGCTGTCAGCACAGAGCCCGACGCGGGGCTCGAACTCACGGACCGCGAGATCATGACCTGAGCTAAAGTCGGCCGCTTAACCGACTGAGCCACCCAGGCGCCCCTCAAAAATATTTTAACAAGGGATGATTCTTACACTGAAATTTATTCTGGTTACCTTAAAATCTGAAAGTTAATACATCACTGAGTGTGCAATATGATATACTTGATGTTAAGGAAATGACTTTTTTATACAGTAAAAAACAAAAAACAAAACCTTAAAGACTTCTTTATCAGCTTCCTATAAAACTCTTCTTTGAAGCTGGAAGGATGGATGTTTGTTTACTGTTTGGTCAAGATATTTCTCAATCTAATTATAAGAAAATCTCTTCAAATGTTTTTTGAAACACCTTTATGAACTTAGGCATTGCATGTTTATTTAAAATCTCGCAGCTGGGGCACCTGAGTGGCTCAGTCAGTTAAGCATTTGACTTTGGCTCAGGTCATGATCTCATGGTTCATGAGTTCAAGCCCCATGTCAGGTTCTGTGCTGACAGTTCACAGCCTGGAGCCTGCTTTGGATTCTGTGTCTCCCTCCCTCTCTGCCCCTCCCACACTTGTGCTCTGTCTCTCTCTCTCAAAAATAAATAAACATTAAAAATTTAAAAATAAATAAAATAAAATCTCACAGCTACATATGTCTTCAAAACCGACACATGTCTTCAAATATAAAAGGAGACTCAAAAATACAAACTTCCAGTTATTAAATAAGTCATGGAGAAGAAAAGCACCGCACAGGGAATACGGACTGGAATAACATTGTACGGTGACAGATGTTGACTCTACTTATCGTCATGACCAATGAGTAATATATAGAATTGTTGAATCACTATGTTGTACATCTGAAACTAATATAACATTGTATGTTACGTATACGTCAGTTAATTTAAAAAAAAATCATAAAATATCTGTACAAGAATACAATTAAATGTGCTCCAACTGAACCCAGAAATATTCTTATAGTTTGTTCACAACATGACCATTTCAAATGTGAGTATATGGGGCCACAGCATCCTTTTAAAGTATGTGTGCATATTACATTTTTTGAATATGCACGATTTCAAGGTAATGGTGCCCCGACCAGTCCCTTCACTCATCCCAAAAGGGGGCCTCTAGATTTCTAGAAACTTCCAAGCCAGCCTTCTCCCCTTTTTCCCCTTCTCCCCTTCTTCAGCTTTGAGTCCTGTCACATTTAGCAGCCTTGAGTCTAGAATTACCTCCTGTGTCCCCCAAGACACCAGGTACCTCCCAACGTCTCATTGTATTTCATCCCAAACCCATGGAAAAGACCTCTCAGGATAACTACCCCTCCTTAGAATGTCCCCTTCAGCTTCTCACTAAAGCTGGGGCTGCCTTCCTTGAGACACAGCTTCTCCCTGTCCCTCCCAGTGGCACCTGTCATCTTGGGCACACATGCCACATTCATCGGGAGTGACTCTCGTAATTTCCAGGTGGTTTCCCTAAATCTTCGGCTCTGCATCTTGTATCTTCAGATTATTCCACCAGACACTCTCCATAGTGAATTGATCCCTCCCTATCCGCTCTTACATTTCACGCAGCCTTGCTCCTTCACAATCCTGGCACCGGCTCACCATCATATTTCCTCACACTGTTCATGTCATAAATTTTGGTGGCTTCACTATCCTCGTCAATAGTCGTTCCGATCCCGAGGTTCCTGCGTCCTCAGCCTCCTGTCCTCTGACCAATTTGCCTTCTATCCTCTGTCATCAATTACTCCCATTGTTTAGATTTGGTCACACCAACCACAGATCTCCATCTGTGACATCTCCAAAGCTCTCCATCTCAGATATCCTATTCTCTCACCTGCAACTACATTTCTCTCCTGCTTCTCCATGATCCATACCTAATGGCCCTTCTTATCTTCCTGGGGTCTAAACCCTGGAGTAACCAAAGATGTCTTGGCCCCTTCACTTCATGGGTTTCTTCCTCATTGATGACCCCATCTTATGATTGGCAGCTCCAACATTTCCATTTCCATCCTGCTCCTTGCTCTTGAATTCTATATTGTAGATCCAGTTCCTACATGACATCAGCCTTCAGGTGTATGATTGGCACTTTCATTTAACCTGCCTACAAATGAACTCCTGATCCCCACCCCCAACCTGTCAGTGGGAGCCTAATGTGGTACTTTGAATATATTCTCCATCTCTAAAACCTTGGAGTTATCAGTAACTCATTTCTCATATCTTAATTTATTCAATTAATAAATCACACTGATCCCAATGCTAAAATGTATCCAGAATTAACCATAAACACTCTGTCCCAGGACTTTTCAGCTGCTCTTACTGCGTCCCAGAATGGGATTACCCCAGAAGTACATGTGCTATCACCTTCACCTGTTTCCCAGTGAAAACCTTCCTAAACACCCTATTAAATACTGCAACTCAAGCCCCTAGAATGACAATCTCTATTCTCTTTCCCTGATACACACTTTTTCATATGACCTGGCACCATGTAATATACTATATATTTCAGTCACACATCTGTTTGTGATATGGCTTCTTCCCCTAGAATTAAGAACCATGAGTCCTGAAGTTTACTCTGCTTTGTTCAGTGTTGAATATCTAAGCGCCAGAAAATGTCTAACATATAGTGAGTGGTCAATACATATTTGGAGAACAAAAAGTATCAATTTTATGAAGGGCTCAATACAATAAATACATGTTTCTAGTCGGTCAGTTTTAATATTGGCAAACTATGAGAGTATAGAAGTGCCCTTCAGTGCTAACTTAAATTGAACATAATTTTCTGCTCTGGGTGCTGTAAACACCCTGTGAGCAATGTAATATCCCAAATTCTGAGTGAATGTACCTGACAAATTCATTTCTATTTACAGCGTTTTTACATTTCTCTAAAATGAATAAAAATAGGTGTGTATGTGAAAATCTTTCCACTTTATATAATCATTAGCAAAGGAAATTAAATGTTTTTAAATGATGGTACAGAAATGGGTGAATAAAGTAGATTTTTTAACTCATTAGCCTCTTTTACTTAACATATGTAAATGACATCTTTCAAATACTAGTCACACTGCTGTAACAATTAAAATTTGTTTTCAGGGGCGCCTGGGTGGCGCAGTCGGTTAAGCGTCCGACTTCAGCCAGGTCACGATCTCGCGGTCCATGAGTTCGAGCCCCGCGTCAGGCTCTGGGCTGATGGCTCCGAGCCTGGAGCCTGTTTCCGATTCTGTGTCTCCCTCTCTCTCTGCCCCTCCCCCGTTCATGCTCTGTCTCTCTCTGTCCCAAAAATAAATAATAAAAAACGTTGAAAAAAACATTTAAAAATAAATAAATAAATAAATAAATAAAATTTGTTTTCTGATTACTCATATCATACTTTAACTATATGTTAACTATCTTGACTGTCTCTCCGATGAAATGCCCAGAGTGCCAATGACCTGGGCCGGGTCTATCTCACCAGTAGAATGCAGACATGCCCACAGGCTGGGCTCTGAACCATAGATGGATTCTTCTACCCCCACTAAAATATCCACCCAGCGAGTGCACTGCTTAAGACATTCTCTAGAAAGGGTCTTTTTAAAGTGTCTACAGCGCCACTTTTTTTCTATGTGTGGAGTAGAATTCAGGGAAGAAGCGGGTAGATGGGAAGTGCGTCTACGGGGACGGTCACAGTGTGCAGACCAGAGGGAGAGAGCAAGACAACATCAACACGCCCCACTTCCTGGACCAACACCATCTTGACTGTGCACAGGTGACATTTGTCAGAGAGCGCTGAAACAGGGCAGTCATGTGGCCTGTGGTGGGCTGATAGGGGACTTAATAGGGTTGGGGTAGACCCAGGGCAGTGGAAAGAAAATGGGGAGGATTTAGAGCACTTTTTTTCTCAACAGGTGTCCCAAGGATCCCAACCTCATGAGATACTCATGAAATGAACCTCTACGTCCAATCACATTTGGGGGACGCTGCTCACAGAAGCTCCCTTCTGGAACCCCAGATGATCGTGGGAATATTAAGGATGTTTCTTTACCCCCCACCTTCAACTTTAGCTGTACCATCGTGTCAAGAAACTTGTCCAGTTGTATTTAAGCCCGTATTTTCCAATCACTTCACTTTTAGTCTAACACTTATTAAAATTCCATGCATGTGTTTTGCATGAAACACGTTCACGCAAAAATCGTTACACAGCACAGACATCTATTTAGTGACTGGATATAAATACAAGGATGGGGAAGTGAGAGTGGGGAAAAACATTCATAAAGGTGACGTTTGCTATCATTTAGTAAAAAAAAATTTAAAACTCCATTGAGTTTTAGCTACTAGTAAGATAGGAATTTATATTAAATTCATGGTGGATATTTATATTATACTATTTCTATTACTTGTATTTACATTGTACCAGTACCGACATTGTATTTTATTTATATTATTCTATTCTTGTTTAAAACTTATTTGGAGTGTGTTTAATATTATTACGGCTAATATTATTCAATATAAATTGAATTTGAGTAGCTGTAAGCAGGATCTAAACTAAGAACCTTCTAGCACTACCAGAGAATGGTGCCAGGAGGGACAAAGACTGACACTCACTCTGGACCAGACACTTTCCTAAACAGTTTTCATCTGATTCACTCATGGATTCTTCCAAATGGCCTATGAACCCATTCATTCTATCATCATCCCAGTTTTAAAATGCGGAAACTCAGGAACTCAGTGATTTGCAAACAAAACAAAACAAAACAAAAACAAAAAAACAAACAAACAAAACAAACAAACAAACAAAAACAACAGGAAGTATTAAAGCGGAAGTTCAGACACAGGAGTTAATTCCAGAACCCACACACCACAACCCCTGTGCCATACACACGTCCCATCAGTGCAGCACTGTGGCCGTATATTAGGCAGAAAAGGGGATCCTAGACTTCTGTGTTCTTCATCCACCAGCTAACATCTGGAATGTCCTCTCGCTTCAGAAAAGACATATCAACCCAATGTGTTTTACTCAAAAGCAGGTTATGGTCTATTATTTATTAAAAGTGATGGTTTTCCATGAACTGGGAATGTTTAGCTAAAGTAAAGTAAGAAGTAAACACGGAAATAATAATTATCCTAACAGATGGAAGGGCTTGCCATCTATTTTTAGATTCTGTACCTTTTTTGCTTCTCAATTGTCCGCAAGTAGGAATAGTTTTAAAATCTGACAGCAGCCTCTCCTAGCTGCACGGCCACAAACACATTGCTTACCTTCAGTTCCACACTTACAAAATGGGGATTTTAATTTCCATCGATTTTAGGGTGCCCTTAAAGAGTCAAATGAGACCACGTAAGACTCCTCTCAGTTCAGCGCCATGAAACCATCACCCAGGATTCAGAATTACCCTAAAAGTTTAAGGTTATTGTTGTTGTTTTTGTTGTTTATGATCAAAACAAAACAGGCGGCTTTGAGCAGCACTGCACTATCCCTGTGCAAGACACATAACCCTTGTCATCGGTAAGCTCCGAAAGAGAGGATGCGTTTTTCACAAAGCCATCCTTAGAGTTAGCACAAGCATAAAAAAATGCTTTAGATATTTGTGAGTTCGGCCAGTGGTTTCCTACAAATACTCTGAGCCAGAGCGGTGCATGCCTTGACAGTCACCTTAGAAGGGAGCCATTCAGTGGTTTAGAAACAACCGTGGTTATTTTTAGTCCATCCTAAGTAACATTCGCTCTGCGAAGTGTTTTGCTTCCCTCAATTAGTATTCTGAGTAATGTCTTATGTTCTGATAGCCTGTCCTGGAACAGGCATGAGTGTGACCAGGGAGAGGGCAATTCATTGAGACTGGCTTCTGTTAGAACTGGCTGCTGGAAACAATGCCAACGATTTTATTTTTGGTCTATTAGTAAAATGACAGCACTAATTCGTTTCACAGAGGAACCAAACAGCTGTCAGATGGCAGTGAGCTTAATAGTACACATATTACAATTTAGTTATGCTGAGTGGGGTTTTTCCGCTGGCACAGTTTTATACTGTAAAGCGCTCCCAGCCCTTTCCAAACTGTGCAAGTGACTTTCGTGGGGCACTTGTCCTCAGCGAGCGCAATTCTAAATGTAAACCATTCACCGTTGGACCTCCGTGTGCTAATTCACCACATTCAAAATGACAAGATGTCGGCAAAGGTAAAGGACAAACAGACATTCTAGGAAAATTATTTTTAAAACTCGACTTTTCCCCCAACCACACAAAAATCGTATCTCATAGCCACCTCTTTCTCCCGTGTCTTCTGCAAGCCCTTCCCCGGGCATCGATGGGTGGGAAGTAGGGATGTGATTAGTTGACCTTACATTTCATACTAAGAAGTTTAAGGAGTTCCTGTGGGGTCGAAATCAAAGTGCAATGTCTGTGGGCGTGGGAGCCTCTGAGAAGAACATATGCCCAGAAAGGAAACTTGGAAAGCTGAGACTAGATGCACAATTGGAAATGTAAACACACTCACTGACCCTGTGTTACACACAAAAACACAAAGGTAAAAATTGAAACAAGCTCTGTGGAAAGCAATAGCAGAGAACGTGTTGACGGCCAACTTCAAAATGATTTAATTTTCCAAAGCCCTGAGTCTCCTGGTGTGTGAGGCAGGTGATTCACAAGGTTGTCTTGTCAGTTAGAGCCTAACAATTAGACTGTGTTACAGGCAGGCCCCCTGCAAGAGCCACTGACTTTTCCTACCGGGTATTTATTTAGAGGGTGGGTCAAATAATGAAACCAAACTGTCCCAGGAGGAATTAATACCAGGCTTCCAAGCGAAGGAAAGAGTCCTGGCTTTAGAGAAGGAGTCCCATATCATGGCCACCTATCTTTGGGAATAAAGTTTTACTGTAATGTGAGCATGCTCATTCATGTGGCCTTGATGTAGAGCATTCATATCCTAGCACCAATGCTGGGGTTGAGACAGAGACCAGATATACTGCAAAGCCAAGAGAAGTTACAGTTTGGCCCTTCACAGAAAAAGTTCGTCAGTTTGCAAAGCCAGAACAAGTTACAATCCAGCTCTTTTCAAAACGAGTTGGCCAGTATTCTTCTGACTGATCGCCCTGGAATTTCAACTCCTCTCTGCTCCTGAATGGCAATGTTACATTGGGAAAGTTACCATATGTCTGGGGGTAACTCTAGAGGAATAAAGTAATTACTTACCAAGTTCTAAGGATTCAATGAAAGTGAATGTACAATAAAGTCTTCTGGTTTTCAATTTTAAAGTGTGAATGCGACCCTGTGGCATCTTGTAGTGAAGTTGTTGCAAACGGAAACAATCGCATTGTAGGTGGTTAAAATACTGCCTAAAGTGCGTCGTAAAACGTGAACGCTGTATGTAATGTTGTATTTCATTGTACTGTCGTATTTTGTTCATTGTTTAAATTGAAAGTACAAACGGTCTCTGCTTATTTTACAGGGTAGTTTACACATGAAATGGCACTTCACTTAATTTTTCAGGAACCTCAGTAATAAATAAGGATTCGTTGTAAACACATGCCATCTAGTTCCTCTGATTCGGTGAGGTTGATGCAAAAATAATGCATTATCAGTGTTCTCGTGATTCATGCATATCAACTTTTCTTCCAAAAAAGAGTCAAGCAAATACGTAAATTTTGATACACATGTCAAAATTGTGCCATATGGGAAGGTTTCAGGCAAGTGTGAAAGTCTTCAAAAATGAAAAATAAGACGTGGAATGTTAAAATTCCGTTTTTATGAGTTAAGATGGATAACACATCCAAAGCCGAAACCGTTCACCATCTTATTCCTGCACAAAATCTCCCATTTGTTACCCTCCTACACTTGGGCAGAGCTGCGGGAGGAAATGACAGTGTCCCCACACACCAGCTGTCTGTTCACCCACCCTGCTCTCTTCCCACATGGAGCTTTCCATTCCATTATTCTAATATTTAAACATAAATTTGAGCAAAAAATTACACACCTGATTCGAAAAATCAAAATTAAAACTTGAGGATGTACTTGATTAAAATCACTTCAGAAGCTTAATGGGATGTATATAAATTAATGTGTTGCAAGTTGACAGGCCCCAGGCCACTCTTTTGCTCATTAAATGATATATTTTCTCTCTGAGGATATGCAAGAATTACAAGGTTCCATTTTGTAAGAACCAATGTCAAGAATGTCTGCAAGGAAGTTAGTTACGGCAAACATGGAGGCCATCTAGAAAGGGCATTTTGCCTCTACTGTCATGGAATGGATACTTGGGCAGCACAGATTTTCCTCAATCGGGTTTCAGAGAAAAGATTCAGGAGAACACAAATAAAAAGAAGAAATTCTTAGCTTTCTTGATTTAGAAGCTTAATTTCTCTATGTACCTTATTCTTTTGATCAATGCTTGGATTCAATCAAAGATGTTTCCTATTTTGGTTTATGCGACTCTGGTTGGCACCAAGGAATAAGAGGTGACATAAACCTTTAAAATAATAAGAGATAGGCGGTTTTCTAGAAATCTAAATCTGTTCTAAAAATAGAGAAATTGCACAAACTCATAGTGCAACTGCATATGATGCCTTTTCAAGCTAATCAATAAAACCAGTGCCTCATTTTGTTGAAACTAAGAATAAACCCCTAATGGGCCTTTTCTTGGAATACAAATTCTATAGCGATCACCATCATAGCTATTATTCAGAAGAGATTGTAGATCGCCATTTTCCGACTAATTTAAAGGAAACAACAAACACGAAGAAACTGTCTAATAAATGTTGGAAACTTCTTAGACTAACATACCCTTTAAAAAGATGCTTAGATTTGGGGCACCTGGGTGGTTCAGTCGGTTGAGCGTCCGACTTCGGCTCAGGTCGTGATCTCACAGCTTGTGAGTTCGAGCCCCACCCCAGGCTCTGGGCTGGGGATCCTGATGGCTCGGATCCTGGAGCCTGCTTCGGATTCTGTGCCTCCCTCTCTCTCTGCCCCTAACCCACTCACATTCTGTCTCTGTCTCTTTCAAAAAATAAACATTAAAAAAAAAAAAACATGCTTAGATTTGACAACACAGATGCCTGTTTGACATTCAGTGACCACCAACCTAAGGTAGCAAGAATATCAGAAATGATAATAAATTTACATGCTAAGCTCAAAGGAATGGAAATAAATTCTGACTCTCCTGTAGACTGGTTTAAGAACCCTGCCAATAAACATTTATATCTCTTTTCACCATTTGGATGCATATTTGGTATTTCTTTCACCATACATCAGAGTGTGAAGAACTAACTTTTTTAAAGCCTTTTACATCTAGCTACAGACTGCTTATATTTAATGGAACATACATATCTTTCACAAAAGGACCTGAAGACGGGAGACATTTCTCTCATTTTTTTTAAGTTAAAAAAATTTTTTTTAATATTTATTTATTGTTGAGAGAGACAGAGACAGAGCTTGAGTCGGGGAGGGGCAGAGCGAGAGGGAGACACGGAATCCGAAGCAGGCTCTGGGGTCCAAGCTGTCAGCACAGAGCCCGATACAGGGCTCGAACCCACAGACGGCGAGATCATGACCTGAGCCAAAGTCGGATGCCCAACCGACTGAGCCACCCAGGCGCCCCTCTCTCATTATTTTTAAAACTAATATGATTTTTTATTTATCTATTCCAATTGTAAGATTTTTGTTCTAATATAAATACTTAGCATTCATTTCCAGCATTCTCGGACACTTCTCGTTTCAATGCATGCACGGTTTTTCTTTTCATAATCTGAAGCGAGCCCATGCTTTCGCATCTTTTCTCTGAGTTACCACAAACCAACTATAACGAGTAGCACCAGTAAAAAAACAAAATCCCCTGTGATGTCTATCCTATATCCCTCTCATTTTAAAGTAAATAGTGAACAAGTCAACAAAACCACTGCAAACATACCTACACAAAGGAGCTGAGATTGGAGAAGAATTGAAAAGTAACCCTAACCACCACGTGCAACTTCCTAGCTTGTCCAACAACCAGCAAATACCACCCCACACCTCCACTGGGACACAATGGTGTTGCGGATTCTCACTTAGAAAAGCCGAGAATCATCGACCCCTGGCCATTTTCTTTGCCAGGTGAAAAAGAGGAAGAGACACAAAGCATAGAGAAGGGGGGGCAGTAGACACAGGTGTCCAGGAACAGGATGGCCAAGAGTATATTCGCGCACGCGAGAGGGGCACAAGCAGTGAAGAACAACGCTACAGAACTCACAGTTTGAAGCCACAGTCACACACTATACTTGCTGAGGTCACCTTTGATGCCAACCGGCAGAATGAGAAGCACAGATCAAAATCTTTACACACCAGAGGCCGAGCCCAAACGGTTGCAGCAGCTAAATTTCTGTCTCACGGCAACTCTGTGAAGCAGATGCTACTCACTGTTTATTGCAACGAGGAATCTGACATCGTCACCGCTTATGTAACACAAGCAAGGGTCACGCTTGTAGTGACTGGGAAACTGGATTAACCCACACCTCAGGATCCAAGCCGTCACCCACATGGACACATTTAAATTATTAGCTTCCCCTAACGCTTTTCATTCCTAGCACCCAGACAATAGATGGCCAAGGGTTGATGGTGTTTTGATGGAGAGAGAGGCCATCTCATTTCCAGGGAATTGAGTCACACATTACTGATCCATGGCAGGGAAAAGAAAGGAAAGAAGGAAGGAAGGAAGGAAGGAAGGAAGGAAGGAAGGAAGGAAGGAAGGAAGGAGGAAGGAAGGAAGGAAGGAAGGAAGGAAGGAAGGAAGGAAGGAAGGAAAGAAAGAGAGAAAGGAAGGAAGAAAAAGAAAGAAAGAAAGAAAGAAAGAAAGAAAGAAAGAAGGAGGAAGGAAGGAAGGAAGGAAGGAAAGAAAGAAAGAGAGAAAGGAAGGAAGAAAAATAAAGAAAGAAAGAAAGAAAGAAAGAAAGAAAGAAAGAGGAAGGAAGGAAGGAAGGAAAGAAAGAAAGAGAGAAAGGAAGGAAGAAAAAGAAAGAAAGAAAGAAAGAAAGAAAGAAAGAAAGAAAGAAAGAAAGAAAGAAAGAGAAAGAAAAGAAAGAAAGGAAGGAAGGAAGGAAGGAAGGAAGGAAAAGAGAGAGACTATGAAAACAACACTCAGTCTCATAATTTTTGTTAGTAAAGGTTCATCTTAAATAACGATCAATTTTCTTTTTCAAACATTACCCAAGGTTCCTTGTTACCAAATATTGTTTGTACATGAGCCAACACGCAAGGAGCAAATTGACCAATCCAGAGAATGTTAAAAAAAAAAAAAAAAAAATCAACAGAAGGAAAAAAACAATCTTGAGAGATGAGTTGGTACAAAGAATAAAATAAATTGTAATCAAGAGCAAATATTTTAAGAAATGCAAGTATAATGACTCATGGTTTGGGAATTCCCATTAAGGACAAATAGTAACCAATCCTTATTTTGTTTGAGAATAACGATTTGGAAGATGCCTCTTCTATGGAATTGGTCTGCCCTTTATTGTGTCCCTTTCAGACAGGCTACTGTTTCTGTGTGCAGATTTTCAGTGAGTATACATTGTTTTCTCTTATTTTCAAAAGAAAAAAAAAATCTCAGCTACACTGACGGCCTTCGAGGCCATTAAGTCAGTCGTTTGAAAATAATATAATATTGAAAAACTTTTGATTACCTGGTTCTACTTTTCATGCAACTTCCAGGTAAGAGCCAGAGATTCACTTAAGAATATTAATTTCCTCATCCTCTTCAGAAATATCTTCCTTTACGATGTTCATTATTTAATTTTTTAATGCTCCTTGCAATCGGCTGAATCATGCAACTATATGGAGAAAACTCCAACAGTCCTTCCTCCTAATTCCTCCCTGTTCCAAATCTTCCCCAAACAAATGCAGGCTGACAATTCAGGTATTCTACAATTTCCCGAATGTTCACACCAGCCTGCATGTGTGTAGATACGTGTGCATATATGCAATGCACATACCAGCATGCATGTGTAGATACATGTGCATATACACAACACGCATACGTGAGACATGCATCCTCAGACACACACACGTGCGTGCACGCCTAGGCAAGTACTTCAAAAACATTTTTTGCCAAAATGGGATTATACAGCATTTTCTTCCCTTTCCTATGTTGCGGAAATCCCTTCGTATCCATGCGTATAGGACTACACTAAATCTTTTTAATAGTACAAGCACTTTGAAAAAAACTATTTCTTTATGGTGTTGCTTGAAGCAAAATGGTACATGGCAATAGAACGAGAGGGTGTGTGTGTGTGTGTGTGTGTGTGTGTGTGTGTGTGTGTGTAAGGCATAAGTTTGGCTCAATATCTCTCAACAGGCTGCACAGCACAATTTATTATTTTAATGAATTTATAGCAATCTACTCCTACTGAATCAGAAACTAAATTTTCTAGTACATGGAGAGCAGATTTCATCTCCCTGGGGTAAATGCACATTAATTAAGTTCACAGAGCCAATATATAAAATCAAAATGCCAAATTAATAAATTACAACTCACAGCAACTAGACTATTTTCATTGATACAACAGTCGTTTTTCTAACACGGGAGGCCTATATACGAAGGCAAATTGCAACCTGAAGGCTTCTTGCTTAAACATGGAATCCGAACAACAGAAATAAATAAGAGAAGCGATAGAAATCAGATAAAAGAACATCTGATGCCGCAGGTGAGCAAAGCTCATTCCATCAATCTACACACGTCATTCTGACCTTTCCGTTAGTTATGGAACTCCTGGGGACTTGATGGAGTCTATGAAATGTTTTCCACAGAAAAACACACACGCAAAATTGTGCATGTAATATCACAGCCTCATGGAAATTGAGATGATCCATGACCCCCAAATTAGCAGCGAGAGATAGAGTATAGGGACAGCCTCATAATGGATTGGATGATTAAAGTGGACTCCCTTCATCCACACCCCCAACAGGGATGACTGTTCAAGGGACTCTCAGACTCAACGATCTTGTAACCGAGTGCACAACTCCTCTTGGTTGACCTTGACTGGACATGGCTTTGCCTCTGGCAATGTGTTTTGCTGCTGGCACTTATTTTAATTTCTATTCTTTCATTGGATGTATCAATAGCCATGGGTTATATATAAGCCTTGCTAGACTGTTTAAACTCATTTCTTTGTGACAGGTCCGCATCTCTTCTCTCCGCATCATCATTTGATTGCATTCACATTGTACTTTCAGAAAGTAATCATATTTCTCCCATGGTTGTGCTTTTCCGAAGTGTTAGTACTGATATTACTAACAGCAATAATTATTTTCAAGTGTCGTTCTAAAATCTTTGATTAGCGGTTCTCACGTAGCTACTGTTGAAAATCCCTGCAAATCAGGAAGAAGTGCATCTAGAGAAGGTCTGATATGAGGGCCAACAGCTCTGCTCGCTACAAGGTGAAAGTAGGTAAGCAAAGGTCACCCCACCAAAGGTCCATGTGTACCTGGGTTTGCCAACCCACACCATCTAAATAGTCAAGAGGAATGTGATTCTAGCAGTTCCTCATTTGTTTCAGCCTCTATTACTGTTATAAACTCAAGATAATGTTCGAGTGTCAGCTAATGGACAGCTAACCGCTGTTCCTTTGCCATCGCTTTCTTTAGTCAGAAATGTCTCTCTCTTTCCAGGTGGGTCATTCATGTTTCACGCTTTAATTCAAGTTGAGTTTGGATAATCACTTCAAGGGAGAAATAAATCAGGGCTGACATTCTAAATAAAGCTTTGAGCTTGAAGGGTAATAATCTAGCTGCTCTTTCTAAGTCCAGATCCACGCATGTTAAAGGAAAGAAAATTCTGCTTGAGGGATGTGTCAGAGGGAAATGCCGAATATATTCAGTCAACGTGAGACACGTTGTTGATCCGGAGCCCCACCCCGGCCCCGGAGTTTATGACTTAGTGCAACCCAGATGCAAAGGTCTGCTTGGAGCCGAGTTTCCCTTCTCCGTGGTGAAAATCGAAGTGGTTGATTTGAAACCACCGAAACCACATGAAACCACATGAAAACGTTGGCCATTCACATCCACGAAATAAATGTATCATAAAAGAAATGAATCCATTTGAAGTTCTCACAAGTTTAATTTAATGGCCTATATTAAGTCCATTATCTTTTAAACATGAACAGTTTTAGCACAGCGTGGACCACCTTAACTCTTGGTCTTTAAATCACTCCAGTGCTGTTTTAGAAGCTTCTAGATGAGAGGATGTGTTAACCAGAGGGAGAATCAAATTCACATCAGTTAACTGGGACACTTATTGGTGGCTTTCCTTTTAGATATTGAGGGGACAAAATATGAAATACGGCAAGAAATTAAGTTCTGGTTGAATGCAGATTTCTTATCAAAAACTAGTTTTGAATATTTAGTTGGAGGCAAATGTCAAGGATTCAGGCTTTCCATTGGTGCCTGCTAGAATCTGTTAGAGTTAAGGGGCCAAAGACAGAGGAGCATGAGACGTGGTGTACCAAGCGTCAACTAAGGTCTGATGGCCAATGTGCTGTGGGGATTTGGAACTCACCAGCTCCACTTTGCCCCTCTCCTTGGATGGTTTCAGACGCTATGGCCATGATTCAAAAGCCAAAAGGGGACAAAATGGTGACATGGAGGCAGAAAAAAACAGAAAGCTACAGCTCATTTAATAGTCGAGTGAAAATAATTCAGCCTTTTCTTTCGGGATTTCTCAGATGGAGTGGTGTAGGCCAGGGACGAAACCATGTAAACCTGACCCTCTGGCCTCTCCAGGCCCCCGTGAATCCTGAGGAGAATGGGGTCCTGGCATCTCCCCCTCCAGACACCCTTCCATCCACCTCCTCTTGCTGCTACCTTCCTAAAGATGGTACTTTGTTTTGCTCCATATGCTTGATTCTTCCTCACTCAGAAACACCCTCCTTTCACCCATCTTTCCAGAGAACTTCTGTTCCATGCCTGATACAAGGAGGGCGTTTGACACATGAGGCTTTTCAACACTTCATCTGAAATAGAGCCCAAGCATTAATTCCATAATGACCTGCACCTGGTCCCCAACTGCAGCTGACCTTCCCTCTCGGCCTGACCTTGCCAAACACCAAGTACTCTCTATGCGCCATCGAATTCAGGCATTTTCTCCTTCGCTATGGCATCACAACCAACATGCTTCTTTTCCTCTTTGTATTCCTATCACTTAGCTCAGCACTGGGTCTTTGCTCACTGGGAGATGCTCAGGGAAGGCTTACTAAATAAATGAGAGAAAGAATGAATGAGCACATCTGCGTGTCCATTCGCATAGCCACATACATATTCTCCGGTATATATACATGTGTGCATATACACACATATACAACATCCAAATGTATATGTATGTATCTGTATACGTATGTGTGCAAAAACATAATTCTCTGTGTGTATACACACATGTATAAATGCACACTCAGGAGCATGCATTTGCACATGCGTACACAAATGAACTTAGGTATATGAGAGGATGTATGGGGAGTGGTTAAGAACCACAACTTCAGGAAATAGGTAGACTGTGTTTAATCTCTGCTTTCACAGTTTTGTAGCTAAGAGGTGTTTGCAAACTAAATTACTGTAAGTTACGACCTCATTTTCTCTATCTGATGATACTAGGTAACTTTACTTCACTTACAGGAATCTTGTGAGAATTTAATAAAAAATCTATACCGCGTTTATATCATACTACACACACACACACGTGTATCACCTATCTCTCATCTGTCTATCCGCAGATATACATATACCTTAGTAAGCAGAATGTAACTCTATAATTGATAGAATGGATAATTTTAAGACAAAAAAAAAACTTGGAAAAGAACAATTCCTTGAGAAGAGCATTTTATAACCCAGGGGAGGCTCTTAAAGCATTTTCATGGGCAATTGTTTTTTCTCATTCCAGCTAATGAACTGTTTTGTATGAAACACAATTTCCTGCCACAAGCAAATGTTTACTATTTAGTATGTCAAAATCCTCCTCATTATATCACCAGTATTTGTTTCCTTCAAATAGATTCTGATGCTTTCAAATTCTTATATTTCATGCATAAAGTGTAAATGCAGTATATTCAAAGATGGGACCTTGGAAAGCAAATGGAAATGCCGAGTCCTTAAAATCAGTATCTTATGATCAAAATATATGACTGCCTACATTTGTGGTTAACAATTTTCCCTTTGCAGCTACCATGTCAGCCAGGATTTTTAAAGAAATATTAAAAAGAATAGTTTCCCACCATTTATCAATTTTGCCGTAGACAAGAATCAAGTAAAACCTTCCTTCTGTAACCAAACTTAAATATTCATGTCAAAATATGCCTATGATTTTCATTCTGATTTATTTAAAACACCTTCTGTCCCATAGATAAAAAGCATTTGCTAATCGTTCAAAGAAAATATGGTTCTCAACCAATGGAATTACCCTACACGTTCGAACTATGCTGTATACAAGGAAACTATTCATTCTAGTGAGTACACATTGACTCATTAATTTGAACCACAGAGCTGGTATTTTCTACTCAAATTCTATTTCACAGAAAATATGGAATTATTACAAACC
Organism: Puma concolor; assembly: GCF_028749965.1. NCBI lineage: Eukaryota > Metazoa > Chordata > Mammalia > Carnivora > Felidae > Puma > Puma concolor. Next base: position 4,087,631 of record NC_141670.1, read on the forward strand.
AACCAAAGTCCACAAAGACATATTTTAACTGCAAAAATATCTAAAAGGTCAACCTAAATTATGGTAAATGATTTGTGAAAACTACATTTTTTAAAAATTGAATCAAGAATAAAATGATTGAACATCAGTCTATAAAAGTTATGGAACAGTCTGTGAAATATCTGAATGATATCCAGGACAAAAATAAACACATACATTAACGAAGGAAAAGCCATTTAAAGATAAATCAGAATTCAAAATCAAAATAACTAAAATGTCAGGTTGACAAATTTTTATCATATATTCACAAGTGTTTCTAACATTGTATTTACTTTTGTCGCTAGGAAGAGAAACCATTAGAAATAGAAGCACCTTGGGGCACCTAGGTGGCTCAGTTGGTTAAGCATCAGACTTTGTTTGGCTCAGGTCTCTGAGTTCCTAAGTTGGAGCCCCTAGTCGGGCTCTGTGTGGACAGTTCAGAGACTGGAACCTGCTTCAGATTCTGTATCTCTCTCTGTCTCTGCCCTCCCCACTCACACTCTGTTTCTCTCTCTCAAAAATAAATAAATACTAAATACAATTAAGAAATAGAGGCATCACAAAAAAGTAGAGGCATTTCCTTTCAAAAAGTGGAAAAAAATAAGAGTGACAGAGTGACAGGTTTGCTGGGGCACAGTCTCTAGATTTTCATGTCACCATATTGACTTGTTCTCCTTGTACCCAAGTCAAATGATTGCCATGCCTTACCATGAATCTTTGTCATCACATAATATTTACTATGTCTTGACACGCCACATTAAGTTTATGATTTCCTAAATGATATTTTTAATTCATACATAACCTTGATGAAAAAAATGAATTTTTTTTAAGTGACTGAAATCTCAGTGAAAAGTTGACAAACAGATATCTCTGAATAAATGCTACTTACATACATACTCCTTCAATATTGGGCAAATTTAAGAGTTCTGATAGTAATCTATGTCATTGTAAGTTGTGTGTACTCTCTATATTTTCTGTTATAAATTTACCAAAAAATTACGCAATTTCTTTTGTTTATGGTAAAGAACAATGTTCAGTGATGCGACAAGCAAATGTAATATTACAAAACACTCTATTAAATTGGTAACTTCAACTATATTCTGTATTTATATGTTGAAATATGTTGATCTCACCAATAGTCTATAAATTTACTAAGACCCTTAAGGTCTCCATATTTAGAGTTTCAATTACTGCAGATGAGCATTGTTACTGTGAAATTTATAAATATTTCCATTTAATTTCCAGGGTTAAATTCAATGACTGAATGCATTCATTAGAATTTTTAAATTATTGTTTTCATACTCATTATGTAGTATAATATTTTCATGCATGAATAATAATTTATGTAAATAATGCCCATTCTAAATTACTGCCAGAAAAGTACAAAGTTCAGTGCCCGGATTAAGCCTGTTATCAAGGTGATTATGTTTAGAGACAATTTAAAAGTTGAAAAGACTTTCTCCAATTTAAGCAAAGGTGCTTAAATTAAAAATTTAAACATCATTCTGGTAATACTAAATTCTAATTAGAACTAGAAAATATAGTACTAGTTTAAGACTACATAGCATTATGTTTTGAACAAGCTGATCTAGTGTTTTATATCTAAATCAAATTTCCTTTAGAGGTCTTGGATAAGACATCAGAATTTTATTATATGATTTGGTTTATATTAACTATATGATGGACAGGGTCATCAAAATAAAACCTCATGGGAAACAAGGAACCCTGAATCCCTCCAAGGATTCAATGTTCTGGTTCCAAAAAAAAAAAAAAAAATTAGATAATATTCTGACCATTATCATTGGTTCTGCTTTATATTTTATTTGAATAGGCATGTTTGTGTATTTCATGCAGTATCAGTAGTGTTAATAAAATCCACCTTCTCCAGTGACATTGCCTTCAGCTGAATCTAATTTCACTCTGGGCACTTAGACTAGTGAGAAAGCAGTCGGTGCCCTAGTGAAAGCTTTACTCTCTTCTAGATAGATTCTTTAGTCTGTAATCCTCTGTTGAGACTACAGTTAACTTTGTTTATCCAGATAGTACACATTGATTTTCTCAGGAGACCTTTATGCTAATGGAGAAATATTTTTAAATACAGATGTTAAATATTATATAGAATTTTGGTTTTGCTGACAAAGCACTATCTTTTTTTTTTTCCTTTCGAGAAAAAGGCTGTGTCTGCTTGTAAATATCAGACTATATGATAGATATTTAAAATATAAATTTCAAAAAGAGCACGTCCACATAGCAACAGTTTTAAAACGCACATGTCACTTAGCTCCCAGCCCTATTCACTTTTCCACTCATTTTATAAAATAGCTCATAAGTATTTTTTCCAACAGAGACAATCTCACCAATCATGTGTTATATAAAATGACAACGAGCAATACCAACAAAAAATAGCCCAGAAAAGTCCATAGAATTACTCTTTTGACCATCATTCAATACCAACCAAGTCTCCACAACATTTACCTTAGGAAACTGAGCAAAATGTAATATTAAAGTGCCAACTTTGTCTGGAAGGAGACGACAATTGTCACGGCTTCTGAAACAGGGAAGTGTTACCGACCTTCTGAGCAAATGTCAGATATGTTGACTGGACAAGGTAACTTCACAGGCAGCTAGGTAGGGTGCCTTAGAAACACTTTCACAATGTTGAGCGAAAAAGAAATTATGTGAAGTCAGTGTATGTGGAAACTGGTAGGCACGCACAGAGGCAAAAGTTAATAACAGCACCGATCGACCTTAAGTTGGCTTGTTACTCTCCAAATATGAAATGATTCCCCAACGGTAATGGACTTAAACACCTTTAAGTATATTAAATATACTCATGCCAGTTGATATTATATACATATATAGTATATAAGTATATGTACATGTATAATATATATGTATAGTATGATACATATATTTATATAATATGTTTATATACATAAATGCCCTGGCCTGAAAGATATTGCAGTAAGAATAGTAAACAATCCTAAATGTCATTACGCCCAAAACTTTAAATAAAAGCATGAATTTGTCTGTCTACCTATCTGTGCAAAAAACACACGCCACCCTTATGTTTTCTGGTAATTCTATAGTAACTAAATTCAACTGTGTAAAGCGCATGTAGATTTTATCTCTCCACAAAGAGTGATTTTTTTTCCCCCAAGTGCACTGAATACTCCAAATAAAAACATAGGCAGATGTGATCAACCCAGAAACAGGTAAATGGGATCTGCTGTAAATAGAGATTTGCCTAGACCCCTACCCACAGTCTATTTTCAATTCACAGGCTCCAGAGTTTATTTATGCTAAACATAATAGTCTTTGTTTTACCCATGAGAGCAAATCTTGAATACCTCTGTACAACAAGACTAAAACAGACACACCTCAGCATTTACGCTTAGAGTGTTACTAATTTCTTAAAACCGAATGCCTGAAGCGATCATCTCTATTATTTCCTCTCTCAAAGGGCGTACTCTCTTTCACCTTTTCAAAATTTTTGTCCCAAAGTAGTTCAGCGATATCAAGACTCCAAAGGGTACCAGGCACAAACTCTGGAAACACAAGCAAACTCCACATGCCTTCAAATGACCAAACGGCAAAACAAAATCATCTTCTCAATTAAAAGTTTCAGCTTGGACCAGAAAGACTCACAATGGAATTCTCTTTAATTAAGCACTAACTTCATTACTGGCTACCAAAAATTTTAAGACAACACTTCTGAATTGAAAATGATTTTTCACAGAAAAGCAGTCTTGCTAATTGGTATTCAAAATTTTCCAAACTTCTCCACTACATGTCAAAAGAAAAACCACTTCTCCAATTAAAAAGAGCGCTCCCGATAAAGGGAAATTGTAAACACAGGTTTTGTGCTGGGAAATTCGGCAATTAGACTAGACAGTGTTCTGCCATCATCAATATATAAATCTAGAATATAAATGTCAAATATTTATAACATCCAACCACCTCTGAAAAAGCAGCTTGTATTTGCATTAGAATCTTTAATCCAGAGTGGCAAGGGTGAGGTCGTCTGGACAGTATGTGTGTGCAGAGCACATTAAATGTCCTACCTTCATACAGGGCTTTGAAACCTTGGGCACTCACGGCGAAGTCTGTTGTGAACCACAGCGCGAGGATAGATCCTGTGCTGACGATCGAGGACGGCAGCTGAAATCCCGATAATCTAAACCACAAAAAAATACATGAACATGGTTAAAAAGCCTAAATGTGTTATTCAAGCTTATTTGATGAAGTCACTGTGTTTCTTCTTTCCCTGCACTATGTTTGAGACACATCACGAAACAATTACAACTTTCATACCCAAGGTGTTGCCAGGTGATTGAAATTAGGCACATTCAACTAATGGTTTATTTAAATAATTTTGGCAAAAATTCTTTCTTGAAGAAATTGTATAATGCATAAGACAGGGAACGCAAGGCAAAGGCATCCTCGTACGTGCTACATGACAAAATATGATTTTGCACGTACTTTATTATTTTCCTCTTAATTTGTTAGATGGGTTGTCACATCTCATAGTCAATGTGCTTATTCTTACTATCTGCTCAAAATAAATCAGAGCTTTCTTGAAAAGAAAACATACTGGCCACAGCATAATAAACAAAAAACCTATTGTTCCCTTGAGCAGAGGTCAAATGAATTGATTTTAATTTGTGGTTTTCAAGACAAATCTTTTAGATTCTGAGATATGCTTTTCACCTATCACTAGGTTTAGATATATTTAGAAATTTTAATGATGATAGAGTCAGCACTCTGAATGAGTGAACTAGCATAATAATATATACTTTATGCATAATGCGTTATAAAGTTACAGGTTTCCAAAAGGTCAAAGAGACACTTCATCGGTTTATTTTTTACCTAAAGTTTGCTAATTAAGTAGCTTGTCTCTAAATATGTGATTTAGTATAGTGAGAACACAAATCTCTGTCTGAACACAAATCCAAAAGGAGTAAGCCTGAATGTTCATTCCTTTTAGAGAAATTCTGATTTGCCAGTAAGTCTATGGGTATTAAATACCTAATTCCAGCTGCCGTAGGTTTTAGAATCAAACTAAAAACTTGTTAGGGGAAAATAACAAAACAATCGCCAATCACTAAACAGCATAATTCTAAATATCCCTGGATCGAAGAGGAAATGTCAAAGGAAATGAAAAACAAATACCTTGAAATGAATGAAAGTAAAAAGACAAGATAGCAAAAGTTAGAGGACTCAGCTAAGTGCTGAGAGGGAAATTAATAGTATTAAAATATACAGTATAAAAGTGGAAAGATCTCATATTAGGAACCTAAGCTCCCATGTGAAGAACTTAGAAAATAGTGAAATAAACCTAAGGCAAGGAGAAGGCAATACATACAAGATAAACGCAGAAATCAAAGAAACCTAAAACAGAAGAACAGAGAAAAACAATGAAACAAAAGCTAATTCTTTGAAATGATTGACAAAATTAACAACGATCTAGCAAGGCCCACACAAAAATTGTGTGTGTGTGGGGGGGGGGGGGGGGGTAGAAGATATAAACACCGAATACCAGGAATAAAATAGCAAATATTACGAGAGACCACACAGACATAAAATAATAATGGAATACTATTTAAAAAATGCACACATAAATTTAACTTACATGAAATAGGCCACTTCCTATAAAAACACAAACTATCACAACTTTTTGAATACAAAATAGAAAATTTGAATAACCCTGTAACTCTTAAAACTCCCCCAAATAAATCTCCAGGGCCAGGTGGTTTTATAGGAGAATTCTACGCCATGAACTGAATGTTTGTGTCCCCCAAAAGTCATATATTGAAACTGAACTCCCAAGGTGATGATATTTGGAGCTGGGGCCTTTGGGTGGTAATTTATGGGCAGAGCCCCATTAATGGGGTTAGCACCCTTATTAAGGAGACTCCAGAATCCCTTTAATATGCCCTCTGCCATGTGCGGACACAGCAAGAAGATGTTCTCTATGTAACAGAAAGCGCTCACACCAGACACCGAATCAGCTGGAACACGATCTTGAACTTCCCTGTCTCAAGACCCGTGAGAAGTAAATCTGTGTTATTTATAAGCCGCCTTGTCTATGCTATTCTGTTATACACAGACATCTACCCGAATGCACTAAGACATCTACCAAACATTTGAAAAGTTGGCACCAATTTTACACAGTCTCTTCCAGAAAACAGAAGTGGATGGCAACTTCCTTATGTGTTTTATGGCACTAATGTTACGCTGTAACTATGGACTGAACTGTTGCCCCCCAAATTCACATATTGAAGCCCTACCTCTCAATCTAATTGTATTTGGAGACAGGCCTTTTAGGAGTTAAGTAATATGAAATAAGGTCATGGGGTGAGGTCCTAATCTGATAGCATTCGTGGCTTCATAAAAGGAATAGAAACAGAGATTCCACCCCCCCCCCGCCCACCCCCATCATGCTTTCACTTAGCAGAAGCCATATGAGTACATGGAGAGAAGGCAGGTGTGTGCGAGCCAGGACCAGTCCTCACCAGAACCTGATGGTGCTGCACTCTGATACCAGATATCCAACCTCCAGGACTGTGAGAAAATATACTTCCTGTTGTTTAAGCTACTCAGTGGATGGTATTTAATTGTGGCCGCTCAAGCTAAATACCCCGATACCAAATCGAACAAAACCTTTGCGAGATAACAATGGATCAGTAACTGCTCTCACACACATATAGATATGAACATTTTTAACAAAGTAAGAGCACACAGAGGCAACGTATCACACGAATTCTCCAACATAACCAAGCGGTGTTTATTCCAGGGATGTAAGTAGCGTTCAGTATTTGAAAATCAATCAATATAATCTGCCAGCGCGACAGGCTAAAGAATGAAAACACAAGATCATGATAGTCTATGTAGAAAAAAGTATTGCATATACTTAAACACCCAATCGTGAGAAAACCTTCCAGTAAAATATGAATAGAGGAAAACTTCCCCAATTTGACAATGGGTATCTAAAAAAAAAAAAAAAAAAACCTACAGCTAACATGATATTTAATGGTGTAAGACTGAATGCTTCCCCCTAAGACTGAGAACCAGGCAAAAACGTCTGTTCTTGTCACTTGTATCCAACATCGTGCTGGAAGATCTAGCCAGAGCAGGAAGCCAAGTGGAGAAAACAAATGCATATGGATCAGAACATAAGAAAGAAAATCGCCTCTCTTTGCAGAGGACACAATTATCTACATAGACGACATGGGGGAGTCCGTAAGGAAACTCGTGGAGCTAATACTTGAACAAGTGCACAGGATGCAAACGAACATACAAAATTCAACTGTATTTCTGATTCTAGAACTTAACACATGGACACCAAGATTAATTATTACAATGGCATTTATAATCATTCAAAAAAAATGCTTGGCTGTAACAAAACAGGTACAAAACTATCCTCTCAGAATGGTGCTATGGTGACGAAAGATACCAGTAAGAAACTAAACAAATGGAGAAACATATCGTGCTAACAGACTGGAAGCCTCAACACTGTAAAGATATCAATTCTCCCCTAATTTATATACAGGTTTAACACTATTTCTATCAAAATCCCAACAAGATTTTTGGAAGATATATGCAGGATTCTTCTAAAATGGATATGGAAAGCTCCCAAACCTCAATAGAATAGCTTAAATAATTTCAAAAGAAAGAAAGAAAGAAAGAAAGAAAGACCCACATAAATATGTTCCACTGATTTCAAGGTGCTAAGGCAATTCGGTGGAGTAAAGATAACCTTTTGACAAATGATGCTGGAATAAATAGATGTCCAGAGACGAAAATACCAAACGCAAAAATAAGCCTGTACCTAACTCTAATACCTTATATAATAATTAACTCAATATGGATCATGGACATAAATATAAAAGTATAAAAATTTAGAAAAAAGCATACAAGATAATCTAGGACTGACTGAAGAATTCCTAGACTGGACACCCAAAGTATAATCTATTAAAGGAAACACTGATACATCAGGTTTCATAAAAATTATTATTTTTTTTGTCAAAGACCCCATTGACTGGGGTCTAAAGACATGCTAAACACTGATAGAAAGTATCTACAAGCCTCATATCTGACAAAGGATAAGTGTCCAGAATATATAAAGAACATTAAAGACTCAACAGTGAAACAACAAACAATCCAATCAGAAAACAGGCAAAGAACATGAAGTCACTTTATGTAAAACAATACACTTTATGTAAAACAACAAAACTTTATGTAAAGCAAATGGGTACATGAAAAGATTCTCAACATCATTAGCCATTAGAGAAATGCAAATTAAAACCACAAAGAGTTATCACTACTTATGTATTCAGAATGGCTAAAATAAAAAGTAGTGGCAATACGAAAGCTGGCAAGAATGTGGAGAAAATGGATTGTTCTTTTTTTAAAAAGTTGGTTTTTTTAATGTCTATGTATTTAGTTACTTTTTGAGAGAGAGAGAGAAAGAGCATGAGCGGGGAAGGGGCAGAGAGAGAGGGAGACACAGAATCTGAAACAGCTCCGGGCCCCGAGCTGTCAGCACAGAGCCCAGTGTGGGGCTTGAACCCACAAACCATGAAATCACAACCTGAGCTGAAGTCAGACTCTCAACTGACTGAACCACCCAGGTGCCCCATGATTGTTCATTTATCGTTAGTCGTCACAACCACTGTGGAAGCAGTGTGACAGGGGCTTAAAACATTAAATATGAACTAACCAAGCAATTGCTCTCCTCGACATTTACCCCAGAGAAATGAAGATTTATGTTCACACAAAACCTGCACACAAATGTCTAGAGGAGCTTCATTCTTAATAATCAAAAATTGGGAAATGTAGTAATTAAAACAGTATGGCACGGGTAAAAAATACACGCCTAGATCAGTGGAACAGAACAGAAAGCCCATAAATAAACTCACAATAATCTGGCCAGTCTTCAACAAAGGAGGCAAGAATATACACTGGGGAAAAGACAGTCTTTTCAACAAATAGTGCTAGGAAAATTGGACAGCTATATGCAAAAGAATAAAACTGGACCACTTTCCTACAGTACACACAAAAAGAAATTTAGAATGGATAAAAGATCTACATGTGAGGCTCGAAATCATAAAACTCCTGGAAAAAAAAAACATAGGCAGTAATCTCTCTGACATTGACCATAGTAACATTTTTCTAGATATGTCTCCTAAGGCAAAAGAAACAAAAGCAAAATTAAACTATTGGGACTGCACCAAAATAAAAACCTTTGCACAGTGAAGGAAGTCATCCTCAAAACAGAAAGGCAACCTACTGAATGAGAGAAAATATTTGTCAACGATATGTTCCGTAAGGAATTAATATTCAAAATATATAAAGAACTTATACAACTTAACACCAAAAAAAAATGTGATTAAAACATGGGCAGAAGACCTAAATAAACATTTTTCTAAAAACTAAATACAGATGGTCAAGAGACATGAAAAGATGCCCAGCATCCATAATCATTAGAAAAATGCAAATAAAAACCACAATGGTGGCTCAATCGGTTAAGTTACTGACTTCGGCTCAGGTCATGATCTTACGGTTCATGGGTTCAAGCCCTGCATCGGGCTCTGTGCTGACAGCTCAGAGCCTGGAGCCTCCTTGAGATTCTGAGTTTCCCTCTCTCTTCCCCTCCCCTGCTCATTCTCTCTGTCTCTCTCTCCCTCATAAATAAACATTAAAACACACGCACACACACTCACTCCCAACGAGATCTCACTCTACAACAGTCAGAATACCTACAATCAAAAGACAAAATATGACAAGTGTTGGGGAAAATGTGGAGAAAAAGGAACCCTCATGCACTCTTGGAGGGGATGTAAATGGATGAAAAAAAAAAGTCAACCCCCAAAAGGTTATAGACCATATGATTCCATTTTTCAAACATGCTTGAAATGGCAAGATTATCGAAAACAGGAAGAGAGAGTTTTTGCAGCCAGGAATGAAAAGGTAGTAGAGGTAGAAAGGAAGTGATTGCGGCTCTTAAAGAACCACATGAGGGATCCTCATGGCACAGCAACGTGGTATCCCCACTGATTCAATGTCAATGTTCTGTACGTTAGTGTCCTACAGTTTTGCGAGAAGTTACCTTTGTAAGAACTCAGCATAGAGTACCCAGAATCTCCCTGTGTTATTGCTTATGACTGCGTGGAAATCTAAAGAGTTTAATGAAGCAACAGATTAGAGGGTTTGGGACTGAGAAGCAGTCAATAAAATATTAACAGAAATGAAAATAATCAAAGTATTAAAAAAAATAAGAAGAAAGTATTTAATAACAAAACAGTCTCCTCATTGGTTAAAAAATAAATTCAACAACAGTGTTGCGGATTATTTCAGCTAGTCACAGTCCATTTAGAAATTTTAAATACGTATTAGCATAAGTGTAGATATCACATAATGTGGTAGCACTTTAAAATAAACACAAACTTAGGTTTCCTTTAACGTGTTTCATAAAGAATTGTGACTTTGAAAGAACACAAATAGTATTAGTTCAAAAAGAAAAAAACAGTAACAAGATGCTAAGAGTTCTAAAAACAATGTTATATGACTACCTTTTGAGAATTTAGGGAAGTTTAGCGTGCACGATTGTTGATAAAATATATACACAGCATCTGTTTCAAATAGTTGAAATGAGATCAGTCTGTTCTCTGTATTTAAGAGTCTTAACGGTTTGCCCCCTCTCTGTTTTCAACTTATTTTTTTCTTCCCTTCCCCTATGTTCATCTGTTGCGTGTCTTAAATTCCACATATGAGGGACCTCATATGCTATTTGTCTGACTTATTTTGCTTAGCATCATACACTCTAGATCCATCCATGCTGTGGCAAATGGCAAGATTTCATTCCTTTTGATCACTGAGTTGCATTCCACTGTATGTATATTTACATCTTCTTTCTCCATTCGTCAGCCATTTCTTCATCACACCAGCGGAGGAGTGTTTGGGAGTGAAGGATATTACAATCGGCCGCTAGCACATTCTTTCACTTCTCTGAAAATGTTCTGTTGAGAACACTCTTCACCATGTTACGTACATCCCTGCCATGTGGACCCTAAGGACTAATTTTACTGTTACCTAACTTTCTCTGAGAAATACCTGTTCTTATGAACAACAGGTCCATTTTTAACACCTAGTAACTCATGGAGCTGTTCAAGTATTTCTCTTAGCGTGGAATTAAAAACAAACAAATGAGCAAACCCACAACTCAGAGCCCAATTTCTGGCCTCTCCTAAGCAACATGTGAATTTGTAGAGTAGCCTCATTCCAGATTTGTCTTTCTTATGATTCTTATCTTGCTGCCAACCCAGTATCTTTCTACCTCGGTAAGTGACTTAAATTCTGGATACAGATTAATAAAGCGGTAAGTCAATGACAGCAAGCAAACAAGAAAATAAGATCAGCTTTTCTAGAAACCCTTTTTTCTATCAAACCCAATTGCCTACCAACATAGGAATGTATGACCTCTTCTTAACACGCTATGACTCAGAAAGGTGGTATTTCAGAGGACGCAGGTTATACTATATTTAAACCACTTTGAGATGGAATGAAAATCAAGCCACAAATACGTAGAGTCCATCTGTATAGTATCTGTTCTGCCATCATGTTGCCTAAAGAGACTAAACAGGCTTTACTACATGGTGTGGCCAGCAGTTGGTCCAGCAGGCTGGGCCGTTACAGGGTCCATTTCACACAGAAGATGAGTCTATCCTAACATCCATGCCATGGATGTTTGCCCTGGAGCAAACAACCCTATAATCCCTATTCAAAGAATCAGGTGTTTGTTCGTTTGTTTGTTTGTTTGTTTGTTTCTGGACACCCTAGCTGAACCATTTGCGGGAAGAAGAAAATAATTCACAAAGGAGACAGGGTATGAGAACAGTCACAAGAAATTCATTTCAGTAAAAAACAAAGTGTAGCTAATATTGATCCAGATATACCTGCCTCTGCTTCTCTCTCTCTCTCCCCCTCTCCCTCTTTTCCTCTCCCCCCCCCCACCTCTTTTTCCAGTTACATCCCTGGTGTCCTATGAAATGTCATTTACTATATTTTCTGGGAGTAAGAGAAAGTAATTCCCGTTTCACATCCAACAATGTGGGAAAAAGACAGAACATGCCTGTGGATGTAGAGTGATAGTGATGTAAAGCAGGGGACATGGAAGTGGCCGCAGCTCCATATTCTTGGTGCCGGTCCACTTGGCAGAAACAGGAGTTTCAGAATTGAACAACCTTATTCCTTTTCCACCTCTCAAGAAATTACTAGGATGAACTGCATATAGAAACAGATCCTGAAAATTTCTACTACCCTAGCATTCAAGATACTCAAATCACTGAGACCAGTGGAAGAATCTTGAACAGTAGATGTGGTAATGCTGATTAAGAAGAAGGAGGAGGAGGAGGGGGAGAGGGGGAGAGGAGGAGGAGGAGGAGGAGAAGAAGGAGGAGGAGAAGAAGGAGGAGGAGGAGAAGGAGAAGGAGGAGAAGGAGAAGGAGGAGAAGGAGAAGGAGGAGGAGGAGAAGGAGGAGGAGGAGAAGGAGAAGGAGAAGGAGAAGGAGAAGAAGGAGGAGGAGGAGGAGAAGGAGGAGGAGGAGGAGAAGGAGGAGGAGGAGGAGAAGGAGGAGGAGGAGGAGAAGGAGAAGGAGGAGGAGAAGGAGAAGGAGGAGGAGAAGGAGAAGCAAATTCAGTAAAAGCTAAGCAGAAGCAGATGACTGGTACGAGTGTGGTTTTTTTCCCAGAAATTAATGAGCAAGTTACGACTCCATCAAACAGACGCTCACTCCCAAATTACACACCGTACATACTGCCTAATCTATAGTGTTTGTGATTTCAAAATGTCAAATATCTTTAAAACTACAGTTTAGTTAAAATGTCAAGTAAATGCTTTAAGTAAATTAGAAAAAAAAAGATCACTAAATCTTTTCTCTGTGAACGTAATTGCCTTAAAGACAATCTCTGCAAAGCCAAATGTTGCCAAAATCACATTAATACTCCGTAATTGAGAGCATCACATTTCATACCATATGCCAGTGTGGATATCCTCATAATATACGTTATTAAAAAAAATCTTGGCCTAACAATAGGAGTAATATTAGAATCATACCCTAAGAGTTAGCAGTGATCCCAAAGATTAAGGTATTTTAAATTAATTTCCTCAGAAAGTGTCTCAGTTAACCACTGCCCGAGGCCTGTGTAAATACATCCAAGGCTGGGAACCAAAGACCCCACAAAGCAGTTAATTACACTATTTGGTAATTCAGAATTTTAATAATCCATCTCTGTCTGTGGTGCTCAAGTATTGGTCCTCTTACTATTACTGGGAAGAGTTTTCATGCCACAGAATAAAATATGAGGCTTTGCGCTTTCTTTAAAAAACATCCATTGTGTGGTTATTATTACTATTCTAAGATTTAGTGGCTCTCTGGTTGTTTTATTGCAGCCTGAACATTACCATATGTTTAGTTTGAAGCACAACACTGGGTAACGAGAATCGATTTTTTTACTCATTCAAAATATTTCCTGGACATCGACCAGAGTCACGATCAGGATCAACACATTTAGGCATTCAAGAAGCTTATAGTCTAAAGTGAAGGATAAAAAAAAAAAAAAAGACACGGAATATTCTGGAAGTGAATGAAAATAATCCACACAGAAGTGTCATAGCAGCCAGATTTGATGGTGGGGATACGGTGATATACATCAAGTTTTTGGTAACCACTGAATGTCCAACAAAATAAGAAATTCGTGATGGTCTCCAGTAACCCCAAAACTTCCTTTTCAGTGTTTAAAAAATAGTGCAGGAACTCAAACAGGTAGATATCACCCCTAAATTAAAAAAGGTATACAGGGCCGCCTGGGTGGCTCAGTCGGTTCAGCGTCCGACTTCGGCTCAGGTCATGATCTCATGGTTCGTGAGTTCCAGCCCCACACCAGGCTCTGAGGATCCTGTCTTGGATTCTGTGTCTCCCTCTCTCCCTACCCCTCCCTGCTCATGCTCTGTCTCTCTTTTCCTTAAAAATAAATAAACATTAAAAAAAAAAGTACACATTAGAATTTAAAAAGTGTTTTTCACCTCATCACATGATTAGGTAATAATTATATCACAAGGTGATAAAACTGCCTGTAAATAAAATGAACTATATTGTAATAGAAACAACAATCTCACAGTCACCTATTCATGTGGCAGAAAGACTGGGACTAATTTCGGCATGACATATCCTTATGTTGAATAGTAAGAAAACAGAATGCATTGTTGGTGGATTGCTTAGTTTTATATTTCCAGCTACCAGGCGTGCCCTTTGAAGTTAACTAATTATTTGCTGAAAGTTATTCAATGTCACGCATTAGAATTTTTCCAGGATTAGTTGTAGGTACAGAAGAGCGCTCTGTATTAGAGCAGAATTTTAAAGAAGTGACATTAAACATTAAATGTCAGTTATTTCGGCTCTTTATTTTATGGGGCAAAGAAACGATGATGAGAGAGACTCAATGACTTGGCCAGAGCCAGGCACACACCTAAAACTGAGCCCATCTTCCTTCCAAGCCACTGGTTCTGCCACTTGGCCATTTCAAGGTGATCTGTCCAGTGGGATAAAGTATTAAGATGTTCATTTATTTTCTCTTCCCCACCCTGCTTCCCCCACACTGGACCTTCTCCTTTTCAGAAAGTAATTACCTCTGAATGTAATGAGCAAAGAATCAAGTTCATGGCTTTTGAACAGGCTCTGGAAACGTGGCGCTTCGACAGCTCTGTTTGCGGTTTAAAATGTCAGGGCTTAAGGCTCATGTCACAAACAGTAAATCTGAAAGCATACAGGCTCATCCCCCTTCCGTAGAGACCTGACAGCGGTTTCGTGGTGCAGGGACGAGCAGTTTGGGAAGCGAGAAGCGAGATCTGCAACATCGGCATGTCCCTGGGAGAACTGACGCAGGCAGAAGAGCCTGCCCAGCAAGGCTGACTCCTGTTGCAGGTGGAGCCCTGTGAGGGGGCCGCCCTCGTGAAGAGCCCCTCGGGCCAGAACAGGCCAGGCG
Organism: Puma concolor; assembly: GCF_028749965.1. Taxonomy (NCBI): domain Eukaryota; kingdom Metazoa; phylum Chordata; class Mammalia; order Carnivora; family Felidae; genus Puma; species Puma concolor. The sequence continues at coordinate 4,102,694 of NC_141670.1, forward strand.
CCGGGAGATGTGCGTGCGGGCAGCAGGGTATGTCTAAGTTCCAACAGCTCCCGATGACGCATCAGAGCTCAAGAGCAATCTTAACACTCTGCAATCCAGGGCGCCTGGGGGGGCTCAGTCGGTTAGGTGTCCGACTCTTGATTTCAGCTCAGGTCATGATCTCACAGGTCATGAGTTCGAGCCCCGGGTCAGGCTCCGTGCTTACAGTGCAGAGCCTGCTTGAGATTCTCTCTCTCTCTCTCTCTCTCTCCCTCCCTCCCTCCCTCCCTCTCTCTCTCTCAAAATAAAATAAATAAACTTAAAAAAAAAAAGAGTCTGCAATCCAAGAGAGGTAAAGAAGCAATTCCTTCATGGCCCTGAGTATATGAGAACACCTGAATGGTGTGGCCAGCTTGGCCGCTGCGAGCCTGTCTAGGCGCTCCCGACAAGGACCTACACGAATTCCATCTCAGATTGTGGCAGGAGAAGGCAGACACCGGGCTCTCCTTTTACTCCTGGCACTTCGGGGTCATGCACGACCCTTGGATTTAGGTACCTCCTAGAAAAGATCTCACACACACACACACGCTCACCCACCTACACTTACACATCCACACACACCCCACATACAACCACATCCCCACCACATGTTCATACGCAAACACGCTCACCCCTTCCTCCGCACACATCCACACTGAAATGACAGAATCTACCTAGACCTGACCAAATGAAAATTTCTGCCCTCACTCAGGGAGGAATCTGTGTAGAAATTACTATAAAATCCAATTAAAGAAATTATATGTTATGATCACATCTTAACTTCTGACCTTTCAAAATAATGCCTATTTATTTTTTCTGTTCTGCTCAACATATCACTTATTTCTAACAATTAAGACAAAATACACAAATCAACACACAGTATCGATTTCAATTACACATTTTTATCATAACATAGAGGCCATAAATATACACCTTCAAGCCTTTATGTAATTCTGGGTTGCTAAAAAAATTGTATTGGGTTTTAAACTCAGGGGCCATCGGTTTATTGAATCTTTCTTGGTCAAAGACTGAGTGAAATACTTTTACTTTCTTTAAGATTTTCAAAATGTTTTGGCCTCTGTGGAACGTCAGTAGATGGGCTCAGGTGTAAAGATATTTGAAGAAGCTACTGTATTTTCTTTTTACCGTACTTTACTTGGTCGTATTCTTCACTGTCATCAAGAAATTCAAGCTTCAAGTCTTGTTTTTACTAGACAAGCCCAAGTGGCGGACATGGTGTGAGCAGTCTGGACTGCTCGTCTCCCTTGACGAGTTCTCGTCACATCTATTTGCACTGGGTTTGATTCAGGAACCAGAAAGCGATTTAGTCATCTGGTTTTACTACTTTATCCTAGCCTGACACTGAGTTTCTAACAATGCTAAGTTGTGATTATTAGCAGAACAAGAGAGTCTAGAGGCAAAACATTTTGTTTGTTTTAATTTTTTTTTCAACGTTTATTTATTTTTGGGACAGAGAGAGACAGAGCATGAATGGGGGAGGGGCAGAGAGAGGGAGACACAGAATCGGAAGCAGGCTCCGGGCTCTGGGCCATCAGCCCAGAGCCCGACGCGGGGCTCGAACTCACGGACCGCGAGATCGTGACCTGGCTGAAGTGGGATGCTCAACCGACTGCGCCACCCAGGCGCCCCGAGGCAAAACATTTTGTAAAATCCTGCCTTTACAAGAGCCTAAGAAAAGATTTCATGCTCTCCTGCTCTCTGCTCACTTAACGACAACAGAACCAGGAGAGCAATCCACTTTAACAAAGGAAGACCGGGGCATCTTGTAGTAAGACAACTACCTCTTGTCCAATGAGTCAAGAGATCTCCTGTCGTCTAGTGCTTACTGGGAATTAAGCCATTCTAGGTAGCTTGTTATCTGCCTGTTAAGTGATAACACAGAAGGAATATCTAAGTGATTTACTGGTGCCATTTTGAAATAATTTTCCACACTAACTTCAGGAATAAAGAATCATGTCTAGCAGAGATATGTATTCATATCTACATACCTAAGAATGAAGGGACATATACCTATGCAATAGCGTACTTTTGCTGTAATAGGCTAGAAAGGGTCCTCATAATTTATTTGATATAAATTGTTTTTAATGTTTATTTATTTTTCAGAGAGAGAGACAGAGCACGAGCAGGGGAGGAGCAGAGAGAGAGAGAGAGAGAGACACACACACAGAATCCGAAATAAGCTCCAGGCTCCGAGGTGTCAGCACAGAGCCCGACACGGGGCTCGAACTCACAAACCGTGAGATCATGACCCGAGCTGAAGCCGGACACTCAACCGACTGAGCCATCCAGGCGCCCCTCATAATTTATTTGATAAAGTGCCTATATTCAAGTTGCTTTAAACAACATACATACTCCAGAAAATTCAGTGATTTTTTTTCACATCTATGAAGACTGACATGTATATAATTTACAGAGCTCTTAAAAACAAGAATTGAAAAGCACGCACGCACACACACACACAGTTGATGACATAAGTCATATTTAACTTTCTTATCCGAAGTTATGTGCAGGAGACAGATTGTGCTCTCTAAAAGGATCATATCTCTCTTACCTTAATGTATTTGATTACATTTTGAAAATGTCATGGTATTTCTAGCAGCCTTCTTGATAATGAGAATATTCTGTCTAATTTATCCTGATAATTTTGGCTTCGTTGCTTTTCAAAAGCTCTGTGCGCGTGTACCTATAGATGTACGCGTGCACGCATATGCATGTACATATAAAGTATAGCTCTCATGAATGAGGGAACACCAACCTCCCTGGCTTCAAACTGTTTTATAAAGAGTGGGCGAGTTTGACTTTTTGCCTATTCTTTCAAGCGACTACAAAACATAAAGAAATTACTGTAATTTGATTTATAGAATCCAAGTTGGATCAGAGAGTTGAAAAACAGTAAGACTCCCTTCATCGCAGAGGACTGGGTGGGCATTGGAAGAGACCAAGTGTAGGCTACACATGAGAAAGGAATGAGGGACCTTGGCACTGGGTCCCCTAGGGCCGGACCCCCTAGGGTCAGAAGGAAAGGAAGCCCCGGAAGGCAGGCACATGCTCACTGTGGTCCACGGCCACCCCAGGAGGGGACTGCAGCCCACTTGTTAAAATATCCTCATGACCCTCTCCCCTCAGAGAAGGACTAAACAAATAAGGGAATAAAACAAAACCATGGAAATTCTTTTAATTATACCGATTGCTCTGGTTCCAGAAAACAAGCCTCTGTGCAGCTCTATCCAGTGTGTCCCACTCTGGTCTGCCAATGCTATGGCAGAGCTAATTTTGTGAGTCGGATGCCACGTTTTTCCCAGGAGTTAGGTACAGGTCTCTCACACGGTGTTCAGTGCTTTGGAGGAAAAATGTTCTAAAATCACATTTCTTGTTTTGGTGCCTAATCCTTTATAATTATAGCAATTAAACCACTGCATCTTTTTTTTTTTTTAACTTACAGCTTGCCTTCCTAAGAGATCTATGCCATAATAAATAATAATAACAAAGCTTTGAGCTCCACATGTACCACTCAACGGCTCATATCCTAGTCACTTAGTGTGTTTAGTGGGTTACTTCTTCCCAAGACCCTGAGCGGACCCTCATGTGGTCATGGTGACTTAGGACACTCAGTACACCTTATCACACTATTAAATATTTGCTCCTGAGGGAGCTCACTCGCTCTCAAGCGCTACCGTAATAAAAGTGCCTCTGGAAGAAAAAATAAATTTTTCCCAAGTTGCATTCTAAACAAATTTGCCAAGAATTAATTCCACTGATCCTCTTTTTCTATCGCTGCATCAAGTTATTTTGAGAAAGTTATTTCATAATTGCGGTGTCTGTAATACACTGGAAACAAAAATCTAAGCAGATTTTGCCCCCAAGCATGAAAGACCATCCTCTCGATGTGACTTTATTGTGACAATAGAAACAGCATCATTTATAAACAACATTAAAATAGTAACGGCATTTTCCCACTCGTAAATATGATTGTAAGTACTTTACTCCAGTGTTCTCCTCGATTCCGGAGCCTTCTGTGCCATTGACATCATCTCCACTGAGTGATAAGGATCCATAAATTGTCTTTCTAGTGCAAAATCCTTTAGGAGGATTTTTCCAGCAAGATCTTTTCCATCTGTTTAAACCAGATACACCACGGTTGCATGTTAGGGTGTTAGACAAGCACTGTGCTACCTAGAACACCCACAAGGTCCCTGCTTTATTTTCTCATCTGACGGGTACTGTATTCAATGCTCATCTAACACACAGCCTGACCGTGAGAGATCAGCCAAGGCCCCCTTTGAATCCCTGGTTGGCAGGTGACGGGATTAGGCAATCATCTAGAGTTTCTTAGAGTCTCAATGATATTAGGAAAATCACTCAAGGACCTGATAAAAGATGTGTACATGTACTTATTTTACTGTGATATCTGACCCAGAATAATTTGAAACTGAGATTTCATTCTTGATTGTGAACCTAACTTCCATAAACTGAAATTCAAACCCAGTAGTTAGGTGGAATCCACTGCATTTAAAATTACACATGCAGGGGCGCCTGGGTGGCGCAGTCGGTTAAGCGTCCGACTTCAGCCAGGTCACGATCTCGCGGTCCGTGAGTTCGAGCCCCGCGTCGGGCTCTGGGCTGATGGCTCAGAGCCTGGAGCCTATTTCCGATTCTGTGTCTCCCTCTCTCTCTGCCCCTCCCCCGTTCATGCTCTGTCTCTCTCTGTCCCAAAAATAAAATAAAAACGTTGAAAAAAAAATTAAAAAAAAAAATTACACATGCATACACACACACAAAGGGAGGGAAGGGAGGGACGGGGGGAGGGAGACAGAGAGAGGGAGAGAAAATGAAGCACAAAGGATATAAAAGATCCAGGGCAGGAGGGGAGAGAGAAAAAAAAGAGTGAGAGGCTTTGGAACGCCTGACTCTACAACAGCCCCATCCCAGGACATTCTCTGACCCTTCTGCTGTAAACGGGTAGAGTGGCTGCCTAGACAACAATCAGAAGCCCCCTGAATGGAGGAAAAGAAGAAAGAGGAGAATCTGGGCATCCTGACACGGAATTGAAGAACCCCTTCTAACAATCTGGAAAACCAAGGTTTTTTAATGGGTCTGGTGCTTATGAGAAATACAGCACATGCTTCTGGAGTTCATGAAGTACACAGACCAGATGAGGCACTAGGCAGATTACATTTGCCATTTCTGTGGTGGAATTGATGATATTTATATGCACTTTTTATATACTTTTTAAATATCTGAGGGGTGCCTGGGGGGCTCTGTTGGTTACACATCTGACTCTTGATTTCAGCTCAGGTCATGATCTCAGGGTTTGTGTGTTCCAGCCCCGCATCGGGCTCTGCACTGACAGCAGGGAACATGCTTGGGACTCTCTCTCTCTCTCTCTCTCTGCCCCTCCCCCACTCATGGCTGTGCATGCTAATACACTTTCTCAAAAAAATAAAGTTAAAAAAATTTAAATGAATTTAAATGTAAAAAAATAAATGAATCTTAGGTAACGATTGTGTAAAGGGAAATAATTTCAAATAAACATTGTCTTTTTTCAAAGGCTATAAAATGATCTATATTTATACACACTTCCACACATATCTGATGAATTCTCAGAAGAGCTGTGAGAACACCCGCGGGGCTTTGGTAAATTTCACAAACTACAGCAGACAGAGACAGGACGAGAATCTAGAAATTCTGCCTATTCAGAAAAGAAATCAGCACGCCTGGGGGGCTTAGTCGACTGAGCTACTGACTTCGGCTCACGTCATGACCTCACGGTTCATGAGTTCAAGTCCCACATCAGGCTTGCTGCTGTCAGCACAGAGCCCAATTATTTGTTGTTCCCCAATCAGTAATTGAAGTCACTTCTTGGCTCAGTATTTCTTCTCCCCTATGATTCCAGTTTGAAATCCCTCCTGTCTCCAGAGCTCAAAAGGCAGGCTCTAGAGAGAGACTCCTGGTTTGAATACCTGGGATCCTCTGTCTCCCTCTCTCTCTGCCCCTCTGCCACTTTTTCTCTCTCCCTCTCTCTCCCTGTCTCTGTCTCAAAAATAATAAACATTAAAAAGAGCAAAAGAAATCATTTGTTGTATGAATAAAAGGTGACTAGTAATTATTTTGAAAAACTTGGAACAACAAACCTTGAATACAACAGTTTCATCGAGTGGCTTAGCAGAGAACAGTAAGCTCACAAGGACCTAGTCTGTTTCTCACTGGTAGCTGTTGCCTTGGCCAGAGCTCAGCAGGGCTGAAATAATGCATTCAAAGGACTGGCTGCAGAACTCCCTTCCCTGACCCTGAACAAGTGATCATTGTATGTCAGGAAGGGTGTCACGTTGAGTGGATTTTCTAGAAGTGGGTTACAACACAGGTACACACACACACACACCACACACACACCTCAACTCTGATGCCAGCCAACCTTACTGAGCAGTTACTAAATGCCCATCACTGTTTGGACTTTGCCACATTCACGTACAATCCCCAAAATTGCTTTGCAGGTGAGGAAATTCAGCCTCAGACGTCTTCAGTAATTCTGTCTAAGACCACACAGTGAGTGAGGACTAGAGCCGATATTCAAACCAGGGGTCTCTCTCTAGAGCCTGCCTTTTGAGCTCTGGAAACAGGAGGGATTTCAAACTGGAATCACAGGGGAGAAGAAATACTGAGCCAAGAAGTGACTTCGATTACTGATTGGGGAACCACAAATAATTGGGCCTTCATCAGAACAGCATCATATACACGCAGATGATCAGACTGTTGACATGGAATCATTGTGGACACAATGATAGAAGAAGCAAGCTTTGAGCAAAGAGTAGGGAAGATATTGAAGGCAAACCCTGGGAGGGTAACTCGCTGGCAGTTAAGTCCAGCCAAAGGGGACAATCACTCCTGTTGAAAACTGTGTCACGGCCCCCCCACTAGCAAGCTCCCTCCACAGACCAGCTGAAGAAGGGCAGGTTTACGTGTACGAGTTTAAACCACAAAAGGAAAGTTTAATAAAGCCAACTCTCCTGACTTTATTTTGTTACAAAGGAAAGGGAAGTGTCTCATTTTCCTTATGCCCAAACCTATCCGAGCACTAAATGTTTCCCTGGTTTGTGAAGATGTAAAATTCCCATCCCTTGATCAGAAAACACTATTCCCGGCACCCTCATGAAGGAATAGACGGGGTCCAAATGTGCACAGTTTACAGATCTCTTTCCCAAGGTAAAATGTGACTGCGCCTGGGAAAAGGAAAAGCAGACAGAAACGGAACGCGCATGGGCAGAGGGACAGTCCTTGGGCGATATTACAGAAGTCGTGAGGGCAGAAGGGAGATGTGACAAAACAGCACAGCATGCGGAGCGTGGTGACAGCAGGCTCATGGACAGGGGCTCACCTCTCAGGTCTCAGTTAGCAGCTTGAGTTCTTTTAGCCACAAGGACAGGGAAGTTCAAGTGTCTCCGGGGGGAACCCCAAGGGTGAAGATCTGACAGCAGAAGCCCACTGTCTGAACTCAGCTCTAGCCCTCAAGAGCCCGCCCTGCTGATGTCCCCACACCTCCCATAAACAGAACCAAAGGAGCAAAAGGGCCCTTAATACATGAAAGCAGAGGAAGGAGGAAGTCATCCGCTGAGTAGTCTTCAAAGCAAATCAAACACTGCCGCTAAGTAGAAGAAAAAGCAAGAATTCTTTTCAGAGGGTGGGGCAGAGAAAGAGATAGAGACAGAACCCCAAGCAGGCTCTGAGCTGGGCTTGAACTCACAAACCTGGGATCGCGATGCTTCCCCTAGCTGAGCAGCCCAGCGCCGCAAGGAAAAACTTTCCTAATCTCATTTACCCACCTCCCTTCCCAAGGTACAGAGTGAAGCACACTATGCCTGCAGCTTGAGTCTTTGATCCTCAGGCTGAACGTCAAACACACAGCCTCACCCCTCTCCTGCTTGCGCCCCCCTGTGCTCCCCACCAATTATTTCCCATAGAAAAAGGCATGTATTCTAATCACCTATATTTTTTCGCCCTTTCATCTATCCTGGGAGAAATTCAAGAACCCTCTGCTGTTGATGAGAGTCTAACTTAGATAGCCTCCCAGGTTATATACATGGGTGCTGTGCAAAGGTAACCAGGTAATAGCAGGTGCTAGAAATGAGGAACAATGAGATTTTTAAAGTATTAGCTATCCATGATTAGTATTAAAAAAGAGATATTAGGGCTCAAATACAGGCTGTAAATTGAAGTGTAAATACATTGGCCACTTTGATTTTTTTTAAGTTCATGTATTTTGAGAGAGACAGAGAGTGTATGTGCACACGCAGGCATGCGAGCGGGGCAGGGGTGGAGAGAGAAAGGGAGAGGGACAGACAGACAGACAATCCCAAGCAGACTCTGAGCAGGATCGAAGTCAAGAACCATGTGATCATGACCTGAGCCGAAACCAAGAGTCGGATAGTTAACAGACTGAGCCACCCAGACGCCTCTGGCCACTTAGTATTTTGGAAAAATAAACCGTGGCTGGGGGGAATCTACCTTTTGTCAGTGACACCCTTTTTCTCCTACGTGTCTACGAGTAATCGTCTCACACCTAATTTTGAGACTCTTACTAAGAGACACCTAAGATACAGGATTATCAAGTATCAAGGTGTGATTTCAGTTATTAGACTAAAACGTACAGGTTCAGGAGTGTGACATCCCTTCCAGAGTGGTCACCATGCAGGTCTGGGGTTTGTACATTGTGCTAACATAATCACAGGCTTCCAGGAAAATTGTTGACCGGACCACCCACCTTCCCCAACTTCCTGTCATTCCTATCATGTACCTCTGCTTAGAGCACTGAGCCTCCAGACGCACACGTCGGTATCTGGAAACTAATTGTAAAACCCTTCGCTGCACAGGACAGGTGGCCAATGAAAGTGAGCAGGACGCTTCCCTGTGGGGAGAGTCAGGTTTTAGCAGCAGACAACGCTTGGAGCGTTCCGGTGATGGGCTCCAGATGCTGGGAGGGCAGGCGGGTGCCTGCGGGAAGAGCTGTCTTTGCTATGGCCCAACAGAAGCCCCACACTATGTCAGCTAAAGGAAGAACGTCACATTGCCCCTGGACGGACCCCCCTCCCCCCCCCCCTCCAGCCAGCATGTGACTGTAAACTGAGTCTCACAAGGGATAGACACTGTGAAGCAGGGAGGTAAAGGAGGCATCACAGGTAGCTTTGAGGGGAAATGCTTCGAATGGTAACCAAACTCTATGTTGCTAGCCTTGGGTTCCCATCCATCGCCATCTACCATCCACCGTTGTCTATCACAAAGAAGATGATGAATATGTTAGTTTCACGGCAGCTTATTAAAAAAGATGATCAAGTGGAGGTCAGTCACAGATTTATAATTCCAAGGTTGCAGACCAAAACTAACATGTCCCACTGAAGTGAAGGTAGCCTTCATTTTACCGTAAGAAATAGAAGTATCAGGAACTGAGAAGTTGAGACTTGAAGATGCCATTGTTTTACACGAACTTGCTGTCGGTGGTGTTTAAGGTTGCCCCCGCATAGTGCTATCTTGCTGTAGAGGAAAATTAGCTCTTATTCGAATATTTTTTTAAATTTTTTTAACGTTTATTTATTTTTGAGACAAGAGAGACAGAGCATGAACGGGGGAGGGTCAGAGAGAGAGGGAGACACAGAATCAGAAACAGGCTCCGGGCTCTGCACTGTCAGCATAGAGCCTGACACGGGGCTCGAACTCACGGACATGAGATCATGACCTGGGCCGAAGTCGGACGCTTAACCGACTGAGCCACCCAGGCGCCCCTCAAATAAGAATATTTTAAAGATCCAACTTGCATTAAGATTTGTTTGCTCGGTGTATGATGATGGCATCGACCTCTCCTTATTATAGAGGTTAAGTGCCTGGCTTATTAAACACGCTCCATAGCGTGACTCAAGTAAGTTCAGGAAATGGGTCTCTCGTGTTCCCTATTTAGTCTTCCGTGGCCACCCTCATTCATTGTTCTCCAGGGCATGAGTCCACTGGTTTTTCCTCAAGGTCATCTAACATGATATTCTATGGGATACCTAGTTAATGGAAAAAAATAATGTTAGTTTCCGTCCAGAGAATTCTTGTAGGCATTCTGTTCTGGAAATGGCAAACACAATCAAACAAAACAAAGGAAAACCTTGTTCTCTCACCAAAATGGATGACTGACCGAGATCTCAGACTACAGAATTATTTTTGAAACAAGACAATAGGGAAGAGTAATCTTTCTTTCAAGTAGCTGGCTAATGAGGGTTTAGTTGGAGAGAGAGATCTAAGTTGATTTTGAAAATGAAATAAATTTTGAGGCATTTCTGGAAAACCTAAAGGTGAACAGTGTAGAAATTGAGCCCCATTTTCTAGTAATGATTAAATTACCCAGAAAATTGGAAACATGTTCACAAAAAAGAAATAACATGAACTTTTTCAAGATTTCTTTCACCCAGCCCTACGTATATGTTTGTGACTGTTCCCCATATGTACTACAGGTGTCTGCGGGTACTTGGAACAAAATTTAAGATTTTTTTTTTCCATATTCTATCAGTTTCCCAGCCTGAGACCCACAGTTACACAAAGGAGTCTTATTTTTACCTAATGTATGAAAGAGTCCTAGCATATCTTGTTACAATACTTCGTATTATTTCATATGCAATTACTGAGGCTGCTTCTGAGTTCAGTGTTTGTGGTACCAAGAGAGGAAGGTATGTATTTGGCTGTCATCTCTGCCAGTGACAAGCAGGGTAGTCAATCATGGGCCATGTTGGACCAATGGGTTCACCTGTAAAATGGCGGAGGTCCACCCATAGCCCATTCCTTATGCTTAGAACTCAAAGGGCCTCACCTGAGAATCTAACTGCCAGGGAGGCACTTGAACCTGCTTAAACTAATTCTCCAAGAGTTTTCCATAAATTTTGTTCTTAAATTCTTACAGAAACTCAGTGAAATGACTTCTCTCCCATTTAATGTGGGCAAGGATTAGTCCAAATGTTCTTTGTTATCAAGGAGAGCCACTATGCACTCTCAGCTTGTCTGGACTCCAAGTTGGCCTCTTTCTATCACGGCATCTTGCATTCCAGGAAAAAGTTTGAGTGTGTTTATTCATTTGGAGACTGCTAATTAAAAAAAAAAAAAGTCATACACATTCAGATAGTTAGATTTTTAACTAAAAATAGTTAGATTTTTAAGAATGTCCTAAAATAATCTTGCCTAAGAACCCTTACTCTTTAGGGAGGAGTTCTCTAAGACCTTAGGGAAGGCACACATCTGTTGTGTGCCTAATGCTCACAGATGTAGCATCTCAGACAGGACCAAATCTCCAGACTCTGGACGCTTTCCTGTCTCATCCCTTTCTTACTGAAGCATGCCACCGAACAATATATACAGGCGAAGCTGGCGGATACTTAAGCTCAACCCATTCACATGATGCTGAATGCACATTGTGCAACACAGCAATAGACCAATATTTGGTTCTGCAGCACCTACTCGAGGAAGACACAATGAGAAAGTCCCAGCTTGATTCATGTGTCTCACTTTCCATCTCTAAGCCAACAGGAGTTTGCGGAGCCCTGCAGAGAGATTTTGTGCGTAGTAACTTCCTATCATTTTATACCCACATTATCCCATTGAGGACTCAGTATTTACCCGGAACTCCTGGAGATTGAACCACTTATGCAAACTTCCGCGGCCTTAATACTCAATTGAGATTACCCGAAACTACCTGCAAATATTTGGCTACAAATGAAACCATTCAAATCAGCTGCCTTCATTCACAAGTCATTTTAAGGATCAAAAAGACTTTATTATTCAAGATCTAATTCTTGAAATTAAAAGGGTTGTATTATCTGAATATTGTGTTCTCTTAAAAGCATTAAAACAGCAAATACTCGTTCTAACAGAGTTTAAATATGTATATGTGACGACAGACACTTGAAAGTTTCCATAAATAAAACAATGTGCAATTCTGGGTACTTCATCAGCTGTAGGTATTTGGGGTGCATTTTCATTTTTGTGCTAAATCACATACCACATGTTCTTCATTGATCTCAGCCACTATAGACCTTACTGCTGCCAACCTAATTTCATCACCCTTATGTGGGTCATGCCAATTAATTCATAAAGACAAAATTAATTAATCATGTATATCCTCCTTAATGCTTTGCTAATTTGCTTCAATTACTTAATAAAATTATCATTTAAACTCAATTGAAGTAGATGATTTTTCTCAAACTTAAAACAACTGAAAATTGAAAATAAATTTTTACTGAGGCCAAAATTAGCACAGCAATCAACATGTTCAGTGTGCTTTTTTCAAATGAAGGAAACTGAAAAATGCATATTACTATATAATTTTGTGTATTATTAAACTGTTTCACATAAGCTCATTACTTAATAAAATCTTCAATAATCCAGCGATTCTTTTCATTTAACTTCTAACACCCTTTCCAATTTTTCCACTTTCTCACATTTGAATACTAAGCTACTATAGTCTCATACATATTTGTAAGTGTATAGGGAAGTGTTTATACGTAAATATGTAAGTATTTAGAAGAATATATTTTTCACCATATTTGCCATTGTAAATATTTATTCACCTATTTCAAGGTTAAAAAAAAGTCAGATTGTGAGACAAACCAGCATTAGGTTATGTGGGAATGGACATTTTAAAGGCCTGCATTTACTAAAGGCGGGCTTCAAAGTTAATTCTCAGCTCTTTAATAGTAAAGCAAAGAGAGAATACAAATCACTCTTCTGTTGATGAGGAAGCCTAGATACACAAATACTGACTTGGATAAGAGGAGTAAATCCAAGGTCCCAAAATCAAAGAAATTCATAAAAAATATCTCTGGAAGATGATAGGACAGTGTGAGGAGAACTCCAAAATGTTTAGCAAACACAATAGTGGCCAACATTGTATGCTTGCGAGTTTCCATAAATGAATTAATATGATGCCCTGGACCCATTATCAACTGTGGCATTTCTACATATTTTTATTTTCATAAGAATCAAACATCTCAATGTAAAGAAAATGCATGTAAAAAAGCAGTAGTCGACATTTCAAAACATAGTTTTGATAAGGACACTGGACATTCTTTCAGAAGGGCAAGTTTAACTTTTTTTTACTAATTTAGACATATCTTTCAAGATTTAAAACATGGAAATCTATTTATATTTATATATTATATATTTATATGTGTATAATACTACTAAAGAATTGTCTACATTATTTATTTTTATTTATATGTTATATATTTTTATGTGTATTTATATATTTATAACATTATCAAAGCATTGTTACTATCATCAGAATGTGAGTCAACTTAAAAGTCCATTAATTGGGGACAAATTACATAAGTGGCAATGTATTTAGTCACTGATAAAATGAATAAAAGAAAGACATAAGAAACTGCATACACATACAAACACTCATACATATCTATCACCTCATCCTACAGGTAAAATGCTTCTTCACCTTGTTCACACACAAAACATCTATCTTGGCAAATGTTCTCTATCTGCTTCTATATATAAACATATATACAAATGCATTCCTCCGTGTCACTGCTAACACACATGCACATACATAATTTGGATAGATGCCACGGTCATCTTCTCTGAAGAGAAAGAGGCAGGAGCTTTACAGGATAGGGAAAGAGAATTCCACTGTATTCTTTTGTTTCTGCTTTTTGAATTTTTTATTATGGGAGTACATTATTTTTAAAACTAAATCATTTTAAAATATTTGTTGAAATAAATGTATCTAATTTAAGTTCTAAGACACATTTTTGTAATTTTTTTCTTGACCATGTGACTATTCCAAAAACAATGCTATAGTTATGCTTATTTTCTGAGAATAAGGTCAATAATAACAGATACTGCATTGCCATCGATTTTACTAATTTTGTATGTATCACAGTTCGGGCCAATAGCCGTGTTCAAGCAAATACTGAAGAGCGAGTAAATAAGAAAAGAGTGAATAAGGAAAACAAAAGCAAAAATTAACTCTTGGGATGACATCAAAATAAAAAGCTTCTGCACAGCAAAGGAAACAAGCAGGAAAACAAAAAGAAAACCTACTAAATGGAAGAAAATACTTGCAAATGACATATCCAGTAAGAGATTAGTATCCAGAATATATAAGGAACTTACACAATTCAACACACACACACACACACACACACACACACACACACACACACACTTCAATTAAAGAATGGGCAGAAGAGCTGAACAGACATTTCTCTAAAGAAGGCATACAGATGGCCAAGAGAAACATGAAAAGATGCTCAACATCACTCATCATTGGAGAAATACAAATCAAAACCACAAAAAGGTATCACCCCACACGTGTAAGAATGGCTAAAACAAAAAACAAAAATCAAAAACAAAAACAAAACAAGAAATAACTATGGATGAGGATGTGGAGGAAGAGGAACCCTCTTGCACTGTTGGTGGGAATGCAAACTGGTGCAGCCACCCTGGAAAACATTATGGAGCTTCTTCAAACGATTAAAACTAGAACTACTCTACAATCCAGTAATTCCACTACTGGGTATTTACCTAGAGAATATGAAAACACTAATTCAAAAAGATACATACACCCCTATGTTTATTGCAGCATTATTTATAATAAATAGCCAAAATATAGGAGCAACCCAAATATACATCAATAGGTAAACGGAGAAAGAAGGTATGGTATATGTATATAAACAATGAAGTATTACTCATCCATCGAAAAATAATGAAATCTTGCCATTTGCAACAATGTGGATGGAGCTAGAGAGTATAATGTTTAACAAAATAAGACAGAGAAGGACAAATATCATATGGTTTCACTTATATGTGGAATTTAAGAAACAAAATAAAAGGAAAAAAGAGGGGGACAAACCAAGAAAAGATTCTTAACTATAGAGAACTGATGATTACCAGAAGGGAGGTGGGTGGGGGTGGGTGGGGGGAAATAAGTAAAGAGATTAAAGAGTGCACTTGTGATGAGCACTGATTAGTGTATGGGATTGTTGAGTCACTATTAGCTATTGTATAGCTTAAGCTAATATAACACTGTACAATAATTACACTGGAATTAAAAAAAATAAATAACATTTTAAAAAGTGAACAGAAAATCAAGGAAAGGACTCTGAGTCTCTGTATTTTGTTACAATTTCAGAAACCTTCTTTATAAATCTTATTTTCAGCCTCTGGCATAATCTACCATTGTACAGACAAGCACAGTAACAAAATCATTCTTCAACAACAGAAGAAAAATCAACATAAATTTGAGTCATTTCTGTGGATAGTTTTTTCTAAGAGACTCTGGAAAATCATTTTGTTTATATGCTGGCCAGAGTTTGAGCTATTGAAGCAGGCGGCTAAATTCTTTCCCATCTCTCAGTCATTTGTCTTCTGTCACCATTCAGCAGAACCTCTATAACACGGTTTTGAACGAGCTCACAGGAGAAGTCAACCTCACTGCAAACCTTCACGGCAGTGCCTGATGTCAGGGATAGAAGTGGGGGCATTTCTAAACGCACTTCCTTTAAAAGGTTTTGCTGGTTATGTTTTATTTTTATAATAGTAATCCACAATTTTAAAAAGTTAAGAAAAAGGTATATAGAGTAAAAGGTGAAAGTTCTTCAAAATCAACCTCAGCCCCAGACTACTTACTGCTTCTTATTAACAGTGCCCATGCTTCCCAGATCCTACATTACGCACAGATATCTATACATTTTAATAAACG
Source organism: Puma concolor (assembly GCF_028749965.1). NCBI lineage: Eukaryota > Metazoa > Chordata > Mammalia > Carnivora > Felidae > Puma > Puma concolor. The sequence goes on from NC_141670.1 coordinate 4,118,460, forward strand.
TGCTTAGATTCTTGTATATATAAGCATATTACATATATTTAGATATAAGCTATAAATCTATAATTCTTTACATCTGTTTACCTAGAATACCAGCTCATGTTGTATGTGCCTAAAGAGATATTTTGTTTTTCATTCAGATGATCCCCCAAATAGTTAGAAAACATAAATGCTAGCCCTCTGACTTTTGGTAGACTCTAGAGTATTTATATAACTCGGTTATTTTTTTCCTTATTCAGTGTCACTGAAAAGCCTACTCCCTAATAAATGTTTTTTGATACTAGAATCAGTGAATATTTTGCTTGTGCGTAATCCAAAGACGATATTGGTCTATGACAACTTTTATTTCTTGAATTTAATTTCTGAAAATTAAATACATAAGTTGCTTTTCTTTCAGGGGTTTGAGATCAGACTATAACTTAACACTAGTATTTAATGAACATAGAAGTGTAGATAGGTGACCCTGAAAGTAATGCACCTTCAGCCACACACACATCTCCAAAGTACCGCCAGTGTTTAAACCTGTCCACCCCAGGAGACCACCTTTGACTTTTAAGATTTTGCCTCCAACTTGGGATAAAGAATCAGCAGTAGAATTTGCCTTTGGTTACTGTATATAAAAGGACAATAAGAAAGTATGGCCAATATAACAGTATTTATTTCCCCATCTAAATTTTATAATTATTATGGAGATCAGCTTTTGCCAGACACATTACTGGATATAAATAGGTGTCCAATATTGTGTTTGTAATTGATGTCTAACTTAAGAAGGGTTCATATCCAGGGGCTCCTGGGTAGCTCAGTTGGTTAAGTGTCCGACTTTGGCTCAGGTCATGATCTTGCAGTTTGTGGGTTCGAGCCCCATATCGGGCTCTGTGCTGACAGCTCAGAGCCTGGAGCCTTCCTTAGATTCTGTGTCTCCCTCTCTCTCTCTGACCCTACCCCGCTTGCACTCTGCCTCTCTTTGTCCCTCAAAAAATAAAACATTTAAAACAAAAAAGAATGGTTCACATCCAATCATCAGCATCTAATTTTTACTTTGTGAAAGTTTTGCATTTACTAGAAAATATTGTAAATTTATTTTAGGTAAAGTCTACCATCGATATGCATGCATACTAGCCTTCATCAAAATGATGAACTATTTTAATTTTAATTTTTATTATTGAAGTGTAGTTGACATACAATGTTATATTAGCTTCAGGTGTACCGTAGAGTGATTCAATAACTAGTAATGTAAGTCACTGTGTAATGTATACATTACTCAGGGCTCACCACAATGAGTATGATCACGATCTGTCACCATACAATATTATTAAAATATTATTGACTACATTCCCTATGCTGTACTTTTCTTATCCATGACTTACTTATTCTATGACTGAAAGTTTATACCACTTCATCCCCTCCACGTATTTTTTTTCCTATCCTCATTCCCCTCCCCCAGTAACTCCCAGTTTTTATTCTGTATTTATGAGTCTGTTTCTGTTTTTCTGGTTTCTGTTTGTTTCCCCATTTATGTTTTTAGATTCCACATATAAGTGGAGCATGTAACACATATAACATATAAGTCATAGGAGTTTGTTTCTGTGTGTCTTAGTTCACTTGGCATAATACCCTCAGAGCCCATCCGTGTTGCCACAAACATCAAGACATCATTCTTTTGATGGCTAAGTAATATTCCATTGGGTGCATAGAACACATTTTCTTCATCCATTCAGCCACTGATGGACCCTTGAACTGTTTCCGTAATTTGGCTGTTGTAACAAATGCTGCAATAAACATAGGGGTTCATGCAGCTCTTCAAATGAACATTTTTGTTTTCTTTGGGTAAATACTGAGTAGTGGAAGTGGAGTTACTGAAGTCTATATTTCTATTTTTAATTTTCTGAGGAACCTCCATACCATTTTCCATAGTGGTTTTACTGATTTACATCCCTACCAACCTTCAACATGGGTTCCTTTTTTGTCCACATTGTCACTAACACTTGTTATTTCTTGTCTTTTTGATTCTACTCATTCATGTTTTCTTCTAGGAATTTAAAGTCTCAGGTCTCACATTTAGCTCTTTAATCCATTTTTAGTTTATTTTTGTGTATGGCATAATAAAGTCCTCCAGGTTCATTCTTTGGCATGTGGCTGTCCAGTTTTCCCAGCACCATTTGTTGAAGAGCCTGTCTTCCCCATTTTATATGCTTGTCTCCTTGCCCTATTGTCAAGATGGTGAATTTTATTTGTTAATAAAGTCAACAAAAACACGCTTCCAAAAAACCGCAATAATAACTACTCACCATTTTGGCTATTCATCATTACACCACATTGGATCATACGTTGTAATCAAGGTTTATCGTTTTCCCTTTCCTAGATGCTTCTTTATGTCCCACATGCATTAGCATGAGAATTTAGGATATCACAACAAAAATCAGTCACATGTGGCTAAACTGAGGAAGAATGTCATATTCAAAGACATGGCAGACAGTCTCAGGTAATACTAAGATTTAGTGGAGCAGCTGGTCAGTTCTTACACAGGTAAAAGAAATGCCAATTTGCTGATCATCTGCTGATGCCGTTCTCCACTCAGCTCTCCTGGTGATCAGCGAAAGGTGATTCAAAGTATGAATAGAGTTTTCTCTACCATACATGATCTGGGTGATATCAAGCCAACTCCTTAAATGATGATGACACTATATTGACAAACCGATGGATACATGAGTTAACACATGAAAATTCACCCAACTGTCTTTATCCCATAGTGTGTGTGTGTGTGTGTATGTGTGTATATATATATATATACACACATACACATATATACACACACACATATATATATATATATATATATATATATATATATATAGTGTGTATGTGTGTGTATATGTAGTGTAATATACATAAAATACAGGGAATACATATTATATATATAATATACATTGCATATGAGATATATCATCTATACATGGCTTCAAATAGCTCTAATATGAGGTAGAAATTATATGTGGAATAAGTAAAGATTAGCATGCTGGGAGATTGAGAGGGGTCAGATGTTCTACCTTTGAGAATCGCATAGAGCTTTCTGGTGTAGGCAGTGCTGATTTCAGGCCTAAAACCTGGATAATGTTTACATCAATAACATGAGAGAAAATGACACAAGCCAAGCATAAACAGCAAAGCACTATCATGCCCTATTTTTGCAGACAAATTTACTCAGTAGTGAAAAACAATCTCTTAGGGGTTTTGTAAGAATTAAATCAGATAATGAACATGACAGGCTAAACATGCTTCACAGTGTTATTTGTAAATATGGTTCTTATCAATAATAATACTGCTATTGTTATTGTTTTGCTCTGTTGATAGTAACAAGGACTCGGGCTCACTCAGAGCACAGATGCACAGAAGGAAATAATGGGGTGAAACAGATGTGCAATGTTGACCTAATTTCCCCAGATATAACTAAGAAAGTACTGTTCCAGATATTCTTAAGAGCTCAAGGCCACCCCGTTCTTTCCGGTGTAGACAGATGACAAGCCTCAATACCCCACGTCCTGCAGAGGTGGCTGACCGCTCAGAACCACTGGGTTCTCCGGGTCAAGTGTGTCTGTTCTTTTTTGTGCATTCTTTGGATACATCGAGGATAAAGAAGGTGTTATGTGCAATTCAGCGATGTGTAAATCTGACCAAACCATCCTTTTGGTCCCGAAGGTCTGGTCCTTCTGAAACGACTGAAAGCTTCTGGGCTATATACAACTTGGTTCTAAAATGCCAGGGGTGGGCACGGTAAGTAAAGTATTTTGCTCACGTTCACCAGGAGTTAGCGGTGGTCCAAACAGAGGTTCTTTCGAAAGAGTTTCGAAAGAGGGCATTTTAGTGTATCAGTTGCTAAGTGCTGAATAATCCCAACTTGTGTATGTATTTTGAAGAGTGTAAGGAAAGATAGTGAGCACCTCTAAACAGTATAAGAGATTCTATCGGTTAACTTATCATTCATTGATGAACTTGTAAAATCCCCATCTTATTTCCACAGTGATAGATGTGATTTCTCTTCTCTCACATTTGGTTTCCAGGAGTTAAAATGAAAACCTGTGCCCACACTGAAGTCACTGCATATTCTTGCACTCACAGAAGGACGCCTGTTGAGTATGTGACTTCTAGGAGCTAGGACAGAGAATACACATGACCACATAATAGATATCATAGTATTTTAAAGTTGGGCAATGGTACTGGAAGAAAAGGAAGAATTTAACACCCTTACTTATGCTCAGAATCCTGGGTAAGACTTTCATCATCATTTGCCTGTGATTTTTCCCCTGTCTGCTTCCTAGCCACAGTTTTATCTGTCATTACCTATGACATGACAGTCTTTTCATCGTATTTGACTCATTAAACAATTTCTGTACTCTTGAGAACCACATAAAGTCTTTTCTATAAGACTGCTTTTCTGAAAAAAAAATAAAACTGAACAATTCTGTACTTTGGGATAATACTTCCCTAATACTATCTCTGCCTGTACTAACTACTCTCGAAATTTATATTCTCCAGTGAGCCACAAAGGAAAGCCAAAGTCTTCACATTCATAAAATCAACTTTATATTTCATTGGTTTTGTTTTCATATGGTTAGCTTGCATGATATAAGTAGATTTCAATGAATCAAAGCAATATGCCAGTTTTGAAGTTTCTCACTAAGGAAGTGCACGGTCACAGGCGAGCTGATATAGTATGTATCTGCAGAAGTTCAGGTAGCTGAAGCTACTACAGAATGTTTCATTGTCATTTCTCCTACAACTTTTAGGAGATTTCTATTTGGTGACATTAATGTCGCATCTTGTGTCCAAAAATAATAGTGTTCTGAGAATCCATATCAATAAACCATACAAATATATCAGAAACCGTTTACTGATATTAGGAAAGTTTATTTCATTGCCTCCTTTTAGTCATTAACCTCTTCAGCAAGAAGTGCTCTCCAGCTGGTGCACGGTGGGCAGGGGAAACAGATCATAGAAACAATGATACAAAACGGGATCTCCAGCAGTTTCCCGGCAAGACCGCAGAAGGAAATGTGCTGGAGTGTCGGGGTAGAGGGGACTATGGGGGAATGTCAGCCCCTCCTGCCTGGTGGTGCCCTACCATGACACCCGCTCTCTGGAACCTCACCCAGCACAGCCAGAGGAGGTGAAAATGTCCCACATGGCTGATGGATCCAGGACTCACTGAAGGAAACAAGTTTTGATGTTTTGAGTTATAACCCACTTGATCTTTGGACTCAAGTACATACTTCACAAAAGAGATATAAAAAGACACAAGGAGTTTTGCTTTTTTTTTTCCAGCAAACAACTGTTTTTAGGATATTTTCAGAAGAAGAGATGGCCTCCTCCCTACGTGGAGAGGAGGAAAGAAGAAATTGAAGAAACAGGGGGCTCACAAGCAGCCACAGAACACCTGCCATCCTCAAGTCTGGGAAGGGAACCACAGTTATAGCAACACTGTGTTGTTTTTTTTTTGGGGGGGGGGGATGAAACTCTTACTTTAAAGGTACAATTAATAATGCAATATCCAAAACAAAATTTTAATAAAATATTGATTCCACATTAGTTCCCAATTTTTGTGAACGAGGGAAAACACATATATACAAGGTCAAGTTCTTGCCACAGTGAGTCACTTAGCAGCGGGTTATATGGGACCAATTCAACCTAGTGGCAGAGGCAGGGTGTGATAATTACCAGAACAGGGTCAATTCTAAATGCCATAAAAGTTAAGAGAAAAGAGAAAAACCTTTCAACTTCTTAAATGATTGGGAATCAAGAAATATGTGCATTTGATCTGGACCTCATGAGATGAGAATTATATTATTCAGCACCGGTAAACAAAATCCTTAAATCTAAGATCTGAACATTCCTTGGAGAGGTTCTAATCCAAATCCCTGACTTTACCGATAAGAAAACAAAATAACACTACCAATACCAGTGATCTGTCAACAAAAAATGTTTTCACCTAAGACTTTCTAATAAGCTCATTTCAAGAAGACAGGCTTACTCAAAATGAAGGGATGTTTTAAAATTCTCCTGTGACCTCTCGCATGAGAAACAGCACCCACAGCTAATGGAATCAAGTCAAATCTCCAAATTAAGATTCAAGCATCTTTCTTGAAGTTGTGCATACATTTCAAGATTTGAGAAAGGAGAAGGAAACACAACTGAGAAATCACAGCATTTCTAAGATTTGAGGCATAAAAGCAAAAAAAAAAATGGACAAGCAGACAATGCTTGATGAATATACCATTTTATTTCTCACACACTTGGTTCTTGGAAATGAAAACAATTATGAAACTCACCATATTATCTTAAAGACAAATGAAGTCGTACATAAAACACTTGGGAAGAGGCCTGTGATAAAAAGTTTAAGAAACATAGTTAACTGTTTCTGCTTGAGGTTTCCTGATGCGCCAGCCCTGAGCTGAGCTGTCTGGGGGGACCTTCCCCCATCTCTGTCTCCCCTCAGTGGCTTCCAGACCTCCCCTCATTGCTGTCCATCTGTCAACGTGGGTCATCTTCAGATGGCCATGTAACTATAATGTTTGTTTTTAAAATTTTGTTCACCCTTATTAAAATGAAAGACTCAAAACTTCCCATTTAATATAACATTTCCAACGATAGCTTACAAAAAGGGAATACATTTTATTTACCAACCTAGGCGGTTTTTCAACCAAAAGCATTCTGCAGAGCCTGAAGTAGCACGTGTTATAATTTACCTCGGGGACACTCTCCCGCTTTCAGTAACTCTACATACCCTCATCTAGCTCGCAGAAATTTTTCACTTTGGAATCATTTTCCATTAATGAATGATCCAGACAACCACCCGTAAGAACCTCACTATTTTTTTTTTTAAGTTTTCCAGACTTGCATGTAATTCCAGTTATAACATTCTGATCATGCAGACATTTCCTTGAGATCTCTGACATTTTCCCCGTCATGTATTTTGCAATTTAAAGTCCTAGGATCGTTCATCTGAAAAATGAAGTGATTGGCAAAAGAATAATTTATCCGGAATCCTTTGATATTTGGTTTCTGCCTCCTGCCCATATTGACTTTTAACGTGTCCTCTGGATATGAAAGATAATATGCGTCATTTTCAACATTCATAAAGCTCACTCCACATTAATTTCACTTTTGATTTTTTTTTCTCATCAATGATAGACTGGCAGCCCCCTTAAGTTTTAAATGTTGTCATCTGGAAATGTCAGGAGGCTGTACACAGCAAACATTAGGACAACGTACAGGATAATTTCCCCATCTTCTCTCTGATAGGTGTCCAATTTTCTTATTTACCCAGTAAACATACCCATGCACGCACAGCCCATCTATATAATTTAAATCATGCTGATAAATTACTGGTTTTCTTTCTTCTCCTTGGATTCCAAGCTATAAATGGATTTTAGTCAATAGTATTTACTATTTGTGTACATTTTGCCTAATTTATGGCTCTTGAGTAAAGAATTGCAGTGGGAAGCGGCAAACCTCTTTCTAAAGAGGTTGAATCCCTTCTAAGGGATTTACAGAACAGAAAAGAATGCCGCACACTAATGAAGCCTATTCAGACACTGCAAAGAGTTTGCAGGATAGAGCACCCAAACCAAAGTATGTGCTTTCACAAATAGTTTATCTCCATTCTCCCAGCATTATTAAACTGTCTACTGAGAAAATATGCTGTGTCAGGCTGGGGTTGTAATCACTGGAAGAAAATTCAGAAATGTTTAAAAAGAGCTGCAAAAAGTTCCAAATGGGCATGTGTCTCACGGGCGTGGGGCAGCCCCACCCCTCTTCAGAAGGGTCCTAAAGCTTTAGAAAATAAGGATGCGGTGGATTGCGTTTAAAACAAATGTACACAAGTTCCCAATTTCTTTCCCAGTTCTGCTTATAATTCAGCCTTTTAGCACCATCATCACTAAGTGTAACAGGAACCGGGTAATCCGCCACGTTCTCTCTCTGGGCTCTCTGTGAGTCTCGGGGAATCCGGTAACAACCGCTTAGTTAATTACTTAGCCACTCTCCTCAGGGGGCTGGTTGACAGTTGTTGCCATAGCCAGCAGGCATCTTGCAGCAAGGTGCACACGGCATGGAGAGGATCCACACCAGAGGCGCGGGGTGGGGTGGGGACAGGGAGAACAGGATGAGCCGGGGACAGGACAGAGCTCCCAGAGATACACAGAGAGGAACCACAGCGCCTCTAAAGTCCACAACTACGTTTGCACACGATTACATAAAGCATCTTCCCAGCTTCTTCCTCCCACATTCCCTGTCTCAGTCAATGACTTCATCCTTTACCCAGTTCCTTTACTTTGAAATGTCAACCTCCCAACATATGTAAAGCACGCGGGCACCGGGCCCAACGGAGGTTGGATGCTCATCTCTGTTCCTTCGCTCACGTGCCCCATGTCCTGCTTCCCTCTGTGACTGATCTCCACTTCCCATTACCTGCTCCAGCCCAGGCCTCTCCCCTTCACGCCCAGTTTCCACTGTGTCCAGAGCCAGGTCCCTGGCCCCCTCTCCTCCAATTCCCACCCCCCCAAGCTGGTGCCTCTTACTCAATAATCTTCCGAATCCTGAGCCCCCGTAGGCTCTGTATGCACCGTGCGATGGGAATGAACAGCCATCAAAACAACTACTGAAATGCCTGTAGGTAAGAACGGTGAGTCCCAAGATTGAAGAAAAACTATAGCCTCTGTCTGTCCATCAGAGCACCCACCTGGCAGAAAGCGGCACCCCTGCCCACAGAATTAAAGCAAGTGTTTTATTTTTAAGGTGTTTCCTTCAAGAGAAACAGAAGTATTCTACAGGTGGGGAAAGGCCTGGAGTATAGGAGGGAAAAATGCTTCTGTTTGGGAAGAATTCTCGCAGGCAGTGGGAACTAAATTGGTCCTAAGAAGCTTGGACAGAAGGTTGTTACATTTTAATTGTAGGATGTTGGGGGAAAGTCACACGGGCAAATGCCTATGCAAAAGTACAGGTGCAATGTTGATCTTTTCTACTGTATAAGCCTGGAATAAACCGCTAGCCCGTGAAAATTAATATTTGTATGTTCAATTCATCTGTTTTAAAGACAGTTGTTAGAGCAGTTGTAGGTTGACAGCAAAATTGAAAGGAAAGTCCAGAGATTTCCCATAGACCCCCTGCCCCCCACCACATGCACAGTCTACCGCATGTCAACAACTCTCATCAAATGATACATTTGTGACAAGTGATGAGCCTACAGCGACACTTCGGAGGGTTCACTCTTGTTGACAATCCTATGGGTTTCGACAAATGTGTAATGATACATATGTATCATTATAGTAATACAAAGCATTATCCCTGTCTTAAAAAGTCCTCTGTGTTTAGCTTAATCATCCGTTCCCTGGCCAACCCCCCTGCCCCCAACTAATGATCATTTTACTGTTTCTCTACTTTTGCCTTTTCCAGAATGTCTTTGAGTTGGAATCACGGTATGTGACCTTTCACACTGCCCTTTTTTTTCCATTTTGTAATATTCATTTAAGATTCCTTGATGTCTTTCAATGACTGGATAGCTCACATATTTCGTTTTTGCTCATTCCTTTTCAGTACTGAATATTATTCCATTGTCTGGATATATTACTGTGTAGTTATCCATTCACCGATTAAAGAACACCTCAGTTGTTACTTCCACATTTTGGCAAATAAGAATAAGGCTGCTACAAACATCACCTGCACATCTCACTGAACACATATATTTTCAACTCTGGATGAGTACTATGGTAAGAGAATGTTTGATTTGCAAGCAACTGTCCAGCTGCTCTCCAAAGTGGCAGTACATTTGACATGTATAAATGAGTCATGTATGAGTACGTGTATACATGTATTTGACATGTATAAATGAGCAGAATAAATGGGAGTTCCCGTTGTCCACATCCCTACCAGCATCAGGTGATGTCCTGGGTTTTGATTAACATAAAAGATGTGTAGAAACTTAGTATTCGACTTGACGTATCCCAATACCGAACATTCTTCCAATCTGGTTGTGTTACGATAAAGACCAAAAACTAAAATCACGGGGAGGGAAAGGTCAATAGAAGTATATAAAAAAATTGTAAAATGATATATTTCATTTTGATACTAAATTGAGAGCTACACTTTCTGGTGACCAAAATCAAAAGGGGACTAGCATGAGTTCCACGGTGCTCAATTAGCCAATCGCTTCTATCTGTGGAACATGGACTGTGTGTTCCAGAAATTGTTTTGCACACCGGAGACAGAGTAGTCATTAAAGTATTCAGAAGCCCTACCCTCGTGCAACTCATATGACAGTAGAGGGGAGAGATATTATACAAATGTACTGATAACAGAAATTCCAGTTAGTCATCCAGATTCTGATAATAACAGGACTGAGCAACAGGGTGGAGACAAGGAGCGAGACAAAGGGAGACTTATTTTAGGGCAAACAGGACGCAGGAGGGCTCTTGTGGAGGGGTATGTGGGCACAGTTCTGAAAGAATTGACTTCACCGGAAAACATGAAACATGAGTTCCTTCAGATCAACTCTTTTTTGGCTTATATACAACTCTGAGAAGAAGGCCTCAAAGGATAGAAATGCCATGATCAGCAGGACATTACCCGACCCACAAAGCCACCTTACTGGGGGGACATTTATAATTAGTTTCATAATGCCTTCATTACATAATTCAGTTTTTTATACTTTCTCCTTCCCACCCAGTGTAGTTTAATATTCTTTCCACACCAAGTCGATACCTATCAATGGGTGTATTGTTTGATATTCTCTCCTGAAACACTGTCAGCAATAGGCCCTCCCTTAAGGGAACCACAGGGTGGGACATAAGAGGCCGCAATGACATTAAAATCATGCCCCACAGGATCAATGAGGCTCAAACTAGCACAAAATTTAAAACTTGTTTTTCAGAGAACTGTTTCCCCATAATCAGCTTTTCAGACCCCACTGGGAAAACCACTAGCTGTCTCTGCAGAAGCCTGGATTCAAGGTCAACTGACATGGTTGTAGCCCATGAGCAAGCATTCCTTACACAAGATAACAAGCCAGGACCCCACCCAGTTTGCACCTGCTCTGGGAGCGTGCCCACAGCCCCTTCCCCTTGTTCCCAAGTTTCCTCCTGACATCAGGGGCTGAAGTGTGCCTTCTTCTGGTATGAAGTCCCCCCCAGTGTGAACACGGGGTGTATGTCACATGCATGTTTGCTCAGTGTGCATGCCCCATATTTCCTCATCACTACTCATAAGTTCCCCCACACCTTTCATGCACATGCATGCACCCGAAGCTTAAAACTTCCCCATTTAGTGGTTCAGGGAGTTACAGCTTGGAGAATCCTTGCCTGTGCTCTCCTTATTTGCTGCAAATAAAGACTCCTTTGTGTGACAACTCCTCCCGGTGAAGTCTCCACCTGTAACTGACCCAGGAGTGAACTTCCGTGAGTTCAGTCACAATCTCATGCACCTTCCTTAGTGACTTGGGAGAGCACAGGACTCCCAACGCCAGAAAGTTCTGGGCCCCTCTTGGCACATCACATGACTGCGTATTCAGTTCGCATCACCGAGGCAGGGGAGAGACAGGCCAGTAGGCGGAGCTCCGCCTGTGGACCTGGCTCCTTGTCCCAATCTCCATCAGTGAGGTGTTTCGTTTCAGGGTTACTGATCGCTGACATCATCTAAAGTAATCTCATTTTCAGTTTGGAACAAATTGCTTCTTATGGATGACTTATCATAGCAACTGCATTTGGGTGACTTATTTCAACAGCTTTTGACAGAGGTGGTGATACACAAAATCTACTCAGAGGTGGGAGTTGACTCTGTATGTGCAGCCTGGAGGGCTCTGGGGTCACTTCAGGGGGTCAGGTCAGTCACATCTTAGGTGTGGGCAAATAGGTCTTAAATTCCAGCAACACCCTGTTCTCACTCAGTCAGATCCTTACTCTCCCAGCTGTGGCTTTACTTTTAGACCATCATCTCCACAATATAATATCTGATTCTTCAGTTCTTTCCATCACACCTCATCGTTTGCAGAATATGAAATATAAGGTAATGGATAATAAACCAAATGGTTAAGGTAACTTTTTAAGGAGACCCGAGAAATGAAAGCTTCTGGAAAGGTAGACTCAATACGATATAAACTTTGTACAGTGTCTTCAGAAATACCAAGTGAAAACCGAAGGCAAAGTGATGACAAAGGTGTGCAGGACAAGCAGATAGGGAAGCATCTTAGGTGGAACAGCCTTTTTATTCTAGTTCAATAGTGAGGATTTTCCTTTTTTTTTTTTTTTTTTAAGTTTATTTTTGAGAGAGAGACAGAGACAGAGTGTGAGAAGAGGAGGGGCAGAAAGGGAGACACAGAATCCGAAGCAGGCTCCAGGATCCGAGCTATCAGCACAGAGCCCAGCGCGGGACTTGAACCCAGGAATTGTGAGAGCATGACCTGAGCCAAAGACCGATGCTTAACCAACTGAGCCCCGCAGGCACCCCTATAGTGAGGATTTTCGCTTTAAAATTTCTTCTCTGGGGTTTCACTGATGGCTTCTCACAAAACTCTGAAGAATAAGATTGAGGGGTAAATGTGTAAGGGCTCAGTGATCTGCAAAGATCGTGTGCTAGGACCATGAAGTGGGACGCGAGGCAGGGGAAAGGGCAACCAGGAGATGACCCTGAGGCCCCCTGACCCCTGTGTCACAACCGTTCCCCCAGGGTGTAGCACACCCGGACGACAGTGTGCTCCCAGTGACTACACTGCACTTCCTGGCTGGACCTACGTATACTTGCAACATGACTTCATCCCACTGATAACCAGCCGTCCCAGCGTCCCAGAGACCAAGGGGCTTCCAAGGGTCAGGACTTAGTGCCTAAAATCACTATAGTCTCAGGCAAAGCGGGAAAGTTGGTCCTGTTTGTATACATGCGAGCCAAGAACACCAGAGTTAACGTCTAGCTAAATTAAAAGTCTTATGTGTTTATACCTCCTGGCATCATCGTTCGGCAGAGTGATTACACACAGACATGTAAGATGGGCAACATTATTCACTTAAATTGGTCGAACGAGTGAATGGCTATGAATTGACTGCACAGTAAAAACTCAGATAGGTGAAAAGGGTTAAGCAGTACAAACTTCCCCTGAGAAAACTAAGTAAGTCATGGGACACCTGGGTGGCTCAGTCCATTAAGCATCTGACTTCGGCTCAGGTCATGATCTTACAGCTCTTGAGCTCCAGCTCCACATCGGGCTCTATGCTGACAGCTCAGCGGAGCCTGGAACCTGCTTCGAGTTCTGCGTCTCCCTCTTTCTGCCCCTCCCCTGCTCGCACTCTCTCTCTCCCTCTCTCAAAAACAAATGAACATTAAATATTAAACAATAAATAAATAAGTCATGGAGATGAAAATTATAGCACAGGAACCTCATCAGTAGAACTGTAATACACTTACGGTGAGCCTCTGGTAAAGTATAGAATTGTTCAATCACTATGGTGAACGTCTGAAACTAAATTTACTCTGTCCACTCTACCGCAACTGAAAATTGTCAAAATTAAAGAAAACCTTAAACCAACAACTTCCAGTGCGCATCTCGAGTCCCAAACACTTCCCTGCAGTCCACACGGGCATACCCAAGAGTCTACTGGCTAGCCCCACTTGCTTATCTATCGCACAGGCTTCTCAAACTTGTCCAGTCCACACCAGGACAGCCAGTCTTTGTGAATGGCATCATCTTTCACCCAGACTGCAATCCCTTCCCTGGTTTCTCTTGTTCTCTTACAAGATCCAGTGTGCCACCAGTTTCCGGGTGATTCTACACTTGCGCTCCAAATGTCCTTCCTTATCTACTCCCACCGCTGTACCTTCCTGAGGTCCTCACCATTTCTCAGAGCCTGCCCACTGGCCTCTTGCCTTCAGCTGGGGTCAGAGGAGAACTCATCCACACCCTTGTCTTTAGGTGTGTGGTCTTGTCTTCCTTGTCTTCTCATTTATTGAACACGTTCCTCTTGGGTTTTGAAAGGTAGCTCAGATCTGACCTCAGAGGAATCCTCGTGGATATGTGGCCCTGTCCCAGCCACCCCAAGGTGGATGACTCTCCTGATCCCTCACTTCCCTATGAGAATGCAAGTCCCTCGGAGGCAGGGACAATGTGTGCGGTGTCTCTGGTTCCCAATGCTGAGCACTATCACCCAGGACAGACACACGGCAGCCACCACCGGGCTGGTTGGAAGGGGAGGAAGCAGAAGCACCAAGCTGGGGTGGGAGCTGAACCCGCAGCCTGCACAGAGAGCCTCCCAGGCCCTCCCATTTTGCCGTTTTGCCTATTTACCATCTATTCTGCCTCAGACGTGCGGTAAGTGGTTAGGAATATACTTTTTTGGAGGAAAAAAAAAAGTGAAGTCTATGGCCATTCTAAATTCACTGGAGCCACAACTAAGAAGGCAAGATTCTCTTAACCACAGAAAGAACAGAAAACTCTTTTCGATAATTTATTCTTCAAGAACCTGAATCTACATGAGCTCAAGCTAGTCAGATCACAGAAGTGTAACTTTCACCAACACACCCCTCTCCATATTTACAGACTACATCAACTTTGTTTCCATGAGGACCAGGAAAGACAGTTTTAGAAGCGATGCCCTGCCCAACACAGTTCTGCCCCACCCCCACCCCCGCAGGGGAAGAGTCACCATCCTGCCCTGTGCCAGCTTGTGATCGCTAGGGCCAGCACGGTGCGACCACACTAAAGGTAGGAAGTTCAAGGCTCCATAAGAATGTCTTCTGGGGGTGTGTGGGTGGCTCAGTCAGTTAAGGGGCTGGCTCTTGATTTATGTGCAGGTCATAAGCTCATAGTTCGTGAGTTTGAGCCCCACGTGGGCACTGTCAGTGCAGAGCCCGCTTGGAATTCTCTCTCCCTCTCTCTCTCTCCTCCCCCCACTCAAAAACAAATAAATAAACTTTAATACATGAAAAAAGAATGCTTTCTCAAATCCTGACACATAATGAGGGGTAACTTATATCAAAGAAGTTTTGAGAACAGTGGCCAAAAATAAGATGTTATTTCGGAATTAAAGGCACAATAAATGCTACGACCAACTACCTTCATTCTGTGCTGATATGTTTCAGAAGACTCTCGTAAAATATTCTTTGGCTATTTTGCCAGAAGGGAAATTAGGAAAAGGAAACTCCACAGTAGATTTTTACATCAGTTAGCAACAAAGAGGGTCCCAAATCCAACCGACAAGCAAATTAATTCAGAATGTTGGAAGTTGGGAAATTCTGGTCATCAATTCTGAATAGATTTTATTTTCAGGTATACCATCAGGGGCACAGAACAGAGAAACAACACAGGGTCCAGAGCCATCTCACTTTACAGCACATCTAAGAAAAGATGCAGCTAATCTCCATTTGTCTTTGCAGATGAACTGGCAACAGAGAGTGTGGCTCATTTTGTAGATTGTTACCTCCAGCTCATCAGACTGTGTTGTCGGCCAAGAAAGTGACAGGTTGAATTGTGGTCATCTGTAAATCATCTTATTTTGTCTTTCAGGATGAAAACCATCAACACACAATTGATGTCAGGTATTAGAACACAAACAATACATTGCTAATATTCTTACAACACAACACATTCTCCTCATTAGACTCTACAATCCTACTATTGCTTAAAATTCAAAAAAAAAAATAACTTTCAGAGTATTAATTGCACTCTTATGGGAAGGGTGTTCTACTTAGTGCCGAAAACGGGCAGAGCATGGTACCTGTCTTTTGAAAAGTGCATGATCTGTACCTTATTAAAAACGGCTTTTAAAGCTTGGAGAGATTCATTCAGAAAATCTGCTTTAAAATGCAAAGCCAGTATGCACCAGGGAAGATGTTATTTGGGAACCAAAAGTGAAAGACAATCTATGTAATAAACACTAAAATAATAGCAAGAAGATTATATTTTCTCAAGAAAATTATATTAATCACAGAGCTGGAATACTTGCATTAAAATACTTTATCCTAACCAAATAGATAAGGGTCAAGGACAAGACAGTGACTCACTGTAAAATCCTTTTTTTTTTTTTTTCCTCTTCTCTTTGCTTGCAGATAATAGCAACACTACTAATAACTGGCAACATTTATTAGACACAGTCCTTGGAAAGTTAGAGATTCTTCATGAGCACAACAGGCAGCTTAGTAGCTCTATCACTTTGGACAGAATTAAAAGCAGACCTACCTTCTTATACACAAGCTATTCTGAGAGCTGAGGAGATATTTCAGTTATGTAGAAGTCAGTACGGCGGAAGGATCATGAAACCAAGCCACCGATCTGATGGCAGTGGTCTTGGTGGGGGGAAAAAAAGAATCTGGAGCTCCCTGCTGGCCAGCCTTTACTCTCTAAGTGGCTAGATGTGGGAAGGAGACTGGACCCATAGGTATGGGAGCGGATCTAATCAAGGGGCTCATACAGGGTCCTTTAAGATCTTCTGCACAACAGATTTAATACCTTAGGAACTGTGAAAGCTGTTCCAGTGTGCACTGGGTGAATACATTCTGACTAATGGTGGTCCCAGGCATGAACGTCCAGCTAAGCCCAGACGTGCATTTGAAGCCAGTTTCCACCCTACCCATTAACTGTTTACCCTGAGCAGGGCAATCACTCTCATTTTCAGAAGATTTTTTATCCGCTTTGTAAAAAGCAGGGTGATAATGCCTGATTCTCAGGGCTCCTGGGAGAATGAAACCCCATTCCAGATGTATCCAGCACAGAACAAAATGAAAAGGACAGCGGCCGTTTTTATTTGTTATTGTGACAAGCGACCCCACACCTTTAACTATGGAGATGTGTCTTTCACGGTCCGAGGTTTGAAACGTGCTCTCTGAATAGACGTGGAGGAAGTTTGGAATCCGTGTTTCTCATTCTCAACCAAGCGATTTTATCTATTTGTTCATGTCGCTTACCTATCTCCTTTGAAGTGGGTCTAAGACTACTTTAGCATGTGGGGAGTGCTTTGGAACCAAGAAACAGGTTTGTGGAGGGAATAGTAGTGAATGGGGGTATCTTGACAACGAAAAAATGATGGAGACGTTTCAGTCCACCCAGAGATGCGTCAAGGAAGAAATAGGTAAGCAAGGAACAAAAAATAGATAATGCAATTTAGAATTCCTGCCTATTCGAATATATTAAGTATAAAGAAAGTAAAAGTATAAAGAAAGTATTAAGTATAAAGAAAGTAAAAGTTAGTGCAGCCTGCACAGTTAAGAAAATGCGGGTTACACAGCAGTTAGTTGTGCCAGTTAATTTATTTACCTCTTGGCTTCAGATCTGCTCCACATCGCCTGCTCTGTGATCAGAGCTGAACATGGTGAATGTTTCTCTTTGCCCAAGTGAAGTGACGTGAAGCTGGGTCAGTTAAGGTATTGGAAGGATCCAGGAGGAGGAAGGAGTTTCTCCGTGCTCCTCTCTCCAGCTGTGGACAACAGCCAGGAGCACCGACACCTCTCTGTTGGCAGCTTCTCCAAAGCCTCTGGAGTGGCTGGCGATCTCTCCATAAATAGACTTAGCGCCCTCCCGGGCTGCTGTGTGGTCCGCAAGACATAGCACCTCCCCAATTTCAGCACAACACAGTCACACTGGGCCTGTCCATTTTCCAGTGAACCATGGTTGTGCTGTATAGATCTCGTCCTGGGAGCGGGGCCTCCCCCTCCACACCATGTGTTCCTTCTCTGGGTGGACGTGACTCAGCCCCAGAGGCAGTAACTTCTCCCTACACCTGCAGTCCCTATATTCTTTTACCCATGAGTACATCATGCCCCATTTTCCCAATTCCTCATCCACTGAACGTTATAGCAAACTTCCTTGTTTTCAAATGACTCTGTGGTTTCTGCCTTTTGAGTGGACTCTGGTGCTGTAGATATTAAAACTGAAATAGCTAATATTGGAAAGGAATCTGGCAGCTAAAACAATAAATCTGGGATGTAGATGAATGGTTGTAAGGCAATATAAAAATGAGGCCCAGTGAGGAATCCCTGTCTTTGTTTCCTTGTTCTTTTACATGCAAGGGGAGAGTTAGCTGAGTGTTGTTAACAGCAAATATAGTAATGAAATTAATTTAAAGAGTTATGAATAGTTATTAGAAATTTATGGGGATTTATCTGCTGGTCTGTAAACAGCCTGAAGCGAGAGTCCAGTATGTTTTCTGTTGCATAGAATTAGAACTGCATGATGAAAATATTGTATTTATATATATATGTATATATATGTATGATATATATATATATTTTATATATAAAATATTGTATATACAGACATATATATATATATATATATATAGTCTTCCCAGTATTAAAAGTCACTTTTTTACAAGACAATTTGGGCGAGGGATAACGGAAAAAAAAACCCACCACCCCAAAAAAGTCAAGCAGCACATGCTTTGTATTCTCAAATTTCCTTGTCTGAAATGAGAAGCAAATACAAGAAATTAAATAATTGTATTTCTTTAAAAATGGAAATAATGCTCTCCCCTGCAATGTACAAAAGGATGCTTTATGTATTTTAAGATGAAATGGTTGACGGTATTTAATTTAACAACTTTAAAACTGAATGTAGAGATCTACATCCAGAATAGTGGCAGCTGGAATACAGAATATGTGCTCCAGAGCACAACAATCATAACTGGCGAGAAGTAGCAAGAAAAAAAAAGCCTCTGGAAATTGCCCTAGAAACCTACATCAAAAGAAGAAACAATAAAAGAAGAAGAAACATTTAATCTGGAAAATCTGGCTTATTTTCAGAAAATGATAAGAAGATCCTAAAATTCATGGGGATATTCAAAGAATCTACAATAACCAAAGCAATCGTGAAAACAAAGAAAAAGTTGGGACTCACACGTCCCTATTTTATTTTTTTTTTGTTTTTTTATTTTAAAATTTTTTAACTTTTATTGATTTGTGAGACAGAGAGAGAGAGAGCATGAACGGGGGAGGTTCAGAGAGAGATGGAGACACAGAATCTGAAACAGACTCCAGGCTCTGAGCTGTCAGTACAGAGCCCGATGTGGGGCTCGAACTCACAGACTGTGAGATCATGACCTGAGCCGAAGTCGGACGCTCAATGGACTGAGCCACTCAGGCGCCCCTCGTCCCTATTTTAATACTTACTACAAAGCTATGGTAATCAAGATTATGTTATACTGGCATAATAATAGGCATATTGATTAATAAATAGAATTCAGAGCCCAGAAATAAGGTTCACAGAAACAGTCCACTGAGTTTTGACAAGGATACAAAAACAATGCAGTGGAAAATTGAAGAGAATGAAGTGGAACCTGTCACACATCATAAAAAAATCAGTTCGTAATGAATCATAGGCCTATGTATAAAAAATTTCTAGGACTCTTTCAGAAAAATATAGGGGTAAATCCTTGTAACCTTGGATTAAGGTGAGGTTTCATAGATATGACATCACAAGCACAATCAACAAAGAAAAAACCATTGGACCTCATCAAAATTAAAAGCTTTGTTTTTCCAAAAACATCATCAAAAAAGTGAAGAGACAACCCACAAAACTGTAGAACATTTCTGGAAATCACTCGATATGATAAGGGACTACTATCTGTAATATATAAAGATTTCTTAGAAAAAATAAACAGGAAAATTACTCAATTAAAAATCGGCAAAAAAAAATGGGCAAAAAATAAAAAGGAAAATTACTCAATTAAAAAATGGGCAAAAATTCTGTATAGACACTTCTCCAAAGAAGATATACATCTGGCCAAGAAGCACACGAAAAAGGTGCCCAACATCATTAGCCGTGGAGGAAATGCAAATCAAAGCCCACAATTACATCAGTTCAAATCCGCTAGAATAATTCTAACCAAAAACATTCTTAAGAAGAAGTACTGATAAGGATGCAGAGAAATTGGAACACTACACTACAGCTGATAGAAATGTAAAGTGGTATCATCATTTTGGAAAACACTCTAGAAGTTCCTGAAAACATGGCCATATTATCCACCAAATACAGTCCTAGTTATCTACTCAAGAAAAATAAAAACAAGTCGACATAAGAACGTGTACACAAATGTTTATACTATTCCTCATAGTTGCAAAAAATGGAGACAACCCAAATGTCCATCAACAGATGAGTAAATGTGGTGTATGTCCATAAACCTGAACATTATTCAGAAATACGAAGAAAAGACCACATTTTTTGTGACTGCGTTTAATAGGAAATGTCCAAAAAAGGCAGATCCATAGCAACAGAAGAGAGACCAGTGTTTGCTTAGGGCTGGAGGGGTTGAGGGAAAATGGGGAATGATAGAAGATAGATGCAGGATTTCTTTTTTTGAGTTGATGAAAATGTTGTAAAATTGATTGCGGTGATGGTTGCATAACTCTGGGACTATATTAAGAACTACTGAATTTCACACTTGAAATAAGTGAATTTTAGGGTATGAATTATATTTCGGTAGCTTTTATTAAAAAGAAATACAGCTCAGGGCTGGGGTACAGAGTATAATAGAGGATACTGAAATTAAAATTCACTATAATTTTCACATCCACATTATACTGAAAGACACCTATGTTAATTAAATTTGAGAATGAAAAAAAAAATGGAATGCAAAACACCTGCATTAATTCAGTTTGAGAATGAATAAAGAAGAGTGACCAGAAGACTGGAAAAGTTTCTTGGTTTTTCAAAGGAGGAATGAGGAGGAACTCAGAATCTTGAGATTGGTGAGTTTCCCCCTCTCCCTGGAGGACCCTTTCCTCCCTACCGCCCTTAAAAGACTCTTACTGGAGCCTCACAAGATCCCGTTCAGATATCTCCTCCTCTTCCTTAACATTTCCTCAAGGATAGATCTTCCTGTGCTACTGACTATATCAGTATATATAATTATATATATTGACTATATATGGAGACAATATAGCCAATTTCGGTAAAAGGTCAATCCCTATATTTATGAATACACATGCATTTGATCATCGGCATTCCTTGCTTGAAGGAAAGTCCTCCTGGCAAAGAGAAGAGACACACAATAGAAGTGCCTCAGATAGGGGCGCCTGGGTGGCGCAGTCGGTTAAGCGTCCGACTTCAGCCAGGTCACAATCTCGCGGTCCGTGAGTTCGAGCCCCGCGTCGGGCTCTGGGCTGATGGCTCAGAGCCTGGAGCCTGTTTCCGATTCTGTGTCTCCCTCTCTCTCTGCCCCTCCCCTGTTCATGCTCTGTCTCTCTCTGTCCCAAAAATAAATAAACGTTGAAAAAAAAAAATTAAAAAAAAAAAATAAAAAAAAATAAGAAAAAAAAAAAAGAAGTGCCTCAGATAAAATCAAGGAGACAGCTGTGATTCCCTTTTGGCGTTAAGGGAAGAAACGATTTCCTAAGTCCAATTCATATCCTCTTCCACTCTCAAAAATGTTCTAATTTAGAGGGTTAACTAATCGCCTCCACTGTACCATGGTCTGCACCAACATGGATGGGAAGGAGCAGGCTAGAAGTCCTACCATGGTGTTTAGGCACTGAGAGAGTCTGAGTCAGCAACCTTTGGTTCCCTTCTGTCACACGCAGCATAGAGGAGATATACAAGTTCTCACACGGCCGTGTGGAAGCACAGAGGAGAGGGCTTCTTCCCACACCATAGTGAGCGGGGACCACAAGGAAGCAGCTGCAAAATGGATGGATGGCTCGACTCCAGCAGCCTGATGGAGTCTTTAGGTGGGTGAGCCCAATCAACAAGAGCCTAGCCAGGTTGCTTAGGCATCAGGAACGTATGGAACCTATCCCATTTCTGAAAGACTAGAGCACAGATCATTCCATCCGTGGACCCTTTGATGAAGAACGCAGCAAAGACATGAGCAGGTCCCAAGGACCTAGCCTACACCTCCATTGGACATCAGCCCAAACAGCATCAAACCAGACATGCTTCCTGCCTCTATCAGGATGTCACAGTACTGCCTTTCTTTTTTTTTTTTCCTTTTTTTTCCTTCCCTCCCTTTCCTTCCCTTCTTTTTTGCCCTGTGCATGAGGGGAAAGGAAAAGGAGGGTAAAGGAGAAAAACACCAAAATGTGGTGAATTTACTTGAGAGACTAAATTTGCCTGAAACGTAAGAGTTTCTGCTAGGAGAAGCTAACAGTTAATTTTCACGCTTACACCTGATAATACACCCCACACCACCCTCGGTACATGTCATCAGAGGGAATAGGAGGTTCGAAGGAGGGTGAGGCCATAAATTGAAAAGAGATGAGTTTATTTTGAGGTTTAGGAAGTGTCTTATTCATCTTTTGTTTCCAGTGCCCAGGTCCTAGGATATACTTACTAGTGCCTAGACCCTAGGGTATACTGGTGAACGTGGGAGTCCATATACTTCCTGAATTTGCACTCTAAAGGAGTAGGGATACTCAATAAAGATTAAGGACATATGAACAAATCTTCTTGGACAACGTTCCATTTTACTGTGCTAAACATATGCCCTGTATGTTCTATGTTTATACTACTGGGCCATGCAATATTATGGTAAAGCAGGAAAATAATGTGAGGTACTAATTAGGATAGATTTGTCTTCCTCCCAAGAGGCTGCCAACAGTGGGGGGGGGGGGAGTGTAGGAACACACCCTAGTCTCAAAATGGGAAGGAAATGCTGCAGTGTCTGTTCGTTAGATCATTGCCAAAGACAGAAGGCAGATATATAGGATTATAAACTTAATCAAAGTCCCATCAGAGTAAGATTTTCAAGTGCCAAGTACTGAAAGAGACAGATTTTTTTTGTTGTTGTTGTTACCATTCAAATGTACAAGAGGAGAAATGGAAAGAAAAGAATGTTAGTGTTTGGGGGAACTGTAGTTTGTAGAAGATCAGCTATTAGTTGTTATAGGCATTTGACTTCCCAATACACCCACATTCCTGTAGTATCTCAGGCTGACCAGACATGATGCTAGTCACCGATGAGCTATCCAAAACCTTCTGCATTATTGCAAAAAGAAACCCAAGGGCAGGGGAAAGGACAAATGGCCAAAGAGGCATACCTGAAGCAGGGTGTGGGGGTGGAGAAAGAGATGTGAGAATAGCAATGTATAAAGTTGTTTAGAATGAGAAATTATTACTCTCATTACCATTCAATGATACCATAAGTCGGATAACTATGGAGAAATGACCCACACTCTTGACTCAATGGGAGTAGAGGTTTATATAGACTAGTCTTTTGAGGGAAGCAATCCCACTCTCTGTGGTCTTAAAAACATTTTAAGATGGGTCACTGTCTTAAAATTGGCTTCATAAGAGTGAGACATGGGTCTCTCCTGTGTATTCTTTCCAGATAATGTTGGACCACTTAAGAAATAGGCCACGACAGGGAATAAGATGCAAGAGACAAAATAACTAGGAAGGAGGAGGAGGAGGGAGAGGAAAGGGAAGGAATAGAAGAGGGAAGGGCATTTGACAGAGGCCGTTGAGGAAGTACAGCCACAGAGATGTATTTAGGTTAGGGGAAAAAAAAACAACAAAGACACACAACTGAGACTGACTTCAAAGACATATCATGATAAGAAATCTGGCCAAAATATCAGGAAAAAATGATGATATTTATAGTTGTTTTTTTTTTTTTTTTTGTTTTTTTTTTTTTTTTTTTTTTTTGGCAGGTGATGAAAAGCTCCATTTGGAACATGAACCAAGAAGTTTGGACAAACAAATGCCAACTGGTATCACAATGTGTTGAGTTATTCAAGAGCTACCAATCACAGTTGTTTTTTTTTTTTTCTTGTGCTTCTTTGACTTAAAGTTTTTTTAAATATTGCAGGACACACAGAACTGACATATGATAGATTCTTCATTTCCAGTAATTTGTGGAGAATATTTTTATTTCCATGCTCCCCAACTCCCACAAATGCCATCTTGACAAATGGATAAGTGGAAGACAATTATTCATTTCCATTTTATCTATTTTAGCAAACTCTGTGTTCCTGAAAAGAGAAGGCCAAGATGTTAAGAATCCTTGCTTTATGTTGGGGGAAGAAAAAATAATTAAAATAAAGTCATTTTGAAAATGGTAACCAAGAGAGGCTAGGGCAAAGAGTTTGTGGAAACAGTGATGGCATAGGATGTAAGCATTTATCTGACTATTCATGTACCATTTCTATCTGTTAAAATATTTTATAAAATTTAAGCTAGATCAATTATCAACACAAATACTGAACACTCAAGTGAGGTATTATAGAAAAATTAAAGGATAGGCATATATAAATAATGGTATTTATTATAATATTTATATATGGAAAGAGGAAATTGTACTAAAGTGTGCACTATGATTATCATTAAAGCTTTAAAAACAGAATGAAAATAAGTACATCAAACAGATAATATTGTAGATCTAATGGACACAGCTGAATTTTTTACTGTGTAAGGAAAACGTAAATGTTAACTGTCAATGAATCCAAAGACTGGCGAAGTTCATCGTACTGTTCTTTCCGTTTGTCTATAACTTTGAACATATTCAAAATTTAGAAAAAAAAAAGTTTTGGGGGAGAATCTATTCATTCACATTCTTTAAACAAAAAATTCCAAATATTCTAAAATATACCTGGTTTATTTTCTATAATGGAATATTTAAAAAGAAAATTTAAAGTACCATGAAGTTGTTCATGTTACGTGATCGTATGAATTGGTTTGCAGTGTTTATATGAAATGTATAGATTTGACTATGAAAAAAGAATTTTAAACACTTCAATATGTACTACTGTATGACATATATGCATGAAATAAGCATAATTATGTTTATGCCAATGGCCAAGCCTGGCTTCACTTTCCATTCAGCTTTAGACAGGCTAATTTCGGACTAGAGGCCCTGACCTCCCTCTTCTCAGAGCGTTTATCTTAGAAAATTTGCAATAGTAAATTCTTTTTCTGCCCCTTTGATATGTAAATCTTTTTAAGGGTCTCCTCTCAGTTTTCAGCTGAGGAACCTCTTTCTCAAGGACCTTGGAGCCATTCCTTAGAAATGCAACCATCAAGAAAGATAGGCCCTCTGTGGGAAGGCAAAATCCTAATCTCCAAGGGCACCAATTAGCAAGCCCAGGGAAAAGCTGGGCAAATGCAAGAAGGAGGCAATGTGCTAGGCACTCCCATTGACTGGCCTCCCCACAACACTCTCCAGCACTTTCCTGGGCTTCCTCAGGGCTTAAAGCCTCCCTGCCTTTTGCTCAGCAAAGGAGAGCTCAATGTCGCTTTCCTTTGCTGTAGTTGGCAATGAACTCTTCTTTTCCCGTTTAACTTGGCTTGATAGAATTATTGCTTTGACACCAGAGTGGATCTCATAAAACAAATGAGAGAATCATGTAAACTTATATTTTTTTCTGCCAACTTTTCCAAAAGGAACTCAAGAAAATGCATTTCTGGAAATATCCATGTTGTGAATATTGTGAATATTTCCAAAGTATCATGCAAACCTAAAACTCCAGGGTAAAACAAATAGCCTGTTACCACATTATATTTTTGTTAATATTTAATCTTATCAAAATGTGTGAAACAGAAACATTCACCAACTTAAAATCAGCTGAAACTTTATTTCCCAATTTCAATATTCTTTCTTTTTAAAGGGCTGTTAAACAATTGATTTCATTTTGGCAGGTGTGCAGTTTCCTACATCCATTAAAGGATAGCATTTTATGCTATTATTAGCATAAGAGTAAATATAACTCACTAAAATGTTAGGCGTAATATCTTTACAAGTGCATATAAGAAGGGAATAACACTGGCAATCAAACATATCAATCATTAAAGATCATAAATCTGATCATAAATATTAGTTCTTAAATATGAATGATGGAATAGTATTTTCTAGTATGTTAGTATTATGAATTGCCTTTCCAATATGATGCTTTGATATGCATTCAACACATTCAGAATGTTTACATAGAATATGAAAAATAAATACACCCCAATAGTTATACTGTATTTAGCACCATATATAAAATTATATTATGTGTTAAAATAGCATATGTCAAATTATAGTAATGAAAACCCCATCAAGCAAAGGAAACCTAAGTAAGTATGCAGGAAAGGAGCCATTGAAAATTTAAATCTAAAGAACACCGTTTGAACAGGTAGAGGTATTATTTCAAGATGACTTCCGTAAGGATATCTTCCATGGTTATTTTTTAAATTATAATGAAATTTTACAATGTGTTTTTACAACACTGAACGAGAATTTCATGTGAAAATCTCTGCTTTCCGTCAGCTGCTAGGAAACGTTCAGCTGTGAGTGCTTTCTAAACATCCCTCGACTGGCCTCAGAAAAGGCAACAAAAAGTCTGTCTCTTGGCAGAAAACTAAAAAGAAAAGTGATTAGCTTTGATTTCTTTTCACATCTCTACTTATTCTTGCCCCAGATTCTTCACAGGAAAAAAAAAAAAATTAACAAGTCAATCTGTAAACAATGTTGAAAGTCCTTAACAATTTCTTCGTGTCTGCACAAAGCTCCTGGGGACTAGTTCCAGCTAATAATCTACTTCAATTCATATTCAATTAAATCAATTCATGGCAAGGAAATAAGGAGTCACTGTGCAGATTATTTAATTGACCCATTACTGAAAGTGTAGTTCCTGCACCTGGATGGGTTCAGATGTCCTGATTCCCTGCTCATTCCTTCCCTCTTTTTTCCCTTAGACTTCCTAGCAGTCATGCTTCTAAACTGTTCATCAGATGAAGCTGTTTGTGTGCGTGTAAATCACCCAGTGAGATCGACCAACAGGGACAGAGATTCCGACTGAAAAGCAGACAACTTCTTTCTCTACTGTGCTTATCAAACCTGCTGAGAAACTGTAATTTTAGGGGGGGGGGGGAATCCCTCTCTCTGTCTTTCTCCTTCAACATCCAGGTAATTATGACAATTTTTCCCCCCATCTGTGGTAACCACACCAGGTACAAAGCAAAACGTGGTAGGTTTGGGCAAACTAGTATTTTGTAAATCTCAAGCCCCGGAGTAAAAATAATAAAAACATAGATCTTAGGTGACATTTTATATATTTTTGTTTTTATGTTCAGTTTTGTTTAAGTGCTTTGGGAAAGAACCCGAGAGGGAGGAAGTGTAGAAATAAAGGAAAAGTAACTCTGAAAAGCAGAAGGATGTAGTTGATTGAACACATTTTTTCATGTTTGTTTATTTTTTGTGTGAGAGAGAAACAGAGCACGAGTGGGGGAGGGGCAGAGAGAGAGGGAGACACAGAATCCAAAGCAGGCTCCAGGCTCCAAGCTGTCAGCACAGGGCCCGACGCGGGGCTCGAACCCATGATCCGTGATATCATGACCTGAGCCGAAGTCGGATGCTTAACCGACTGAGCCACCCAGGCACCCCTGAACACTGGTTTTATAGTCAGTACAGTAGGGAATCTGTTCCTGGATTAACAAATTAGTACTGAGATTTGGCAAGGCTGGATTGTGACGTCTTCAACCACACGTTCCTGCAGTAACAATTCCTTGCTGTGGGTGGGTTACTACAATAGTCCTGCCTCTTCTCCTTGTTCCCCTTCCCAACTCCTTACTTCCATGATCTCCAGTTCTCTCCTGGGAAACTCATAACATCCAAATATTCAAATGTAGCCCGGCTGTTTGAAACCTCTACCACTCTCTATAGTCTGCACTACCCTTCCTACACAGGGGTGCCTCCCAGGCTACCTTAAGCAAGGAAGCAGTGCAGGGGTCTCAGGTGTGCCCAGTGTGTGGGTGGTGGTGGGAGGGAGAGGTAGCAGACTCTGCTTGGGAAACCCCCAGCTTGCAGGTGGAGAACCTGAGAAAGTATCCCATTTGATATTCATGGGGTTACAGTTCTTTTTAAAGCAATTACCAAGTTAGAAAAACAATTATTTACAAAACATTATAGAGGGGTGCTTGGGTGGCTCAGTCAGATAAGCATCCTACTCTTGGTTTCAGCTTAGGTCAAGATCTCAGGGTTAGTGAGTTCAAGCCCCACAGGGAATCTGCTTGGGAGGCTCTGTTTTCTTCTGTCTTCCCCTACATTGCTCACTCTCTATCTGTGTCTCTCAAAATAAATAAACAAACATTTAAAAATAAAAAAATAAATAAATAAAGGAGAGAACATATAAAGTGTTTACTGTGGCAGGAAAGATTTACTTTGTTAAGGCTCGGGCCAAAATTTCAAACTTTCTGCTTTAAGCTCTTGGAATACTGAAAGAATTCTATCCTCTGAACATGTACTATTCCTTTCTTTTAATGTTTATTTACTTATATTGAGAGAGAGAAAGGGAGGGAGGGTGCAGGGGAGGGGCAGAGAGAGAGGGACAGAGGATCCTAAGCAGGCTCCGTGCTGTTAGCACCAAGCCTAACATGAGGCTCAATTCCATGAAGATCATGACCTGAGCCTAAATCAAGAGTCAGACGCTTAACCAACTGAGCCATCCAGGAGCCCTTGAATGTGGACTTTTCTTTCTCTTATGTGAATGAATTTACACCCTAGCTAACTCCTACTTCATCTATTCACTCATGCAGCCACAAGTGACTTTTCAAGATGCAACGTGAAAAACAAAACAAAACTGCCTATACCCACCTCAAGCTGAGTGCATGCTTCTTCCCTTACCTCTTAGTGTGTGTGTGTGTGTGTGTGTGTGTGTGTGTTTATAAATATTGTGCTTAATGTAGCTTAGAGGACACTGCTAGGATGAGTCTTGCTCAGTGCTTCCTGCTATGCCTTAATCACCTTAGCATGTCCTGTGTTTTTTGCATAGTGGATAATCAATAATTATTGAATTGAATTTAGCCGAAAGGGTAATTAAATTATCAGTTGGGCTGATTATAAATTACAACAGCATGAGGGACTTTCCAGCATGCTAGCTGATAGGAAGGGAATGACACCAACAATCAGGCGAACACCCAGGATCCTCATGGAGTCAGGCTTAAAGGGCCTGACACAAAAAGGGCAGGACTCTCTAAGCAGAGTCTGAGAGAGAAGAAACATCAGTGACAGTACCAGGCTCCTTAGGGGACATTCTAGTAGTACAAGCATGACTGTATATTACAGGGAAGAAAAAGAAGAGCAGTTTGAGTAGGTTGGTGAGTACCCTGGAACTCTCTGGATGAGTTTACACTACTGCCCTAAGTAGGAAGCAGAGAACAGACCATGCTTACCTAGAGGCAAGCACAGAAGGAGGACAGGGACTTGAACAATAGCCTTCTGTAAGTGGAAGAATTTGGAGAGCCAAAGCTCCTGAGTGGACTGGGTATGGAGGGTGAGCCAAACCCTTGTGAGGACTGCCAGTCTGTGGGATTAAAAAGGAGTGTAGAAAATGGATGAAACACATAAATGTAAGAGAGGAAGCAATCAAAATCCTACAGGAGAAAACAGGCAACAATCTGTGACATCGACTGCAACAAATTCTTACTAGACCCATCTCCAGAGGCAAGGGAAATAAAAACCAAAATGAACTACTTAGACCTTATCAAGATAAAAAGCTTCTGCACAGCGACATAAACAATCGACAAAACTCAAAGTCATCCAACAGAATGAAAGAAGATATTTGCAAATGACATATCAGATAAAGGGTTAGTATCCACAATCTATAAAGAACTTATCAAACTCAACACCCAAAAAACATAATCCAGTGAAGAAATGTGCAAAAGACATGAACAGACATTCTTCCAAAGAAGAACATCCAGATGTCTAACAGACACATGAAAAGATGGTCATCATCATTCGTCATCAGCAAAATACAAATCAAGACCACAATGAGATACCTTCACACCTGTCAGAATGGCTAAAGTTAACAACTCAGACAATAACAGATGTTGACAAGGATGTGGAGAAATGGGAACCCTGTTGCACTGTTGATGGGAATGCAAACTGGTGTAGCTGTCGAAAACAGTATGGAGATTCCTGAAAAGATTAAAAATATTAATATTGTGTACAATATGACCCAGCAATTGCACCACTGGGTATTTACCCAAAGGATTAAAAAATGCTGATTCGAAGGGTCACGTACACCCCAATGTTTACAGCAGCACTAACAACAATAGCCAAATTATGGGAAAAGCCCAAATGTCCATCCACTGACAAAAGGATAAAGAAGACGTGGTGTATACATACAATGTAATATTACTCAGCCAAAATAATGAAGATTTCAAAAATAATGAAATCTTTCCATTTGTAATGATGTGGATTGAGCTAGAATGTAAGCAAAATAAGTCAGTCAGAGGAAGATAAATATCATGATTTCACTCATATGTAGAATTTAAGAAAAAAAAGATGAACATATGGGAAGGGAAGGAAAAAATAAGATAAAAACCAAGATAGAGGCAAACCATAGGAGACTCTTAAATACAGAGAACAAACTGAGGGCTGCTGGAGGGGAGGCAGGCAGGGGATGGGCTAAATGGGTGATGGGCATTAAGGAGGTCAGTTGTTGAGATGAGCACTGGGTGTTATGTGTAAGTGATGAATCACTAAATTCTACTCCTGAAACCAATACTACACTGTATGTTAACTAACTTGGATTTAAATAAAATTAAAATTAAAAAAATAAATATATACAATGCATGCTGTGACCATGTAAAAAATTACATTCAAAAAAAAGGAGTGTAAATGATTTGCTTGGGGCTAAAAGATATGATTGTAAGAGACAAAGCAAAATGACTGGTTTCAGGATCCTGCCATATTATCAGGTTAGGAGTATGATCTGGGGCTGAACAGTGTGGGATTGACTGTATTAAGAGAACAAATTCAGATCGAGACAGGGAAACAGATCTTATCTAGAACCTAGATCTCACCTCCTCTACAGACTGGACTTCGTCTCGTTGCAGCCCAGGCCTCCGCGGGCTTGTGTGGAGTCCCTGACGTCTCCTCTGACTCGATGCCCCGCTATCTCAAGACCGGTTCATTTGGGAGCCACCGTCTTACCACTTCCTCTGCTGCCAACATGAGGTAAATGACTTCCTCACACCCTGCTTTCCCCTCTTCTTCCACAGACCACAGGAGATGCACAAAAAAGCAGTCAGAACCACCCTTGTGAGTACCTGAATCATGCCACCCTCTGCCTCTTCTAATGGAGCAAAACCAAAGCCCTTCTCAGGACTCGCAATGCGGACATGTCCTGGCCCTTGGTGTTCTTGACCTCGCCTTCTTCCTCTCTCCTGGTCCTCCCCCTTCTCCACCTCTGGCCTCTGAGAGTTTCAACCCTGCCAGGTACACTTGCTTCTCAGGGCTACTCCTCTCTCCAAGGCCCTCTTCCTCCAGGCAGGCAAAAGTTACCCCCTCATCTCCTTCAAACTTTACTCCAAACTCACTTCTCCACTGTGGCATTACACGGCTACCATATTTTCAGTTAACCCTCCCATGGTCTTTTCTCTCTCTTCCCTCTTTTATTTTTCTCTGTAAAATTATTACCTGAAATTAATTCCCTCACAAGATTCGAAGTGCTGTGTCCAGGACTCTTACGGCTCATAGCAGGCCCTCAATAAGTACGAAAATAATGAATTAATGATTTAATGAATGAATGGGTGAACAGAATTACTAAGCCCTATGAAAGGAATTCAAGACCATTTAGACATTATATTCCAAAGCACTGAGATAGATGCTAGAACCAGATATTAATATAAAATCTAACATTGATCTACAGGTAACAGCTCATCAACTACTTTTTCTTATGATAACCATCTTCATAATGAGATTATTGAACTCTGCTCCTGAGCTTTGGGAATTTGTGAAGAACAACAGGAAATACAAGAATAAGGACAAAAATAACAAGAAGTAAAATAAACTGAGAAAAACAATGAATAACTCTGAAATGGACCCAGACGCTCAGACAGCACTCTGTGACTAAGGACACTCTCCGGCTTGATCTCGACCTAGTTTTCCTTTGGGCTAAGTCCTTTCCCTTCTTTTCTCTTTTCTTTTCTTTTCTTTTGTCTTTTTTTCTTCCTTTCTTTCATTTTTTTCTTGTGAGCAATTCTAAACTCTACAAATAATACATACCTTACAGCCATGCAAATGATTCCATTCCACAACCATGTAAAGGGATGTTTTTCATGATATCCCTCCCTTAGTTACAATAAACCAGTTTTGTATCTACTTGTAATTTAGTTCAGCATTACATCCTGCTTATATACGTGGGTTCTCTGAATTGTCTTTGAACAATTTGTCACATCTTATTAATTTCCTTCTGAATTATATTAACATAATCATTTTACATTTATATGAAATGCATAATTTCATTATTTTTAAAATTAGCTTCACAGAACTGAGACCTTATCCCATGCCAGTCCCTAACTAATTTAATCCTAACTCTAATGCTATGGAGATACAGATGCCTAGAGTCTTATGTTCCCAGAGCTCACAAAAAGGGCATCCTATTTAAATAAAAAACAAGAATACATTTTATAAAAAGTCAAACTTATTAGCAAAAGCCAGAGGAGGAAAGAGTGATCACTAAAATGGATCATGTTCCTAAAAAACATTTACAGGGGCACCTGGGTGGCTCAGTCGGTTGAGCGTCCGACTTCAGCTCAGGTCACAATCTCACGGTCCGTGAGTTCTAGCCCCGCGTTGGGCTCTGGGGTGATGGCTCAGAGCCTGGAGCCTGCTTCCAATTCTGTGTCTCCCCTCTCTCTCTGCTCCTCCCCCGTTCATGCTCTGTCTCTCTCTGTCTCAAAAATAAATAAACGCTAAAAAAAATAAAATAAAAAAAAAAAACATTTACAGCAGACTTCAATTTCCTCATTTGGGAAGGTTTCTTGACAGGCTGATAATCAGAGTATCGCGCATAGCGTGACAGCAAGCCCTTTGACCCAACAAAGAGAACAGGCCGAGTGTGCAGAAATCGAGAGGGTAATAGATGTTTCCACTGATTAGAAATATCAGGCCACTTGACAGGGGTTTGAAAAAGGATGTAAAAACCCTAAATAAGAGGTCTTCTAAATAATCACTGCCATTTCCCTGAACCCTGAGAATCAAAGTTTCTTTCAAGTTTTTCAAAAGAATTAATTGGAAATCCTGATTTAACATTTAGATGGAAAATCTGTTCTATAGAGTTAGAAGACACAGATTTTGAAGAATGCTCTTGCCCCCTCAGAGTTGGTGAATTTTGATACTCATCACCCTTGATTAAAATTCATTTATACTCTTTTTTTTTCCGCTTGTACTTAGAAAATCTCAAAATTATTTAAAAATAGAATGAAACATTTCGTCTCTAATTACTCTTTAGTGTAGCCTCAAATATTGTCTTCTCTAATTTAAAAGAAATCAAGTTCTAGTTTTTATTTGCAATCCACTTATAAAGAAGGAAAACATGGAATGCAGTTGAGAGAGGGAAGATAGCAGAGTACAAGGCTGCTCCACTCACCTGGTTCCATGACCACACTTACCTACCAACATAGAAAATGAACCAAAGCCTGGCAGAACAGGCTTCTCAAAGTTAAACACAGACAGGAGGCCACATGAAAAACTGTAGGAGGGGTGGAGACCCAGTCAGGAAGCAATCTCCTGGCCAGACTAATCATAAACAGGAAGGACACCCTGAGCAAGGAGAAGGGAGGGGGCAGACCACACTGCAGGCACCCAGACACAGGGGACTTGCAGGGAAACACGAATCCCCAGAACATTTGGTTTTTGAAAACCAGTAGGGCTTAATTTCATATGTCTTTATGATCACTGGGGCTTATCTTCTGGATACTTAGCCCCTGAGTGGGCTTAGCAATGAGAGTCAGAGGGTGATAGAAAATAGTCCCCGCCCTTAAAGACTCCCCTTAATAAACAATCCCACCCATGTACAGCATAGGACCAGTAGTTAGAAAAACACCTGGGATACATGGGAAGGAGACAGAATTACTAACCTCAGAATGTGCCCTGAGGGGCAGGGATTTTTAGAGACCTCTCTAAGAACAAAAGCTGGTAGGCATCAATTCTTCTGGGCCACTGCAGCCCCAAAAGATGAACTGTGGGCACACGCACATCTTCTCTGACTGCTGGCCCTTCCCACCAGCAAAACCTCTCAAGGGGACAATGCAGGAAGAGCACCCACAGTTCAGTGTCACCACACAAACAGGCTGAGGGAGGCACCTGGTCTGAGCCATCTTGTAAGCTCAAAGGAGCGGCAAACTGGCCCTTTTTTTAATGATTTGAGGGTTTTTTCTTTAATGTAAATTCTAGTTAGTTAACATACAGTGTAATATTAGTTTCAGGCATACAATGCAGTGATTCAGTGCTTCCATATATCACCCAGTGCTCATCATAACAAGTACACACCTTAATCCCCATCACCTATTCAACCCATCCCTGCACCCACCTCCTCTCTGATGAGACTGCCTTCCTAACAAGACAGTGACCAAACCCTGACCACAACAGCCAAAGTGGGCCATTGAAGCTGAATGGACTGAGGGCAAACGCTTTCAACCGCCATGGTAGGGCACACACAGCACTCACAGGAGACACCTCTGAAATACCTGATTCTGGTGAACAGGAGACATTGTGCTGTGGGGCACTACAGGACTTCTTCATAAGGCCACTACTTTCAAGATCAGGAGACATAGCTAACTGTCTTAATAACATAGGAACAAACACAGAAAGTTAAACAATTTGAGGAGACAGAGGGATATGTCCCAAATGAAATACCAGGACAAAGGAGCTCAATGAAATGGAGATAAGCCTTGTAGATGATAGAGAATTCAATGTAATGGTCATAATGATACCCACTGGACTTGAGAAAGTAGTAGAGCATCTCAGTGAGACCTTCAACAAAGAGATAGAAAATATAAAATAAAACAAACAGAGATGAAGAGTTAAATAATTTAAATAAAAATATGCCAGTGGGAATCAATAGGTGATTAGAGGAAGCAGAAGAATGGATCAGTGAGCTGGAAGACAGAGTAATGGAAAACAACCAAGCTGAATAGCACAAAGAAAACATAATTATAAAAGTGAGAATACATTCAGAAGATTCAGTGTTACCATTAAGCATAAGAATGTTCACATTATAGAGATCCTACAAGGAGGAGAGAGAGAAAAGGAGGCAGAAAATTTATTTGAAGAATAGCCGAAAATTTCCCTAATGTGGGGAAGGAAACAGCAATCCAGATCTAAAAGGCATAGAGAACCCCTCAACAAAATCAACCAAAGGAGGTCCACACCAAGATACATAACAATTAAAATGGCAAAAAGTAGTGATAAGGAGGGAATTTTAAAAAGCAGCAATTTAAGAGCAGGAAAAAAAAAAAATCCCAGTTACATACTAGGGAAACATCTAAGGCTCTCAGTTGATTTTTTAGCAGAAATTCTGCAAGCCAGAAGGGAGTGGCATGACAGATTCAAAGTGATAAAAGGGGAAAAATAAGTTGCAATCAAGAATTCTCTATCCAGAAAGGCTATCATTCAGAATAGAAAGAGAAATGGTGTTTCCCAGACAAACCAAAGTTAAGGGAGCTCATCACTACTAAACAAAAGTTATAAGACACATTAAAGGGAATTCATTGAGTGGAAACAACGGCCATAATCAGTACCAAAAACATGGGGAAAGGAAAAAAAAATACCAATATGTACAAACATAATAAAAGTAGTATATTCATCACTTACAAAACTAGTACAGAGGTTTAAGCACAAAAGCATTAAAATCAACTGTATAAAAATCACTCAAAAGATTCACAAGATAAAGGAACATAAAGCATGACATCATATACATAAAACATAATGGAAGGGAATGAAAATGTAAGAATGCAACCATCAACCTACTATAGACTGTTATGTGCATATGATTATATACAAATTTAATGGTAACCACAAATCTAAAAAGAAAACAAAATCCAAGCATATCATGAGAGAAAGCCATCAAGTCATAAGAAAGCAAGAGAAGAAAGAAAGAGAGAAAAACTACAAAAACAACTATAAAACAAGAACAAAATGACGATAAGTACATAGCTGTCAATAATTACTTTGAATATAAACAGAATAAATGCTCCAGTGTAAAGACATAAACTGACCGAATGGATAAAAACCCAAAACCCATCTATACTCTGCCTACAAGAGACTCACTTCAGAACTAAAGACACCTGCAGTTTGAAAGTGAGAGAATGAGAAAAAAAACACATATCATGCAAAAGGGAGTAAAAAGAAAGCTGGGATGGCAATACTTATATCAGGCAAATAGATCTCAAAACAAACACTGTCACAAGAGACAAAGAAGAACACTATATAATAACGAAGAGAACAGGGGCGCCTGGGTGGCTCAGTCAGTTGAGCGTCCGACTTCTGCACAGGTCATGATCTCACAGCTCGTGACTTTGAGCCTGCATTAGGCTCTGTGCTGACAGCTCAGAGCCTGGAGCCTGCTTCAGATTCTGCGTCTCCCTCTCTGTCTGTCCCTCCCCTGCTCATGCTCTCTCTCTGTCACAAAAATAAATTTAAAAAAACATAAAAAAATAATAAAGAGAACAATCCAACAATAATTATAAATATTTATGCCTCCAACATAGAAGCACCTAAACGCATAACGCAACTATTAACAGATATAAAGGCAGAAATCAATAGTTATACAATGAGAGTAGGGGACTTTAACACTCCACTTACATCAATGGATAGATCATCTAAACAGAAAATCAACAAGGAAACAATCGCTTTCAATATCACACCAGAACAGATGGATCTAATGAATATATTCAAAACATTCCCTCTGAAAATGGAAGAATACTCATTCTTCTCAAGTCCACAAGGAATATTCTCCAGAAGAGATCCCATGTTATGCCACAAAACAAGTCTTAATGAATTAAAAAATATTGAAATCATATCATGTGTCTTTTCCATTTACAACAATATGTAACTAGAAGTCGACAACAAGAAAAAACCAGGAAAGAACACAAATACATGGAGGTTAAACAATCAACTACCAAATGGATCAATTAAGGAATCAAATAACAAATAAAAAAATACATGGAAATAAATGAAGATTAAAACACAAAGGTCCAAAATCTTTGGGATGCAGCAAAAGCTCTTCTAGAGGGAAGCAATACTGGCCTACCTTGAGAAGCAAGGAAAGACTCAAAGCAACAACCTAACCTTACACCTAAAGAGCTAGAAAAAGAAGGATAAACAAAAACCAAAGCCAGTTGAATGAAGGGGATAATAAAGATTACAACATAAACAAGTTAAATAGAGACTAAAAAACAATAGAACAGATCAATGAAAGCAGGAGCTGGTTCTCTGAAAAGATCAACAAAATTGACAGAAACTTTACCCAGACTCATTAAGAAAAACAGAAGGAAAGAAAGAAAGAGAGGACTCAAATAAATAAAATCAGGAATCAAACAGGAGAAATAACAATGGATACCACAGAAATTCAAAAGATCATAAGAGAATATCAATGAAAAATTTCCCAACAAACTGGACAACCTAGAAGTAAGGATTAAATTTCAAGACACATATAACCTTCCAAAATTGAATCAGGAAGAAATAGAAAATTTTAACAGATGAATTACTAGCAATGAAATTGAAACTTTGATCAAAAAACTGCCAAAAAGCAGAAGTTCAAGACCAGATGGCTTCACAGATGAATTCTATCAAACATTTAAAGACAGTACCTATTCTTCTGAAACTATTAATAAAAAAAAGAGCAAGGAAGATTCCAAATTCATTTTAGAAGGCTAACATTACCCTGATACCAACACTAGATCAAGACACTACAAAAACAAAACAAAACAAACAAAAAAGCTACAGGCTACTATCTCTGACGAAAATGGATACAAAAATTCTCAGTAAAATATTGGCAAACCAAATCCAACAATACATTAAAATATCATTTACAATGATATAGTGGGGCTTACTCCAGGGTTGCAAGTGTAGTTTAATATTCACAAGTCAGTTAACATGACACATCACATCAACAAGAGAAAGGTCAAGAAAACATGATCATTTCAATGGAGGCAGAAAAAGCACTTGAGAAAGTACAATATCCATTCAGGATAAAAACTCTCGACATAGTAGGTTTAGAGGGAACATAGTTCAAAATAATGAAGGCCATATTAAACACACACACACACACACACACACACACACACACACACACACACTCCTAACATCATACTCAATGGTGAAAAACCGAAAGCTTTTCTCTAAGATCAGGAACAAGACAAAATGTCCACTCTTACCACTTTTATTCAACCTAGCGCTGACAGTCTTAGCCATGGAAGGCTGAAGGTGGCCCTAAGCAAGAATGCTGTTACTATTATGGTTACCTGTAAAACAAGAATACTAATATGTACCTTAAAAGTTGTTGAGGGGATTCATGCCTCTCTTATCTCTCTCTCTGTTCATAATAATATAAAATTTAAATAGTAGAATTATGGTATGTCCAAATAGTAGTAGCTTCATCAATGAAAATCAGCATATATTTATATTTAAATATATACATATATAAAATACATAAATGATATTAAATATATTATGAACCTGGTAGCTTGTTACTCGTTTTCTTTAATCTTGATGTAAGGCATAATATGGATGTCAACCCCATTTGATTCTTAGTATAGAGAACCCAGAATCATATTTTGTAGAGAAGAAACATGGCCTCAGAGGTAATTAGAAGGTTTCAGTGATACTGGAAGCTACAAAG
This sequence comes from Puma concolor, assembly GCF_028749965.1. Classification (NCBI taxonomy): domain Eukaryota; kingdom Metazoa; phylum Chordata; class Mammalia; order Carnivora; family Felidae; genus Puma; species Puma concolor. The sequence goes on from NC_141670.1 coordinate 4,157,022, forward strand.
TGAAACCCAGGTGCAACCCTGTTTTGTTTTTTTGCTGTTGCTGTAACTATTGGTTTCATTTTTTTTCTGCAAATTACATTTTACATATTTTGTAATTAATAAGCAAACAAAAGCAATATATTAGTTGGAAAGTTTGTCACTGGAAGAGTGTGATTCTGTTTAATTATATACATTTATTTAGTCATGTGGATTAAAGTGATAAATTACATTTACTACTAAAAGTCTCTTGAGTAACCCTTCCATAGAAATATAGTTTAATTCACCAACGTAATTCACAACTCATATTTTTCACAGAATATGGAAAAATAAAACTTTTTAAAAAAGATATTCTGGTAGACATTGTTGTAATTTCTTAATCACCATTATGATATAGACTGGATGCTATCTAGCACATATGTGAGGTAATATAGAAAGTCATATACGTAATTTAGAATACTAAGAGCATAATATTAGTATGTGATATCACTTGTTTTTTAAGTTTTGTAGTTATATATTATTAAGCTTATTTTAAATGTAGCCATATCTACTTCAGTTAAAACCATGCATTTTGGAAATGCTGTATTATCTAAATTATAAAGAAATCTACTGTCAACTTTCTGATGTTTGAAAGCAGAGACTCTAATATCAAATAAGCCTATGAAACAATTTTACCAAACATTGAATGTTTGAGAGCTCCCTTTAAAAATATCAACTAATGTCAACAAAATATTAGTAACCAAATTCAACAATATTTTAAAAGGATCATAGGGTGCCTGGCCGGCTCAGTTTGTGGAACATGAGGCTCTTGATCTTGGGGTTGTGAATTTGAGCCCCATACTGGGTGCAGATATTACTTAAAACTAAGATCTTAAAAAAATAAGTAAAAAAACAAATAAAAAATAAAAGGATCATAAACTGTGATCATGTGGGATTCATTTCAGAAATGCAAGGATGGTTCAATATCCATAAATCAAGGCGATATACCACAGTAACAAAATGAAGGATAAAAATCATATAATTATCTTCATAGACACAGAAAAAGCACAATGATATTTAACATTTATTTAAGATAGTAACTCTCAACACAGTGGGTATAAAGGAAATGTAATAAGGGCCACCTGTTTTAATCCCACATCTAACATAATACACAATGGTGAACATCTGAGAGCTCTCACTCTAAGATCAGAAACAAGCAAGGATTCTCACTCTAGCCACTTTTATTTAATTTAGTATTACAAGCCCTTACAGAGAAATTAGTCAAGAAAAAGAAAGAAAAGTCATCCAAAGTGGAAAGGAAGATTTAAAACTGTCATTATCTGCAAAACACATATTATATATATAAAACCCTAAAAACCCCACCCGAAAAGAAGTAAAACTAATAAACAAATTCAGTAAGTTACAGGATATAAGATCAATATACAAACATATGTTGTGTTTCTACACTGTAAGGAGTTATCAAAAAGAGAAATTAGGAAAACAACCCCATTTATAACTTTATCAAAAGAATAAAATACCTAGGAATAAAGTTAATCAATGCAGTGAAAGACCAACACACTGAAAAGAAACAGAACATTAGTGGAAGATATTGAAGGAGACACAAGCAAATGGAAAGATAGTCCATATTCATGGTCTGGAAGAGTTAATATTGTGAAAATGTCTACAGTATCCAAAGCAATTTACAGAGTCAAAGCAATTTCTATCATAATTCTAATGGCATTTTTTCCCCATAGAAATAGAGAAATCCTAAAATTTACGTTAAACCACAAAAGACCTCAAATAGCCAAAAACATCTTGAGAAAGACCAAAGCTGGAAGCATCATGTTCCCTGATGTCAAATTATATTATAGAACTATAGTAATCAAAATAGTATGGTATTGGCATAAAAATAGACATGCAGATATATCAACAGGATAGAGAACCCAGAAACAAGCCCATGTATATATAGTCAATTAATTTAAGACAAGGGAAGCAAGAATATTCAAAGGTGAAATCTTTAGTTAATGGTGTTGGGAAAAATGCAAAACCTCATGCAAAAGAATGAAAATGGACCACAATCTTACACCACACACAAAATGTAACTCAATATTAAAGATGTGAATGTAAGTCCTGAAATCACAAAACTCCCAGAAGAACACGTAAGCAGTAGGCTCCTTGACATTTGCCTTGGCAATGATTATTGGGATCTGACACCAAGAGCAAAGCCTACAAAAAGAAAAATAAACAAATGGGACTGTATCAAACTAGAAAACACATACACAGAAAAGGAAACCATTAGCAAAATGAAAAGGCAACTTACTGAGGCAAAATATTTGCAAATTATACCTCCAAGAAGGGGTTAATATCCAAAGTATATTTTAAACATGTATACAACTCAATAGCAAAACATTCCATTTTTTTTAAATGGGAAGAAGATCTGAAAAGACATTTTTCCCCAAAGAAGACCATCCAAATGGTGAAGAGGTACATAAAAAGATCCTCAACATCACTCATCAGTAGGCACATGCAAATCAAAGCTATGATGAGATATCAAAAGTCAGAATGGCTAGTACCAAAAAGACGAGAGATAGGGAGTGTTGGCAAGGATGTCGAGAAAAGGGAAGCCTTGGGCCCTGTTGGTGGGGAATGCATATTGGTGAAGACACTGTGGTGAACAGTATGGGCATTCCTCAAAAAATTACAAATAGAAATACCATACGATCTAGTAATTCTACTTCTAGGTATTTATTGGAAAAAAATGGCAATGGTAATTTAAAAAGATAAATGCACCCTTATCCTCATTACCTACAATAGCCAAGATATGGAAGTAACCTAAATGATCATCAAAGAATGAATGGGTAAAGCAAATGTGGCTTCCAAGTCATCAGGGAATTCTATTCAGCCACGAAAAAAGAACTCTTGCCATTTGTGACATGGATGGAATTTGAGGGCGTTTTGCCAAGTGAAGTAAGTCAAACGGAGAAAGACAAAATACCAAATATCTTAAGTATTGTCTCACTTATTTGGGGAATCTGAAACCAAACAAACATACAAAAACTAAGCTCATGGGTACAGAAAACAGACTGGTGGTTGTCAGAGGCAGGGGGTTGGGGGAGGGTAAAATGGGTGAAGAGAGTCCAAAGGTACAAAGTTCCTGTTAGACAATAACCAAGTCATGGGATACAACATGGTCCCTAGAGATGATAATATTGTATTGCATATTTGACCACTGCTAAAAAAAAAAGTACGTACATCTTAAAAGTTCTCACCAAGAGGGAAAAAAATCACAACTGTGTGGTCATGGATGGAAGCTAGAGTTATCATAGTGTTCATTTCACAATATATACAAATAACAAATAATTACATTGTACACCTGAAACTAATGTTATTTACTAATTATACTTCAAGTTAAAAATTAAAAAAAAATTACCAACTCAAAGTGTAATAAAGTCCTCAATTCTGTTAACTCTGTGGTCAAATGCCTTAGTTCAAATCCTAATTCATCACTTATTGACTTAATGGACATTTTCTTTTCTTTAAGTTTATTTATTTATTTTGAGATAGAGAGAGAGAAAGAGTGAAAGAGAGTGAGAGAGAAAGAGAGAAAGAAAGAGAGAAAGAGAGAGAGAAAGAGAGAGAGAAAGAGAGAGAGAGAGAAAATCCCAAGCAGGCTCTGCACTGTCAGCACAGAACCCAACAAGGGGCTCAATCCCAGGAACTGTGAGATCATGACCTGAGCTGAGATCAAGAGTCGGACGCTCAACCGACTGAGCCCCCCCCCCCCCCCCGCTGCCAGTGCCCCCTAATGGACATTTTCTTAACTTTCATGCTTCCATGTTCCTTTTGAAAAGCCTAATGGGACTAAACCATATATATGATGATTAGAAGAGTCTCTGTAGGAGCGCTCAGCAAACCCTTTTCATCCTTTCACCTTGCCTTCTTTATGGAAACAGAACCCAGGGCAACATGTAAGGAATGATGCTTTGGGGGAAACGAAATCCCAGAATGTGATGAGTGGAGGTGAAAAGGAGACAAACAGAGGCGTAAACAACACATGTGTGTATCACATGTGTATCATGTGGGTCCTATCCTGGCCCATAGGATACACAGGGGCTCGATGGTCATGGAAAGTCCCCCCCACAGGCTGCGTGGGGCCATGAGGCCTGGGAGCTCTCTGTCCATGGGAGAAAGACACTCCCGTTTCTTCCTGCCTCTTGGTGGCCCAAGTTCATCCCTGGACACTAGTTTCTGCACACCCTCAGGCTGCGCCCAGGGCAGGTGCTTGCTTAGGGCTCCAAAGGCTCTGGCCCCATCCACAATAGGTCCTCACTGCAGGACAGCCAAGAGCTTAAGGCTGGGAAGGACCCAGGAGAGGCAGAAGCTGAGGTCTCCATCAGGTCATTGGCCATTTCTAGACTAGTGGACAATGGTGCTGAGAAAAGCCAGACGTGCTTAGAAATGGGGGGACAGCTGACAAAACTGTGTCCTTGGCCAGTCTCTAGCCAAGCATCTCTAAATCCTCCAGGCATCCATCACCCAGTTTGGTTAATGTTTATTAATTTATTTTCAGAGAGAGAGACAGCACAAGCATGGAGGGGCTGAGAGAGAGGGAGAAAGAGAATCCCAAGCAGGCTCGGGAGTGTTAGCGCAGGGCCTGATGTGGGGCTCAGTCCCATGAGCCACGAGATCACAACCCAAATTGAAGTTGGACGCTCAACCGACTGAGCCACCCAGGCACCCCTGCATCACCCAGTTTTAGGAAAAAAAAAAAAAAAAAACCTATTTCGTCAGTTTAGAGAGAGCCCCTCCCCTTGTCGTCTGATCACCCTGGCATGCTTGCAGCAAGAATTCTGGAATCAAACTGGATTAGCCAGCACCCCTCTGCCCCTGATATTTTCTCTTAGTAATACTGCACCCACTGCCCCCCCTGCTCCTGGGCCATGAACCCCCACTTGCCTTTGCTGCATTCATCTGCAACCCTGTTTCTGTACTGAGGTCTCCTTCTCCCTGTTGCAATAGTTTCTGAAGAAAATCTGTCTTTATTGTTCTAACTGCTTACTCTCTAGCTATGGTTCTCTCTAACACAACTGATACTTTTTGAATATTTATAATCAACAACTATACTTAAATTACAACACTGTGTGAATGACCCGGCTATTCTATGAGTGGGTCAGTGACAATCATTTTAAATTGCAATACATGAAGTTCCTACAAAAAGTAATTTCTGTGCTCAGAAAGAGGCTGGGCAGTTCAGGAAGCAGTTTCCTGGATGCTTGGAGAGGCAAAGAGGTGTGCCTCCAAAGGGCAGAGAATGAAACAACCCTTACCAAGTTACAGATTTGTGGAAACCCATCCTTGTCCAAAACCCTTATTCACTACAGTTCTGTTCTTTATGTGAGAAGTTTTATGAAGGTGCCTACATATTTGGTTAGTATGTATTGAATTATTCTTTAACCAAACCCTTATTTCCAGGGGCCAATGAACTGTATCACTTAATAAAATGAAATGAATATTACTATGGTTGCAATCAACGTCTGTGTCCTCCCAAATCCTTCTGTTGAATCTTAACCCTTCAAGGTGATGGCATTAGGAAGTGAGGCCTCTGGGAGGGGACTACATATTAAGGAGGAGCGCACATAAATGGGACCAATGCTCCTATAAGAGAGACCCCACAGAACTCCCTTACCCCCCCACCATGTGTGGACGCAGAACACCGCCATCTATGAACCAAGAAGCAAGTTCTCACCATACACGGAATCTTCTGGCTCTTGATCTTGGAACTTTCCAGACTCCAGAACCGTAAGAAATATATATCTCTTGTTTACATGCTAACCAGTTTATGGTGCCGTGTTCTAGCAACCTGGATAGACTAAAACAAAACATCTAACAATATAAACATGACATCCTCATTCTTGTGCTTTGGGACCAGTGATAATAAAATTCCATGCCTACTATCAATTTCAGCAACAGCGTGGGGTTAAGATAAAGCCATTCTTGTACTAATCATACTTTTAATTTCAGTAAATTGATGCTTTGAATCTACCCAAGGGACTATTAGGCACCCTAAGCTTATTGTGACTCACTCACGGACATCTAGAGCCCTAGGATAGCACGAAGCTAGGCCTTCTAACAGCCCCATTGAACATGATTTCATGGGGTCACCACTCTCACCCATGGCAGCCAAGCCCAAGCCTGTTTACCCTGCCTCACCTGTCTCTTCCGGAGAAAACCATAACAAAGGGACTTGTCCCTGGTTCCCTGTTCCCCTCCCTCTTTGCCCCATGACCAACCCTGGATTTTGATTGAGTACAGCTCAATGTTAGCCAAGGCTGAAATATACCTATACCGACAACACCACCCTTGTCTCTGTCTCTTAGTCAGTTCAGGTGTTTATAGCAAGATGCCATAGACTGAGTGGCTTGTAAACAACACAGATTTATTTCTCAGAGCTTTGGAGGATGAAGTCCGAGATCCAAGTGCCAACCAATTTGATGTCTGGTGACAGCCCTCTTCCTCACTGACACCATAACCCCACATGGTAGAAGGTGTGAGCCAGCTCTCTGGACTCTCTTTTATAAGGGCACTAAGCCCATTCAGTTGGGATCTGCCCTCGTAATTCAATGGCCTCTCAAGGCCTCTACTTCCTAGTGCTATCATCCTGGGGGATAAAGTTTTAACGTGAATTTTGTGGGGAATGCGCTCAGACCATAGCAGTATCTATATATTTATATCCACGTTATCACCCCACGTTTACACCTATAGTATGTGAATATCCTTGATACATATGTTACACATACAAATGTGTACATATTTACACATATAATAAAGCACTTCATCCCCATCTCCTAGCTCCATGCTACACAATAAAGGCTGTGATAGCAATTCTTATGAACACAGTAGATATCATCATCAAACTCGCAAGGTGGAAAAAGGGACAAAACTTTTTTTTCAGAGGAAAAGCAACACTTGATTGCAATTAGGCCTTCTAGGAGCTGTAAGAGTTTGCAGTCTGTGGATGGTGGTTTGTGCCTGTGGACGCTCGTGGTGGAGTAAGGCTCCAGAGCTGAACCCCAGAAGACGGAAGAGTGGGAGAACAGGAAACGCAGCAGGAAAGGTCAGGGGTGTGCAGCCAGGCCAGCCTGGCCAAGGTTCTGCTGCTCTGGAGACCCATGAGCAACAGACCACCCTACGTCCTTGCCTAAGCCTGGAGTGGGGCTGGCTCTGTCCGGATTGCGTGTCACTGCCCTTCGCTGGAGAAGTTTTAGAGGATCTGGCCATCACAGAGTCCTGAAGTCAGAAGCCCAGGTTTTGAAAGGCAGCTCCCCATCTTGGTAGCTGAGACACCAAACCTGTAAACCTCACGATCACATCGATGACAGAGAATAAACCTGCCACCTGCCCCAAGTGCGCCTGGTGCACCACTGGTGCTCAGTAAATACTCATCCATTTCGTTCACTCATCACGTACAAAACTGTTAATGCGAACTCTGAATTCTATCACCATTCGGCCCATCCCCTCCTCGTTACACACTGTCATAAAATTGATTTTAACAAATGTTATGGGGCCATAAAGCTACTCACAAGGGTACTCACAAGCCTAGGCCTGTATCATAGCAATGCAGGTCGGTGGGGGGGGGGGGGGGGTTCCCTTCCTTTTCTTCTTTTTTCCCTTTTTATATTATTCCACTTGCCAAATGAGTCACTTAATTTTAATACCAAAACGCTTCTTTAGAAAGGCAGATTTCCTGATTTACTCCTAAAGTTAAAAATAGTAAAAAGCAACTCGACTCTCAGGAGGTGTCTCCCTCGACAATGTAATTTACTTTTACATCTAAGTTGTGAAAAATACTCAGATATGAAACATAAGTAAAAAACTATTGAAACACACCGCAAAGGGAAATAATGTACATCAGTAAGTTATAAAATCCTTTTGATGAAAAACTGAATTGAGTATTTTCTGCATTAGAACTTTTCTTTCAAAAAACTTTAAACAGTCATAAGCACAAAGCAAAAAACCCTCAATGGACTGGCTTATGTTTTATTTACCAATATTTTCTTAAAAAGTTTTTAACATTTATTTATTTCTGAGAGACAGAGACAGAGAGAGACCGAGCACGAGCAGAGGAGAGGCAGAGAGAGAAGGAGACACAGAATCAGAAGCAGGCTCCAGGCTCCGAGCTGTGAGCAAAGAGCCCGACTCAGGGCTTGAACTCACAAACCACGAGATCATGAGCTGAGCCGAAGTCAGACGCTCAACCCACTGAGCCACCCAGGCGCCCTTATTTACCAATATTGATGACAGAAAATAACGTTATCGATGAGGCATATAAATTCAATTGGCAGAATGTAAAATGCTATCTCCAAGCAGACTGCCTAACTTTCCACAGGAGTTAATTTTACATGGCCGTCAGGCACGTGAGGGTGCGGGTTGTAAAGCCTTCCCGCCACAAAACGCACACTGCCCTTTTCCTTGGCTACCAGCAAGGCATGGGATGTACTATTTCGCAAATGCCAATGTCACTGAAAATATCTAAACAGTTTTTAAAAAATAACATGGATGTAGTTTATAGGACTTGACATCATATGTAGCCTTTTGAAGACATGGCCAGACGTGAAAGGGCAGATGAAAACCCCATTTAGTTGCCTGCAGGAAGGAGCTGTTTGACAGGAAGTAATGTGCTAACCTTCCCTCAACCTCTGCGTATTCATCAGCCAAACAGGGATAACTGCAGCTACCTACAGTATCAGCAGGATGCGTGAGAATCACGGGCAGTATGGCGGACGCTCAATGGATGTTACTGGGATTTTGAAATTTTTATTGTTTTTAAAATTCTTTTAATTCAGTGGCACTAACCACATTTATTTATTTTTAATGTTTTTGTTTGTGTTTTGATAGACAGAGAAAGCAGGGGAGGGGCAGAGAGAGACGGAGACAGGATCCGAAGCAGGCTCTGTGCTGACAACAAAGAGCCCAACGTGGGGCTCAAACTCATGAACCATGAGATCACGACCTGAGCTGACGTTGGACGCTTAACCTACTGAGCCACCCAGGCGCCCCTAGATTGTGAAATTTTTAAAGAAAAAAGAAGGATAGAATAAAATTCTTTTTCTGGCATATAGAAAATGCAGAATTCTGTAACATCTAGAGGCTTCACGGATTTAAGTAATGCAGTGATAATGAAACCACCACCCTTAAATGAATTCAGAGCCCTGACGGGATGCCCTTGGAATTAGAGACTAGCATTACTGACATCTTGCCCCCTTAATAAATCAAGGTTCTGTTTGCTTGTATTTGTTTTGCTTTTGGAGAACACAAAAAAGGAGTTTGCTACACGTGAACAACTGCGCTTTGCGCCCTGGGTTCCGTCACAAAACCAAGGAGCTTTGGCATTTATAACCTTCACTGGACTAACTCAGCGGCGAAACCATTCAAGAAAACCCATAACCCGAACTAGTATATTTAGTGCAATTTTGCATACCATCAAAATACTAAAGACCTTAATGGGTTCCCCAAACCTTCTACACACCTTCACTACTTATACATTGCATGTTTGGCATCCACAGGACAAAGAACATTTCCTTTTTCTTAAAAATTTTGGTCAGCTGCTTTTGAAGCTGATTTTCCAAATTCAAATATGGCAAGAATCTGCACCCCAGTGGGTAGAAGACTTTCTCTATTTGTTTAGCATTTATTTACTTACTTACTTACTTATTTACTTATTTATTTATTTATTTTGAAAGTTTATTTGTTTATCTGGAGGGGGCGGGAGGGGCAGAGAGGGAGAGAGGGAATCCCAAGCAGGCTCCAAGCTATCCACGCAGAGCCCAACACAGGACTTGATCTTACCACGGTGAGACCATGACCTGAGCCTAGATCGAGGCGTTAAGCTGGGACGCTTAGCCAACTGAGCCACCCAGGTGCCCCTCTCTCCTTGTAATGTAAATGATTTTAAGAATCTTCTGCGGAGAAATTGCAAATAATTACAGATTTTTTTTAAATTGCTTTGTTCGCATATATATGAAACATCAAACACCGATCCAGAATTTTCACATAAATTCTTGGAAGCCTTTCAGCCAAATCATCCTGTGAATTTGGTAGTGTCAGACACATTTTAAAGAGGACAGGCTACTGGCGTTCAAGGAGATGTGCCCGGTCTGAGCTGCCATCTCACATAGCAGAGGAAGATGTACTTTAGGGGCAGAGAGGCACCCAGAGGAGTAACCTTCAAGGGACCAAATGTCTCTTCTCTTAAAAGTCATTTCTCACCTTCTCTCCTGTGAACACATAATTTCTCCAGGAAATGTGAGTCATGTGCAATATTAACAAGGATCATTTAAGAATATGTTTCAAGTCTGAATTGATAAGGGTTAGTTTGCTCCTTAGATTTTTTTAAGAGAGAGAGAGAGCATGCATGCCTATAGGGGAGGGACAGAGAGAGGGAGAGAATCTCAAGCAAGGCTCCACACTTAGCATAGAACCTGACGTGGAGCTTGAAACCATAGCAACATGACCTGAGCCGAGATCAAGACTTGGACACTCGACTGACTGAGTCACCCGGGCACCTCCGGGCTTAGCTTGCTCTTAATCTCACAATAGGAAAAGACCTATTAAGACACTATGACATTTCCAATTTTGGAAACATTAACAAAATCCATAAGTAGTTGTAAGAGCATCTCACAAATAGTGACAATAAAAGCCAGACAAAGACAAGTGCTAACAAAGAGCTCTAATTTCTCGCAAGTATCTTATTTAAAGAGCTAGAAGAGGGGCGCCTGGGTGGCTCAGCTGGCTACACATCTGACTTCGGCTCAGGTCATGATCTCACAGTTCATGAGTTTGGGCACATCATCGGGCTTCAGGCAGACAATGCAGAGCCTGCTTGGGATTCTCTCTCTCTCTCTCTCTCTCTCTCTCCGTCTCTCTCCTCCCTTCCCACTTATGCACATGCATATTCTCTCTCTCTCTCCCTTTCCCTCTCTCTAAACAAAACAAACAAACTTTAAAAACTGAGCTAGAAGAGGGGCGCCTGGGTGGCGCAGTCGGTTAAGCGTCCGGCTTCAGCCAGGTCATGATCTCGCGGTCTGTGAGTTCGAGCCCCGCGTCAGGCTCTGGGCTGATGGCTCAGAGCCTGGAGCCTGTTTCCGATTCTATGTCTCCCTCTCTCTCTACCCCTCCCCCATTCATGCTCTGTCTCTCTCTGTCCCAAAAATAAATAAACGTTGAAAAAAAAAATTTAAAAAAAACTGAGCTAGAAGAACAAAAACTGGAGAAAGGTGACATTACAGACGCCCAAAGCATTCTAACTGAGGACATGTCCCTGACTTCAGGTTGAGAAGGGAAAGGATCTGTGACCTGTCCTATTTCACTGTGAGTCTACATTTTCTGTGACTTGCCTGACACCATGACAGCACATTGTTCTCTCATAAAAAAATGCAAGGAGGAAATCACGCTGTAAGAAAAAGCAAGGCGCCTGGGCCTATTGGAGCTTCACCACTAACCCCCAGAATGAATGTGCACAAATCACTTAACCTCTGTGTTTCTGCCCCTTGGAGAGACTGCTTCACCTGTTCTCTGAGAAAATTACTTTCCTCACTAGAATATTCGAGTCCTAATTGAAGTTTGTAAAGCAGAGCCTGGCATCCTTATTTCAAGTGTATTGCGACCACAACCTTCACTCTGAGAAGGAAACAGGGGTCTCGTGTAGATTTATTCTCCATCTAGACGCTCAGCCTGGGTGCAAACCTTGTCTCCTCCACTTTGCCTGATGCTCTTCATGAAAGCCTGGTCACAGCCCACAGAGGATGGGCCTGACACCACAAAACCCCGACAGCTACAAAGATAAACACACGCGTGCTTCTCCCAAACCGGCTTGTGCTCGCCACATGCCCGTGGGGTCCTTGCATAGATGCGTCTCCGTTTTCTTTGATACGGAAGCAACGTTTTTTGCGATTTCAAAATCTACTGCATTAGGTGTTGAAGAAAAGGGCCCGGCCACCAAGGAATGGCAGGCAGGGTTTCTCAAGGCTGATTGAAACTCTTGGTTTCTCTCACCTTGTTGTTATTACAACCAAGATCAAGATCACCTGTTACATGTCTAGATTTCAGGGGCCAACCTGTCTCTGAGTTGGGGTCTTCTTAGGAACTGGACCCAGAAATCTGCACTTCAGCTGGAGTTTCCAGTGATTTTTTCTTTCATTGACTTGTAAAAACCTTTAGAATAAAACACATTATTTTTTTCTATTTCCCCCTGATCCCAGGTGGACAACACACACACACACACACACACACACACACAGATACTTGCTATGGATGACATATCTGTGTCTTCCCCCAAGTTCACCTGCTGAAATTTAACCCACAAAGTGATGGTGTTAGAAGGCGGGGCCTTTGGGAGGTGATGAGGTCATGACAGGATTAGTGCCATTATAAAGGACACCCCATACAGTTCCTCATCCTCCGTCACTTCAGGACAGGCACCGAGTCTGCAGACCCTTTATCCTGGACTTCCCAGCCTTCATCAAAGTGAAAAATAAATTTCTTGTGTTTACCAGCCACTCAGTTTAAGGCATTTTGTTAAAGTGGCCTGAACAGACGATATATATTCCACTTCTGCCTTATTTATACTGTATAGTGAGCTTCTCCGGGCGTCAGAGACACACAGAAGCTTCAGGACAAGCATCGATTCCAGATTATTATGACACATGTTTATCTACTTCTACCTTCTTAGCAGGAGAGTTAGAGGCTTCAAGACAACAAAGTCCAAATTTAGATTTGTACGTGTCCATGCATCTCTCTCCATTTGTGCCAGCCTAATGGGACTGACACCTTTTTCATTTTTATGTGCATCAAAAATCAAACGTTAAAGTCTATGGCTTCAATTAACCTATCTCAATAGGAAATCTCAACGATAAGAAAATATCGGGTCATAATTTAATTGCCAATACTCTGCCTTTCCTGGGCGTGGTAAAATAATGATGTATTTTGGGTTTGAAGACACCTTAGCTTTGATCAAATATCCTAACCATTAGCTGTTTAGAGAAAGAGAGGAATTAGCCTCTTTTGATCTAGTAAAGTACTCCATTAAAACTTTTCATGTGTTACCTCGTCTGATACTTACAAATAAACTTTAACAGGTGACTACATGAAAGAAGTTAAGTATCAAGGACCATGGGGCTTGTAAATGCTGCAATTCAACAATTAGTAGATCTATTTGGCTTTCCATACATCAGACTCTTTCGGCTTAACTAGGTGTATACTTACTTCCGTGCCCAGCTCATGCCAGGAACTGTTCTAAATGCCTGACAGGATGAAGTAATTTCGCTTTTAGCAATCTGTATTGCCCGTGTTTGAGAAGTGAGCATGTTATGGCACAAGAGAGATAAGTTTGCTCAATGTGGCACACGGTTTGGAACTTCCAAGACACTGGAAGTTTCTGGAATCTATACCCTTAGTCACTGTAGAACAGTACTTTTATCAGTATACGTTTTTCCAGAGAGTCACAAATTATCTTGAAAATCATTCCATGGGTAGTTTTGTTACTGGGTACAGGAATAGTTCGATGTAAAGCTTGCAGCAGTCTAACTCAGTCTGCTACCTCTTTTTTTTTTAAACTTTCATAAGGGCGCCGGGGTGGCTCAGTTGGCTGGGCGTCTGACTTTGGCTCAGGTCATGATCTCTCACAGTTTGTCAGTTCGAGCCCTGTGTCGGGCCCTGTGCTGACAGCTCAGAGCCTGGAGCCTGCTCCGGATTCTTTGTCTCCCTCTCTCTCTCTCTCTCTGTCCCTCCCCTGCTCCTACTCTGTCTCTCCCTCTCTCTCTTTCAAAAATAAATAAACATTAAAAAAAAATTTAACTTTCATAAAATGAGTTACAGTATCAAACATGTACATTTTCCAAATAACATATTTTTAGTAAATTTTAATGGCACTATAATACTATAATAATTTAACACTTTAATATAACAGTATTATCTCACACTCTACCAACTGAGTCAGCCGGGCATCTAATTATAGCAAAAGTAATAATAGAGTTAGGTTGGAAAAAAAAAATTCCCAGGAAATACATTATTTCAATTAATGTTGCTATATTTTCTAAAGTTAATCACATATGAATATAAAAACAGTTAATTTTCATTTAAAAATGCTAATTCTTAAATACAATTCTTGTCAATAAAACACCAAGGCAAGAAAATATGATCATGAGGATATATGTAACATAGTAAAACTGATACTGATTTTCTTTCATGCATATTGAAATCAAATTACTGATGCATTTTCAAGAGAAGCATAGGTGAAAACTAAAACAAAGAAACATGATGAGCTGAGGGACACATTTAATACATTTTTAATATGAAAACAAGCAGATTTTGGTTGTCATGGTGAGAGAGAAATGTTCAAAAAGTTCCAGCAGCTAATCCTGAAAAATAATTAGTAATGGGTAACTGCTCTGTCATCTGTTTCAATAATATCATTATGTGGTTTGTGAGAGCTTCCAAAAACTTTAGAAAGATGTCAAAAATATTGACTGGGCAGATTATAATAATGCGAACAAATATGGGGCGCCTGGGTGGCTCAGTCAGTTAAGCGTCTGACTTCGGCTCAGGTCAAGATCTCACGGTTCCTGGGTTCGAGCCCCGCATCGGGCTCTGTGCTGACAGCTCGGCGCCTGAAGCCTGCTTCAGATTCTGTGTCTCCCTCTCTCTCTACCCCTCCCCTACTCATGTTCTGTCTCTCTCTGTCTCAAAAATCAATAAAACATTAAAAAAATTTTAAAAATAACGCAAACAAATACAAAATAGACTGAAATGACCTGCTATTCAAGCAAAGAATCTCTGCTCACTCTGCTGGGTTTTGGGGGGTTTGGTTTCCCAGTGAATATTCTACAGTTCTTGAAGGGTGTGCATTTAGAGCCACCGCACAACTTTGCCCAAGGTTGGCTCACCTTCCCACGTCATTGGGCTGCACTGGGCATTCTCCATGCCTGTCAGGTGATGTCCCAGCACCAATCCGGGAATGAAAGCATTTCTGCTTAACTAGGAGAATGAAGCCAAGGAAGGCTGGAAGGATTTGCAGATGGGGCTTCACTTACTCCCAGAGAGGACCGACTGTGGCTACGATACGACAGAAGTGTGGCTTTTTGTGGGGTCATTTTCCATAATTCTGTGGGAAAACTTTCCTATGAAAGAAAGGTGGGTTTTTTGTTCAGTTCTGTTTTGTTTTTGGTTCTTCTGTCCTGCTAAGTGTTTTGTCTAAATTCTGTACAGCTTTTAACATTTTACTTCTAAGTAAGGAAAAAGAAAAACAGAGGAAGGTAGAGGTTACTCGTAATAATCTACTTACTTAACATGTCACTTACAGTTCAGTCTCTGTATCACTAAATGTAGTGATCCAGAAAAGATCCAGAAAAGAGTATGGGGCATTTTCTGTTCTTTATTTTTGCACAGGGTGATTTGGAGGAGGCACAAAACAGAATAAAGGGATTTCAAGCAGGTTTTTAATTATTTATTTTTTGAGAGAGAGAGCGAGCGAGCGAGCGAGCAGGGGAGGGGCAGAGAGAGAGAGAGAGAGAGAGAGAGAGAGAGAAAGACAGAGAATCCCAAGCAGGTGCCGCACTGTCAGCACAGAGCCCGATGCGGGGCTGGAACTCACGAACCGTGAGAGAGTGACCTGAGCCGAAATCAAAAGTCAGGTGCTCAACCGACTGAGCCACCCAGGCGCCCCTTAAGCAGCGTTTTAAAGTCCTCCTCACGACATGCTACCTGCAGAGTCATGCTGAATAAATGATTTCCTGCTCACTCACTCGGTCATTCACTGCGAGTGCTGCACCAGACACTGAGACTTCAGACACCGGAGACGAAAGTGACATGAGTCTTCCTGATGCAGCACTACTCCAGGCAGAGAGTCAAAACGCCCTCGTTTGTACAGGTTTTTAATTTTTCCCTTTTCTCTACTCGTTTTTACACAGAGACAGGGTCCATATGGGGATGTTTTCCCGAAAGGTTTCAGACAAAGACTGAGCATTTTTCCTCTAGATTTCTTCTGTTCTATAGGAGAGAGAGTGTCCTTAACAGCTGCCACCAAGTAGGATCCTGGTTGTGCCCGTCTGAGAAAGGGATTCCCCGAGCCCTTAGAACTGCTTGAGGATGAACAGAACACTCCCACATTTAAATCTACATGGAATGTCTCTCAGCCAGCTCAGAATCTGCCAAGATCCAGAAATTAACTAGATTTATTCCAGTTGATACGTTTTCCAACCAAACCTCTCAATCTGTCCTCATTTTAATTTCTCGTGAGAGTTCACCCCAGATGAAATAGTTGCCCTCCCTTTGGAGCCTGATTCATTGACTCTCACACTAAGGCACAGCACTAGGGAAGATTAACATGATACCCCAGACATGTTTCCTGGCTGGGCTGAAATCCCTGTTCATCAATAACTAATCTCAACATCAATAGTCAGTTAATGGAATCTAATCGTCTTATAAGATTTTCCTGATTTTCCTCTCCTTGGCTGGTTAAAATGGAAGAGTTCTCATGTTTTATACTGCCAGGATTGACCTTCTATGCTACAATACATCCAAAATTCATGAGGTTAATGAAAATCAGTGTGATATTTAGATAGTGAAAAAGTAAGACATAATCCCGATCCTGAGAAGTTCACTGGCTTTATTTTTTCCAAATGCTGGAGGGAGGGGTGGGTACACACACACACACACACACACTCACATATCTGCTAGTCATAACAGAAAAACAGATTCTGAAATGTGGCAAAATACAGACACAGATGTCAAAACCTTCATCATGGTGACGTTCGTCTCTGACCAGATAGAAATTGACTTCCTGCCTAGAAGGAACTTTTTTCTAAGATTTTTTTATAGCCACAAAATTCATATTCCTGGTATTGACAGACATGAGAAGATCTGCTTCTAAATTATGCCATATGAAATAGCAATTACTTATTTCTAGCAATCCTGATTTGGCCAAGAAATAATAATATGTAAGTGTTAAAATTAAATTTCTTTCTCATACACATGTTTGCACACAAACATATATACATACAAAGACTTTTTTCCCATTAAAAAGAATGGCCATTGGCTCTGGTTGTGTTGGGTGGGTCACAGGTGTGTGCACCCCCTTTTCACTTTTACTTCCAGACACCATAAAAAAAATACGTGCCATCATGGTATAATTATGTCCTATCTTTTATTTTCAAATTTTACTTATTTCATATTGACTCAGATTTTAAAAAACTATCATATCTTATGTTTTATGTGTTTATTATTAAAATCTGTTTAGAAATAAGCATAATAAATGCTTACTAATACATAATCAGTCATTCTTTCCAGGGCTTTCTTAGTATAAGATAGAAAGTGATCTAAACTTTGTGAAGTAAATAGAGACTGACAGACTGCAGCCTAGACCCTAAGAAATGAAGAAAAATGAGAAGCAAAGCAAGAAGTGCAAAGAAAATGTCACGGAAGAAAGAAATCCCTTGAAACAAAGTACCAAAGTGACAGATGACCCTGAAAACTTCCTCTGCTCTAATGAAAAGATGTGAGCAAAAGGTTCACCTGTTTATTGTTATTAATTACACATCAAGTGTACAACACTGCATTTAAGATAAAACTGCAGAGAGGGAATTATAATTTAATTAAGCCACGTCAGGCAGGCAGAGACCTAACAGGAACTCATACAGCGGTGCCCGCAGCCTACAGCTTCCTCGGACGGCAGTTTCAATACCTTCTGTATGGAGGTGTTGAGGCCACGGGAAACACCATGGAAGGGAATTTTACCAGATTTCTTTTTCTAATGAAGTTGGAAACTCTTTAATTTTGTCACTGTAGCCTCAAGGAAGATCACATAAGGAACTATTTTCAAACTGTGTAATACAGAGGAATATTTCCAAATTAAAGTAAAAATCAGGCAGAATCCTGATTTGGTTGCAAAAGGGATTCTTTGGTAATCAAATCAATTTTTAAAATACCTGTTCAGAGAACATAAAAATAACTGTACTCAGTCTAACTGCCTCAATTACCTAAAAAGATTCGTGTCCTCAAAATACTTACAAAAATTAATTAACGTAATGCCAAATAAAGATCGCGATGCTAAGCGTACCTTTATTTCCGTTTATCAGTAAAATCAGACCTGAATGTTGGGAGGGTCTAAATGGGAAGAAAATAAAATTAAAAATAGGAGGCCCTGTGGATTGCACTGTCTTTTTTTAAAATTTTTAAAAATGTTTTTGGGGCACCTGGGAGGCGCAGTCGGTTAAGCGTCCGACTTCAGCCAGGTCACGATCTCGCGGTCCCTGAGTTCGAGCCCCGCGTCAGGCTCTGGGTTGATGGCTCAGAGCCTGGAGCCTGTTTCCGATTCTGTGTCTCCCTCTTTCTCTGTCCCTCCCCCGTTCATGCTCTGTCTCTCTCTGTCCCAAAAATAAATAAACGTTGAAAAAAAAATTTTTTTAAATGTTTTTATTTATTTTTGAGACACAGAGAGAGCATGAGCAGGGGAGGTGCAGAGAGAGAGGGAGACACAGAATCGGAAGCAGGCTCCAGGCTCTGAGCTGTCAGCACAGAGCCCAACGCAGGGTTCGAACTCATGGACCACAAGATCATGACCCGAGCTGAAGCCAGACGCTTAACCAACTGAGCCACCCAGGCACCCCGCAATGTCTTTTTGAAGGCATTTACTTAATACACCCATAAAGTTAGTTAATATTTACATAGTGCTTAAACTCCACTGAGTACTGTCCAAACCCTTTACCTATGGAACTCATTGAATCTTGACAATAATCCCGTGGGTGGTTTTGTTGTCCCTGTTCTATGTAAGGCAGATGTTAAGTAACTTGTCCAAAGTCACACAAAAAATACCTAGTGAAGCCAGCAGCCAAACCCAGACAACATATTTGCAGATCTGGTGGTTGTGGTTACCCCCGTAACTCACACCAACCTGCAGCGGAATAGTACCTTTTATACTCTACAAATAAAAACCAAAGGGTTACATAATCACACTCGGATGTAACGGTTGATCTATGAGGCTCTTTCAGTGTCCCAGCACCAAGATGGGGCCTCGCCATCCATGACATGGACGAATCTGGACATTACGCGAGATGAAATAAAGCAGACACGCAAAGAATCATCTTGCATGGACCCCTGTGATGTCTGGAATCTAAAATAGTCAACCTGAAGAAGCAGACGGTAGAGTGGTCGTTTGTGGGGACTTGGAGGTGGGGGAAACGGTGAAGACATGGGCCACATGGTGAGATTTCAGTTATAAGATGAATGATTGCCATAGATCTAACAGAAAGCATGGTGAGTACTGTTAACAACACTGTATTGTATACTTGAAACTTGCTAAGAGAGTTGATCCAAAGGGTTCCCACCACAAATAGAAATAAATAAAAACCCAAATGACTATGGAATGTGGTAGATGTGTTAATTAACTTGACTGTGGTAATCGTTTTGGGATGTATCCATATACCAAGGTATCACATTGTATGCCTTAAGTAAATACAGTTTTTACTTGTCAGGTATACCTCAATGAAGCTAGAGAAAAGAATAGAATAGAATAGAATAGAATAGAATAGAATAGAATAGAATAGAATAAAAATAAAACAGGACTTCAGAAATCATCAATAGCAAGTCTCTTGTATATCCAGCAAATATATGTTTATGTATTTTTCTCTTCAACTTCCTTTCTGCAAATGCATTCCAGATAGTCATCCCTCTGATAAAATAATGCAAATACTTAATATAGAGTTCACATGCCTTAAGTTATTACTTTTTAAATTTTTTTAGTGTTTACTTATTTCGGGAAAGAGCACACACACACAAGTGGGGAAGGGGCAGAGAGAAGGAGAGACAGAATCCCAAGCAGCCTCCGCACTGTCAGCACAGAGCCTGATGTGGGGTTTGAACGCATGAACTGTGAGATCATGACCTGAGCTGAGATCAAGAGTCTGATGCTTAAGCGACTGAGCAAACCCAGGTGCCCCTACCTGCCTTAAATAATTACCTAACTAAACCCTTTAATTTTTTTTTCCTACGGAAGGAGCCCTCATGTTTACAGCAACAAGAATGGATCTGGAGACCTGGAAAAACAGTCCAAGGACTGAATTTATAAGGAAAAATTATCTCTGAGTTTTGTTTGTTTGGTGTTGCTTAAGCACATCTGTGTATATTCGGCATTTGACTCCATCCAAATACTTTATCATTCTCTAAAGGGATGCACAAAATGTTTATCTGCTAGAAAATCATAAAACGGGAACACCATATACCCTAACAGGGGTACATGAGAGGGTGTTGGGCCAACTGCCTTGACCATTACGCCTGCTAATTCTATGGTGGACAGACTATTTAGGTGCTGCCTTTCTCGGTCCCACCTCCTGGGATTGTACCCTTCCCTCGCTATGGGCATGAGTGTGACTTGAGACTTGTGACTTGTGACTTGCACCCAGTCAACAGAACATAACCAAGAGGATGGGATGTGAGCGGTTACCTTCGCCGTGCACTGAGACTGTACCTCCTCTTACCGCTTCATGTCCTTACTGGCTTCAGAGGAACTTTGCCATGTTGTGGGCTATCTATGCTGTGAGTCCCAGTTGGCCAGGACAGCCCTCAGTCCTGTGACTGAAAGGAACTGAATTCTGCCACTAAAAGCTGATGCTTCTTTAGTGGAGCCTCACACAAGACCACAGCCCAGGCAACACCTTGACGGCAGCCTTGTGTGGTTCTGAGCACACAGCTAACGTGGTTCCAGACTCCCGATCCACGGAGGCTGTGACACAACAAATGGGGGCTATTTTAAGCCTCTATGTTACTGGTAAGTTGTAAACTAGCAACAGTAAACTAAGGCAGATTGCCTTTGCCTCAAATTTCCAAAGCCTTTCTTCCGACGGCCATCCCAGGGTGCCATTACCTTCATGAGAGCTGGACTGTCTTTTCGTGTCCTCTAGCTTAGTTTCTAAGGAATAAAATGTGTATTTTAAATTAGTCCAAACTCTCGCTGGTTTGAATTTTTAATTCTATTTTTTGGGTAACATACTAGTAATTCCTTTTAATAATTTTAGATTATGTATTCATCAATTACATTTTTAAAATGTTTATTTATTTTGGGGATTTGGGGCAGGGGTCGGGGTGGAGGCAGAGACAGAAAGAATCCCAAACAGGCTCCACACTGCCAGGGCAGAGCCCGACGTGGGGCTTCGTCTCAAGAACCATGAGATCATGACCTGAGGTGAAATCAATCAGACGCTTAACTGACTGAGGCACCCAGGCACCCCTCATCAACCACATTTTTAAACCCCTGCTATGTTAGGGGCACTTGTGTTAGGGGCACTGCTATAAACCCTATAAACCCTAATGTTTATAGCAGCACTCTCAACAACAGCCAAATTATGGAAAGAGCCTAAATGTCCATCAACTGATGAATGGATAAAGAAATTGTGGTTTATATACACAATGGAATACTACGTGGCAATGAGAAAGAATGAAATATGGCCCTTTGTAGCAACATGGATGGAACTGGAGAGTGTGATGCTAAGTGAAATAAGCCATACAGAGAAAGACAGATACCATATGGTTTCACTCTTATGTGGATCCTGAGAAACTTAACAGAAACCCATGGGGGAGGGGAAGGAAAAAACAAGAAAAAAAAGAGGTTAGAGTGGGAGAGAGCCAAAGCATAAGAGACTCTTAAAAATGAAAACAAACTGAGGGTTGATGGGGGGGTAGGAGGGAGGGGAGGGTGGATGATGGGCATTGAAGAGGGCATCTTTTGGGATGAGCACTGGGTGTTGTATGGAAACTAACTTGACAATAAATTTCATATAATAAAAAAAAACCCTGCTATGTTGTGTGAACAAGATGTTCTGTGTACTAGATGGTGAGACTATGCTCGTAATTCTCTTAAAGGAGATCACAGACAATGGAAGGAAACAAATAATGATTTAAATTGAGAGGGAACAATGCCTACTTGACACACGCACTCAGCAGCATGGATGTGACAAAGAAGCAAACAGGAACAAGTCCCCTTCAGAGGTGACGTCTCATCGCAGAAGAGAACAGAGCCACCGGGGCCAGGACTCCTGTGGATCAAACCCTGACTGTGTCACTAACTAGCTGAGCGATGCTGCAAATATTAATTCAATTCCCCAAGTCTCTATTTCCTCTAAAACAGAATTGGGAAAAACATTTCCCTTCCTTTATAGCGTTGTGGCAAATGATTTAATATACATGAGTGGTTGCCATGACCATAACGTATCACAGGAGTGGTGAAGGAAGATTGCCCAAGGGAGAAACCCCAGCGCTGGTTCGTGAAGGGTAGCAGCCGGTTTGCAGGCCCAGGGGGCACGGACACCCAGGGCATGTGGGGACCCGTCGGAGCTGTGCCCAGCAGCGCAGACACGGCCAAAGGGCAGGTAGTCAGACATGAGCCTGCAGAGGTGGGCAGGGGAGGATTCGGAGAGGCCACACCTGATGTGTCAAGGAGTGTGGCTGTCTCTGGAAGGGGACACGCCTACACGCACCTGTCCTGGCTCTTCTCGGCAACACTTTTTACAGCTCTCACTTTTTTTTTTTTTTAATTTTTTTCAACATTTATTTATTTTTGGGACAGAGAACGACAGAGCATGAACGGGCGAGGGGCAGAGAGAGAGGGAGACACAGAATCGGAAACAGGCTCCAGGCTCTGAGCCATCAGCCCAGAGCCCGACGCGGGGCTCGAACTCACGGACCGTGAGATCGTGACCTGGTTAAGTCGGACGCTTAACCGACTGCGCCACCCAGGCGCCCCTACAGCTCTCACTTTTTGACACACACAAGTCCTCTTGGGTCCTCTCTGCGATAAGATCAGCCAAGGTTTTAGGGAAAAAGCACACTGAATAAATGCAGATGGAGTCCTGGGGACCGCCTTGGAAATTTCACTGCTTGGCTCTAACAGTTCATGGTTTGTCCCCGAGAAAATGTTCTTCCAGAGCAAAACAGTATTTTTTAAAGAAGTTTTTTATTGTTTATTTAGTTTTGAGAGAGAGACAGAGAGAGAGTGGGGGAGGGCCAGAGGGAGAGGGAGACACAGAACCTGAAGCAGGCTCCAGGCCCTGGGCCGTCAGCAGAGAGCCTGATGCGGGTCTCGTACTCACGAGCAGTGAGATCACGACCTGAGCCAAAGTCAGACGCTTAACCAACTGAGCCACCCAGGGGCCCCCAGAGCAAAACAGTATTTAACAGAAAGTGGGCAGAAGTGAGCTGATGCCTCACCAAAGACGATACACAGATGACAAGCACATGAAAAGATGCCCCACATCCTATGTCATCAGGGAATAAGACACCGTTCTACACACAGTAGTACGGTGAAAATCTGGAACAGTCAGAATGCCGAGGGCCGGTGACGATGTGCATGTGCAGCCAGAGAAACTCTCACTCTGCTGGTGGGGACGCAAAACCACGGAGCCACTTTGGAAGACGATCTGGCAGTTAGTTACAACGCGGAAAATAATTTTACTCTATTATCTGGCAAATGCATTCCGATGTACTTACCCAAATCCGTTAAAAACAAACGTTCACATAAAATCTGAACAAAAATATTTATAGCAGCTTTATTCACGATTGCCAAAATTGGGAAGCAACTGAGATGTCCTTCCACAGGTCAATGGATGAACAAACCATGGTACATCCCTGCAGTCCAATACTATCCAGCCACAGTAAGACATGACCCATCACTCCACAGAAAGACAGGGAGGGATCTTAAGTGCCTTTTGCTATGGAAAAGAAGCTAATAGGTATGATTCCAATGATAGGACAGTCTAGAAAAGTTTGAGGTGTGCAACATGTTGCTGTGCACATATATGTTGCAACATGAAAGCGTCCTCTTTTAACTGAATCTGATCATGGTGACACTGGCCATCCTACAATTCACTGTTTTATTTGTAGAAGAGGAAGCGCAATTAGTCATTTTTAACAGGATTGTTAAAAATTTTCATTTAGTCACACCCGCTAAACACTATACTGCTTTTGGAATCCTCTCTAGCCAAAAGCAAAAACAAACAAACAAACAAACAAACAAAAAGCAGTTGAAAGGCAACAAGATCTTGAGAACATGATACCAAATGTAGACCCACAAAAACTGCCGAGGAACAAATGTGCCACATGGGTACATCTGATACTCTTTGCCATAGCATTTTTCATCCTTTTCAGAGCACACAGGGATTTGGTACAATTCCTGCCACTAACGCACGCTTTGCTATTTAGAACGTGCTTGAAAAATATATTTTTCACAGGACATGAGCCCATGCTATTAATTAGACAGAAGACTGTAGACAGTGAAGGTTCTTATTAAAAACCAATTGTGGTCAAGCTAAGGCTAAGCACCCCACTCCAATCTGCAGATCAAAGATGCGTCAGAATAAAGGCCACGAGAAAAAGAGATCAATATCAATTTTTTTTTAGTTCTGAGGTTAATACATTTGCTTATAGAACCACACTGAACCATCCATATTAAAGATGAAGCTAGTTTGGTACCATCAGAAGGTTGTGGATTTTTTTTTAAGGACAACAATATTTCTTGGCTCAAGGCAATAATAAGTATATACCTGCATTTGATGTGCAAAGATATTATGGATAAAAAGTGTTTAAAATTCCCTTAACAAATAATTGTTAATTTAGACCCCCTAAGAGTGTGTGTGTGTGTGTGTGTGTTTACCGCTCTGTTCCCCTGTTACTACCTGATACAAACACCTTCCAAAAATCAATGATCATCCTCTAAAATATTAAGATAAATATAATTCACTCCATCTCAAAGATCGTGTGTGCTGAGCAAAGATGGAACCACTGAATGACCTCTCAGGACAGTACAAGTTTTAGATGCGGTTACTAACACATCTCATCTCCTATGAAGGGTCAATGACCTAGAAATGTAAGTCTTAAACACTAAATACTGACTTCATTTTAAACAATTATTTTGGTAAAAAAATAAATAAAAAGGACCAACTTGATCCTATCCATCCCCTTCCATTAAGTATAACCAACCCCCCGATGTATCTACAGATAGAGAAGAAGAAAAGATGAGAGCTTATAGGGGTAAGAATGTGAGCATTACTGAGTCCTTTTCCATCAGTTCAGGCTTCCAAATGGAGTTTCTGGAAAATGGATGGTCAGGGAGAGCAGAGAAAGTCAGAGAAGTCAAGTCCAGGAAGGGAAACCACATTATTTTCTAAAAGGCATATTCTTGGGGGCGCCTGGGTGGTGCAGTCGGTTAAGCGTCCGACTTCAGCCAGGTCACGATCTCGCGGTCCATGAGTTCGAGCCCCGCGTCAGGCTCTGGGCTGATGGCTCAGAGCCTGGAGCCTGGTTCCGATTCTGTGTCTCCCTCTCTCTCTGCCCCTCCCCCGTTCATGCTCTGTCTCTCTCTGTCCCAAAAATAAATTTTAAAAAAGTTGGAAAAAAAAAAGGCATATTCTTGTCAGCAACATTAATGGGAAGAAACCAACTCTAACAAGATTCTCAGTTAAATACAGATTTCAATTAAGTTTAACAAACATGAAGGAAAAATGTCACTTCCTCTATTCCAATAACTGTTGTGTGCGCCAACGCGTAGGCTAGTAGTTATATTCACGCCCACGATGAATTGCCCAGTGAAATTTAAGACTTACCACAGTGAAATATGAAGAGCTTTCATATCTTAATATTCACAAGTCAGTTTCCCTAAGCCTAGCTTATAGCATATGTTAATTTAAAGCATTACCACAATCATTTGAAGACAAACCCGTCCAAATGTTATCAAAATACAGTATTTCTATCTACTAAACATTATTAGAGACTCACCTCGGCTTTATGTTTTAAAAATATTTCAAGTCAGTAAAACTTCACAAACTGCATTAAAATGCAAGTTTTAGAAGAAAGTTTACTTTATGCACATTTCCATTACGCAGAATCTTTGTCGTTATTCCTACCGGGTACAAAATTAATTTGTTGAATGGCAATCAGTTGGGTGAAATATGCAAAAACGGCTGTATGCATTGTCTTGTTGATTACCCATTCTCTATGATGAATATATCTTTTTTTTATAATTTTGAGGAAAATAGCCTATGAAACGGAATAAATGAGGAAAGATGGAGTGGGTAGCAATTCTACCTGAAATAAGGAAAGAAAAGCCTAAAATACTTATTGTTAAGTGTGAATTGAGAGAAAAAAAAATATCCAAATGCAGGGATATCTGTGATTAGGACTGGAAGACATCAGAAAAGGTGGCAAAAATAAAGGCTGGAATTGCCAAGGAGAGAGAAAAGCAGTAATACGAGTAAGAAACCACTAACACCATCACAGTAAAGCTGAGGACAAGCGGAAAATAAAATAGAGCCAAATGGCTTCTGAACATGCGAACAATAGGAGGTAAATAAACGTATTAACTAGAAACTGGTGTTTCTCTCATATTTAGCATTACCCAAAATTTCACAAGAGTTCTCTGGGAATTTTAATAAAGACGCTAATAGAAAGATGAGACTTCAAAATTTAATATATGTCATAAAATTTTGACAAATACGAAGTGATTTTTCTTTGATAAGTAGAAAAGAAAACAGGCAACAAAGCATCCGTAAAATACATCAATGGCAGGGGCGCCACGGGGGCTCAGTCCGGCGAGCGTCAGATTCTTGATTTTGGCTCAGGTCATGATCTCACGGTTTCAGGGGCTCAAGCCCCGCATCAGGCTCTGCACTGACAGCACAGAGCCTGCTTGGGATTCTCTCTCTCTCCCTCTCTCTCTCTCTCTCTCTGCTCCTCCCCCGCTTGTTGCCATCTGTATCTCAAAACCAAATAAAAATAAACTTAAGTATATACATGTAAACCACCCACAGCGCCCCAACTTTGCATTGTGACGGAATCCTACCAGCTGTGTGCTCAACTCCGATTCCACCAGTTCTCAGCCCGCGTCTCCACTTGTCACCCCTCTTCCCTCTCCACTGTGAGGTGGGGCTTCTCAGGTTCCATTTGCTCTATCCCGACATGGTAGGGGTTCCCCTCATGCTATTTGTTTACCAGGGGTCATCTACTCAGTACGCTCCATGTGTACATGCAGGTACTCAGCGTGTGTGCTGCAGGGTGAAATCAGTCTCCCCCTCACCAATTATATGGAAGCCGCCATCGCCAGCCCTTCACGTGTGACCTCATATGGAAACGGGATCCTTGCAGATGTGGTCAAAGCGAGGTCATGCGGGGTTAGGCAGGGCCTTAATCCAGTAAACGGTGTTCTCAGAAGAAAAGAGAAATGAGGACCCAGACACACCCTTAGGGGGAAAAAGCCACAGGAAGGGAGAGGCAGAGATTGGAATGACGTGTCCCCCACCCACGCTAAGGAAAGCCAAGGATGACTGGTTGTCAGCAGTGAGGAGTGGGCTGGGAGAGGTGCTCCGCCACAACCCTCAGCGGGAGCGCGGCCCTGCCCACACCGCCATCTCAGGCTTCCGGCCTCCCCCGTGTGAGACGGTACTTTCCTAGGGTGTTCAGCCACCCAGTCTGTGGGCCTTCGTCATGGCAGCCCTGTGATATCAATACTATTGGTTTGTTACTCGTTCGTTCGTTCGTTTGTTCATTCATTCATTCATTGACTCATTCATTCACTTCATTAATTTTCGCAGGAGCCATGGGAAAGTAGGAGGCCAGGGCAGGGCCAGGCCATCCAGCCTCGTGCACGAGAAGTCATAGGAGCACGATGGATGTCTGTTCAGTCAAAAGGATTAGGTGAGATACAGGTATTAAGATGGGTACTTGGGGAAGGAAGAAATGGGACAAAAATGTAAATAAAACGTAAGTGATCCAGCCTGACCAACGTCAGCTCCCTTCTTTGGGGAAATGCCCGTATGGTTCATGTATGAACTCTCAAGTGTCTTTTAACCTTCAAATGCATTTCCTTAAAAGCCCATTCTAGCTGATATTTGTGGGGATTGCTTCCTACTTCACCCAAACCCCCTTCTTGTCTGTTCTGGAATATTCTTACTCACCATTCCAAAGGGAAGAGAGCATCATGGAAAGATAAACTTGCGGTTGCTAAGACCTCATAGAGTTACTAAGGCCTCTCCATATTTTGACTTACAGATATTAAGGCCACTGATGGAAGTCGACATTCATGTCATTTTCTCCCCACCTCTGCCTCATCTTACCCTCCCAAACCCAGGTGCAGATGAGGTCTGTGTGGAAAAAGATAAGTACCACGGTCTGACTATTCCAGCCTGCAAAGAGCCGGGCCTCACTCGGATGAAATCCTTGCAGAGATGCTTAATTTGAACTTAATCGGCACCTTATTTTATCCCACTTCAATGATGCCAATCAAATTTGGTCATCCATGACTGAAGTCAGAGAAAAATAAGAAGACCTACTTCTGTCTACTTGCAGTTTCAGTGAAGCTATAACGTGAACGGAGAAGTTCAAATTCTATGCTCGTTCCCCTCATTTTCATTTTTGCAAGAAAAAAAAGAGCACCCTGGTGTTATCTGTGCGTGGCAGGGCTCAGGTAGGATCAGCCGCACTGAAGTGTCAACAATGGATAAAGATCAAAGGACGCTCTCCTTCTGTTCTGCCCACACCGTCCAAGCAATCGGCCACATAGGCTCTACCCAGTCTAGAGCCTGGACATGATGATCAGGGCCATGTGTCATCCCAGGAAGAAAGCAAAACAAGACAAAAACAGGACATCCTGAGCAAAGCAAGCGAAGATATTTTGTGCGATCTGGTTTCATGGAACTTCTCAGTCAGGGGGCCTATTTGGGCGTGGGCCAAACATCCAGATGACCCGCACTGTTCTGATCCTGGGTCCCCTGTCACCTCTTTGCTGGCTGTCCCTGCTTTGCTGCTCCTCAGGGCACATCTCCTTCCACCCACGGCCCCGTGTCCCGGTCCCACACTTGGTGCCACTCTGTCAAAGTGCGCACATGACTTGCATCCAGTCACCAGCTGATAAGGAGAAGCTACTTGCCTGGAACAGAGCTGAGAGCCCTGGGAAAAGCATTTGCTGGGAGCCGAGTTCTGGAGGGGACCTGGGCTTTTGATGGGTAATCAAGGTTTGCAAAAATGAGTTCGCAGAAGGTGTACAGTATCGGGACATATCTTCCCCAGCCTTGTTTTGTGAATCAAAGGGCAGAGGCACCGAAGCCAGAGGAAGCCGACTAACAGCTCATGACTTTCAATGGGGACAGCGAGGGACGAAAGCTTAACAAGAAAGACTTTGTAAAGAAAGTGAAAACACCAGTTTTCCCTTCTCTCCCTGCTTCAAGAACCGCTTCACAGGCGCAGTCAGCATCTCAGCTGCCTTTCACCTTCACTTGACCTCCAGCCTCTGCCACTCAGGGACTCACTCTTTCTCCAAACTCCACTTCACCACGACCTTGAGCGCCATCACTTTTTCGAAGCTCCAAGCTAGGCATTTGGAAACTATTCTCTACGACTTGACAGAGTAAATCTATTTATATGGCCACTGGCTTGGTGCTACAGAAAAAAAGTCCTTCATAAACGCCGGTGATGATGGTATATGGGGGGGGAAATATTAAGTGCTTTTCAATTTATGCATAACCTTTCCAAGCCCAACTGTATTTAACGGAGTTATAACCTGTCAAAGCTCTTTATTCTCCTTTCTCTATTTATAACTGCGAAGCCAACTTCCTCCGCACGTAGCAGCTGCACCAAGGAGCCCCATGAAAGAAGGGGTGAGTGGCAAAGAGGCGGGGGCTGCTGTCGTGTGAGCAGTGCAGGCACTCGAGTAAAGACGTGAGAAAGAAAATGCATGCCTGAGTGAGGTACCTACCACACGCCTCTTAAATGGAAGGCAGAAACTAAAGGGGTGCCAGGTAGAGATACTAAACTCTTGAAGGCACAAAGCGCCTGGAGAGATCGATGCAGGAGGCTTCGCGAGAGGACTGGTAGTAGGCACAGCTCTCTAAAATCAGTGACGGAAATATCATTTCTTCTTCCTGGGTCAATTTTAGCCATCTCGTTGCCTTGTGAATGTCTTGTACCCTCATGCATGCACGCTGGGCAGAGCACACCAGGTTTTGGAGAGAAACAACAGGGGTGAGGGGCACACCCAAAGGGTTGGCAGCCCTTTTGCATCAACGTGACAAGCACCACAGAAGGCCCGGTGTCACCTGCTAGAGGTGGTCCCATGTGCCTGCACAACGCCCTGAGGACACGTCTAGTCTGGCACTCAAAATTTGAAATTCTCTATTTCCCCCCTGGGGACACAATAAACCAATCAAGGAGGGGCTAAGTCAGGATCATCCTAACACTGAGGTGCCTGACCTGGGGCTTAGCACAGGGGAGTTTGCAGATGGGACTCGTCGGGAGTCACCAAGTATAAGCTGCTTGTTTCCCAGCGTTATTTGTTGGTGAGGCTGATTAATTTCTATTTTGTTTATGTACCTATGTGTGTGTGTGTATATATATATGTACCTTTACTTACATATGTTTTAATGAAATTTTACACACTATGCATGTATTAGGTATATACTATACAGTTCTGTGGGAGTTTATATGAACACATATTTCATTGATGCAGTGAAGCCTGTGGAGAAATGTTCAGACTCTAATATGGAGAAAGATGATTCAAGTATAAGGTAGTAAATTCATAATATGAAGTATGGCCGTGGTAAAATAGACTCGCATCTTTCTAACTCTATCTGGGCAAAGGAAATGTTTATTGAGCTCCTATCACACTGTTCCAAGCACTTAGCTAAGCCCTCGGGATGCATTAAATCTAATCCTCCAAAGATTCCTGGAGGCAGATTCAACCTTGACTTTACAGATGAGGAAATTGACCAATAAAACACTTTGGCCTCAGATTCGTCAGTGTCAGCTCCAAAGCAATCTCTACGATAACTCAGGGGCTTTCTAGCTAAGGGTATTTGTCTTCTACTTCAATCTCAGGGATCAAAATAACACACACAAAGAATAAAATTATTTAGATCAGAGGGCTCAGCATTGTATTAACACGGCCCTGGGTTCTACACCAACAGTAGAGCTAAATCTTCCTCAGAGGAAGACAAAAGGAAAAAAAAAATCTTGATGTTTTCTCCCCAACTTATTCAGTCACAGACTATCTAACTGCAATCTACTAAGGATACGGCATCTGCTGAAAGAGACACAAACGGAATAGGAAACGTAGTCACTTCTGTTTAGGGATTTAAAAACCAAGTTAAAGAAGTAAAAGAAATATCGGGATGCCATCCAAGAATAAGGCACGGAGTAAATTAAGGAGCACGAGAGAGACTGCATACGGAAAGCACAGCTTGAGTGTATCCTGGGATTGTGGATATGCACAGGTCAGGAGAAGGCAGCACAGAACAGGGAAACTTTGGGATTTTGCATATAATGTCTACAACTGGCATCATCAAGTGAAAATAGCTACAAGGAGGAGAATGGGAATGTGAGTAGGCAGCCGCTGGTTGGAGTCTTACTCATTGACATAGATTTGATTATTGAGGATGTGGGATTGGGGCGCCTGGGTGGCGCAGTCGGTTAAGCGTCCGACTTCAGCCAGGTCACGATCTCGCGGTCTGTGAGTTCGAGCCCCGCGTCGGGCTCTGGGCTGATGGCTCGGAGCCTGGAGCCTGTTTCCGATTCTGTGTCTCCCTCTCTCTCTGCCCCTCCCCCGTTCATGCTCTGTCTCTCTCTGTCCCAAAAATAAATAAATGTTGAAAAAAAAAAAAATTGAGGATGTGGGATTAACTCTCCAGGGGAGTGAGCACAAGGCAAGGAAAGCAGGTGTCTGTGGGCTGGATGGACCCCACAGGAAGAGGAAGAGAGACCAACCATAGGAGATGGAGAAGTAAAAGGAGGCGAGACAATACAATGAATCCCATGGCACCAAAGAGGACGGACAGACAATTCCAAAAGGAGACTGACTTGGTTAACATAAGCATCAACCCAGAGAGATCACGGAAATGCTTTGTAATGTCAGTTATTCAAGTTGTCATATGCATGTTACCGGGCGTAGTCTACGACCATGACTCAGGAGAACTCACACATATATAATGATAAATTCACACAGAGGTGTTCATATGACATCGTGATAAAATTTAATCAACTACTACTGCACACAAACACATGATGGATCTCATAAAATAACATTCGGCAAAATCCCAGACACAAAACAGTAGAGTATGACATCTTTTGTACACATGTAAACATGCAAAGCAAAGTAAAAGACTGATCGTATTAATGCAATCTTAGACCCTGTAGATTTGTCACTAAAGAGAACAAGGTAGTTATTACTGAGAAGTTCAGAGAGTGGTTATGGTTAGGGGATGGGGAGATGACAGGGAGGGGCCTTTCCAGGGTTGGTAACATTCCATTCCTGGACCTGGTGGGATTCAGTCCGGTTTTCAACACATGGGTAACGAACTGAGTTGTCAATCTCCGTTTGGGACCATTTCTGAAGGTGAGATATGGTTCACAATTTTTAGAGAGGTTTTTACAAGGGAGGCAAGTTGATTTACTGTAAAAATAGATAGGAGGGTCTACTGCTTGGGGGACTACTATAAATTTATCTGTGGAGGGATCTCATTCTGCTCCATACCAAAGAAGGTATTTCTAGAACTAGGATCTTTTACAACTTGAGTATCATTGCCCTTGTTTGGAGCCCTTTGATTTCCATGTGCTGAGGGGTTGATGGTGTCTAAATGGATGTCCTTAGCATTTGTTTGAGAGACTGCTCTCTGTTCACACATCAGCAACAGTGGGCCACGAAGAAAAACCTATATAAGGAGGGAGAACTATGAAGGAAAGGATTATCACTAATTTATATATTCATTCCAGTTGTGATCCTTGAGCAGAATCCTTAAAAACACAGATGACCCGATTTTTCCCGAATATGAGCCTCAAGTTCATTATCTCGTTTAAAATCTTACTCTCATTTTTTTCTTAAGCCTTATTTAAACAACCATTTTAACTAACAGAACGTAAATACCCAGTAGTGGGATTATTGGATCATACAGTAATTCTATTTTTCATTTTCTGATGAACCGCCATAATCTTTTTTTTTTTTTTTTTTTTTTTTTAACCACTGGTGTGGCCACACCAGTTTCCCTTCCCGCCAACAGCATGGGAGGGCTCCTTTTTCTCCACATCCTTGCCAACACCTGTTGTTTTCGTGTTGTAAATTTTAGCCATTCTGACAGGTGTGAAGCGGGATCTTATTACGGTCTTATTTGCATCTCCCTGAGGGTTGTTGATGTCGAAAATCTTCTCACGTGCCAGTTGGCCATCGGTATGTCTTGGAGAAACGTCTGTTCATGTCGTCTGCCTGTTTTTTAAATTTTCATTTTTAATTTATTTTAAGAGAGAGACGAAGAGGAGAAGGGGAAGAGAGAGGGAGAGAGAGAGTCCCAAGCAGGCTCTACACTGAAAGCACGGCTCCATCTCACAAACCATAAGATGGTGACCTGACATCAAGAGGCAGACACTTAACTGACTGAGCCACCCAGGCGCCCCCCCGCCTATTTTGTAAGTGAAAGAAGTCAGCCAGAGACAAACAAATATAATTCCACTCATCTGGGGAATTCAAGAAACAAAACAAAGGAAAAAGAGGTTAAGAAAACACAAAACAGGGGCACCTGGGTGGCTCACTCGGTGAAGGGTCCAACTTCAGCTCGGGTCATGATCTCACAGTTCGTGGGTTCGAGCTCCGGGCCTGGCTCTGTGCTGACAGCTCAGAGCCTGGAGCCTACTTCGGATTCTGTGTCTCCCTCTCCCTCTGCCCCTTCTCTGCTCACGCTCTGTCTTTCTCTCAAAAGATACATAAACATTAAAAAATTTAAAAAAAAAAGACTCTTAAGATACACATTGATGGTTGCCAGAGCAGGGGGGTTGGGTGAAATGGGTGATAGGGATTAAGGAGGCCACTTCTCATGACGGGCACTGAGTAATGTATAGAAGGGCTGAATCACTATATTGTACAACTGAAGTAACATAACACTGTATGTTAATTATACTGGAATTAAAACCTAACAAACGTAACATAACAGAAGGAAAACGTCAAAAATGAAAAGCTTAGAAATCACGTGAATAGTTCTTATGTCAACAGAAACTCTTTTACAAATTCCAGTATATTTACAGAGACAATTAAAACACATTCGATGGTGAGTGTGCAAGATTCCTGTTCTAACCTTTGCGTCTGAAATCAGACAGAGTAGTGCTTAAAACAGTCCTGAAACTATGTGTGAATATGTTCCTTACAAACCTACCAATCCCCGAATTCTAACTATGGAATATAGTTGATGGAAAAATCTTTACTCCCAAAAGAATAAACATTCATTCATTCATTCATTCATTTTAATATGAAATTTATTGTCAAATTGGTTTCCGTACAACACCCAGTGCTCATCCCAACAGGTGTCCTCCTCAATACCCACCACCCACCCTCCCCTCCCTCCCACCCCCCATCAACCCTCAGTTTGTTCTGTTTTTAACAGTCTCTTATGTTTTAGCTCCCTCCCTCTCTAACCTTTTTTTTTTTTTTAATGTTGACTTATTTTTGAGAGAGAGAGAGACAGAGAGAGACAGAGACAGAGACAGAGACAGAGTGCGAGCGGGGTAGAGGCAGAGAGAGAGGAAGGCACAGAATCTGAAGCAGGCTTCGGACTCTGAGCTGTCAGCACAGAGCTGGTCGTGGGGCTTGAACTCACGAACTGTGAGATCATGACCTTTCCCAAAGTCGGACGCTTAACTGACTGAGCCACCCAGACGCCTCGAGTGTTTTCTTTTTTAAAAAAGGAAATCACTCATCGTCAGGAAAATTCAAATCAAAACCACAATGAGATATAGCCTCCCATCTATCAGAACGGTTAACATCAACAGCACAAGAAACAAGTGTTGGCGAGGATGTGAAAAAAAAAAAAAAACGACCCATCTTGCACTTTGGTGGGAATGCAAAGTGGTGCAGTCACTCTGAAAAACAGTGTGGAGGCTCCTCAAAACATTAAAAATAGAACTATCCTATGATCCAGCAATCACACTACTGGGTATTTTGTCAAAGAATACGAAAGCACTATTTCGGAAGGATACATGCACCCCTATGTTTACAGCAGTGTTGTCTACAATAGCCAAATTATGGAAGCAGCCCAAGTATCCTTTGATGGATAAATGGATAAAGAAGATGTGCTGTATATACACAATGGAATATTACGGAGCCATAAAAGAGAACAAAATCTTGCCATTTGCAATAATGTGGATGGATCTAGAGATTACAGTGCTACGTGAAATAAGAGAAAGATAATATTTATCTGTGGAATTTAAGAAACAAAACAAGGAAAGGAAAGGAAAAAAAAAGAAACAAGCTAAGAAATAGACTCTTTATAGAGAACAGACATGGTGACCATAAGGGAGGTGGTGGGGGCTGGGGGACGGGTGGTGGGGATTAAGGAGTGCACCTGTCATGATGAGCACTGGGTAACGTCGGGAATTGATGAATCACTATATTGTACACCTGAAACTAATACAGCACTGGATGTTGGCTATATTCGAATTAAAGTTTTAAAACGAAATAAAATAAGATTTAGCCGAGAAAGAGAAAGGCCAGTTCTATTCATAGACATCATGATGTTGGTGTTTGACTCACATTGTAAGTGTCATAGAATCATTCATTTTTTTTTTAATTTTTTTTCCAATGTTTATTTATTTTTTTTGGGGGGGACAGAGAGAGAGAGCATGAACGGGGGAGGGGCAGAGAGAGAGGGAGACACAGAATCGGAAACAGGCTCCAGGCTCCGAGCCATCAGCCCAGAGCCCGACGCGGGGCTCGAACTCACGGACTGCGAGATCATGACCTGGCTGAAGTCGGACGCTTAACCAACTGCGCCACCCAGGCGCCCCACCATTCATTTTTATAAACGGGAGGGGTCTTTAAATCAATGAATGACTCAAAAGGCTTTCTATTCCCCCCCCCCCCCCCCGCCCCATGGTAAAAGCTTCTCTTCAGAAAGCACCTTTCACAGAAAAGCAAAATCCTCCAGGATGGAGTCAGCATGGGCCTGCACAGTCGAAGCAGATGTGAGGAGGTAGAACCATAACAGCTCAGCGTTTCCCAAACACCCCCTTCCAATAGTGACCCCCAAGATCCCTTCCTCAAGCCACTGGAGCAAGCCAATGCAGAATTTTATTTTATTTTTTCATTTTTTCAAATGTTTATTTTTCAGAGAGAGAGAGAGAGAGAGAGAGAGAGAGCAGAGGAGGAGCAGAGAGGGACGGAGACACAGAATCCGAAGCCGGCTCCAGGCTGTCAGCACAGAGCCCGACGCGGGGATCGAACCCACAAACTGCAAGATCATGACCTGAGATGAAGTCTGACGCTCAAATGACTGAGCCACCCAGGCGCCCCAAACCAACGCAAAGTTTTAACAATCGGAGTTTAAGCCCAGCCTCAAATCCTTCATCTGATGAGAAACCAGGCCAAGAGTAATGCTCAAAATCTCCCCACAAGCTACTGTCACAGCTGGCACAGAGGGTAGGCAATGAGACACTGGAGCTCCTTGGGGATGGCTCACAAGAGCCAATTGTTAAAGTTCAGAAATTCTGAGACCCAACTACCATGATGGTGGTAGCTGGAAATCAGCTACGGTGAAAACATTTACATCTCAGAAATCGGCAAATGCTACAAATCGGGGCCTTCCCCAGGAAACTGGTTGTTGTGAAAGCTTTAACAGCACACCTCAGGACGCAGTGTTCCTGAGTTTATACCCTACATAGCACCCTGAGAACAGATTCACCACCTTTCGATAGGAAACACAATTTTCATAAATACGGAATTTAAAGTGAAAACTAAATAAATACAATTAAATTAAAATAAGGAAAATTAGTGAAGGGAGAAACACAACTCTGAAAATAAGTAATGCATCTTGCTTATGGAACATCAAACCTAATGTTGACAATAGTAGACAAAAGTTTAAAAGATCAATACAACCTTTAGAACAAAAATAAATCTCTATTTAAATAGTAATGGTTGGTATTTCCTTTCTGAGTTCATATGCTATCATGAATTGCTTCATTTAATTGATTCCTCAACATCCTAATATTAATAAACTAGAAAATTACAGGCTACCTTGACGAGTGAGTCTTGCATTCTGAAGAGAGGAGTTTGTTTCTTTCTATCATAACCAAACCGTGGAGTCTGGTATCCATGTTGGCACTCGATTACCTACTGATGTTCCAATACTTCCGATTCCTCCAAACGAAACTCTCATCTTTGAACAAAACTCTTAAGCTATGGTACTAAGACTTGCCAGCCCTGTTTCTACCAACCTAGAAGTTACCAGCTCAGGGAGAGCACTTTCTATAAAACATTTATCATGTGAGTCATAAAGTGAGAAGTACCACTGACATTTCTGAGGAAGAATCAAAACTTGGATTTCTAATCACCCAGAATGTTAAGAAATATAAAGAGGATTTAGTAACCAAAGCTAATAACTTCATGAGCCTTTCTAGGAGCCAACACTTCGGCAATTAATTGTTTTATCAGACATTGAAGCGATTCTGTCATCCTAGTAACTAATGTCCTAGGAGAACCGGGAGCTTGTGCTTTGGGCTTAACATGGTAGTGTGCACAGGTCACTAGGACCCTGGAATAAAGCAACAACACGGAAGTGATGGATGCCACATCTGGACATGGCGCCTCCACTGTGCGGCTTCCCTCTGTGGCAGTGGATGTGGAGGGGCCCCAGGGGAGGGAACCCAGATCCCCGACCAGTGCACAGAGGACAGATATTTCTCTGACTTCAACACCACCCAGGACTCTTACAAGAGCAAGACGCTATCTCTACCAACTAAGACCCTGAAATTTCTATCCATTTGTAGAGAGCCTGGCCTCCACTGAATTATACGATCAGCTTCTCCATTTTCTGCAAAATATATGTTCTATCAGACTAAACATGGTGACATAAATATAAATCCTCCAAGTAAACTTTCCTAAAAGGGCGACCTCTAACATACAGAATAACCACACACATCTTTTTAATTAGAGAAGGGCGTCCGATGCGCGTAAGAATGATGTCTATATGATAAACAAAAAGGGAGCATTCAACTCTTGTCTTTCAGGTAGTTTTTCCATCCTTAAATTATATGGACAGAATGATCAAATACCTTTGGTTTCTAAACAAATTGAATCAATGAAGAAATTTCTAACAATATTTTTCTAAGAGAGTCTCATAAGGCCTTACCTTTTTGTAAAGAAAGCACATATTTAAGAATGCTTATGGGGGCGCCTGGGTGGCTCAGTCAGTTAGTTGTCCGACTCTGGCTCAGGTCATGATCCCACAGTTCCTGGGTTCCAGCCCTGCAATGGGCTCTGCGCTGTCAGCACAGAGCCTGCTTGGGATTCTGTCTCCCTCTCTATCTGCCCCTTCCCCTTCTCTCTCCCTCTCAAAAATAAATAAACATAAAAAAGAACATGTTTAAAAAATTAACAAAAATGAATGTTTATTTTAGTCCTACGATTCATTTTTATTATCTTCTATTTCAATACATTTCGTAAGAGTAAACTTTTACATTACTCTGAATTTCTGCAAGTGTCTCTAAAGAAATTGCCACTCATGTGTTCGCTAACCAATACAGAAGGTCTCACTAACAGACACCCATGTAAGAGTTAACTCGGTGTTATCATGTTTCCTATAAATCGATTTCTCTTCGAGTTGTAGCTTATCATACACCTCGTGAAAAAAAAATCGTTTAATAAATTCCACCCTGCTCCTTTCACTGGTTTCTCCCTTAAGATAACATCAGTGCTATCCAGGGTATATGACTCAAATGTGCTTGTTCTCCAAACATTACCAATTACCTAAAATTAGCCAGTGCTGGGAAACTTAACTCTGGCTAGTGATTGCCAAAAAATAAATAAATAAATAAATAAATAAATAAATAAATAAAGGCATAACACAGTTTTCCTTCCCTCAAAAGATGCTCTTGACAGTGATGGGGGAAATATAAATATTTAATCACCATGCATGGAGACATAGGATGTACCAGTGATTTATAAACAGGGACACTTGATTTGGGCGATGGTAAGATGGATAAACGTTCACTGGGTGGATGAGAAAGAGGCAGCACTGTTCAGGCTGAGAGGCAGACCATTCATCCAAAGACACCTTGATGACTGTCACTAGGAACTGCAACGGGGCAGAATATCACTTGCATGCGTTTGTCTTAACAATCAACGGTTTCTGTGGAAAGGAAGGGAGGGATATCAGACACCAGCCAGTTTTAGCCTAAGATCTTTAAAACGTAAGTGGAAGATATTTGGAATCATGTGAGAGAGGGGAGAAAATAGTTTCAGCAGGACCGGATAGGGGCGTTACAAGAGGGAGGAGGTGAAGAAGATAGCACCGAACTTCTCTCGGTCCCCAGATTGGAACTGTCACCATGTACGGGACATCTGGGGAATGAAGGCTGTCTTCATTCATGAATAAAAGAGAACATTCATGAATAAAAGAGAACAACCAGTGACATTGTAGATGTAGGAGGCAGTGGAAAAGAAAACAATCTGCTTTGTTCGGCTCCTAGGAGGTGTCATTTCTAGCATCTCTATGATGCTGCTTAAAGTCAGTTCACTTAAGGGGCATTTATTTCTCTTCAGCTGTGTGCCTCGTTTTGCGAGATGAGCCAGGGTGAAATCATGATGAAGAGAATACAAGGTTTTGCCTACAAGGAGGCGACAAGGCTGTGAAGGATGGGGCTTCGAGTTAGTTCAAGTAGCAGGTGTTAATGATGCTGATATAGAATTTTATTCATATCCAATTAGATGCCTATGAAATAAGTAAAAAGTTCTATTCTAGAATTTAACTCAGCAATATTTTCTTTTTTTTAACAGCATCATGCAAGCCCTAGAAATTCGCATGCTGGATTCTATTCCATATTAAAGAGATCAAGGAAAACCAGTGATAGGCCGTATCTTCTATAAATAAATGAGTCCCAGCGTGGGGAGATGTTCTACCTCCCCAAACCAGAAAGAAGAATCCTTAGTTCCAGAGAGGCTGATACTGGGTCTGGAGTCGTTTTTAGCTGCTTCAAAGAGGAATCCGATGTATTTAAATGTAAAGATGTAAAACACTCATAAATTATTTCAGGGGGATGTCAAAACAGTGAGTCATGATATGACAACTATTTAAAAATATTAACTTTTACTTCCTTTTCTTTTTTTTTAAGAAATGCAAAGCTTTCTGGACATTTTCAGCAGCCTCTCTGTCCTGAAGAAAATACCTAAGTAGCATGAGATGCCCTGGGGTGTAAATCCCCCTGGACAGCTTCAAGGTCAAATGTGAGGCAAATCTTCCAGATTCACTGGGGCTTCACCATATCCACACAAACAAGCACAGAAGCCCCTGCTTCTCAAGGTAGAAGGGAAAGAGAAACACAGAGCACAGGAGTCAGGTAAGCAATAGAATTGTTGAGGAGAACTGAAGTGACAGAATACACTGATGGCCCAGAGATTCGCGGCCAAGGTAAGAAACCTAGGCGATGCAATTCTTACCAGACGGAGTGATATCTGTTACCTGTGCAAATGAAGAGAAAAATCACACAGAAATGGAAAAGATGGCAGTCGCTGGAGCCAGCATGGGAGAGCGAAGGGGACACACTCAGCCTGGGCACCACGTCCTTGGTGAGGGGAAGGGGGCTACTGTTTCAGGAGTGACGGAAGATGTCTAGGACAGCCAGGCAAGGTGTGATCAGACTTTTAGCAAATGTGTCCGTCTGTGTCTCTGTGTCATTAGTCTCCCCGTATCACACAGAAGCTGAAGATGTGAATTTTGATGACCCTCTCATCCCCAGACTGGGCCGATCTGGGGCCATCGCTCATCCAGTGAATGAGAGTCATCAGAGTAATACTGATAATGGTCAACACTTTCCAAGGCTTACTAAGCACTATCTCAAGTTATTGATAAATAATATTTTACTTCATTATCAAAAAAAAAAATGTTCATCACCACCCCCCCCCACAGACACAGAACCTAGAAGATAGGGGTGTCAACTTGCCCCCAACACACAGCTGGTCCTTGGCGGGATAATGAAGCACCTCTCTTCTCCGAGGAGGGATTGTATGTGGAGTCCAGATAGAATCATCTCTACTCCTCGACATTCCCCCGCTTATCCATGCACTTACCCCTCACACTTTTGCAGTCCAACATAAGCACCTTGCATAAGAAAACAAAACCCTATACGCTGTTACAAAACAAATTCCATACTAAGAGCCAACAGAAGTGACTTCAAGTTCCACAATTTGCTTCATGACCTTTGGGGACTCCCTTCCTCTGCCCTCGACTTTCCAGCCCCACAATCTCCCTCCTTCCCTCCCCTCTTCAGAGTGAAGAGGTTATGCTACGTCATCTCTAAGCAAGGTATGAAAGCCTCCTTCACCCCACAGAGCTATCTCCTACACTTTCCCAAGCTTCATTTCCCAGAGCCATCCTTCAGTCAGGTGGGCACTACCCTCACTCTTCTGTCCTCGTGTCAACAGAATATCAATGTGAGACTTAACAAGTTCTCGTGACTTTGCTAATGTGTGTTCCCAGCATAGCAAGCCTCCCAGAGGGCCCAGCCTGTGTACTGACCCATTTTTAACTTGTACCCACGGAAAGTGAATTCTAAGGGTTGTGGTGGGGGGAAGAGGCAGCCAGCTTAGGTCCCTATTCCTAAGGTTGGGAGCATTTGTCCCCACCTTCCCATGGGCTACCATACACAGCAGAAAAGAGTGCTTAGAAGGGAGGCATGCAAATTTCCATCTTTTTCGAATCAAGGGAGAATACAAATCGGCCTTGTTACAAATGTGTGGGTTTCGTTTTTCTGGTTTATATGGAATTATTGTTCTCAAAAGAACAGGAAAAAGGAATCACTTCAAAACTCTTAGAGAGCTATTCTTTTAAAAAAATTTTTTTTTCAACGTTTATTTATTTTTGGGACAGAGAGAGACAGAGCATGAATGGGGGAGGGGCAGAGAGAGAGAGGGAGACACAGAATTGGAAACAGGCTCCAGGTTCTGAGCCATCAGCCCAGAGCCCGACGCGGGGCTCGAACTCACGGACCGCGAGATCGTGACCTGGCTGAAGTCGGACGCTTAACCGACTGCGCCACCCAGGCGCCCCGAGAGCTATTCTTTTTAAACACACATCTCCAAATATCACCTGTTCAGCCAAAAATGCACCTGTTCAGCATAAATGCACCTTTAAATTATGTGAATAGATTTTGAGGCTTCTAGACCAAGAGGAGAAATGACATGTCTAAGCTAGAACATTTACCTTTTGGTTTCAATAGGAACACCTGTTTTGTGAAGTTAACTAGAGAATCACATCAGGTCAGTATATTGTTTAAGCTAATATTAGTGCTCAGTGGAGACACAAAAGAGAAATAATGAGAAGAAAAGGAAGAGTCTTTTATACCTGTGCTATACTTTGGGGGAAGCATACAATTTTGTTTTCTTGGGCACTTCAACACGAAATCCTTACCTTAATTATAAGTGGGGGATATTTGCTAAGCAATGTTTGCTCCATGGTGGACTGGTCTCAAAGTCATAAGAATTGTCTATTCAGTAGGTCTGATTCTTATAATCACTCAAGATCGGGGAAATGCTGGTGGTTTGACATTGCTGATGTTGGAGTCTGAGGTCAAGAGTTTCTTACCCTTGAGTGATCATGCCTTGTAGGGCTGGAGAGCACTCTGATGTGTCTTAGTCCGCTCAAGCTGCTATAACAAAATACCATACGCCGTGGGGCTGGGGAGATTAGATACAGCAATTTATTTCTCACAGTTCTAGAGGCTGCAAAGTCTAAGATCAATGTGTTGACAGAGCTAATATCAGGTAAAGGCTCTCCCATGGGTTGCAGACAACCACCCACCTTCTCCCTGCATCCTCATGTGCCTGTCTCCTTCGCATGTGTGTATACACACAGAAAAAGAGAGACGGTTGACTCTCTGTCTACCCTTACAATGATACTAATCCTATCAGACCATGGCCCCACCCCTAGGACCTCATTTAACCTTAATTACTTCTTCATGAGTTCACTTCCAAAAACAGTCACACTGGGCTTCAGCCTGTGGCTTTTAGATACACATCCAGTTCATAACACCATCCCATAGGATGGATACAAATCCTGGAAGAGAAGCCTGATGGCACGCTTGTTTCAAAAGTACCCCAGATGACTGTCAAGGTCAGACACATGGAGGAATTA
Organism: Puma concolor; assembly: GCF_028749965.1. Lineage (NCBI taxonomy): Eukaryota > Metazoa > Chordata > Mammalia > Carnivora > Felidae > Puma > Puma concolor. The sequence continues at coordinate 4,200,158 of NC_141670.1, forward strand.
CTGAGGAGGGTAAATTAAGAGTCAAGAAGTCACAAAAATGCAGGCAAAGTTCAACTCAACAGTTAGCCATTGAGGCCACCTGACCCAATCAACCTTAATAATATCTTGCTTTTCTTATTTTTTAAACAATAAAAGCACTATAAGCCCTGTTCAATAAAAAGGGAAACCTCAACTTCCCAAATACAGCATCTGGTACCTAATAAGGATGAAAGAAATTAAACCTAGTCTCAGTAAATTCTTCAAAATATTATTGTGGAGATCACAGGAACAATTGTTGCAGAAACTCCTTGGCTCTCGGTATTAGTTGCTGTTACTATTTTTCCATTTGTACCAGTAGAAAAATTCCACCTCCTCTCCCCAAATCAGCCAGACCAGAAACAAAGCTGGCTCTATATAGAGCAACCAGTAAGAATGCAGATCGATTACAAATCTCCCCCAAGAAGCAGATTTAGAGCCTTTTAAGCCTCACTGGAAATAATTTACATTTTATTTCCATGAGTTTTCTGTTCTTTCAGTCACTACCTTCCACGCTCAGGAGGCAAGCGGTATTTTGTACCCCATTCTTTGCCAATGGGATTTACAACAAAAGCTCTGGCAGGGGATGGACTGGAGGGGTGGCTCCCATTGTGTCTTAGCTGCGGCGGCTGCTTCCTTACTCTGTTCATTCAATAGCTCAATGGTATTTCAGGAGTACCTATTATGCGTTGGGTTATCTGCTAGGAAATTGAACTGTTTGCGGAGACCACAGTTCCCGATCTGACAAAGCTCATAGATTCAGGGAGTCACAGGTGCAAATAAACAATAGTTGTGCTACAACATCATGGGTGTCATGAGGTAGGATAGACAGATGTTAAATGCCATGGGACCAGCAGAGAGAGGAAATGCTCTGCTTGGGGAAGTCAGGGAAGGTTTCAGAGCACACTTAATACCTGATCTAGATTTAAAACAATGTCTCGAAACATAAATTTAATGAAACACGGGGTTATTAAAAACTTCATGGGGCGCCTGGGTGGCGCAGTCGGTTAAGCGTCCGACTTCAGCCAGGTCACGATCTCGCGGTCCGTGAGTTCGAGCCCCGCGTCGGGCTCTGGGCTGATGGCTCGGAGCCTGGAGCCTGTTTCCGATTCTGTGTCTCCCTCTCTCTCTGCCCCTCGCCCGTTCAAGCTCTGTCTCTCTCTGTCCCAAAAATAAATAAACGTTGGAAAAAAAAAAAATTAAAAAAAAAAAAAAAAAACTTCATACGGTTATTCAAAGGTAAGGAAGGGGAAAGCCAGTGAAATTCAAGTCTGGATGTACTAGCCTTAGACAAGACATCTAAAGTGGGTGGGCAGGAGCCCAAGGGAGGGAAAGTTTATCAAAACCAATGACAGAAACCAAATAAAATGAGAACCACTTCCCTCCAGGCTGCGTGCCTGTTGCAAGCAAGCTGAGACAGTCCCATGGTGCTGGGGGGGGGGGGGGCTCAGAACCGACATGCCCTGACCCAGTGTGCTGTAAATGAGCAAAATGGCGCCTCCGTCTGGACCCCTGCGTTGTTATTTCTTCACTGCAGGCTGAGAACCATTAGCTCAAAAGCCCATGGGCACCAAACTCAAATTTTACACATTCAATTATTTTTAAAATAGTCCAAACGAGCACATTTTAAGCTATTTAGAGTCTGTTTGCTTTGCACACCCTGCAAAACCTCACCCCACAGCTGCTACCTATTGATAAGACAGTGCCTTGTAGTTGCAAGACTCTGTTATGGGCTCAGTTTTGTCCCTTCGACATTCAAATGTTGAAGTCCGAAATCCCACTACCTCCGAATGTGGCTGCATTTGGAAGATCTCTCAAGAAGTAATTAAGTTGAAATGAGGTCATTAGAGGGGGACCCAGCTGATAGGACTGGTGTCCTTTTAAAAGTGATTTGGACGTAGACGCATGCGGAGCGAAGGCCATGTGAAGACACCAAGGGAAGATGGCCAACTGCAAGCCCAGGAGAAACCGTCCCTGCACACACCTTGACCTCGCACTTCCAGCCTCCAGTTGTGAGAAACACGTTTCTGCTGTTAAGTCCCTGGTCTGTGGGCTTTTGTCACCGCAGCTGGAGGACACCGAACGCAGGCTCTACGCAGTGCCTGGCCCTAGGAAGCCCTCTGGCCCAGAGGCTCCTCCCCGAGCTCCTGCATGAGGTCACCCTGACACCTGAAACACCCTCCCCCATCCTTCCCTCCCCATGGATGCTCCACCTCTCCTCCCATTCTGGCTGCGGCTTCTGTAGCCTCCGCAGGAAGCTTCTGGATGGTCTCAGGCTGCCAGACACAATCCCTCTCATGCAACCTGGCCCATGTGCCAACCTATAAAACCTGCCGTGTTTTAGGGAATCTCCTGGCGGTGTCTTTCTCTCTGACCAGCCCCAGATCCCTCAACTCCCCACACCCTCCCTCCAGCCTTTGCAAATTCCTGTCTTTCCACCCACGAGGCGCCTTTGCATTGGGATAAATCCATGCAAATGTGTTGTTGATCAAGCCAGGAAGTATTTATTAACTACATTTATGTTGGTTATTTTCAGCAAGAGAGAGCAAAATTCTTGCCTTTACCGTAGCTACAGGGTGAATACAAATGTAACATTTTTATATGAACGTGAATCTCATGACTCAGAGTTATTAATTCAGCACGCTATTGCTTTTGACTATGAAAAATGAAAACCTAAGATAAGTGAAGCAGAGTGTCTCAGACGCAGTCCAAGATTTGGAAGATTCATTATTCAGATCTCTATTTTTCTGAATTTTATTATGAATGCAAAAATTAAGATCATGTGTCAGCTTTCCCATATAGGAGACTGTTTAAAGGAAATAAAAATAAATAAATGACATAAATCGTATGAAATGATTCATATAAGAAAACATCTAGTTTGTGAGACATAATGAACATTTTGATCAGGTTCTATGGATGAATTATGAAATTATCTAATTTTAGACTAATGTAGTAATGGAAACTGCAAATCCTTTAAATGTCAAGCAAGACCTGGTTTTGAATTTATCCAGTGTAACCACGGACTATATAGTTAACCCCCCAAAGCACTAGTTTCCTTGCCCACAAAATGAGAACACGTACACTATTTCACAGAGCTGAGACAATTCGGTTGGATACATAGGTAATGTTTCTAAAGCAATGACCGTAGCCCAGCAAGTGCATAATAAATATTGATTTCTAACTCCCTTCCCTCCTTTATCCTAAAGCATGTTCATTTTAGACAGAGTCAACAGCAAATATTTATAATATATTTAGCATGCATGAGCCTTTAAATACCTAAGGGGACAATATGTTATTTCAACTGGATAAATTGGTATGGATGTTGTAGGAATGAAACTTTCAATGTACAAACACCTATCCTTAAAGGACTGCTTTCATATAACACGAAGGGTATCGCAATGCCTCAAGGAATCGTCTATCAAAGCCAAAGTGAAATGGACACCATTAAAAAATATCTACTTCTAAAGTGATTATGAAAAATATATATTCAACACCGTTAATTAAAAAAAACAATTGCCCAGTTCATGCGATTTGCATTGAGTAGGGGTGTTATCCGCATCTAAGAGTACATATGGCACCTGCACGTTGTGAGGTACTTCAGGCACCTATTGTAAAATTCCTGTTCCGTGCTCTATTAATTTTCATTAATCTGATACATAAGGTGTTTCAGAAAGGAAAAGAGTGCGTAGTTTGCTGCAAGCTTTACTAGGAGTTTTGAACATCTAAGATCATACAAAAACCAAGTGCCAACATTCTGAATTACAGTATGATGTTGTTACTGGAAATCTGACTTGCCATGCGACAAGAAGACAGAGCGCGACACTAATGGTATTCACGCGCGTTGACGCAATACATCATGTTGTCGTAAGTATGACATCTTCATTTCTCACTCCCACAAACACAAAATAGCAGCATCCAGTGCCCTGGAAGAGCAGTGGATGGTTATGGCAAGAAGCACTGATGCTTAAATCTTTAGGACAAAGGACGTTCTTCATAAAGCAATTTGGGATTCTCTAAAATTCTGAGGATGGCATTTAGAACTATATTGTCTGTTAAGCTTTTGAATGCAAGGGAAACAAATCAAAGATACAGCTGATGGCCTTTCCTGAGATAAAAACACACCATTGATATTTTATTACATCAAAATAAAATCTGAGTAAATTATCAAAAATTGGTTGTCATGGTCTAAAGGTAATTACTCTTCAAAAGTCTCCAAGTAAATATTCCTAAGATCCAGTAATGAAGGAGTTAAAGTATTTATCAGCCTCATAGTCACATTATGAATTTCTTCATTAGCAAGAAACGTCCCACTCTCTTTGCCTCAGCACAATCCTGCTGTGTTTTCTTTTTTAATTTATTTTGTAGGCATTCCCTGTGACTAGTTCTTTCTCATCTTTTTGAACCCCAAGAACTCAGGCAGACCAATGTGTTCAACCTTGTCCTTCTCATCCTATTATTATCTACCAAAGAACCCTATTTGTAACCTTAATAATGGTTGATATTTTATAACATTAATGTACTAAATCACCCACCTCTTAACAATCGGGGTTCCCCCAATAAATTATTTGTCCTTTGAAAGGTAAGAGTGAGTTTGTTTTGCTACTCGATGCATACTCAGTGCCAAATACACACACAAAAATTAATACGTATGTCGTAAATTGAAAACAGTTAATATAATGTGCCATTTGAGCACAGGAAAGGGACTGGATCCTTGGTTTTTTAGACTCAAGGATGTCCAGTTGAACAAGGTCTTAGAGGATGAGGGGGTCCTCTAGATTTCAGTCATGGGGAAGAGAATTCCAGGCAGTGTGTTCTCTCATAGTATGTATGTACGTACATACATACATACATACATATATATTTTTTTCTGTGCATAATTTTCAATCCACCAAAGGCTACCACAAAACAATGAAAAGAATGCCCAGAAACACACTAAAATACATTGTCTACTTCTTCCACATTCAAAATTATTTTTAGATAAGTTTAAATAAATCACATTCTGCTGTGATGCTCAGGTTTTTATTTTTACACTCATCTGAAAGAGCAAACATGGTAAAGCTAAAATCATGTAGCTCAGCTCTGTTTCCATATTCATAAAAACACGAGTATGAGAGCAGAGAGATCATTATTGTCTTTCCTGTTTTACCCATGCTTTTGAATTTCACACAATATCTGAAAAAGAAGACTCACAAAATTTAAGTTCCGTACAACTCTACTTTAGAGCATTTGGTATAGATCATCGTCAATGAATTTGGCATTTCATTTTACATGCTAAGGAAAGATATTCCCTCGAATAACTCTGACTAGACAGCAGTAAAGTCCACACTTAATGGATCTTCACTGTCAGTGGGCATGAAATCTGGATTTTAGTAAGTCAGGGGAAGATAAAGTAAGTCATCATCATTAACACAGGTAGGGCCATGAAATAGGGACTTCAACTTGACAGAATCTTGACGTAGAGGTCACTTACTCCCGCCATTTTGTAACAGATCTCCTTCAGAATGGGTAGGCAGTGGAAAGCCTGAAACTCCGGAGTCCCTGGTTTACTTGTAACAATATGCAAAGAGCACACTTGACTGCTATGTGTGAGTCAGAATCCTGGAGATATTTGGACTACCTTCTCCAATAGTTCTACAGCTACAGAAGACTTCCTTCACACAATACTTTCATGAAATACAATTTTCCTTCACAAAAAGGCCACACAATACTGGCCTTTCCAAGGCCAGTAGGGAAGGGCCCTGTGGTGGGGAAGCTTTAGAAACTCCCCCATGGTCTATGTCTTCTCCTCACTCACACCAAATGAACAGAACACTAAGGAGCGGAGCAAGCAGGAGGCAAAGGAAGCTTCAGCCCAACAGCTATGAACATTTCCTTCCTTTGCTGTCAACCTTAGCTGGCAGTCCTGAACCTGCCCTATGGGAAGATTCCAGAGCTGCTCCTGCAAAGAATAAAAGCTCAGGTTTAACTCTGGGGAGTCCATTAAATCTAATTTTCAAGACGGGATTCTGGCGGTTCTCAGAAGATTTGTCCCTGACTGAGGGCACCGAACCACAAACAAATACCCCTTCTTCAGAGAAGTTCTTAGTTTTGACTTCTCTAAAATATTAGTCTTACCTTTTCCTTAAGGGGTAGATTTTCTCACACAAGCACTATGAACAGAAGGTGTGGGAAGTAGAATTTGATAGAACGTAAGAAGAGTCTCCCTAGAATTAATGATATCCGAAAATAGAATGGACTTTCTCATAAAGTACTGCCATGGTGGATATTCAGAGGTTCCGTTTTTTTTGTTGTTGTTGTTGTTGCTTAAGATAAACTGGCTTGGAGTGACTATAAAAAAAACCTATTTGTACCCATCTCAACTTCCATTAGCCCCTCATGCCCACATAGGGCAGTTTCTAGTGAACCTCCCAGGCAACTGTGGCCATTTTTTTCTGATGGATTCTGATCCCCTGATGCTCATCCGTGGCAGAAATTTCCTCCTCTCGTGGTCCACAATTCACTTTATATTATACACTGATCACATTCACAGCAATATTTGTGAATTAAATGGAGTCTCCTGGATGTTTCGGGGAAATTCCCACACCACTCTCTGTGCCATTTCTTGAGGAGATGCCCACAGACCTTGACTCTCTGCATCTCCTTCCATTCTAGACTCTGCCAGTCTGGCCACCCCAGTCACATCTGTTTCTTCTTCAGTTTCCTTAAGTGTGGCTACCCATTTTTACATCACACACGTGGCTCTCATTCTACTTCTGTTGGGTAGAAAATGCTGCTTTCCCTATGCCACACACAATTACTTGTAATGAGAAGGTCTGTGGCAACCGTTAAATCGCTCCCAGTTTCCCCTAAGATGATTCTGTAATTAGTCTCCTCCATGTCCTTCCACAAAGGCCAGCTATGGAAGCAATTCTCACAGCCCACAGGGACTTCCAGAATGAAACAAATGGGTACCTTTTGAAAATTGTGTTTTCTCTACACAAATGCTGAAGTGCAACAAGGAGAATATGAACTGTGATCATGAGGTCAGAGGGGTCAAAGATACAGCTGGGCAGACAGAATGGGATTTCCTCCTGAAGACTTAAGAGACAAAAAATGGGCAAATTGGCTGGGATTACTGAAGGAACCAGGGGTGTGGAAATAGGAAAATGGTAGGGGAAGATGAAGGATTAAATTAACATGCAGTATTTTTTATTTATTTTTAATGTTTATGTATTTTGAGAGAGTGAGAGAGAGAGAGAGAGAGAGAGAGAGAGAGAGCAAGCGAGGATGAGTGGGGGGGGGGGGGGAGGGCAGGGAAGAAAATCCCAAGCAGGCTCCACACTCTCAGCACAGAGCCTGATGTAGGGCTCGATCCCAGGAACCATGATATCATGACCTGAGCCTAAATCAAGAGTCGGATGCTCAATCAAGCCGCCCAGGTGCCCCTTGTGTGTGTTTTTATACAAATGATACACCTATTGCATTCTTAGGGTATTCTTGAGAAATTTGCATTTATATAGGAAAATTCTACTGCAAAGATTTCATTGATGAGTATTTCCTTCTTGTCTCATAGAGCAGTGACAAATGATACAACGGTGATGCAGAAGTGTTTCTCATTTCATTCCGTCTAATAGAAACAAATGAAGACACAAAGACAAGATAATTTCAAGATAATATTATCCAGGAAAAATGCGGCCCTCAGGTCCTATTGTAAAGAAAAACTGTCCATTGAATTACCCTTGTCTGGTACAAGCCAAACGTTTTGATAGGCTTAGTTTGTTAGAATGGAAAGCTGGATTCGAGGAGGGAGGGGGTGGGGTGGGGATGGGGGGAAGGAGAGGGAAGGGGAGGTGAGTGGAAGGAGAGAAGGGGTGGGAGGGGGAGGGCAGGCACGGGAACAGTAACAAATACTAAAGGGTCCCTTACAAGGCACAAGGCACTGCTTCCATGGACCTCACGAGCACCCTACAAAGTAGGGCATTACTGTTATCCTCTCTTTGCTCATCAGAAAAGTAGGAATGGACAAACTAAGGGCTGAGCCCAGAGTCACACAAGTACTAAACAATAGGGCCTGGCTTAATTGCAAATGTGCAGAGTTTCATGAACTCTGCAGAGTTTTGAAACTCATAGATGTAGAGCCTGCAAACTCTTAGCAGGGAGTTAGGGGCCAATGTAATGTTCCTTATGCCCCTTTGGTAACTTTTCACACTGATAATGATCATATTCTCTCTTTTTTTAATTTTTTAATTTATTTTTGAGAGAGAGAGAGAGAGAGAGAGAGAAGGAACAAGCAGGGGAGGGGCAGAGAGAAAGTGGGGCAGAGGATCCGAAGGGGCCTCCAGGCTGACAGCAGAGGTCCCAACACGAGGCTCAAACTGGCAAACCACAAGATCGTGACCTGAGCAGAAGGCAACCGCTTAACCGACTGAGCCACCCAGGCGCCCCCCATCCTATGGACTTATTAATTCAAAATACACACTAAGTGAGGGGTCCTATTTATAATCTCTTGTGGGCACTGAAGATTTAAAGGCAAAAACACAATCAACGCTCACACCTTATCAAACCCGGTTTTCGTGGTATCCTTTAAAAAAAGAAAAGAAAAAGACAAAAAATACAGATTTAACGTAAGCTGCTTCTTCATCAAAGTGAGTGTCTGCTGTAGTTGTTTCTTTATTCTAGCGGATAGTGCCTATTTTTAAGCTACGCACACTGGATGCCAGGGCATAAAAACGTATCTTAAAGAAGTGTATGGAAGTACCTATTGGAAGAAGAGTGCCAGCTGACATTTGCTAGCTTTCACTCTCACACAGCCATGCCCAAAGAAAGAATGTGTAAAATCAGTTGTCTGAAAAAGCAGAGTGGTGTGTCAGGAGAAATGATGTCAGCGAAGCTGGACTCCCACCGTGTTCCTGACGGGGATGGCATGACAGCGGTCTCCAAGGTTCGCTCAGAAAATGGGCTCATGATCCTTCCTTTCCTGCCTCACTGGGTTCTCGTGAGTTACCAATAAAACAACGCCTACTGAAATGGTATACGCGGGCAACACTTTAGAAACACATCAGCATTCAGCCTTCAGTGATGTTATTCCCAGTGTCATCTTTCCCTCCTCTGTCTTTGGTCTTTAAAATGTGATTCTTCTGAAACCAATCATGGTTTTGCTTTCTAATGCAGGACTGTGCTAGGTGTTCCCGGGAAGCCTGACGTTTCCCCAGCCAGGGCTCCTTCCTCTCTCCTCAGGTGGGTGCCTATGGTGTTGGATCATAGGCCTCCGGCACTAAATGTGGTTTCTGATATGGCGAATCTCCCCTATGTGGTTTTAGAACGAATGGGCAAATGGATCCTGGAATATTTCCAAGAAAAACTCCCAACTATGGGATTGGCAGAGCAATCCTATGCATCCATCTTTCCTCGTGGAGAAAACCGGGGGGTAGGACTACAGGGAAATACAAAGGGCATAGCAGACACGGAGACGTGTGCAACGAAGAAGCAATCCCAGCAACACCCAAAGTCGAATTTGCATCAGGCCCACAAATATGTGTCAACTACCAGATAGATAGAAGAACTATTCCCTGCTGCGAAGAGCTGGAAGATAGCACTCGGAAGACGTAGCCCATTTTCCAAGAATGGTAGAAGATATATACTAGGCTTCAATGATCTTTGCGTAGATAACGGATGACGTTTGTGATTGGAAATGGCACCAGCAGAGCTCACAAAACCTAGGATGGGGCACCGCTGATGATAATGCATCTGTGAACCTGCCAGCTTGGTGATGCGTTTCATCAATGCTTAGGACTAGTTGGTTTTTCCTTTAAACTACAATGTAGCAAAATACATGGCACCTAAAAAAAATCCTGTGTCGGTGAAACATATGCCTATCTCGTAAGGCAACATACAAAAGGATGCACTGCTTTGTAAATCAAATCTGACGTGTGAGGGAAAATGCCTCCAGACTGAATTATTATACATCATTCCATTGAACACTTATTTCAAAATTATCCAGCAAATAACAGTCACTCAAAACATGTTGTGATCTTCTCACTGTCAGCAATAAATTGTTATACGTCACAAATTTAACAAGGAGTAAAATACATAACGCACATCACATTATTAAAAGCTGACTCTACTCTTTTAATGCTCCTATGGGTTCTAAGTATTCAACAAAGTGAACCTTAATCAGGGTCACCAATTTGGAAACCAGGTCATCAGAAAACAAGGGCGGATGGTATCTTAGGACAACTTGAAAGATGTGAGCTTCTTTGTTTTTGTTTTTGTTTTTTAGTTTGATTTGACCCTGAATGTCTTCTACTCAAGAAGCCAATTAAACTGAAACTCAAATACATCAGATTCTCTACAAAACAGCACAGGTCAAGGGCAACATTTTCAACCGACTCCAAACTCATTCGGTGAGAAAACTAAGCAACAAAAACAAAAAATGAAAATAAAGACAGGAAGGAAGGAAGAAACAGAATTCAGAATTGACCCTCGAAGAAAAGCCTCATGCACTGGAAGAGAGAAAGAGGAAAGTGTATCTGGTGAGGTCAGCAGACAGCTCTGACCTCGTGCTAACAGAAACGTCACCCATCACCTCCACTCGTGCACCTGACCAACAGGACAGCTTTCCCTCACCATCGGCGGGGACGTATTACAGGTCACAGCAGTCTTCTAACGACACGTCTTCAGAACATTGTCACTTCGCTGCTTTAGTAAAGGAAAATTAACTCTTCTTCAAACAATGGTGTTTCAAGTACATTGCGGCAAATATGTGTGTAACAAGACATTTTAATTCACTGCTGCATAAACAAAATAAATGACGACAGTCTTTCAGCAGGTCAGGGGTCACCCTGTCATCATGTTTTGGCAGTGATGAGGTAAGAGGGGACAACAGCTGACATTTCACCCGTGTTCCTGGAGGCACCCATGACATTTGGCTGGGCTTTGGCTGTGATTCCTGCAGCCCAGGTCCTGTCATGAACTGGATACCACCAGTGGAATGTTCCTTATGGGATCAGCACCCGTTCTGGTCGCTGCCTTTCCTGTGACTCACGAGAACACCCGGGAGCTCTGTCTTGGTCAACAAAGAGAGAGGTAGGCGGTGAATGCATCTGTGTTCTAGGCTGTTCTTTGTCTTGGGGATGTACTTTACAAACAGATAATTATTTGCAAAATGAGAGCAGCTGAAAAGGACACAGAGACAGGGAAGGATGTGGTGTTAAGAGATAATGTCTGTGATTTTGAGTATCAACTTTGTAATTTAGAATACTCGCAGGTGTACTTATGTTCTATGATAATGCTAGGAGTACAGGAAAGATTAAAAGTTTTTTGAAAACATGGGCACCTGGGTGGCTCAGTGGGTTGAGTATCTGACTCTTGATTTCGTCTCAGGTCATGATCTCACGGTTCGTGAGTTCGAGCCCCGCATCCGGCTTTGCGCTGACAGTGTAGAGGCTGCTTGGGATTCTCTCTCTCCCTCTCTCTCTCTGCCCCTCCCCCATTCTCTCTCTCTCTCTCAAAAAGAAATAAACATTAAAAAAATTTAAAACATTCTGTAAGCACCAACTTATACCTAATATAATACTTTCTGTTTAATGTCAGAAATACTTTTGCAAAATAATTTAGCATTAAATGGACTCCTCTCATGAGCAGTATGATCTCCTTAGTACAGGAATTACATTTTACTTATGTATGCCCAGTGGCAAATGCCTAGTACTTAATAATCACACAATAAAAGCTTGACAACTGTTTACATTAATTTTTATACAAACAAGAATATACATTCATGCAAAAGAAAGTGGAAACCAGTAAAAGAATTGAAACATTTTGTGTTCTCTTGGGAAAGCAACTGGCATAAATATTGATAGGCATATGTCATGTCTATTTCATCAACTTGCCTTCACTCTTGGGGATAAAAAAAAGTTTCTGAGCCTCACCCAGCAAAAATAGTCTAAAGCAATAGAAAACCCAAAACAGCAGGTTTATCATGACTGTCACTGCTTAAATCTGTTTTCAAATTTTCTAAATAACTGGTTACGTTACAAGGGTCAATTTGGATTTGGTCTCAAATTATTATAACTCTAGAGAATAATGTGATGAACAACTTCTCTTTCCCAAAGAGATATAGGACAAGTTGACCTGTTTCTGGAAGATGACTCGAATTGATCAAAGCTTAGTCAAGTTTAGACAATCCTGGTTTTTACCCTGTGGCCTCTAGCCAGTTGTGGATATCATCTACACAGTTCCTGTTGCCCACAAAGTCTTTCCAAGAGCTGCTGAGGTGGAGAATCTCACATTTGTCTTTGCCTTCCCTTGTGTGTCTGGATGCAAGCCAGAAGTTACTCAGAGTAATCTAACTTGCTTTACTTTAGAGCTCTTCCAAAAAAGACAAGTTACCTGATGACTTAAACATATACATAATTCTTCTTCTTTTTTTTTTTTTTTTTTTTTTTGGTGTTTATTTGTTTTTGAGACAGAGGGAGACAGAGCCTGAGCAGGGGAGGAGCAGAGAGAGAGGGAGACACAAAATCCAAAGCAGGCTCCAGGCTCTAAGCTGTCAGCACAGAGCCCGACGTGAGGCTTGAACTCATGAACCGTGAGATCATGACCTGAGTCGAAGTCAGACGCTTAACCGACTGAGCCACCCGAGTACCTGAAGCATATACATAACTCTTACTAGATGTTGCCTCAGACAGAATTAGCTGTTTTAGCCATTTCAATTACTACAGTTTTATGAAACATCAGTATGGGGATTCTTTCGCTTAGCATTTATAATCAGAAATGAACTACAAACAAGCACCCATCATTTTGTTATATAGGTCTTCCCTGGCCATTTTGGCCAAGACAATAAACTATGACTGGAAATTACTACTTAATTTCATACTGCCAAGTTATGCCTTTTCCCCAAATTTATTATTAGACCATGTGGTAGCCCCTAACCACCCTTCCAGCAGATCCTGTTTGCACAGTTGGCGAATTATCAGTGTCAGGATATAAAGAATGGATACTGCTTTTCCATAACACAGATTATCTGTAGCAGCAGGTGTTCGGAGAGATAAGTTGTCCCTCGTACAAAGGGGCATTTTTCCCCCTAAGAAGTTAGTAGGGTCTCATATTGCAGCAATAGATGCAAGGACAGCAGATAAAATTGGAATACTGCAGGTATGTAGTATAATGTAGAAATGTATATACTATTTGTCTCTAGGGGCAGTGATAGTGAAATCTACCATAGTAATGTCTTTGGACACACCCAGTCATGGCTATTCTTTCTGATAATTTCTGGACAGCTGATATGGAAGGTGTAAAGATTAACTTGTTGCCTCAGTCTGTGTCTTTTTGGACCCTCTGAGCTCTTTCCCTCATGCAAGCAGAGCCTACAGAAAACAGAAAGCAATCTAAAATGTGAAGTTACGTTCTGAGTGTGCAGTGACTATGGCCATGTCAGTCCATGTTGTTCTAGAATTCTTGAGTCTCCAGTGCTCTCACTTAGGACCCTGGCATAGGACCCTGGAAATGCTTTGGAGCACATGTACCCAAGTCCAGACTTTTCCCCACGACTCCTGGTAACATACACTCCAATAGTTTAACATTTTACATCCTGATTCTGACTTTCACCCTCTTGAGGATAATTTCTTCGTTTGACTGGTCAATGTCCTTGTTTTGACTTTATTCCCTCTGTTCACGGATCCTGTAGCCAATTTTATTTTATTTTTATTTTTATTTTTTTAATTTTTTTCAACGTTTATTTATTTTTGGGACAGAGAGAGACAGAGCATGAACGGGGGAGGGGCAGAGAGAGAGGGAGACACAGAATCGGAAACAGGCTCCAGGCTCTGAGCCATCAGCCCAGAGCCTGACGCGGGGCTCAAACTCCCGGACCGCGATATCGTGACCTGGCTGAAGTCGGACGCTTAACCGACTGCGCCACCCAGGCGCCCCTGTAGCCAATTTTATATTCCATCATCAATTATAAGACAAAGTCCAAACATGTATAGCTCACCAAGCCCATTGGATCCCCACCTTTCTGGAGGGAGAGCCATGAATCACAACAAAAGTTGTTTTTTAAGATTAGAAAAGGTGAAATGAAGGAAGGCAGAGATAGGCATTCCAAAGGTCTCATCTATTCCAGGAGGTAAGTACATAGGGAATACATGTGAGGAACACATAGGGACTATGGCCATACCCACCACGATGTAAGCATGCTACATAAAAGGAGAATATTACCGTATTCTCAGATGAGAGAGAGAAACACAGACATACACACTGAAATAGCCAACCTTTTAAGAAGTGTACTAAGAAACGGTGTGGAACAAAAATGTCATGAACTTTGCATGTTTGGGACAGGCAATTAACTTGTGTCCAACAAGTCACAGAGAATACCCCAGAGAACATTTTGTTCTTCTGTTGGGTCTTTGTGGGAATTTGTTAATGAATGATGATTTCTGCAACATCATTATCTTTGTGGGATCAGATGTGAGAAGGCATATTTTAAAGAGATGATGTGAAAGTTGATCAGAAGATAAAGCATTCTCTGTCATGAAAACAAATTAAAGCCAGAGAGGAACGACTCTAAAAGTGTGGCCTAGGTGGCCCCAGAGAGTCCCTGGGGTGCTTTCTGGAGTCTCTGACACAAAAACTGCTATCATAACAATATTAAGATGCTGTCTGCCCCTTTCTCATTCTCTCATGAGGGTACAATAGACTTTCTACCAAAAGCCATATTGTGTATAATACTACAAGAGCTCAAAGGCAAAAGCCTCCAAGACTAATCAGCCTTCTATGAAACCAGGCAGTAAGAACCTTGTCCACATATAAATCAGTGCCACACCTATTACTAAATTGCTTTTGCTTTGGAAAAAATAGCTATTTTTCTTATCACGGTGTTATTTCTTTGTTTTTTCTTTTTGCCAAGTAGAGAACAATGTGTTATTTCATAAAAAATAGGTTACTAATATTAGCATCCAATGGATCACTATTATTTTTAAACACTTTTTAAGTTTATTTTTTTTTATTTTGAGAGAAACAGAGATGGTGCAGGGGAGGGAGGGGCAGACAGAGGGAGAGAGAGAATCCCAAGCAGGCTCCGTGCTGCTAGAGCAGAGACTGACGTGGGGCTCGAACTCACAAACCATGAGATCATGACCTGATCAGAAACCAAGAGTTGGATGTTTGACTGAGCCACCCAAGTGCCCTGTGTTATTTTTAACGAATGAATAAATATTTAAGAATTTCTCAGTCTTCATGTCTGAAAAATTACATAAAATTACGTAAGTAAAAGCTCTCTGTGTCAGAGCTGCCTGACACGGCAAAATCAAACACAGAAAAAGAAAACAGGATATCCAATTATATTGGAATCCTGAATAAACAAAAATATTTTTAAGCGTAAGTCCCACGAAATATTCGGTGATCCTACTTTAGGGATGTTACACATTTTTCAGAGTAATTGCTGCCACAGAAAACCTTCAGGTGCAGATCGAAAATACAAGTTAAAGCCCACCTGGAGGTTCTACAGTTCCAGCAAGGTTGATGCCCCTGCTGCTGCCTGACATGGTCTGCTTGGAAGGTGCATCATGCAGATTCAAGTGAACACATTACTGATAATTTGCTTTGGATTCAGTGCCGTGTTATCCTATCTCCTTTTCACAAGCCACAGAGTGAGGCTCATTGATCCCAATGCACGGAAACAGGCTGAAGCAAGGAAGGAAGTAATACATAAGACATGGGAGATCCAGAGTCAAACCAATGTCCTCTGACCTCAAGACGTGAGATCCTGTTAACGGCTGCCCGTCCCCTCTCTGTTGGTCTCTGGTCAACTTACATCGATGAATGCATGACACTGACATTCTCTCTCTCTTTTTTTTTTTTTAATGTTAACTATGGAACTACTGGATAAAACCTGGCTGAATCATCCCAAGGTCGCATGGGCGACATGTACCCGTAGACAACCTGGTGATGAGATGGGTCTCTGCAGGATCTGGGCCCAAACTCAAAGTCACATAATCAGTGTCGCTACAACTGATTTGCCATTTTTAGGCACCCTGATAGATTACCTCCTTAGAGGCCATGTGACAATCCGTTAATGAAAACAACAAAAATAACTAAGCCAGTTGTGCTGTGGAATTTTTGAGGTCATCTCATAAGCTGTAAGAGTCAGAATCAGTAGCTGTTGTCTCCTGGACTGGAGAGGGCAGTGGTGTTAGAGTCAGAAGACTCGGAAGACAAGTGTAGACTTGTCTCTATCCACAGCCACCCGTGAGGCCTTCCTCAGCTCTATCCTCTCAGGTGCGTAATAAGCCGAACATCACCCGCCCCGCGTACCTCAGGAAATTAAAAGGAGGACATAATAAAATAGAAAAGCGTTTGGGAAATGTAAAGCTTGCATAAACATCAGCTATTTTACCTCATGCTACACGAATGCTGAGATGGCCCTGTCGTCCTTCTTTTCAGGCAGACATCAGATGACACCTTTCCCTTTCTGACACACAGGCCTGCAATTTATTTTCTGGGTCCCCCATTTATTTTGTTGGTAAAGACTTGATTTTTTTAAGAGTAGTTTTAGGTTCACAGAAAAACTGAGAGGAAGGGACAGAGCTTTCCCATGGAGTCTCCTTGCCCCACACAGGCACAGCCCTCCCCCCCCAACCCCTGCCACTATCCACATCCCCCGCCCGAAGGTGAACCCACATGACTACATCACAATCACCCAGAGTCAGTAACTTACTGGTGTATAAACTTAGGGTTCCCTCTTGGTGGTTTATGTCCTGTGGGTTTGGGCAAATGTATAATGTCATGTGCCCACCACACAGAATTCCATGAAGTGAAGTCACTTCCCTGAAAATCCTCTGTGCTCTGCCTCTTCGAGGTGCCAAACGAACTTATAACGTACTCTCACTGGAAGACAGAGTCATTGCTCTAAAACTGACTACTCCCGTGCCTCTAACTCAGTCCATGTTGTCTGTCACCAATGCCCTTCAGGAATCGCCTTCAGCAGTACGTGGAGATTTACAATCACCGTGTCCCTGATGTCTTTATGGTGGGCGCTCTGCAGTAGCTCTGTGCGTAACGGTCCGGTCTATCAGATTCACCTCCACTGTTAGCTACTTGAAGATAACGGTTTTATTGAGATACAATTCCCATACCATCAGACCCAGCCTCTTAAAATGTACGACGTGGCACTTTTTAGTGCCTGCAGAGCTTTACAGCCATTGCCACCACCTCTTGTCAGAAACTTTCATCACCCCACTAAGAAACCCTGTCCACGTTAGTGTCAATCTCTGCTTCCTTCCCCCACCAGGGCCTGCCAACCATGGCCTACTTTCTCTATGGATCTGCCAGTTCCATACATATCATATAAATAGAACCATATGTGACATTTGTAACTGGCTTCTTCCAATTCGCAAAATGTTTTCAAGGTATTTCCATGCCCTGACATGTATCAGTACTTCATTCCTTTTTCCTATTTTATTTCTTCTTTTTCTTATTGCTATTTTTATTTTAGGAAGAGAGAGAGAATGGGTGAGTAGGGGAGAGGGGTAGAGGGGAGAGAGAGAGAATCTCAAGCAGGCTCCACACTCAGTGCAAAGCTGAATTCAGGGCTCGATCCCACAACGCTGGGATCATGACCTGAGCCAAAATTGGGAGTCAGATACTCAAGTGACTGAGCTGCCCAAGCACCAGCCCCCCTTTTTGCTATTTTCAACATTTATAAAGTTCAATAGTATCCCAAGAAGCCAGGCTTTGGTGGATACCATTACTTGCTCCAAAATGTCATGTGTTGGAAGGCAGAGTGTCATTACCCAAAGTCAAATATTATAGAATGTTCAGAGTTGATTCATTTGGAAAGGCATGTGTGTTTGATCATGGAGCTTCAAGATGCATCTCCTTGGGATGCTGAGATAAAAGAAGGCTCCCTTTCCCGGTTATCCACGTGAGCCCTGATGGGCAGATCAACCATGCCATGGCTATCTTCTGCTAATATTCCCATTCCTTTTTTTTAAATTTTTATTTAATGTTTCATTTATACTTGAGAGAGAGAGAGAGACAGAGCGTGAGCGGGGGAGGAGCAAAGACAAAGGGAGACACAGAATCAAAGCAGGCCTCAGGTGCTATTGAGCTGTCAGCACAGAGCCCTATACAGGGCTTGAACTCGCGAACCTCGAGATCATGACCTGAGCCGAAGTCAGATGCTCAAGCGACTGAGCCACCCAGGCGCCCCCTAATGTTCCCCTTCTTGAAGAACATGGCTTGAGCTCTTTTATGAAAACTGTATTCTTGGGAAGTTTTTCAGTTTTCTAAAACAAGTAGTAAGTCTAGAAGGCAGACGTTAAGGAAAGAAAACGACTACAGGTGATTATCTGGCCAGAGCTGAAATGATGCCCTAGTTAATATACCACAGGTTCAAAAGAGAAAAGTCCTCTAGGTCTTTACAAAGCATTCACAGATGAAAAACTAAAGACACAATGAAATCAGCAATAGTGTTATACTTGGTCATTTTAACAAAAGTGTGTTGTAATTTTTCTGGGTTTAATAATTAAATATTTATACTTATATAATCCCCCTTAATTACACACTTCTAGAGGACAGATTTGTCAGTTTGCATGCATGAAATGTGTAGGTGAATAATCTGCCACTTTACAGAAATTTAAACTTGAGGGATATTTAAGGACATAACTCTCGGGATGTATGGATAGATATTATATTAGATGAAAAAGATTAGGTAATTATAATCCATATAATAAACTCAATCTATCATTAGTCTATCTTAATGACATTTGTCAGGACTTTTGAGCTGAAACAACAGATAGAAAGAACAGGGATTCACCAGAAAACAATTAATTGGTCACACCTACTATCTCAGAAATTATCCTGATTTACACGAATTGTCCCCCAACCCCCCACTGGCATATTTTTAAACAATCATATTTTTACTGCAAAAGCCTGCTTTTCCAAGAGGGATTAATCCATTACAACTTATATGCATTTGATTATTGGTCTTTATTCTCTTACCAGCTTATATACCACTTGGTTCTTCATCGTTTTCTTCCTCACAGGGCTAGATCAGAAGACACAACTTTAAAAGCATATCCTGGGGTGCCTGGGTGGCTCAGTCAGTTAAGCTTCTGACTTTGGCTCAGGTCATAATCTCGCGGTTTGTGAGGTCTGGCCCCATGTGGGGCTCTGTGTTGACACCTCAGAGCCTGGAGCCTGTTTCAGATTCTGTGTCTCCCTCTCTCTCTGACCATCCCCCATTCATACTGTCTCTCTCTGTCTCAAAAATAAATAAATGTTAAAAAATAAAATAAAATAAAAAAATAAAAGCATAGCCTTCCATGCAGGACAACTTTGAAAATTATACAATATAGTGAAACCTATATGTTACGTAAATAAATGCTTGAAATAACTACTTTGTTTCATGTTTATTTATTTTTGAGAGAGCGCAAGTGGGGAAGGGGCAGAGAGAGGCGGACAGAGGATCCGAAGCAGGCTCTGCACTGACATCAGTGAGCCTGATGTGGGGCTTGAACTCACAAACCTGGAGATCATGACCTGAGCCAAAGTCACTCAAGCAAATAAGCCACCGAGGTGCCCTGAAATAACATTACTTTTAAAATAATACATTTTGGGGCGCCTGGGTGGCTCAGTCGGTTAAGTGTCCGACTTCACCCGGGTCACGATCTCACGGTCCGTGAGTTTGAGCCCCGCATCAGGCTCTGGGCTGATGGCTCAGAGCCTGGAGCCTGCTTCCGATTCTGTGTCTCCCTCTTTCCCTGCCTTTCCCCCGTTCATGCTCTGTCTCTGTCTCAAAAATAAATAAACGTTAAAAAAAATTAAAAAAAATAAATAAAAATAAATGAATAAAAAATAAATAAAATAATTACATTTTATTTTTTAATAGGTTCCTTTCTAATTTTTATGAAATATAATTTCTGCTTACCTATCTGTTGAAAATTTAAGCCTGCATTAATATTTTGTATTTATATTGAAAATCAACCACAAAATGGAAAAAAAATTTCTCCAAAATCCCCCAAATTTTCAATTTAACTCTAATGAGATAGGAGCATTCAACAGTCAGAACAGCCAAAATTCAAGGGGAAAGAATAACTTGATTATCCTTAAAAATAGAATGCACACACATGGAAGCATTTTTTTTTTTTTTAATTTGAGAGAGAGAGCAAGAGTGAGAGAGCGCACCTGAGGTAGGGGAGAAGGGCAGAGAGAAAGAGAGAATCTTAAGCACGCTCAATGCACAGTGTGGAGCCTGACATGGGGATCCATCCCATGACCTGGTATCATGAGCAGAGCTGAAATCAAGAGCTGGATGTTCAAGTGACTGAGCCACCTAGGCACCCCCAAAGAAGCATATTATTTTCATTATCCACTGCTGTTTTTAGAATAATTGGTTCTCTAGGATCTTCCAAAGATGACCAATAGAATTCATTTGTTTACTAGACTGTTAGTTTGGTTTTCTTTAGTATCATTATGAATCTAAGATGTTGATGTATTAGATGTGCTTCATTTCACTGCCTCTGTCATTTTAGATGCTCAAATTGTTTTATTTGGGGGCAATAGGAGCTCCTCAAGCTCCCTGTACATTAGCCCTCAGGCACCCATGATCACTGTGCTTTGCTAAATGCCAACGTTCTTGAATAATCCGGTTCGGTTTTTTTGTTTTGGTTTTTTTTTTTTTGTTTTTTTGTTTTTTTTTTGCCAAAGCCCTGGATTTGGTCATTTTCAAGGTGCCGTGACCCCTTTACATAGGAAATGGCATTTAGAAACAATAATCTGGGGCCAGGAGTACTCACTGTTAATAGGTTATTATTCCTAGGCCTTTTCAGTGGAGCTATAAAAATACATTTTTTAAAGGAAGTATATCATGAGTTCATCCTTACACTTCCAATTCAAATGTAGGATTACTGAGTTTTACTTTTCCTTTTTTAATTTTATAGTTCTGTTTATACCAAGAACCAAGAAACTTGGAATTTCAAAAGATTAACATAATGACTTGTTTTATGTTAAAATAAATGTCTTAATATCAATTTAAAATTATTGTTCATATTTTCAAGAGTTGCAAGTTTCTTTCAGGTCTTTTTATTTGCAGGGATGTGGCCTACCACATCAGCAAATCTAACTGCTGTATTTACCAATCATTAGACATGATTCTTTTCGGTATGGTTAAGCCACCAATTTAATAAATGACTAAGGTTTTTTTTGTTTTTGTTTTGTTTTGTTTTTTTTTTTTTTTGCTGCTGTTGTTTCTTTTCCCATTTTGCTTTTTGCTCGTAATCAATCTGGACTGTTACAGAAGAATATATAGAATATATATACTTCACCTTTCCTTTTCCAGCTGCATTCTGTAAAGAGCAGTCCTTTTACCATACTTCATTGTGGGTGTGCTACTGGCTCCCCGTGTGGATATTTAGGGGACATTAAGGTTGTTTGTTTATATCTTGCTCTCACAAATTGTGTTGGAATGAAAGCCTGGGTACATGTCACTGTTTCTTTCACCAGTATATGTTTTGGAATAGATTCCTAGAAGTTAGCTTGTGGTATCAGACCATAATGACTATGTAATTTTACTAAGTATAGCCAAATTCCCTTTTATAGAGGGTGTAGAATTTATCATTCTTAACACTGTGAAAGCCAGTCCTTCCACAATCTCACCAATAGAATCCATTGTCAAGCTTTGTATTTTTGGAAATTAAATATGTGAGGAATGGCATAATTTTAATTATGCATTAAATTATCTTACATACCAGTAGTGGGTTATCTCAACTAGACTTGGTAGTCAAAGATCAATGAAAATAAAGGAATAGAAAATTTTTAAATGTGCATTCAAAATCATGATTTTCTTATACTTTGGGCCCTACTATACTTCAAAATATATTAGATTTAGAGACAACATGAATGCATCAGTTTTGTTTAAATAAAGTATATGTTACTTACACCTTTATGAATGCTATTGCTAAATGATATAATAAATGCTTAAAAAGAAAGACTAGGTTAAGAAAACATGTCCAATTTCTGTAGGACAATATTGTTTAGAGAGTGTATATTGCTATCATTGTTATTTTTAATGATATTATCATCTAGTGTGCGGTTAAGACATTAATATTCCAGAATCACTGGATGTGATCTAAGAATAGTTTTTAGTTTACTCTGATTAAAAAATCAGCTTTCAGAGTCCACTGAAGATTTTGCGGCCTTGGCTTTTCCTTGGACCATTATTCTATATTACTTTATGAGCATCTCAAGGTTAGTACTGATTTGCATTGTTTTCAGTCTTTCTTGAGGATTTAATCAGATTGTGTTTACACAAAGTATTGATCCTTCAGCAAAGGTATGGAAAAATTGGAAAGAAGAGATACTTGGGCTTGAATCCACAGGCCAATGCTTACTTTCAAGGCAACATCTACCCAACAGAGTTGTCTATGATCCCGGCGAGAACAGGGCTTTTGCATTGTATTGACATATCACACAGGATTTAGAATACTTATTTTCTCATTATTCTCTTTGTGAGTAAAGCCTTAAGTACACTAACTCACCTTGACAGACCAATTTGCTTCTAACATTGGTACTCATAGATAGATACCATGCTCTATAGTCATGGGTTTTCATTTGAATTATATTACTGAATGCAAACATAGCTGTTGATTGCCTCTTATTTCCAATCCTGCTGAGAAATATTTTTACTAGGTAACAAGTATCTTAAATGAAAAGGACTGAAAGCCTGTTACATAGTCAATAGGTACAATAATCTGATGGCACTCTTGTCACCTTTAATTAGAGCTGGCCCCATTTGCTTTGCCTTTTCCTTATACTCCGTTCCTTAATTTGCTCATAGTCCCTATACTTGTCTAATCCTTCTGTTCTGAGTTCAGCTTCTGATTCTACCACATCCACCACACATGTTGCAGCCTCTCTAGGTTCCAGGTCTTCTCTGAAGGTCAAGAATGAAGACAAAGCAATAGCCAATAGCAACCCCTGCCTGATGTCAGCCTGTGGATTGGAACATGACATTGATCCTACCAGTTAATTTTCCAAGTCGTTTAGGGAAGTGATTTGACAAATAAGACATTAGAGAATCAGACAAGTGACCTGCTTCAGGTTCCTTAGCTGGCAAGGGTGTAGAAAGGATTTTCAGAGGCACCTCTATCAGTTACTAAAGTTCCTCGTTATTTTTAAGTAATATTTGAATCTAAAAATTTATGTTGAATAGTGGCAGATACCAAAAAAAATGTTTGGCATTTTTTTTTCCCTTTAAGAAATGTTATACAATGACCTTTAGCTTACTGTATTCTTTGGAGGAAGCTAAAAATGGATATTCTGTGAATTAGCATGCAATTTGAATTATTTAGCAGTGTTTCTGCACTCCAGGTATGTCAGAAACCTAAGTCACCAGACATTAAATACTGTGTTAAGCTTTCACATGCAATATTTCTGGAAGGTAGTATGCATATGTGAGTGTAAAATATATCTTTTGAGATACTTTTAGACTAAATGGACTTGGAAATCTGTTTTGCTAAGCCCAGGGATCAGCAGTAATGTTTTTGGAGTGCGCCTATGGAAAATTCATTTCACTCGCGATGGGATTACATATTTAATCAGCCTCCAAACAACTCATGTTTGAAATTATGTGAAAAAAATATTAGCAAATATCTCCCTCCCAAGTTTTCTACCACTGAAATCTCAATTTCATTAGCCTTGCGAAATGAGTTAACATGATATCTAGCAAACTTTACATGTTTTTCTAACATTACACTAGCTCAGGGTGTTAAAAGAGACTTAAGAAAAGGTGAGGTGACAGACCACAAGTATACAGTAAATATGAATGATTAAGTCATTGAGAATGTGGCTTATGAACACTTACAGGGAAAAATAACCTTGCTCTTTCCTGAATCCTTGAGATCTTAGGGGGAAAAAAGGTTTTACCTTCCATCATTTAATCTACAATATTTTAGGATACTTTCATTCTGGTTACTTTCCCAAATGGGTTTAGGCTTATACTTATCAAATTTGAAATAGCTAGGATTCCAAAATAGACTGTGAAATATTTTTCTCAAACTCACTCTCTTTTCTGGGTCAACTTCCGCCTCGGGATATGGGCTGCAAAGACAGGCCAGGAGCACCCAAACCTCAGAGCTAGTTTCCTGTTCCCTCCATTCTAACGACGACCACCTTTCAGGTGTTGCCTGCAGATGCCACAGGGGTCAGAAGTAACACACTTGGCACTATCCCCCCTCCTGGTTTGCCCAGTGGGATTCTAAACATTTCTTGGGTTTCATTCTTACTCTCGCATCATCCAAATTCATTTAGCAGATATTACCATAGATGCTACTGTCAGCTTTTGAACTTTTATCTCACGTTCTCCATTTCTTGGCCATTGATGATGGTCAAGTTTTAATTAATTAGTGTTTCGGTCACCCAACACTTCTGTCTCCTTCAGCTTAGTGGCACATCTCCAATCTACTCTATACCCAAGTTTCTAAGTTCTAAATGTTAGACTTCCATCGATTTCCTGCCCAAGCCTCTCCAGTAACTTCATGTTTTCTACTGAGTACCATTAAACTCCTTCCCCTGGAACCCCAAGTCACTCACAATCTGGGTCGGTTGGGATTTTCAATTTTACCTCTTCAAAATATTCCCCAGCCTAATTATAGTACTCATTCTCCATTTTCTGTAAGTATTTTCCAGGCATCATTGCCCCTGTATACGTTTGTTGCTTTTATTACATGGTGTCTGCTTCATTAAGAATATACACATTTAGGGAGCTCAGGAAGATGGCAGAGTACGAGGACCCTGAGCTCACCCCGTCCCACATTCTCAAGATATTGTCCACATCCAAGTCAATAAACCAAGGGGCAATCCAGACACTGTCAGAACAAATCCCACAATGAAATATGGAGAAGAGGCTGCATCTGAACGGTCTGGAAAGTCGGAAAGGCGGAGAGCGGCTGCCTGCACGCGGGAGCTGTGTGCACAGAGAGGGCAGGGAAATGGACCCTTGCACCAGGGAGCTCACGAGGGCAAGACTTTAACAACCAGAGGGGGTGAATTCCGTGAGTTTGTGAAAACAGTGGGACTTGGAGCCTAGAGCTTTAATTTTTATTGGGTTTATTTATTTTGAGAGAGAGATACAGAGTGCGGGTGGGGGAGGGGCACAGAGAGAGAGGGAGACACAGAATCCGAAGCAGGCTCTGAATTATCAGTGCAGAGCCGGACGTGGGGTTCACACCCACAAGCCCTGAGATCATGACCCAAGCTGAAGTCGGAAGCGTAACCGACTGAGCCACCTGGGTGCCCCTGGGAGTCTAGAGCTTTAAATCAGCTGACAGCACTGGGCTGGCCAGGAGGGCAAGTGATAGCCAGGTTGCCGCCCTTAAAGAGACAGCAGCCTGTATGGAGAGGCAACACAGCAATGGCAGTTTACACAATGCCAAGGGGTTCTGTTCATACTGATTTCAGAGAGCACTGAGGGACGTCTCCAAAAATGTAGGAGTTGGCAGGTGCCATTTCCTCCCCTGCCCCCTGGCATAAACACGGGGCCATCTGCGGGAGGTGGGGCTACACAGACACTTGTTACCTAACCAGTGAGCAGTGAGCCATGTCCACGAGTTCTCCTGTGCACTAGCCGACTCCAAGCATGTCGGGCTCAACTCTGGACTCAGTTCAAATTTTGTGAAAGCCAATGCCCAGCCAGTGGATACACAGCTGTTGAAGCATGCTGTGCCCAGACACCACATCATGGCTGGGCTCTGTGCCCCCAGCTGCCTTCATGCACCAGGCCCAGCCTACCGAGCTACCGCGGGATGCTGTGCCTAGCCTCACACCCCAGGCGTGAAGGTCCCAGCCTTCACAGCACTTCGGTGACCCAGCATAGGAGTAGTGGCCCCGTGCAAATTTTGCTAACACCACTGCCCAGCATCCAAATCCCCTGCAGGCATGTCTCCTCAGAACCGTCCTGTCTGGGTCTGGCTGACATCACAGAGAGTAAGCACAGTCCACAGCAGGCAATGAATCAGTGCAGATGACTGCACGGAAAGGAAAAGTGGCTCAGATACAACAGCAGAGCATAAGCAACACACATAGGATACTCTCCTGAAGTGCCCAGGTCTGGTGAACAGGGGCCACCGCACTGCAGGGCACACCAGGACCTCTTCTTCCTAAGTCACGGCTTTCAAGAACAGAAGGCATAGTTGGCTTACTTAACACACAGAAACAGACACAGAGAGGCAGACAAAATGAGAAGACAGAGAAATGTATCCAGATGAAAGAAAGGAACAAGGCCATGGCCAGAGGTCTAAGTGAAATGATTATAAATACTATGCCTGATAGAGAATTTATAGCAATGCTCGTAAGGATGCTCACTGATTTTGAGAAAGGAGTGGAAGACAGAAACGAGTCCATTAACACAGACATAAGTAAGAACACAGCAGAGATAAAGGGCTCAATAAACAAAATGAGAAACATGCTTGATGGAATGAACATCAGGCTGGAAGAAGAAAAGGAAAAAAGTAGTGACCTAGAAGGCAGAGTAATGGAAAGTTATCAGGCTGAACAAAAGAGAATAGAGACGAATTTCACAAACAGGGAAGAGACTTAGGGAACACAGTGACTCCATCAACATAATAATATTTGTATTACAGAAGTCTCAGAAGAAGGAGTAAAAAGGGCAGAGACTTTATTTGAAGAAATAATAGCTGAAAACTTCCCCAATCTGGGGAAGGAAACACAAAGCCAGATTCAGGAAGCACAGAGAAGTCCCATCAAAATCAACAAACGCTGACTCATACCAAGAAATACTCTAATTAAATCATCAAAATAGAGTGACAAAGAAAAAATTTTAAAAGCAGCAACACAAAACAAGACAGTAACTTACAATGGAAAACCCAAAAGGCTAGCAGGGTAGTTTTCAACAGAAACTTTGCAGATCAGAAGGCAATGCCATGACCTATTCAAAGTGCTGAATGGGAAAAATCTGCAGCCAAGGATACCGTTTCCAGCGAGGCTAACACTCAGAATAGAAGGAGAGATAAAGAGTTTCTTGGACAAATAAAAAATAAAGGAGCTCAAGACTACTAAGCCACCCCTGTAGGAAATATCAGAGGACTGTCTGAGTAGAGAGGAGAGACCAAAAATAACAGTATAAAGGTAGGAACCACAACAAATAAAAATGACAATTTCTGTAACAAAATTTGTCAAGAAATTCACATAATAAAAACATGTAAAATATGACAACATATTCATAAAATGTGGGGAGGAGGGAGTAAAGAATGGGCTTCAATGTGAATGCCATTTGACTTAATATAGACTGAATATCTGCAGAAGAGGTTATACACAAACCTAATGGCAACCATATATCAAAGATCACTTGGGGCACCTGGGTGGCTCAGACGGTTAAGTGTCCAAATCTCGATTTCAGCTTAGGTCATGATCTCATGGTTCATAGCTCATGGCTCAGAGTGTGGACTCTCTCTCTCCGCACCTCCCTCCTCTGTTCTCTCACTCCCTCTCTCTCTGCCCCTCACCTGCTCTCCCCTCTCTCTCTGAGAAAATAAACAAACTGAAAATATCTGCAATAAATATGCAAATAAGAAAGAAAAAGAAATCCAAATATATAACTAAAGAAAATCAGCAAACCATGAATGACGGACAAGAAAGGATCAGAGAAAATCTTCAGAAAAAAAAAAAACACAACACAAATAATGACAATAAGCACATATTTATCAATAGTTATTTTGGGATAGACTACACATGCCAATCAAAAGACACAGGGTGACAGAACTGATTAAAAAAAGAACCCATCTATATGCTGCCTTCAAGACACTCATTTTAGATCTAAAGGCACCTGCAGATTGAAAGTGAGGGGATGGAGAACCATCTATCATGTTAAGGGACATCAAAAGAAAGCCAGCACCCAAATACATAAAATCACTAATAACAAACATATAGAAACTGATAACAATACAATAATAGTAGGGAATTTTAACACCCACTTACATCAATGCATAGATCTATACAGAAAATCAACAAGGAAACAAGGCTTTGAATGACATACTGAACCAACTGGATTTAAGAGAAACATTCAGAACATTCCATCCTAAAGAAGCAAAATATACATTATTTTCAAGTACATGTGGAACATTCTCCAGAATAGAGCACATATTAGGCCACAGAAAAGGAATCAATCAATTCGAGAAGATCAAAGTCATCCCATGCATCTGATCGCAATGCTATAAAACTAGAAGTCAACCACAAGAAAACAGAAAGAATACAAATACATGGAAGTTACCCAACGTGTTACTAAACAATGAGTGGGTTAACCAGGATATCAAAGAAGAAATATATAAGTACATGGAAACAAATGAAAATGAAAACACAACAGTCCAAAACCTTCGAGATGCAGCAAATATGATTTTAAGAGGGAAGTACATAGCAATACAGTCTTAGTGCAAGACGAAAAATCTCAAACAACCTAATCTTACTCTTTTTTTTTTTAATTTTTTTTTTCAACGTTTTTTATTTTATTTTTGGGACAGAGAGAAACAGAGCATGAACGGGGGAGGGGCAGAGAGAGAGGGAGACACAGCATCGGAAACAGGCTCCAGGCTCCGAGCCATCAGCCCAGAGCCTGACGCGGGGCTCGAACTCACGGACCGCGAGATCGTGACCTGGCTGAAGTCGGACGCTTAACCGACTGCGCCACCCAGGCGCCCCTAACCTAATCTTACTCTTAAAGGAGCTAGAAAAGGAACAACAAACCAAACATTCAACTAGCAGAAGGAGGGAAATAATAAGGTTAGAACAGAAATAAATGAGATAGAAACTAAACAAAATAATATAATAGAAGTGATCAATGAAACTAAATAAACTGGTTCTTTTAAAAAAATCAATAAAATTCATAAACCCCTAGTTAGACTTATCAAGAAAAAAAAGGAAAGGTCTCAAATAAATAAAATCATGAATGAAAGAGGAGAAAAATAACCAACACCATAGAAATGCAGTTATAAGAGAACATTATGAAATTATATGCCAACAAATTGGACAACGTGGAAGAAACAGATAAATTTCTAGAAACATAAAACTACCAAAACCGAAACAGGAAGAAATGGAACACCTAAACAGACTGATAACCAGCAAAGCCACTGAATCGGTAATCAAAAATATCAAAACAAAGCAAAAAACAGAAACAGAAAACCAACAAGCAAACAAAAAAAATAGAAGTCCAGGGCCAGATGGCTTCACAGGGCAATTCTACCACATATTTAAAGAAGAGTTAATACCTATTCTTCTCAAACTCTTCCCAAAAATACAAAAGGAAGGAAAACTTCCAAATTTATTCTATGAGACCAGCATTACCCTGATACCAAAGTCAGATGTAGACACCACCAAAAATGAGAACTACAGGCAATTTCCCTGATGAAAATAGTTGCAAAATTCTGTAACAAAATACTAGCAAATGAGATTCAACAATATGTTAAAAAAAGTCATTCATGGCAATCAGTAGGATTTATCCCTGGATTGTAAGGGTAGTTCAATATTTGCAAATCAACCAACAAGACGCATTACATTGATAGGAGAAATGAGAAGAACCATATGATTGTTTCTATATGTACAGAAAAAGCATTTGAGAAAGTACAACATTCATTCGTGATAAAAGTCCTCAACAAAGTAGGTTTAGGGGGACTATGACTCCATGTAAAAAAAAGGCCCATGAAAAGCCCAGAGCTAATAGCATCCTCAGTGGGGATCAACTGTGAGCTTTACCCCTAAGGTCAGGAACATGACAGGGCTGTCCACTCTCATCACTTTTATTCAACATAGTACTGCAAGCCCTACCCTAGCAATCAGACAACAACAAGAAATAAAAGGCATCCAAATCTATAAGGAAGAAGGAAAACTTTCACTATTTGCAGATGACATGATACTATCTATAGAAAACTCAAAAACTCCACCCAAAAACTGCTAGAACTGATAAACGAATCCAGCAAAGTCACAGGATACACAATCGATGTACAGATACCTATTGCATTTCTATATGCCAATGAAGCCTTAGAAAGAAATTATGAAAAGAGCCCCACTGACAATCTGAAACTATAAAACACTGCTGAAAGAAATGGAAAGATGTTCCTTGATCAAGGATCAGAAGAGCAAATATTACACGTCATTCTGCGGAAAAGACAGATAAACCACTTTTTCTTTCAATGATGTTAGAATTTGAGGCAGGGGAGTGGGAGGGAGATCTACCTGAACACTTCTAGTATGCTTTCCCAAGGTTATTTCCATGTGCTATTAACTGTGTGCCCTATATGAGTTGTAGGCGTGTATAAATATTGGAGGTTATGGTGGGAGGTGAAACACCACAGGCGCCACTCAAGTCATGAGTAGAGACTGAAGGAAAGTAATTGTCTGACACCACATGTTAGACAATATGGTAGGTTCTGGTCATAGGAAGGAGAATAAGGCATGATCCTGACACAAAAATCACAAAATCAAATGGGATGGGCAGAAATGGAAAGAGATTATTTTAATTAAAGGTAATAAGTATCTTGATAAAGGAGAAAATACAGATTTAGAGGTGCCAAGGAAAAGCAAATAAAAATCATCAAAAGTTCAGGAAACACTTGACCACGTTGAAAAAAGTATGCGATCATTTTAATTGCTGGCATTTATCAAGCCTCTAACTTGTGCCATTACTAAGTGCTGTCCATTCACCTCATGCAATCTTGCTAGCCTGGTCATCTAAGTTGTTTTTCTTCCCATTTTACAGATGTTGAAACTCAGGCAAACAGAGGTAAGGACTTGCCCCAAATGCAATAACACAGGTAGTCTGGCTCTTAACCGTCATGCTCTTTTGCCTTTAATTGGATGAGACCCTTGGGGCGCCTGGGTGGCGCAGTCGGTTAAGCGTCCGACTTCAGCCAGGTCACGATATCGCGGTCCGGGAGTTCGAGCCCCGCGTCAGGCTCTGGGCTGATGGCTCAGAGCCTGGAGCCTGTTTCCGATTCTGTGTCTCCCTCTCTCTCTGCCCCTCCCCCGTTCATGCTCTGTCTCTCTCTGTCCCAAAAATAAATAAACGTTGGATGAGACCCTAAGATAAACAGGTTCAGGTCCTGGGTCACATGGCATCACTAGGATAGATAAAGGGTCTTGGGAATTGGAAACATGAAGAGCTACCAGTCTTCAAAGCTTCAGGTTACTTAAATTTTCCACAAATTCAACTGTTTGAGACACTTAGAACATATTCATATTATCAAAAAATACTACTATCAGTAGAGTGGAGAGTTATGGGAATTGATTCTCAACCAACTGATTTTTAAAATGAGCCAATGCTGAAGAATGGGCTACGACTTCATGAAATTAGGAAGTATTTCTGACCGCTCACCTAGGGACCCAGACGTCAGGCCCCAGTTCTGCCACTGGCCAGCCTGTGACATACAATACGTCCATTGAGTTCCCTCCTCCCCTGTTCCTTCATCTGCCACGACGGGATGTTGATGAGATTTCTCTTACGCAGTTATAACAAAGACTTTTGGTACTGATTTTGCAATTCTTCTTGTTTATGTTAAAGCACTTTTACTTATTTCACATGGGTTGCTTGAACTCCTGCTCTTCCAAGTGGGGTTCCCTGGGATCAAGGTGTCACACAAGAAATCGCTTTCATATCATCTGGCTTGACAAATATGAGCAGAGTTCTCAATAAATTCTGACACACTACCTCGCTAGCAATATAAAATGCCAACAGTGAGCTGGAGACACTTTACCTGTAGTTGGGTCGCATCTGTTTTTGTAGGATTAATGTTGCCAAGCCTGGGTGACCAATTGGATGTGGACACAACTTCCTACAGACCTCGCCACATTACCACATGAAACAAATATGGTGCCAGCAAGTGGCGTGCCCGTGTGTAGAATGGGGCCCTCCCTAGTGCTCACCAAGTGAGATCCATACTCTTTTCTGGGTAATGGACTCACGACTTTGGCAAGGAATTGCTACAGAGAATTCAAATCCTTGCAACATTTAGTTCTAAATCTTTCTCAAACTCTGTTTCTGAAGAAAAAGATACCACAACACCATTTGTGGAAAAGAGACTCAAATTCAACTAGGTTTTGAGGGGAAATATTAGGATAAACAAAGCCCCATGGAGCCATTACATATTAATATAAACTGTCATTCTCCAACAAGAAAATTGGTGTTTCTAAACTTGTTTTTAAATTTTAATTTTCTTTCCAGAAGAATAACCATTAAAAATCTTGCAGTTTGAGGAACACAGGGATAGAAAGTACTCCATACAGTTAATAAGAAAGAGCAAGAAAAGGAGAAGTTGATTTGCCTGCTCATCAGTTCTACAAAACTCACTCTTAAATACTGTCGTCACTTTTTTTTTTAATTTTTTTTTTTTAACATTTATTTATTTTTGAGACAGAGAGAGACACAGCATGAACGGGGGAGGGGCTGAGAGAGAGAGAGACACACACAGAATCGGAAGCAGGCTCCAGGCTCTGAGCCATCAGCCCAGAGCCCGACGCAGGGCTCGAACTCACGGACTGCGAGATCGTGACCTGAGCTGAAGTCGGACGCTTAACCGACTGAGCCACCCAGGCGCCCCAAGTCGTCACTTTTTTAAGAATGGTACTCTAAATCAGAAGAAAAAAGGATGGTGTATTTTTTGTCCAGTGTTTTATGTGTATTATCCAAGACAAGTTGGTGGGGTTAAATATAAGTCATTGTATATCAATGGTTTTTGGCAGGGTAGAAGATAGTTTGAGTCAATTAGAAACAAGTAAATAATTGTTTCTGTTAGAAATCATTCGGGGCTCCTGGGTGGCGCAGTCGGTTGAGCATCCGACTTCAACCAGGTCACGATCTCGCAGTCCGGGAGTTCGAGCCCCGCGTCAGGCTCTGGGCTGATGGCTCAGAGCCTGGAGCCTGTTTCCGATTCTGTGTCTCCCTCTCTCTCTGCCCCTGCCCCGTTCATGCTCTGTCTCTCTCTGTCCCAAAAATAAATAAAAACGTTGAAAAAAAAATTAAAAAAAAAAAAAGAAATCATTCAATGGATAGTCACGAGAAAAGATGAGCACAAGGTAAACATTTGGTAGCTATAGCTATTTTAATATTAGCTGTAACACGACCATATTACTAAATATCAACAAGAAAAGACAAAGTCATGCATATTTCTACAACCCTAACACTAGTATATCATCATACTTGTATATTGCTCGAGCATGTTTTCAGTGCACCTGCCTCCACAGAGCTGTAATCATAGAATATTCACAATTTGTAACCCACTTTTGAAAAATGACTAGGCTATTTTTAGAACAGATTAAGGTTTACAGAAGAATTAAGCAGAAAATACAGAATTTCCACCCCAGAGTCTGGCCTTCACACCGTTACTGCGGTTGTTAGCATCCTGCATATCTCTTACAATTGATGCGCCAATCCTGATGCTTGATTACAAACTCAAGTTCACAGTTTACCTTAGAGTTCAGTCTGTGCCCCACCATTCTAGATGCTTTGCCAAATGCATGATGTCCTGTATCCGCCATTACGGCATCAGGTAGAATTGTTCCACCGCTTTTTTACCATCTCCATAGCTTTGTCTTTTCCACAATGTGATATAGTTGGAATCACACAGTTTGGAGCCTTTGCATATTGGCCTCGTCCACTTAATAAAATGTATTTAAAGTTCTTCAATGTCTTTACGTGGCTTGATACTTCATTCCTTTTTATTGCTGAATGCTAGTCCATTGTCTGCCCACAGCACACTGGGTTTATCCTTTCGCCTACTAAACATCATCTTTGGTTGCTTCCAACTTTTCACAATTGTGAATAAATTTGCTATAAACATGCGTGTGCAGGTATCTGTGTGACTCTACATTGTAAACTTACTTGTGTAAATATCTAAGATTGCTGGATTGGATGGCAATATTCTGTTTAGCTCTGTAAAAAACAAAGCAACCAACAAACAAAAAACAAAAACACACAAAAAAAAACAGCCACCAAACTGTCTTCCCAAGTGGCGGTAGTGTTTTGTGCTCCCACTGGCACTGAATGCGAGTTCCTGTTGCTTCACACCCTCACCAGACTCTGCTGTCCTCTTTGAACTTCAGCCGTTCTAATAGGTGTTGTGATTGCAAATCGCTAATGAAATATCACGTGGAACCTCTTTTCATACGTTTAGTCACCACCTATGTGTCTGTTTTGACGAGCCATCTGATATTTTGCCCATTTTTAAATTAGGTTATTTTCTTAGAGTGGCATTTTAAGAGTTTTTTGTACATCGGGAACAGAGCTCTTTATTATTATGTTTATTTTGAGAGAGAGAGAGAGAGAGAGAGAGCGAGAGCGCGTGCACGTGTGAGTCAGGGAGGGGCAGAGAGAGCTGCAGACAGAGAGTCCGAAGCAGGCTCCAGGCTCTGAGCTGTCAGCACAGAGTCCAACGTGGGGCTTGAACCCACGAATGTGAGGTCATGACCTGAGTCACGTCGGACACCCAACCAACTGTGCCCTCCAGGCGCCCCTGGAACATAGCTCTTTATTAGAAATATGTTTTGCAAATAGTGCTCCCAGTCTGTGGTTCATGTTTTCATTGTCTTAACACTGTCTTCTACAGAGGAGAATTTTAACTTAAAACGAAGTCCAATTTTTCAATTATTTTATTTCATGGATTGTGCTTCTGGTATTTTATCTAAAAAGTCATTGCCAAACCCAAGGTCACCTAGATTTTCTCTTATGTTATCCTTTAGAAGTTTAAAAGTTTCACATTTTACATTTAGGCCTATGGTCCATTTTGAACTAATTTTATGAAAAGTAGAAGATCAATGTCTAAATTTTTTCTGATGGAGGGCGCATATGGCTATCCAGTTGTTACTGAATCAAATTCTTTTAAAAACCATTGTTAGCCCTAGTAATCATAATTGTAATAGTTAAAAATGTTTAACACTTGTGTAACTTATTTTTTTCTTATCATTTGACACAAAAATTATCTTCAATTTTTGCTAATACATATTCTATTCCATTGTTATCCTATGGTGATAAAAGAAAAAAGCCAACTAAAAAAACACAAATACACAAATCTCTATCTAGAAATAGAAGAATATACTTTAACTGCACTTGGTCAGATGTACTCATATGTTCTATGCCAACTTTAAACCAGAGTGCATTACAATGTATCCATTAAGACACATTCTTCGGGGCGCCTGTGTGGCTCAGTCAATTAAATGACCGACTTCGGCTCAGGTCATGATCTTATGGTTTGTGAGTTTGAGCTGTCTCCTGAAAGCATGGAGCCTGCTTGGGACACTCCCTCCCTCCCTCCCTCCCTCTCTCTCTCTCTCTCTCTCTCTGCCCTTCCCCGGCATGCTCTCTCTCTCAAAAACAAACATTAAAAAACACAAAATAAAATAAAATAAAACTCCTTCTTGGATATGGATTTATCATTATAATATTAGAGAAACTCCATTTCTTAGAAATATCACATTGGTCTTCAACTTTCCACTTATGTTTAAATTTTAAAAGATGGAGGGGCGCCTGGGTGGCGCAGTCGGTTGAGCGTCCGACTTCAGCCAGGTCACGATCTCGCGGTCCGTGAGTTCGAGCCCCGCGTCGGGCTCGGGGCTGATGGCTCGGAGCCTGGAGCCTGTTTCCGATTCTGTGTCTCCCTCTCTCTGTGCCCCTCCCCCGTTCATGCTCTGTCTCTCTCTGTCCCCAAAATAAATAAACGTTGAAAAAAAAAATTTAAATTTTAAAGGATGGAAAAGTATAAAATTATAATTTTCCATTTTTTATAGGCATAGATATAATGTATTTTACTCTTTATTCATTATACACATGATATCTGAATGCATATATGCATTTAAACTGCGCATGTGTGGTATGTATATAAAATATATATATAAAATATGTATATAAAATCCCTCCTAAGATGGAACATGGCATAGGTTTTAAAATCAAATAGACTTTTGCTAAATCATATTTGCAAGTCATCGCTATGTGAACCTGAGCAACAGAGTTTGAGTGTCATTAACTGTAAAATAAGAGAAAGATTATAGTTACTTCACGGTCTCTTGTCACAAAATGAAATACTCATTCTACTCTGACTTA
Organism: Puma concolor; assembly: GCF_028749965.1. Taxonomy (NCBI): domain Eukaryota; kingdom Metazoa; phylum Chordata; class Mammalia; order Carnivora; family Felidae; genus Puma; species Puma concolor. The sequence goes on from NC_141670.1 coordinate 4,236,240, forward strand.
ACAGTTTCTAACAGCAGGGAAGCTCTTAATAAATATGTATTCTTCAATCATTTTATGGTCCCCCAATATGGAATCCTCAGTTAATGAAATGTGATTAACCAAAACACTAAATATTAGGAAAGCTTTGAAAATGGGGTGGAGGAGACTTAGTGCTTATCTTTCAAGGGATTTTTTTTTCCAAAATAAATGGCAGGTAGACCTTAAAAATAGGAAACAACCTACATATGTAAAAATCTAGCACAGAGGGGCGCCTGGGTGGCGCAGTCGGTTGAGCGTCCGACTTCAGCCAGGTCACGATCTCGCGCTCCGTGAGTTCGAGCCCCGCGTCGGGCTCTGGGCTGATGGCTCAGAGCCTGGAGCCTGTTTCCGATTCTGTGTCTCCCTCTCTCTCTGCCCCTCCCCCGTTCATGCTCTGTCTCTCTCTGTCCCAAAAATAAATAAAAAAAAAAAAAATTAAAAAAAAAAATCTAGCACAGAGATAGGGTTTTATTTTTTTTTTTTAATTTATTTATTTTGAGAGAGAGAGAGCGCGAATGAATCCCAAGCAGGCTCTGCACTGTCAGTGCAGAGTCCGAGGTGGGGCTCAAACTCACGAACTGTGAGATGATGACCCAAGTCAAAACCAAGAGTCTGATGCACAACAGATTGAGCCACCCAGGAGCCTCATAGCACAGAGATAAGATTCTTATAAACAGAGTGTTGCTAAGGGCAGAAAAACCTCTGGGGACAGATGACGCGGGTGCGTGGTCCACGGCTGAGGGTAGAAGGACGTTTTAAGAGTTCTCAACTGTGTCATGAAATATGTTCTCTATTTTTTCCATTAACCTTGATATCAGACAGGAAATTCCTCACGTTTTCAGTCACTCACTGAAAAATGCATTTGTCTCTGAAACCATCCACCATTTTGAAACGTGTTTCAAGACAGAAATGTCCTCCATCCCGCTGGTGGAAATTTCATCATGTATGGACCACACAGGGCACACTTCATAGGAAGCGCATCATATCAGGTATACCCTCTACTTTCTTTTGTAACTTCTTCTCTCTTGCCCACCAGCTAATCTGTTAGCAGTCATCCCTTCGGAAAACATTTCTTGAAACATTCAAGCCTGCATTGCTTCTGATGGCCATCTTGCTTGCCTTCTGCTCACAGTGAGGCTACTGAGGCCTCTTTACCTGCCATCCCCATTTTCTCACCCCTGACTCCCCATAACCGGTCTCCCCCACCTTATTCTGTAGCTCATCTGAGACCTTCTGCAACTCAAATTCAGTGAATGTCCTTCAGCTTCTGAAGTCCCTGACTTCTCCTACAGCTGGTATCTACAACATGATCCCATCCATCCTCATGGGGTACAAATCATTGCTTGTACCCCACACGTGTCTACCTTTTTTGGCCAAACATCATACTCGAGCTACAGACTCATATATTCAAATTTCTTTAAGGCTTGTCCATGTATATACATTTCACAGTCACCTAAAATACAACGTAGGAATGCACCCCCACACAAATTTCAAAATGGCACCATCCAAGCTGCCATTTCCTTGTGTCTCTGTTCCAACACACCCAGCTGCCAAGCTACAACTTTACCAGCCAGTGCTTCATCGTGTCTCTAGAGTTCCATCCCCAGGACTGCTCCCTCAGTCCAGGCTGTCACCATGTTTCACGTGATCAATGACACAAGCCTCACGACGGCTCTCTTCTCTGATTCATTTTCCATATTGCCAGGGCAGTGTACCTTCTAAAACAGACACCTGTAAATATTACCATCTTCCTTTAAATTTGTAAATGACTGTTAGAAAAAAAATACGGTTTAGAAAATGTATTGTAAAAAACGTTTCATTATATATATTAGCCCACATCTTTGTCCTCATTTTTCAGCAGTACCCCTACACCCTGCTCTACTTGGATGGAAATGTTCTCAGATCCTTAACAGACTATGATCGCTCAAATAATGCCAGTGTCATTCATTACTGTTTCTCTAGAGGTAAATATATATTTTATATATATATATACACACACACACACATATATATACACATACACACACACACATATATATATAGTGTCTATATATATATATATGTGTCTATATATAGTGTCCATATATATATAATGTGTGTGTATATATATATACAATGCGTGTGTGTATGTATGTATATATATATATATATATATATATTTAGACACATTGTATTCAATGGCTGTTACAAAATGAACCGAGTTCAATATAAGAAATGGAGGAAAAAAAAGTCTCATCTAGAGTGCAAGCTCTAAGCAGGTGATTCAGATAAAAGTGATTTTGAAAGTAAGTAAATTGAAAGAAAGAAAGAAAGTTGAACCTTCAAAATTGCATCTACTAGAAAAGAGAGAGAGCCTAGAGCAGCGGGAAACAGAAGCAGTTATGTGTTGTTGTTGCTGTTGAATGGGAATTAGACCGGATGTCCCAGCAGAAACAGAGACAATAACTCAGTCATGCAAAATAAAGGCCTAAAAAACAATTTTGGTTCAGGTCTGGAAAACAAAGGAAAAGTAACTGCATTTATTGAGCAAATGTAGGCCATGCACTCCCAACCAATCCACTACCCTCTACACAAAGCACCATGGATTTTTAACCAAGACTTGCAATTTATTAAATAATAGGTACAGTGTAAATAAAGAACTAGAACTCCTCTTAGCTTATTTGCCAGCTGATAATGGTGTATTGGATAGTGCTGAACTTCTAGGACTGTAGACTCCCAGGAGAGCCAATGTTGAGCCTACCACAGCCCCATCAAAACCAGTACTTAATACGTACTTTATGCTGAGTACAAAAGTGAATGATTCCTGCTATGAAAACCATTAAGAGACAGACACTTTTCTATTTACTCCCGTATAGGTCTCATTTTTATTTTAATACTACTACCATGAGAAATAAACTATCTTTTTTAGTTGCTCATTGAATATTTATGTCATTCATTTAGATGCATAGTCTCTTACTTTGTTATGCTATAACATTTCCAACTTTCATATAAATATAAAATCAATCTAATTGCATTCGTATAAAGAGATAAGCCCTCAGAATGGAAATGCTGCACAAAAAAACGAATGCCTTTCCTTTCACACTGCATCCAAAGCACCCGCTTTTCTTTTTAAATATATAATTAAATATGATTTGATTAGTAATAGATGCAAATGGCTTTCTCCCCCCACTGAATGATTCAAAACATCATTGCAATTAGGTATTTGATTTTCCATCTACCTGTCTTCAAAGCATCTCTCTTTTTTAACTGATCCCCGATTGTTGGTGTAATTACGGAACCATTTTGAAAGCATCTGGATTCCCAGGTGCATTCCTGATAGTGCCCGTGAAATCACAGAACGACCTCACCCACTGGATGTGCACCTTATCAGTCCTAGAATGTATGTGACTGGGAGAGCAGGTCAGGCATTTCCTCACACCTTAAGAAAACAACAACCACAAAAATCCCATAACCTGGGAAATTTATTTCACTCCAAATTTCACCCCAGAGAGTTGATTTTTGCATGAAGCTTTAGGATGCAATTTTCCCTGTATTTTCAAATTTATAAGACGATGAGCAATTAAGTACATTCTGTTCCTTTCTACTCTTTACTGCTTTAAGTATCACAACAATTTAAAAAACTTGCTTAACTTTGGGCTTTAATAAAAATAAATGCACATTAAAATCAAATCATCACATCCCAGATATGTTCTTCAGACCATGTGAGTCAAGGGGAACCCACCAGGTTGACCCAGAATCCAAAACATGCCCTGTTGGTAGCAATATAATTCCATAAATTGTATTGCCTTTCAGAACTCCAAAAAAAAAATACAAATAAAAATGGAAGACCAAACATCAGGGGTCTTTGGGAGAGAGGGAAAGAGGAGGGGGGAGGAGAAATCACCCCAGAAATAAGAAAAACAAACACTTGGTCTTTTGAGAGAGTATATGAATTAATCCAAATGAAGGAAACTAATTACACTTTTCTAACTGGAGTTTCGTCCAACCTACCTTCTTTGGCTATTCTAAGTGCTTCTATTAACCAGGCTTCCAGTGACTCCCACACTCCAACAACTGTTCAAGCTACAGATGAGTCTGTCAAACCCCACCTACCCAAGAAGACAAAGAGCTAAGTCCTAGCCTCTAGTTTTACATAACGTTGGAACTTTCTGGAACTCCAAGAAGACACCTATCTGGGCTATGGAACATTTACAACAAATTCTCGCAACAGTGGCTTTCAAGGCCAGTGTCCATGTTAACCTAGCACAAGACTGGAGCAAAAAGACGCTGTACCATTCTTTCATATCATTCTTTAATGGCTCAACATTCTCAAGTGTTGCTAGGTAAATGGCCACCCGGTTAGAAACTAATTTTTCCCTAGCTCTTCTTTTCTCCAGGTGTGGCAATACAGCTAAGGCCTGCCTCATCAGCAGAAAGTCATAGGGGGCAATGCCCATGATTTGTATACCACCTCTCAAAAGGATGTAACTTAGCCTCCACATTTTCTTTCTTCCCATTTCCACGGATGTGGTTTGGGAGCCATTTCCGATCATGCACTGGAGAACAACACCCTTTGGGAACTGAGGGACCGCAATAGAAAATGATCTCGGATCCCTGGCTGGCCCGTGGATTGAGTATCTCTGCCAGGCTGGGATGACTCATCTGTGGACTATTATTTGGAGGAAAAAGAAACTAAAGCCACTGTATTTTTAAAATCTCTTTGAAATAACACCCTAACCTATATCCTAATTAAGAAAGAGATATTAACTAAAATCTCCAACTATTTTTGCGGGATATATTTTACTTAATTTTTTCAGGTGACTTGATAAATCAGAGACCATGAAAGCAAGTGATTTTTTTTTAAGTGATAAACCACAGACACTCGGATTGAAAAGGAACTCTTTAATAGGTTATCCAGTCCACAATGGCAAATATATAGCGTTCTTCCCTCTCCCCTTCTCCATTGTTCTGCCCGTGGTGCCACATACTTAGAACCAATCCACAATTTTTTCTTCAGAGCCTGAGGGCAGTGCTATCATCATTCCCAACACAGTACTTCATGCAACCACCACTGACTGACTGACTTGCAGTAGGTATAGAAATTGAAAACGATCTGCTCTCCCTGAAAGAGTTTGATCTTGTCATTTTACATAAGAGAACGTGGAGACCAATAATTCAGTTTGGATTAGTTTCTGAACATGAGTGTAGTATTTCATCATGAAAGAGAAACAGACCAAAGTCTAAGTGAATTGATAGCTGGATCTATAGAATTCTGATTTCTTGAAATAGCTCTTTGATAAACTCTCAAAACTAAGCTCACTTCTTGGAAACATCTGGGCCCTGGGTCTGGCAACATATGTGGTGATCTCCTTTATCTGGTGCTCCACAAATACAGTTCTACAACCTGGGTCCACCTAGGTTTCAGTGGCCATGCCCCTGAAAATCCTGTAATACAGAGGCCATGCTGTCATTTCACATCCCAGATGAAACTGGCTCAAGGCCTGTTCGTATTCTTTGTGACTACAGCCCTTTTTATGTCTTCTCTCAGATCCTCTTACACTTTTCATTTTGTGCACTTACTAAAACAAATTTTATTGAAATTCCATCAACATGGAACATTATGTTAGTTTCAGGTATACAACATAACAACTATTTGTATGGACTGTAAAATGATCATGTCAGTAAGCCTGGCTGACCTTTATCACCATGAAGAGTTAGTCTCTGTCTCCATATAGATAGATAGATAGATAGATAGATAGAGATCTAGTTTTTTTTTGTTTGTTTGTTTGTTTTTGCTTGTGATCAGAAACTTTCAAGGTATACTCATGCTTTTAAAATCTTCCCAGACATTTTCAAACAGTTTGGCCTGATGGTGACATTTTAGTTTGCAGACAAACAACTTCAAAGTGAATAGTGACCATCCCAGAGGTTGACAAATCTCTTCCTCCCTATGGATTTCCTACTGGCTGATGTTCCTTTGCTCCTCCTTCCTGATGTCACCCCCTCATCTCCAGGCTGCTTGATTTAATACCCAGAGCAGTGCTGGTCACAACACTTCTCTGGGCCGCATTCTTATGCATTATAGAACGTCTGGAAGAAACCTGAATAATTCAATTTTAAAATTACTGTTTCCATCGTTTCCAGTATTAGCATTAAACGGCCAAGTACTGTATTTTAATGCTGTTTTGAACTGATTTTAATGCTACATCTTGGAAGGCAGAGGATTTAACATCTGTTGTTTTAAACGTTACTTTTCTTGGTCTTAAGAGACTAACCACATGACCATACTTAACTAGACCTGTATGTGCCCCTCCCTTTCAAAGTCAGAGATTTGACTTCTCTGTTTCTGCTGTTGAAAGACCTAGAAAAGCCCTTCACTAAAATTTCATGCATATCCTAACAGTAAGGATTTTAGTTCTTTGTTTTGGCTTCAGTGTTCCTTAAGTAAGAGCCAACTAAAGCCAAGATCCCGTCTTCAGGAGCTTTATCCACTGACACTGCTTAAGGTTCAGCAGTGGGGAGGGGACAGGGGAGGCACTGGGTGGGCCTTTTCAGGCTGTGCGTCATCAGGACTCTCCAGAAGATTGGTGCGGTCAGGCCCCCATTGCCAGGGGAGCATCAGTATCCGGACATTCACTTCCCTTTGGGAATCACAGTCAATTTCAGTGGGGGGCGGGAGGGGGAGGGGGAAGGCTGTTTTCTGAGGTGCCAGGCGTAGCTGTATATCTTAACGATGCAGGTTCATTCCATGACCACCAAGAATGCTCAGAAGTATTAAATTTTAAAGTGGAACTAGATAGCCACCATTTGAACAATTTTCTCACGAGTGCACTAAAGTGCTTTTCACGTCCGAACCCACAGCCGTAATGCAATAGCCCATATGAATTATACTTCAGTTGGAAGGATGGAAAAACCCAGCTAGGAAGTTCTTCTTTTCAGCTGTTTCTGTAGGAATAGCTTTTAAAACGTCAAGTTCACATTCTTTTAGAGAGCAAGGCAGCCCCTCCTCTTCTCACTCTGCCTGCTCTGCTCCCTGGACAGCCCAGCTGGCTACCGGGGGCGTCTCATAAAGTCAGAAAGTAAAGCACACGATAAGTTCATATTTTAAAAATAAAAACCAACGACAGTCTCTAGGTCCAGCTACTTCTTCCAAAGATAATTTTCTAGGTGCTTTCTCTCCCTCCGGCTTATAACGGCAGCGCTATCGCTATGGGTTTTCTTTGCTGCGTTCTTCCTCCCGTGTCCGTCAGACAGACATTAAACTCGTGAGCACGAAAGCCTGTTCACCTGCACCAGCATGTGTCCTCGGTCACTCCAGCAATTCCCTCTTCCACTGGACCCTGAAGCCTGATAGGGCGTGTACTGTGTGCAAAGCTGGCCCACTCTGTTTTCATTACACATGCAAGGGCTTTCTCCATCAACACTAAATTTTGAAAAACCCGGAAGGGAAGCAGACTATTCAAAACCAAGAGAGGGAGAGACAGAGAAAAGGATAATTTTTATTTCCTTCATGTGATTAAAAGCGTAGCTATGACATTTAAGAGCACATTAACAATTCTGAATCAGGTTATTTTGCACTGAGCATATTAGAAACCAAGTTAAGCTCTACCAATCCAGCATGAAAAGCATCAGTGAGATCATAACCTTAAACTCATTTGCTGCAATCAAGAGTGGTGTTCATTTTGCCTCGTGGAGGTCCTCTTCCTGTATAGAATATTCCTAACTGATCAGAGTAGCATATTTAATAATAACAGTGAAATTGGATTGAAGAATCATGTATCACGTTCTTCTCTGTATGTGTTGATTTTACCTTAAACTTGGCACGTTCTACATTTGCCTTAAGCATTAAACAGACTGTGGTATCATGAGAAGTACGTAAAAATTGGATTCCCAGGAGTGTTTTTTCCTTCGTCGATTTATTCAAAGTCCAGTAAATGATAGTCTTTGGTGAGGCCACGTCATGAGCAAGTGAAATGTCCGCACCTGGCCTGTGAAACAGCGAATTCTTTAACGTGTCTGTAGCAATGGGCTCGATGCTCAATGTAAATGGAATGTCAGGAGGCCAAGTGGTGATGACTGTGCACGTGACCAAGGATGTGGGATGCCGTTTTCCAGGAAAGAGGATGAGGAAAAACACTACCACTCCTGAGTTACGGAGCCAGCCTAACCCACCGGAAGGGCCCCCAGGACTCACGAAGACCTTGGAACCTGTGGGCATGTGCAGGTAAGGCAGAAATGTTGGTAAGAGTAAGATGATGCAATTCTCAGGAGGCCATAGCAGGGATATGGGTCTTTTTTTTTAAGGATGAATGGAATGTAGTTTAAAGGTTGGGTTTTTTCTTATGTTTATTTATTATTTTTTGAAAGAGAGGGAGATAGAGCATGAGTGGGGGAAGGGGCAGAGAGAGAGAGAGAGAGAGAGAGAGAGAGAGAATGAATGAGACACAGAATCTGCAGCAGGCTCCAGGCTCTGAGCTGTCAGAACAGAACCCAACACAGGGCTCGAACTCACGACTGCAAGATCATAACCTGAGTCAAAGTCAGACGCTTAGACTGAGCCACCCAGGTGTCCCTAAAGGTTTTAATCAGTGAGGAAGGTGGTCACCGTTACATTTGGAAGAGATCATTCTGATTCAGTGGCAGACAGATGGGGGTGAGCACAGATTCAGGAAGCCCAGCATATAGGACACTGCAGAAATCGGAATGGGAATGTCCCCGGATGTGAAGAGGCTGGTAGAGGGGGGAAACATCGGCACAGATGACCAGAAGGGAAAACAGGAGGACACTGGACGTGGTAGGGAACTGGACATGAGTGGTGAGGACAAGAGAGTCACGGTGACTCTGGGACTTTCTGATCTGTGACCCTGAATAGAAAGCAGCAGGTTGTAGCTGGGGGCATAGGCAAATCAGGGGTAGTTCTTAGATGAGGTGTGCATCCCCTCAGGGAGGGGCTCCTGTCCTCTCCCCCAGCCCCCCAACTCCTTCTTCTGGTAAAACTGCCTCCAGGAAGGATCCCTGTCACCTCAGGGTTTAGATGTGTGAGTTACTTCCCTCTGGGTTGTCTAATTCTTTCCTAGAAAATGCTACTCTTGTCAACAGAACTCAGTCAGTGAAGAGGAGAGGCCACGTCAGCCGCCACGGGTTTTCAGGAGCCGGTCATTTCTCAGTGCCCTAGACTTCAGACTCAGACTCAACCAGAAACAGATGCTATTCCGGTTCACAAGTGTTCAAGAATGCTGTCATGTAAAAAAAATAATTAAATAGAAAAGCCCACCACTACCTTTCAGTATAATTTCAACCAGAGTTCAGGAAAAGAAAAATCGTAACTGAAAGACTCATTTTTGTTAAAGGAGTTTTTACAAGTGTTTATGTTATGGAAAATGGGATTACTAACTTTCAAAATGTGCCTTTATTTATTAAATTTTTTTTGTTTAATTTTTTTTTTTTTTTTGTAGAGAGTGGTAGGGGGACAGGGTCAGAGAGAGAGAGAGAGAGAGAGAGAGAGAGAGAGAGAGAGAATCCAAAGCAAGCTCCACACTCAACACAGAATCCAGTGCAGGGCTCAATCTCATGACCCTGGGATCATGACCTGAGCCGAAATCAAGAGTCAGACACTCAACCAATTGAGCCACTGAGGCACCACAAAGCTTTCTTACTTTAAAAAACTAATCTATTTCTCTATAAAACTAGTCCCTTTCTGGAGCAAAGTATATATTTTTTTTGAATTTCAAAATGTTTCCACTAGAATCAATGGGTTAAAAAGACACTGTAATTAAAATCTTGAGTTGGTCTACTGTGCTTACCTGAGGTTCAAGCGAAAAAGGGGCCAAAAACAAAACAAAACAAAACCTAGCACGTTAAGATTGCATTAGTATGGTATTTATAGGACTAATTTTGTTTTATTAATTCTTTTGAATTCGGGACATTTTATCCCACACTTTTTTTTTTTTTTCCAAGTCACAGAAAAGTTACGATTTCTTTTGGGAAAATAAAACTGATTATGGCATACTTTAAAAATTAATCTTGACCGTTTTCATAAATTTCAGTAATAAGATAGTTTATAATAACTAGTTTAAAGTAATGTTGAAGGTTATAAAAATGGTCGAGAATGATTCTATAAATCTAAAGAACAGCGATCGCTCGTTAGACTAGTGAGAAGCTCTCCGGCAGCAGAAGGCAGTCCTTATTCATTCTGTTCTTGCTTCAAGCTCATGAGAAAAGGCCTGATCAGCTCTCTAAATTATGAAGTAATATCTCAACCTCGGTTTCTTGTCTGTAAAATAGAGAAAATAATGCCTGCTTTTCTAGGTAGGGAAGAGCCAGTGATCAGTGCGTGGTGAAGATAGCCTTGTTCATTTTTTTTCTCAACACGTTCAACAGAATGTTAATAGTGGAATACAAACCACAATGTTTTCACTAAATTTATTTGATACAAATACTAAGCCAAAAACTATTTACTTGCTTTATGCTGACTTAGGTCAACTAATGTGCATTACTAATCTCTAAAATTGGGATTATGTAGTGTTTTTCAAATTTAACTTCCATGAACCATTTTTAAACAGAGTCACTCATGGGTCATGAAACACAGTCTGTAAAACACTGCCATCATGCAATTCCTGACATAGCTTGGGCAATTAGTAAAGGTCAGTTTTGCTTTTTCCTGCCTGGGTTAACTCAATTGATTATACTTTGGTGATAACTTTGATGTCTTGAGTTCAAAACTGACATGGGAAACCTAATGTTCAATGCTATTCTGATAACTTCTCAGCATGATGAACTAAAGGTATCAAACTGGTCTATATTTATGTCCATGAAAATCAATAGGTTGAAATTTTTTTTTTAAAAAGGAAAGGAAAATCCAAGATATGCCTTGAAATGCCAAGATAAAATTGAGTAGCCTTTTCTTAGAATATAAGAGATCATGATTCACCTAAAATCCTTTTTGAGATAAAAGGACATAATTTTAAAAGGCACATCTATTCTATCATTTAAACTATTGCAGAAATATTTTCAGTGGAGAAATGAATTTAAGGTTTTACAGTATGAGAATGAGGTCAGAAAAGTGACAACACAAATATGCTTAAAATTGGTGCAGGGGGTGAGAAGATGTTCCAGGCCAAGAAGGAAGGAAGGAAGGAAAGGGAAGGAGGGAGGGAAGGAGGTAGGAAGAAAATAATCTACACACACCAGAGACAAAAGATGTTTAAGTATAAAATTGACCCAGCACCCCAACTTTGAGATTAGGGTTTCTTTCTTCATTCTTTTCATTCCTTATTATAGTCCTACTTTATATTCACAGTTTATTAAACACGGAGCAGGATTCAGACAGTGGAACAAGAATTCACATTTGATGCTTTTATTTATTTATTTTGTACTCTATCTTAGAAAATCTATGAATACCTGTTGGAAAACTCATCAACACGAAGGGGGCCTTGTTTGCACTAAGAGGACCAGCTGCCTTTAACCCAAAATACAGATCCTTGAGCTGAAGCTAACACCATTTTATATTACACTGAGTGAATAATCAATTATTTCAACAATAATTGCTTTTGCTGAAAGCCTCCTGGGGTCCAGGCAGGAAGGCCATTATATGCCATAATGCCTGGTTTACCTTATGGGCAAAGAGGAACCATAACAACATCCAAGTGGAATATAAGGTGATAAGGTTTGGTCAGTAATCACTACCATGGTGAATTTTAATCAGTAAAGATAAGGAAGTTCTGATGAGTATCCACTCTTACAAACACAGTAAATACACACTTTGGGAGTATTTGCGCCTAAAAACACGATTCCTTACTTTCACCTGTTCTACACCATCCCTACAACTGTGTTAGGAACTTCAACCAATCAGTAACCCTTAAACCTTCTCCCACTTTTTAAACCTAATCATTAGCTTAAGTGCAGATTGCAGTTTGACCGGAAAATACAAAGCGCCTAGCTTTTCTTAGGAGGCTCCATTAATGCATGAAAGATTTTTAAGCAACCACAGTTTGCAGACAAGTCCCACCTTGGTCAGTCAATCCTCCTCTTTCTGAACTCTTTATCTGATTCTGCCCAAGATTAGTTCCTTGGCGAAGATGCTGTTGTTTCTTGAGTTTATAGGCACGGATCTTGGAATTCTTTGTATACTTCTGCTCGGTACCTCAGTTTGTATTTGAGAGGCAATGAACCGTGCATGTTTTGTTCTGCCCCTGCATGTGAGTACTTTACTGGCAGCCAAGTATTTAAAGAGACGCTTGCTTATGACCAAAGTACGGACTCTATGTTGTCACCTTAGGAACATATTGTCTTTCTTTTGATTGATTGATTGATTGATTGATTTATGAGATAGAGACAGTGCAAGTGGAAGAGGGGCAGAGAAGAGGGAGAAAGAGAACCCCAAGCAGGCTCCACACCTAGCGCAGAGCCCATCATGAGGCTCAAGCTCACGACCCTGAGATCATGACCTGAGCCATCCAGAGTTGGGACTCTTAACTGACTGGGCCACACAGGCACCCCAATTTTGTTGTTATCTTAAATGAAATAAACCTATGATTAGGGGGACAAAGGTCTAAAAATTAAGTGTAGATATAATAATTCTAAGTTGGATTATGGAATTCTGGATGATTTTGCAACTGCCCGTTTCCCACTTTTTGGTTATGTCACAAAATTGTTTTCTAAATATTCATATAATTTTATATCAACATAAGAAAATACGGCATTTGGGAGGTCATATTAATAAAGAAGGTGCTATGAAAATAAAGAAGGGGCTAAGCCGTATCGTCTTGGAAAAGAAAAGCAAGAGATAAAGTACCTTCAGGGAATTGGAAGAAAAGAGCTGATACTAAGTTCCGGGAAACTTGTATCCAGTTGTGTTAGAATTTTTTTTTTATGTCACTGATAGGAACTTACATAATTACCTCAATGTTGTATAAAAGCTATAACCTCTATGGCCAAGGATATGATGAAGTTATTAATAATTCATATTTATGTAACCTACACCCAAAGGTCAGTACATTTTACAGAGCATAGATGCTGAGACTGGATTTCCATCAGTCTTCTTGGTCGTTCACAAATAGCTACACTGTCCTGGTTGTCAAGGCACAATTTAAAGTGAAGCCATCCCCTTGCACATCAGCTTTATGACTGGCCTTTCCTACCTGGCAGGAATTATTTTCCTGGCAGAACTACCTGGAACTCATACCCACCCAGGTCGTAGAGTCAGATGCCAAAATCCAACATGGTATGTTTGAAATCCATCTACTGAATTCAATCCACAGAACAAGCTGCTGTCATTTCTTCCTTGAACCAAAAGCTCTTCCATTTGGTCATATCCCTCTTCAATCCACTCTCTGCTGGTAAATGGAATGAGTTTTGCCACAATGTAGCAGGGAAAACAGATCTCAGGTAAGTGGATCTCTCTGGGTCGTCTGAGAGCCAGAGGCCAAGATGGGATTAAACGTCTGAGAAATTTGGGATACTTCTTGCGGGGGACAACAGGGCTACTTAGGAAGAGGCTTCAGACTACAGTACAGGTCCAGCACCTCTGAAAGGACAGAAGGAAGAAACGGATGTCTAAAGCAAAGCTGACAAAAGACGTTGTGTGTCACGTGCATTCAACTCATACCCATCAACATGAATCACAAACTTGAATGTAACAAAAATTACAGTATTAGGATCAAAGAATGCTTACTGTTTCCCAGACACTGCAGTAAGCACTTAACCTATATTCTGGCATTTGATCTTCTAAGGCAGGTGTGGGTAAGGGCGTACCTATTCTACAAGGGATGGGACGGTGGGACAGGGAAATGGTGTGGCTGGCTCGAAGCCAGAGTCCATACATGCAGAGGCCAGGGTCATAACCAGCACTGCACATTCACCGATGTCAGGCTTCACATACTTGCCACCCTCCCAGTTCCCATCCTGTCAACGCAAAGAATTAAATGTTTTAAAAATCACACACACACACACACACACACACACACACACACACACACACACACGAGAAAGGCCATAAATAGACAATGTAGCCTGAAAGGAGATGCCAACTATCCGGGAAGGTGGAAGGATATTTCCCTGACAGAGCAGGATGAGAGGGCAGAGTGAAAAGCTGTTGGCGTAACCAACCGAGAGAAGCAAAGAGGTAGGTAGCAGGAAGAAATCAGAAACAAACACCTGAGCTAAGCCCCAGAAATAACCACCCACGGGTTTACCTACATTAGCAAAGCAATGTCACGCTCCTCACTGGAGGAATCGACGAGGTCAAAGGGAGATTTCCAGGAAATGGAAAATAGGAAGAAGAGATACCAAAAGCCAGATGACAGAGACAAACCTAGCTCCCAAATTAGTGAATTATTTAAACTTTAATGAAAAGAATCTGAGGTTATAAATCAACTCATCCTGTTATAGACAGATGCAATCAGAAATTTATGTAGCAAGTATAGAGTCACTCAGGGAGCAAGGATTAATTTAATTATTAAATGAGAGTATCAAAAAATGAAACAAAAATGTGCATACCTTGCCAATAAATTAATACTTTAACAAGTCTAAGTTTAAGAAACTTAGGACAGGGGCACCATGGTGGCTCAGTCGGTTAAGCATCTGACCCTTGATTTTGGCTCAGGTCACGATCTCATGGTTCCTGAGTTTGAACCCCGCATGAGGCTCTGCGTTGAGAGTATGGAGCCTGCTGGGGATTTTCTCGTTGTCTCTCTCTGTGGAGCCTGCTTGGGATTCTCTCTCTCTGCCCCTCCCTTGCTTACATATGTGCTCTTTCTCAACATAAAATAAATAAATAATTTTTAAAAAAGAAAGAAACTTAGGATATGCCAGAAATACCAGATATAAGGAGGTGCAAAAACTAATTGGTGCCCAGCCCCAAAAAGGACCTCCAGGTCGGTCAACCAGCAATCTTATCCTGACCTTCAGACAGCAAGCCAGTCCCCACTAGTAGGTCAACGTTATCCATTCCAAAAAAATATTTATCATGTCCACCTGAGTTCAGCAGGCCATGAATTGTGTTAGGACATCTGGAAAAACATGTGTGCCTTCCAAAATGCCCAGAGTAAACTCAGTCAAGAAGTTAACCATCTTCCTTCAAGGTTAAAATAAATGTGTATTAAGAGACTGATTCTACTTTCTGTCACAGAAGGCTTTCACGCGGAAGAAAAGTCTGGCCTGTAACTGTGCTATGTCCGGCCTGCACAGCGAAGACTCCTAAGGTGTTTTCAACACTATGTGATTTGTTTTATCCGACTCACAGATTGGGAGATTTCTCATACGAACCCGGATTTCCGGGATCTCTTAAACAATGGCCACCTCACGGGTAGCAACACCAGGGCCCAGTCCGCCTCCCTACTCCGTCGCTGAGTGTTTTCCCATTTGTCATCACCCTGGCCAGGCTGTTGTTCTCTGTAAATGAGCTCAAGTCCATGAAGTGTCTCTTGAAATTAAGTCTTTCTTTACTTAAAATGTAAAACCTGAAAATAGATGCAAAGACCTAGCCGCATGCAGGCTGCAAAAGGTGGAGGAAATTCTTCCTTCTTTAATATGTAAATTGTGACCTTAGAATGTGTGACTTGTTCACCTGTTCACCTCACCAGACCATCCTGGCTTTGGAGTTTGTGGCCCTGTCCTAAACTTTGCTAAGAATAAGGACGTCTAGGATTCCTGCCAAGGAGCCTTTGAGCTGGGAAGTAACAAAGACAAGTAATTTTATTTAAAGGGTTGCTTCTATAGCACAGCTTCACAGAATTAATTCTAGCAGAGCACTAAGTACATCATCTTGTTTTAGTTGGCTCCTATCTACAGCCTCCCAAGCAAACTAGGATTTCCTTCGAGGCTTGTAACAATTGTAGCTCAATTATCCAACATGCCTGGCACATCTTACCTACCTCGGAAGTGTACTTTAAATGAATGGATGAGGGGCGCCTGGGTGGCTCAGTCGGTTGAGCGTCCGACTTCACCTCAAGTCATGATCTCACAGTCCCGTGAGTTCGAGCCCCGCATTGGGCTCTGTGCTGACAGCTCAGAGCCTGGAGCCCGCTTCGGATTCTGTGTCTCCCCCTCTCTCTGCCCCTGCCCTGCTCATGCTCTGTCTCTGTCTCAAAAATAAAGGAAAACATTTAAAAAAATTTAAAAAATAAAAATAAATAAATGAATGGGTGAATACATCTCTTCTGACTTTTATACGTAGAAGATGAATATACGGCAAAGGTTCAGAAGATAATAAATCACTGGCAAGCTTTTTAAACATCTTTCTTCACTTCCTTCCCTAGACATTCACAATGAAAACAAACACAAAATCCTTGGAGACAATATTTCCATAAATTTTTAATTTTGTTAAATTTTTAATCAGCATAAAAGCAGAGAACATTTTAGAATTTGTATATCGTAATTGCAATTTGATGTTAGAAATGTATATATTTCAAATTTTAGACTACTACAAAGTAGGAGTGGTTAATATGAAAGGCAAGGAATGGAACTCCAGGTCACAATTAATTCTGTTGCACAAAGAAACTGAGTTTTGCTGGAATGAAGCAATCTTTGAATTTGCTTCTCTCAGGAAGCATCTAGTTCTAAAGTTCTATAGGCTTGATTAGGCTTAAATAAATGCACGTATAGAGAAATAATATTAAGGGTATTTGATATATCTGAACATGACAACCACCACCTTAAGAATACTGTCCAAAAAAAAAGTACTTGAAAATACCAAACAATAACTTCCACCCACACCCAAAACTTAAATTGTTTTTTTCAATTATAATGGATCCAAAATTCACTTTCCTTTTTTTTTCTGTTTTGTTTTTTCATGTAGCTTAAATTACTCCTATCTCTCTGTTATAGTTAATCGCTACTTTCTAACTTCACCAAGTTTTCGTGTGCTATGCCCAAAATAAAACAAAAAAATGTGGGGTTGCCTAGCAGAGGAAACTTGGGAGTTACTGTAATGATACATGTTTTCTGTCTTTCAGAAAACATTGTGAGGTCCATGTTTAAGATATGCACTAAAGAAGAACTTCCACTAAGTGTTTTCTGCTGAAGAACCTTCTTACTTTTATTATAAGTACAGCTCTTTATCATTTTGCATCAACTTGATTTAACTTGTTTCCAAATGATGAAAAATAACCACCATGGCAATAGCTTCCCTACATATGTGCTATGCAATAACTTCAAGGAAATTAAGAATGCCTCATTGACAGTATTTTGGGAGAAAATTGAGTGTGAATACGTGTAGGTCTGTAATTTTCTAAACCAGTCTTAGGCAGCTGTGGCTAACCAGTCAGCCTAAAAATGGCTTGTAACAACCATGCACAGCTGTGGTATGCCCACACCTACCTCTTCATTTTCAACTGCAGTGGAAATAATTCAGTAGAAAATTTCCAAGCAAATATAGATGTTAAAGCTAATTTAGTCATTCTAGATTTTCATCTTCTGTTGGAAGACATATTAATTTTTCCTATTAGAAATAGTGCTATTGTTACATTGAGTAGAAAATTATTATTCTTCAATGTTTCCAATTTTTCACACTACAGTCTATATTTGGATCTACCCAACCCTGAAGTTTTTAATTCCAATTTATAAGTAGGGATTTTAGGAAAACTGTTATAAAGTATTTTGCCGATTGGTTAGGTTAATTTTAACGTTTAAGGCGGTTATCCAAATTGTACTTTCCAAGAACATACTTTATGTTACCTGAACAAAACAAGCATTTCATTATAGTTCCTGAACAATGTTATAATTTCACCGATGAGAGAACATTCTAGTCAATATATATAGTTTGAACATTACAGATATGAAACTGCCAATAAAATACTGGTAGCTGGCACCATCTCATAAGGTAATGACAAAGGAGGGGCGCCTGGGTGGCTCAGTCGGTTGAGCGTCCGACTTTGGCTCAGGTCATGATCTCTCGGTCCGTGAGTTCGAGCCCCGCGTCGGGCTCTGTGCGGACAGCTTGGAGCCTGGAGCCTGCTTCGGATTCTGTGTCTCCCTCTCTCTCTCTCTGCCCCTCCCCCATTCATGCTCATGCTCTCTCTCTCTCGCTCTCTCTGTCAAAAATAAACATTAAAAATATTTAAAAAAAAGATAATGACAAAGGAAAAATTTTTTTAAATATGGAGTGTATCTGTTCTAAAAACTATGATGACAGTCATTTAAGTAGAATATTTTGTGAGAAATTTTAGTATTAGGATTTTGGATATGGGGCACCTGAGTGTGTCACTCAGTTAAGCATCTGACTGGTTAAGCATCCGACCTCGGCTCAAGTCATGATCTCACGATTCATGGGTTCGAGCCCCGCGTGGGGCTCTGTACTGACAGCTCGGAGCCTGAAACCCTCTTCGGATTCTGTGTCTCCTTCTCTCTCTGCCCCTCCCCTGCTTGTGCTGTCTCTCTCTCTCTCTCTTCCTCAAAAAAAAAAAAAAAAATTAAAAAAGAAGTGTGAATACATATATATAAAAAGACTGGCTCTGAATATTTTGTGTGGAACATTGGGTTTAATTAATATATTTTAAAATCTGGCTACACATTTACTTGCAAACCATGATGTCAACGATCTCTAGGACTCATTGTTTAAACAGCTCAAAAGTTTCCTTCCAAATATATTTATGGGCCTGTGAGTTTCCCAAGGTTTTAAAAAAAATGAGTTTGGGGATATCTAATACTTGAAGCTAACTCTAGCAAAAGTAAGACTTGAGTAAACCATAGAGAAGGTGTGATTTTGCCAAATCAAATCCCATATGCCTTATTCAAGGAACAAGTGCATTTGGGTGAAAGTAGTAAAGGGTTTACAATGGTCATTTACAAAAAGTAATCTGTACATAAAATATTTTTAAAAAAATTTTAATGTTCATTTATTTTTGAGAGAGAGAGAGAGAGAGAGGGAGGGAGGGAGGGAGGGAGGGAGGGAGGGAGGGAGGGAGGGAGGGAGAGAGGGAATGCAAGCAGGGGAGGGGCAGAGAGAGAGGGAGGCATAGAATTCGAAGCCGGCTCTGGGCTCTGAGCTGTCAGCACAGAGCCTGACACGGGGCTCAGACTCACAAACTGTGAGATCATGACCTGAGCTGAAGATGGATGCTCAACTGACTAAGCCACCCAGGAGCCCCCCAAATATTTGGTTTTAAAGACATATCACAGCACCAAGGCCCCATTCACAGTAGTCTGTAAATACTTATAAGATGGTGTACACACATATCTTTTGTTTTGTTTCATAATGTACTAACCAAAGGCATGAATGGGTGAATAAGTTTTTGTTGACTACAAGGGTAATAATTGTGTTATTTCTCAGAGATGGTAAAATTAAAATGTTTAATATTAAGTAGAAAATGCTTATTAAAAATAAAACCAACAAGAATGTTTAGTTGGAAAAGACCAATCTTATTCCACAAACTCAGCACCGTTGTCTGAGAAGGGGAGACAAAGGGGTCTTTTTTGCTTTGCCCTTTCCTGCAAGGACAAAATCAATGAGAAGCTTCACCTGACTTTTTTTTTCCACCTCTAACTTAGAAATCACCGACAAAGTGTGAAAATATGCCTTTATTTTTCAACTGCCTGCATCTGTTACTAAATTGAGCCTAAAATCCTACAGAAATAGTGCTTTCAGCAATTATTGTGAGATTATATCCTTTTGTTGTCCTGATGAAGGACTTAGGTTCTTTTGGCCAGACATGGATTTCACAACACACTTTAGCTGGATCTATTATAATGTTAATGATATGTATAATCTTCCCTGTAGTTATTTTAAAATATTGCTGGTCATAAAATTATCATATACCAGAAAGTAAAAAAAAAAAAAAAAAAAAAGTTTGACTGCATGAGCCAATGACCATTTGCCATCAATTCAGTATCCACATAAATGTGCTTAGTAAGAGTTTTTATTCTTTTTCTTTTTAATGGGTTCAACTATTCAACGACCTGAATTACACTTTTATTTCCACCTGAGATTCCCAGGGCACAAGGACTCTTCCTTAGTTTTGGGTCTCAGTGTTTTGGGTAGTGCTTGCATAGACCCCATTCTGAAAGCGTGTTAATTACACAAGTACAGGTTTGTAAAATGTGAATGTTTGGCTACTGGAAGCAGGACTCATATTCAAAAGCATGTTCACATCTAAAATGCTCCCTGTGCCTTCATTCGTGTGTTTGTGAACACATGAATAGAAGCCAGCTAAAGAACTCTAGATATATGAACTAGTTAAATGAACAAACTCATCCACATTTGTGAAAAAACAGTCTTCCCTCTAAAACTAACCATGGCAGTAGACCATCGTGAGGTATACGGATAAGTCACAACAAAAACAAGACATGTGATCTCTGCATTGTGCCATGTGAAGTCAAATCAATGCAACGCAAACTGGTGCAGCCACTCTGGAAAACAGTGTGGAGGTTGCTGAAAAATTTAAAAAGAGAACTACCCTATGACCCAGCAATTGCACTACTAGGAATTTATCCAAAGGATACAAAAATGCTGATTGAAAGGGGAACATGAATCCCAATGTTTATAGCAGAACTATTGACGGCAAATTATGGAAAGAGCCCAAATGCCCATTGACTCACAAATGGATAAAGATGTGGTGTATGTATATGTATATACATATATACATACACACACGAATGTATGTATGTGTACACACACACACACACACACACACACACACACACACAATGGAATATTACTCAGTGATCAAAAAGAATGAAATCTTGGCATCCGCAACAACGTGGATGGAACTAGAGTGAGTTGTGTTAGGTGAAATAAGTCAGTCTGAGAAAGACAAGTATATGATTTCACGTGTAGAATTTATGAAACAAAACAGATGAACGTACAGGAAGGCAAGCAAAAATAAGATAAAAATGAGAGGGGCAAACCCTAAGAGACTCTTGAATACAGAGAACAAACTGGGGGTTGCTGGAGGGGTGTTGGGTGCGGGATGGGCACCATGGATGATGGGCGTTAGGGAGGGTACTTGAGATGAGCACTGAGTGTTATATGCAAATGAGCAATCACTAAATTCTACTCCTGAAATCATTATTATACCATATGCTAACCAGCTGGGATTTAAATTTAAAAAAATAAACAGAAAAATGAACTCAAAGCCAAACAAAAATAAAAACCTTTACATTCATGAGCCTTTTGTTACAAAATGCAACCTAAATGAAGCTTTTTATGATCCAATAACATATACACTTTAAAATATTGTTTCAATATCGACTATACATAAAGCATTCTTAATGACCTCCATAATACTAGTTAAGTGAAACTTCATTTTAGTAGCATGCTTCATCAGTAACTATCAGGAAAAAAAATGGCTCCTAGAGAAAAAAGTTCTTCAAAATATACCCATAATTTATCATAGGATATAATCTGGCCAGAATGCATTAACGAGTAGGTGCAGGGTTCAGTCTCCCATTCAACAAATATTTATGGAGCACCAACTCTCAACCAGCATGGCCAAGAACCTCTTCCAAGGTTACTTAGGATTCTCCTGAGCATACAGTTAATGTCTCCTATGGCAATTAAAAGATGAAGGTGATTCTCATTAATTCCACAAATAACTGGTGTCACTATGTTCTTGTTTATGTCATGATGTCATTCTACAAAGTGGCGATAACAGTTTGCATCAATGTTGAACCTGAGGTAAGAAACGGGGAACTTCAGAAATCTAAATCCCGGGTTGCAAAACCATCTCCACTATTTATCATCTGTTTATGGGACATTTGGCAGGTCGTTTCACTTATCTTCAGGGAGGCATCAGGATGCAGAGGAAAAGCATGCACTTTGCTGTCAAACCAACTTCCAGAGTGAAAGCTGCCTCCATTACTAACTAGCTCTGACATGTTGTGTAACCTGTTTGAACCCTATTTCCCTTGATTATAAAATAAGAAGAAAATTGTCTACCTGCAAGTGTTGTTCTGAAGATGCAAACTATATTGATTTACAGGGAGAAGGGTCCTGTTTCTTGATTTTCTTCTTTTCTTGTACTCCAGACCCACCTATAAGCATTCTTGTTGGCTTTTGCCTTCAACTACTGCCTTGGTCCCAAGCCATCTGGGTCTCTCAACTAGGCAAGCTCATAGCCTTCTGTTGGCAAGCTCATTCCTCTGTATTTCCCCTTGTCAACCACAGTGGCTTTTAAGTATATAAATCAGATAGTCCTACACCGTATGAACAAGTTCGCAAATCTGTTCGCTTCCGTCCACGTCCACCAGCACATCCTCAGTCCAAGCTTCCATTCTATCTTGGATGGACACTGGCAATTACTCATTAAGTGACCTTCCCACATCCATTTGTACGAATGGACTGTGTCTTCTCTTCATGGCTCTCTCGTCTCTCTTCACAGACACGGACACGGGCCAAAAGGGGAGAGAGGACCCTGGCGCTCTGTGAAATGTGCCCTCCTTGGCCCTCAGGCTCATCCTGTCCCAGTCTCGACCCAACCTGGGCTCCAAACACTTCCCAGCCCCTCGACCCAAGTACCCAACTTCCTTTTGCCTTGAGGGTTTACCTGGAGTCCCTCTCCTCATTCTCATTCTTTTCTCCTGAATTCACCCCCGTTCATCCTTCAGTCGATAGAAGATGTCTTTCCTCATTTCAATGCCTGGACTAGATAATCTCTTCTCGGTGAATCTTCTCATAGCATTCCCCTCATAGCCCTTAACACGGTTGCAAAGTATGTATATATATCAAAGTGTGTGTGTGTGTGTGTGTGTGTGTGTGTGTGTGTATTCATTCACATAGTGTTTGATCGAGGACTCTCTCCCACTATACCAAGAGAGCAAGGACCACATCTGAGGTTTCCTTTTGGTATCGTGGAGGTATCACTGTATACCACACGTGTTGAGCTTCAATTGTATATGTAGGTACTCACGTTTTTGTTTTATTTTTAGCAAAGTATAATTAACATTCAGAGTTTATCACTTTCAGGCATAGAACATACTAAGTCAACAACTCTATACATTACTCCATACTGACCACAAGAAGTGTGGTACCCATCTATCACCAAAAAGCATCATTACCATCTTATTGGCTAATTTCCTATGCTGTATTATTTCTGTCACTTATTTAACTTTTGTGAGTCTGTGCCTCTCAATCCCCCTTATCTATTTCACTGACCCCTTCACTTCCCACTGGCAAACATCAGTTTGTTCTCTGTATTTAAGAGGTTTTTTTTTTTTTTTTTTTTTTTTTTTTGGTGGGGGAGGATCTCTTCTCTTTTGTCTATATTGAATCAAATTCTACATATGAGTGAAACCATATGGTATTTGCCTTTCTTTGACTTATTTCACTTAACATTATGCCCTCTAGGGGCATCCATGTTGCAGCAAATGGCGGGATACAATTCTTTTTTTATGGCTGAGTAATATTCCACTACACCCCCCCCCCAACATTTTCCTTATCTGTTCATATATGAATGGACACTTGCATTGCTTCTGTAACTTAGCTATTATAAATAATGTTGCACTAAACATAGGGGTGCATGTATCTTTTTGAATTAGCATTTAATTTTATATATAGGTATTTGTATGTTTTGTAAATGAAAAAAATACATAAAATAATTGCTTTCAGTTTTAATTGCCCAAAGATGGAACATGACTCCCCGAAATTTAACTCAACTTTTTATAAACGTATGTTAATATTTATCCACATGCATCCCAATTCAAATATTAAAATACTTACAGAAATTTACCTAAGTGTTAATACTTTAATTTTTTAATTAAAAAAATTTTTGACATTTATTTATTATTGAGACACAGAGCATGAGCATGGGAGGGACAGAGACAGAGAGGGAGAAACAGAATACGAAGCAGGCTCCAGGCTCCGAGCTGTCAGCACAGAGCCCGACGTGGGGCTGGAACTCATGGATTCTGAGATCATGACTTGAGCCAAAACTGGATGCTTAACAGACTGAGCCCTCCAGGTGCCCCCAAACAATCGAGTTTTATCTCACGTGTTTTTCCACATGGTTTTAGTTACATACTTCAGTTATGATTAAACATATTTGTCAAGAATTAACCAGATGATTATTTAGATTTATGCATGTGTAAATCCCCAAAGCTCTCAGCTAAATTTTCTAATTCAATAAACACAGTGTGAACCTATCTCCATGGTGACAGGTATTAAATCACAAATTTTTATTTCTTTAGTAGTGCCTTGCTTATAAAGAATAGGTCAAGGATTACATGATAATTTGTATATTTACATATAACATGCACAAAATATACACTAATGTTCTCTGTTCCTTTAGTTTCCTTTTGTACTGGTTTTATTTCTCGATTTCAGATTTCCCTTTGAAAGGATCCAAGTCCAATATACCAGGTGAGAGGGGGAAACTCACCCAATGGACAGTGAAGCACTTCAGATTGGCTGACTTAGGAGTTGTCTTCATGGCAGATCTTATAATTTATCCTAATGAGGATGCCCCCACATATTTTGGAGCTTCTCCCTTAGAATTAGCTGCTGAGCCTGTGGCACTTGCTCTGAGTGCCCCCTCTAAGTGGTGAATCTTCTTTTTCTGAGGGTTTTGGTTTCTGACATAGATGCACGACTCAGTTATCATCTGAGCTCTCAGGATCCAGGAAGCCCCTGACCACCCATTTCTTCCTCTCACTTGCTGCCCACTTGGCTAGCTTGCCACCCACAGCCTGTCCAGTGTTCAGCGTGGTGTGCCCTCAGACAGGAACCAGGATCTTTTCTTCCTCAGCAGGTGAGTCACACTCATTATTCACAGCCCAGTGTAGACTTCACTTCCTCTCTAAAGGTTTTTCCTTGAACTCACAATAAGGAGGACAAATTACTCCCTCCGAGTGCTGCCTCATTGTACCCTCTTGGAGCATTTCCACGTGTATCTTATTTTATTTGCCTACACTTGACTGAAAGCTCACTGAGAATAAAGAATAGGTCTTTAGAACTACATCCCTTGACTTGCAAATTCTCTGGCTCATGGCAGACCCTGAATAAATATGCATTTAATGAATAAATATGGTAAACTTATCCAGTCACAGGAAACAAGCATAGGTTCAATTACAGCTCTTGGTGGCCAGAGAAAAATCGAATGGATCCAGTTTCCCAGCAAGTTTCGGACTTCAGGGATCACATACTTGGTGGACCAAGAACTTGGCCATAGAACTGACCATTAATCAACGCCCATAAAAAAAGCCTACTTTGCAAGAGCTCACAATTTAACTCAAAGATTGTTTCCAGCATTTTTTCCACCTATGTTCAAAGTTTCTCATATTTTACCATAAGCTGGAACAAAAAAGCATTTTTAAAGGGAGTAAATGGTGTTCTCCAATGTGAATTTAATAAGCACAGACCGTTTCAAAGACATTTAGAATATTATTCATTTTCTATATTGTTTTAAAATCTATTACTGTAAGCTGGAGTGGAGACATAACAGAAAGCCCATTTGACTAGATTTTTTCAGTTATTTTGTAAAAACTTTGTAAAAATATTAAATCAATACACTGAATTATAATGACTTCCAAAAGAACACCTTCTTATTAATTACACTGAAAAATATACATATTTAAACATTTTTTAAAGTTTTTAATGCTTATTTATTTTTGAAAAAGAGAGAGACAGAGCATGAGTGGGAGAGGAGCAGAGAGAGAGGAAGACACAGAATCTGAAGCAGGTTCCAGGCTCCGAGCTGTCAGCACAGAGCCTGATGCAGGGCTTGAACTCATGAGCTGTGAGATCATGACCTGAACCGAAGTCGGGTGCTTAACCAACTGAGTCACCCAGGTGCCCTTGAAAAATATATATTTGAATGATTATCATGTATAAGCCAGTTTGAGACACTGAAAGGAATTTCTAGATTCCATACAAACAGGTTACAAAGGGCAGGGGAGATAACATCTAGAAAAAGCTCTAGATAAAAAAAAAAAAGAAAAAGTGCTGTATGTATATGTCATGAACAGAAGAGTTCAGAAGGAAGAATTTGAGGTTGTTCTGAGGCAATCAGGAAAATCTTCATGAAGGTGGTTATCTTCAAATCTGTGTTTGTTTGTTTTTTTTTTTAACGTTTATTTATCTTTGAGACAGAGAGAGACAGAGCATGAACAGGGGAGGGGCAGAGACAGAGGGAAACACAGAATCTGAAACAGGCTCCAGGCTCTGAGCTGTCAGCACAGAGCCCGACACGGGGCTCGAACTCACAGACTGCGAGATCATGACCTGAGCCGAAGTCGGCCGCTTAACCCACTGAGCCACCCAGGCGCCCCTTCAAATCTGTGTTTTAAGGACATCTCTGTAGGAAAACTTTCTAGAGAATTCAGTGTCTCGATGCCAATCTGAGTTCTCAGTCTTCAATCCATCACTTCCCTGTTCTGTGTTTCCATCCAATTCTATGATTCGAATCTCAGTTAAAAATGTTTTCAACTGCATAAATCTGCCTAATTTGTATAAATTTGCTAACTGTATAACTAAGTATATAACTCTGAGGACATAGCTGTACCTACATTTTTTAGGTTGGTATTTGTAAAAGTGTATTTCATTTTTAATGATCTGATGTATCGCTCTATCCCTGTGAGCTGTAATATAGCTTTACAGTAATAACTTAGTTCATTACATACCTGAATGTGTTGTTTTTTTCTTTCGGTGTGTGTGTGTGTGTGTGCGTACAGAGAGACCCAAAGAAAAACAAAATATTTAGTTCGTTTCTCTAAATAACTCATATGGCACTTATTATATACCAGGTACTGCTTTAACCCTTAATGTACTGCTAAGTCATAAATACTGTTTCAGTCACCTTCCAGGTGAAGAAACAGAGGCACAGAGAAGGTGTGGAAATTCCCTAACATCACACAAATACTGGGTGGCAAGGCCCACTTCAGGGTCAGGTAGTCAGGTTCCAGAGTCTGAGTCCATAGCCACATCTGAGGTCTCACACAAGTTGCTCAACTTCCCTCCGCCATATCTCACCCACACCAGCTCGCTCTGCCCCGGCTTCTCCAACCGTACCATTAAATGAGTCTTCTGCTTTGCTTAACAAAAAGGCAACCTGTCTTCTGAAGCCAGTGTTACAACTCCCTGAAGCTGCCCCCGATTACATCATCCAAAATGAGTCTCTTTCTCTTTGGTGTTCTCCTAACACCGGATATCCTCATGATGGCGTTAATTATATCTCGCTCTCTCTTGTACGTCACGTCTGCTCCAAACTGGATTTTCAACTCAATGAATGTGACAACTCGTTGCATTTTTCCTTGCCATCATGCCTGGCATCTCCTTGGAGACAATTAAACTGCAGAATTCAGTTTAGGTGCTGAGAAGGAAAATATCTGGCCATCTAAGTCCTTGCCGTGTTCCCAATACGTAGCGTATCGTAGACACGTGACACGACACTGGGCAAACAAATCCATGGAACGTGGAAAATCATTTTAAAACATGTAGGGTAAAATAGTAAGATGATTTTAATTAAGCATTGAAAAGGTAGAAAGAGCTTCTTTTCAAGGATAGTGTTTCTGAATAATAAATTACGTTTGTACATTTAGTTGGCTTGCTGATACAACCAGCCTGGCAAGGAAAAAATTGTTTTATATTGGATTTAAAAGTACTTAGGCACGGCACAGTGTTTATTTTATGTACAAAAAGGACAAAGCAAAATCAGAGGGAAGTAATAAAATATTGTGAATTTAATATACTCTTATTTAATTAAACGCTATTGCCTGTCAATATAAATTTTTTTAGCTATATGTCTAAGACAGGACCCCAAGTTTTATCCTTTTCAGCTTGGCAGATCTCATCAGGAGTTGTTTTCTATTTTGTAAACAGAATGGTGCTTGAACATGAGATAATCTTTTATGTAAAATGTGTGAAGTTCAGGTATCTATTTTACAAATATAAGATAGATTCATTTTGGCAAGCACTGCATCAACACTCAATATTTCATTACGATTCATAGTTTACGGGCACCTGAGTGGCTCTGTCAGTTAAGCAGCAGACTCTGGATTTTGGCGCAGGTCATGATCTCAGGGTTCCTGAGTTCAAGCCCCACATCAGGTTCTACACTGACTGTGTGGAGTCCGTTTGAGATTCCCTCTCTCCCCATCCTTCTCTCCCCCTCCCCCGCTCAGGCTCACTCTCTCTCCCCCCCCCCCCAAAAATAAATAAAAGTTCAAAAACATTTTGTAAAAAGACTCATATTTTAGAAGGGAGTGTATGGAGGAATTAATTCCCCAGGTTTAAAATGGAGATAGTTGAAAAGGGGATTGCTTGTACTCAGTCTGCGCTCCCAACAGGGTACGCAGGGGACTTAGAGCAATGATCAGAGAACTGTAGGTGGGGGCTCCTGTCACACCAACACGACCCTGAAAGCAGCCAGGAACTTGCACAGTGGCGACTGTCATTGCCGGGCTCTGGGCAAAGGAGCCAGGAAGCCTGGGGCACCCAGCCGCCACCTACATCTAAGCCGTCTCCGACATCAGACCTGCTCCAAACGGCCCCCACATCAACTTCAAGTCAATCACATAGCACAAGAGTGTGGTGTGGGGGGTCTTCGACGACAGCTGAAAAGTACAAGGTAAAATCCAGGGCAGGGGAGCGTTTGGTAAGCTCGCCCGGTGAGGTGCTTATGCATCGCAGGGGAAAGGACCCAGCTGGCTCTGGCTTCTGAGTCCCTCCCCGTCACGGAGTCGCTCTGTTAGGGGTCCGCGAGCACTGACTCCATCACTGATGCCTGTAGTGACACACGCCTGGCACCTAAGAAGCACTTGAAGTTGCTGTTGCAGCGGTAGAGGACCGACTTGGAGAAAAGCACTCAGCGCATATTCTTCTGGAGACAGGAGAACAGCTTGTCTCACACCAAGACTCCCGCTGAATTCAATTAGGAAACCGAGATAAACTATATACGAGGCTAATGGTTGCTTTGAAGGCCCGGGTGCAGTATAAGGGCAGCGACAACTTGAGGAAGGAGAAAGACAGGGGGAAGGAAACCAGGGGGGAGCTCAGAGCGGCTCTCTGCCACCCCGGGCCGGAGCCACTCAGGAAACATCTACTGAGAAGCTAAGCAGCGTTTCTGAAATCTCACAGTAGTGAGGAAGAGAAAGGAGTATAGGGTTCAGGAAGGAGGTTTTTAGTCAGTGCTAACAATTCCTAAAGGGCTTTTAATGGGCGCTAGCCCCATTAAGGCCCCACCTGGAACAGACCTGTGCTCACAAAGGCTGAAATCCAGTTTAGAGCTCAAATTTAGATTGTGTCAGGCGGTCTGCTGGGGTTGAACTGCCAGTCAGAAGGAAAAGTAGACCCTCTCTGGGGCAATCTAGCATCAGCCAGAATCTCAGACGATGCCTACAGTCTTTCATTCAGAGGGTCCTCCGGTCAAATTCGTGCATATGTATGTCCAATATCGCCAGCATTCCAGAGGAAAAGCAAATGATCACAGAGTGAGCGGAAAAAGGCAGATCTCAGAGAGATTCACAGGAAGTCCAGAAACTGAAGGTATCAAAAGTTGATTTTATAACAACTGTGATTAATGTGCTCAAGATAATAGAACATAGGATAAAGGAAGTCAGGGGAGAATTGACATCAATAACAAAAAGAAATCAAATGGAAATTCTGCAATTGAAAAAAGGCAATAAGTGAAACAAAAAAAATAAGTAAATGAGTAGCAGATTAGGCAACGAAGAAAGCATTAGCGATCTGGGAGAAAGGTCAGGACAAAATGCTGGAAACAGAGAAAACGATGGTAAATGAGGAATGGTTGTCTTAGAAGAGGGGTAAGGGGAGAAATAGTAAATGATGTTTCTCCACAAGGAGAAAAGAAAAAAGAAAAAAGAAAAAAAAAAAAAAACAGAGCAAAAGCTGTATTTGAAGAGACCACGGCAGGTGATTTTCCATGACTGATTAAAGACATCAAGTAACACAAAAGTGAAAAGGCGGGATGCACAGAACAAATCAAACCACGAAGGAAGACCTTAAAGTCCGTCATCTAGAAAAGAATGTCCAAAGGGCGCCTAGGCTGGGGACTGGTTTCTCCCCGGAAAAACGGAAGCCAGAAGGTAACCAGTGAGATCTTTATGTAACTGCAATAAAATGATTGCCAGCCTAGAGGTTTAAGCCTCATGGCAATCACTTGAACACAATGAAGCCGTTCTCAGATAAACAAAAACTGGGGAAATCCTCATGGGTCTTACAGGGAGAAGACACATGATATCAGCTGGAAACATGTAGGTGCAGTAAGGAGTGAGGAAAGATACAGAGGATAAGCTGATGAGGAGGTGTAAAAGGACAGTGACTATCTGTATTGATAAAATTAATTTTCCATGGGATTGCGATATATACAAAAATATCAATTCAGCAAACTTTTGATGAGGATCTGCAGCACTGCTTGAGTCGCTTCTTATATAAACACAGGCTTCTTTTAGATAGACTTGATTTAACAAGGGCTCACACTGCAGAAGCCTCAATCTCAAAACTATTTCTCCCACCCCAATATTCTCTTATAAAAATATGCAGCAGTTTTCAGTAATATGAGGTGCAGTAAGATAAGGTCTCTAAATGATCGTTAGTCTCTGAATTAATGATTCTCAAGTGAACATGAGAGAGAGAAGTTTATACGTTCACATGAAAATTACAAAACATCTAATGCATTAAGTTATACCACCCTACTCTTTTTACACTAGTACATTTCTTTCTCCACCTGCTCAATCAGGTTTCTATATACGAACGTAGAATGTACTGGTTTAATGATCAAAATAACACCTAACTCCTTTTTAAAGATTTATTTTTATCTTTTTGAAAGAGAGAGAGAGAGAGAGAGAGCACGCACTAGTGGGGTAAGGAGCAGAGGGAGGGGGGGGGGAGGGAGGGAGGGAGGGAGGGAGAGAGGGAGAGAGAGAGAGAGAGAGAGAGAGAGAGAGAGAGAATCTTAAGCAGGCTGCCTACTCAGCCTGGAGCCTGACATGGGGCTCTATCCCATGACCCTGGGATCATGACCAGAGCTGAAATCAAGAGTCAGAGCCAAATGAGCCAGTCAAGCGCCCGAACACCTCCTTTTAAAAGATGACAACAGTGTGGCCATATTCCAAGAATACTGTTAGGGACATATTCTTTTAAGTGTCTTGTGGCATGCTTTATTTCCTCTAGGACCTTTGGATGAAGACTGTTCTCTGCTGGTGATTTGCAGCATTAAAACAGCACTGAAGTCCCATTCTAAAAAGTTACCAACGTTCACATTAAATGCCATCACACCATGTTCCCTAGAGCAAAATGACAAGGAAAGGGACAACGCGCTGAGAGATTTGCATTTCTTCACGGCACCATATACGCTTCTCTGTGATGATATTGTATCCCAGTTGCTTCCCATGCAGGTGTATCTTGCCATACTTTGCTATAGCAAGTTTTTCAACTTGGTGTATCCAGTACCTGGAGTTAAGATTTGATAGAAGAGCTTAATGTACTCTGTCTAATGAACAAATGAAGACTTACATGCATGAATGTGCACTCTATGGGGTCTACATCTATACAAGAATGACGAAAAAGTAATGACACAGACATTCACTAAAAGCTGCCTGAAGTTTTAATTCGTTTTACATATATTTTAATCCCACGAAACAAAAATTCTGACTTTGTTATATACAGTCAATATCCCACGAAAGCCAATGGATGAGGATCCCTCTTTTCACAGTGATTTTACCGGCCATGGTGAAGAACCAACCAGCAAATGGGTATTTTTTTAAGATTATGTAATACCTCCAGGAAAATGAGTTTTCTCAGTCCGTCTGTTGCACCATTAAAATGAGTACCCAAGACTGATACACAGTTTGAAGAGAGCTTGACACTCTTTACTTTCCCTGACAAAAATAAGATGGATAATTCTAATACAGTTTTCCAAAGGGTTGGCAGTTCTCGAGAGAAACACATCTGCAAAATTACCCTTGCTCCAAGCGGTTCAAGTCCTAAAGACATTCCTTCTGATACAGAACTTTTCCTAGATGTGTTAAGAAGAAAAAAACAACCTTCACTTACAAATAACTGTACCCAAACTCATGCCTGTGATCTCATTTACTGACAACAAATACTCCTTAGAAGCTGTTGCTTTCCTAAGCACTGGCTGAAAGATTTTATCCGTCTGTCTTCTTTTAAAAAAGCAAAGGACTATGTGTAGAGAAAACGTGAATCCAAGCAGTTTTCACATTATGGACTTCTGGATGTCACCTCGCTCAACATTTTACCTTACCACACCCTTAAAAATAAAAATAAACAGCTTCTGTACTTTATTACAATGTAAAAATTGGAATCCCCTCAGAAATTTGAGAGAAAAACAACTTAAAACCCACCTGCAATCAGTTTAAAACTCAGTGGAAAACTGACTCTAGGCTTTAAAGGGA
Source organism: Puma concolor (assembly GCF_028749965.1). Taxonomy (NCBI): domain Eukaryota; kingdom Metazoa; phylum Chordata; class Mammalia; order Carnivora; family Felidae; genus Puma; species Puma concolor. The sequence goes on from NC_141670.1 coordinate 4,268,538, forward strand.
TTTATTTTCCCTCATAATTTAAAGGCAACCATACCCAGTAAGCGCTAACTAGATGCTTCTCTGAAATATGAGCGTGCCATCATTTAAGCCAGAATATTAAACAAAAAGAAGGTAAAGCATATCTAATAAATGTTTCCTATTCCGAAGTGCCTCTGGGTTTGCTGTCTATAGTAGCTAATGACTTTTTAAGGTTGAGATCCTTAAAAAAATAAAATAAAGTTGAGATCCTTGTAAATGACATCTCAAATACTGTGACATACTGTCTTAGCAGTGAATCCCAGTAGACGGAGATGAAATGTAATGCCGAGATGGACGGCATGTAAGTGGCCATCAGAATGAGTGTTTAAGGTCCCACTAAATGCTGATATTACCGTAAAAGAAAAAAGAAGCAGAATATCAGATCATCTTTTCAAATGCAGGGTAGAGGACACATCTGTGTGGTTACTCCCAGGGTGGGTGGGGACAAGGATACGCTTCCTGATCCTTATTTCTTTCCAGAGAGGGTGTTCATGGTTTCCCCTGATGAGGAGCATGATGGTGGATCAAAGGCACTCACAGGGACACCGTTCCTTGAGGAGTATATGTTATGCAGAAATATCGTATCTATATATTATAGTGACGGTGGATCAAAGGCGCTCACCGGTTTCTCTGTCCCTTGAAAAATGTATGCACACACTTATAATAACTGTGTAGTAAAAAACATTATGTGATATTAATATAAAAATAGCGAAATGGAAAACATTGCCCTTGTACTGTCAGTAATTTGCAAATGTGTCTAAAAGGCAAACTTATTTATTATTGCTCTCAGAGAGCAAACAAAGTACAGAGTGAAGAGGGGAATGGGATGAGCTTATCGTGGTAATCTGAAAGAATACGTTTATGATTACAAAGTCAATACAATGAATTTTGTATTTCTAAACTATTTTCTCCCTCTGCCTACACCGTCAACCAAAACGTTACCCCAATTATCCTTATACTTATTTTCTGCCTAATTCAAAGTATTAGCCATGCTATCTCACTCTTCTGAGGTTTTCTGAACAGAAAAATCAATCACAGAAACAGAAAATTTCTGCTTCTGCAATGTTAACAATTAGCAGGTTAAGTGAAAGCTAATATGCTATCTGCTTCTCCGTGCCTGGGAAGCACAAGCACAGAGCAATTCACTACTCACCCCTTGGGTTATGGTGTCCACAAGAGTTTATTAATCATGACTTTGTAATATGAAGCTTGCTTACACCGTTAATTGCTAGCTCATCACGGCACAACAAGGGTGTTCACTGTACAATATTGTTAGGCATGTGTGCTCACACGGCAAAGAGCAGGTGTAAATAACTCTTGTAATTTTTCAATTAACTAGTTATTATTTTTTTTTAGTTTATTTATTTTTGAAGGAGAGAGACACAGATTGTGAAGGTGGGGTGGGGGGGGAGCAGCAAGAGAGAGGGAGACAGAATCCAAAGCAGGCTCCAGGCTCTGAGCTGTCAGCACAGACCCGACGCAGGGCTTGAACCCATGAGCTGCAAACTCATGACCTGAACCAAAGTCGGATGCTCAACCGACTGAGCCACCCAGGCACCCCGCTTCTGTAATTTTTTTGCTGGCTGCCGTCACGAATAGAGGATTTCTACAGTGTAGGAATCATGGCAGAAAGATAAAAGATGTGTGATGGAAGGCAGAAAAACCATATATCTTGCATGTCAAAGAGTATCAAGAATATGATGTTAACAGTTTCTGGAATGCAGTGTACAAATGATCTTGAGAATGTGACAGAAACCCGGATGGTGCTAAGCTTTACTTCTGAGACCATCTGAATACATGACTCTGGTCCAATTCAATACACTTCATCTGGAATTTGAGGTTCCTAGAGTCAGCACATGCTTATCATAATTCTTGTTCTAGAAGGCAAACTGCCTACAAATATTCGTTGTTTTTTTTTTTTTTTAATGTTGTGATTATCTTTTGTGGAGCCATACAATGGCATACCCCAGGGATATTGTGGGTTTGGTTCCAGACAACTGCAATAAACAGAGTCAAATGAAATTTTGGTTTCCCAGTGCACATAAAAGTTACATTTACCGTGTACTATAGTCTACTAAGTGTGTAATAGCATTGTGTCTAAAAAAATAATGTACATAGTTTAATTTAAAAATACTTCATTGGTGGGGCACCTGGGTGGCTCAGTTGGTTAAGCGTCTGACTTCGGCTCAGGTCATGATCTCATGGTTCACTGGTTCAAGCCCCGCGTGGGGCTCTGTGCTGACAGCTCAGAGTCTGGAGCCTGCTTCCGATTCCCTTTCTCCCTCTCTCTCTGTCCCTCCCCAACTCCCCAACTGTCTCACTCTCAAAAACAACAACCAAAAAATTTTAAAAATTCAAAAATACTTCATTGCTAACAGAGGATAACCATCATCTGAGCTTTCAACAAGTTGTAAACACTGATTACCTATCACCGTAACACATAAAGCAATGAAAAAGTTTGAAATATTGTGAGAATCACCAAAACGTGACACAGATACACAAAGTCAACACATGCTGTTGGGAAAATGGTGCCAATAGCCTTGCTCAGGGCAGGGTTGCCACAAACCTTCATTTAAAAAAAAATTAAAAAAAAATTAAAAAAAACAAGTGCAGTATCTGAAGCACAACAAAATGAAGCACGATATGACAAGGCACACAGATATTTATGAAATGTCTGATCAATGCTATATAGGCATACCTACAGTAACCGGCAATTTCTTCATGTAACACATGTTAATTTTCTCCCAATTATTGTTTATGCCATGTTTTTTTTTTTTGAGTGTTTATTTTTGAGAGAGAGACAGAGTGCAAGCGGGGAGAGGGGCAGAGAGAAAGAGGGAGACACAGAATCCGAAGCAGGTTCCAGGCTCTGAGCTGTCAGCACAGCTGACGTGGGGCTTGAACCCATTAACCATGAGATCATGACCTGAGCCGACGCTGGACGCTCAACCGACTGAGCCACCCAGGCACCCCTGTTTATGCCATGTTTTTAAGAGGAGATCCACATAACTAATCTACACAACTTATCACCGCGGGTGCCATCCAGCCTCTTCCTTGAAACCAGAAACATTGTGACTATTTTAGATCGAATGTCCATTTGCCTGAAAAATCGTTCAATGGAGTCCAATCCCCCGACATGATGGCAGAGGAGGGGAGGCCTTTGGGGAGCACTCAGGTCATGACGAGGGAGCTTCCCAAATGGGATTAGTGCCCTTACAAAGGGGACCCCACAGAACTTCTGCACCTCCTCTGCCATGTGAGGGGGACAGAGCAAGAACATGCTGTTTAGGGCACTGGCTTTCACCAGACACCAAATCTGTGTGGTGCCTTGTTCTTGGACGCCCAGCTTCCAGAACTGTGAGAAATAAATGTTTACCATTTACAGGCCACCCACTCTGTGGTCTTTTGTCATGGCAGCCAGAATGGACTAGGACAGTAACCATGGCAACACAGAAGTTCTTGGAGACAGCCATGAGCAACATAACCCATTTCAATGAAAATAAAAGTCACATCCAGAATATGTTAAATTTTAACATTTGTATATTTATTCAACACTAAGGTAGGCAAAGTATTTAGACTTACTGCATTTATGTTATTGAACTGTAGTTGTTCAAAAGTGCTAAATAAGATTGTTCTAGTAGATAGAATGCCAATAAATTTGATTTCGTATATGTGACATGCCCACCATAGTGCTTAAAATTATTTTGTCTGTTCTCCATATATGTTGTTAAACATACATATATTATTTAATATTAATATTTACTCTTAATATCATATGTATATATTATGTTAATATACATTCATATATTTAAATATAGAAAAATATTGTTAATAATATGTTTCTATAGGTAGTTGCTGACTTCTATAATATGGATAGAATTACAAGAAGACTCAAATTTTAAGATAGTGTGAAGTTCAGGATAGCTGTTTTTTCTTCTTGTTAGCTTGCCTATATGATTGTCATTATGCATCCAGGAGGATCCCGTTAAAAACTAAATTTTTGGAAGGGTTTTTTTTTCTCCCAAGATGAATTAAAGATTTTTTTTTTTTTTATTAAGAAGACATAGGGCACAACTGAGCTTTTCCTGATGAATCAAGTTTACTTTGCGGAACTGAATCATATACGTTTCTGTGATACGAGGATATGCCCAGGTCTTACCAACGACTACAGAGCTGGTAATCCCTATAAAACACCAGAGCTTATGGCTATGGGTGGGGGTGGCCATCTTATCTGAATCCTCATGTCTGACCATCTACATCTTCGGTGCTGCCCAAAAGCATGTCCTCCTGCTGTCAGCCTTCTGGTCTCCAGCAGACATCATCAGAATGTGGTACTCTACCTTGTTCTCAGCTTGCATACATTCCACCAGTATTGAAAGTACTGAGTGCTAAGTGCACGTTTTACTTAACTGTCTATTCAGTACTTACTACTTGTCACACACTATTAGGTCCTGACTGAACAGTGGAGTACAGATGAAGAAGTAAGCAATGTTCTCTGACCGTAAAGAAACTTCCCACCGCCAAGAAGAACCACCAAATACAGAGTAAAAGAAAAAGTGACTGAGAACACTGAGGAAGAAGTTATACATTGTTCTCGGGCTACGCAAGTCAAAACCACAGTATGAGACCACCTCACACCTGTCAGAGTGGCTAAAATCCAAAACAATAGGTGTTGGAGAGGACATGGAGAAAAAGGAATCCTCTTGCACTGTTGGTGAGAATCCAAACCTGCGCAGCCACTTTGGAAAAGAGTATGGAGTTGCCTGAAAAAGTTCAAAATAGAACCATCCTATGATTTCATATTCACGCTACTGGTTAGCTACCCAAAAAATACAAAACCACTAATTCAAAGGGATACATGCACCCCTAGGTGCACACATTTCCACATTATTTATAATAGCCAAATTAAGGAAGCAGCCCACATATGCATCAACTGATGGATGGATAAGACGATGTGGTATGTACATACAATGGAAAACTATTTAACCATAAAAATGAAATCTTGCCACTTGCAACAACATGGATGGCGCTAGAAAGTATAATGCTAAGTGAAATAAATCAGTTAGAGAAAGACAAATACCCTATGATTTCACTCATATGTGGAATTTAGGAAAAAAATGAACAAAGGAAAAAAAAAGAGAGGCAAACGAAGCAACATTATCTTAACTATAAAGAACAAATGGGAAGTGGGTGGGGGGATGGTCTAAACAGATGATGGGGATTAAGCAGTGCACTTGCCATGAACACTGGGTGACGTATGGGTGTCGAATTACTGCATTTTATACCTGAAACTAATATAACAGCGTATGCTAACTATACTGGAATTAAAATAAAATTTGAAAAAAAGAAAAGCCTTCTTGCACTATATCAAGACAAATTCTCAGAGAATCTAGTACAATCTAGACAAAAGGCAGAGGAAAAAAGCATTGCAAACATAAGGAAAGCCTGAACAGCGCTGGGGATCTATTGTAACTGCACTCGGACATCTGCGAAAGTCTGAGTCATCTGAGATGGGTAAGCACGGAGTGAGTGAGACAACGCCAACTTTGTTATGAGAGTCTCCACCAGAGCTGGCCCAACTAAGCTTTTGGTTGGTCCAAGGGGAGTAGTGACGGCAGACCAGGACCTTCCTCCATCAGTAGGAGACGGTGCAGACATGGTGGGATTGGGACAGGCCTTAAAGTTTATGTCAATTCTCTATGAAGGTTACAGAAGGCTGAATGCAGTTAAGCGAGGTGATGGCTTCTTGACGGTATTGAGTGGCACTTGGTCAGCAGTGAGGTGGTGGCAGCGGGAGACAGCCTGGAAGCCACGGAACAAGGCACATCGGGGACTATCAGTAGAGCGCCTGGGGAGAGGGGAAGGGTACCCACTCTGACAGGATGGAGGACACGTCAGAAGAGACAGTCGCATGTACAAGGCCCCGTACAGGTGGAGATAGCGGTAATGGTCGTACAAGCAGCAGCTGACTCAGTATGGCCAGGAAGGAACCTATGGGAGTTTTATAACAGCTGCGTGGGAGGTCTCAGGGTCACACAGGCATATCCATCTAGCGGTAGTGGGATGCTAGTAACTAGCTACTAATTGGCTCTCTGCGGGAAGGGGGCAGCCCTGATGTTTGGCACTTGTCAATTTCTATGGCATAAATTCTCCCACAGTCAAATCGTTCTGCTGTGCCCCTTCATCATCCCATATGTTAGTTAGATCTCAATAAAACTGGAAAAAAATGTAGCAAAAATCCTCTCATGATTAATTTCAAGCTCCTAGTTAACCACCACCACCACAACAACAGCAACAAAATAATCTCTTCGATGGAATATTACTCAGCCATAAAAAAGCAACGGGACTTTGCCGTCTGCAACAACAACATACATAGATGTAGAGAGAATTACGCGAAGTGAGACAAGCCAGGCAGGGAAAGACAAATATCATTTGATCTCATTTACGTGGAATTGAAGTAGCAAAACAAATGGAGAAAAAAAAAAAGCACCAACAGCCCCATAAAGACAGAGCACTGATGGCTGCCAAAGGGAAGGATGTGGCGAGATTGGCAAAATGGCTGAAGGGGAGTGAGAGACACAGACTTCCAGCTACGGCACAACATAATGGCTGCTGTTGTGGAATCACAATGTTGTCCCCCTGAAACTAATGTAACCTTGTGTGTCAACTATACTCTAATCCAAAAATAAACAAATAAATAAACATTTCTATCTCTTATTGGATTCTCTTGGTGGCTGCATTAATCAACATTTCCAGGTGAGTATTGCATTAACAGTGGTCAACGTGGTATATCTGTCTTTAATTGGAATGCTTTCGAAGCATTCCAGCAAAATCACACCACTGTTTTTCAAGTATCCTTCCTTATGTTATATTTGACTAACTTTATAAAAACCAGAAATTAGTGCTAAATCATATTGTAGAAGTTTATAAACATAAATTAATAACCTGATATTTTGAATTTTCTGTTTTGTACTCCAATGTAATATTACGGAATCTCCTTTACCTTATATTAACTGAATCCCAAATTCTACAATGTATATTTAGAAATTTTTAGTTAGCATTTACAGGTGAGCTTTGCTTTCTACATGTGTTTACTCAGGTTTTTCATAAAAGTGAAATTCATAAACTGTATTTTATGGTTTCTTTTAATTATTTTTTAATGTTTATTTTTGACAGAGAGCATGCACACAAGCTGAAGAGGGGCAGAGAGGGTGGGGGGGGAGACAGAATCCAAAGCAGGTTCCAGGCTCTGAGCTGTCAGCACAGAGCCTGAGATGGGGCTTGAACTCACAAACTTCGAGACCATGACCTGAGGCGAAGTCAGATGCTTAACCGACTGAGCCACCCAGCTGCCCCCATAATTGTATTTTAGAAATACCATGTGTCTATATGTTAGAGGAGTTAAAAAAACAAAACAAAACAAAACAAAACAAAACAAAACAAAACTTGGATATCTTAAGTCTTAGGTCTCAAATCATTCACTCACACCAGCCCTCAGCCTCGTTACATTTTTAGGGTGAGTGGAGGACAGTCAGTTTGCACAATGTCGACACAAGCAGGTGTTCACGCCACGTGAACGTAAACGGGCATGGAAGCCTGTGCTACATGCTGGTGCTGAAAAGCAAGGTTAATAGAATTTCCGCAGAAACATGAGCATTAATTTTATTTCCCCGTTTATTACTCCTTTTAACATGTACGTGGCAAATTAATTAAACAGCACCACAGCACGGCTAAAGCTTTGTTATTGTCATGATAAAAAAAAATTAGCGTAATAATTTTGGTGCTAATTATGCATTTTTGGCAAAGTGTTTCATCTCACTAGAAATACCCTCAAGCATGGGAGAATGGCTATTTAATGGAAGTACGGAATAAAAGAATGCTTTTAGAGTCTTGGATTAATTTTCAATTATAAATTGCTTATAAAGTGAGTGTTTGTAGCACTTAAACTTTATACATAATCACACTTTATAATGAAAATAGAAAATAACAAAAACATTTTCATGTTTTCATGATTTTTTTATGATCAGGATTCTTTAGGGTCTGAATATATTTTATTTTAAAAACAGCATAGTGGGGCACCTGGGTGGCCCAGTCAGTGAAGCACCTGACTTTTGATTTCAGCTCATGATTTCACAGTTCGTGAGATTGAGTCCCACCTCGGGCTCTACACTGCCAGCGTGGAGCCTGCTTGGGATTCTCTTTCTCCCTCTCTCTGCCTCTCTCTCCATCTAAATAAATAAATTTAAATAAAATTTTTAAAAAATGTCATAGTAACAACTTCCATTCATTAAAAACCAATTGTGTACAAGTTGTTCCGCATGAGGGATGTCTTTTCATCTTACCAAAAGATCCCCAGCTATTGCCCAACACCATTTCCATGTTACGGAAAGGTCAGCATGCTCCAGAAAGCTAAGTGCCTTTCTCAAGCATCTTGTAGAAAAGGTCTTCATTTGCTAGGCCTGCCATAACCAAGGGCCACAGGCTGGTTTGGCTTAACACAACAGAAATGCATGGTCTCACAGCCGTGGAGGGAGGAGCCCCCTCTAACAACTGAAGGCTCGCCCCTCCCGGCTTCCGGTGGTTTTCCGCCATCACTGGTGTTCCTTGGCGCGTGGACCCACACGTCCGCACTCCTCCGTTTTCACATGGCCGTCCTTCCTCTGTGCCTGTGAGTCTAAATCCCCAGTTCTTACGAGGACACGAGTCCTACTGGATTAAGACCCACCCTAATGTCTTCATGTGAATGTATTCCTTCTATCAAGGCCTGTTTCCAAGCAAAATGACATTTGTAGTAGGGATTAGGATTTTAACCTGGGCTTTTTAGGGGAAACACAAATCAACCCTGACAGATAAAAACAGCAAAAGCATCTGAACCTAGTCTTTCAATTTCAAAACCTGCATTTTGCACTGCTGCTCAGGTCACCCTCTTACCAAAATGGCCTTCGTGAAAAACTGTAGTATATTTGAAAGTGTTAAATGCCAGTTTACTTGGATGTCTATCCTCCTCGGACTCTGCTCCTTGAGGCACACATACCACCTATTATTAGGACTGTAGCCTCCTCACAACAGCTAAGTGTCCCGTGCGTCATTTCTGCGTAACTGTTTATTACCCAGGATAGAACTGGTTGTTGTAAATAATTCCGGGATCTAGAGCATTCTGAATTGTTGAGGTCACAGATTATAATTCACGATTGGCTCTTTCTGACACTACAGGCCAAAGCAATGAGATGAAAGGCGACACATTTTGGTCCCTGTGATGTACTGTGATTTCGTTGTTGGAACCAATCAGCAAAGTTCAGCACGATAAATACAGGTGTGGCATTTCTTTGCGGCTACAACAGAGCTGGCATTTAAAAGCCTGAGGAATTCTGGCAAACCTTGAGTTTTCCAAAGGAAAAGAGTATTAGTGAATATCTGAAACATCCTAGAATGTAGGTCCATAAGAACAGAACTCAAGGAGGCTTGCGTGGGTTTTAACTCTACGATTCTGAGACAGAAGGCAAAACACGCGAAACGAAAAGACAAGGCTCTACAAAGGATAATCATGTTGATTGATTCTTTTTGTTTCTTTATTCATACATTCACCTAATTAATTTTCTTCTCATTCATCCATCCATCCAATCATCCATCTACTAAATTCTCATAGTATGCTCACAACCATGGGCGGGGCTGGGAGGGGCTGGGAGGGCTCTTCCGATCCTGGGGCTTCCAGCTGAAGCCTTTTCCAACAGTGGCTTTTGGTTTTTGAAACCTCTGACAGCTACCGTAGCCTTATCCTGGAGATGCAGCAGAGATGCCTTCACTATGTTGCTTCCTCCACATTGTACTTTTCTCTACTTAAAAATACCCCCAAACATCATTCTTACTTCAGCTTTCATCATTGAACATGGTAGCACCTTTCTCTTTCCAGTGTTACCTCTTTCTTGGGCACTGCAATGTCCACAGGGGCATCACCATCTACCCCAACCTCTCAATTCCTTGATCTCTTTGGCATCAAAACCATTGTGCACTCAGCCTCCCATCCTTAGGGTCCCCTGTAAATCTTGTCATTGCTGTAATGGCACCACTTGCAAGTCTCCAATTCAGACATCCCACATCCTCATAATGACCAAACCTGCCATGTGACACAATCGTGTTTTTCATGCTCCCTCAATGGAGCAATTGTCCCTGTCCCCCTCTACTTATGGCCAGTTTCTCTGTGCACTATGCCCAATGTACCATGGATAGAGTCAGGGGTTCTAAAACTCTGAGTTTGAGGATTGAGTAAATCTGGAACAGATGAAGTTCCTGGCACCAATGAATTTGGGTTTAGTGGGGAAGTTGGATGAGTAAAGACAAAAAATCACAACGCATTTTATTAATGATTATGGAAGGGAGAGCCAACCCAGTTTTCAGGACTGCCTTCAGAAAGATTTCAAGGGGCGCCTTGGTTTCAAGGGTGGCTCAGTCGGTTGAGTGTCCGACTTTGGTTCAGGTCATGATCTCACAGCTCGTGAGTTCGAGCCCCACGTCGGGCTCTGTGCTGACAGCTCAGAGCCCAGAGCCTACTTCAGAATCTATGGCTCCCTCTCTCACTCTTTGTACCTCCCCTGCTCATGCTCTGTCTTTCTCTCTTTCTCAAAATAAATAAACATTAAAAAAAATTAAAGAAAAAAAGATTTCAAAAGAAAAGGTCTCAAGAAAAATTTCTGGAAAAATAATTTCTAGACAACCCTCAGATTTTTTTTTTTACTCTTTTCTAAACAAATACTGGGAGTTTGGCAAGTTATTTGTATTACAGAGTTATAATACTTAAAATTGCATGTACAATGCATGAAACGTTCCTTAACGATAATCATTTTTGCAAACAAAATATTTACCTGCCTTTTAAAGACAATTTTATAGAGATTAAAAATTACCTTTCGGGGTACTGGGTGGCTCAGTCGGTTGAGTGTCCGACTTCAGCTCGGGTCATGATTTCAAGGTTTGTGGGTTCGAGCCCCACATTGGGATCTGGGCTGAGGGCTCAGAGCCTGGAGCCTGCTTCGAATTCTGTTTCCCCCTCCCTCTCTGCCCCTCTCCCACTCATGCTGTGTCTCTCTCTGCCTCTCAAAAATAAAGAAACGTAATAAAAACATTTTTTTTTAAAATTACCTTTCTGTCTTTGTTAACTCTGTGTAATCACTGCTGCTACTTCCTTTCTAGAATGTGGACTCATGCTGCTTCGACACTGGGTCCAACTGCATTGCTTTCAAGAAGAGAATATTTTGAAAGGGATAAGCAATAACTGAGATACAAAAACAAAACAAAATGTTTCTAAGTCTCGCATTTGGAAGCCCTCACAAGCAATTCCTTTTCAGCTGACAAATGTAATTAATAAAATGTTATGCTGATTGACTGAATGCCATGATAAGCTATGTGGTTTCTAATAATGATAATGGTCATTTAAGGATCCAACGGCCTTTGCCTCCTAATCTGAGACATCTGAGAAATCCATGTAAATGTATTATCTTAGCAGATCCTTGACATCACCCTTTCAAACAAGAGAGATGGCCCTTCCGTTTCACAGACTGAAAGCAGTTTGATGTATACTGACCTGAATGAGGTTATGAACTCATGCCCCAAATCCTGGTTCACATACTGCTTTCATATGAACTGTTCTTTTTAATGGGCTTGAACTGTTCTTTTTATCTTAATTACCTTATTGGCTCTGTAAAAATCATACACTTGTCCACTTCCATAGTTTGTATTTTAAATTCTATTTGAAGAGAAACTTTTTCGAAAGCCATGCAACATAAAATGAAATATAGAAATAATAAGTAAGGGGGTGCCAGAGCGGCTCAGTGGGTTCAATATCTGATTCTTAATTTCGGGTCAGGTTCATGGAAGCAACTCCCACATTGGGTTCCAACTGGAGCATGAAGCCTGCTTGAGATTCTCCCCCCCCACCCCGCCTCTGTCTCTGCCCCTCTCCCCCACTCATGCTGTCTCTAAAATGAATGAATGAATAAGTAAGTGATTAAATAAAAATGATTAGTAAAATTTGGATCAAAATTATATACTTTCAATATCTTTAGCATAGATCACGGTCAGCACATACATTTTGCTACAAAAGTATCATTAACTTCTGTGGACCATCATTGTATATTCCATGGAAAATGGTATGTTTTAGCTTTTCTTCTATTTTGGCGGGAAAATTACTGAATGTCCCCAATAGACCTGTCACTGTGCTCTGTACTGGACATACAAATAGAGTCACACATGTCCCTGACCTCACAAAAGCTTGCAGTCTAGTGAAAGAGACACAAATGAATCACATAATATCTGGATAATGGAGGATCTAAAAGAATTGCAGGTGATCTTATGACAAACCTAAGTGTCATCACTGATCATTTTTCAACATACAATTTTTTATAAAATTTTATATGTGTATGCAAAATTACACAAGAGTTTTTTTTTTTTTTTTTTTTTTTTTTAATGTTTATTTGTTTTGAGAGAGAAAGAGAGCAGGGGAGGGGCAGAGAGATAGACTGAATCCCAAGTAGGCTCCACATTGTCAGTGCAGAGGCCAACAGTGGCTCAAACTCACGAACTGTGAGATCATGACCTAGCCAAAATCGAGAGTCCAGGAGTTAGATGCGTAATTGACTGAGCCATTGAGGTGCCCACGCCAGAGTTTCTTTATACATCTTCTCTGTGTTCATAATAACTTGCCTTTAATGAGACACTTAAATAAACTAGGGAAAATGCTTCCCCAAACTCCCCCTGGATCGCTTTACCAATCCAACCCCAATCAAAATGCACATTAGATAAGTAAAGCTTTTGTAAATGGGATTATCATAGTTGTAGGGATTAATATTTAGATGCCCGAGAGCTCTCCTGTCTAATTTGTGCTACACCAGTCCTGCTCACGCACAGTGATGAGCTCTATTTTCTACTTGAATTATAATTGCTACCCTGGGCACCTAGCACTACAAACAGCTGAAAACAGTGTTGGATTTGCCAGAATAAATAGTGTTCAGTCATCAGCCATGGCACGGGTATGTAAGGTAACAGAAGTCGCCACCACTAACGGGAGTTTGCACATGGCCTTGTTTCCATCATGATGGTGGCTGCTTTATGACACCACCAACCACAAAATCAACCCTAGCTACGGGTGTGACTATTCTGTTACAATGTATCTGCCAACAAAACTCAAGGAAAACCTGAAAGGTGTTAAAGATTGTAAGTGATCCATTTCAAACATATTTCTTTCCATATTAAATACTCTCAGTAAAATTAACTGCACTAAGAACCCAACTACCTAATTTTTTTTCTGAAAGATTTACATAGGTGGATGAGAAGCGCTCATGTGAGTGGACAAGTGATGGAAAGCCTGTCTTGATGGAGCTGCATCTACAATGTGTATTATTTTTAATCACAGAGCTAGGGTAAGTTTTAAACAAGAAGGATTTCACTTGACTAAGCTCATTAAAATAACAAGTAGCTATCATTTCTTGTAGGAGAAGGACAGGACATTTTGTCCACATTCAGTAAAAGTTTTCAAATAACAATTTCCACTGTAGAAAAACCAAAGTTTAAAATCAAGTTAGTCTTTCTGGGGTGCCTGGGTGGCTCTGTCAATTAAATGTCCTACTTCAGCTCAGATCATGGTCTCACAGCTTGTGAGTTCAAGACCTGCGTTGCACTCTGTGCTGACAGATCAGAGACTGGAGCCTCCTTCAGATCCTGACTCCCCTTCTTTCTCTGCCCCTCCCCTGTTCGCACTCTGTCTCTCTCTCAAAAATAAATAAAACATTTAAAAATTTAAAAAAATCAAATTAGAATAAATTTAAAATTTTCTGCGGCGCCTGGGTGGCTCAATCTGTTAAGCATCTAAGTTCGGCTCAGGTCATGGTATCACGGTTCGTGGGTTCGAGCCCCGCGCTCTGTGCTGACAGCTCAGAGCCTGAAGCCTGCTTCAGATTCTGTGTCTTCCTCTCTCTCTGCCCCTTCCCTGCTCACAGTCTCTGTCTCTCAAAAAAATGAATAAAAACGTTAAAAAAAATTCTAACCTGCAAGGTTAGGATCTGCAAGAAAAATGTTAGATTTTAATCTTAATTTACTCCTCATTTATATCTAAAGTAGCCACATAAGATGGCTTAACTCCAGGAACACTCTAATATTACAGTTAAAAGGGTAAGAACATGTCTACAGACTAAGGTCTAAAATAGATTGGCAGTCTGAAAATAGAATAGAATAGAATAGAATAAAATAAAAATAAAATAAAATATAAAATAAAATAAAATAAAATAAAATATAAAATAAAATAAAATAAAATAAAATAAAATAAAATAATTAGATTGGCAGTCTGTAACTTTAGGAAGACATTAAGACTTTCAACTGTAAAAAAAAATCAGCATGATTCAAACACAACAGAAAGGTTAAAGAATTCTACCATGTGCCTGTGGCAAGGAGACAAATTGCACAGTGCAGGGGATCATGTGGTCACATCACTTTGTGCTCATCAGGAATTAAGGAGACACTTAAGGCAAGAATGACTTCCTGGAGGAAGAAAATCTAATGTTCATAGTTAGAACAGACTCCACATCATTAACAGAAAACAAGTGGAAGTTCACATTTGAATGGACCTTCTGAGTTCTATAAGAACACTAATCATTTGGGGCATCAGGGTGGCTCAGTCGGTTAAATGAGTCTTGATTTCAGTTCAGGTCATGATCTCAGGGTTCCTGAGTTCAAGCCCTGTGTGGGGCTCTATGCTGACATTGTGGAACCTGCTTGGGATTCTCTCTCTTCCTCTCTCTCTGCCTCTTCCCCTCTTGCACATAGGTTCTCTCTCTCCCTCTCTCTCTCAGAATAAATAAACACTAAAAAAAGAAAACACTAATCATTTCACATTAAAGAGATTGACTATGTCGTAAACATATAAAATTAGAAAAACCTGTTGAGAAAATAGGTCAGGACAGAAAAGTGTATTCCTCTTTCTCACACTTCTTTGTCTTCCATTTCATTATTTTATGTATTTGGCCACTTGAGAGGACACTCAAAATATGTAACCACCAGCATGACTCACACAATGACCAGAGAATTGACCAGGTTCTAGCCATGTGCACAGATGCTGAAAATGGTCCATGAGTACTTAGTAGAGAACCAAAACAGTAACAATTATCATTATTAATCAAGTGGCTATTGAGAGCTAAGTGCCTTTCATATAGCATTTATCATAACAACCCTGTCAAGTATGTAACCTATATTAAAGATAATTGATCTTATATCCAGAGAGATCTGCATAAATTTCTAAAGGTAATCTAACTAATAAGTGGTAGGTTTAAGTTTCAAACCCAGATGGACAGCCCCTACTTCCCCCAGGAGGAGCTGTTCACAGGTAATACCTGGAAATGAAGGTTTGGGTTTTGCCCCATGTAGCAAAGGTCACCAGGTGTCCACAAATAGTTTGTTCCCCACTTTTGTAACCGGGAAGCAGCAGCGTGGGTAGGGGCTCCAGTTCCCAGAACCTCTTGCTTAGTTGGGGCCCTGGGGCTAAGTCATGCCCAGCGGAACATGGGTGCAAATGACAAATACCATTTCCATATCTAGCCTATGAAAACCTCCTACAGTGTAATACATCCTCTCTCTTCCCTTCTGCCAGCTGGATTTTACCTCCAGGGATTACCTTGGAAACTGTAAGTAAGAGATATAGCAATGGGAATACATTTTGTTATAGCTTTAACTCTGTTACCAAATGTGAGGTCAAATATACAGTTGTCACCATCAATGTGAAGGCACAGCTATTGATGAATATGTGCCCTGTTTCAGAAGTAAGCCCAGCTGATCATCAATGTCTTTTCTTAAATTCTGTTAACAGATCTAACATGCTGAATATCTACATCTGCATCTATTTTCGTATGTGGATTATAACTAAACATGGTGAAAGAACTCTTTCCCCATGAGTTTTCCAACCAAAAAAGCACAAATTCTATGGTTTGAATTCAACATCAAATATTATTTGTCAAATTAAGTACCAAACATGGCCATAAACTAAATGAAAAGTTGATAAAACTATTTCACACACAAAAACGAGGGACCGGCATTCTTTTCTGCTCATAGGAATAGAAGGTGTAGGCTTATCTGCTCAGGAATTTATAGAAATTCGTGCATAAGTATAAGTTGCTAGTAGCCTCAAATTTCAGAAGAAAAACTGCTCAATATTGACCAGTTTATATGTCTGAAAGATAGTCTGTGTTACTCTTAAACAAAAAGTTTTGTTATCACTGTATGTCTATTGATTTTTGAGGAGGTTCTCTTACAAAAAAATAATAATGCAAGGTACAAATGTGTCCCAAGGAAATGTCTGTTAGCTAAAAAGCATGAGAAAAATACAGGGAGAAGAGAATACCGAAAAAATGTTTATGGGCATTCCTGAGAAATTTCACCAGTTTTTGAAACTCAGAGTCTGAGCCTTGTCCCTTTTAGAAGAATGAACTGTTCTGCTTATTTAAATTGCTTCCTGGGGTACAAGTGCAACAATAGCCAAATTATGGAAAAAGCCTAAATGTCCATCAACTGATGAATGGATAAAGAAATTGTGGCTTATACACACAATGGAGTACTACATGGCAATGAGAAAGAATGAAATATGGCCCTTTGTAGCAACATGGATGGAACTGGAGAGTGTGATGCTAAGTGAAATAAGCCATACAGAGAAAGACAGATACATATGTTTTCACTCTTATGTGGATCCTGAGAAACTTAACAGAAACCCATGGGGGAGGGGAAGGAAAAAAAAAGAGAGGTTAGAGTGGGAGAGAGCCAAAGCATAAGAGACTCTTAAAAACTGAGAACAAACTGAGGGTTGATGGGGGGTGGGAGGGAGGGGAGGGTGGGTGATGGGTATTGAGGAGGGCACCTGTTGGGATGAGCACTGGGTGTTGTATGGAAACCAAATTGACAATAAATTTCATATATTGAAAAAAATAAAAATAAAATAAAAAATAAATTGCTTCCTGGGTGCAAAAGGTGGCTGCAACCCTCCTCTTTCTCTGCATTTTACACACCAATGTGAAGGGAACTGAGTCACTGGGGTCTGGACTAAAGTGGGAGTCCACCGGTGAGTCCCGGAAGCATCTGCCAAGGTGGGCGTTTTCCAGATTTGGTTTTGTATAAATCTCCTCCATCTCGAACACTCTCCCACAAACATCATCTCATTGGGTTTTGAACCTCGGTAACTGGTAGGACTTGTGTGACATCCCAAAAGAGGAAAGGAGGCATAGGGACATTATAGGACATTCTACGGACACAAAACCAATAAGATGGAATATTAATTGTTGAATTCAAGTTCAGTACTTCTCTACCAGCCCTCAACGTTTGTGGACTACTAAATGTGGGAGATGTGGCACTGATCTCTACACACCTTCCCT
Source organism: Puma concolor (assembly GCF_028749965.1). NCBI lineage: Eukaryota > Metazoa > Chordata > Mammalia > Carnivora > Felidae > Puma > Puma concolor. The sequence goes on from NC_141670.1 coordinate 4,285,952, forward strand.
GTAAGAGAAGTTCTATTCCTCACATTAGGACTCTCAGTGCCTCCTACAGGTAGAGAAGATGCAGTGGCCCCATGAACGTGGCCCAGTGGAAAGTGAATGACCTCGATAGTCCACGTCTCAGCAGAAACTCTGAGAGATGCCATGAATTTGGCCAATTTGTCTTCTCTTTCTCTTTGCCTGGAGAGTGGCATATCCCTAGTGTCGATAGCAGATACGAGGTCCAAGTGGTTCTTTCACCCCGGGTTCTGGATGAGAAACTACGCGGAGCAGGACCAGGGCTGGAGCATGACGCTGCCTTCCCATGACATGAGCAAGACCGGATCCACTGTTGAAAGCAGCCCACAGGTAGAGGGGCAGAGTCTCCAGAGTGAACAACCGCACTCCCGGGAAAGTTTTTATCTTTACCTTCAAAATGACATTGGCCAGCAGGCATTCTCAAAGAAGCATGAACACAGAAACAGATAAAGAACGTATCAGCAAAGTTACCAATTGCACTCATTGAGATAAGAGCCTCAGGAAAGCTGCAGTTTTGTTCTCCATGTTCCCTGAGGCCAACTGGCTTAATGTGAAAATTATTTTCTCTTACTGCCTGCCTGGAGGCATTGCATTTCCACCGGATGTCATTGAAAATTGATGTTGTCGGAGGTTGTTTCATGGGAGGAATATTCTCATTAGCGAAGAAGAAAGGGGCCCTGCGCAGGTGAGCCACTCAAGATGTCTCGCACAGGACCGAATGACACGTAAGGAGGTGGCATAGACATATTGACGGCCAGTAGAAACTGACTACTAATCTGTAGGTCTCAGATAAAGGACACAGGAACACAGTGTTGATTATTTGTAAGGTGCAGAGCTGAGACCTTAAGATAGCCAGCCACATCTGGAACATTATAAAGCACTTATGCATTGGCAGAATAAAACTGTTAATATTAAAGGAAGTATTTGTTATTACAATTATTGAGATAGGGTTGTGGCAGGGCAGGGCGGGGGGACTTCCTAAGGAAAGGAACTTGTGTGAAATTTAGAAAAGTTGGAAGATCTACTTTCCTTTCACGCTAGAACAAGTGGCAATACTTCCTGACTTGAAATGTTTTGTCTTAGTATCTCCGTGGCTGTAGCCCATGAGGAAACCACCGGTGTTTTAATATTTATTTATTTTGAGAGAGACAGACAGACAGACACAGAGAGAGGATGAGAGAGAATCCCAAGCAAGCTCCACACTCCGAGTGGAGCCCAACATGTGGCTCGATTCCATGAACCCATGGGACATGTGACATCATGACATAAGCCAAAATCAAGAGTCAGATGCTTAACTGGCTGAGCTACCCAGGTGCCCCAAAAGTCACCAGTATTTAGACAGAACTGCTGCAAAAAAAATCTGTAATAAGCGTATTCTAGGTGATGCCCTACAATCACCATAAAGCCAAGTTAACTTTATCCTGTACTGATGAATAATGAAGAGAGCGATCATTTTTTAATCTTTACTGTGATGAGAACTATATTGATGGAAGAGAATGCAACACCATGATATTCAAATTATTTAATGATTTACTAAGTTATTTAATAATTAAATACCATTGATTATCTAATTGAAATTCTAGAGAATTAAAGTATGATTCTAATTCTACATAACTAACAGAAGAATGAGGATTTAATTATGATGAAATCAGTTGGAGTTGCAATTTTTTATGGAGACATTGTGACGTTTATGAATTTAAACAAGTATCAATTGAAATCACATCCTTAAAAATATTGCCTTACACTCTAGTGCAACAGATGAAAATTCTCTCTTGAACCATGGGCCTACCATGAATATTTCATACTCTGTTTTTTTTTAACGTTACAAATTTTGTCTTCAGTTCTTTTATCTTAAAAATTCCAATTTATCAACTTTTTAAAAACTCCTATCAAAATCTGATGCACGAAGGTCAATTTCCATTTGAAATCTATGTTATTTAACCAACTGGATTCCTAGAAATTGTGTAAATAATAAAGTATTATTCCATTTTCATAAGACACCCTCTGAAAAAAATTAAAACAAAAATAACTATTATGTGACCTCACAATCCCTTTTAGTTAGCTTTGCAAAATATTTAATGCCAAATGTGAAAATAATCATCTCAGTCAAAATTATCTCAAAATGATGTGGGTTGTCTGTCATATCAAATATTATGATTTTTTTCAGTTTCTAAACATTGGGTAGCATAAGATTCACCTTTAGGAAAAAGATAAAGAATGGTTTTGGTTGCCATTTATATCGGATTAAACACAATAATTCCCAACATTTGAAAGAGCAACATATACTTTAAATACCTCGTGGAAGAACACTTTTTAACTTATAAGTACTACTTTGGAAAATTTTTTGCATATGTTTCAATTTTCTAAATGAATACTTATTAACATAGATTTATATACGCTCCTAAATAGTTTACAATGTTGGCATATTTTATAATCTATTTACTATGTAGGTTATTTTTTGGAAATTGGAAGGCTACATACCAATTTGCTGACAGTTGTTAACTGTAGGTCGTAGATCTATAAATGATTTTTATTCTAGTCTTTATATTTGCACCTATATTCTAAAACATATTAGTTTTACAGTTGTAAACCAATTCCAAAGTCCTTATATAATCAGAATAGCAGACATGATTATTCTGTCCTTAAGTTTTTAAGATTGAATATCTTTACCATAAATGTACATAAGATAGAATCCAATGGATGTAAGACATTGGTGTCTATATGATTAAGCAAGAATCTGCATTAAATTTTCTTATATGTATAAAATATTATTCGTCAAGACTAAAGATTAATGCCTCTCGAAGGAGGATCGAGTTCACAGGATGTGCTGTTTACGTGGGTTCATTTCTTCTTACGGTTATTAGCTTCTACCTTAACTATTATTACAGAAGCTATAAATAAATGGACTTTAAATTTTCCTAAATCTTCAATCTGTCAAGAGAAAACCTAAAATCTTCAGTAAGTATTTTCTAGATGATGCCTTATTTATTCAAAAATAAAAAGAAAATAACGGGTCCCTGAATACGTCCTCATTATTACTCTGATTTGGAACGGATAATGACACATGGATTTACTGGGACTATTTAAACACGAAACATTATTTGCAGCTAACTTTGTAAAATTCTAATATGAATATGGTTCTTGCTAAATCTTTAGTTACATCTCCTTTTTCCTCAGCCTAGCATCTGTAGAGAATGGAAGATCCTTGAGAGCAAAAGGCTATTATTCAAGATTTACTGCAGCCTAAGATTGTGCATGGGGCTCACAATTGCTCCTGCACTCCTCAGACTCTGCCAGATTGGTGATTTGTCCTTGAGGGTCTGTGCCAGAAATGAAAAGGGTCCCCTGCAGCGCCGTCCAGAAAGCTTAAGCAATAACCCTCATCACGTCTCGTGGCTGGCCACCAAAATCCTGCCGAACTCCTGCTGAGCTAACAATTACTTTTACATATTTTATATACAGATAAATAGATGTGTGGATATACAGATGTATGTATAGATGTACACAGATGTATGTACTTGTATATATAATGTACATATAAAGATGAAATGAGTACATCATTTGAGATCACAACTTCTAGAAAAGAGAGAACATTTTCAAATATACTCTACATTTAAGACCACAATCATGGGTATGTTAACTTTGCAAACAAGGCAGTGAGCCCACAGAATGCCCAACAGAGCATACCTTAAAGATTTTTCACAGGGTTGGCTCTCTTTGAACCTGAACCCAAACTGAAATTCTGTCACCAACACCACGATCTTGCAGGCAGTAAGCTCGATTAGACGTCCTTACAAACAGCAGAAAAACTGGATCAAGGTGAATGTAAGAATCTATGACATCTGTTCTCAGCCGTGTGCATCAGCAGTTACAATCTGTCCCGTATGGCAACCCATGTTTTGCATGACTAAGTCCCATTGTAAAGGAAAATCTGTGACCAAGAGGCACGAGTCCACACTAGGTGTTTAGGGAAGAAAACGAAGGGCATGTATGCACGGCTTTGTTATTCTCGTGTTTGTGCTCAAACTGAACACTGAAAACCAAACAGAGGCTGAGTCCCGTAAACCTAATTACGTAGGAAGTGGAGAGCCACTCAATATAGAATCAGCCAATATTGACCCCCCAGAATGATCCTGATTGCGATCATTCATCTCAGCTTTATTCCCTTCTACGAACCTAACTTACCAGAAAGTCTGAGTAGTTAAATCGGGACTAAACAGCGTACGACAGGAAAATCACAATCACAAACAGGATAATGATCCCGTCACTAAAGGGACTGGGGCGCAAACCTGACAGATACTCAATGAAAGCAAGCCTGACATTTTCTGCCACCACATTCGGCTTTACATTTTTTTTTAAAATAATGTTTAAATAGATGCTTTTACTGTGTAGTCCTGGGAAAGCATAAAAAGAGTGGTTCCTCGGCTCTGTGGCCTCAGACGTCTCACTCGGTGAGGGAAGGTGCCCCCACCCTCCAGCAGGTGGAATTTGATGGCGGTGAAGCTCTCACACTGTCACTGCTGTGTAAGAGCACAGTCAAATGAGTCTGGAGCAGCGGCATTTGGAATATCCTCAAGACCAAAGCTGGGAGAAGGAAACGTGCTTTTGACTGGAGAGCATCCTAGACAGGCAGGGGCACAGCTGATGCAGAACACGGCACTGGGAAAGACGGAGCCAGACAGCAGCCTCTGGGCTCAGTGGGTGCATTTCTATTCTGGAAACCCCCAAAAGGAAGCAGGAGGGGAGACCTCTACCTATGCACAGCCAGGTGTATTGAGTGATTTGCACTAACGGTTCACACTTGCCCAGTGGTTCCAAACCACAGGACATGGGAATCTCTCTCATTTGGTCCTCTTTCCAGCTCCGTGCATTTTGCACGGCTGAGATTTCGAAGGAAAAATCACCCTCCACTTAGAAGTAAAAGAGAACCTCAGACAAGGGACTAGGGCTTAGAAATATGGTCTCTTTGAAAATGATTTCTTCATGAATTGGCAAGGAAACAGTCAAGGAAAAGGAGAGAAAAGAGAAGAGCTCCGTTCAGGGCCAGAGGCATAGCTCCAAGCCTTTCCCGGGCTCCCTGGTCACTTCTACTGTCCCTTGAAAGAAGTCCCTTGAAAGAAGCCAGAGGAGGCAAAGGTGGGCTGAACATTGCAGTAACCGCCCAAGTGCTTTGTTCGCTTGGACAACGTCTGCATGTGGTCTTTTGTGATTGATCTCTCCTCTAGTTTTACACCTGGAGCAGGAGGAAAATGGGAAAGAATCAGCAAAGAAACAATGTCATCTCCAAAAACATTAGAGAATTACTTTTAAAGATCCAGAAATATGATGCTTCCGTTAAAAATGAGGTAAAAATGATTCCTCAAACTTTCTCTCCAGTATGTTAGCAATGCCCTATTTCAGCATAGGTAAGTGGATCTTCTCACATATGAAATGCACAGGGACGGCTCACATGTAAAATGCATCTGGGTGTCTCAGTTGGTTAAACATCCTACTTCGGCTCATGTCACGGTTTGTGAGTTCGAGCCCTATGTCTGACTCTGCTGTCACCACAGAGCCAGCTTTGCATCCTCTGGGCCCCTCTCTTCTGCTGCTCCCCAACTCATGCAGGTGCTCTGTCTCTTAAAAGTAAACATTTAAAAAATAAAATGCATAAAATTTTGAAACTAAGATGCCAGTTAAATTTTGTGAAGTAGCATCATATTTAAAGCAACTCAATGATACTGTCTAAAAATAGAATATTTACTCTTCAATTCCGGTATTTTTTTATTCACACATATATTCGTTTACTGGACCAACATTGACGGATGCTTATTGGGGTTTCAAGCACTTTTTTAAGCCTTGGGAATACAGTGAATAGAAAAGACCAGATCGTTGCATTGAAGAAGCTTAAATTCTGGTGGTTGTAGGGCTGAGGGGTGGATAATGAGTAAAAAAATAAGGATAAAATAATTCCGTTGGTGGTAAGTATAAAATATGAAAGAAACCACGTAACAGAAAATATATTTAATATTTTCAGAGTTTATTTTGAGAGCTAGAGAGCCAGTGGGGGAGGGCCAGAGAAACAGACAGACAGAGATAGACAGGCAGGCAGGCAGGCAGGCAGGCAGGCAGACATACAAAGAGAAAGAGAAAATCCCAATCAGGCTCTGTGATGTCAGACCAGAGACTGCTGCAGGGCTCAATCCCATGAACTGTGAGATCATGACCTGAGCCAAAATCAAGAGTTGGTCACTTAACCGACTGAGCCACCCGGGAGCCCCAGATTCTGTTTTGTACAGTGGCCAGGGAAGGCATAATTAATAGGGTGACAGGGAGAGGTCGGTCCTTGCTGGAGAAGGACATTGCAGCACATGAAGGAGGCAGGTGAAGCCTCCAGAGAGTCTATCTACCTCATGTGTTTACAAAGAACAGCAGAAGCAGGGGTGGGGCTGGTGAGGAGGGAGGCAATGCAGCTGGAATTTAGCAAGGAGGATGGCATGATAGAAGATCAGACCCCAGATTCTGGAGGGCAAGGTAAAGAGTTTAGCTTTTGCTTCAAAGAAGACGGAAAGCCATGGGAATGTTTGGAGCACCGGAGCCCCATGATATGATGGCCAGATCCCATGCCCATGATGTGATGTGAGTGGTCAGAGGCCCTCTCTGGCTGCCACTGTGAGCTGCGGGGCTCAAGGGCTGAAGCAGGAAAATGGTAAGGAGGCTGCTGACATGACCCAGGTAAGCCATGGCAGTGGCTCCACTATGCCTTAGAGGTAGAGGGCATGAGAAGAAGCCATGTTCTAAACTGATTTTGAAGGCTGTCTTAGTCCCCCCAGGCTTCTATAACAAAACACCCCTTGGTGAGTGGCTGACGCACAACAGAAATTTGTTTCTCACAGTTCTGGAGGCTGAAGTCTGAGAGCAGGGCGGTGTCATGGTCGGGTGGGGGCGAGTTTCTCGATGGCCAAACCCTAGCTGTACCCTCGTATGAAGGAAGTGATGAGGGAGCTCTGTAGGGCCTCATTTGTAAGGGCATTGATCCCATTCATGGGGCTCCACACTCATGTCCTAATCACCTCCCAGGGCCCCACTGCCTAACACCATCAACTTGGGGATTAAGATTTCAACATATGAATTTGGGGGAGGGGGACACAGCATTCAGACCACAGAAGTAGAGCCAGTGTGATTGGCTGATGGGTTGAACATGGCGTTTGACTGCAAGTCAAGAAAATGATTTACTATATGGGGTATTCAAGTTGACTCTCCATCATAGACACCAGCATTGTAATTAGACTATGTTTTCCCAAGATCAAGGTAAGGAACGCTAGTAATTTATATCGTTAATAATTATCTTAGCAATCTTCACAGTAAATTTTTAATTATTACTTATCAAACAAAGTCCTAAAGTCTTCCTTGTGGAATAATGGAAATCATCCTTCAGGCATTCATAAAATTGGGCATGTAACAATGGATGTTCTCTTATGAGTTAATGTACTTCCTTAATTAGTTTGCTTTCAGGAAGTTTGGAAATACCCAGTTTAATTTGTGATGCTCTTGATAACAATGTAAGGATCATGAGTGGAAGAACAGGCTATGTCCCACAGCACTGGGAACCAGAACATTCATTTGTTTTAACTGGCCACTGAAAAATGTATCTAAAGTTAACTACTGCAAATTTTATTGAACTCTGGTAAATACTCATGTACTTTTTCTTGTTGAAGTGCTATAAGGAACATGGAAAACTTGAACAAGAAATCAGAAGAATCAGATTAAAAGCCCTCACAACAATTTTTCTGCTTTAGTTTTCTTATACTTAATATGAGGAACTGCTGACCCCAAGGGTCCTTACTAGCTACTCTTTTATTAATCATTATGTTAATCAATAATTTAGTACATAGATTTTCAAAGACTTTTTTTCCTATATTTTACTAAACACTGTATATAAAACTGAGAATAATCAGCTACTGACATCATGGAGACTAAACCAATGAAAATTACTTTTTTTAAGTTTATTTATTTATTTTGGAAGAGAGAGCGAGCGTGTGCATGTGCACAAGCAGGAGGAGGGGCAGAGGGAGAGGGAGAGACTCCCAAGCAGGCTGCAAGCTGTCAACACAGATCCAACTCAGGGCTCAATTTCACAAACCTTGAGATCATGACCTGAACCGAAATCGAGTCGCATGTTTAACTGACTGAGCCACCCAGGCACCCCTCAAAATGACATGTTTTAAATTTCTATTCTTGTAAGTCCAGTAACTTGCAAAGATTTTATGTTGCTTATCTTATAAGCTGCCAATGCTAGAACCATTAAAATAAAGAAACAATAACAAAAAATAAACGATAAAGGGGCATGAAGTATTATACCAGAACCAAACAAACAAATGAATATCAGGTGGGAATGCATTCTGACTGAACATCAAACAAGGCCCTGGGATAGCTATGGTAAAAATGCAAGAGACATAGGATGTGCAACTTTTATCATCTAAAATAAAAGGAATAATCTCATTAAAAGGCAATTATCAGGGGCATCTGGGTGGCTCAGTTGGTTGAGCCTCTGACTCTTAATTTGGCTAAGGTTCTGGTCTCACCGTTTGTCATAAAGCTCTGTGCTGAAAGTGTGGAGGCTACTTAGGATTCTCTCTCCCTCTCTCTCTCTGACCCTCCCCCTTTCATGCTCTTTAAATAAATATTTTAAAATGCTAATATTTAAAAATGATTAGTATGTATTTATATGAAGGGTATAAATACCTTACATAGTTTTGCAAATGCTACAGAAATGACCATGGCTTTGTGTTGCGTTCTGTTCCACAAAAAAAGAGGTCACATTTTCATTTCCCCCTAACTTCTTTACTGTAAGGACACCCCTGTTTCCCCATTGCTCATCCAGGAAAAGCATATCATTTAAATCCTAGTAGGTTACCATTTTTTTTTCTTTCCACTTTATATCACTCCATTTGAAATTAGGATGTAAGCAAGGCTTCAGAAAATCTCCAGATTCCACTCATAACAGTTAAATTCTTTACAGACATCAAGTGGGAGGTGCCTGCAATAGACTGTGGAATCCATGAAATTGGGCAACGTCCTTCTGGTATTAAATGCAAAGTTATCAGGCACCATTCCAAGCATGTTACATGCACTGATCATTTAATCCTTCTCGCAGCTCTATGCAGGAATGTTCAAATATATGTTCATTTTATGGATGAGGATATAAAGCTGAAGGGGCCAGGTGTCTTCCCCAGGGCCTGATAGTTAATACAGAATGAGAATTCAGCACCTGAGACAGCTGCCCCACAACGCAGGCTCCAGCTCCTAGATCACTGGGCTGCACTATTAGAAATATCCCATAGGGGCGCCTGGGTGGCGCAGTCGGTTAAGCGACTTCAGCCAGGTCACAATCTCGGGGTCTGGGAGTTTGAGCCCCGCGTCGGGCTCTGGGCTGATGGCTCAGAGCCTGGAGCCTGTTTCCGATTCTGTGTCTCCCTCTCTCTCTGCCCCTCCCCCGTTCATGCTCTGTCTCTCTCTGTCCCAAAAATAAATAAACGTTGAAAAAAAAAATTAAAAAAAAAAAAAAAGAAATATCCCATAAATGTCATTTACTTGCTGTTTTGTCTCCTGCAGACTGCCTTCTCTGTTTTGGTAAATATATGATGACTGAAATACATAGCACTGAACCTCGAAATAACCAGTTATAGATAGGCCATTTGATTCATCGATGAAATAGCTTTTTATTCATTCAAAAATTAAGGTCCATGGTTTAAAATGGCTCTTCTCGACTAAACTGACAAATATATGTGACTTAATCTAATAACACTTCTTATGTTGCTTTTTACAAAAATTTGGGATGGCATGCACACATAAGAAATGAGCAAGTGCATGGATAGCTCAACACCTTGATTTTGTTTGTAAAATGGTTTTAATGATATTTAATTTTCCATAAAAACTGACACAAATAAACCTCTATCTTGGAAACTACACTCCATGTAATTTTGCTTATTTAAACTAACAAGGGCATGCTCCTTTTGGAAAACAGCAATAATCTCTCCCTTGAAAAGTAACTGGTTTTTTGGTTTTTTTGTTTTTTTGTTTTTTTTGTCTAATTACAAAAAACTTCAGATAAGTAAATGGAGGTCATAGATAACAGACAATTGTATCCTTTTCCTGGAGATAAATACAGTTAATATTTGCTTCTATGTCCTTCTCCAGGTCTGTCCATAGATCTATGGATGTGTCTACATAAGCACAGTCCTAAGTTTCAATATAAAGGACATTTTATTGTAAGTATTATTTGCTAATATGCCTTTCACTTAATGTGCTGGGAAAATCCTTTCATGTCAGTAACTAAGACCTTTCCCAATCTTACAGACACCACTACCCTCCTCCCTGTGATAGCCCAGTGATGCCTAATGAACACCTAGTTTGTTCCCAGTTTTTTCACATCTTTTTTTTTTTAAGGTTTATTTATTTTGAGACGGAGAGAGAGAGCAAGCACAAGTGTGGGAGGTGCCGAGAGAGAGAGAGAGAGAGAGAGAGACAGAGAGAGAGAGAACACACACCCCAAGCAGGTTTCATGCTGTCAGGACAGAGACCAACATGGAACTCAATCTCACAAACAATGAAATCATGGCATGAGCCCAAACCAAGAGCCGGACACTCAACCAACTGAGCCACCCAGGCGTCCCCACAATTAATTCGTATTTTAAACATCACTGCAGGAAGCTTCTTGAATATATATTTTTTCCCAGTTTATTTACTTTCCTTAGAAAAACCTGGATTTGAAATTATGAAACTATACAAGTTGATTAAGACTTTTCATATGTATTGCCAAATTGTCTTCCCCAAAATGTTTGCACTTTCCATCACTTCAACAGATGGGAATCACCTTCCCGTTAACTCTTGGTAAATGCCAGTTGTTTTGTTAAGAAAAAAAAAAAAAAAAAAAGGGTTTCCCTTTCATTCATTCAAGGTATATTTCTGTCACATTTTAACATTTTTCTGTAGTTTTATTCTCTTATGATTCTCTCTTCAAAACATAACAAAATTACTCAATACTTCCCTTTTGCTTTGTCCAAATATTATCATTTAATCTAGTAAAAAAAATGGTAATTCTTCACCAGGCATCAAACACCCAAACACATTTAATTTGCAGCTTAAAGGTCAACCGGAAATCAGATCTCCATTTCACATTCTCAATAAATTACTCGTGAATGTATTCTTGAAGTTGGCATAATTTGCTTTTCTCTTCCTTCTACGTGCTCAGTTCTGAATTGAAGAATTTCCTCTGACTGCAAAGAAGGCCATGCTTCCCTGCTTCCCAATCAGAAATGAAGACAGAAGAGGCCTGGGGAGAAGGACACCGGACCTCTCAGAGAGGTAATGTCCCAGCTGGGAGCGACATCATCCTTTCCAGGAACAGGGGGAACAGCAAACAGAGCTGGATGGTGCCTGTAGGTCCACCGCTTTACTCTTTGCTTTTTCTGATCGCTACATTTCCAGTGAAAGCTGTCTCTGCATCGAGGACACGGCAGAATTCCTGAATACGTGGATGTGTGGACTTAGGCCCGCAATGTAGCCAGAAAGTGAGGACGTTACACGTCGCCCCCAAAAGGCGACACTGTTAGGAGGTAGGGCACTGGAAGGGGATGAGGTCATGAAGGTGGAACCCCATGAATGGGGTTCAGTGCCCTCATAAAAGAAACCTCAGAGAGCTCCCAGCCCCCTCCTCCATGTGAGGACAAGCTTGGAGGGGTGACCGTGAACCAGGCAGCAGGCTCTCACCAGACAGCAGATGTGCAGGCACAGTGACGTGGGACCTCCCAGCCTCCACACCATGTGAGATGCAGGTCTGTTGACCAGACTCGCCACTTTGCTAGGCTGTTAGAACAGCCCAAGTAGACTATTACGCAGAGGAGCTCACTCTTCTTTGATGCAATCAAGAGGCTAAACAGAAGCCTAAGTCTGCTAAACCAGAGCAGACTAGAATACATGCTCACAGCTTTCTAAATGTGATTGGAAGACATCTTACACATTAACTAGGGGAGACATTGATGGCACAGTGGCCAAAGATCTAACTACAACAAGAATTGCTCTAGGATCACAAAATGGATTCCCCTTAAAATTCTGATTTAGCCATCTGTGTGTGGGCTAACATGTTACATAGCAGGTGTAGATTTTTGTTACTTTTCCAGGCTTTTATTAGAGCTAAGACACACACATACACACACACGATTCTTAAACAGAAAAATATTGCCCTTCACATAAGAGAAGAACAACTACTCCCCTTAATTTAAATAACATCCAGTTGGTGAGAGGAGAGCAATCTGGAGTATAAAAAATTATTGTTTGTGACTAATGACAAAGAGATTACGACAAGCATGTAGCTAACCAGTGTTTCCTGCACACTTCTGTCTGCAGACTGGATACCACGGTAGGCAAGGACAAACAGCCGCCATATTTCACCTCCATACTGACGCATACAGAAAACCTAATGAGAAGCCAGGACTTGGTTAAGCTCGCCCGGCTAATAACTTCCATTTTGAGCCTCGGTCTGAGGCCCCCAGGCCCAGAAATTCACCAACAAGTCCACCTGTACCAAGAGCATTTCGTCAGAGAACACAAATGCAAACCAAATGCATCTACTCACACACTGACTACATGTTATGTAATAGCTAATCAGGTGCCTGCTTACCCCCCACCCCCCACTGTCTCTTTGTTAAGTGATTTGAGCAAGGTTTGCTTGACAACCCTTAATGAATTACCTGCAACAAGGTGTCAATTTTCTGTCAAATGGCAGTGGTGAATCATTTACACCTGCAAGGAGGAGAAGCCTGAGGATTAAATTTGGGTCCTTAACTGACTCTCTCTCCCCTAGTACAGGACCATAGAGAGATGGAGATTTATATTGGAAACGGCACAATGATGGTGTCATGTTTGAAGGCAGAAGGTCTGCGTGATACCAGAAAAACTCCCTTCATCCGTCTACTTCTGCGCCAGTAACTCAGCATTGGGGAGTGTTTCTGTTGCATATGGATTAATTTCCGGGAGCCCTTATGGAAAACAAGGAGAAGAGAAGCCCTAAAAGTATTGTATGAATAATTAGTAGAGCACAGACTTGACAGTTTACTGACAGACCATATGTGAGAATTATCAGAGGCAGGAAGGCCAATAAACATATGAGTACGGACGATAGACAGAAATCGGCTGCATGAGAAATATATTGCTTAGGAAGAAAAAAGGGCCCTGGAGGGCAGCCGAAAGCATTGCATCTCGAGGAGCTGGACCAAGGACTCATTCGGTCTCTCCTCATTTGAGTCTGGGGCCTGAATAGACTTCACACAAAGGTTAAAACCAGGTGGAAAAGATTCTCTCCTGGAGGGACTATCCCCACAGTCACCATACAAAGAGGGGAGGGGGACAGACAAGGGGAAACTGAAGACCTCCATCGGCCCCCATCATCTGCTTCCTTTTCAAGCCCGAGCAAATTCTTCCACCTCTAACCTGATTTTCTCATTTCTCGGCTTGAAATACTAATGAGGATTTTGTAAGCCGACACACACAAAAGTATCTAGAACATGGAAACCGCCAACTCAAAGTTAGCTGAATAGACTCCACACCCCCAGACACCTCCCGACACGCACACATGCACACGCACACACATGGATAATGGGGCCAATATTTTCTTAAAAGATTCACTTGAGCAGGAAAGATGAAAGCTTCTTACCTAAAAGGATATTTTAAAATACAATAGATCTGCAGCATTTAAAATGCATTAATCTTACTAAAAGGAAATGAAATATTCACTTTTGAAGATTTTTTTAGTCTTATATGGAAACTAAAAGCTACTGAATCTTTTCCTAACAATAAAAATCATCCCATCTCAGATAATTTTCTAAGATGTTACTAATTTTCTCTGATTTATCTGAAAAACAATCATATTTGCAGCACAAAGTAATTTAACCTGAAAATTAGAATCTGTGGGCTCTAATGACTTCATGCTCATTTTCAGATAAGAAAAATTTCCTATTTGTCTTAGATCCACAAACCCATATAATCTATTAGTGTTTGCATAACACCATGACAGAAAATAAATGGGGCGCAATGAAAAGGAAAAGAAATTACTGATTTCAAATCTATTCTCACCCTTGGACTCTCATTCAGACAGAAACAAAAGTGAGCACGAGTGTGAACTCAAGTGTGCAAAGCCCCCACTTGCCTGTGTGCACATACACACACGCACACACATTAACTTCTCTAAGTTCTATGTTGTAGATCACTAAGTAATCTCTTCACGACGGACTTGATGGCATTTCCCCTGAAGACTGAAAAGGCTGTCCAGTACAGGCGACATACAGCACTGGAGTTTATTCCCAACGTCTATGTGGAGAAATTACAGAAGTATCGTTCGCCGGCTTATGCAAAGGAAGACGGTTATTTAGAAATGTGGCACAATTTCCTCACTTAAATCATAGTAGCTTAATTACTTAGAAATGTCCAATTTTGGGGGCACCTGGGTGGCTCAGTTGGTTAAGTGTCAGACTCCTGATTTCAGCTCAGGTCATGATCTCACAGTTTGTGAGATCGAGCCCCGCGTCGGGCTCTGCACTGAGAGCGCGGAGCCTGCTTGGGATTGTCTCTCCCCACCCCGCCACCTGCCTCTCTCTGCTCCTCCCCTGCTCTTTCCACCTCTCTCTCAGTCCATCCCCCACTCACATACATGTACTCTCTCTCTCTCAAAATAAATAAATACTGAGAAAAAGAAATGTCCAATTCTTAATAATAAAGTCACCAAAATATTAAGCAGATCCAGTCTCTTACTCAATACCTAACACATTTATGAGATCTACCTTTAGGTTTTCACACTATGAAGACAGAAATTTAATCCAAATCAAAAGAACTACTACAGCCAAAAATCCTTAGTAAATGAAGAAGTTTTAGGATTAGGAGGTGTTATTTCCTTTTATCATCTAGAATACCCAAACTAGCTTAATTCTATAAAGGAGTCTTTATTATAATCCAAGAATATTAAAAATTAAATAAAACTTCATTTCAGTCCATAGCATTTAATTTTAAAATGATAGTTTTAACCTTGTTCCTGATAGCTGATAGTAATCTATTTGAAGGAGGATGGTTACTATTTTAAAACTAAATTAGGGGTGCCTGGGTAGCTGAGTTGGTTAAGTATCTGACTTCAGCTCAAGCCATGATCTCGCAATTTGTTTGATCCCTGCGTTGGGCTCTGTGCTGACAGCTCAGAACCTGGAGCCTACTTCGGATTCTGTGTCTCCCCCCTTCCTCTGCCCCTTCCATGCTCATGCTCTGTCTCTGTTTCTTGATAATAAATACACATAATAAAAAAGGAAAATTATTTTTTTAACTAAAGTAAATGGATTTATGGTCTTTAATAGTTGGTATGCTGCCCCTCTATAAACTTAGACCAAGACTCTAGCCCGAGACATTTTCAAATCGTGATGTAAAAAAAAACATACCATTCTTTTGGTTAATGCCTAAGATAATCTTGGAATGAAAGAAAATAAATTCTACCCAAGAGTTCTCAGTTGAGAGTGTGGCCCCTCTAAGAAGCCATCCTATACAGTGTGCCCTTTGTTGCTTCTAAAAATAAACACCAAAACAAGCACACCAAAAAGGTCTTGTGTTTTTGGCAAAGTTCTCCCTTCTACAGGAGCATTTTGAGACTTGAAAACACAAGATGAATGGTGGACCCATCCCAGAGGTCTGTCCTGACCTTCTAAATGAATTCCATCTTCAGGAAGTAAAACAGTAACCAACGAACCAACCAACCAACCAACCAACCAACCAACCAACAGAAAAACCCCGACAAGATGTCCACACATCCTTTTTCTTCTGAACACTGCTCTCTAATCTGCAATCACATTGAGGGGAATTAAAGGAGGTGAGTTCTGGGTTCCAGTACACAGTAGGGTTCAAGAGCTTTGGCTAATTTTTATGAGAAAAAAAAATATTTTTAAGCTGGTTACAAACGTGTTTTTCATGCTCACTCTCTGTATTGAAGATACTACACTATACCAGATACAAAGATTTTCTCACTCCTACATTTCTCCAAAATATCACGTTTTGATAATTTTCAACAGACTACAGTTAAATCTCTAAGGTACATGAAACATGATCCAGCAAGCAATGAGAGCCTCCAATGGACGCCCCATCACCTGAGGGTTGGGGAACATTGAATTCGTTTTACTTTAGGGGCACTGTGATTTGTCTGTGATTTACCAAGTGGTGAAGATCATTCCTGCCTTCCCATAATACTAGAACAAACGCACATCTACCTTTCATTATTTTGAGAAACCAAAGGACAAAGTTAAAGCTCATTTTCTCTTTTGAGCTGGTTCGTTCTTTTCCCTGACATTTGATCGACTTTTAAGTTCTAGCTTATTTTAATCTTATGTAGCACGAATAATGCAGGTCTATTTAACAGTCAACTGCAAATCTATTCAAAGCAGTATTCGTTTTGCTTTGTTTTACCTAATATGTTCTTAACATTCCATAAATGATTTCTAATAGGCTTCTAAATTTTTAACAAATTGGTGATAGTTTAGACTTGTTTTAGAAATAGATTTATGAGCGCAATTATACGATTCTCAAAAAAAATTTCACATGTTAAAATTTTTATGGAAGCTAAGACAAGCTGTATTTTTATTATTGCCATCTGCTCTGTCATTTTTATCCAAGCTACTGTTGACGCTTCCCTACAAATAGATGAATAAAGAAAATACAAATAAAATCTTCAAGATATCTTAAGTTCTTTTCTTTGATACAGTATAAGAATTGATATAGGTTTCACCAAAAATGTTCACATTCCAAATGGAAATGAAATAGAAACCAGAGCTGGTTCCAAGAGTATCTAACAGCACGAAGAACCACGTAACGTTGTCATTTCTCCACATTTCTAAATATGTAAAACTGATTTTTTGGTAAAGCAAATACCTCACCATGAACACAGGGTGGAAACATGCAGATGAGTCAAAAATACCAGCTAGACTGAATTCTGATTTTCCTAGCACCACTGGAAGCCACTCCCTCCCTGTGGGTGGCCCATTGTATGGAAAACCACGCAAGCCATGTTTTAGAAATAAGAGCCTGGTCGTAAAATAAGCTCATTGCCCTTGCAGGCCACTGTGTGAGGACACCTGCATCCGAGAGGCTGCTCCCCAAATCACCGTGTAGTTCATTCTTACTACTTAGACTTTGGCTCAAAGGCCAGTCCCTCAGTGAATCTGGTCTCAGTAACCCGGCTTATTTTCTACCCCATTACCTGGCACTCATTATTAGAATACTTGTTCATTATTCATCTCTGCTGTGAGATCTTTCATTCAAGATCAAGGGCCCCATCTCTTCCCCTTCATCACCACCTTACCCCCAGGACCTAGAACCCATGCCCACAGGATTGTTCCTACTCAGTCACTATTTGGTAATCGCATGAAAAGAAAAATGCAGTATGTCTTTTTAAGTGTTTATAATGTGGTAGCTTCTTATTTTGATAAGTTTCCCCTTGTTTGTGTGTTATTGCATAGCTTTTAGTTCCTATAGTAAATATTTTAGAATAGGGGCAATGACGACAAGATCACTACAAATACAAGTTGCATTTAATTGTGCACTAACGGCCAAGTTACCAGTTGGCACATGAAACCTTCCTGCCCCACCAAACAAACAAACAAACAAACAAAAATCTGGAGACCATTCATTCATAAGGCCCATGCCATGTGACCACCCAATCCTCCCATCTAGAAATAACCATCTTAAAAGGCTCAAGGCCAGATCTTGTAAATATCCTTCCCTAGTTATCCCTTCTGAGATAGTTCTAAATTCAGGAATTTAGTGTTCTTCCTTCGAAGCAGGAGATCCAGTGAATGAAGCATTGCTTGATGCACAGGCTTTCCTCAGACGCTCCATAACCGAGCATTTTAAAATGCAGAAATATTTTAGAGGTCTTTAGAAGAAACTAAAAGTGGGCAAGACTCAGATATGGTGCTATTATGGAGCTAAAGCTTAATTTATATTCTGGTCGGGAGCCAAGCAGAAATCTCAGGATAGGGTTTTCTTCAGAAATAAATATACGCATAGAGTTGGATCTTCTTATCTCCCACACAGGCTTCTCTCATATCCAACAGAAGCAGGTTTTTGATGTTTTTCTGAGCTTCATAGCCAGAAGCATTGCCATGGGAAGCGGTTAAGTTATTCACTGTGTCTCAATCAGGCACTACTGTAGCTAAACTTGTAGATCTAATCTGCAATTTATGGACCGTCTTGTTGTTTTTAAAACGGGAGAAGGCGGTAGGTATGTTTTCACTACCTTTCCAGTACCACGAAAAAGCCCCAAATGTATTTCTGATTTCCCTTCTCCATGAAAATGTTACAGGAGTTTTCACATTACCTTATAGTTAATCTATCGTGTATACAGTGCAAGAGTGTGTGTAATGGAAAAGATACAGTTGGTTAGGATGAATTCTTCACACACACACACACACACACACACACACAACCCACAAGAACAAATCTGTATTATCTTTCTAGGAGAGAGAACACTAATTTCAGTAATACTAGAAGGAGTATAAAAAATGCAATTCTGTTTCAAAAAGGATTTACCTATTCAACTCTCTGCTTAGGCATTTCCTCTCCATAGGAGTGCCAAATAAATATCCAATGATAAATGACTTTGATGAACTTCACTAGCCTTCTGTCCTGGATTTCATTCATAAAAGGAAAAGAAAAATGATTCTCCCCTTACTTAGTCCTTTTGGGAGAAGCAGCAGAGTATGCATATGTTTTAATCCTGCTGAATCTATTGACACAATCAAATGAACTCTGCCTCGCATGCTCCAAATGAACTTAATTTCAATTTGTCACTCAGGGTTTGCCAGTGTTTAGCGTTGAGACGGATTTTTCAGGTCTGAGTGCGTGCCTTTCCTCCCATGAAATAGCAACCATGGTGGATTGGGTGACGGTCGTGGGTGGTGCAGAAAGCACTTGGAAAAGATCTTTACAAATCACGGCTGTAACACAAGTCCAGACTCTATGCTACATAATATTGCCTCTTGCACTGGCAGGCAAAGTATCATGATAGGTCTGCCCAATACAGACATTCACATCTCCCACTGTTCTAGCCACATAGGACTCCATGTCATTTAAGTAACAAAGACGTTACTTTAAAAAGGTCTTCAGACTGCTATTCTCTTGCTTTAATAATGTCTTCTTTCTCTCTCAAGTGAGAGTTCCTGGAAAACCAGGCATGTCTTAATAATCTTTGTGTCCACATAACACGATGTCTTGTGTAGGTTAGTTGCAGAACACATCTTATTTGGAATTAAATAACTTTATTTAAAAAAATATCATTGGCCCGCATAACAATGTGATTCATCACATCAATAAAAGGAAGTACAAGAACCACATGATCCTCTCAACAGATGCAGAGAAAGCATTTGACAAAATACAGCATCCTTTCTTGATATAAACCCTCAAGAAAGTAGGGATAGAAGGATCATACCTTGAGATCACATAAGTCAATATATGAAAGGCCCAACGCTAATATCATACTCAATGGGGAAAAACTGAGAGCTTTCCTCCTAAGGACAGGGACAAGACAGAGCTGGCCACTCTTGCCACTGTTATTCAACATAGTATTGGAAGTCTTAGCCTCAGCCATCATACAACACAAAGAAATAAAAGGCATCCAAATTGGCCAGGAGGAGGTCAAACTTTCACTCTTTGCAGATGACATGATACTCTATATGAAAAACCAAAAAAACTGCTAGAACTGAATTCAGCAAAGTGGCAGGATACAAAATCAACGCACAGAAATTGGTTGCATTCCTATTCACCAACAATGAAGCAACAGAAAGAGAAATCAAGGAATCGATTCCATTTACAACTGCACCAAAACCCATAAAATACCCAGGAATAAATCTAACCAAAGAGGTGAAAATTCTATACACTGAAAACTGTAGAAAGCTTATGAAAGAAATTGAAGAAGACATGCAAAAAAATGGAAAAATATTCCATGCTCCTGGATACAAAGAACAAATTTTGTTAAAATGTCAATACTACCCAAAGCAATCTACATATTCAGTGCAATCCCTATCAAAGTAACACCAGCATTCTTCACAGAGCTAGAACAAACAATCCTAAAGTTTGTACGGAACCAGAAAAGACCCCGAATAGCCAAAGCAATCTTGAAAAAGAAAACGAAAGCAAGAGGCATCACGATCCTGGACTTCAAGCTGTATTACAAAGCTGTAATCATCAAGACAGTATGGTACTGGCACAAAGACAGCCGCTCAGATCAATGGAACAGAATAGAGAACCCAGAAATGGACCCACAAACGTATGACCAACTAATCTTTGACAAAGCAAGAAAAAATATCCAATGGAATAAAGACAATCTCTTCAGCAAGTGGTGCTGGGAACACTGGACAGTGACATGCAGAAGAATGAACTTGGACCACTTTCTTACACCATACACAAAAACAAACGGAAAATGGATGAAAGACCTAAATGTAAGACAGGAAGCCATCAAAATCATCAAGGGGAAACCAGGCAGAAACCTCTTGACCTCAGCCCCAGCAACATCTTACTCAACATGTCTCCGGAGGCAAGGGAAACAAAAGCAATAATGAACTATTGGGACCTCATCAAAATAAAAAGCTTCTGCACAGCAAAGGAAACAATCAGCAAAACTAAAAGGCAACCGATGGAATGGGAGAAGATATTTGCAAATGACGTATCAGATAAAGGTTTGGTATCCAAAAATCTATAAAGAACTCATCAAATTCAACATCCAAAAAACAAATAATCCAGTGAAGAAATGTGCAAAAGACATGAATAGACACTTCTCCAAAGAAGACACCCAGATGGCCAACTGACACATGAAAAATTGCTCAACATCAATCATCAGGGAAATACAAATCAAAACCACAATGAGATGCCAGCTCACACCTGTCGGAATGGCTAACATTAACAACTCAGGCAACAACAGATGTTGGTGATGATGTGGAGAAAGAGGACCTCTTTTGCACTGCTGGTGGGAATGCCAACTGGTGCAGCCACTCTGGAAAACAGTATGGAAGTTCCTCAAAAATTTTAAAATAGAACTACCCTACAACCCAGGAATTGCACTACTAGGTATTTATCCAAGGGATACCGGTATGCTGTTTGGAAGGGACACATGTACCCCAATATTTATGGCAGCACTATCAAGAATAGCCAAAATATGGAAAAAGCCCAAATGTCCATTGAGGATAAAGAAGATGTGGTGTGTGTGTGTGTGTGTATATGTGTGTGTGTGTATATATATATATATATATATATATATATATATATATATATATGTTATATATATATAACGGGGTATTACTTGGCAATCAAAAAGAATGAAATCTTGCCATTTGCAACTACGTGGATGGAACGGGAGGGTATTATGCCAAGCGAAATTAGTCAGAGAAAGGCAAATATCATAGGACTTCACTCATATGAGGAATTTAAGATATGAAACAGATGAACATAAGGGAAGGGAAGCAAAAATAATATAAAAATAGGGAGGGGGACAAAACAGAAGAGACACTTAAATATGGAGAACAGAGGGTTGCTAGAGGGGTTGTGGGAGGGGGATGGGGTAAATGGGTAAGAGGCAACAGGGAATCTACTCCTGAAATCATTGTTGCACTATATGCTAGCTAACTTGGATGTAAGTCAAAAAAAATAAATTAAATAAAAATTTTAAAAAATATATATATATATCATTGGCTTCATTTAATGACAAATAACAGCATAAACATTAGCACGATGCCAATCAAGTCTAAACGTTAAACATTAATAATAGATTTACATTTACACACTGGAAAATCAGCACAGACTACTAAAAGAGGCATAATTATAAGTGTTCATAAATACTATTTTACATACACATTTTATTAAATTATAATCACTGTGAGTGAATTCAATCTTTATTAATAGAATTCATTTTGCTACTCATAGTCATATTTACAGGATTATATGATTAGTTATGAGAATCTAAGTTTTTCCTTTTGCAATAGTATGTCTATAAAAACCTGTCCCCATGGGGTTTGGTGTTCAGAAACTAGTAATTTCAGACAATATGCAGAAATGTTTGTAATACCAACTACTGAATACAATTGAATGTGTTAGCAACAAGTTCTCTATAAAAGTCTGTAAGAGATATAGATTATATATATACACAAATATGCACACATAAAACATGCATATACATATTTATGTACCTTGAGAAAGTGAAAGGACTTGCCCAGAGTCTGAAATTTGCATGGTCATGGGCAATGTTTCCCCCTATTTACTAACAGCTAAAGTATGAAAGATCCCCTGAACAATGGAAGAAGATGAAACAGGTTTCCATAATTGAAAAAGGGCACAGACCATGTGAAATATGTGGTCTCACTAGAATGGAGTGAAATAAGTCAATAGCAATGAAATTGCTGGGAAACCCCAAATATTTGACCTCAAACTCTACTCTTCTTAGTAATTCACATGCCAAAGATGAAATCCTAAGAGAAAATAGAAAGTATTTTAAGCTAAATTACTACAACATGTAGGGCATGCAGATAAAATAGTGTTTGGAGGGAAATATTTATCATATAAAAAAGCCATCTCTCTCTCTCTCTCCCCCCTCTCTGCCCCTCCCCTGCTCATGCTCTCTCTCTCAAAATAAATAAATAAAAATTTAAAAAGAACTTAAAATAAATAAATGTAGATCAGTAGCCTTACATTCTACTTAAATTTCTGGAAAAAGAGCAGAATAAATTCAATGTAAAAAAAAAAATCTTTGAAAATAAAAAAAGAAATCTGACAAACTCTTATCTAGAAAGAATACAAATCACCAATATCAAAAATGAAAAATGATCTATCACCACAGATTCTATGTCATTAAGAGAATTTAAAATACTTCAATAATTTTGTACCAACACATTCCATAACGAATATCTTGAAAAATGTATTTTACCAAAATTGACATAAGAAATAGAAAATCTGAAAATCTCTAAATCTAGGAAATACTTTCATTTTTAACAGATTCACAAAAGAACCTCCAGACACAGACATTTCTCTGTGAATTTAGTCAAGGAATAATATCAAAATAACACAAACTTTCTGAGAAACAGAGCTAGGAAACACGGCTGTACTCAATTTTTTCAGATCATCCTTACTCTTATAGCATAATCTGGAAAAAGTTACCAAAAAAGGAAATTAGAAACCTCAACACTCATGGGTGTGTATACACACAATTTGTAATAAAATATAACAAGTCTAACCAACAGTATATAAAAGGACAGTATTTTATGACCAACGAGGCTTTATCAAGAATGAAATTTTGGCTTAAAATTTTAAACACTAATCAGTATAATTGACCATATTAATATAAAGAAAAAAGGAAAAAGTACCACCAGTTCAACTCATGCAAAAAAACAATCTGACAAAATTAAACACATTTATAACAAAACCCTCAGCAAAGAGGAGGGAAACTTGTTAGACTGATAAAGAAAAGTGTACAATCAATTTATCAGTCAAGTTCTAATCAGTAGACCAAAACTCCTCCATTAATTTGGACAGGGAAATTTTGTATTAGAGAATAGTTCATTTCCAAGTGTTATTTCTTACTAAATGTGTTCGAATGAGCATGGTTTTGTGTGAAGAAGCCAAAAAATCTGAATTTGGTTTAATATTTACACACTACTACGTCTTATTACCCTGAATAAGTTTGAGGCTTTAATGACCTTCATCTGAACTGTAAGAGTTCAAGTGTCTTAGCTTACTTAATCTTTTTTGTTTTTTAGATTAAAAGAAAAACAGATTAATTAACACAGGATTAAGCACAAAGAGAGGTAAAGAGAACTGAAATACGGGAATAACAGAAAGAGAGTAGTCGTTCTTTATCTTTAAGGCTGACATACCCAGAGAAGAACAGGGAGAAAGTCCTCCCACCCAGCTGAGGGGCAGAACTCACTGGGAACAGAATGACCAGGGGTCACGGGACAGAGAGGTGGTTGCTGGGGTTCCACAGTTGAGAGCGGTCAAGCACGGTCATGCCTAGTGGGGCATGATGGAACCCTCCTAGTGGTTGCCAGCAAAAGTCTACGGGGGGTGATGCCCCTGGCAGCCCCTGCACTGGGCTCACAGCCAGGGGACACAGAGACAAGACGTGGAACATATACTGGAGCCAGCAGGAAGGTCCCCTCCTCTTTCAGCGCCCCCGCAGCACCTGGGAAGCTTAACATCCTGCGACCTGGCAAATGAGCACTGTTTACAGGGCACTTATCTAGCACCACGAAGCTGGAAAAGAAGGGCTGATCTGGAAAGGAGAGGCAACAGGTTGGTGACCAGGACAAGCAACGTTATCTGTGCTGGTCATTATTTCCCCTCTGTGTTCAGAAGAACCTCTGCGTTCAGGCAAGTTTGCTGGTTTTCATCACTGCTATGCACCATGGTACTGCGGGCGCTATTCATTTCAAGATAGTCCTAACAAGAATAAAAGGCCAAAGGAGGAGGTAAAACGTCTTCTCTATGCAGATGATATGATGGTTTACATTGTTTAAGATCCCAGTCAATGGGGCGCCTGGGTGGTTCAGGCAGTTCAGTGTCTGACTCAATGTGAGCTCAGGTCATGATCTCATGGTGGTGAGATTGATCCCAGTTGGGCTCCATGTTGGGCGTGGGCCTGCTTAAGATTTAAGATTTTCTCTCTCTCTTCCTCCACCCCCCCAAAAAATCCCCCCCAAAAAACAAAGATCCCAGCAAATTTTCAAAACAGCTAGTACAACTAATAACTGAAATTAAGAAGGTCACAGAATTCAAACATTAACATAAAAAAATCAATCATTCTTATATATTGTCAGCAATTAAAACTGAAATGTAATAAATGGTGTTTATAACAATAACAAAACACTGAAAGTAAGTAGGAATAAATGTAACTTAATATTCTGAGAGAAATCAAAGAACACCTAAACAAATGGGGAGATATTTTATATATTCATGTATTGGAAGACTATCGCTAAAATGGCAATTCTTCTCAAATTTACAGATTCAAAGCAAGCCCAAGAAAATCCCAAGGGAGTTTTTATAGACACTGACAAGCTAATTCTAAGTGAATCTATGAAATGCAAAGGGCCTAAAATAAACACCACTTTAATAATAAAACAAAGAGAACAAGGTTGCCTCATCTATTCTATATGACTTCACGACTGTGTATTCCAATGATCAATACAACAAAAAGATAATCAATGAAAAAAAAGTCCTTCACACGTATCAGAAATTGATTTTCAACAATGGGGCCAACTCATTTCAATGAGGGAAAATGAAGCCTTTAACAAATGAGGTTAGATCAGCTGAATATTTGTTTTTGCTTTTGTTTTTTTAATGAGCATCTATCCTTACCTAGCACAATACCCAAGAAATTAACTTTGTAAAGATCATAGCCTTTTCAATAAGTAGTGCTGGAACATTTGGAAATTTATATGCAAAAAGATGAATTTGAAACCTTAATTCACATCACCTATGAAAATTAACTTCAAATGGATCATAGACCTACAATGAAGAGCTCAATTATTAAAACTTTTTTTTATTTGTGATTATTTGTGATATTTTAATTGTGATTATTTGAAATTATTTGTGATATGCAAATATGCAAACATTTCATATACTTTTAATAAAATCATCAAAAATAAAAATACCAATAAGTTGGACTTTATCAAGATTAATAATGTTTGTTGTTCCAAATGTACCATTAAAAGAATGTATTTGGGAGAAATGATCTATAACATGTTATCAGTGTAAGATTTTAACAGACACTTTGCAACAGGAAGATATTTGACCAGTAAGCACATAACGAGATACTAACATCATTAATGACCAGAGAAATGTTAACAGAACCACAATAAGATACTCTACGACATACCCATCAGAATGACAAAAATTAAAAAGGATAGACACTTTTACACGCCAATATAGACAAAGATATGGAGTAACCATAATTCATAAGTACTGTTAGGAATATAAAACGGTACAGCCCATGGAAACATTGTGATCAGGTCTTCAAGAGTTCAACATAAACTTACTTTGCGCCCCATCCATTCCATTCCTAGGTATTTGCTTGAGAGAAATCAAAACATCTGTCCACACAGGGGCGCCTGGGTGGCTCAGTTGTTTAAGCGTCCAACTCTTGATTTGGCTCAGGTCATGATCTCACGGTTTGTGAGGTGAGTTTGAGCCTTGCGTCAGGCTCTGCGCTGAGAGCACAGAGCCTGCGTGGGATTCTCTCTCTCCCTCTCTCTCTGATGTCCCCCTCCCCACCACCATTTGTGTTCTTTCTCAAAATAAATAAATAAGCATTAAAAAATAATAAATAAAGCATCGGTCACAGGAAATTTCTGATAGCAAAACCTGTGAAAAACCAAACAAACAACAAAACCCAAAACCCACGTTCACCAACAAGGGATAAACCTAATGTGGCATATCCATACAGTAGAATACTATTTGGCAATAAGAAGAATTCACTATTGTTACACAGGGAAAGATGGGTTTATCTTAAAAGTCACTATTTCAGAAAAAAAAAAAAAGGCAAAAAAGAATACATAGCATATAAATCAATTTATATGAAATTCTAAAAATTGCAAACGAACCCAAGTGTCACCATAGATTAGTGGTTGCCTGGAAACCAAGGGCAGAAAGCAGGATGGATCACAAAAGGGCACAAGGACACTTCCGTGGGTAACAAACACACGTTCCCTTGACTGTGATGACAGTTTATGGTGCTGGGTGAGAACTTGAGTTTTACATTTTCAGTACGTACAACTCGTCCTTTATCACACTTCAAAAGAAGCGTGAAATATTAAAGGCTCTGTTTGTCAATCTATAGTTTTCAAAATACCGTCCCCAGGTTCTACCAGAAGAGGTCTAGAACACATCCGACGTAACTTGGGCTAATTCAGGAAACCCAAATAGCAGGCTTGCAGCGAAACTTGGCAAGCCAACTACCTAATAATTACACGGACTTTCTTCATTCCAAGACATGGGCCACATAGAAATACACCAGTGACGAACCAAACCGTGATCATCGCAACATAAGGTACACATCACAGGAAAAGGCGAGCTCTGTCCTACCGGGCACCTCTGAGATTTTATCAAATCTTCCAGTTTTCAAACAGAAGTAACTGTACCCCAGCAAGTTGCAAGTTACTTTGGGGCCAGGTGTTTTGCTGACGCCTCCGCTCATCACTTTGGAATTACCGACATATGGAATTAACAAGGCTGCGATTGTTAATTAACTTTCTAGGGCAGAGGTCACAAACTGCCGCTGCCCAAATGCGTTTCCTTGGGCCCGCACCGCGTTGGGTTTTTCTTGTGTTCTTTTTTTTTTTTAAATCAGAAACTAATGTGCATCAGGCGAGCGGATGACCTGCGTGGGAGCCCACCCGGTACAGCCATTGCTGTCATGTTTCGTGACGTTCAAAACCCGTCCACAGCTCTCCTCCTTGTCCGTCATCCTCCAGACCTGAGTTCGCCTCTGTCCAAACACCACTCGCTGCTGGGGCCACGCCAACCATAGGCCACGCCATCCTCACCTGCACGGCCCCCCCAGTCCCCCAGGAGCTAAAAGACAGGGCACCCTGCCGTGCGGAGACTGGGGCACACCCAGATGTAGGACCACAGGGTGCTGGCGGGAGACCGGTCCACTGTACACAGGCCCACACACCAGCTTTCCCGACGCCTGTCCTCTATGACGGAGGCGACTGTCCCACACTAGACCTGCAGCTTTGCCACCGATGAAACGGCCTTCCCAGAACAACTTGGGGCTGTGGGAAAACCCGGCCCCTGCCTCTAGAAGCCAGGGGTATGAAGGGGTCCACGGAGTCCTCTTGGGCTCCCCGTCCTGGACACTGCTCTCCAGAAAGAACTGGACTTCACCAACTTAGTGCACTTCGTGCACTACGTGCAGAGAAAAAAACCCAAAACACAAAAAAACCGTGCATTCAAACACACACAAATACCGAACAAGCCCAGGCTTGCACCTGTATGTTGGGGCCGGCCACGGCTCCAGTGTCTGTAAAGTGTCTGGAAACTGTCCCAGGAGACCGTCACTGTTTCTAGAGCCTTCTGCTGTCGGGTAGCCTCAGTGCATCACACTCTCTTTAGACTCAGCCCAAGACCCCATTCTGCACGCGGGGAGCTTACCTCTTCACCCGGGCCCCGCCAGCAGGAGCATCTCCGCTGTTTGAGCGCCGAGGGGACATGCATGGACTGCGCCTTGGTGCCCGCTCCCCAGAAAGCAGACAGGGCCTGCAGGCGCCCGGGTGGCTCCTGCTGAGGGAGCGGGGAGAGGGCGGACTGGGTGTGCTAAAGCATCGGCACCTGCAAACCTGGTGCCTTGACCGCTCTTCCGGGGGAAGAGGAAGTGGCCTGGAGGGGTTCTTGGGAGTTCCACAGGGGGCCCGCACTGCACCTCACAGTGAGTGTCCGTAATGAGGCGTCAGCTGGAAACTGCTGGGGATCAGTTGGAAGCTCCGGCCACACTGGGTAAGGTCCACGACTCTGCTTGGCAACTGTGGGCTGAAGGCCAGCAGCAGGTGCTGCGTCTACCTGGACCTTGATTCTCCCATCCACACAGTCTCCTTCCGGATCCTCCTACACCGGCTCTGCCTCACTAATTACCAGCCTCCGTCCGGCTCCAGCAGCCACGTGACTTGGTAACGCGGGTCTAGGGAGGGTGTGGCAATCAAGCCTCCAGGTCAAAATGACGCCCGCCATACCCTGTGCCATGAGTGCCCTTCCACCAGGGGCACCCTTTTTAAAGTTGAAATGCCATCGTGGAAGACAATGGCAGTGGCTGTAAATTAACAACTCAGAATGAATGGGTTTATCCTCATCAGTCTTCATCCAAGTTGCTTGTTATTTACGCTACTGAGATCTTAAGAAAATGGGACCCGAGACAGGGCTTTTGGAAAGGGACGGTGTCTTAGAGGTGGGTGTAAGCGAGGCTGCCACAGGGGAGAAGACAGCTGTGATGCCAACACACCACGGAAAGTGAGAGAAAGGAATCAGTTGTGGAAGGAAATAAGGAGCCTTAGCAACAGCACATTCCACCGAAAATCCACCCCATCTGTGTCCTAACCACTGCCTTCCAGGCTCCTCCAAGGGTGTTAATCTTCCTCTACCGTAGCTGTTTCCTCAATGTCCCTCAACCTTCTCAACCACATCCTTCTCTGGTTGGCAATGAGCTGACAGCTTTTCGAAAAATACTGCACTTCTGGCTGTGTTTTTTTAATGAAAATGCACACAAATGCCTGTTATTTAGGACACGTGGACATGAAGGAGCCACTAACACGCAGCCTGGAGAGTAACTCAGCCGTTGATAGTCACCTCCTTCTAAAGATCCGCATTATCGTCTCCTAAACCATGAACACATTTGTGATACCGAATGGGAAAGTCTCACACAGGCGGTGTGGTTTCAATGCAAAGCTTAAATGATCCTTTCAAAGTCCCTATGTGAGCACCATACATTGTATTGGAAAGTAACTCTTCTTCAACGACGCCTGAGGTGTTACTGAGCACAAGTATGAGTGAGATTCGTCCTAGTAAATACTCTTAACTATGCCCCCGGTGTAAGGCTTGCTTTCTTTCCGCCTCCAGCGCCACTTTTCAAAGGTAGTATTTGCCTAACTCGACTAGATTTAAAAACAAACAAGCATTATATATACCAAGCATTTGCTTTTTTAGACATATCTAATCTCAAAAAATATTTTCTGATGCACGGGCACATAGAGTGTGAATACCCTTAAAACGTAAGCAAGAAAACACTTTGATTAATGTGTCTGAATCCTTTTCGGGACAAGCTCAGTGTATCTTAGATGCGATGATCATGGACCTGTAAGAATTGATACTGTGATCAAAGAAAATGCCATGCAGGGTCGGTGGATAGCCCGGGAGAAATTGAGAAGCTGTCTGATTAAGGAAGACAGTTTTTGAAACTTCCAGGACGGCAAGGTTTTATTTATTTCAGTTTGTCTCCTCAGGCTGAAAGGCTACAGGCTGTTTGAAGCATTCACATGTAGGTTCCCCTGCTCCTTCCAAACCTCCCTCTCAGAGTGAATATATACCCTGTTGACTGGGGACTGTTTCCGTGAGGCAGGGAGGCGGCCGTACGGATTGTGCTTTTATTTTAGTGGTTTCTAGAGGGAAACGGAAACAAATGTTGATCACAAAGTATATGGCAGGGGCGCCTGGGTGGCTCAGTCGGTTGGGCGTCCGACTTCAGCTCGGGTCATGATCTCGCAGTCCGTGAGTTCGAGCCCCACGTCAGGCTCTGTGCTGACAGCTCACAGCCTGGAGCCTGCTTCCGATTCTGTGTCTCCCTCTCTCTGACCCTCCCCTGTTCATGCTCTGTCTCTCCCTGTCTCAAAAATAAATAAAACATTAAGAAAAATTAAAAAAAAAAAAAGAAAGTGATAACTTTAAAAAAAAAAACAAAAAACAACTATATGGCAGCAAGCAGTAGTCACACAAGAGTGGTGACCGGGCAGCTTGTGTGAGGGTTTCATGTACGGTTCGGGGGCTTGGGAAACTGTGCTGAGAATAAGCTGCACAGAGAAAATTGTCTGATCTGAAAGTGGTGGTAAGACGGGCCAAGGACACCAGGGCTCAGGGCGAGAAGCCAAGGGAATCCAATTCGGGTAGGTGACCTCAGGGGTGTAGGGAGGAGGGCAAGGCTCCAGATCCTTCTGAAGAAGTTGGCACTGGGAAGTTTTACCCCCTATTCACATAAAGAGCCTCCCCGAGCCTGCCTCAGCTTCCAGGACCAGAACACCCCAGAGAAAAGACTGGAAGGCTTTATTCACTTATATGCACACACGTGGAAGCTGTGAGCAGTTTTCTGAATTCTGTTTCAGTTAATGCTCTGGGTTCTATGAGGTCAACAAGGGGAGATATAAGCCAGAAATAAAAATGAAGTTTAAGAAAGAGGACCCTATTTTCTGCTCCTGGAAGCCATATTTGAAAGAATCATGTAAATTTAAAGGTTTTGGGCTGTAAATACACTTAATTGTTTAAACAATGTTTTCTTTATCACACTGTTGGCTGCCTAAATGCAGAAATGTGTAAAAATGTCCGAATATCAAAATTCCTCCAGTTTTAACATTTCAAAGGTTTGAAACAAGGCTCCTTCGAAAATAAATATTTACCTTGTTGATTATTTTTAGTACGTCCAGATACAAAGGAATTCATACTTCTATGCAAAGGGAGAGTCATTGTGTTTATTATAGTAAAAGAAAGAATTGCTTCAGGTGCTAAGTAATTTCTTCTCCTTTTTTAAAAATGAATTTTGTGAATTCAAAGTGAATAACTAACACGTTTTTATATATAGTTTCCTCTCCTTTTTTAAAAATGAATTTTGTGAATTCAAAGTGAATAACTAACACGTTTTTATATATAGTTTCCTCTCCTTTTTTAAAAATGAATTTTGTGAATTCAAAGTACATAACTAACACATTTTTATATACAGCATTCATTCTTTTAAAAAATTATCCTCTAAACAACTAATACCTAATTTGAATTAAAGTGATTTTGTTTTGTCTGTTCGGTGGGGGGGGGGGGGGGGGTTAGCGGCTGTAGAGGATAGAATTATACATCAGTGCTGGCTCTGCTATCCAAATATTTAAAACAACCAGAGGGGAGAAAAAGGAAATCTTAAAAGGCATTCAACTACTAATCTGGCCATCCACATTAAGCTCATTGAAAATCTGGGAAATTTGGAGAAATCTGATTATTCAATGCTCCTCATTGCTCATCAGTATGGATAGCTTCCCAGTAAGGGATTTTACCAAACTATTTTTGTAGACTCACTACCATGAAGAAGAGGTAAAGTCACTATCTTACTGACTTTTTGACATTTTATATTCCTTTTCCAAGAAACAGGGGCTAAAAAAAATAATAATTTTATTTCCTTTTGAGAGGGAATGTAAAAATGATTCTTGGTGAAATCTGATTATGCGTAATACCGTAGAAATCCCATTTCCTCGCTGACACAATCCTGCAAGTGACACCATCATTTCCGTTCAATCTAATTAGACCATCTGCCTGCTCCCCGTGCACAGCAGACAGGAAGTGTCTCTTGGTTGGTGACTCCTATTGTATCTCTTACGGCTTGGGTCCTTGAGTAGCAAAACAATGTAGAGAGATATAGGTACACGCACAGATGTTGATGGTTATAGCTATAGATGGATTTTATAGACGGTGTCGTGCTCTACTCAAGAGTTTTTATCTGCGGCATTATTGACATTTGTTGACTAATAATTCTTTGTCCTGTGAGGCTGTATTGTGCACTGTACGATATTTATCAGCATCTTTGTATTACACCTGCTACATTCCAGTAGTGCCTCGACCCAATTACAAGGACCAAAACTGTCTCTAGACATCGCGAAATGTCTCCTGGGGCATAAAGTCACTCCTAGTTGAGAAACACTGACAAAAACATGGATGAGAGAGACAGCACACTCTAGTGAGCGACAGAGAGATGGAGATAGCTAGAGATAGAACGAAATAGAGTTAGGGACAGAGATAAACACTGAGATAGGTATAGACCCAGATGTGGATGTTTCTACCAGAATTCCAAAGACAAGGGGCACCTGGGTGGCTCAGTTGGTTAAGCAACGGACTCGATTGCTCAGGTCAGGATCCCGGGGTTGGTGAGTTCAAGCCCTGCAAGGGGCTCAGCACTGACAGCACAGAGCCTGTTTGGGATTCTCTCTCTCTCTCCCCCTCTCTCTCTCTGCCCTTTCCCTGCTCCCTTGCTTGCTCTCTCTCTCAAAATAAATAAATAAACAACGACAAAAAGAATTCCAAAGACAGAAAACAGATACTCATGGAACAAAACAAAACAAAATAAAACATTCCTCCACTGAGGCCTGCCAGGGACACTCAGTAGCCGCACTGTTTCAGGATTAAGGCAGCATTTTCTCTTGATTACAGTGACACTGGCTGGCAGAAAGCCCTCTGGGAGCCCTCGGGCTGAGTAGATGTCCTTGGTCTAGCTTCCCACAGCCCCTACTGAGATCACTACAATAGATTACACTTATATATCAGAAAGACATTTCCGAGATCCCACCATCATCCGGAATTCTGTTGATGGTATTTGATGATGAATTATTATACACCATCTATTATAAGAGAATAAGATGTTAAGAGATATTGGACGTTTGTGACTGTATTTATTTTTAAATATAAAATATAGGGGGGCGCCTGGGTGGCGCAGTCGGTTAAGCGTCCGACTTCAGCCAGGTCACGATCTCGCGGTCCGTGAGTTCGAGCCCCGCGTCGGGCTCTGGGCTGATGGCTCAGAGCCTGGAGCCTGTTTCCCATTCTGTGTCTCCCTCTCTCTCTGCCCCTCCCCCGTTCATGCTCTGTCTCTCTCTGTCCCAAAAATAAATAAATGTTAAAAAAAAAAAAAAAGTAAATATAAAATATAGGAATCTCTTCATATCAGCCTCTGAAGATCCCATGTATTAATTTTAATGGTATCTTATATTACATATATACTGTAATTTACTTAACCAGTCCCTGTGGAAAGATAGACAATCTTGATTTTTTTAGATATGATCAATATGCACTCATAAACTTTGCTTTCCATATATTTTGCCATATTTGGATGTACGTTTGTAGAATAAGTTCATAGCATAGTCTTGCTGAATGAATGTGTTTATAGTTTTTCAGTTTGTGAGAAATTTCAAAATTTATACCCAAAATAATTCCCCAAAACCCTGATTTATCAAAATGTGTAGTTTTGCCATTGAGAATGGTGAGACATTATTTCACATTATTGTTTTAATTGGCTTAGGTATACTAGTTGCCTTCATATTTTTACGTTTCAATTTTTTGGTCATATTTTTACCAGATGTTTAATTAAATGATTTTATTTCCTGATATTTCTGATAGTGTATCTTATCAATAAAGGAAATCGGCTCTTTGTCTTTCATAACTGTTGTGAATTCTTCTTCTCCATTTTTCATTGGGCTTTTGGATTTTAAATTTTAGGAAGTCAAATTCTCTAGTCATTTTCTTCACGGTTTCTAAATTACGTGTTCTGAAGAATTTCTTTTTAGTAGTTTTGTTATTCTGTATGAGCGTTTAAATCAATGAGCCACGTTCTTTCTTTTTGTTTTTTTTTGTTTTTTTTTTTTGTTTTTTTTTTTTATCAGGTAGTGAGGATAAGATTGTAGATTTTATAAAGCCATGTCTACTTTCAGGTTCCCATGACCAACACCACAAAACAGCTCTTCAGAAAATGAAGTCCTATTGCAAATTATTTATTGGCCTTCTTGTCCATCTGTTCTCTTTCGGAGACTCGCAATGCTATTCCTTATGTCTGCATGTGGATAAGGAAATGTCATAGGAGTTGGGGGCATTTTGCCACACACACATATATATTTTTCTGATGATCCAAAAGGCTTCTCTGGCCATATTACTGTGGTTTGCCACCTTCAAAATGGCCACGATATTGAAACGAAGCATCAATTTTTGCTACTGCAGAAAAAGATCACCAGAGCTTAAAGAAGTAGTGATTGGAACTGAAATCAAGTACCTGTTAAAACTTGCTTGTATTATTGCATTATTGCAAACATAACCCTGCCTATCTCCCTTAAGTGCTTTATTAGTTTACCTCTGGGATTTCTCCTTACTAGCAATTTCATCTTTGTTAATAAACACAGGTCTTATGAACATATATATATATATGTCATATATATATGTAAAACATAAAACATATACACACACTCTAGTTGGTCTCAACCAAAGCTACCTATTAAAATCAGCTGGGGGAATTATATATAGATATAGACATAGGGATATATAGATATACATCAGTGTTCAGACAATGTCACCCTTGAATCTCTGGTTTAATTGGCTTTCACTTTCATCTAGCCCATTGCAGACAACCAACTTAAAAAAAAAAAAAAGAAAATCAACTCATCCTTACCCAATAAGCACCGGCCTTGCCTATGAGTTGCTAATTTAAAGCATATGTTGAAAAAGGAAATCTGGAAGATGTATCCGAAACAGTTATCTTTTATTTCCTCACCTAAAATATGTATGTAGAGGAGTGAACATTGTTGACAAATTCACACAATTATGGGACTGTGATAGGTTTATATGAGAACAGCAAACGCCACCATTGTCCTGCTCAGCTCCTCTGTGGTGTCCTCGCGAAGGTATGAGAACCTGTTTAATCAGACACCAAAGCATTGGTTGGGCTTCTGGAGTTTGATGGCCTGAGACATCACTGCTGTGCACGGACTCTCCTACTGTGTTTTCATCTCAGCTACTAGGCCCTTCTCTTTGGAGCCCTCCCTCACCAGGTGCTGGTGTGGGCAGGCTGGCCATTCCTTCCAGTTCCTCCTGACCATGTGTCTGGCTGAATATGATAAGATGTCATGATACATGTCTGGTATTAATAGAAGACTCTAGTCTTCATCGAATATTCTATGCCCACTTTGCAGTACCTCTGTTGGAGTCTTAATTGGTGCATGAGTCACCACCCAAACTAAAAATAGAATGATGCTTTGATTTTTATCTATCGATCTGTGAATGGCTCCATAGGGACCTCATACCAGCAATGGGAGGCAGAAAGGCAGAATTTAGGCATTTCTAGATCTCTAGTCTAATATGATCTGAATATAAGTGGAACCCCTTCTTTGTGCTTAAAGTTCTCAAGTTCTAAAAACCACCAGATATAGTTAAGATTAGACAGGTTTATTAGCTAACTTTAATGCAGTCAGACACATTATGACAGAGTAGGAAAAAATTGGAGAAAACTGATCTTTTAGCAATACTTATTCATGATTTCCTGATTTTAATGGCCCTATCATATTAATTCCCAACTTCTTTATCATCAGTGCAGAAAATAAAGGATAATCTTGTATGTCACAGAAGGAGAGTCAAGATCACTGCCAAAGCTATTTTCTTGTATTCTACAATAATCCTGGAATAATATATTCTGATTTCCCACATATGCATGACACAGTTTCCCTCCATAGACTCACTTTTATTTATTTATTGAGGTTATAATGAGATTTCCATTCAAAGCTTGACATTATAATGTTATCACATTTGGAAATTGATGTCAACTTCGATTATTTTCTGATTTAGGGACAAATAAATGCTATGTCACCACTTCATATTTAGCGAGCACCCTCTCTCTTGGACAATTAACTCCAGCCCATCCAGAGGAGTTAGATAGAAGTCATGTGGGGTTACACGCACAGAGGACAGTGACGAGGGGCCCTGAATCAGGAGTATTTTTAATCAAAAGCACCCCATGAAGATTTGTTGACTATTTTCAAGGTAACATATCTATTATCATCAGAGAAGACACACTCACGACACATGTCTTGACCTCAGAGGACATATGTTCTGTTTGACACACCACAACAAAGAGATATGCATCCCCAACTAGAGGCAACTTCAGAGCTGGTATAATTTGAAAGGAGTATGTGCTTCAGGGTCTATGTCAGTGCCAAGTGCTAAAGGAGCTTAGAAAAAAAAAGTCTTTGGGAGGGTTCTTGTTTTTTTATTTTGGGAAGCACAGGGAAAATTTTCTGAAATAAGTATAATATTAAATGGGTTTTTGAATGTACGACATCCTTTAGGTGAATAGAGAGAAGGATGAGGAAATAGAATGATAAACATATTCTCTTATAAGGTCAGAGCAAGGAAAAACCTATTCAACTAAATAAAGTACTCCCATCGTGCTGCAGACTGAATGTTTGTGACCCCTCTCCCAAATTCGTATGTTGAAATCCTAGCTTCCAATTTAATGGTATTTGAAGGTAAGGCCTTTGGGAGGTGATTAGAACATGAGAGGAGGCCTCACGAATAAGATTAATGACCTTATAAAAGGGACCGTAAAGAGCTACCCTGTTCCTTCTGTCATGTGAGGACACAGGAGAAAACGACCATCTACGAGCCAAGAAAGCTGCCCTCATTAGGCATTAAATTTGCCAACAACTTGATCTCGGACTGTCAGCCTCCAGAAGTATGAGGAATACATTTCTATCGTATTTGCGGGTGAGGAGGCATGAGCCAAGGGAAGGAATGTCATTGTATTGGTGTACTGGTCAACCAAAATGTCTGGGTCAATCTACAATAGAACAAGTGCCTTTATTGGAACAGTTTCTTGAGGATCAGCACAGGTAGTAGCTAATGAAGAGATGTTGCCCAATAAAAACCAAAGACTTTATGACTACTTGGTTGGACCTCTGTAGGGCTTTGAGAAGCAAGAGAGTGGGCAGAGTCTATAAAGTCCAGAGATTTAAAAAAACAGCAAAAATGTGACAGGTCTGTGACAGGTCATAAAAATCAGTGGTTTTAATTCCAGGCAATTCAAAGAGAATATTTTTTTTTTTTTTAGTTTATTTATTTATTTAAGTAAAATCTACACTCAACATGTGGCTCGAACTCATGAGCTAGAGAACAAAGAGTCGCATGCTCTTCCAACAGAGCCAGCCAGGTTCTCCTCAAAGAGAAGATTTCTATTTCCAATTTTGAATCAAATCTTTTCTCTTGTGCTGAAGAGAAGCCTTAATTTACCTGTCAATATCTATATGTTAAAATTGAATTTATTGATGGAGGGGCATATTATATGTTTTTGAACTATATATAAACAATCCAAGATGGTAACATGAACTATATGTTTTTTGTTTTCAAGAATATTTTTCTTTACACAGGGTAAATAATTTGGTTAGTCTTCACTATAGGTCAAATTGCAACATAAATATCAACAATCCTAACCCCCAAATCCCAAATTCTGTCACTGGGGGATTAAATGTAAATAGTAGAGCATTTGGAAACATTTTCTTTACAGTGGTTAAACAAAAGAAATCTCTTTATAGAAATTCTCAAGCTCCTTAATAAAACAATTATTAACTTTTTTGTGGGCACACATGCTGAGCGAATGAAAACAGTTTCTATGCAGCCATGAAGTGACAAGTGAGAGCAGGACAGCTCTAAGTAACAATGTGACAACACAGTGGGCCAGAGAGGACATCAGTCCTGTCACAGGAGATCCTTAGAATTCCAGGGATGCTTACAGTGTTGATTGAAGTATGCCTGAGAAACAGACAACTGCTCCAAAACGTAATGGGAAACACGTAGCAACAAGGAGACTGGAGTCTCCCTCACCTCATTAATTAGAATTCGATGCTATTTAAAACTACTTTACCATCAACCGATGGTGAAATGTTGCAACCACCTCATGGGTTTGCCCTGACACTGTTCCTTTTCATAGTTCATGTCATTATTTATCCAAAATCTTTGATTTGAGTAAAGACAATTAGCAATTAGCAGTCGATGGAATTCTTTTTTGATATGTTTTGCTCATTTGTGTAATGATACCTAGAATGACCACTTCTGTCCCCCAAAGTGCTACCCTACCCCCATGGACTGTCCACACAAAGGCATTCTAAGTGTGAAGGTACAAGGAAGATTATACAATTTTATGGAGACATGAAACCATCTTCCACACCTTAAAGACCAGAAACAGGACATATTTTTTCTCTGTCTCAAACGAAAAATTGTAGGTAACTGAGAAATGTATAGGAACCCAAGGAGTTCTTTCTTATCAGCTTTCTTTGCTTTGCCTCCTCTAGTAAAAATACCCATGTGAGAAAAAAAAAATGAGGATGCCAATCATGTAACTCACCAATATTTATAAAGCTCTTTGAGGCACTGACACCAATTTATATACTATTCACTGGAACCTCGACATAAAGTACAATGAGTTTAGTTGCCCCATCCTTAATATTTCCACTGCTGATCATGTTATAATACTGAAGACGGTAGGAATGCTGTTTTCTAAACTTTGTAGTTAACATATAAAGTGATCATAATGTTACCATGAGGACATAAATTGTTTAGAGACAGTGACTCAAGTTAACATTCAGGCAGGTTTCCTTTAGAATAAGATAGAATTGTAGGAATTATAATAATGTTATAAATTAAAATAATTATAAAACACTATAAAATAAAAAAAATGATATAAATTAGAATAAATGACTTTTAAATTATAAATTAAAATAAAATGGGAAATATAAGTATTGACGAAGAAGTATTTTTTAAGGGGACATACTAAGAGTTTTTCTAATGGAATGAGAAAGAAATACTTTTAACAAAGTCATATGACTTCATGGTTTAATAAATTGGATTCTCTTTTGTTTTTTATAAGTCTTTGCAGTTTATAATTCTTTCTATTATTACAACATAACACTATTCTCTAGTATCATAATTTATTTGGAATAAAAACTAGTAAATAACTAATATTTAGAAGATCAGTAAGCGTGGAATCAATCTTGCATCAAACTACCAAGGATTAATACATAGATACTTTGCCAAACATCTAAAGCATAGGGCCATACATGTTAGGCGGGAGAAAGTTTACCTAATAATCCATAAAGAAGATAACTGTGTGCACAATATGACAAAAAGGATAAATGGAAAAGAGTTTCTAAAAATAGACAATGGATATTATAAATGACCCAGAAAAACCAAAAGATGTTTTATATCTGAAAATGCATAAAGAAAGTGCAAAGAAAATATATCATTGTATATTTAATATATCAATTA
This sequence comes from Puma concolor, assembly GCF_028749965.1. Lineage (NCBI taxonomy): Eukaryota > Metazoa > Chordata > Mammalia > Carnivora > Felidae > Puma > Puma concolor. The sequence continues at coordinate 4,325,594 of NC_141670.1, forward strand.
CATATACTGTAATATATCAATATATTAACTAGATGTACAATTTTCTATAGGACTTTTCTCAATCTACAAAATAAAAAAAAAAATCAAATGTGACTTGTGTGTATTTCTGTTGACATTAGCGACAATACCATTTCATTTATCTAACCAATACAACCTCTTCTGCCCACTGTCAATTTTTTACCTAACTTTATATATGCAGCAAACAGTCCCTAGTTAGTATAGAATTTTAAAGCCGAGGGTAAAGACTTATTTGCCTTATTTAAGTATGTTCATCAGTTTACCTAAGAAATTCCACTTTCTTGAAGGGGATGTTCCTGTTTCCTTTGACAAATTAAAAAAAAAAATGCATAAACTTGTACAGGTACAATGCTTTCCTTGCTGATAAATTTTTAAAAAATGTAACTTAAAATCATTCCAGAAAATATTTTTTTCTTTCTTTATGGTAAAAATCATAGATCAGAATAGAAAACTAATGGAGAACAGAATGCATTATGATGGTGCAAACCAAAAATTCTCTCCAGAGTTCAACGTTCTTTCATGTTTTTACTCCGCCCACCTCCCAGACTTTTTAGTGAATGTATTCTCTGACAATATAAAAGTTCCTTTTGTTGTTCTCTGAGTTGTACTTATGCATTTCTCTTCGTGCATTTTCTCTCAAATCTACAGTTGCTTAAAAACAATGGCATATTGTCACTTTCCTTCAATTACCTTGACAGCATTGTTTTGCAGATCTTCAACAATTTGATGTCTATAAATGAAGTCAATGATTGCTTTTAATAACAAGTTTTTAAGTATTAAAGAGTGCACAAATCTGCAGTCTACTTTTTCTTTATTGTAACTAAAATTTTCCGGTAATTAAGTTCACATAATTAATTCCAATTAAATTTCAGACTCTAAGTCAAACAGTGCTACCTAAATCTATAATATAAAGAACCAATACTTTACCTCACTTTCAAATTCCCTTGTTGGAGCTGGCCGTCGTAAACTGATAAAATATCAAAATCTTCTTCAAGAGCAAAGGTATGAAATGACAATTGTATCCTATTACGTTCTCCTGTGATAATGATCCACGTGCAGTTAGCGTAGTTTGGATAACCGTGTGGAAACCCTGGGCTCTCGATGGTGCCATTGGGACCCTGGACTAAGCCTCCACAGTTCTGACCTGGAAAAGAAAACACAGACACACACACACACACAAAGAGCATATTAGTATATTACTGTGGCTTATCTTTCCTCTGGGATTTAAAAAAAAATTTCCAACCATTTTGACCAGTTTTTATAATGGCTTATTTTACGGCTTATTTCATGCACAACTATTGAATGATAAATTGTAGCAGTGTTGTCCAGTGTTAACAGTGGGCGGGGGTGGGGGGAAGGCAAAGAAGGAAAATATACAAATTTGGGAACTCATTAGAAATTTGGGGAAAAAATTTTCTCTGTAATTTTAAATACATCTTCATCGGTATCAACCTACCATATTTGTGAAACAAATTTGGTGCCGATTATCTGGGTAGTATTATGCTGAATGCTGAACACCCTGCCTATAAGTCCCTTGCTCAGAGAAACTAAATTGACAGGTCAAATAACCACTATAAAACTACACTCATCCACACATATTGGCATATTCCAATGACTGCAGTGTGAAGCAATATGAATAATTAGGGAAAACCACATTTAGTGTTCAAACTATTGGTTCTCACCTAATATGGCAAAGTCCCACAAAGTCAAAGAAAAACACAAAGCCACAGAAATCTTATCCAGTCCAAAATAAAAGGCGTACAACCAAAGAAATTAAGTTAGCAAAGATTAAGGAGCCACCCAAGGGAATCAGGGACCTCCCCTCCATCAAAGGTTTCCTATTCCCATGGCCAGGGATGGGTATTCAGCAGATGGGGGTAAGAGGACAAGTGCATCTTGCAGTGATGGATGCCATTGAAGAAAATGGCTTCCCTGGGCACATCTGCAGGATATCCCACACTTTATTCCCCTTTCTTATTCTAATTTCCCTTAGATAGGTTGAATTGAATTAGGATTGCTCTCAGTATTCAAGTTTGACATTTGTGATGTTGTGATTTATAATAAGACATAAAGTAAGAAATAAATATATAGTTGGTCTTAGTCCCTTTGGCACAGAGCTCCTACAAACCTTGGAATGTCCTATGGGATGAAAGAAAAAAATATATATATGCCTTGTGTCATGTTAATGAGAGGATTTTTGGAAAGGATTTGTGATCAGAAGGCCGGAACTTCCAGTCCCACGTCCACCCATGGCCTCCGGGAGGGAGACAGGGGCTGGAGGTTCAATCAATTGCCAAGGGCCAACGACACCTATTAATCAATCACACCTACATGATACAGTCTCCATAGAAACACAAAAAGAAGGAGTTCAGAGGCCTTCCAGGTTTGTGAGCATGTGGAGACCCTGGAAGATCCTGTGCTGTGCATCTCTGTATCTGGCTGTGGATTGGCATCGTCTAATTTCTTTGGCACTAAACCAGCAACCTAGTGAGTAAACGGGTTTGCTGAGTCTGCGAGCCCCGCTAGCAAATTAACAGAACCCAAGGGAGAGGTCGTGGGAACCTCTCATTTCCAACCGGAAAGTCAGAGATACAGATCACACCATGGACTTCCCGTGTGTGTCTGGAGCGGAAGGCGGTGCCGTGGAAACTTGCCCTGCGAAATGTGATGCTGTCTGCAGGTGAACGGCAGCAGGATGGAGGTGCCCTGCGCGACGCCCCAGCGCGGCCTGCTTGTTGCTGTGGGGGCACCCCCCTCCCCGACTACTGGTGGAATCAGTGCAGAACTGGTACAGAAGCCAAACCGCATGAGAGGGAGGAAAGACAGGAAGAGCAGAGCGCGCCACAAAGCTGCCTTTGGCCACTGAGCGGGTTAAAACTGTGCCTGAGAGCTGCTTCCGGGCGGCCTTGGCTGCCCAAAGTCTTATGGTATTGATTTTAACATTGGGATTCTCTGGCAGTTCTCAGATATCAAGAGCGCTTCCAAGGAGCAGGCCCTTCTTTCGCTGTAAATTGTAGCCCCCGGATTCAGTGTACAAGATCTGCTGGGAATTAGCAACAGCCACCTGCTTGCCCACCACTGTTTTCTTGCCACCAGATAAACCCTCCCACCCTTCCCTTCCTGACCTCCCCTCCTGCCAGCATCATCCTTCATCCACCTGCTTTTCTCCATGGTTCCCCACCTGTGTTTCCCTGTTTCTCCCACCCCCTCCTCTCCCCTCGTTACCATGTCTAGTGTAGGGTACGGACCTTCTGTGGCTTCTCTGTGCTACCCCCGTCCCTGCTACGATTTACACGTTCCCTGTTCTGTGACTTCTCATTTTGTGCCTGCCCAGGCTCTGTGTAGTCAACCAGCCAGAAGGGAAAAGGTCAGGACAGACAGGCTATCTTCCCTAATGAACACACTTTGATTACTTTCATTGCGAACATCACCGCCATATGCGAGAACAAAACAACTCCTCTATCAAATCCTTCCCACCTTTTCTTTGTCTGGGGCTAGCTAGCAAGTGGCCCCTGGACACTGCCTGCAGGGTTTCATTCCTTCTCCATCTGGACGTTTCCCACCAATACTCTCGAATGGATTTAAATGCTTTGACCCTAACAATGTAAGAAAGTTTGAGAGGGATCGGGGCATAGGCAGATTATTACATGTAGTGTAAGTATCTGAATACAAGCATTATCCCCGCTTTTATTGTTGAACTGCAAACAGAAAATTATTTGCAACTATGTTTTACATGTTAAAAAAATACTACACAATAGTAGCTCTCAGAGAGTCAAGTCTTTCACAGGAATATTATCAAATGCTGGTGGGAGTTTGCTAAATCTTAATAAAAAAGATTTAATGAAAGGGATTTATGAGTTTAAAACCAAAGAACTAATAAGAAGCCCATTTTCCACTAAATTTAAATCTAACAATAACACTGTAACAAGTAGATATTAAAGCTGTGGGGGTTTTGAAGGTCTTTAAGGAAAATAGCTTTTCTGGTTTATCTAGCAATTCCTGCTTCACAGTAAATCAAAAAGTGAAAACTTGATTATAAATTGGAAGAAGGAAAAATAAATTCAAGGGAAAAAGTGTCAGCTGGAAAGTAGCTACTATTATAGACCCATCATGCTGAACCCGATTATCAGATATTAAGACTTTTCTCCAAGAAGTAACACTTAGGTTGCAATGGGTACCAATTAGTACAGTAGATTTTGAAGAATGAGTCGCATTTGATCAGCAGACAGAATTTTCCACAGGCCCTGGGAGGAACTTTGGGAAGTGCTCAAAAGTTAGATGAGCAACCCTCCAGCCGGGATGCACATTCCAAACAACTTAGGGGCTTTCCACGTATCTGTCCCTCAGATAGATTCTGATGCAGTTGGTCTGGACCAAGAATATCCAGGACAACTTTGAAGAACAGAATCAGAGATCCTATGCTACTGAAGGTCATATCTTATTATAAAGCTATAGTAATTCAAGTGTCTAACTGGTACAAACCTAGATAAATAGACAACAGGACAGAGTAGAAAGCCCCAAAACAAAGTCACAGAGATATAAATGCTAGATTTATAACAAATGTGGTTCTTCAGTGCGCTAGAAATAGGATGGTATTTTCTTTTTTTTTTTAAGTTTATTTATTTTGAGAGACAGAGAGAGTGTGAGCAGGGCGGGGGCACAGAGAGAGGGTCCCAAGAAGGCTCTGCACTGCCAGCATGGAGCCCACTGCAATTCTCGAACTACGGACCACGAGATCATGACCTGAGCCAAAATCAAGAGTGCGATGCTTCACCGAGAGAGCCACCCAGGCGCCCCGGATGGTTTTTTAATAGAATGTTCTGGGCCAACTGGATATCCAAATGGGAAAAATAAATCTTGATCCTTACCTTACTATGTATACAAACATCAGTTCCTTATGAATTGCGGACAAAAATGGAAGGTGTAAAACAATAACACTTCCAAAAGAAAACAGCATAAAAAATCTGATCTGTGTGGCAAGCAAAGATCTCTTAAATGGAACCCCAAAAATGATACTCATGAAAGGAGAGAGTGAAAAAGAAATACAAACACTAGGATGTTTGCATTCAACAAATGGCATGTTCATAATGTAATGAAGAAACCTCATGAATCCATAAGAAGAAGGTAGTAGAATAGGAAAACAATGATTATAGGCAGATGGAGATTCAGAATCAGAGCCAGGTTTTTCTAAAATTGGAAAGAGACAAATGGATCATAATATGGAAGTCCTTCTGCAGCCCTGACCTCTCTCATCTGGGTGGAGGTCTATTCAAAAGGTGTAAGAAAATAGCATTTTGTGCTACAAAAAAAAAAAAAAAATCCTGATTTTATTGGTCTGTCTTTGTAGGAACAACAACCCCTCACCCCCCGCTTTGGTCCCACTAGGGAATTGTGAACTTCCCAACAATTTACTCAATGTCTCCTGTCCCACTCAAGCATCTCGACTCTCATTTAAAAACAAAAACACACAAGGCATGTGAAAATAATTATTTGTCTACACATCAGTACTACAATGGTATTGACTACAACTCCTGAGAGAAATTCAAAATCTATACTAATGTTGAATTGAAGGACATCCCCTTAAAAACAATTACTGTGAGCTGTGGATCTCCGCATCATTATGATCTATTTGGGGTTCATGCTTCCTAACACACTCACAAAAAATAACGACTGACACCAGCTGTGAATAGAGCAAAATTATTCCCCAAAAGGTTAACCCCAGGATGTGAAGTGATTATAATTCAGGAATGCAAATAACTTACAGATGACATTCACCATTGGCACCAGAACTTAATTCAGGTATCTTGGTAAGGTATGTCTGAAATAAAGATTGCTTCAATAGCAAAATGTTCTTTTAGTTGAATAAAGTAAAGCCACAGATGAATGTATGTGGATGATACATGACATCTATGTACATTTCTGGGTCCACACGCACTTACACAGAGAGTGTGGGACTTCCTGTAGCCCCACCACCAGCAAATGCCAAGGTGGAGGCTCTTCCTCAAACGTCCCAGCAAAGACTTTTGCCTATCTCCCTCATACGACTGTCCCCTCTTGGTTATCCTACTCTAACAGGCACCTGTCTGCTACAGAGAACCCTCAAATATTTTACAAGTGTTTTCTTTTTAAATGGCTTAAATCTATGTTTCTTGATTTAAATGTCGGCCTTAAAAACAACTTAAAAGAAGCAGATTGTTTTAACTGGAAGGAAATTTAGCAGACGCATTTTTAAATACTATAAACATAATCGCGCATCAACATATTGCTCAACAGGCATCGACTGTAAGTACTTTTTTAAGTTATATTTCCTAAGGGCACTGAAGCAACCTGCGGATAATTTTAATCTTTTAGTGAAAATTGTGTTGTTTTTTACAGGATCGAAAGCTCACTTGTTACTGAAGAAAATGTCTACTGGTCTTCCTTCTTCAAGTTCTGATGATGGAAGTTACCTTGAAATCAAACGCCAATGTCAACGGAAGAAAAAGAATGTATGTATGTAATGATATGCATTGCACACATACCTTAAATGCATGTCACGTGGAAACACATAGAACTGTACCCACAGATAGTTTGTGAGATGCTACAATTCAAGCGAACCAAGTCAGAAAAGTTCCATACCCGCCGCAATTTTAAGAGATGGGCGTCTAACAACATTCTGTATCACTTATATCTCATTGGAGCTCGGAAAACAAAAGAAGTTGGTATCTAAATCACATAGCTGCTAAATTATACCTTACAAAATACTTGGTTCCTTCTTAAGTAATCAACAGAATGTTAGGTGTCAGGGACTCATGCAGAGTTAATTTAGTGTAGATTTCTACCCAATTTAGAGATCCTCAATAGCACGGCTTCCCACACAGAGGATTACCAGCAGGCATTTTAATCCTCTCGTAGACTTTGGGAGCGAGGCACTGTTTTCAAACTACATTTTCACGCAGAATCTCAGTTTGCCAGACGGCAGTCCTGCGACATGAAGGGTATAGATACAAAAATGCAGGTGGAAGTGGAGAGTCATCCCAAGTTTCTCAGAAACAAAGTAGGGATTTCTGACGCCAGAGACTGGTGTTTGTCCCCCCAAAACACCTCACTAGGGACCAGCCCCATACAAAATGCAATCCGTCTTAGGCTTGAGTACCGATCAAACTTTAGTGAATAGCTTAGATCGCACCGTGAAATCCAGATATTGGGAAACTCTCACTTCAGTTTTTCTTTAAAACTGATCTATCACTGCCATCACTTTCCCGAACACTTCACTAATCCCGACACTGTTTAAAGTGGCGCTGTGTCACCTGATGTACGTGAGCGGTAGTGTCCGGTCCTACAGAATGAATAACAGCCAGGAAAACTGCATCTAGGATGTGTCTTGTTTTGTTTGCTTGTTGATCCTGATTTTTATTCTCAGAAGGTCCATAAGACCACCGCTGCTTCCCTAAAGAGCCCACTGGCAACACCGAGTCCCGGTGAGGGTAGAGACGATGTCGGTTAAACAGGGGTGTGTACCCATGAAGGCTGTAGCGCACATTCTGACAGATACAGGGCGTGTTGTGCCCTGTGACAGTTCCCTACTCTGAAAGTCACTCTCGGAAAACACTCAGCTGAGAACGTGGCCGTACGTCCTTGGCGTTTCTGAGATGAAAAAAACCCCTGCTCTGAAGGTTGCTGTACCCCCTCCTAAACGCTTACTGTCTAATTTGTTCTCCTACTTAGCACACACCTTTCATTTCCTCAAAGAAAGCATTTGCTGAGATGATTCATCTGTGATTCATTCTGGTTGGCCGAAGCATCTGATGAACGAGTGTGTGTATCAACAAATGCCTTCCTGGATGCCACAGTTGTTGACAGTGTTGTTGCCCCAATTCTGGACCCGATGACCCATTCTTAGAAAGCTGTAGATGTCATTTTTGCAAAACTCATGTGCCAAGGTCTTGGCCTATACTATCTCATTTAATCCTTGCACAGCCTTTCAGGTAGAAGCTAGCCTAGCTTTTGTTTTGATAGGTGTGACAAGATTTATGCAGACAAAGATTTATGATAAGGTAGTGCCTTTGCTATGTAAATCCCATTGTGAGAGCAAATGTTTTCTTCTCTAGGGCATTTTGACATGAGATTTGGTTCAGTGGCTCCAGGGAGATATGGTCTATTATGTTCAGTATGGGAAGGAAGCCATTCCAGGAAAGGATACTCCATACTGAATTCTACCGACCCTGAAACCAGTCACAGGACAAATGATCACCCGGGCTGCAGAGGAATAACCCAGAGATGCGAAGATTTGGGAATATATATTTACATTCCAACTACCTGGCCCATGTAGAGGAAAGAATAGGCTTGTGTGTAAATACAGAGAATGAGCAGAAGCTATGCGAACATCACAGCTGAATCTCAGGCGAGACACACAGAAAATATAAACAAGTTTATATTCTGCTGCGACAAGTGCAACACTGATTTATTTTGAAAACAATGCAATTCAGGAAAAATTTTAAAAACTATTTATTATACTCAGCAGCCATCTCCATTCATTCCCTGTATCCTTTCCATGAAAACAACAATTTACGTTTGTCGTATCTTATGTACATTTCTATGCAAGGGAAATTTTACTTCTGTACCAGATTTTCTATCTCCAAAGCTTCTCCTATTTTGACATTTTTATGGAAAGACAATACCACACACCCGTAGGTTTGCTACAGGACTAAAAATCACCTCCTCCTCTTGATGTAACAATGTCCTAACTCTGAAGTTAAAAAAAGAAAAAATAGTTAGCTGTAAACTTCGCTTGAATTTTTCATTGTCTCTAATGACTAAGGAATACGGCATACTCTTAAGTGGATCCGGAATTTCAAATATCAGCAGCTCTCAAATTTCAGAGATGGAAGAGGAAGTTTCCCTGATCAGATAAGTACTTTTTGAAGCGGTAAACAAATCAAATATGCATTAAACTCCGCATTATCTTCCACGGTTTCATCGATTATTTCAGGGTCTGCATTATTTGTAAGATGATTAATTGCACAAGGATCTTGACTCAAAAATGCCCTTCGTAGGACTTTGATTAAGGTGTTTTAAAATTAAGGTCTTCGGGCATTTTCTAGGAACGACACGTCCTGAAGGAAGTTTTAGAAGCATTATAGCTCTCAGAGCGCCAAGAGCAGCTGAATATTGGCTACTGTAGCTGAGAGCCTTAGGGTGCTTGGTTTAGTGTTAATCCCAAACACTTATGGGAGATTACTCACAACATGAGCAGAGAGAAAATGTAGAAAAGCCAGAGGCTCACGAGCCTGAGATGATGCCAAGGAATCAGTTCATCCCTAATGACTTCACAGCCCATGAACGAGGCCACCCAGGTAGCTGTTAGATTACAAATGAAGCACGGATGCCCGATTTCTAGTGCTTATAATAGAAAATGGGGTTTTCACCAGACTACAAATATAAAGCATAGGGTCTTTCTTCCCTCCAGTAAAGTCTGTTTTCATCACTACACGTGGGCTTGATCTGCTTAATTTATTTCCTTTCCTAGAACACACTCCGCTTGTCCACAGCCTCGGGGCCTTCGCACATGCTTATCCATCTGCCCTGAGTGCCCTTCCCCTAGATCTTCCCGTATGTGACATCTCTCCATGCAGGTTGCAGTGCAGACTCTCATCTCCATCAGCAACCCCCCCCCCCCCCCGGCATCGATCCTCACTACCCTGCACCCTCTTGTATTTCCTTGTTGTATTTGGCATTTCATGAAAATATCCTGTTTACTTGTGTACTCGTTGACAACCTGTCTCTGTAACTGCTGTGGAACCCTTTCAAGTGTGAGGACACCACCTGCCTTGTGTATATCCCCATTCTAGAACAGTGTCTGGCAATCAGTGTTCAATCATTGAAGCACGTGGTCAAGTTGAGGCATATGCGTGTGGGGTAGGGATGACAGTGGCATAAATTTAATCGATATACACACTCAGGTGGACAGAGTCGTCAAAAATATAAAGTAGTGGTACTAGAAGGAACTTCAATCATACTCCAGCCAGGCGATTGATTACCCAGGGCATTCAGACTGGGGTGTTGTCATTAGTATGCCGAGAAGAGGGGTCCCGCAATCTCCATGCTGTTCAGCAGCCTGATTGGCGAGAGCTCCCGAGACTAACTGAAGTAGTCCCTGCTTTATTTGAAGCTAAATTTTTCCTCTGCAATCTTCCTGGTATATTGGCATCTCTGCCTTTTCATTCTAAAAGGGGGTCATAATTCAGGGCAAGGGAAAGCTGCAGTGAGTCAGACCTGGAACCACACAGATATGATGTCAATGTTGTTTCCTTAGCTACTGCACCCAGGGGAGGAAGCTTTAGTTCATTCTAATACTGTCATGATTTCACCAACTGAGAAATTGTTACATTAATGGTAATAAACTCATTCAATGTCTACCTACTCCGCAGGGACAAATTGGAGGAACTTTGTGCACGGTGTAGGGGCAAAATAGCGTTGGTCTCCGAATCAAACAAAACCAAAGTGTGATGAATTTCCAGCATGGGGCGCTAGGGATTTGAATAGGTCACCTGGTCAATAGTAGCCTCAGTTTCCACAAATGGAAAATGAGGGTGATTTTGCAAGGTTGTGGTGATTTCTAGAAGGTGCCTTTGGGGGGCACCCACACCTGCTTGGTGCCCAGCCTGTATGGTCCCTTAAAGCACACTAAGGTACTTGAAATACCAACGTTGAATTGTTGAATTATTTGACTTCATAGATTTTGAATGGCGGCGTTTATTATAGCACTAAACAAATCAAATTAACACAAAACAAACAAGCACAGCCCCACTTCATTGTGGTTCCCAGATCCCACAGTGATGCTCTTCAAATAGATGACTTTTTGCCTAAAACAGGTTCCCATCTAAATCGGAGTCTTTTCTTTCAGAACCTTCAAATCTGCATTTCTATACTGCGAATTATTCTGAAGCCAATTCTACTTTTCTCACAGAAACAAACCATACTCATCAGTTCAGGGAATTCTTTCTCTCCATAGACGGTACAATTAACATTCTTAATTGGATGTCAGATATTTCTTTATCTTGTAATGCAATTCCTAGTAATGGAACACATCATTACGGACAAGTAGGATTGAATTGTTCCCCAAACTTGAAATAATGTTATTTCATACTCATGCTCTTCCCTTAAACAGAGCATTAAAAAATCTAAGATACTAACTTATATAGTTTAATCACGATGCCGTATAATCTGGTTAGTGTTCCTTGTTAAGAAAGGCAAAATAAGGGGCGCCTGGGTGGCGCAGTCGGTTAAGCGTCCGACTTCAGCCAGGTCACGATCTCGCGGTCCGGGAGTTCGAGCCCCGCGTCAGGCTCTGGGCTGATGGCTCAGAGCCTGGAGCCTGTTTCCGATTCTGTGTCTCCCTCTCTCTCTGCCCCTCTCCCGTTCATGCTCTGTCTCTCTCTGTCCCAAAAATAAATAAACATTGAAAAAAAAAATTAAAAAAAAAAAAAAAAAAAAAAGAAAGGCAAAATAAAACTACCAGCTGAGTCTTTCCCTGGGTGCTCAGAATTTCTACCAGCAACCCTATCCTATCCTCTGCATGAGCCCCTTCTGGGCAGGTGGATTATCATTACACTTCCATTCCGGATTTCCTTCATTCCTGAACCGCAGGAAATGATTTCTAGATCATCGAGAGATATTTGAAAATTCTAATATTATGGTCTCTCTTAACATCTAGTGAGAGTTTACCTCCAAAGAGAAACTGAAATGTTCAAAAGTCATGCTAAAACCCCATGCTCCAATATGCGTCAGGAAGAACGGAGCCAGGGTAAACTGTTTGCAAGGAAGGTAAAGGAGAGCATTAATGGACGAGGTCCTTTGGAGTTAGGGAAGCTTTTCAGATTTAGGGTCTGAAGGCATGACAAATTACCAGGTATTTACCCTTCCCCAAATTAGCAAGTAAATGCTAAAAAATGAAAAATAAACATGTCATGAGTTTTCCACTCTTTAATACTATGCAGAATAATTGACGTGACATACGTTAGAATCTTAAGGGCTATTTTATAGATTTAATATAAAAGAATTGGTCTCCAAGAAGTTGCATGTAAATTTATTTTTTAAAGGGTTTGTATGTATTTGTGCTTTGGGCAAATAGACCATGGAGACCTGTAAGACTCCTGACATGCTACAGGTCTCAATTTAAGGTCTCTCTTGTTCCCACTTCCTCAAATCTGGAGATGATTCTGCCACCCAGACCCTCAGTGGCTTCACGGAGGGTCTTGGTCACTCACTGGCCCTCAATGGTGCCTTGGCCATTAGTCCTGTGATGGAAAGTCCACCCAAGGAGCATAAGGACAATGAGATTCTCTCTGTGGCCCTCCTCTCTCATACAGGGACAGACTATTAACCTCTCCCCCTGCTACTCAATGGAATGATGTTGAGATTTGTATGTGGATTTTGTGTCCACCTGGAAGAAAAATGTAATTTTGGCACGGTGGCTGCACATAGAAAACTATGATATATGTCATCATTTACAGGGTTGATTTCACATTCTACTAGGTTTCATCTTTGAACAGAATTTTGACACTTACAATCATGTTTTTACCCAGAGTCTTTGTGATTTTAGGTAGTGACTTTGTAGGGAATTTGAGGGTGTACTATAAAGTCCCCGATATGATGGTAGAGAGACATCATGACGCCCACTGTCCCAGATTCAGTGTTTGGCGAGACCTGGGATCTGGCTACCTGTTAAGTGCATTTTATGGACGGTGGGGAAGGATGCATGTCTACTGTGGTAACAGCATCAGTGTGTAAAGAATTTGTTTCCATATATACCTTAGATTGATTTGAGTCAGGAGCGAATCCAGGAGTTCCTCGGTACTGATGCTTAGTCCATCGGAACCATGAAGTATCAGTCCCATTACCATATTCCCTACACTGTGACTACCTATTTCCCTTGGCCCCAAATCTCTCTTGTGAGCTTCAACTGCTCTATCAGCCAGCGCATTTGAGAAGAGTGCGTCATTGTTGATAACCCATCATTATTTTCTGAATCTTTTCATGAAGAGATAAGAGCTCTAGACTGAAAGCCACAGGAGGGCAGATGTCTTCCTCCTAGACTGGTGTTCCAGTTCCAGGGCTGAGTACAATGCCTAGCACAAATTAAACATTCAGTATACAGGAGCAGAAAAGCCAGGCTGACGGCTGTATCTGATAGAGGATATTGCTACAATACGCACTGAATACTCACCATATGGCAAGCACTTTCCATAAATGTTCTATCCTCGCAGGGATCTTGATAGACCTTGGCATTCCTCTTTTTGCTGATGGGGAAACTAAAGAGTTGGGTGCTTTGACCAAAGTCACACCCACATACCCATAAGCAGGGGAAGGGGAAAGTGAACCAGAGTATTTTATTTTAACACTGGCGCTCATTCTATTATGCCACAATGTAGAAACCTTATACTATTTCTTCCTTCTGTTTTCTAAAAAGAATAACTCTTGCAAACTGTATTACAGAAGCAAAGGACAGTTTCTAAATCCTTAGAACGCTCCTACTGCTCTTTGTGAGGAGACAGGTAATTATGTAAATTGAGAAAGAAACAAAAAAAATGTGTTTCTGTATCTGAGCTGAAGACTGGATTCTGCTTATGTGTCTCTATTTATAGGCGGCCATGTGAGAAAGCGAAAAACTATTTCTAGTTTCAGTTGTATTCCTCAAATAAGTCTTTTGACCCAAAGCTATTATATGAGTTAGTACTTAAAAAACGGATTTGGGGTTACAATAATATTTTTAGGCTGGGACTGGGGGCACTATACTGCACAACTCCAGGGGGTGCTATCACCCAGCTGATTAACGATAAATCTATTGGGAACTCGACTGGTATCAGAATTTCTCACATCTTAAATGGAGTGACATTATATCTAAATAGGCACAAACAAGACGGAGACACTGACAATCAGCTCTGGAAATATCGGAAAGAAAAGCTCCATTTATGGATCTGTTGTTGTAATCGATCTTTACCACGTGTCTACATCTGTTTTTATGCCCTTTCAACTTCCTATGCTGCAGGCAAGACAGCAAAGCCCTGGCTTCTGTCCCCTAGTTTATCTTGGTTTGGTGATACTTCTGAAGAAATCACGCATGATATTGAAATTCCATGGAGGATTAGGATTGCCAGTAACAGCTACTTTGGCTGAAGAGAACTAATGTTCTTTCAAATCTGGGGCCTTGAGTTGGAAGAATATAAGGTCTAGAGGTGGCTTTGCCTGTGTTTTTTACTTTACTGATTTCTAATTAGAACTTTGAGGGCACAAAAGTTCCCCCCTCTCCTTTAAACATGGTTTTGTTCAGTTATATCTAGATTCGATTCCTTTTTGTTTTACCCGAGTTTACCTTCCAAGGTTTGAGATCAGAAATAAAACCAGGGGTGGGGTAGGGAGGGGAGTAGCTTTTTTCCCAGATAACGAATATTCACAGAAGTGTGGATCTGTTTTGCAAGAACATACTAATTTCATTTGCTTTGCTTCAAGTTTTTAAATGCAACAGGAGATTATACTCCTAAGTATTTGTAACCATAAAGAATATGGACATGGAGGGGCGCCTGGGTGGCGCAGTCGGTTAAGTGTCCGACTTCAGCCAGGTCACGATCTCGCAGCCCGTGAGTTCGAGCCCCGCGTCAGGCTCTGGGCTGATGGCTCAGAGCCTGGAGCCTGTTTCCAATTCTGTGTCTCCCTCTCTCTCTGCCCCTCCCCCGTTCATGCTCTGTCTCTCTCTGTCCCAAAAAAAATAAATAAACGTTAAAAAAAAAAATTAAAAAAAAAAGAATATGGACATGGAGATAAGGGGCCATTTGCAATGTTAACTGATCAGAGCTTGGCACAGTAAATGAAAACATTTAGCTCTATTGGAATGTCTGAGGAAACTATCATGTGAGGCTAAATGGATGGCACTATAAAGGCTGAGGCTAAAATGTATGCGTTGCTTTCAACCACGAAAAAATTGTAGTGATGTGTAAATTTCCATACCATTGAAAGTGTACAAAGTAAAGAATGTCATATAGCTGGCATAGAGCAAAGGGAAAATTAATACACGATAAAAAAAAGTATTTAATTATCAAGAGTTAGTTGTCAAAATGGGTGAAGGGGGTCAAAAGCTACCTCCAGTCATGAGATCGATAAGTCTTGGGATGTCAGGTACAGCATGGTGAATATAGCTATTAATATTGCATTGCATATTTGAAAGTTGCTAAGAGAGTAGATCTTAAAAGTTGTCATTGCAGAAAAAAAAGTTCTCATCTCAAGAAAAAATTTGGTAACTATGTATGGTGACGGATGTTAACTAGACTTCTGGGGTGATAATTCTGCAATACATAAATACTGAATCATTATGTTGTACACCTGAATACGGTATAATGCCATAGGTCCGTCATATCTCAATTAAAACAAAAATCAACCGTTGGCATGTCCAGGAAAGAAGATTATTAAAACCATTCTCTAATGGTGCCCGGGATTTTAAAATCAGTAAGTCCACGAGGAATGCCTGCCTCAAAGCCTGGCCTGCACGCTGGACCATCACAACCTGTGCCATCACAAATTCCAGCTCTTCCCCCGCGTAGCTTGGTTATAATCATTTGTAGAAAATAAAACTTGGAACAAACACAGGTGGCTCAGAGAAGAAAGAAGAACGTTTTGTCGTTTCTCAACTCAGCGTCATTCTCCACATTGACACCCAAGGACCCAACCCCTGCTGGTTAGCAGCTCCCGTGTCCCCAGCTGCAAGATGAAGTCCATGTGATCAGCAGCCTCGCAGAGTCTCACACGTCTCCCGTGGACATGTGCACCATCTCAGTTTCCACCAGGTGTATGATGACAGCCGGTCGTTATTATCTCTAGCCCAACCACTTAAGAGTTAGATGAAACCCACCCATCTCCTCCCCCTCTGGGAAGGGGCATGTTTACTATGGGACGCCATTTTGATTCACTGAACACAACAGGCTCTGAGACTGAACACAACCCTAGCTTAGGAAGACGACAGCCTGCAGGCCAGGGACACAGGTTGTGTCGCAAATCTGGGACTCTCAGACATGACGGAAGACCCTGAGTCCATTCTGTGGTCGAGTTACTGACCTAGACGAGAGGCTGACTTGGAACACGCCTCAGTCTCGAGTTTCCTCTGAGATAAAAAGTAGCTGCACGGTCAGCAGGAGCCCGAATTGTCAACCCTGCAACACCATCTTCCAATCGAACTAGCAAGACAGGAGATAAGGAGAGGCAGGGGAAGAAGTGATCGATTCTATTCCCAGTTGTAAAGAATCGAGAGATGACATTAATAGGAGTCTTCAAAAGAACCACAAAAGTCTAAGGGGGCTACTGGAGAAATGATCTCAGAAAAGGAACTCAGTCTCAGATATCGGGAGAGCAGGAACTATGCAGCCCAGTTGGACATTTCTTTTAAGTCTAGCTTATTAACATCAGTAAAGCTCTTTTGAAACAAGCACATGAGACTTCCTTTCTGATATTTTCTCTGTTTTGCTTTGGGGGGAAATGGGTCTTGTGGTCGAGTGGGACCAGCGAGGCCACTTCTGTCAGCCCACAGGAGAGAACCAACGTGCCCAGCTGGCCAAGAACAGACCCTCCCCAGATTCAGCAGGCAGGGCCACTCTAGTCGCAGGGACTCATTAAAGGCAGACAGAGCTCTGTCTGTTTCCTCGCCACAAGTTCAGGCCATTTAGTAAAACTTTCCAAAGCAGACTATCTGGTGATAATACCAGGTGATGGTTTTAGAGATCAAGTAAATGACTTTTCTTATCTACAAAAATCTGACAAGGGTAAAGGATAATTTGATCCATGGCCCACCAAGTAACTGATGAAAGGTGACAATCACTAATGCACAACTAAATTAAAAGTTTCACTTTCAGTAGACTATTGAGTAGATTGATGGTTATTTTTCATGCTGCAGCAAAAACACATGGAAAGTACAATCTTCTTCCTATCATGGAAAATTCCATTACTGTGATTTAATTCACCATAGTAACTTGTCTGTTTTGGTGTGGATGCATATCGTGTTATTTCCCTCTCTAGGCCAGTTCTGAAACCTCAGTTTTAAACAAAGGAAAGGCTTATAGGCAACAGACGTTCTGAAACAGGTTTTAGGAACCCCTGATCATGAGTGTTTCTAGTTGGTTCAAAATAGAAACTTTGCTTTGTGATTTATGACGTGCATTAAAATAGTCCTAGATAACAGCTCAGTGTTGTCAGTCAGCTGCAGGGGTTCCTGATCTCAATATGATTCTTGGGCAACTCAGTTGCCCCGGGCTGAAAACAAAATCATGACACAAATGGCAAGAAGGAAACATCGGAGGAAAATCTATTTTCAAACATACTTCTCTGGAACTACAGAGCATGCTAAATAACTTTTTGAATTTGAATTGAGGCATTTGCAAATAACGAGTCTTTATCAGGGGTCATGCTTTTAGGATCCTGAGGAAGACGTACAATTTTCATATTGTTATTTATGAAAAATATCTCAGTCGCCGCTTTTCTCCAAAGTGCGTCGTTGAGGATAGTTTAGGATTGAGCTGGGTTCATTTTCTCATGATCAGGGTTTTGATATCCGAGTTACTAGGGTTGGTTCTGCACATTAATTGAATACAGTTCTCTGAGTTTGAAAGTAACCTCCAAAAGTCTCATAACAAGCTTCAGAAACCAATGGGGTTTCTGGGACCAATTTAACACGACATTTGTTTGGTGCATTTTCTATTTGTCTATGGCATTGTCTGTTGTCATAACTTTAAACCATTACTCTGGGCTGGGCTGGGTCGAGCACTGCCAGTGTACCTGAAGTCTTTCTCCAGAATTCAGCTCAGGCAGTGGCTCAGGCAAATCTCAAGTAAATACAGATGTATATGGAAAGGATATGAATGGTTCTGAAACATCCATCCCTTCCATGTGAATGTAACCTCATTAGGATAATATCTCTGGTCTCTCTCCACCCACCCCTTTCCCCTCCTAATTCAGGAGGTAGAGTAAATTATTTGCTTTCTGAGTTTGGAAGGGGAAATGGAAATTGGGAACATGGTTCCTTCCTCTCTCCCATCCTTAAGCAACATACAGTCTTCTGTGCCCTTTTAGAGAGAGGGTTTGCACACGCAAAGGTGAGGATGAGCTTTAGTGAATGGGGTTTAATGGGGGAGAGAGAGAAATGATGATGATTTAATGCAAAAGCTTCATACTGGGAAAACTAGGTACTGTAAGTATCAACTAAACTAACATTAGCTTAATTGGTAATAACTGATGTTTGCTGATGTTCGCTGGTTCCCCTCAACCATATATATTTGACTTATTTCTCAGTCTATTCATACCTTAGGTAGGGAAGAAGGTTATTTATTGGGCCCCTTCTGCATATCCAGACAGACAACTTTGGAAGGTAGACTTTGGCCAAACTCACTCTCTCTCTCTCGCTCTCTCTCTAAGACAACACATAACTAACAATTACTTATAAATGAGGCTAATCAAGCATATAGACATACCTCCAAACTCTCGTAATGTTGTCTCAATCCTCATGAATTTGTCCATCAAAGGAGACATACAGATTCTTTTCCATTAATAATTCTAAGGACCTTGTCTAACTAAGACTCAGTTTTGCTTCTTCTGACTTTATCAAAACGTCTTCTTAAATGTAGACAGCTACCTTTTTCATGAACTTGGGTTCCTTTCTCCTGCAAATTTGTTCTTTGTAATTATAACGGAAGAGGAGCTCCTTTCATGTTAATATTCTGGCTGATTTCAGTTCCCACTCAACCTCCTGTCTCCAACCCACCCTCAGAGGTTTTAAAAGTGGCTCCAGTTGGGGCGCCTGGGTGGCGCAGTCGGTTAAGCGTCCGACTTCAGCCAGGTCACGATCTCGCGGTCCGTGAGTTCGAGCCCCGCGTCGGGCTCTGGGCTGATGGCTCGGAGCCTGGAGCCTGTTTCCGATTCTGTGTCTCCCTCTCTCTCTGCCCCTCCCCCGTTCATGCTCTGTCTCTCTCTGTCCCAAAAATAAATAAACGTTGAAAAAAAAAAAAAATTTAAAAAAAAAAGTGGCTCCAGGAAACAGGACAAAGCCAAGTGATGGAAAGTGAATGCTACAAAACTAATTGTCTATGTAGAAAGGAAGCATAAAGGTACAGACATGAATCCTAGCTTATTTTTATATTTAATTGAAGTAAAAGCTTTGGTGATCAGAATTTGAAAAAGAAACTCAAATTGTAACGTATGCTTCAACTAATATTTTAAAAGGAAACAAACAGTTCAATTCATTAAGTTAAGTGTTTGCCAAGTAGCTTCTAGGTGCATAAGTTTGTTGTATTTGTTATAGAAAACACGATATGTAATCACCTTAACAATTTAGTTGAAATGTCAAGGGAATATAAAGCCTAAGTAAGGCATGAAGAGATGTTAAATGAAAATATCATTTTCCTAAGAAAAGCACAACAGCCACTCATATGTATAATAAAATTAAAACTGACATGTAAAAATTAATCACTGAAAGAACCTCAACAATAAAATACGGATTCGAGGTCAGCTGTTTCATTTACTGGGAATGGGGAAAAAGTGTTTTCTGGCATTCATCAAATAAATATTGATTATCAGCTGCTTCCATGTTCTAGCCCCTGGAGTTCTATCACGGAAGACAAAGATCCATGTCCTGTGGCACTGTGCATTTCAGTGCAGAGGTAAACAATAAACAATGACCACAATAAGTACACTAATTGCGTGCTATGTTAGGAGACAAGAGGTGTTATGCAGGAAAACCTATGACAGAGTAAGGCGGAAAGGGAGTTGCCAACGGGAGTGAAAGTTAAGTTAGGTTTCAGTGGGAGGTGACCTTGAGCAAGGAAGGAAGTAAGGAGCTTTCATGAAGATATCTGCAGAACATGGAAGGTGCAGCGGCCAAGGAGGACTGCACCAAAATGGGACACAATGGCATGCAGATTCTTTTGAGCTAAAAATAATCAAGACAAAGACTCAGGGAGAAACTTTGAACCCCCGCCCCCCAACATGCCTGAAAATAATTAGGTAGAAGGCCTGTACCAGGAAGAAAGCTATTAACAGAGATTCTTATTTACTTAAGAAACTTACGTGTATTACAGGGCAACCTTAGTTTTCCAAATATCTCCTCTCATCTTCCCACTAATGGCCTTTCTCCCCTTTGTATCCCCAGATCCCTACACCTCTCTGTAACTTAGGATCATGTGTATACTTCATTTTTCCTGTCTTTGGAATCTCACACCTGTATGGATTCCTCAGATGTATAAAGCTAGAGATGATTTTCTCCTATGAATCTGTCTCATGAAATATTAATTATTAGTCCAGCTAGAAGAATCTTGAATAGAGGAAAATTTCTTCCTCTCCAGAGAAGTCAGTGAGCTGAGTGAATGGAAGCATAGGAGGAAATGAAGTCTGAGAAGTAACCTTAGGTGTGGCAAAGGTCAGGTCTGGCATGATTATATAAGGCTACTATTATTTTGGATTCTAATTTGAATGACGCGGTCAGACCTGAAGAGCTATTGCTATATATTGTCATATCATGGATGCAAAGCTTAAAGGACTTGACCTTAACTGATGAACACATTTACTGACTAATCAAAAACCCATTTCCCACATATTCTGAGTTTGTTTGATTTTCAGTGCCACACCTAATTTGCAAATTGTTGTAAACAGAGAACTAGTAAAGTTTATTATAGAAGAAATCAACAATGTTATCTAATAACTTCAGCTTTAAGGCACACTGAGATAGCCTATAATCACTGAGTAAATTGAAGAATTTATTTCGTTTGTGTTACTTTGGGTAACTTGTCTTTATTTTGCCTCACATATAACTTGTCTTTATTTTGCCTCACATATAACTCAACGCAGAAAACAGTGAACATTCCTCAAAAACATTTTAAGGCAAATGAACAACCAAAGCCACCCAGCACAAAATATTACGATTAATTTAAACAGTAGAGCACCGGGGCACCTGGGTGGCTCAACTGGCTAAGCGTCCAACTTTGGCTCAGGTCATGATCTCACAGTCTGTGAGTTTGAACCCCACATCAGGCTCTGTACTGACAGCTCACAGCCTAGAGTCTGTTTCAGATCCTGTGTCTCCCTCTCTCTGTGCCCCTCCCCCTCTCGCACTCTGGCTCGCTCTCTCAAAAATAAATAAACATTAAAAAAAAAAATTAAACAGTAGAGCACCAAAAGTCTGGGAAGAGAAGAGCTGGAGAGAATTTCTTTGGAAAATGAGAACATTCCAAAGCACTGTGCATAGTGGGAAATGAGCGAATCATATACACGCTTAGGGAAAGACCAGAGAATCCCTAATTTTTCAGGTCTGCTTGATTGCTGGATTCAGTGCAAGCAAGAAGCAAAAGCCAAGGGTAAAGTGGCACGGGTGCTATTTGTAAAGAGCTGAGGAAAAACAAACAAACTTGGCATAAAGTATTCTCTTTTCGGCAAAAGTTCCCTTTACAGAAGTAAAAATGAAGACATTCATGAATAAACAAAAGCTGAGAGAGTTTGTTGTGAGCACACCTGCCCTAGGAGAAATGCCAATGGGGGGTCTTCAGGCGGAAATAAAAGGAGACAGTAACTCAAAGTTGTACAACGTAATAGATAATTCCAGCAAAGGCAAATAGCAAATATTACAGACACCGCTATTCTATTTTTGGCTAACTTCCTTCTTTTTCTACATGATTTAAAAGACAAATGTATAAAACAATAACTATAAATCTATGTTAACAGGCACACAAAGTATAAAGATGTAATTTGTAACAATATTAACACCAAGGGAGAATTCAGAGCTGTAGAAGAGCAGAATTTCTTATGCTCTTGATACTCTGTTAGCATCAATTTAAACAGGATAGTTATAATTTTAGGATGTTAATTGTAATCTCTATAGTTATTACCAAAAAAAAAGTTACTGAAAAATATACACAGATGTAAATGTGAGGAAAAAGATCAAAATGGAACACTACGGAAAAAAATCAGCACAAGAGAGGGCAGAGGTGGAGGAAATAAGGGAAAAAAAGTTTAAGACATTTAGAAAACAAATAGCAAATGTCAAAAGTAAGCCCTCTCTTATTTGAGATTATTTTAAATGTAAATTGATTACATTTTGCATTCAAAAAGCAGAGATGGACAAGATAGATTTTTTAAAAATACACGATTGGGGCGCCTGGGTGGCTCAGTCAGTTAAGCATCAGACTTGATTTCAGCTCAGGTCATGATCTTACAGTCATGAGATTGAACTCCCAGCTGGGCTCTGTGCTAGACCTGGATCCTGCTTAAGATTCTCTCTCACACTCTCCCTCCTCCTCTCTCCCACTTGTGCGCATGCTCACACACAGGCTCTCTCTCTCTCTCTCAAAAACAAAATACATGATTCAATTATATGCTGTATATAAGGGATTCACTTTATATCCAAAGACACAGTTAAATTCATACTAAAAAATTGGAAAAAGATGCCAGGCAAAGACTAACCGGAGAGACCTGGGCTGGTTATATTAATATCAGAAACTAAGAGACTTTAACTCAAAAAACAATTATAAAGGTAAAATGATACTTGATACTGATAAAAGTATTAATTCGTCAAGAAGACATAGCAATTATAAGTATTTATGCACCAAACAAAAGAGCTGTAAGATCTGTGAAGCAAATACTGATGCAGAAGAGAAAAGGCCAGTTGTACAATAGTATTTGGAGACTACAATACTCCCGTTCAATAACAGATAGGAAATCTAGACAGAAGATCACTGAACAAATTGACAACTTGAACAAAACTATAAATCAACAAGACAGAATTGATATACATAGACCATGCCACACACTAACAGCAGAAAATATTCTTCTCAAGTACAAAAGGAACCATATGTTGGATCACAAACAGGTCTAAATGAATGAAACATATTTAAATAATATCTAATAATTAATATATTATATTATAAATTTATATATAAATATATATTTAATATATATATAATTAATGTATTTAATATATTCCCTTGACATTTGACACACTGGTTGTACTTAATTTTTAAAATTAGTATATATATATTAAATATTATATATAATTTAATATATCTTCTCCAATCATCATGAAATAAAGCTAGAAATTAGTAACAGGAGGACAATTCACAAATACGTGCAAATAAAATTACTAATTTAAAAAGTTAAGTACAATCAATGTGTAAAATATCAAGGGAAATTTTAAAATACCTACATCTGAGTAAATAGAGGACCACAACACACAAAAATATAAGAGAGTGAAAGAGTGCTCATTGGGAAATTTACAGCTGTAAACACATAACTTAAAAAGAGAAGAAAGGCCTCAAAACAACAACCTAACTACACATTAAGTGATTATAAAAAGAAAAGGAAAAGCAACTAAAGCATAGCAGGTAAAATGAAATAATACACAGATGAGATAAATAAAAAATAATAGAAAACATAATAGAATCAATAAAACCAACAGCTGTTTCCTCAAAAAGATAAAAAAGAATTAACAATTTTTAGGTAGCCTAAAGCAAAAGAAACAGACAAAACACAAATAACTAAAATCACAGATAACTAAAACTGGGGAAATAAAAAGGATAATTCTATAAATACTCTTATCCCACAAAATTACATACCGTAGAAGAAATGGACAAATTCTTAGAAACACATATGCACCAAAACTGAATAAAGAAGATACAGGAAAATCTCAACAGAGCTGTAGTAAGTGAAGAGATTCAAACAGTAATCCAAAACCTCCCCTAAAAGAAAATTCCAGTACCAGATTCCCTCACTGGTTAATTCTACCACATGTTTAAAGAGCTGACTGTAAGGTAACTTTAAATTCTTTCAAAAATAGAACAAGGAAGGATATTTCCAATTCTTTCTATGAGGTTGGTATTACCCTAATGCCAACAACAGACAAAGACAACACACACAAAAGAACTCCCACAGACCATTATCACTTGCGAATATAGATAAAAAAATTCTTCAACGCAATACCAGACTGAACCCAACAGAAAATGTACAAAAATCATACTTAGCGGTAATTATTAATAATAAATAAATAAATAAATAAATAATCATACTTAGTTACCAAATAGGATCTATCCCAGGGATGCAAAGGTGGTTCAACAGAAGATAATTATCCAACGTAATATGCTACACTGGTAGAAAAAAAAAAAAAAAAAACAAATATATAATACCCCATCACCTCTCTAATGCAAAGAAACAAAACAAAAAGAAGCATTTAATAAAAATCAACACTTTTTTTTCATGGTAAAAATACTCAAACAACTAGGACTAGAAGGGCACTTCCTCAATACAAAATATGAAGTAAAGTAACATTATATTCAGTGGTAAGAAAAAAAGAGGAAGAAGAATGATTTCCCCCTGATAACAGGAGCAAGAAGACAAGGATGCCTACTTCCTCACTGTTCTTCAACATTGTATTCAAAGCTCTAGCCAGAGAAAATAGACAAGAAATAAAAAGGCATCCAGTGAAAAGGGAAGAAGTCAAACTGTCTCAAATGACATGATCTTACATATAGAAAATGCCAAAGAATCTGCACAGAAAGTGAATAGAATTGATATACAAATCGATCAAAGTTGCAGGGGATAAGATTAACACAGAAAAATTAGTTGTGTTTCTATATGCCATCAATTAACAATCTAAAAAAGAAAAAAAGAAATTGAGGAAACATTTCTATTGACAATAGCCTCTAAAAGAATAAAATACTTAGTATTACAATTTAACCAAGGAGGTGAAAGTCTTACACTGAAAATTGTAAGATTTTGCAGAAATAAATCAAAGACCTATATTAGTGGAAATATACCCCACGCTCATGCATTGCAAGACTTAATATTGTTAAGATGGAAATGCTACCCAAAGTGATCAATGAATTCAAAGCAATACCTACAAAATTCCAACTGCTTCTTTTGCAAAAATGGAAAATTCAATCTGAAAAGCCATATGGACTTCAAAGTGGCCCCAAGTAGCCAAAGCAATATCAAAAAAGAACAAAGTGGGAGTACTTATATTTTCTTATTTAAAAACTTACTATAAAGCTATGGTAATCAAGAGTGTGGTACTGGTGTAAGAATAGAGACATACAGACAAATGAAATAAAATGGAGAGTCTAGATATAAACCCAGACTTCTACGAGAAATTAATTCTTAGAAAGGCTAGCAGGAGCCCTCAGTAAGGGAAACAACAGTCTCCTTACCAAATGGTACTTGGACACTTGGATATCCACATGCAAAAGAAATAATTTGAATCCCTTCATCTTTATATACAAAAGTTACTCTAAGTGGATAAATGTCCTAAATATAAAAGGTAAAACCATAAAACTCTCTGCAGAAAATAAAGCAGCAGATCTGCATGACCTTGCACTTGACAATGGATTCTTAGATATGACACCACAAGCATGAACAATACCAAAAAATTGGATAAATTGAACCATCAAAATTTTTTAAAAATGTAACCGCTTTTGAGTACCAAAGGTCATTATCAAAAGTGAATGGACAACCTGAAGAATGAGAGAAAACAAAAATTATATCTGATAAGTATCTACCATCTAGAAAATATATATATATATATATATAACACATATATATTATATATCATATTATATATTACATATCACTTACAATTTGACAAGAATGAGACAATTAAAAAATTCACAATGCACTTGAACAGACATTTTTCCTAAGATACACAAATATCCAACAAGTAAATGAAAAGATGCTCCATTCAATGGTCAATAGAGAAATGGAAATCCAAACATCATGGAGGTTCGGCTTCACGTCCACTAGGATAACTGTAATTTTTAAAAAGGAAAATAACAAGTGTTGACAAGAATATGGAAAAAATGGTAACGTTCAATGCTTTGTTGCATTCCCAACACTGCTGGTGGGAATGGAAAATCGTTCAGTGCCTGTGGACAAATGTTTTGCTGTATGCAAAAATTAAACAAAGGATTACCATGTGACCCAACAATTCCACTATATTAGATACGTTCCCAAAAGAATTGAAAACAGGTACTCAAAAAATACCTGAATTTAAATGTTTACAGGAGCTTTAAATACAATAGCCAAAAGGTAGAAAAAAAACCTCGATTTCATTAACAAATGGATAAACAAAATCTGATATAGAATCTTATATCTTTATATCTTATAAAATCTTATATCAGATTTTGTTTATACCTGATTAAAGACTTTACAGTCATAAAAATGAATGAAACAGTGACATATACTACAACACGGATGAATGGCAAAAAGATTATGCTCAATAAAGCCAGATGCAAACAGTTACATGATGTATGATTTCATGTATAGAAAAAATCCAGAATAGGTATAACCATAAACAGAGAAAGCGCACTGGCATTTGCCAAGGTTGGAGTAATAGATCAGGGGAACAGGAAGTGACTGTTTCCTTTCTGGGTGATAAAATTGTTTCAGACCTAGATAGAAAGGATGGTTGCACAACACTGCAATATACTAAGTGCTACTTGTTTATTAACCCTAAAATAGTTCATTGTGTATTATGTGAGTTTCACGTGAATAAGAAAATTTACAAACACTTACTATAACCCCCCATATTAATTAGGCTAAAAAATACAAATTACAAGAATAATAAAAGTCACGTCAATACCAAAAACGCATTTTACATAATTCAACACACACTCAGAGTAAACCACTCAGAAAACTAGGAATCAAGGGGAACTTCTTCAAATTGACAAAGAGCATCTAGAAAAAAATGTGTGGCTATAATTATATAGTGAAAGACCTTCCTCCAGAGATTGTGAAAAAGAAATTTATCCAGTCTCACTATGCTCATCCAACATACCCCTGGAAATTCTCAACCAATGAAATAGGGCAAGAAACTGAAATAAAATTACAAGATCGGAAGGAAGAAGTAAAACCATGCACAGATGATATGGTTGTCTATGCAGAAAATCCCAAGGACTCTACAAAGAAACTTCTAGAGCTAACAGTACCATTCAAAAGCATTCCGGGGCACCTGGGTGGCTCAGTCGGTTAAGCATCCGACTTTGGCCCAGGTCATGATCTCGCAGTCCATGAGTTCCAGCCCCACGTTGGGCTCTGTGCTGACAGCTCAGAGCCTGGAGCCTGTTTCAGATTCTGTGTCTCCCTCTCTCTCTGACCCTCTCCTGTTCATGCTCTGTCTCTGTCTCAAAAATAAATAAACGTTACAAAAATAAAAAAAAAAAAAGCATTCCAAAATAATTACCTGCAAATCTCAGGTAACACATACTAGATTTACAAGTTGAAAAGCACAAAACACTGGTGATATGGGGATAGAATCTAAATGAATGGAGACCTATACCATGTTGGAAGACACAATACCATAAAAATATCAATTCTCTCAAAATTGATATCCAGGTTTAATTTTTTGTTTATTTATTTTTGAGAGAGAGAGAGACAGAGCATGTGTGGAGGAGGAGCAGAGAGAGAAGGAGACACAGAATTCGAAGCAGGCTCCAGGCTCTGAGCTGTCAGCCCAGAGCCCAACACGGGGCTTGAACTCATGAGCTGTGAGATCATGACCTGAGCTGATGTCGAATACTTAACCAGCTGAGCCATAGAGGTGCCCCTGATATTCAGGTTTAATGAAATCCCTTTAAAAGTCTGAGCTTAACGTTCTATATTTATAGATAAGAACATTCTAAAATTTAAACATTCTAGAATAGCTAGAACGATTTTTCAAAAGAAGGAAATGGAAGAACCAGCTTCAAGACTTACGGCATAAGCTACTAAAATCAAAACTGTGTAGTATTGGCAGAATGATAGATACATAGATCGGTAGAACAGAAGGAGAATCCGGAAATAGGTTCCCACAGACCTGCACCATTGGTTTTTCACAAAGGTAGAAAAGCAATTCAATAAAGGTAGGATAGACAGCCTTTTTACAAATTGTGTTGGAGCAACTAGCCATCCATAGGCTTAAAATGAACCTGGACCCAAGTCCTATACCCTATACAGGAATTAACTCAATATGAATCATGAACTTAAATATAAAATGTAAAAAGTATAAAAAACTTTCTTTAAAAAAAAAAGTGGGAAGAAATCTTCAGAATCTACAGCTAGGCAAAGAATTCTTAGACTTGGCACCAAAGTCACATTCCATTAAAGGAAGAAACCGTAAATTGTTCATCAACTTGATGAAACAAAAAGTTCATCAAGCTTCATCAAAATTAAAAATGTTTGCTCTGTGAGTGATCTGGTTGACAGGATTAAAAGACAAGCTACAGACTGGCAGCAAGTGTTTCCAAAATACACATCTGACAAAGGACTAGTATTTAGAATGTATAAAGAACTCTTAAAGCTCATCTGTCAAAAACAACCCGATTGGAACAAGGCAAGCAAAGAGAAATGTCACTGATGAAGACGTACAGGTGGCCAAGAAGCACAGGGTGTGATGTTCAACATCATTGGCCTCCAGAGAAATGCAAATCCACTACGCCCTCATCAGAATGGCTACGTGAAACAAACACACAAACACACTGGTGGTAATATTCAATGCTGTTTAGGATGCGGGAAAAATGGATCACTCAAATATTGCCGGTGGAACATAAAATGGTACAGACACTCTGGAACACAGCTCACGGTTTGTGTAAGACACTGAACCTGCAAGTCCCAGGCAACCTACTGCTTGTCCTACTGGGCAATTGTCCTAGAAATACAGACAGTTCAGGGTAAATAATGTGGCAGTAAACAGAGGAATACACATAGCAACCCAAGTGTCCGTGGACAGATGAACGGATAAAGATGTGGGGGTGTGCATGTATATGTGGATGTGTATACATGTACAGACAAAGACACATGCCCTATGATTTCACTTGTATGTGCGACCCGAAATTGAAGAAATAAACCAAGAAGCAAAAAGCGGAATCGGACCTATAAATACAGAGAACACACTGATGGTTGTCACAGGGAAGATGAGGGCGAAGGGATGGGCCAAATGGGTGAAGGGGAGAGGAAATACAGGCCTCCAGTTACGGAATGAATGAGCCACAGAAACAAAAGGTGCAGCCTAGGGGATAGAGCCCGTGATACTATAAACATTTATTTAATGAAAAATAAATAAATGCAAGCATGTTCATGCAAAAAGCTGCACACGAATGTGTACAGCAGCATTGTTTGTAAGAGACAAAAGCGGAAATAACCCAGATGCTCCTGGACGAGAGAATGGGTAATTGTGGTACATCCATCACATGGAGCCCTACTCAGCAAGAGAAAGGAACAGACCACTGGCTCCTACATGTAACGATATGGGTGAGTCTCCCAGAGCCATGCAGAGTGGAAAGACACAGTCCCGAAGGTTACAGACCCTGTGATTCAATGTACACAACAGTCTTGAGATAAGAGGATGATAAAAATGGAGTGTAGTTTAATATCTGCCCAGGGTTAAGTGGCGGTGGTCTCAGGAAGAACATGAGTGTGGCTGGAACACGGTCTTTGCGGTGACGGGAATATTCTCTATCTTGACCGTATTAACGTCAGCACCCTGGTTGTGATATCATACTGCGCCTTTCTAAGGCGTTGGCACTGGGGTAAGTGAGTGAAGATACAGGACATCTTTCTGATTTACTTTCTACGATCGCATGTGAATCTAAAATTACCTGAAAATAAAAACTTTAAATAGAAAGGAGAATACAGATGAAGATAAATTGCTTTCTTAGAAGAACGTGAAATCTTGGCAACCCGAAATCCAAAAGAAGTATTAGGAATTGTTGCTGTGAGTGGTGGGTAATATAAGTTGTCTAAACTTCCCTGTCGGCAGGGAGATAAGAATGCATGTATAAGATCACAGTTGCTGTCTTCTAACATGGTGGCATTAACCAACAATTTCTACGTAGCTACACCAACCTACAGTATTATGATACAATCGACATTAATTTGCTCTGTTAGGAAAGCTCACATTTGGTGAACAGATACATCATCCGCATATGTGGGTCCAATAAATACATGTATTTACACTTTATAGTAAAAGAAAAAAAAATTGGGGCTGGAGAAACTCTTGCACTTCCTGACTTCAAACATATTATGATGAAATATGTAAACTGCAAAGGAAATGAAATCCCTCAAATAAATCCACAAACAGTTTCTAGTAACTTGGCACGCTTTCAAAGTTACACTGGAATGATTTTTTTCGATAATTAATAGCAAATTTAATACACATTCCGCCTTTGCAGACAAATAAGGTGTTTCTAAAAATAGAGCACTGAATTACACAGAGGAAATGAGACAAGGCACAGGGGACAATACTTAGGAGCATGCATTGTTCTTAAAATTGCTGAGGAAAAGGATTAGGCTTTACCAAAAGACCACATTGACACACTTTTGTCTTCACCACGCTAATGTCTCTTTATTTTCTCCAGCGAGGCACTTGGTTTCTGTAGTCTGGTGCCTTCCCATGGTGAAAAGCGCATCTGGGTTTTCCACGCACTTTCGCTGGTCCCCCTGGTGAATACTAATGTAAAAATAGTATTCATGTGCCCAACAATGTCAGTCCGAAGGGTTACTATTTCTCACATCGTGTTCTTCAGAAACATAAAATCCGTTTCAGCAGTCACTTCTTTTTGTGTTCTGTTTTCAGGAACGTTTCAACACCGTGTGAAATGTTGTGCAATTACTCCTCACTACACCTTCTGCTTCATGATTCCCAGGGAGCGTGGTCACAGCCCTTTTCCACTGGGGACTCAAGCTCAGGAAACAAACAAGCCCCCGCAGTGGCAAACACGGGGGTAGGACACTTGTTATGGCCTTGAAACATGGGTGACGGTGTGTATTCCAAATTGGTTGGCCAAAAAGAGACACAAAAGGGAAATAAAAATGAAGCCACTCTTAAGGAATTTTACTCAATACTGTTTCCTGTTCCATGTTGAGAAGGCTTTTTTTTTTTTTTTTCTTAAGACTTCTCTCTGCTTCAGCACAGAATTGACTGAAATGGCTTCGTACAGAGAAGGGACTCAACCACACAGCCATGCTCTACTGGCCCGACGAGGTGAGCTGGACAGTATATGGAGAGAGGCACCGGGTTTTCTCCAACTACAGACACTCTGAATCAACCACAGGGACTCTAGTCTTTTTGGTGATGCAAGTCTTCACTACATGATCCCAGCCTTATTTTTGTTTCTTATTTTTCATGATCTATATATGCAAGATAATAGCAAGTTAGAGCCGGGAGAAACTTCCAATCCCCTGGACGAAGCCCTGTATTTATTATTTTCTTTGGGGGTGGCTATCACTATTTTGTATTTTAAATGGGCAATGGTAGCATGTGGGTTTAATGTGGACTTCCCTAATGGCTACTAATGCCAAGCATCTTCTCTCATGCGTGTTCTTCATCTGTATACTCTTTCCAGTGAAACTTCTTTTCACAGGTTTACCCATTTTCTAACTGGATTTATAGCAATGTTGAGGAAAGCCCTTTTTCTCAAAGTTGAAGGAGCAGAGCACAAATATCTAGAATCTATGGGTCCACTTCCTTTCTCTGAGGGCACTTTGGAGACTGCTAAGCATTGTAGCATTGAGCTGAAGGCTCCCGGCAGGTTGACTCCCAGGATCCTGACCCTGAGACTCAGAATCACACATACCTCACCTGGATCAGGAAAAACATTCTGGGACTCTGCCTGAGATCCATGATCAACCTTCAATAGCCCCATGGTGTAAGCCTGGATAAGCTGATCCAGCAAAGACCAGAGACTGGTGAATTGACTCCCGTTGATGGTTCTAGCAAACCATGCTGCTAACTGAGCTACTGAACTCCGACCGGGAAGGATTTCACCGGATTCTGTGAAGATGCCTCATACCTCCTCATATACACGACCTACTCAGGAAGAGAGGTGCTCATGCTACTTGCTTTTTTTTTCATCTTTGCTTTATCTTCGGGACACTTAAGAAGTATTAAAACATTTCGCCAGCGCTCTCCTCCTCAGTGCCCTCCATGACTGCGGTCCCCTTCCACATCTATTATCTATACCTCCCTCTCCACGTTCTTCTGTCTGGTCCACCACATCCGGGCTGAGCTTATTTTAAAGCTGTTTTTTCCTTATTTCTAAAGCTGTGTGTTCTTCATTTCTAATGTCTTTCTTAGACCACACATCTTCCTTTTCATCTCTTTCCTGAGAGCAGTTCATTCCATACTCAGAAAGCATTAGGGTCTACTGTGAATTTCCTTATAGAAATGCTCTAGCTTCTAGAGCATTTAAGTTCTTAAAATTTTAGGGTATGCAGTCATCAGCTTTTTTTTTTTTTTAAGTTGAACACTTCTGTTTATTTTTCTTAAACTATCTTTACATAGTTTTTATTCATCTTCTTGGGGTTGGAGGTGGAGTATTTATCCACAAGGAGAATGAGTCACATAGGAATATTGAGAAGGCCATCCGAGAAGAATGGTGTGCTAGAAGCCAAATCACAAAACCTCACTTGTCATCCACGGCTTCCAGACACGGCAGGAAAGACAGACGCCCGGTGTCCCATGCTTGCTCTTCCTTGAAAATCATGCATTAAAGACTTTATAAATGTTACAGCTGCTTAGCAGAAAATTCATTAAAATTTCGAAGGGCTGACAGCGTAGAGAAACTCACCCTTTGGATCTTTTCTAAAGGAAGCGCTCCGTCACCACAGAAATGGGCTTGGGGCATCCACGCCACCAAAAGGACCTAGGGATCTTTCTGAGGGTACGTTTAAAGATTTACTTTTTACCGCTGCACTCACTAAACTAAAGCCCTATCCCTATCTTCCTGCTGGGTCGCTCTGCATGCTACCTGTGTCAGCTCATTTAAAACAGTAATGGACTTCGACCCTGACCACCCGTTCGCCTTCTTTGATGCTGTTTGTGTTGACTGTTCATGACCGGGTCAAGACTGTGGCTCACAATGAAACACTCCTTCTCTAATAAATGAAGTAGCAAGCAAGGAAATTGTGTGTTTGGGATAGTTAAGAAGCGAACATGGGGGGGCCTGGCAGGCTCAGTTGGTAGAGCATGTGACTCTTGATCTCAGGGTCATGAGTTCAAGCCCCATGGTTGGGCATAGAGATTATTATTTAAAAAAAAAAACAAAAAACTTTTGTTTAAATAGAAGAAGCAAATATGCTGTCTTAGTTTGGGCTGCCATAGCCAGATACCATAGATTAAGTGGCTTAAACAATAGCTACTTCTCAAAGTTGTGGAGGTTGGGAAATCCAAGAGCGAGGTTCAAGGTTCCCTGGTGAGGTCCAGCTTCCTGGATTGCTGGTCGCACCTTCTTAGTGTGTCCTCACATGTCAGAGGGTGGGGCATGAGGAGGAGGTCTGGTGTCTATTCTGATAAGGGCACTTATGTCATCATAAGGCCTCACCTGACAACCTCATCGAAACCTAATTACCTCTCAAAGTCCCCACCTCCATTACGTTATGGGTCAGGGCTTCAGTATATGAATTTAGTGCGCAGGGAACAAATCAGTCCATCGCACATGTCTTCTGACTTAGCTACTTTATGACATTTTGACCGTCTCTGCATAAATATGTTCCTATAATTAAAAGTGCTGACTTCAGGAGTACTATACTTCGTATTTTGATCTTTACCCTTAAGATGGGAAAGTAGCATATCTCTGTTTTGGCAGTTTCTATGACATGAGATTTGACATATCAATACGCCAATGTCATCGGTGGTAATAGGTTAGCGTATTTCAGCCATTCCTATGAATGTACGCACACGCAGCACTGTGACACGTGTGCAGAGGACTCAGGACACTCCAGACGACCCACAAACCAATGGAGTCAAATGGCTGAGAAATACAGAGACACAAAAACTTAAAATACAAAGAAGAAGGTATTTTGTCTCACGCGCTCAGTAACAGTACATTTTCGGATGCGCGTCAGAATGCCTTTGTACGATCGTGGTGGCGTGTGAGGGTGGGTTTTAATGACATGATAGCTTGATTCATTGAATGGACTCACAGAACAAACACACCAGTGCTTGCTCCTGACTATGGCTTTATCAAGAAGCTCCATTGTGCTTTACACGTTGGACGCTTTTCTCTACCAATAATTCTGAACGCCATTTTGGCAAAAATCGCACAGTAAAATTGCATAGCATAAAACACTGACCATGGCTTAAAAAATAGCTATGTTTGTAAGTTTGTTTTCTCTGAACATTTTGTGGCATGATTTATATATCTATGAAGCTTCCTTTTCGATTCCTCTTAGTATTTTCTCTACCTTCTGGGTGAAATATTCAATCCATTTCCCATTACAGACATTAAATAAATTCTCTGTGAACTTCAGTGCAGGTTACTGAATGGGTCTAGGGAAACACAAGGATAACACATTTCTAAATCCTGTTTTTAACCCCCATTGATGCTGTTTGTTTGTCTACTTAAACACACACCACACACACACACATACACACACACACACACACACACACACACAGACCTTACAGTCTTAGGTCTATTTGTCCAATCAAGTGGAAATTTTGGGGAGAAATATTAACATTTGTCAAGAGGTTTGTCAGAATAATTCTGGAAGCACAACAGAAAAGCTATTGCTCTGGAACAATAGCCTCAATGTTGGCTAAAGGGATCTGGCCACCTTCCAAATAGGGGTCACTCTCTCCTCTCTACCTGAATTCACCAGACACTTTCAATAGACTCAAATCACATGATCCTCAACAGTGCCTTTCTCAGCACAGAAATTAAACGGAAAAGTTTGAAAATGAAACAGTTTTCATGGTTAGATTTAATTAACAGATCCATTTTATCGCACCTTGTAAGACACATTGCTCAGAAAGGATTGCTGGTTACATGTATATTTTTTCTTCTCCGGGAGGTTATCAGCCTGAAGGAGCCAGAGGGAAAAATTGCATTTAAAGACTTTCATCCATGCCTCATCTTTTCAAGTTACATTAAAAGCGAGAGGATAGAAACACCCTGCTAGTTGCCTAGATTGGCTTTTGAGTGGGTCAGCTTTCCAGAGTGTAGAGCAGCACCCCGCCCAGGCAGGCATCGTTTTTCTCTCTTGGAACATCTGACATGGTTCAGGTGGCTTACCCAGAGCATGGCAGCGCTAACATCAAGGGCAGCCCTCTCCTCTTTGTGCAGGAGATCAAGTGTTCCTGGAAGAATCAGGTGTTCTGCAGTGAAAGAGCCTGGGGACTGATCTCCCCTTTGCATGGGGGTCCCAGACAGCAGCCTCTCTATGAGATACCTGCCGGGCTTCCGTTGGCCAAGTCTCCTGGAAGTCCAGAAAGGTGAGACAGGCAGGCTTACTCAAAGAGGATTATTTGCACAGGTGTCTGAACCCCATTTAACAGAATACATTTCCAGGACCCTTTGATCTCTTGAGCTCTCTCAGATGAAAACTTCCCTAGGACCTTGTCTCTCCAATTGAAGCCATGTGGGGGGCAGGCATTGACTTGAGGTGAGTGTAAAGGAGGATAGAGCCTGTCAACATTCTCACAGCCAAGTAGACTTGGAAGCATGAGCAGAAGATATCTGTAGTGAATACACAACCTTCCCCTCCCACATGTAGAGAAGAGGAAGAAAAATAAATTCTGCATTACAGCCTAAAATTTTTTCTAAAAAGGGTTGTGAAACTAAGGAAATGCATAACTATTGGAATAAGAGAAAGATGAGAGAAAATGTTTAAGAATATCCCTGAACCCTCGGGTATATCATGTGCACCAAATCTGCAAAAAAATTAAAATTAAGAACAGACCCATAGAAAGCCTGAGTGCTTGACAAAAAAAAAAAAACAAAGTTTAGGGTCAGGGAGGAGAGAGCAAACCTGACTGTGTGCACACACATACACACTCACAGATACATTCATTCACATGCACGGTGACATGCACACGTACACTTCTGTGGAAAATAGGAAACAAATTCTGAAAGGGTGTCAAGGGGAAAAGATAATTGTACCCAAAAGAAATAAAGAAACTGAGGGAGGTGTGAAGGAAGGAAGGAAAGAAGGAGGGGAGGAAGGGAGGAAAGAAGGAAGGGAGAGAAGGAGGAAGGGAGGGAGGAAGAAAGGGAAGGAGGAAGGGAGGAAGGGAGGAAGGGAGGAAGGAAGGAAGGAAGGAAGGAAGGAAGGAAGGGAGGAAGAAGGAAGGAAGGGAGGAAGGAAGGAAGGAAGGAAGGGAGGAAGGAAGGGAGGAAGGGAGGAAGGAAGGAAGGAAGGGAGGAAGGAAGGGAGGAAGGGAGGAAGGAAGTAAGGGAGGGAGGGAGGGAGGGAGGAAGGAAGGAAGGAAGGAAGGAAGGAAGGAAGGAAGGAAGGGAGGAAGGAAGAAAGGGAGAGAGGGAGAGAGGGAGGAAGGGAGGAAGGAAGAGAGAAGGAGGAAAGACAGAAGGAGGGAGGAAGAAGTAAGGAAGGAAGGAAGAAAGGGAGAGAGGGAGAGAGGGAGGAAGGAAGGAAGAAAGAAGGGAGAAGGAGGATTTCTGGAGCCTAGAAAGAGTCACCAACCATAGAGATTATGAGTAACATAACTAACTAGAGAAGAAATGCTTTGGCATTTGAGAGATGTGGGGCCAAATTTTGATTTTCCCATGTATTAGGTGACCAGTCATTACCGACTTATTTAACTTCAGTGAGTCTTAGGACTATAGGAAAATGAAATAAGAATGGTCCAAGGACAGCGAAGACCATGACTGGGACAGAATCGGAGTTGGAAGACACCCGGGAATGGTTTGACACAGAACCCCTCATTGTGCCCTGACCTGGTGGTGATGGGGCCGTGGTGGTCAGGCTTGGGAAAGACTGTCACAGGAAATTTTACGGAGAAACCCTTTGCAGCGACATGACAAGTGAACGAAGTCAAACTTTGAGAGCAGCGTTTGGTACGTTTGTTCACATGTCCTTCCGTCGTCCTCTGTGGGGCCTTAGCATGCCACCTGCATTTCGACCAGAAGCCTGTATCCACTTTCAGGGATTTTACGCTCTTTAAATTCAAGTCACAGGTACTCTAATGATTACATGTGTGCAGTAGAGGAAGGCACCTGGTCCCGAAACAACAAGGTCCTACTTTATCAGAGGAGTAGGAAAAGCCAGTAGAGAAACGTCGAGGCAGAACTGAACAATTTGGCTGCGGGATAATTACACGAGTCGGCTTGGCATAAAGCGTTGTGTCACATCAGTAGACACGTTCGTCTCTTTGGGATTATAGACGCTGACCTAGACGTCTATTAGTCTCTGCGGTATCTTGGATCAAAGATGCTTTCAACAGCACCCTCTACTCCTTTGGTCTATGACATGCTCTCTACACTTGTTAACACTAAATTTATCAGGTTTGTCCCCCCCTGGAGACCCTGACGTACAAGCTCCCATATCCATCTGCCCTTGACCTCACCCAAACCTCAGGCACCCCTGATTTAAGTTGGTTTAAGCCCCCTGGTGTGGTCTAGGTCCCTGCTGGTGGCACCCTGTCCACTCCTCAACTGCTTCTGGAAGCTTCCGCAGCTGTTGCCATGTGTCACCGTCTCTACATTCAACACCCCCCACCCCGATTCAGCTCGTCACCGCGTCCTGCTAATTTTGCTGTCCAAATGTGTCTTGCAAATTCCCAGTCCACCCACCTCGTCCCTGGCACCTCGTAGGCACACGGTGGGCTACCCCCTCACACCATCTCGGCCGGCTTCCCGTCTTCGCAAGGGTGCCACATCCGCAACCAAGTACTCTCCAAGCCACCGCCGAACGATAAAAACACTCCCAATTATAGTTCATACAGTCGGTGGATGCCATTTGGTTGTCTTCATGTCCACATCGGTGTCCCACCTTTTTGCTCTTAGTCTGTTGCTCGGCAAACACTAAAACCTTCCTTTGTGCTTTTAAGCACCTTGCTCGCTTTATAAAACGACTTTGAGCACGCCGATGCCCTCCCTTCCTGCAATACTCTGTCCCTTGCCCCATCTCTCTCTCTCTCTCCCTTCCCCTTCCCCCATTCCAATACACTACACTTTATCTAGGTTTTCTCTAATCATGTTTTATCTTTCCAAGCCAGAATAATTTTCCTTCTGAAAGTTCTCCTTATAGTTTAGACCAAAGCTGATACACTCACTTTATGCTTTCATAGTGGCGGAGTAAGTTGTCTTTTCTGAAGTTTGTTTATTTATTTATTTTGAGAGAGAGAGAGAGAGAGAGAACATGTGCGAGGAGTGAGCAGAGAGAGAGGGAGACAGAGGATTGGAAGTGGACTCTGCCCTGACAGCAGGGAGCCCAATGTGGGGCTCGAACTAATGAACTGTGGGATCATGACCTGAGCTGAAGTTGGATGTTTGACTGACTGAGCCACCCAGGTGCTCCTGATTTCAGTTGTCTTTAGAGTACTTATCACTGTTGAAATTTTACATTCCCCCATGTGGCCATTAATTAATCTCTCTAATGAAAGGTCTGCCCTTACTATCTTGTCCCCCAAACCCAATGGAGTTCTTGGCACATGATAGATGCTCATTCAATACTTGTGGAGAAAAGAAGGAGAGAAGGAGGAAAGGAAGGGAAGTGGGGGAGGGAGGGAGGAAACTGAATAAAGGCTGGGAGATGATATATAACATATACCATTTTAATACTGCGCAGTAACTATGGGGCAAATAAAACTATATATTAACTCCTTAGGTTTAAGACACCAGCAGCTATAAAATAAAAGGGACCGAACCCTCGCCCTGCATTTTATTGGCAATCAGAGGCAATGATAAATAACCGTAAGGCTACAGGATAACTATTTTGATAACAATAAACCTACACACATTATCCATGGATAATGTGATGTTTCAACAGAAGACACTTGAAGGGGATAGAGATATTTTTGAGGAGGCCCGTCGTTAACAACACGTTAATTCAAAATACTATCAATAGCCACTTTGTCTCTCTCTTCTTATCAGATTTTGCCCACGTTATTTTTAATGCATGGTGATAAGGATCTGGTTTTGCTAGCAGGTATATCCCCAGTCACAGCCCCAAATCCTGTCATTGTGAACACTTAGTAGCCAGTGATGCTTAGCAAATGAGTGACAGCATATCCCCAGACGGTGCCGACCGAGCCAGCGGAACTGTGACAACTGTTTGCTCAGCATTGCCCCACGTACCGTAAACTCTGCGGCCCTCAGCTCTGCCCAGAAGACCTCGCCTCCCCAGCCCTTTCACAGGGGTCTCTTGGGACACCTCACACTCCTGCTTGCCTGTGGCTGCTTAACTGCACACCCAGGACAAGAGGTTTCCTCACTCTGCAGAAGATGCGCGCGTCGGTAAGTTACAGGGCCCCGCCCTGGCGTGGTCACCTAGGTCGCAATGTGCACACTTGGGGGGGGGGGGCGGTGGTGAATGTTATCCACTTCAGAAGGATCCTTGTAATTGACTGATGTTTTAAAAAGACTTTTGGCTCATGCCCACTTTTGAGAAACATTAAAATATTGAGCTTCTCTTTAGTGTTGTTGAAATTCAAACAGACCAACATATGGGAAGGGGAAAAAAAGAGACAGCAGGAGGCGAACCCTAAGAGGCTCTTAACTATATATAGAGAACATACTGAGGGTTGGTGGAGGGAGGTGGGTGGGGGATGGGCGAGATGGGCGATGGGCATTAAGGAAAGTATTTGTTGGGACGGGCACTGGGTGTTAGACGTAAGTGATGAATCACTGAGTTCTATTTCTGAAATGAATATTACACTATATGTTAACTAACTAGATAGAATTTAAATAAAAATTGGGAAGAAAAAACCCAAAATTTAAAAGATGCTGTGCTTAATAAAAAATCAAAGTACTTCAGCTCTGTGTATTTTTAGACCAACCATACTCCCATACACACCCATTTCTATTCTAGAATTTGATGAGTCTAGCCTTTACTTCTGACATCGGGCCCAAAGTTCCAATTTTGGGTCCAAGGAAAATGTTTTTTGCACCACAAAAACTCCAGTAAGTCCTCTTAATCTTCTTTTTTCTTTAGTGATCATTTTCCCACAAAGAGATAATCTCTTGCTAAAGGGTTAGGAGGACTGAACAACATAACTATCTAAAAGAGCCCAGATGCTCAGAAAATGTTTACTGCATCTGAAATTCATTGGTTTCTGTAACTACTGACTTTCTTTAAGTGAAGCTTTATGCATAAGTGCATAAATTATATAAAACACATATGCAGTTGAAATGCTCATTGATTGATCTTAAAAGTGGATGGCCATTTCCCAAATTAATTATGAGTTGTTTTATCTACAAAAATGCAGGTTGAAAACATTTAAAGAATATTAGAT
This sequence comes from Puma concolor, assembly GCF_028749965.1. Lineage (NCBI taxonomy): Eukaryota > Metazoa > Chordata > Mammalia > Carnivora > Felidae > Puma > Puma concolor. Next base: position 4,365,825 of record NC_141670.1, read on the forward strand.
ATAACAGCTTGTAATTTGTTTGAAGATCCCTCAAGCATTCTTAAAATATCAATGCATGCCAATGATGTGAATAAAACATTATGCCATGAAAGACTTAACTATATTTTTAAAATCACGTAAAAGTTGCATCGTATTAGGTAAAAGGGCAACCGTAAATTTAAATGGTGTGTTTTGAATCAGCACTGTGCTTAGAATCATTTCAGATCAATTTGTGCACTACAAAAATGCACACTGCCATCCTGGTTACTCAGCTGAATCTGAAAAATATGCGTTATTTTGCCACTAAGATTTTACAAGGAGAATTCTACCTAGAAAAATGAGTCTAGAAAGTATTATGAATCTGAAAGTGTTGGGTCACTTAATTCAACCTCAAACCTTTCCCTACTAATGTTGCTCTCCAATATGAATGTACTTTCCCGTGAATTCCTTCACCCTCTGAAACTACATGCAGTGAGAAACCATGTTCTCATCACCGGGCTTTCACACTTGACGGCTCTGGGCAACTGCATTACATTATGGAGTGGGTGGAAAGCGGAAACCACAGCAGAATTGGTGATAGTGAGCTGAGCTGATGGCGAGCTAACCCATTTTTAGATAGTTCTTCATGTGAATACAAGAACACAACACACACACACACGTGTGATAAAAACTATTGAATGTCTCTTCTGAACAATGAGGAGGAAAACACAAAAGTTTTTATGGTCAGCATGAACTGCCAGTAAGGCTTCTTCAAAAGGTACTCCATCCTTGACAATTGGATTGTCTTTGGTCAATGAGAGAGATAATTCAGTACTAAGACCCCAAATATCGAGATGGATAGGTCTACTTTTCTTTTAGCTCCTACTTCATGTTCTTTTTTTTAATGTTTGTTTATTTTTGAGGGGGGAGGGAGATGCAGAGAGAGAGAGAGGGAGACACAGAATCTGAAGCAGGATGCAGGCTCCAGGCTCCGAGCAGTCAGCACAGAGCCCGACTTGGGGCTCAAACTCGCGAACCATGAGATCATGACCTGAGCTGAAGTTGGACGCTTAACCCACTAAGCCACCCAGGCGTCTCTACTCCTACTTCATATTCTTAAATTTGGTAAGAGGTACTGCCATATCCGACCTAAGAAAAGGGTTGAAGCCGCAGAATGATTTGCTAATTTCAGTGGGCATTACTTCTGTGCCCCTGCATCTGATTCCCCATTTCTCCTTCTTAAAACTCCAGCTCCTCTAGTCTCCGTATTTCAGGGAAGTGAACTCACACTTGTGGGAGGATAGACCTCAGTCAGCCCACGCCAGCGAGCGGTGGATATGCCTCTCAAGGGCACTGATGTGGTCTCCTCAAATCAAGTTGCCACGCTGTCCTGACTGTGGTCCTTGGGTGTCCACGTGTTTGGGCGGGTGGCCTTAGCTGGTCCTACCATAGGAAGTTCACAGCCAATGTCCAACAGCTGGAAAGAGAAGTCCTTCCGTCCTTTTGGCTATGAGTGTAGGACCACGTGATTCCCGGGCCCCAGCAGCCATGGTTCTAACACGGGCAACGCCTCATGAGAAACCATTAACCGACAGATAAGCGGAGCTCAATGAATCCCACAGCACATGAGCACAGCTCTGAAGAAATCCCGAATCGTGCTCTTAAGTCAGGTCAGAATCCCCATCGTTATGTAAGCCCACTGCGTCCCTTTGCCGTGTGAACCCATGGATGCTGTGCTGTCTGACACTGGCTAAGGAAAACATCATAAGCCACAAGTGATGCAGTCTCACTAGGACTGCCACGTGACCTCCCTATGCCATCGCTTGCTGGCAGATCAATCTTGTTCAAATACTTTCCCCCTTCACCCTTCAAACTAAATATCCAAACCTGAAAGGAGAATGAGAAACGACAAAGACAAGCTGGACACCAGAGCGGAAAATTCAATCTCCTTCGGCAAGATGGGGTGGTATTTACCACGTATTTTGTACATGACACCCAGCAGGTCATAGAAACTTGGAAGCTCCAACTTCCCTCTCTGTGAGTCGGACACAATACACCCTGCAGCTCTGACACACAGGTGGCCAGCAGAGAGAGAGAAAGAGTGCGCACGCGCACATGATCCCATGTGTACACGTGAGCGGGGAGGGGCAGAGGGACAGGGAGAAAGAGAATCTTAAACAGGTTCCACGAACAGCATGGAGCCTGATGTGGGGCTTGATCTCATGACCTTGAGATGACGACTTGAGCCAAAATCAAGAGTCAGACACTTAACCAACTGAACCACCCAGGCCACCCGCTATGGTTGTTTTGAAAGCAATATGATAATGCATGAACATACCATGCTGTCTGAAAAGTCCCATACAGATGCAAAGGCTTTTAAATAGTATTTACTTTTAATTTTGGACCTATACTATAGGTCATAATAGTGTGCAGCTTTTTCTTCCAGCCAAAGAACACCAGAATGTGGTAATATTGGTCAAGTTCAGGCTGTCTCCTTGTTGAAGAAAAATATGATGTAAATACTTCAATAAAGGTACTCAAGTAAATAATAGGTATGATAATATGATTTCTCACTATGTTAAATGTATCAAAATATTCTATTTAAAGTCAACTAAATAGCGAATGGACATTTCATTAAGACTTTTAATAACTTTGGGAAATTCCCAGAGACAGTCAGACCCTTTTCTCCTAAAAAAACAAGTATTGTTTTATGCACACAGATATTCGCACAGATTATACACACACCCAAGCTCTCTTACATGTCATCAGATATGAAAAAATCAATGCAGTCCAATTTGTCCGCAGGAGCAGAAGTTAGAAATAAAGACATGTTTCAATTCAATCTATGTCATTATCACTGGCATGTAACTAAAAAAAGCAATGATTTAGCATTCTCATTTCCCATCTGCTAATGTTTCTGCAAATTCTGTTTATCCTAAGGGTACTATGTCCGCAAAACAATTCAGTATTACTAAAATGACTTGAATTACCTCGATTTCCTTTTCAGGAAATTCATCCAAAGAGCAACAGACACATTAAAGGAGTCATGAAAGTAAACATGACATTCTTGCATTATTCAAAAAAGCAAAACCCAAAGCACATGTAGTGGCTTATTAATGTCCTACCTAATGCACAGCCACACCTGGAGGGGCTTTCCAAGCCGATACCTTGTCCCTTTCTGCTCAGAGCCCAGCCCCTGTTGACACACTTCACATGCACGTGACGGACGCACCTGACCCAGCCCAGCCTGGTCTTGTCAGAATCCACTCCTGGAGATGTGGATTCCAGATTGGGCGAGGCTAGTGCACTTGTACTAGAGGCTGACCTAGGAAAGCAACCTTGGCAACTACAGATATCCTGTTTTTCAAACCACTCACAGAGAAGCTGAGAAAGCCTTTCTGCAGAGAGTCGACCATGAATCTCACAGACATGTATGTAGCTTCCTGAAGTGTGGGACCTACCGGTCAGGGCAGCTACACTGTCTCCTTAGTGTCCACTGGGTGTCCTGACGCCCCGAGAGTGCGATGCCCTGTGTTCTGTGCAATAGGGCAGAGCCTTTCTACAGCCTTTCTGTTCTTTACATCTCTCTAGACACTAAGCTATGGAAACATTTACAAAGTGACAGCAAAGAATGAGTAGAGATTTACTTCCTGGACCATGAATCTGTGCATTTTGGATCAGTGACTTTCTTCAAGAGTTCTGTACAAGTGGATTTTTTTAAGCCAAAGGATGATTTATTGTAGTGAAATTTGAGGAAATAGTCCCTATTACTTATGGGATATTGCCTCACTAGATCATTGTACATGAACATGATGGCATTTTACAGCTTTTTAAATATTTTTTTTCAGAAATATTTAAAAATCTGGAGGATTTAGGGGCACCTGGGTGGCTCAGTTAGTTAAGCATCCGATTCTTAACTTTGGCTCAGGTCATGATCTCACACTTTGTGAGTCTGAGTCCCGTGTCACACTCCTCTGCTTCTTATTCTCTCTCTCTCCTTCTCTCTGCCCCTCCCCCCTGCTCTCTCTCTCTCTCTCAAAAACAGCACAAATCTGGGGAATTTTGTACAAGTGAAAAAGTAGAATATCAAACGATAGCTTTTTCTATGTGTGTACTGGCATAGGAAGATAAAAGAATATGATAAATTGAAATACCAGCAAACTATTTCTGAGTAAGGGAATTACAGGTACAGTTTGTTTTCTTTATATTTAGAAATCTTTATACAAAAAGTGTCCATTGGTTTTTAATTATAAAAATAGGATTGATGATCTGGCACAAATAGGCTTTCTCTTTATTTTACAACATAAAACCTACCTTCTTTCCCCAAATGGTTTATATTCTCCAAATTCTAAGAGTTTCCAAACTTTAAAGCTAGCATCTTACCCTTAGGATTATGCGTGTGTGTATAAAATTTTATATTTTATAATTATTTTTAATTTATATATATTTTACTACATGTATTTGTATTTTATATAAAATTCAAGATTATATATAACATATAACATAATAATAACATATATTTTTTTCACCATAACTAGTCAGTTGTTAATTATGTTTCCTAAGGGTTACATCACTTTGCAATGATAATATGACGGTACAAATATCTTTACAGAGGGGCACCTGGGTGGCTCCGTTGGTTAAAGTGTCTGACTCCCGATTTGGGCTCCCATCATGATTTTGCAGTTCGTGAGACTGACCCCCATATCCAGCTGTGTGCTGACAGCCAGGAGCCAGCCTGAGATTTTCCTTCCCCGTCTCTCTCTCTCACTCTCTGTCCCTCCCCTACTCTCTCTCTTTCTTTCAAAATAAATGAACATGAAAATTTTTCTAAAAAAGAACTCTCTTTACAGAGGGAACCATTTTCAAATCTGTGATTTTACTACGAACACACTTGGTACTTTGTCTACGTTAACCTACTTTGAACCTTTTTTGTGTACATTAAGGTTAATGTGATCACAATCTAAGGATCGTTAAGATATTTAAGTGTAAAAATGTGTGTAAAATACTGTCAGCATTAGCTCCCTGTCACCTTAAGGAGAAGAAGTAACAAACATGAAAATATCTTTAATTTTAAATCGTTTGTCATAAATTGTCAGTGAAGTTGATTTTGCATCTTCCAGCCTTGAAGACAGCAAGTGGAAAAGGAAGATGCGTGGCTCATCCGTGTAAAAGAATATAACACACGTAAAGGTGCGCGTTACCTTTTCCTGTTTCCCTAATCCATCACTTAACAAAACGGTAAAAATGTAGAGTAAGAATGCCTTTTGCAGTTTCCTAGCTGTTGCTAATCGGTGAAACTGAAGAATCTTTTCCCCTTCCTGGGGAAATGTGACATGAACACAGAAGAAATAAGGTAACTCGACTCAGAAACCAGGTTACACAGCATTTTCACTTGTGAGTCCTCCCCGCGTCGCGTTAGTCAGGACTCTACTACTACATGTACTAAAAACTAACTCTACTAAGGGGAGTGACGGATATTCATAAAATAGACGGTAAACAAACTTGGTGGGTGAGAAAAGGTATAGGGAATCTCAAATAACATCAAATAAGAATAAAGACAATTAAGAAAGTAATTGAGGGGCGCCTGGGTGGCGCAGTCGGTTAAGCGTCCGACTTCAGCCAGGTCACGATCTCGCGGTCTGTGAGTTCGAGCCCCGCGTCGGGCTCTGGGCTCAGAGCCTGGAGCCTGCTTCCCATTCTGTGTCTCCCTCTCTCTCTGCCCCTTCCCCGTTCATGCTCTGTCTCTCTCTGTCTCCAAAATAAATAAACGTTGAAAAAAAAATTAAAAAAAGAAAGTAATTGATAGTATAAAACAAAGACAAATACACATACACATTCCATAAAAACAGCTTAGCAATATGAACGTCACATATATATATATGTGTGTGTGTGTGTGTGTGTGTGTGTTTGCTTATGTATATGTATACACACATATATTTATGTTTTTTAATCATATAGATATATATTACACACACACATATATTTCAGAGCACAACCTGATCAATAATCTTTTAATTGAGAGAAGATGATGAAACAAGTACATTTGAAAATTTAGGAAAGGGAAGTGAAATTCTGATACAAACTCTAAATAGCAAAGGCTATTCATTTTAAAACCTTCTTGTTTTACTCTAATTCCACCATACTGCTTTCCAAAGGGAGTTAATCAGCAATTTTACCTCATCTGGAATACTGAAGTAGTCTCATTTACCTCTTTATTATTTACTTTATACCAGAATAAGCAATTGAGTCTCCAAGTTCTGGCTTCTCTAGGTTCCTGAAGAGAAACATCCATGGCCACATTTTCTCATTCCACATCCACAGAATTAGGAAAGCCTTTCTGACTGAGCTGTCATGGCTGTTCCTTTCAGCAGGGGCATTGAGTGGTGGATGGAACACTTTCTTTTCAGGGGACTGGTTGAAACAGACATACATACAATCACCTCCTTCTTGGTAGGATGCTGTTTGGAAGGTTAGAACCACAGAAGCCTAAATGTGAGCTGAATGTGAGGGAGGGAAGGTAGGAGGCACACGCTTGAAGGAGGCCCAAGCCTGGTCCAAGACCAGAGGACAGAGGTGTATCTCCCAACAGGGGGAGAATAGTGGAGGGGACATATCCAGTCCCAGATGGCATTGATGGTAGCAGGACCACTCAGGAGTCTGGCACATGGCTGATCACTAGTGAACTGTCTGCACTTAGGAAAAATGTCTCCTGGAGCTAAGCTTCAGGTGATCTAGCTAACTGTGAAAGCCAACTCTGTGCTCGCCAAGAGTCGCTGTAACAGCAAACCATGGAGACGCAGCAGAAAAGGAGGCACCGTCAGCCAAAGAGGCAGAAGTCATGAGTGGGAGCACCAAGAATCAAGGACAGGGCATTCTGCAGACCCTGGTTCTGGGGTCCAGTCCACAGGACTCTTGCACCATCAAATGAAGGAAAGGGGTCTTCCTAATGACTCTGCTCTAATATCGTTAGACAAGTGGGTGGTGGGGGTGATGGACAGGCCAGAATTCACTGGACTCAAGTAAATTACGTGATAGGATGTATCCTGCAGATGTCATAGAAAAAACACCTATCCAAAGTGAAAGGAGATAAAGAATCTAAATACAAAGTTGATGGTTTATATCAATATTAACTCTCACCAGTCAATTTACTGTGGAGGACGTTCTAGAGGATGCGACTTCTGGCACTGTTTCAGTGATATTTGGAATAAAATCGGCAGAAATTTTATGTAAGCCGCACAAAAACTGAACAAGAGAGGTACTTAATCTATAACTACCTTTCTCAGAGAATTATAAAGAAGTTATTCAAAGCTAAATCAGTGTAGACTTAAGATAGGCCCCCAACATTTCTGATCTTTCAAGACAGCCAGGGAGTCACCTCCCCTTTCCACAAATGCCTTCAGTGTGAGCGCGCGCGCACACACACACACACACACACACACACACACACACACACATCTCTCCGGAGGCCTGGTGGCCGGGGTCAGCCTGGATAAGTGTAGGTCTCACCTGAAATGGGATGACTGATGTTTCACATCCTGATACGTTAAATGCTGTTCACCCAAAGCTTTCCTCGCTTCCGCTTGGTTTTTACGTGGTAAGCATTTCAAAAGACTGTCCCATTATTACGAGATACTTCATTGACTATCCTCAAGTTTGGTTCATTCTTTTCCCCGGCTCTGTGGCCTGGTAAAGTTCACATAGAAACTGGAGGACTGTCCTATTCATTCTAAGACACGGGACTCTAGTCGAAGTTTGCTCTGAGTGTACTAGGAGATTCTAGTTTCTATAGATCTTGAACATCAGTTCTTATGCCTTAGTTCTCCACCTCAGATACAAATTCCAAGATGCATACTGATCTAACAGAGGACACCTATCTCAATGAGAATGAATAAGCATGGGCTTGACCTGAAGATCAAACCACTAAAACTGAAAAGCTATACATGCCCACAACGATCGGATGTGACGTTGACCCTAGCCTAATGACGTGCCCCCTAAATGCCCTTCTGAGGAGGGCAGTCACCTGCACCCCCCATTGCCAACAAGGAGAAGCATGAGTACTGTGATAATAAGCATGAGGGATTGAATTTCATTAAAATAGCAAGGAAAATCCTCCAAAATGGTTCTTAATTAAATGGTCTCCAGCTAAGTGGCAGTCAGAATGTGAATTTCCCCTCCCTTCTTCTCAACTCGAGTCATATTGACTTCAAAGCCTATGGGGGGGAGGCTTTAACTAATAACAATGCTTCCTATTTACATAGTTCTTTTCTTATGAGACCCATGCCTTGCTTTACAAATATCATCTTATTACCTCATACAGTGAGTCAATTATGGAGCTGAGGATAGGACACAACACTTAAAACTCCCTGTCATTCGTGAGACTAGTTCTATTTAAGCATCCAGACTGCTCTACTGTTACAGGTGTGTTAGATGGGGAAAATAAAGTTTGATGTAAATCCTTTGAGAAATTAGTGCCTTACCAGCACAAAAGAAGTAGACGCCCATTCAACCAATCATTTCCAACTTTCAAAAAAGACCCATATTCTTATTCTGATATCAACAAACAACGGTACCCTATAGGATTCAATTATCTGGTCACATAAATACCGTCTTCTGGTGGCAACCTCATAGTACCTTTTCAAGTAGCTAGCAAATAATTTCATTGAGCTGGTACTGATACATTTGCTCAAACCCAATAGGTAGTTTATTAATCTTGCGATTCCACAATTCAGCAAACATAGCAGATTCTAAATCTAGAAATTTCAGTATGTATATGCTTTTGTTCTTATGCCTCCTTGTTGGGTGATTTGCACATATTATACTGATTACAGTATCAATAAAAACAGAATTTACTTGTTTCTCAATTTTGGATATGTAACAAAGGTAGATTTGGGCATCTCTTGTTTCAGTTTTGATACCAATAATACTCACTTTCCTGGATGATTTTTTTTTTACCTTTAAAGAGCCATCTCGCTTATCTTGACTTGATCATATATTTCATAAGAAATGAGAAAACATGATTTCTAGGTATAAAGTTATAATAGAAAAGGTTTGGTAAAAAGGGCCTGAGATATTCTTGGACATACTCTTGGAGAAATTTTAAAGTTCCATATGCACTATTATGAACATTTATGGTCCATATATGTTTCCAAAAGCTGAAGAACACATTCAGAAAAGTCCTCTGTAGTTCAGAAAATAGAAAATGTGTGAGAGAAATAACGTGTCCAAGGCAAGCCTTTGTTTTGCTTCCTGGTCACTGTGCACAGTGAGTCTTTGGCTACCATTACCTGCATTACCTCATGTTTTTCTCCTATTAACCTGTTAGTGGTTCAACCTGACTCCATATGGAATTCTTCTATCGAGTCCCAATAGTCCCTATGATGGTATCTTAATTACTAAGGCCATCAGATGTTTGTATGAAGGATTAAAACCATGATGTACATACAAAGGAAAACCTCCATTCAAGGACTGGCTACACCTGTTATCACCCCCCGCCTTCAGGAGTTGGTCTTTATTACCATATTAAACACAGTGCAGAAAAATTAAAAATATATTTGAAAAGGCACTGGGTTTAGAGAAGAGAACACATTAGAAGCGCAACTAAAGTTCTAAGGCGAGGGCTAAAAAGCACTGTGTCTCCTCTCTGGATCTGTTTCACAACGTACAATTTCCTTGTACATTGAAACATGCATTACAAAGCTCATAATTTAAGATTACGATTACAGTATATGTATTCCTCAACATAGTACCTGGTTTCTTTAACTTTGTAAGACTTTGGGGCTATCAAAACTTCTAGTCGGACAAGAATATCCCAATTCTGGGATTCCCCCTTGCCTCAAAATCCTGAAGAAAGGTATGAAGCAGTGTAGTGACCTACTTTAAGTTAAAAGCTCTGTAAACATTCAAACAGCTACTTCTCACATTCTCTATTTCTGCACAAATTAGACTGAAAGGTCTAATGCATTTGCGGAGTTTCAAGTGATCAAAGTGACAAAACTTTGCAGAATTTGAGGAAATACCAGAATCTTTATTTTTAAAATTGGTCTTGGATAATAGGAGTTTTGTGTGACATTCCTTGTTTTATTTATTTATTTATTTATTTATTTATTTATTTATTTATTTATTTGAGAGAGAGAGAGAGAGAGAGAGAGCGAGCACACACAAGCGGAGGAGGGGCAGGGAGAGAGGGAGACACAGAATCCGAAGCAGGCTCGAGGCTCTGAGCTGTCAGCACAGAGCCCGACGCGGGGCTCAAACTCATGAACTGTGACATCATGATCTAAGCCGAAGTCGGACGCTTAACTGACTGAGCCACCCAGGCGCCCTCAGAAAATTTCATCTACGGCATGATAGTAAATTGCCAAAATGTTAAATTCTAAATTGAGAGAAGACCTATTAGCAAATGTGTGCTTGTCCTTAAATCACATAAAGAGAGTTAACACTCGAATTCGTCCCAGATTTGTAACGTGACTCTACAACTTGAATAATTATATTGTAGTCTTTTACAGGAATCTGAAATCTCGAAATTATCATTATATTATTCTATGAAATGTGCACCTTTAAATACACTTCTTTAAATACACTTCTTTTTTATTTTTAAATACCTTTTTTTCCCCATCTTTAAGACAGAATAAAACTGCACCCAGCGTTTCAATTGGGAGTGAAGGAGAGCTAAGGAATCAAGGAATGTTACCAAAAGAAACTGCAATCAGCAGCAAACTCATAGTGATGTACTGCTAAGCAGAAATTAAACTGGAAAGCCAACTTGTCAGCAGAATGAATAGGGGGATAGTCTGAATTTCAGCGGTAAGCCTTACTTTAATTTTCTTCCCTGATAACCTTTAGCACAGGCTGTTATTTCAAAGTCACTCGGCCGACTCACCTAGATAGACACCTATTTCCAAAGGAACCACCTTCTTGCAACATATTTAGTAATTATATTCATCTTGATAACATCCTTCTTGACAATTTTATCATTGATGGAACTCTCAGCCTGTGAAGGTGATTTGGATTTTCCCCCTTTCTGACCTTATGTTCTGTGACGAGCATTCTGTAGAGCAAATACCATTTGTTATGTTATCTCGGGAAACCACGGCACTTCTTCCCAGGAAGTGCAGCGAAAATTCTTTCTTTCTTGCAGTCCATCTCTGCCCGTCAAGTCTGCATTAATGGAGTGGAAGGAAGGTCCCTTGCCTCTTTCAACGTTATTTTCAACCCTATTGCAGTAGGGTCCAGGCACACTCTGTGGGGATCCTATGGCCATCAAGCCCAGGATGAGAATTTTAAGTGTTTGACCTTCAAGTCATTGTTCAAATCCAACCACAACAGAAGAAGTTGAAAAGGCTTTAAATCAGCGAGTGTTTTCACATTGCTCAAACATGTTCCTACAATTTGGCAGAGAAGATGAACTTTGCGGACCTCTGGTCCTCACTCCCTATAATCAGTTCACAAAAATGAAGTGCAGGTGTCCTTCCGGCCCTCTCCCTAAATCCACCCACAGGGGCCGCTAGTCCACCAGGGGTCAGCCATTCCAACTGACCTTGGCCATGGCAAGCCGGGGTACCAACTGGTCCTGCTCACCTGGCCTGCCGTCCAGCTCAACAGCCTCCACCTGTCCATCCATCACTTCCCTCTTTCTCTCCCTGGAAAAGAGCAGCCTCTGCCCTGGACCCCAAGAGGGAATCACGGTGCCTGACCTCAACCAAGTCCCCTTGAAGGCAGCCTGCACAAGTCAAGCTTTAACACGTGTTAATGAGGCATAAATTCATCAATAAACTTGTTTTAATACTGCCACCCATTAAAATACTACAGTGAAGGGGCACCTGGGTGGCTCAGTTGGTTAAGTTTCTGACTTTGGCTCAGGTCATGATCTCGCGGTTTGTGGGTTCGAGCCCTGTGTGGGGCTGTCTGCTGTCAACTCAGAGCCAGCTTCATATCCTCTGTCCCTCTCTATGCCCCTCCCCACTCTCTCTCTCAAAAATAAATAAACTTAAAAAAATAAGTAAATAAAACACTACAGTGAAGACAGGATGTGATGAATTCCTGAAGTGCTATGTGCTGTCTTTCCTATCATTTGATACATTTAGCATGAGGACCTTCTGCCCATTACATGATGAATCTGTGGCTAGTCAACAAGAGTTTTAGAATCACAAATACACATTTTTGAGCAACATTCTTAATAAGCACTAATACAACCATATTCCAAATGCTAATCACTAACAATTCTTTAAGGCAGAATTTCTAATATATTTTGAGGAATGAAAAGACAGACTATCATTTTTAGAAACTCATTAAAGGAAATTTAAAAAACACATAAAAGAAGCAAGTATTAAAAAACAAAATCTCAGGTCTATTTCCCAAACACAAGTCCTGCTTGCTTTCTCCCACTACATTTCAAAATAGTGGAGCTGTCCCACGGGGCTCACAATTGTGTTGGGGACCTTGGGGCTGAGGGAGTAAAGAGTGAAAAAACGCAAGAAGAAATGGTGAATTGTGGTGCCTACGTGGCTTGGTCAGTTAAGTCTCTGACTCCTGATTTTGGCTCAGGTCATGATCTCACAGGGTGTGAGACGGAACCCTGCATCGGGCTCTGAGCTGACAGTGTGGAGACTGTTCGAAACTCTCTTTCCTCCTCTCTCTCTCGGTCCCTCCCTGGCTCTCTCTCTCTAAAATAAATGATATATATATAAAAGAAGGTTTAAATATATAACATATTTCTGTACAGAAAGCTCATGAAGAAGGAGGAGGAGGAGGAGGAGGAGGAGGAGGAGGAGGAGGAGAAGAAGAAGAAGAAGAAGAAGAAGAAGAAGAAGAAGAAGAAGAAGAAGAAGAAGAAGAAGGAGGAGAAAGAGGAAGAGGAAGAGGGGGAAGGGGAGTGGAGGGGAAGGGGGAGGAGGGGGAGGGGAGGAGGAGAAGGAGGAGGGGGAGGAGGAAGAGAAGTGATGCTGAGTTGAAGAAAAGGCATCAGCCAGAGGAAACAGATCAGGGAGAAGGAAGGCCAGAAAGAGTGTGTCCACCATGGGAAGAGCATGTCCACAATTCCTAAGGCAGAGCAAGAAACACTGAAGAACCACATGGGGTCAATAAAGCCGCCGCAGAGGATGTCACCAACTGTCCTGGTTTGCCAGAGACTGTCCCACTTTTAAAACTGAAAGCCCTCAGTACCGAGCAAATCAGAATGACCTCCTATCAAACATGATATTATTCCCTATGGATCTTTAAATTGGCCCTCTTAGAAATCGCAAGTCTCTAAGTTTCTACCAGAGAAGACATGAATCCTTCCTCTTCGAAATGACCTATGCTAGAAAAGACTCCACCATAATCTTTTTAGTTAATTGCTTAAATGCTAGCCAAATTACACAGCTTTGTATCACTGACATTGGACCAATCCAGGCTGGGTCATCTGTCTTCTGTCCCCTGTGATCCTGGAACAGAGAGCATCCCTGCAAAGTGATGTAGAGACTGTTTTTTTTTTTTTAAGTGTGTTTATTGAGAGACAGAGAGGGGTGGGGAGGGACAGAGAGAGAGGGAGAGAAAGAATCCCAAGCAGGCTCCATGCTCAGTACGGAGTCCCAGGCAGGACTGGATTCCACTACCCTGCGATCATGACCTGAGCCAAAACTAAGAGTCGGACACTCACTGACTGAGCCACCTAGGTGCACTCGAGGTAGAGACTTCTGTCCTACCACAGGTGGTAGAGACCACCTCGAGGTAGAGACTTCTGTCCAGCCACAAACTCATGCGAGATGTTGCGATATGACCGCAAGGGTTTCCTCACCCTGCCTCTCAGAAGTTCCCGATCCCCACTGGAAACTCTGGGTCTCGGGGTGCTGTGCTGCCCTCAAATCCCTCTCATTCATTTTCTCAGCTAGTATTTGAGTATTCCAGAATGCGAGGCCCTCTGCTCCATCCTGGGGGCATACTGATGGGCAAGATAGGCTTTGGCTCACGAGAGCACGTTCAGCCAGCCGTGGCTGGGAAGGGAAGAGAAAAGAGGCTCATCTGAGGCATTGCAGAACTTTGGCACAGTGCCATATGGCGATGTGAGATGCTTCTGTGAGCCCATTGGAGAGAAACATTTGGGGTAGGGGGATTCCAGGGGTTTGGCCTCAAGTCTCCTCCTTTTTCAGCCCTTTGATCCCATTCTCCGCTAACTCTGTAGGAACATCAATCTCTGCTATTCCTTTCCTTTCTTAAATATTTTTGGTCATCCCTTCCATCTTATTGAATTTGTACATGTATTTTAAACATTTTTAAATATATCCCGGGTAGGATTGAAGCCAAGAAGCTGGATTTTTCTCTTTCTGTTGAATCTTCTCAAATGTGTGATCCTTCACATTGGTATCCACTTTATCAGCATTTATTCTCATTCTTAACCTATTTTTCATGTTTTAAATTCCAATAGAGTATACAGTGTAATTTCCCCCACCCACTATTTCCCCCCCACCACCACCCACTTCCCCTCTGGTGACCATCAGTGTGTTCTCTAGAGTTAAGAGTCTGTTTCTTGATTTGTCTCTCTCTTTTTCCTTGACTCGTTTTGTTTGCTTGTTTCTTAAGTTCCACATATGAGGGAGATCATATGGTCTTTGTCTTTTTCTAAGTGATTTATTCGCTCAGCATTATACCCTCTGGGTTCATCCATGTCGTTGCAAATAGCAAGATTGCATTCTACCTTATGACTGATTAACATTCCATTGTACATAAAAACCACCTCTTTATCCATTCATCTATCGATGGATACTGGGTTGTTTCCGTATCTTGGCTATTTTAAGTAATGCTCCAATAAACATAGGGGTGCACGTATCCCTGTGGATTAGTGTCTTTGCATTGTTTGGGTAAATACCCTGTAGCACTCGGGAAGGTCCGAGTTTATAGTGCTTCCATAATAGCGCTTATTCTCTTCAAACCCTCTAATTTCTGACATTTCTTTCCGCACTAATAAATGGGATTACGGTTATCTTCAAAGATTCCCAACGATTTCTAAAGTGCCCATGTCATTTCATAAGTCTAGCGTATGAGTGGCATCTTGGTCAAATTTTCAACTTCCATGGTTTTTGCACTGAGATGTGTCCTCCAGATTGTAGTCAACAAAGCATACCTAAAGCCCCACACTCACCTCATTTCTGTGCTCATAATTCTCCACAACCTTCATGCCATCACTTTACCATATCCTGTGAGCAAGCCTCGCTGACTTCCCCAACTTTGCCTTTCCCTACTCGTTCTCTCTATGGAACTTTCCTGTCTCACCATGCTCATCATGCTCAAATATGGGGTTTTCACTGTGACCACCATGACTTGTCCAGGGCTGAGCTTTTTACATCAAAGGCATGTTCCCTTTCTTCCTCTGAATTACCATAGCCTTTTCCTTTCCCGTATGCAGCTTGCCTTTTGTGTGGAGGTTTCTCCAACCAAAGAAGTCCGTGGTGACTCCTTACGCACTGATGGGCTACACAACCGTCATTGGGACCATCTCATTCTGCCCTATTTCTTCAGTGTATGTTTGCTGTGTTGGATTGCTCAAGACTGACGAGTGCCTCACTCATCTGTATTTTCCATTCACATACAGTATTCACAAACATATTATTTGACTTGAAAATTCAACTACTCAACAATGACAGTTGATAGCTGTTCAGATTCTATACTAACTTGATTATTATCCTTATTACTTACCTGGTTCCCCTCCAGTATTTTTGCCCGGATATTTTAATTTTAAAATGACCAGGAAGTCATCATCCAGATTGGTGGCCCCCACTTCGTTGAGTATAAGAACTCCTTTGTATGCGTCATAGTGAATTATATTTTAAGTTATAACAGGATCTATATAGAAACCATTAATCAGTGGTTAGGGACTGGGGTTCTAGAGGAAGCACACGTACATTTCATCTTGACTTGTTAATAAATCTCCATCTTAAAGACGGGGATTTTCATATTATCTAACTCATGATCAGTCGTAGGCTTAATGAAAGATAATGCACATATAGTTCTTAGTACATGATAATCACTCAACGAATGATCGATCCCTGGAAGTCCGGGATATTTGTAGAAGCTATTGAGAATCACACATGGATGGAAGCGAATTCCTCTTTACTACTCTGATTTATTATGTAGCACTTTGCACAATCTCCCCGCTTCGTCCAGTTTCCCTGTTACTGCTGTCTCTTCCCACCCGGACCAGGACTCCACATGTGTTCTATCACCAGTGCTGAGAACAATGTCTGGAGTCTCACCTCATTGCTGAATGACTAAGTGGTGGGCAAGGGAATCTACGGCCATCCAGAATTATAAAATGTCATCCCATAAGAATCACAAAACATGGGCATCAACAGAGCTATAAACTCGGTTCTGGAAAGTGTGAATTACAGACTCAGAAAGAGAGTCCTCCTTATCCTTCGAATGGAGGAAAGAAACTTTCGAGAAGGCCCTAACACAGGCATTGGGTGAGAGTAGGGGTGCATGCGGGGTTCTACCCTGACAGGTACTTATGATGCCGTCCTTGCTCCAACCCCTGCTGGCCAGCTCGCTGAAATGCCAGATTAGTTTGTTTTAGCAGCTCTTGTTTGTTAACACAGGCAGCTCCAGTGATGTGAAAAATTTGGCAGTTGTTACATATGATGTATTCCTTTGGCTACAGGTGCAGTTCTATGTCCTGTACCGTTTACTCATGCGGGGGTTGTTTCCCACAAAAGTTAAGGTATCCAGGTGACCATTGACTAGGGATCAGCCAATAAGCTCAGATTATGAGGCCAAAGGTGATTTAATAGGGACAGGTAGTCGTGGCTGGTGACATTATTTCCTTGGGCAGTTTTAATGACCAGACATAAGAGTCCTGAAATATGTGAATGACTTAATAGCTCACAGTACAGCACGGAAGCCTTAGTCATTTGGCATAATAAACTGTGATGAGACACAAACACATTCTCCAAGCAGCAAACACACTCAGGCTTAATTCCATAATTAGTAAATTGCATAATATTTGCAACTTCTTATGTGAGATGTCAAAGAACACCCCGCATTTGAGAACAATTTAGACAGCCAATCACATTGAAAATCCCGGTCCTGTCACAGCAGAGGGTGATGCTGAAGTCCAAGTATTTAATCCCATCTATAATTGTTGCCGAACATTTAATACGCATGTAGAAGGAACAAGATTATGGAATGGTTTGGTCAAAATACTAAGAAAAGTTTCAGAAGTGAGATACATACAAACTATTTTCCAAATCTCTGGACATTCTCAGTTTGGATGCTTCTTAAGTTAACACAACATCTGATTCTTCATTGGTATTAAAAATTCAATGTCAGCTTGAGGAGATGTGTTGAGCCTTGTATAAATGATCTTTCAAGGGTGTCTGTGATGGAATCATAAGGTCATATATGAGAGTGTTTGTAAAACACGAAATGGCATAGTTTTCCTAGGTTCTGCTTGTCCCAAAGTTCTTAATAAGTTTTGATTTTGAGACAGGGACGTATTGTGCATTTCTTATACCTTCTCTCAAATACAGAATTTGCGCATATATAACAGTTGCAGGTGATGATTTGAGGATTTTGCTTTCGTGGAGTATTGTAGGTGTGTATAACAGGTGTGGTGCGAGGGGTTTGTCGTGTATGCGGTGGTTGTGGTGTTGTGATGTGTGTGTGCGCGCTGCGTTGTGGTGGTTGTATGTATGGGGTGTGTGTGTGCGTGTGTGTGTGTGTGTGTGTGTGTGTGTGAGGGGGCCGTTAGCAAACCGAGGCACCGCACAGAGGCATGCCTGTAACTCGCAGCGGGCTGGCTGGGACTTGGTGGGAGGTACTGCATGGATTCTCCGGTTTTCTGACGCTCATTTGAGCCGCCTGACTGCATTTCTTGGAGAGACGCTCCTTGTGCAAGACCTTGATACATCACTCTTCCCATTTCCCGAGCGAAGGACGCATCCTTGCTCTTAAATTCGGAGCCGGCGAGCTGAGAGGGGACCGAACAGCTAGTTGCTATTCCGCATGTGTCCAGAGGAGGCACCGTACATGCGTCTCTGAAGGAAGCAGAGAGCGGCTAACGGGACTTGGCTGGAGAAGCAGGGGAAGTCAAACAAAATACAGTCCGTGCTGCCCTAAGGGTCAAGTCCTGATTCAGGAGCGTCAGACGCCTTCTGGTGAGGGGCTGAGATGAGTGTGTCTTTTTACCTAACCGCCAGTGCTGCTATTGAATCATTATGGCTCTGGTACATTCTGAACGCTGGCCCAGGTGCCGATTGTTCTAAAATGTGTCTACGTGGGAGTTAGGGCCACTCACTTCTGCTTTGTAACCTTAAAAAAAAGTTCATCACGTAAAAGCAGTTATAGCTCCTTGTAACCGGAAATAGTGTGACTTGTCCTTTGAACCTGCAACGTCCTAACCAACTGGCCTACCTCGACTCTGCCATCCTGACGTTAAACAGGTGCATACACACCCCAGACTCCGATTGTACCAGCCAACCAACACTAGTTGGTATCACACTCCTTTCCTCCCCACGGAAGTGCTTTGGTTGTCATCAAGTGTGTCTTTGATCCACTAAATATTGTCCATGACCCTGGGAAAATGTTCCTTTCGTGAGGACATCCTACCAGATTTCTAGGATTTTGGTTTTCCATCACTCAGTCGGGGATTTGTAGGACGCCATATTTGGATAGACTAATTCTGTTATTTACTCTGCCCCCCAAAGCCTGCTCAGTGCGTATGGCATTCAAATACTTCCCTTTTCTTAAAGGGTAACTTCACAATGGTCTATCTTGGATTTCATCCATTCTCTTTTGCTTCTATACCAGTATGATCTCTGTTGTAAGCAGAAGGCTCTACTCTGGCCCTCACGCTTCATATCAAATTGCCGCAAAACCCTAATATCTGAGAATAGCCACAGCTCGTACCTCTCACCGATCACTCTGTCCTTTAGTGGCCCTGGAGCCCTGTCACAACTCAGATTAAATACCACCTTCTGTAGAGTTTTACCTAAATCCACTTGTCCTCGCCATGGTCAGGGCTGTCCATCCAACACATGTTCTCTGCTTGATTATCCTTGTGTGTATACACATTCTTTCTAATTTAACTGGGAAGAATATAAACATAAGAGATCCAGTTACCTCTATGTTGTAAACATCCTCAGATTATTTAGGGAATCACAACACCTAAACCACTCATAAATATATGCTACAAACATGTATTTCTAGCTAACACATTTTGCTATCTTAAAGAATGTCTCCTCAAAAGTTTGCACATCAGTGAGGTGCGTATACACATAATGAGAAAAACAATAGCCCGGAAAAGGAGAAAAAGTAATCAGGAAATTAAGTTTTCCAATCGTTTTTCAATAGAAATATGGATAATAATTTTCTCTATTAAAAATAAGAATAAAGAAATATTTATCCATTCATCATAGCTGTTTATGAGTGCTGTGACATTCTAATAATCCCTTTATTAAAAATGAGACAAGATGTCTCCATATTTTATTCATACTTAATTTCTCTCTTGGCTGACTTTCTAAAATCTTACACAGTACACATCCTGTGAGAATCTCAATCAAAAATCATATTGATTTCCTCTCTTTTAGCAGGTAGGATCAAATTCATATGATTCTCTTCATATAACCGTTTTACTCAATGATGGACTTGAACATATTTCTGAAGAAAGGTAAAGAAAATCGCACGAATATCTAATAGCACTAAGTTTGCAGTTATAGAAATAAATACACAGTACAATAATCTTACGAAATACCATTCTTGAAAGAGCTGATCAATTTAAGTCAAACTGTGATCTGGCATGTTTAACCCTTGCCACAATGATATTAAAAATTAGGATATGAAAGCTCATAGGAATGACAGATTACTTAGAAATTAAACCAATGTACTTCTACAAATAGTGTTCTTTCCATTTCTATTGTAATTCTCCTACTTTACGTTTAGACTGGAAAACATAAGTGAATAGACCTCAAAGGTCTAGATCAGGAATCTTTTCTATAATAACTTTCTGTTTGATTTCTTCAGACGGCTGAAAACATAATTTCGGCACGTCACCACACACTTCTTGTTTCACTACTTTCATATTGTTTTACCTGCTAGAGGAAAATGAGTGCCTGAAGGAAATAAACTCATGCCTTCTAATTCTTTTCTATTCCTGCCCACTCTTGGCCTCATGTACGAGGTGCTCAGTACATGCTGAGTGAAATTCCAGAATTGCCAGATACCAAATGATGTATTTGAACATCTCTATGCTTCGGCTTGGCTTTTCTTATGTTCAACTTTATTATTTTCATAAAGGGTAAAATTGTGAAGCACATCAAAGATCTGGGGAGCAAATACAAAAAAAAAAAAAGAAAAAAAGAAAAAAAATGCCTTTAAGATCTTAAAATGTATTTGTTGAAATATGAAAACATGCCAGATAAAAATAGAGAACATTTCAGACCCATGCCATTATCCCTGGACGTTATTTTTCACCCCCAGAGAACTAATTATGTCGATTTCTATATTCACTGAAATGAAAAGAGTACTTCAGGATGGGTTGGTCAGGGAAGCATATGGTGTTTGCTCTAGCTTTGGAGGATGATCCATGAAGAGAGGGAAAGGCAGTCAAATAGTCTCAGCCATGCAGAGAGGGAAAAGCAAGAACAAGAGTGTTCTGCGCAAGAACAAGAAAAGACATTTTTAACATATAACAGGATATTGTAGAGGATTGCTATTCACATTTGGGTACACAGGGTAGGATTAGAACATGATAAGCTTCGGTTCTATAACTCTCTCACTAGAATACATGGCTTCAGTCTATCCGTCCTGCTTACGTTAGAATACAGAGAGCCCCAAAGGAAATATTGTGTTAACCGTGGAGTTATCTTCCTGATAAGTAGAGGAGATTGCTACTAAGCTTTTAAGATCAGTAAGCCTCGCAACTATGACACAACACCAGGACATCTTGAAGACAAAGCAATAAAACCAAACAGAGGAATTAGAGAGAGGATCTCTGGTTTTCTAGCCAAAAAGGTGAGATTCAAATTTGGAGAATATTTTAGTCTATGTGCTGCTGAAGCCAGCACCACGTGACCAGAGGAGAGGGGAAGGGGGGCTAGAAACAGGTCATGAGGATTAAGGAGTGCACTTATTGTGATGAGCTCCAGATGACGTATGGAAGTGCTGAAACTACACTCTACACCTGAAACCAATATTACACGGCATGTTACCTGTACTGGAATCAAAACATTTTTAGAAACCCCACAAATTTGGTGGGTTATTACAAATTGAGGTTAAGTGCATGAAAGATTTATTGGTATGCTATTAACACACAGAATAAATCTTATTTGAGAATTTAAATATTATTTATTCACCTGCACACTTGCTTTAGTTTGCTACCTACCAAATGTGTAGGTTTGCTTTATGACAGCTCATTGCCCGATAACCACCTGCATATTTATTAAATTTATAAGCAGTAAAATATGCATGCTAAATTAAAAACATGTCTAAAGGAGAGCCAAGATGTTTCCAATGAGGAAAAACCTAAGTATGGTTTGCCAAAGGTTTTAATTAATATAGCAATTGAGTGACATTAACAGAAGTAATAGATCTATTCCAAAAAAAGGAAAATAGTGAAAATATAAAGGAAATACAACTATATGTATATATACATGGTTTAAAACCTCATCAAACTATACCCTTGAGATGGGCACATTTCACTTTATAGAAATTATACCTCAGTAAAAACCAGTTAATGAATAAAGGGCAAGGACAGCTCTATAAAAGTGATTAGAAAAAGTGGGAAACGGGTAATAACAAAAATGAGAGAAAGGTTTCAGGAAGAATAGAGCAATCACGTTGCAGGTACACAGAGAACAGAATGAAAGTATTTGGCGGGTTGATAAACACTGTTGCAGAACATTATTTTGGATATGAAATGATCCCTGGTCAGACACTAGCACGTGTAAAAGCAGGACTTAGCTGGGGCCAGGGTAAGTATGAACTGCGTGTCAAAACACAAACACACGCTGCATGAGCTCGAGGGTGCAAGGAAGTGTGCAATTAGAACTGTGGCTGAAAATCTCAGAGAGCCCAAGAGCTCAGGAGGTTCCTTCCCCAGGATCGGGGCTGAGGGGCCGGGGAGGTTGGTTCCCCCTACTCCTCAGGTCCTCTTCCAGTCTGCTGGCAAACACCCACGCAATGTGATCTTTTCTTGGGTGCTTTTACTTAAACTGTGCTTAAGAACTGACTACTCCTTTGCCCATGCCCCAAGATACCCGGTCATGTGACTCTGGGACACATGATCATATGCCTGGGCAGCCCTTCAGGGTCCAGCGGGGAGGTACATCCACAGCACCCCGTCTCCATGTGCCCAGCACACAGCATCAAGCTGCCCCACAGAAGGCACTGGTGCACTGATGGTGAACATTCGAAGAACCAACACAGGACTGATTTCTCACTCAAGAAATAGGTATTGAGCTCAACACTGGCAGGTTCTGTGCTAGGAACCAAGGAGGACAGACATGAACATGAGGTGAGCCAGGAGTAAAAATCTTTCCTTCCAAATCCCCCTTTTCCCTTAAGAAGAAGAAGGGAGAGGAGGAAGAGGAGGAGGAGGGGGAAGAGGTAGAGAAAGAGGAGGGAGAAGAAGAAGGTGAAGGAGAAGGAGAAGGTGAAGAAGGAGAAGAGGGGGAGGGGAAGAGGGAGAAGAAAAGTGCACCATGCGGACGATTCAGAAGATTCCCTTTTTTTTCTAACCACTTTTTAACGTTAGTTTCTTGAACAAGATTTAGAAAACCGTGGGTTAAGATTTACTGAAAACAGGGGCGCCTGGGTGGCGCAGTCGGTTAAGCGTCCGACTTCAGCCAGGTCACGATCTCGCGGTCCGTGAGTTCGAGCCCCGCGTCAGGCTCTGGGCTGATGGCTCGGAGACTGGAGCCTGTTTCCGATTCTGTGTCTCCCTCTCTCTCTGCCCCTCCCCTGTTCATGCTCTGTCTCTCTCTGTCCCAAAAATAAATAAACGTTGAAAAAAAAAAAGATTTACTGAAAACATATAATCTCAGAATCTCCTCTGGATGAAGAACCCCATAAAACCCCACCAAGCGTCAGCGTGTTGCAGAATCTCTCAGCCCCGGATGGCCGTGGGCCTGTCTGATTGGATTATAAATCTGTGTTAGTTGACCTCCCATTTGAAGTAACCATTCCAAGAACCACTTGTGAACAAAGGTTTGAATGAACAAACTTGCCAAAACAACCTTGAGGAAGATGATGTTGTGCAGATCAAACTACAGAAATCCAAAGAGCCTCATTCACTTAGAACTTTTTTTTTAATAACATGAAAAATAAAAAATATTTACCAGCTTAAAAAACTGATAAGATACTTAGGAATTCTGAGCCATATGATAGATTTAGAATGAGGATATATATACTGCCTGTTACGATAGGAACCTTATTACTAGTCAACAACAAATTTAGAATCAAAAGTAAGGGTCGCAAGAAACATTTTTAGTAAACACTAACTAACTAACACTGATATATTTCTTATACCAGTAACTAGAAAGGTCTTTCATGTAGAATTTCTTATCTATTCTGAGGAATGAAAGAAAGAACATCCTTTCCACAAAAATGCTGAAAAGCAAACTGAATAAAAATTCAGAGACTCATCATATCTTCTTTCCCATTAGTAACTGGTAGTGGTATTAAAACAAGGTTATTATTGTCACTTGAAAAGATCTGGGGAGTTAATTATGCATTTTGATCACAGATTGCCGTTTTAAAAATATTTTAAAATGCGAAATTTACCATGTGATCTCAAAATACAATTTTTAAATACATGCTCTCAGAATGGTTATCTGATATTCTGGAAAAAAAAACAAAACAGGGTGATGTTTTTATTCCTGCTGGTCACATTTTATGATTCTCTGACTTATTGTATATCTGACTATTGGTTCTCTGACTCTTGTATTGTATTTACAATTTGCATTGCAGTGATGTGGCTTATTATATATCAATTAGATACAAACTCTGGCAGAAAAAAAAAACAAACCTGGTATACATCTATTTAAAGAGACTCAAATCTCCCTTGCAAAAGCTAGCCTTTGAGGCTCTTGCCTACGTAGTGTAAGCCAGTGGTCCTAGGGTGTTGGTGCACAGAGGGTGTGCAAAAGATAGTGAACAGTGTGTACATCAGAATCACCTAAAACATGTTTCCAAATACACCTTGCTCCATATCCCCTTCCAGAAGGATCTATATGTGTCCATTGATAGAAGTAGCAATTTCAGACTAAGAATTTCTACATATTTCCAGAAAAGTAAGTCTTAAGATCAAGTAACAGTAGGGGCGCCTGGGTGGCGCAGTCGGTTAAGCGTCCGACTTCAGCCAGGTCACGATCTCGCGGTCTGTGAGTTCGAGCCCCGCGTCGGGCACTGGGCTGATGGCTCAGAGCCTGGAGCCTGTTTCCGATTCTGTGTCTCCCTCTCTCTCTGCCCCTCGCCCGTTCATGCTCTGTCTCTCTCTGTCCCAAAAATAAATAAACGTTGAAAAAAAAATTAAAAAAAAAAAAAAAGATCAAGTAACAGTAGATTTAGATTTCCTATGGCCTTCATTTACAATATTCTTTTATTTTTTTTATTTTTAAAAAAAATTTTTTTTTCAACGTTTTTTATTTATTTTTGGGACAGAGAGAGACAGAGCATGAACGGGCGAGGGGCAGAGAGAGAGGGAGACACAGAATCGGAAACAGGCTCCAGGCTCCGAGCCATCAGCCCAGAGCCCGACGCGGGGCTCGAACTCCCGGACCGCGAGATCGTGACCTGGCTGAAGTCGGACGCTTAACCGACTGCGCCACCCAGGCGCCCCTACAATATTCTCTTTTAAAAACTCTCAACGTGGAGGCACAAGGATGGCTCAGTGAATAGAGCATCTGACTCTTGATATCGGCTCAGGTCATGATCTCACGGTTTGTGAGATGGTGCCCCACATCGGGCTCTGGGCTGACAGTGCAGAGTCTGCTTGGGATTCTCTCTCTGCCTCTCTATTTGCCCCTCCTCTGCTCTCTCTCTCTCTCTCCTCCCCCCCTCCCCCAAATAAATAAATAAACTTAAAAAAATCTAAATGTGGCTTTCCTCAAATTTAATGAATACCAATTTGAGAAGGTAGCGGGGTAAGAAGAGATGGGACAATTTGCCTAGATATTCAAGCCCTAGTCTCCGGCATCACCCTCCTCCAGAAGCCAGAAAGCATTTGTAATCCATCCACTTATCTCATTTCATGGGTTGGCAATGCCTTAAGCTGTCATTTAAATACCTTCCATCTGGAATCCCTGTACTTTTCCAAAGCATACCTGGAAAAAAGAGATTTTTACTTATATAGTCCATTCAGCATGTACTGTCTCACTGTATTCAGTAGGTGACCAGTTATCAATGAATGAATGAATGAACACATTTCTGAACATACCCTAAAAGTTCCACACCTAGTCACGGCTAACACAAATCAGTTTACTAGGACTTTACTACAGCACTTCCTACAAACGGTAAGAATCACGTTTATTTATTTACTTATTTTTGCTGCGGTATCCGGTGCAGACTCGGATTTCAGGAAACATTTGGTCAGATGAGATTCATCTTCAGAAAGTTGCATTTGTATAGTGTTTTATTCTTTTGTTTTTCTTTCTAGCCTGATGTTGGTGTCATTCTATACAGCCTCAGACCAGTGTTGATTATAGGACCCTTTTCTCCTTGACAACAGCACACTGATCAACCCTCCATTTTCCGTTTCCATACACTTCTTCTGTAACCATCTTTATATCCTACTGGTCATTTAAAGAAAACACATTTTCCCCCCAATGTTTTCTGTTTGTGCTTTGAATGCTCTGGACAAGTGTGTGTCCGGAGGAGAAGGAGGGGGTGGAAGGAGAGGTCACGGGGCTGGCTAGGTTTGGAAGATGCTCACGATGAATCTCCGTGTTGACGAGCCTTGCCATCCTGTAGCACAGAAAAGGCTCTGAGCAGTCCTGTAGTAAAGAAGCTGTTCACTTTTGTTTTAATGAGGGTTTAATAAACTTAGCTGGCATCGAGTCTCTTAAAAATAATAAATAGTCCTATGTTCTACAGATTCCATTCTGAGAAAGATACTTCTGAAGACGGCGGCGTAAGACAACGCAGCATCTCCCAGACGGGGCGGGGATGTCATCCGAAGATATACCACATACGCCAGGGCCTTACATCCCCGGGTCTCCTACAGACAGACACACACTTACATCCAGCTATTCTGTCACAAAGTCACAAACCCAATCATCTTCTCTGAGACTAGAGGACAAACATATCCTTCTTCTCTGATGACCCTGAAGTACACTATCTCACTACTTCTTTTTTGACCGGCAAGCATACTTATAGGGCAGATTTTTTTTTTTTTATTTTTTCTTTATTCCTAATACTCTGGCATAGAGGGGACTCTACACTCTGGTCCCTGTGTCTCTTGTCAAATGCATCTCACATTCTTTCCAAATATCCTTCCAACATGCTCCACATTAATCTAGTTTGTTACTGGAACCATTCTGACACCATGAATACAATATAGATACTCCCCTAGATATGATACCATCTTTAAAAATCAACAGAAGACCTATGCACATCATAACTGTTCTTTCGACTCCTAGTATCTTTGATGGTGTCTTGAACAGATACATCCATACATATCTCATTTCCCCAGCCGTAAAAATGAACAACAAAGTGGAGGGCACCATGTATGACTGTTTATTTTGAGAGAGATAGAGACAGCATGAGTAAGACAGGGGCAGAGAGAGAGGGAGAGAGAGAATCCCAAGCAGGCTCCGCACTGCCAGGGCAGAACCCTACACAGGGCCGGAAACCATGAAGCTATGAGATCATGACCTGAGCCAAAACCAAGAGTCGGGCGCTTAACCAACTGAGCCACCCAGGTACCACATTCTAACGACAGACCAGGCTAGACTCTAGAACGACATAGCAGCAGGGAAGACTGACAGATTTTCAGCAGGCTTTGGTTTAAAAAAAACAAAACCGGGGCGCCTGGGTGGCGCAGTCGGTTAGGCGTCCAGCTTCAGCCAGGTCACGATCTCGCGGTCTGTGAGTTCGAGCCCCACGTCAGGCTCTGGGCTGATGGCTCAGAGCCTGGAGCCTGTTTCCGATTCTATGTCTTCCTCTCTCTGCCCCTCCCCTGTTCATGCTCTGTCTCTCTCTGTCCCAAAAATAAATAAACGTTGAAAAAAAAAATTAAAAAAAAACAAAAACAAAAAAAAAACAAAACCAAAAACCAACGGGCAGCTTTATCTACCTTTTCATTAGCTGCTTAGAAAATATCTCCTTTGGGGCGTCTAGGTGGCTCAGTCAATTAAGCGTCCGACTTCAGCTCAGGTCACAATCTCACATTTCTTGGGTTCAAGCTCCATGTCTGTGCTGACAGCTCGGAGACTGGAGCCTGCTTCAGATTCTGTGTCTCTCTCTCTCTCTCTCAAAAATAGATAAAAACTGGGGCGCCTGGGTGGCGCAGTCGGTTGAGCGTCCGACTTCAGCCAGGTCACGATCTCGCGGTCCGGAAGTTCGAGCCCCGCGTCAGGCT
This sequence comes from Puma concolor, assembly GCF_028749965.1. Taxonomy (NCBI): domain Eukaryota; kingdom Metazoa; phylum Chordata; class Mammalia; order Carnivora; family Felidae; genus Puma; species Puma concolor. The sequence continues at coordinate 4,393,327 of NC_141670.1, forward strand.
CTGGGCTGATGGCTCAGAGCCTGGAGCCTGTTTCCGATTCTGTGTCTCCCTCTCTCTCTGCCCCTCCCCCGTTCATGCTCTGTCTCTCTCTGTCCCAAAAATAAATAAACGTTCAAAAAAAAAAAAAGAAAATTAAAAAAAATAGATAAAAATTAAAAAAGAAAAGAAAATATATCTCCCTAAGAGAGATGGAAATCTGCCAGCTATCAATCAATGTAATGTCATGCTAAGTATCAATCACCTGCCTTTAGAATTGTTACATAAAAATGTTTCTGCTCGACTTTTCAGACAAATTCGTGTTTTGTTTTGAAAACTACACAATTTATAAATAAACCTGTTAAAACTATGATTTCAGAATATGATTGAAAATAAGTATTGATAATACCCTCTCTTCCAGGGTGCCTAGTCTCCTGAGAAACTTTGTTTGGTGAACCATCTATATCAGAATCTCCTGGATGCACTTAAGACATACAGATTCCTGGGTTCCACTATTGCAAAATCAGCTTCATTAGAAAATTGGTGATCCAGCCTAGGGGTGGTGCTATAAAAACCTCTATAATAAACCTCTGAATAAGGGATTATGTGGTGCGATCTCAATGAAATGTAATTTCTTCAGAGAGGGGCCCAATACGTTTCTGAATATCTGGATAGTAGTCATTATTTGAAGTTCCCAGAGCACGCTAAAATTTCTCTTTTGTTACTAGCTATCCATTTACTTTATATCTATCTATGGAAAAATAAGAAATAAATCCTTTCTCCATCTGGGAACATTGCAAGGAACTGTATCCCATATTGAACTGGTCTGAACCGCAAACAAATACATTTAAGTCACCTTATGCCACATTTACATGATTCCAGAATTTTAGTAAGTGCCTTACCAGTACAAAACAGTACGTGAGGAGGGAAGAAATGAAGACGAACAACTCCTAATCACTGCATTGATGGAAGCAAACAGGGGTGACAGATTTCAAAAAGTACAGAACAGAGATGTGCAGAGGGAAACAGAGACACAGAGGACTTTCTTCAGAGGCATCACGGAAAGTATTCGGGAAAGATAATGCCTGAGTTTGGACTTCGAAGACAGACACGGTTCACCAGATTAAGTAAAGGGAGTAAAGTCTTAGAAAGGGCAGCCCAGTGGAATTATAACAGGAAAGGAAAGTAGTAAAAGCTTCTAATTTCATAAAGCGATGAGCAATTCATTCAACTGAAGCTTGGCAAAGTTTGGGGTTAGAGTAATAGAGACCACATTACAAAGGACCTTTATCTTGATGTTTGAGGAACAGATCTTATTTAGGGACTTAATATGATCAGATTGGAGATTTAGAAAGATCATACTAGCAACCCTGTGGAAAATATCAATAAAAATAACTCCTGCTTATCTAATATGTGTTGTACACAAGACATCATTGTTCAAGCTTTGCATACATTGTCTTAATTCTTACAACAATCCATGGAGGCAAGGAACTTAGGTCCTTACCTTAAATATAAAGAAAGTGAGACTCCAAGAGGTTAAAAATCAATTTATCCAAGACTAGAAACCAGAACAAAGGCATGATTCAAAAAACATCTGGCTGCCAAAAACATAAGCATGTTTCTTCATGTTAAAAACAGAAGAAAAGGATCAATCATATAGTGTAGTAATGATGACATCAGAAGTGGGGATTGACAGAAAAGCATAGATTGTCTAGAATTTAGGAAAACAGATCAATACAGGACTTAGCGGTTATATGGAGGGTAGCCTATAAGGCAGATTCTAACCCAATCCCCAGGTCTCCACTGTAAATGAGTAGCCAGATGGAAAAGGAGGAATTTCGATGCGATTCTCCATTCCTTTCAGAGTATAAATTAGTGCCATTTAAATAGGTAGGTACTTTCTCTCTCCCAGTGGACAACAATCTTCACGAACAGTGAAACCTGACTGTAACTGGTTCATCACATTATTCGGTACTTGGACAGTATCTGGCATATAGCAGACATTGACTTATGTAAAGGACCAACTATGGGAGCAAGGAGGAGGTTATAGCTACCATCTTGGTAAGTCACAATGTATCATATATCTTCATCAGTCTTCTTTAAAACAAAGTTACATTAAATAACACTGATTACCACATGATAATTTATCTTTGAGTTAGGCCATCAGAAAGAGTTCATTGAATTATTCAATTCCTAGTGTTTAAATGTATTGTTATTATAGATATCATCCCAGACAGATTTTTGTTAAGTATAAAAAAAGGACTTCTCCACTCTCATGGGATGAATGGTGCTCCTCTAATACTCCTATGTTGATGTCCTAAACCCCAGTACATCAGATTGTGACTGTATTTGGAGATAGGACTTTTAAAGATGTAATTAAGTTAAAATTAGATTATTAGGGTGGGCCCTAACCCAATGTAACTGGTGTCCTTTTAAAAAGAGGAGAAGGAATATAGATATGGACAGAGGGAAGACGGCCACCTACAAGCCAAGAAGAGAGGCCTCAAAGACATCAACCCTGTCAACACCTTCCCTTGGGACTTCTTGTCTTCAGCACTTTGAGAAAATAAATGTCTATTGTGTCAACCCTCCAGGCTGTGGTGCCTTGTGCTGGCCGCCTACGCAAACTAATACGCCCACCGCGGGAGATGAATTGACCACACAGAATTTCTTCTCACTCTCATCACTTGGACATTCTGGATAAAATAAAATAATATCGTATTTGTTACCAGCTGAGTTCACAATCAAGACAGAGGAAGTCTTAGCTGGTAAAAATGGAGAGGCAACTCAGAATGGCAGAGTTGGGGGCTGTGGAAGGGAGCTGTAGGTGTCAAGGTACCATAATGTGGAGCGATGGTCTCAAGTCACTTAAAGCAGCCCTGGTCTCTAGACAGGACCTAGAAGAACTCTTTCCATAGATGTGGGAAGTGGCAGCAAGGAAGTTCCTCGGCTGCAGGTAGAAAACAAACACTCCTCACAGAGAGGCCTATGCCAGTGCTGGTTAGGACTGTGACGTCCAAATTCAAAGGTGTTTCTTGAAGCAGAGACCCAAAAGCGAGAAGTAAATTAGGAAACTTGCCAGGAACCCACGGATATGTGAATACCCAGCAAAGAGAAATATTTTAGCCAGGAAAGAGATATTCCACTGTTTAAGTTACAGGTGGAAAGTACAGCAAATACCCTGCTGCAGGTGAACCCCCAGTCACTATCTGACCACAGGAGAAAAGAAATGGCCAGGCGGCGAGACAGGAGATGGGGACATAAAGATAATGTCCACTCAGGCCACAAACAAAAACACAAATTAAAAGTAACAGAAAGAGCAGGGTGTCTGGGTGGCTCAGTCAGTTGAGCGTCCAATTCTTGGTCTCGGCTCAGGTCATGATCTCATGGTTTGTGGGTTCAAGCCCCACATGAGTCCCTGTGCTGACAGTGCAGAGCCTGCTTGGGATTTTCTCTCTCTCCCTCCTTCCCTCTCTCTCTCTGCCCCTTCTCTGCTCACATTCTCTCTCTCAAAAATAAATGAACATTTAAAAATAAGTAATAAAAATAAAAATAACAGAAAGCCCTAAGTAAAAGTTTAAAACATAGCCCTAAGTAAAAGTTTAAAACATATATACTTGAAATTGCCAAAGCCTTGAAAAACTAGAAATCCCAAGAATGGATAGAGTCTTCTAAGAAAATAACAGATTGGTTTAGAGATTCTAGTAATAAAAAAATGGTTCATTACAAAAAAATATCATTGGATAGCTTGAATAGGCATCTAAGCCAACTTGAAAAATTGTGATCTGGAAAATTTGAGGAAAGCCCACAAAAATACAGCATGGGAAGACCATGAGAATGAAAATACATATGTATGTTAAATATGTTAGGAGTCATGGAGAATAAAATGAGGAATTTCAAAATATATGTAATAAAAGGGCCAGGGGAAAATTGAGGGGAGGAAATCTTTAAAGACAAAATGGCTAAAAAAGAATGTGTGTAACTACAAAGTGGCCCCTGCTCTTATATTGGAGGACTCGCTCAGATCCTGGTGCCATTGGCCATGTCTTTGGATGGAAACATGAATAGCATGTAAGGTGATGGGCAAATGTGACTTAGGTGTATGGGCCAGTGGACCACAAGGAAAGAAAACTGAGGAAAAGGATGGAATTCCATTTCAGAAAACAAGCTCATTTAAATAACATGGTATTGTAAGATAAATCTTTGGGAAATAGATGAAATTCTGAACAATCTTTGTAAAAATGGCCCTGTTATTAATTATGGTTCAAAAGTCAAACAAAGTAAAAGACGCACGTCCTGCTACCAAATGAGATGGCCAAAATAATTGTATTTATCAAACAATGCTCGCTGAACACATTTTCTGTTAATCCTACAAGTGGAAGGCCAAAGAAAACTTTTATTTTCACTATTACTGAGAACTTGTAGCACAAATTTTCAGGAGATTAAAGGTAAGTGGCTTTGTTCTAGTATCACTTATTCTTAGATAAAAGGATGCTCAGTATTAGCTGCATTTTTTCAAAAAAAGGTATGAATAGTACTTTTTATTTCTGTAAAGCAAAATTGCCTTCCAGAGAAACTATTTTTGGGACAACCATCCTGAAAAAGGTATAATAGAAAAATTTGATAGTTTTTCAACAAAGGACAGAAAAGAGCGGAAAAAAAAAATGTTGGTACTAAATGTGAAACACCCCTTTAGAAAATATTTTCACAATAGGAAGGGCCATTAATACATCTATGACTGCTGTAGGTAGCGTGTTTTATTTTTTTTCTTTTTCTCTTTTAATTCCAGTAGACTCTGAGCCTAGGAACAATTTCAAAAGAATTCCCCTGGAATTTTCTTCAAAAGATCCTCGCTCCATTAAAAGAAAATCACAGGTCCAAAATGGCGTCACTTAGCCCAAGTCACCAAACACAGGCTAATCCCGAACCTAACTGCAGTTTCGACTTTCCCCAGGAATGTAGTATTAATGGAACTGTCAGCATCAGTGAGGTAAGCTATCACATGGGCTCTCTCCATCCACCAAAAGAAAGAAGATGAGGTCTTAGTCAGGATAAGACCCCCTGCCCTCCCTCCTAAGGGAAGGTGACCTTTCCTGAAGCAATCCTTCCTTTTCTTTTGCTAATAAATTCTTATCTCACCCTCTTTCTTTGAAAAAACTTTCACTTTGTAGACTGCTCAGAGCATCTCTCCACTGGCCAGATGTGATGCTTGCCCAATTTATGCATAGCTTAATAAAGCCAATTAGACCTTCACATTTACTTGATTAAATTGTGTTTTCAACACCCTCTCAGAGGACAGTATTCAAACATCGAAGGAAGCACCTTGACTGGAGGAGTTTTGTTCCGTATTGATAATTATTATGTCAACAAGATGGTGCTTCTACAAGGACTGATAGCTGGTTTGTTAGGTGCCTAATGTGGGAAAAGGCACCAGGCTTGGTGTTTTACATATTCATCTCACTGGAGGTAAAACTGGCAGCTCAAGTCAGTGATTTAAAATACGTGATTTACTAAAAATGCTACAAAGGGCATTTTGTCACGAGAAATTCTATACAAGACATGTTAAGAGCCATGAAGAAGAAATTACTAACCCCCTTGCAGGTCACTGAATGGGACTGGCCATTATGGAAGTTGGTGTCACAGACCACTGAGTCTCTTCTGTTTCATTTCCTTGGGCTCCACTGTCTATGAATGCATTAGTCCTTGACGTCCACTCACGATTTGCAGTACGGCATTATTATTCAAAATGGGCTGAGGACGCCACTAAGCGGAAGTGCTCTTGAGTGTAGGAACATCATTTTATGTTGGTCCGTTCCAACCACTCTTTTCTGATATTTAAAAGCCTTTGGCGAGTATACGGCACAAGAGAAATGGCCTAAAATCTCTAAGTTAGAAACACAAAGGGAGGATTACAAGAGTGGCATCTCTCACTGCGGACTGCCAATTTCTTTTCTTCCATGTCAGTGCAGAGAGATTTGCCATCTGCCCGAACAGAGTGAAAAGAGTGAGGCAGAAGTGAACAGAAAGAAAGGCTTTGAGACACTAAGATATTTGGAACTGGTAATCATCTATTTTTTACGAGAAGATATGCAGATTGTCTTTAACTAGGCAGTTAGTAAAAATTTCACAGTTGGATAATAATGACCGTCTACTTTTTTTCTCTATTTTAACTTGTAATGTGAAATGTGCTTTATTTCTCCCTTTCTTTCGGGACTGTTAAGCTTTGTTCCAGGGCTAAGTTGGGTACATGACCATACAGCTGAAGTTTTTATTTCAGAGACCCTAATCTGGATAGATATTAACAGATACCAGTATGGGTGTACGAGAGAACACAATTCCCCCAAACTGTGCTTGATCTACATGTGAGGCTCGCAGAAACAGAGTAAAATTTCCTGCAAGGATGATTCTGCAGGCATTAGCGGCAGTCATATCAGGCTGCCTTGACTACATGGTGTGATTTTAGGGATACTGAGAAAGTTCTTCTGCCAAAATTGGTCCCTCCTGCACCTCAAATGCCCACCATTAAAGTCATTCATTTGAGTTAAGAAAATTGCCAGTAAGACCTCTATTAAAATGCAAATGTGTTCCCTGGGTGGGGAAACACATTAAATCATTATCAGCCATTAACACTTTAGACCAAATTAGTTTCAGATTTATTAGCCAATTACTCAAAGTACAGGGGGAACGCCATGCGGGAGAGGTTAGTTTAAGTTGGTTTGGAGAGAACTGGGAGAAGAACCACCCAGCGAGGTCTTGCAAGGGATTTCAGTCTTTTCATTATTCAGGAGTCTTTGAAAAAATGAAATGATATGTAACATTGTCACATCAAAATATCAAAAAGTAGAGGGGCAGCTGGCTGGCTCAGCCGGTAGAGCTGCGACTCTTGACCTCGGGATGGTGGGTTTGAGCGCCACATGGGGTGTAGAGATTACTTAAAAATAAAATCTTTTTTAAAAATATCAAAAAGTAGAACTGCTCCCAAGAGAACATAGTTTCAGGACCCAGAGTAGTAAGTGACCTTGTCCTCCACACTCCTGCCACGCTGTACCTCCAGTGCGGTTCCTGACACAGCTCCAAAATCCTGCATTTCTGAGACCCAGATTTTGGAAACCGTTAAGTCAGGACATGTATTCTAGCCTCCATGCTTTCTTCTGCCCTCTTTTCCCTATGTACAGAAGTACAGTGGAAACCAGAGGTGGAGCTGGAGGGAGGCACTTGGAAAACCAGCTCCCCTGGGTGGCAAACACCCAACTCCACGAGTCCAGTACAACGACTGGCTCTCCTATCACTCTGCTACGTCCCCGCCAGTCAGGAAAACATATAGACACAACCTAAATGAGTATCTATACCCTGTTTTCTCTTCAAGGCCATCCTTGATGTTCATTTCAAGCCTAACCAAGTGGTGAAGGTGTTGCTTCAAAAAAAAGCTTCAAATCTCTGTAGGAGCATCTTTGTCCCCAGAATAGCTGAGAAACAGTTTCAAGAAGAAAGAACAGATGGCAAAGAACCCCCGTGGTTACTGGATCAGGCCACCCTTGACCTACCTTGGCATCTTGCTAAAGTCTACACTCCTCCGTGAACTCATAAGAAATGCAGATCCTTGGACAGTGGAGGCTGTGATCTTCAGAATCAAGCAGAATGATCCTACCATAAACTAGGTAGCCGGCCAGTACTTGATCAATTTCTGAATTCAAAGCATCCTCAGGAAGGAAATCTAGATCATTCGTGCATTGCCACCAAAGTCTGGTGGTGAAGGATTAGGCAAATTAGCGCGTATCATACGAACATACATAACATGTGCACGTTAAGAAATGTGTATAGAGTGAAAGACAAGAAAAGGAATAAAAAAAAGAACAGAAAGAAAGAAATAGCAATTCTAAGTCAAAGTACTAGGGTGGGTGCTTTTATATACATCTTCTTGTAGTTTGCTTTCATATAATTTAAATATTTCCAGTGTAATTCTTATGTCATCCCGGGAACTCTTATTTGAAAAAGTCCAGCAAAATGATCCAATCTTCACACCACTTATAGCTCAGTTCCAAAAGCTAATACAATGAATATAACGCTAACTATGCCTTAGTGATTTTGCTCTTTTACAGGGAAAAAAAGAGGAAATGTGATATACGTCTAAGTGTTTTCGTGGATTTGCGTTCATAAGCTAAACCGGGTTAGTCGTGAAAAAGGCTAAGAGTTCATCAGAGCCAACTTGGTATCACTCCTGGATGGTGTTTACAAAGAATATCACCAATTCACAAAGGAAATTGGAAAGCGATGTTGAACACTGAATATAGAAAAAACTTAAAACAAATACCTTTGTTCTCCTCTCTTTTCTATTCACTCCCATTCGCCTAACCATCTCAGCGGCTTCACAGCTTTACATACCACGTATCAACTGACGATCCCCAAATTCACATCTCCAACCCAGAGTTCCCCTTCCACATCCAAGCATCTCCCTTACAGTTTCATGAGGATGTGTCACAGGCCTCTAAAGCTTAACATGTACCAAAAGGAGCTCTTGATTTTTTTCTTTTTCAAAATCATTCTTAATTAGGGCAATTTTATCCTTCTGGGTGCCTAATTCATCGACCCTGGGGCCTTCCTTAGCCCCTCTCTTTCTCTCACACAAATCCAAATTGTCAAGACCTACCCTCCAAAGGAACGCATCTAACCTGCTCCAGCCAAGTCATCAGAAATATTCCTTAGATTATGGTGGGAGCTTCTCAAGGGGCATCCTTGTTTCTGCCTTGGTTCCTGGAGAGTCCATTCTTGACGCAACAGCTAAAACCATGTTGTAAATCATTCTTGCAGAATGTAAATCAGATCATGTGGTACTTCTGCTTAAACTCATGAGTGCTCCTGAGAAGAGACTGGGGTCGATTAAAAGCCAACAAGTAGCAAAGAAATGGGCCTATTCTGGGCATGGGAGTCGGCTGAATGTGCCTCAACAGAGAGCTACCTGACGGGTCACACTCAGGTCTCATGTTGGCTGAGTGTTTGCCGGCAGCTAAGGAGATTCACCCTTCTCCCTCCCTTTTGCCATAAGACCATGTCAGCCATCCACCTGCCTGTGTACCCAGAGAGGGGACTAGGAGGGAAGATCTTCTGACTGATGAGCATTGATTTTCTTTTTTTAAAGAGAAGATAAGCATTTCTCAAGTGACTAATCTGGAATAAATCATATTTCAACTATGTTTGACATTTTAAATATATTTCTATTACTTATCATTCTTATTTTTACCATTAACTCTTGGGTAAGAGGTTATATATTTAGGAGGAAGACAATATAAGCTATATAAAAGAATAAACACATTATTTTTCTCATGCTTATCTGTGTTAAAAGGTGAAACATCATTAAATACCTGACATAATGTCTCGTTGATTAATGAGTTACTTTTTTATTTTGTCTTTATGATTCAATGATGTCAAGAATAAGTGTGATGTAAAAAATGGCATTAAAATAAATGCCAGTTGAATATTAAAAGCAAAAGTTTAGAAAATGTATATTTGAAATGTATATATGGTATGATACATGTGACATATATGTGTGTTTTATATGAATATATATGATTTTTTATTTTATGCTCATTATTATGTTAAAAAATTCTGATGGCTTTGGTCGGGTTGGCAAAGACTAGGAAATTAAAGAAGAATATTTAAAATTAGCAGTATTTGCGCTCGCTTCGGCAGCACATATACTAAAATTAGCAGTATTTGAGAGAAAAATTACCCCGTATACACAAAGACATATTAAATGATCATTTAAATGATTATATTTCCAGTTATAAATCTCTATAGTAAATAATTTTCACTTGATTAAGTTTTCTTTGAATGTAAAATGAGAAATATAATGAAAGAACATGAGTTCTGACACGCACGTACAGATTTATTTCACTTACTCATCTATCTATTTGGGGGTTCTTCTCCCCCACCTAATTATTTCCTTAATTTCTTCAAAATCAACTTCAGCAAGTCCTTGAAGGAACCATGAATATAAAGTCCTCGGCACATAATAATCAAGAGTATTAACTGTACTATTAGCATGGCTGCTGTCACCTACCCCCATACAATGGCCCCATTTCCACATGTCTTTCCAAATGTATTTTCTCCTTTCTTTAAGACAATTTTGGATTGTCAAATACCTCAGCCATTGACAAAATAGATTCATTTATGTTGAATTGGAAGAGAGCCTGTGGAAGGAACTATGCGGAATAATCATAAAATGGGATAGAAAAGTCACGAAAGAGCTTCTCTTTCAAGGTCTGGTGATGCCCCTTCTTCCCACTTACCCCAACTTTCAAATAGTTTATCATAAATACAGGATACTTTTCCTGTCTGTTTGACACATGTGTTTTATCTGTGCCAATCACAGAAATAAAACTTCAACACTTATACAATAAAATATACAATATTTTAAAATGTAGCAGAACCAATATATTGAGTGGGACTTTTTCTTTTCTCTCATTTTTAATTTATTAGAGAGAGAGAGAGAGAGAGAGAGAGAGAGACAGCAGAGGAGAGAGGTGGAAAGAGAGAGAGAGAGAGAGAGAGAGAGAGAGAGAGAGAGAGAGAAAATCTTAAGCAGGGTCCCCACCCAGTGTGGAGCCCAACGTGGGGCTCAATCCCACAAGCATAAGATCATGACCTGAGCTGAAATCAAGAGTCAGACGCTTAACCGACTGAGCCACTCAGTCATCCCTGGTACTCTTTCTTAAATTTATACTTGGAAAGTAAAACTTACAACCTTGAAGGCAATTTTGCTGTTATTACTACAAGGTTTTTAGATTTTCACAATACTTCAACATCCATTACCTACATTTATTCATTTTCATTTGACTAATACATTTCAATCACAGGCATTAAGTCAATTTACTATATTCTCATAGCAAATGTGTAGTAGAGGTCTCCTGAATCTACGGTCTAGTCAGAATTTGAAGAAAGTATTTGCTTAAAGTTCCAAATCAGTTTGCAAATTACCGCCTTACTCACCATGATTTAATTCTGTGGTTTTGAGAAAAAAAAATCTCCAGATATTTCACGCACGATGCAGCGTAGCCATATTCAGTGAAATGCCGATTACCACTAGGGGTTGCTGCCCTACTGAATCAGATAAAAGTATTGCAATATAGCTAAAAGCTTTATGTAGATGTATTTCTGTTCTTAATCGCTATAATGTAGACAGTTTGATAAATAAGGTTGTCTCTTGTGCTTTTTCTACTTTAGGAGGCTGTGTATTTCACAGATGACACACACAATCAACTCCACTGGGTTGAGCTCTAAGTATTATTTTTTACTATAGACCTTTTTTTTCCTCCCCATGTGGTTTTCAGAAAATTAACTAAAACTAAGGCCCAAGTAAGTAAGGATGGAACGAAAAAGTCAGGGTTTTGCTTTTCTTGTGCCATTTTCAGACTTCTTTCAGCAACTAATGAACTAGAAAGAACCAAATCTTGTGTATACATAGATTGGAATTAAATCTCTAGGAAAGTGGGATAAAATTGGCATTTGGATTTTTATTTTTAAAAAAATTTTTTAATTTATTTATTTACTTTGAGAGAGAGAGAGAGCATGCATGAGCAGGGGAGGGGCAGAGAGAGTAAAGAGAGAGGGGGAGAATCCCAAGCAGGCTCCACGCTGTCAGCCCAGAGCCTGAGTCAGGCCTTGAACTCACGGACCATGAGGTCATGACCTGACCCGATATCAAGAATAGTTTGCTTAATTGAAGGAGCCACCCAGGAGCCCCTAGATGTTTAAAATAGGATTTAATAAGTCAAAAAATAAACTTAGTTTAATTATGACTCAGTGACAACTGTGACTTCTGGTGAAAATAGTTGCTGGAGACAGACTTTTCTTTTCTCTTTATTCCTGAATATCATATAAAATCAATGAGAAAAAATGTCCTCTTCTTCTCCTGAAACCAACATTGCACTGTATATTAAGTAAAATTTAAGGAAAAAAAAGAAAAAAAAAGACAAAATATTCTCACCCTTTCTTATCTTGCCCTCAAAATGGGAAAATACACTGAAGAATGAGATAATTTCAAGTCATGCATACAGAAATGAAGAGAAGTGCCCCGAAGTGGCAAGTCTAAGAATGTACACACACACACACACACACACACACACACACACACACACGGCGCATCCGGGAAGCAAATTATGTGTATTTCAGTAATGGTGAAGAAGTTTCGGTGGAGGGAGAGGTTGGTTAGGGAATTTCCTTTGCTTCAGAAGAGGCTGAGTGACCCAAAGAATGACACCGAGAAGCCATGCCTGGAAGCATCAGCCCATGTAGTGAGAAAAAAAAGTCTTCTCTCTGCGGAAAATCCTAACACCCGGAAGCCTGACCACCCCATGTCTCCTCTCACACAAGGAATCACCTGGAGTTCATAAGTCCAAGAATATTCAGCACTTTCTTACTTGGTTATCAGTAATAAATAGGTACTGGCACTCAGTGCGGTAGTCCCCCCTTCCCCAGGGTGTGACTTTCCACAGCCTCAGGTGTCGCGGTCACCCACGGTCCAGATTCAGGTGCACCTCCTCCTGAGTACAGTCAGGAGGTCACGAGTCACTCACCCCACGTCACCTCATCATGCAGACGGCTTGTCACCTCACATCAGCACAAGAAGAAGAAGGGGGAGCGAGGGACAACAAGGTATTTTGACAGAGAGGGACCACATCCACATAGCTTTTATTACAGTCCCTGTTATAATCACTGCATTGTATTGTTACTTGTTGCTAATCTCTTACTGTGCCTAATGCAGGAATTAAACTTTATTACACGTACGTTGTACAGGAAAAACAAACACAGTATACACAGGCTTCAGTACAACCCACAGATTCCGACGTGCCCTGGGGCTCTCGGAACATATACGCTGCCGATAAGAGAATCATGCCGTAGTATAATTAAAAGGGTAGGAAAGAGCAGTAAAGTGTATAAACTTGACTGCATTAAGGAAAAGTGTATATGATTATGTCTCGTATTATGAAAACTCCACAGTTATTTTTACAGAGGAACAGAAACAGAACGGACAAAGAAGATGTGGTTTATATACACAAAGGAACACTACTTGGCAATGAGAAAGAATGAAATCCTGCCAGTTGCAGCAACGTGGATTGAACTGGAAGGTATGATGCCGAGTGAAATAAGTCAGCCAGAGAACGACAGGTGCCATATGTTTTCACTCATATGTGGATCTTGAGAAACTTAACAGAAGACCACGGGGGAGGGGGAGGGGGAAAATAGTTTCAAACAGAGAGGGAGGGAGGCAAACCATAAGAGTCTCTTAAATACAGAGAACAAATTGAGGGTTGATGGGGGGTGAGGGAGAGAAGGAAGTGGGTGTTGGACACTGAGGAGGGCACCTGTTGGGATGAGCACTGGGTGTTGTATGGAAGCGATGAACCACGAGAATCTACCCCAAAAACCAAGAGCACGCTTTACACACTGTATGTTCGTCCGTGTGACAACAAATCGTATGTTAAAAAATTTAAAAAAAAAAAGGAACAAGGCAAAGATTGCTAATACTTCTCGTACCACTTAATATTTTACAGGAATTAATGGCTACATTAAAATATAAATAAATAGGGGCGCCTGGGTGGCGCAGTCGGTTAAGCGTCCGACTTCAGCCAGGTCACGATCTCGCGCTCCGTGAGTTCGAGCCCCGCGTCAGGCTCTGGGCTGATGGCTCAGAGCCTGGAGCCTGTTTCCGATTCTGTGTCTCCCTCTCTCTCTGCCCCTCCCCCGTTCATGCTCTGTCTCTCTCTGTCCCAAAAATAAAATAAAAACGTTGAAAAAAAAATAAAAAAAAAATAAAATATAAATAAATAAAATGTATAAACCATGAAAAAAAGGAGATAAAGAGGTGTCACTAGTTGCTTATGATATGACTGCATACCAGAAAGTCAAACGAAATCAATTTTAAAAAAAAGTTGCTACAAACTAAGGAAAAAATTCAGTAAGACAACAGAAACTAACTACAAAATAATTATTAACTTTCATGTAAAAAAAGCCACAACCGGTAGAAGATTTTCATGGAAGAAGAGATTCCATTTACTACACCAACAAAAACTTAAAATGGGAGGGGATAAACTTAACAAATATTCAAGAAGAAATTTAAGAAAACTTTTTAAAACAGTCCTGAAAGACACTGCAACATTAAGTGAATGAAAAGCCGTATGTTTAGAAGCTATATGTATATACTTTTTATATTGTTTTAATGTTATTTATTTCTGAGAGAGAGACAGAGTGAGAGCAGGGGAGGGGCAGAGAGAGAGAGGGAGACACAGAATCCAAAGTAGGCTCCAGGCTCCGAGCTGTCAGCACAGAGCCCGACGCAGGGCTCGAACCCACAAACCGTGAAATCACGACCTGAGCCAAAATTGGACGCTTAACCGACTGAGCCACCCAGGTGCCCCATACATGATTTTATAAAAGAAAGATGTTCACCACATATTGATATTTAAAATAACTTTAAGATGTGGTGTTATAAGAAAACAACACAATAAAGAGGAAGTTCATACTATGTTCTCATTTGTGAAAACAGAGGAAGAGCTAGAATACTGAAAAAACAAGTGGCTTGTTTTTATGCACAAAGAATCTCTGGTGGATGAACAAGAAACTAATGACATTAATATCCCAGAGAAGGGTGTGGGAGAGACAGCAGAGGCAGACGAGGGAGACTTTACGCAACACACATTTTCAAATTATAAATTTCCTATGTTGTGCCTGTGACCTCCACGACTAAATAAATACATTTTAATAAGAAATAATGGTGTCCTGACACTATTCTCCTTCTCTCTCTCCCCCATGTCTCACTCCCTCCCCCTTCTCTCTCTCCCTCTCTCTGTTTCTCTCCCTTTCTCTCTCCATCTCGCTCCCTCTCTCTGTGTCACTCTCTTCCTCTCCTCACTCTCTCTCTTTGTTTCTTTCCCTCTGTCATTCTCTTCCTCTCTCTCTCTCTCCCCCTCCCTCCCCTCCTCATGATTTTCACTGCACTAGAAATGTTCTTAAAAGACTCTGTCATTTATTGGTTCATTTCTCCTGAAACTGGGCCTTTCATTTCCTTCAAATGTTTTATAGCTAAATTGTTCTTAAAAAAATCTACTTTAATGACCGACTTCCTTAAAAATTTTTAAGAATTATGGAATGATGTCCAACATCTTACAGAATTCAGAGAGGAGAAGCCTCCTGACGGGCAAGGTAAATACAAACTTGGCTCCCTTTCCCACTTTACTCAAAAGCTACATGTCCATTTACTCTGTACTCCCAGATGGGAGTAATTTGATTTATGAATTTTAGTAAAAGCTAGGGTGTTTTAAATTGCTTAAAGCATTCGCAATATGCATTTGTGATTT
Organism: Puma concolor; assembly: GCF_028749965.1. Taxonomy (NCBI): domain Eukaryota; kingdom Metazoa; phylum Chordata; class Mammalia; order Carnivora; family Felidae; genus Puma; species Puma concolor. The sequence continues at coordinate 4,408,656 of NC_141670.1, forward strand.
TGAAAGGGTAAATTACTATTTCCCTTTGAGACCGTGAACTGTTGCCTTTCACTTTCATAAATAAAATTTTATCTCATTAAAGTGGTAGACAGCACTGACAAGGACGCCTTATATAAGTCTCGTGTATATACATTCAACTCCGATTTGACTGATTTTACCAATTGTTGATAGCTACCAACGCCTCCACTTAAGATTTCTCTCTTCTATATTTTACCTGCAAAATAATAAGCTGTTCTTATTGAATTTAAATGCTTACTTACAGATCATTAAACCTTTTAAGGGAAGGATTCCTGTGGTGAGCTTTATAAAATAAAAATTCCTTTACAACATGAAACACCACCTCTTCGTTTATGGTTTGAGACTTTTGTATTTTGGGTTCTCAAAGTCAGTGGGTACATAGACATATTTAAAGGGGAAGTTTGAGGGGTGCCTGGGTGGCTCAGTCGGTTGGGCGTCCGACTTCAGCTCAGCTCATGATCTCACGGTCTGTGAGTTCGAGCCCCGTGTCAGGCTCTGTGCTGACAGCTCAGAGCCTGGAGCCTGCTTGGGATTCTGTGTCTCCCTCTCCCTCTGCCCCTCCCCTGCTCACGCTCTGACTCTCTCTGTCTTTCAAGAATAAATAAGTGTTAAAAAATTTTTAAGGGGAAATTTGATCTTTTGCTGTGTTTTGGTAATGAATATATATTAGCAAAATGGTCTTAGCAAATCTGGAGAGCTTTCACAAACATCATAGAAAGAAATTCTGTAAGATTGCTTCTTCTCTAAACAAAGTCTATTTCACCAGAATAATACAGTGTAATATATTGCCTTAAAGAAAGTGTGAGGAATGAGACACAATGCAAAGCTAACAGCTATTACTTCTCATTCGAAGTGTAATATTAAAATATCTTCTTAATGTTTAAAAAATTGAAGTTTTGTAAGATCACCTTGGCCAATATTTTATGATTTAGAATTCCATTAAAAGGCATAGGGAACCGGGGCACCTGGGCGGCTCTGTCGGTTGAGCGTCTGACGCTTTTTTGTTGTTTAATATTAAAAAAAAAAAAATTTTTTTTGAGAGAGAGAGAGAGAGAGAGAGGGAGGGAGGGAGAGATAAAGAGGCAGAGAATCCCAAGCAGGCTCTACACTGTCAGTGCAGAGCCCGACACAGGGCTTGAACTCATGAATAGTGTGATCATGCCCTGGGCTGAAATCACCAGTTGGTCACATACCCAACTGAGCCACCCAGGCACCCTGAGCATCTGACTCTTGGTTTTGGCTCAGGTAATAATCCCAGGGTTGTGGGATGGGGCCCTGTGTTGTGCTCCGCACTGAAAATGGAACCTTCTTGGTATTCTCTCTCTCTCCCTCTCCCCTCTCTCTCACTCTCATGCTCTTTCTAAAATAAATAATTGTTTTAAAAAAATAAGTAAAGTATGGGACACCCAGGTGGCTCAGTCAGTTAAGTGTCTGATTCTTGATTTCAGCTCGGGTCATGATCTCATGGTTCATGGGATCGAGCCTTGCATCAGGCTCTGTGCTGTCAGCTTGGGATTCTCTCTCTCTCTCTCTCTCTCTCTCTCTCTCTCTCTCTCTCTCAAAATAAATAAACATGAAACAAAAAGTTAATAAGGGCCATTATGAAATAGTAGAAAGAATCCTTAGACCCAAACAGAACACCAAGATTCTAGTGTCATCTATGACACTGACATACCTACTCACAGTGATCAAACGTCCTAACTTCCATAAACCTGTGACTCACCGTCTTTTAGGTCCCCCCTCCCCTGGCTACTTAACAGAAAGACGACAGCTGATCCCTGAGCAATATGCATTTAGGGCCTCTGATGTGGGTGCAATTGGAATCCTCATATAATTTGGTTCCTCCAAAACTTAACTACTAACAGCCTACAATTGACCAGAATCCTTACTGATAATAGTCAATTAAACATATTCTGTACATTATATGTAATACATACTGATTGTTACAATAAGGTAAACTAGAAAAAATATTTAAAAATAATAAAGAGGAAAACATTTACAGTACTGAAGTATATTTATAAAAAAAATCCACCTGTAAGTGGCCTTGTGCAATTCAAACCTATGTTGTTCAAGGTTAACTGTATTTTTACTTGAACTGAATTTAAGTATATAGCTATTCTTGGGTTTATGGGTTCATTTATAAAACCATGATATAATAAACCTCTCAAGATTAACATGAGAGCTAAATAGGGAGCATGAGGAAGATGATGGAAACTCACCAGTGCAATTCAACAATAAAAAGTCCTTGAAGCACAAATCTTATCAAGTGATACTATTGAAATCGAGGTAATCTATCACAAACATGTGAACAAATTAAGCATAATAGTGTTTTCCTTACCCATGTATCTCCACGATTAAAGTCATGTTCAACATATTAAATGAAGAAATAGATAAATTTGATCTCTTCATTACATAATAAGTTTTGGTATTTGATTAATAGAAACATACTCTTTTTATTCTACTGGTTCATGAGGGGCAAGGATACTAACAAATCAACTATTATCCAACGGAAACAAATATATCCCTGACTATCGTGATTCACATAGACTTTGATCCATTTTGAAATATATAAATTATTTGCAGATAAAATATGGTGTGGTGTATTTAATACGCATACTACTTTTAATTTGATCCAAAGCAAAGTAGCAATTCCTCCTGATCACATACACTTGCAGACTAAGTTAAAAATTATATCAGCTTTTTCAAATTCAATGAAAATGCATTTTGGACTACAGTTTAGAGTCACTATATTCTGCTTCCATTACAACTTGCTAGGATTGCTGACTCTTCTGTATTATACTCTGAATGGGGCAGAATTTTCCAAACCAGATCTAATACTTACAAACGTTTATCTTCCTTCCTTGGAGGAACGCTAGACTCCAGGGTGTACAAACCCAAAGAGAATAGGAATAATAGTCGCAATATCTCACTGCACTCTTCAATGAAAAAAAGAACAAAGAAAACCTTCCTAGTTTGAATGCAATCAATTAGCTCATTTTCTTTTTTAAATTTTTTTTTTTCAACGTTTATTTATTTTTGGGACAGAGAGAGACAGAGCATGAACGGGGGAGGGGCAGAGAGAGAGGGAGACACAGAATTGGAAACAGGCTCCAGGCTCTGAGCCATCAGCCCAGAGCCTGACGCGGGGCTCGAACTCCCGGACCGCGAGATCGTGACCTGGCTGAAGTCGGACGCTCAACCGACTGCGCCACCCAGGCGCCCCCAATTAGCTCATTTTCAAAGGAAAACACTGGCAGCCTTTAGTCACGAAAACAACATGAATGAACTTCTACTTGAATATTTTGGAAATATTTATTTTCTTCAACCTCTTTTGAGGCATTTAACTCGTAAATACTACTAGTGTGGTACTACTTTAGAAATCTCAGCAAAAGAAAAAAAAAAAAAAAGATTCATCCCGTATTAGACACCGTGACCTAATCTACCCTATTTTGTATGTATACCCAGCTGATCTTTTCAGATTCAAGGTCAGCAGGGTTTTAGTAGAGTGGTAAGGGATCGTTTCTCTTTACTTTTGGCATTCTGAGAGAGTCAGGGAGATACAGTAGTGCCCTATCTTGCACAACATTATTGATCTCCTTTCAGCGAAGGGCAGAGGTCAGCTTTCTCTCTGGAGACTTATACGCATGACTCGTACACCCAACACCATTAAAACCTATTTGAGTACATTAGTGGAAATGGAATCTATTATATGGTCTCATGGGAAACCCACTAAGGAAGTAATATAGTTTTATGTAGATGGCTACTTTTAAAGACATTTTAGGCAATTTTCATGCCAGGCCTTAACCTCATTCTCACTGGCTAACCGGGGGTAATCCAATTACGACATCTATGATTCCCAAGATTGAGAGTCACAGTAGGGATGGATCTCTTCCCAAGAGGGAGAATGGCTAAATTCATGAAAGCCTGTCATCATTTCCAGAAACACAGAGTTTAGTGTTGTAGAGCAGGGGAGTACGTAAAATACACTTTATCCTCTGATTCAAGTCACAAAAGGTGATTACTTACATTCTGTGTTATTTTACAGGATCTCTGCCCCATGGGGTGGGATGAATTTTCTTTAGTCTAAAATAAACTCTTAGGGGGCGCCTGGGTGGCTCAGTCGGTTGAGCGTCCGACTTCAGCCCAGGTCACGATCTCGCGTTCCGTGAGTTCCAGCCCCGCGTCGGGCTCTGTACTGACAGCTCGGAGCCCGGAGCCTGTTTCGGATTCTGTGTCTCCCTCTCTCTCTGACCCTCCCGTGTTCATGCTCTGTCTCTCTCTGTCTCAAAAATAAATAAACATTAAAAAAAATTTTTTTAAATAAAATAAACTCTTAGTAGTATACATTTTATCAAAAAAGAGAAGAAATTTTAAAGCAAATAATACTTGACTTAGCAGTTTTGCTTAGCTAATAGTCACATGTCTGTGTCCATTTTTACCATGTCTTTGTGTAATTCTGATGAAAATGCCCAAAAGGCACGTACAGTTTGTAATCATCAAAGAATTTTGACAATGCTTGTAAGAATCAGAAACCTGAGTTGAGAGTTTAGAAAAAGCAGTGTCTGCCTTACTGCTGACCCTGTAAGGTGTTGAGACGTGTTCTCCTAGCTTGCCAGGAACAAATCTTCATGGGAAATGTGATTATTCCTATTTATACAGATGTCTAATGGCCAGGGGAATGACACTGAACCGTCAGGCTGAGGAATCCGAAGGCCACGCTGTTTACACCAGATACTTAATTGAGTTGGGGGTATTAACGGCAATCAGTGAATCATTTTTAGAGTACTTTTGAAGATGGCAAAAAAAGAATAATCTATCTGCACTTAAGTGAGACTCCACAATTTGGCAACATTATCTCTTCAGAAAAATAAAACAAGAGAAAACATGCATGCTTCAGAAATATTTCCATGATTTCTCTGATGATTACCACCATCTCACAGCAAAATATTTGACCTTGAAGTTGTAAGAATAGGTATTTCAGGTCAGAAAATCAATATCGACGTGTGACCAACTCTTAAGAAGCTATGTCCAAATTATGTGTTGGCATATTTATCATCAAGATCAAGATCACTGCTGATTACGTGAAAAGCCAATACGGTTCATTAAAGTATAAGGATGTATTCTATTTTTCTTACACCACATTAGGTATACTTTAAAGTAAACTGGGACTGGGGTATATAAATAATAGATTCAGAAATAATATTCATTTGACATGCTTCCAGCTGAGAGTCCTTCTGCATGACAAATAAATATCATTACACTGGGTTTTTATATCTGTGCAGTTATACATATATGTGAAATTTTATTACAGAAGCTAGAATCAACATACTATATCGTATGATATAATTGCAAAAAATAAAAGTAAATGTGTGTTGGGGCGCCTGGGTGGCGCAGTCGGTTAAGCGTCCGACTTCAGCCAGGTCACGATCTCGCGGTCCGTGAGTTCGAGCCCCGCGTCAGGCTCTGGGCTGATGGCTCGGAGCCTGGAGCCTGTTTCCGATGCTGTGTCTCCCTCTCTCTCTGCCCCTCCCCCGTTCATGCTCTGTCTTCTCTCTGTCCCAAAAATAAATAAACGTTGAAAAAAAAAAAAAAAAAGTAAATGTGTGTCACCCAGAGACCTAATGAGCTGTATTTTTAAATTAACATTATGGAAACCTCTTCTAAAACAAGTTATCTGCATAAAATTAATCCATGGCCAGAGTTTTACATTCTTAGCACATTTTTTGAAGTTAACATATAGCGTATAGACAAAGCACAGCCTTGTAGTGTCTCAGGCTTACATCTGGTAGCTCAAGGTAGCATATGTATTTTTGAAATCTGACAATAGTATATTTCACTGTTAAAACTCCAAATATAATATGAATGGAAAAATAACTCTCCATATTAAAAAACAAAAAGTCAGATGATTAGCACTATAGAAATTATAAGAGTCTACAACTTAAGCCCAAACATTCAGAATGAAAGAGCACGCGTGAAGATCTGTGCTACCTATTCTACAGCCAGAACAGAGAATCTGTGCTTTTCGCTATTTGCAATTCTGACACTTCAAATCAATTGTGTATCGGAAAAGTGTTCTCCATTTTATGAAGGTACCATTAAAAGTGTAAAGGATGCAAGTAAAACCAGAGAATGAAGCTAAAAATTGTTAGTTTTGAGAATTGGTACAAGTGGTGTAGGGTCATGAATAAATATTCCTGCTGCATAGTTCCGTGACTGAGACAGATTTATTTATTTAACTGTCTTCTGTCATTTCTCCCTGACCACTGCCGCTGTCAGGATCTTTCTCTTCTATGAAGTCCAAGCTAAATCAGTACTGATGATGATGGTGGTGATGATGTCTTTACCTATGAAACCACAGGGACATAAGCTCAGTGCGGCATTTGTTGTTGGGATTCTTTGTTATTTTTTCTACATAGGTCAGAAAATACGTAGCTTTGCTAGCTTGTACAAGAGCGCACTGTACAAGGGATTTCTATTTTACGGTCCTCCTTTTCAGTAGGTTTCTAGCAATCACTAATGAACCAAGTACCTTGGTTCAGAAGCAACCTGGTGTATATCTCAGATTTCTATTCCTCTAAAGGAGCCTCCTGAAGTGGACACAGCTGAATCTTTTATGTTTGGTATTCTCATAGAAATTCCAACCTCGCTATTGGCACCCGAGAAGAAAATCTCCAATTACCCAAAATAATAGGGCCACAATTTGCCCTGGATTACTTAATTCTTAAGATAAGTTAGGGGCACCTGGGGGGGCTCAGTCGGTTAAGGGTCCAACTTCGGCTCAGGTCATGATCTCATGGTTCGTGGGTTCAAGCCCCGCGTCGGGCTCTGTGCTGACAGCTCAGAGCCTGGAGCCTGCTTCAGATTCTGTGTCTTCCTCTCTCTCTGCCCCTTCCCCACTTGCTCTCTCTCTCTCTCTCTCTCTCAAAAATAAACAAAAAAAAAGTTGAGGGATCGTAGAGACATTGATTAGAACCATGTAATTTTCAAGATGTTGCAAAGAGAATTTTAGACCTACAACTTTCTCTACGGTCTTTACTTCTGGCTGTGGTTCTGGGTCCATGTTCTGGGAGAGTTCTTTTAACACTCATTCATACACTACAGCCTGCAGCTTCAAGAGAAGTAATGACTGAGGGTTGAACTTGGACATTGTAAGCAAGTCATAGGAGCTTCCTTGTCACACTTTTTTTTTTTTTTTTTTTTTGGTTGCTGTGTTTGTTCACACCAGTTCAAGATAATGACAAAGGATTCATAATACGCAGGATACATATATAGTAGACACGCAAAACAGAGATGAGAAAGCACTGTAGATGACTGAGACGGCGTTTAGGCTGGCCATTTGCATGCATGTAGATCAAGACAGAAAGTTGTTCTCTATTACAGGTAGAGAATTTCAGTTGTAGCTTCATCACTGTTATTAGATTCAGGAAGAGCTCTTTTGTGTTTCTACTATTTTTTTTTCCTTCTTTGATCCTTTGTAGAGATAGAGACTAAGTGGGTAGTGTGTTCTTTAAAAAAGAAAAAAAAGCTTTTCATACTCCTCAAAGATGGTCATTACAACCAAAAGCTTTCTCTTCAAACAACTAAAAATAGACTCCACCCTTTAGCTCACAGAGCTGGTTTTCATTCTCCAGAGCCTTCTGTTCCTTAAGCTCTTGACGTTGCCCACTTCCTTTTACAAGTGATACCCCCAAGGACAGAGCTTTAATGAGCACCTAAACAATGCCAACCAGAAGGACAGTACTATTTCCATCGCTGACAGGTGAGACTTCTGGGGCGTCTCATCAGTGGCTGCCTACGACTGAAACTCTGGGGTGCGCGTCTAGGCGTCTTCTCTGCCCCATTGTTCTGCTGCCATTGCATTTCAGCTATTCTGGAACTTCCAGTTCTGCTGGGAGCACATTCTCTTCTCCCAGTCCTGCTGTGTAGTAAGAATCACAAGAACACAACTGACCTGGAAATGCCAGTAAATAAGAGACTCTGAAGTATCATGGACTGTCAAGCCATTAAGGGAGTATAAAGACCTGGAACAAATAGGTTTTTATAGTTTCTCCTGGGAACTGTACAGATGCGTTTAGAAGACACACGATGATGAAATAATTGAGATGGAAAATAAGACCCCTATGAGGCATTCTAGAATAACAACAGAAAGTTAGTAACCTAAGTTGTAAGAAGAGTCATTCGAGGTAACACCAGAGCTTTCTATTTGCTGAGTAAGGCAAAGAAGCCACCACAGCCAAGGGACTCCTCCACCAGGAATCTCCTTTATTAATCCACCCTTGGCCCACAGGCTGGATTTACCGATGCTGTCCCTTCTCTCCATAAAATGATCACTCAATGGAACACCTAAACACTTCTGTTCCCAAAGTACGCCAGTGTATGTCAGCCCAGTTTGTGACTGTAATTAAGCAATGTCACTGAATGTTGTAGTGACCTCTGGACTAAGAATGGGAGAGAAAATTTTCATAGAAGAACAATTTTCTACAATGAAAGCTTTGTACATAAGTACAATCTATGTATAAATTAGGTGTAAGATAATTCTAAAAGATTGGGGGGAAATAAAAAAACATGCAGAAGGACTTGGCATACTAAAGAAGAAATCAAATACCTCATTTTGGTTGTGGTGGTTTTGGCAAGAAAAACAGTACAGAATTCTGATATGCATACCCAATTTTTGCCTAAGACCATGGACACACTAACAACTTCATCTCCATGATCCACCTCCCCCTTGCAATCGAGCTGCCCATCTGAACCACCACATGACGGTCTGGCAGGCACACCTGACCTGCTCAAACCAGATCCCTGTGTTCTACCTGCATCAACCCACCCCCTCCCCTTTTCATAACCTCGGTCATTGCTCGCTATTTGGTTCCAGGTACCAAAATTGGGTAAGTATATGTTTTTGGCATATATACCTGCCGATTTTAGAAAATCTAAGCTGGTTAATATTCCCTGGGAAGAAGACACTTCCACACTGATGCTGTACGTAGTTCTATTTGTGACAAGATTTAAATAGGTGCTCAATTAAGATTTCTGAATTTCTTCTGGACAAAAATAACTGGATGTTTGTTAGCTACTAAAAAAAAAATACTTCAGTTCAAATCACCTAGATACAAAGAGCTGGCATTGACTGAGATTAAAAGAGGAAGGAGGGGTGGTGATTGCAGGTAGAAGAGAGGGACTTGGATTTGGGCACGTCGAGTTGGAAGAAACCATTGGACCTGTCAGACCTCCATGTGGACGTTCAGATGGACAGCTGGATTGCAAGGGGGAAGCAAATCAGGGAGACACACATTTGGATTTGTGTACGGATGGAACTATGTAGACATCACCTATGAAATGAATATCCATTCAGAAGAGGTGAATATTTGCAAGCAGGGCAGGGAGGAAGTCCAGCACAGGAAACTATAAGTGGCTCATGAGGTAGGGTAAGAAACAAGGGTTTCCAGAGAAAGGAATTGTTAAAAGGAAGAGGAAATTAGAACCCTATCAAATGATGCTGAGAGGGAAGAACATAGGAGGCACAACCAATCATTACATGTGGGTCTGCAGCCATCAGCGATCCACATCAAGGTGGTTCTCCTGGAAATGCCGGAGATAGCACCTGACTGGAGTAGGCTGGAGATGGAAAATCAGAAAATGAAAATGAAAATGAAAATAAAATAAAATAAAATAAAATAAAATAAAATAAAATAAAATAAAATAGAATAAAAATAAAATAGAATAGAATAAAATAAAATAGGAGAGAATAAAATAAAATAATAAAATAAAATAACATAGAATAGAACAAAATAAAAATAAAAATAAAATAAAATAAAAATAAATAAAAAAAACAAATAAAATAAAATAAAATAAAATAAAATAAAATAAAATAAAATAGAGAGAAGCAAGTATCGACAACTTTTTCCAAAGTGTCAGTAGCTTTTTAAAACCTGTGCCTCCTATGTGATTATAGGGAGGAGTTTCATGAATGAGAACCTCATATGCAGGCTTTATGTATAAGAGCTAATGGAAGTAAACTGTTCCCAAGAAGTCCCAGCGAAGACAGAATGTTCTTCAGTACTAAGCTATTTTCTGAAGTCCTAAGGTGGTATCACCCTGGTCTCACCCTCATCGTCCGAAACCTATACAGCAGTTTTGACATTCTGTATTTTCATATGCTGCATTCTAGGCATGCATCAAGGGGAAAGTCTTGAAAAGTCACTTGTGATACTCAGATTGTGAACGACGTGTGTCAGCAAGCAAGATGCTACCACGTTCGCGTTTTCACCGCCCTCATCATGACCAGAGAGCAGAAGCCGGATGCCATCGTTCTCACTCTTTCTTTCCTCTTTGCAAAGCACTTGAATGTACTTGGATACATTCCCAGGCCACGGAGTGTGGTCATCATGCGGAACAAGCAAGAGATAGAAAATAGAGAGGCAGAAGAAGGAATTTTTCTCCAGAGGAGACTCAGAACAATCCTGGAGACGTTTCATTAACCCAAAGACAAATTAGGTCTGATAGAAATGTCTGAGCTCTATAGACAGGCCTTGGAAGATGAAAACGCACTGAAAGTCAGTGTCTAAATTTGAGAATAAAAAGTAGTTGAGGTAGGTGGGGCAGTTCAAAGAACAGCAGAATTAAGTGTAAAGGAAGTGTGTTGATGGGGGCTATTGCTGATTTTCCTAGATTCTGTGCACATCTCAAAAAATAAAGGCAGTGATGGCCAATGTGCACCTTAAACAAAGCCCTCCTGAGCTGACTCAGGTTTTCCAGGCATCTCGCAGTGAAGCTAGGATCAGGTTCCTGCTTGTTGTGATGTTACTCATTCAGGAAGCTCTGGAGTTTTATTTCCTAGTTTACCATCATAGGCCCAAGACTCTCATGGAAGAATATGAAGGCTGCATATTCTGGTGACCAATATGGGATCTGTACCTGTTATAAGTTGCTCTTGGGTACTCAGGCTTTGGGTTTACTTATATGAGAATGTGTTGTCCCAGAACAAGACTTCACATTCCAAAATATTACTACAAAATTAAAGGCAATTTCTGCTTTAAGTTTTGAAGTTACAATTAGTCCCTCCCAGTTGGTCGCCCCACAAGGCCATGCCCGGGTCATCCTGCCCTTGTTTGGCTTGGAGTCACCCTCTTCATGCCCCAACTCTGTGGAATCCATGTTCTTTTCTAAATGACAGATATACCCTCTGATCATGAATTGGAATGAGCTTTAGATACTCGCTTTCCCAAACATTCTGGACATTGTATTTTCCATTTTTTTTACCATAGCAAATAGTATTTTTAACCATTTTTAAAATTTACAAATTCACTTGAGGTATTTTGCCTTTGAAAGGGACAAATATCCATTCAGATAAGTCATTATAACATACGTCTAGTTATTCATTAATTCATTCAGTACGTTTTTTGGTTTCTGTTTTTAATCTTTATTTTTGAGAGAGAGAGAGAGAGAGAGAAACAGAGCAGGAGCAGGGGAGGACAGAGAGAGAGGGAGACACAGAATCTGAAGCGGCTCCAGGCTCTGAGCTGTCAGCACAGTGGCCGATGCAGCGCTTGAACTCATGAACTGCGACTTCATGACCTGAGCCGAAGTCGGACGCTTAACCGACTGAGCCACCCAGACGCCCCCATTCAGTATGTTTTTAGTTGAATGTTTTGATAAGCATGGGGGATAAAAGGGAATGCACATCAACCCATCCCTGCCCTCAAGAAGCTTCCCAGCTCCTGGGGGACAGCAGCCTCGTCAACAGGTGGTCTGTGACAAATGTACTATCTGGAAGGGGGGGGCTCTGCAGGTTCCCTCTATTTGGGGGTGAAGCAAACTCCAGATGGGTTCCCCTGACTATGAGGTGTATGCATCATCTTAACACATGGGACTTGAGTACTGCATTGTTTTCTAAACTTTTTTTCTAAGTTAGATTCGCAAATGGCCCCAAAGATACCAACTGCGAGAACCACAAAAACACGGATATTAATAATGACACTCACAATATCAGAGACTAGGCGAGAAGAAGGAGGAGCAGGGAATTTGCCAGCATGCCTACGAAGTGTCCGTCTCTCGTACGAATCCTTACAACAATGCCACCTGCTTACCTCATTCTAGGCAGGAAGAGTCTCAGATTCACAGACTGCCAGTAATACTGCCCAAAAGCGATAAGCACCAGAACACAGGTAACAACAGATTTATCAGACTCCATAGGCAGGGATCGCTCTCCTCCAGCAAACAGTGCAAGACGATTGAAAGGCTCCTTTCTAGATGCTAGAAGTGTCAATGCTAAGTGAAAACACCTTAAGAGCTAACATATTGAAATTGCCTGGCCCCCCTAGTCTGGGCAGGTAGGCCCCCAGCTCCCATTCTGCTGTGCAAATGTCCAACAGCGAGAGCCTGCAAACACTTCCTTTCTACAATCTATTAAGTTTTGAATAACTTTGCCAAATCAGTCTCGCAATGCTGCTGGGTTTTATTTGTACTAATGGAAAGTGACCTGTCAGAACTGCACGGCTTTCTGATCACCCTGGGAAACAGAAGACAGTAAATCAAGCCCCCAGGGAATTGCCATCACGTCCGGGCAGCATCGCGGGCCATGTCCTTGCTCTCGCTGAGCGACTCCCCTTGTCGTTTATGTCGTTTTCAGCCGTTGGCATGATAAAAACTGAGCAGCCATTTTACAGCTCTAATTGTGTCCAAATCCTCCAGGATTTAGTAACTTCAGGCAGTAAATAAGCTTGCAACTTCCTTGCAGGCTGGTGGATGTCCACATTCATCTATTGTGCGAATGTTTACAGGGGCCCTAAAACAGTGGAAAACTGGGGGGCAGAAGTCAGTATGGAGACCAACCTAGCAGAGACACGTCTGTTCTCCAGTCTCTAGCTTTTCTAGTCATCTACTTCCAATCTCCACTGTGTTTCTTTGAAGAAAATAAAAACATAATAAATCAAGCCCCCCCCCAAAATATTTTGAGACAGGCTGAGGTTGGTATTTAAAGTGTAAATTTGAGGCAAGCTAGAATAGAAGACATTTATTCATTTCCTTAAGAAAGAAAAAGAATGAAAGAAAGAAAGAAAGAAAGAAAGAAAGAAAGAAAGAAAGAGAAAAGGAAAGAAAGAAAGAAAGAAAGAAAGAAAGAGAAAGAAAAAAGAAATGAAGGAAGTGAGGGGAAGAAAGAGAAAAGGAAGGAAGAAAGAAAAGAAAAGAGAAGAAAAGAAAAGAAGAAAAGAAAAAAGCAAAGATTCAAAGATTGCATTCCAGGAAGCAATAACGTAAAAAGTTCACATAATGAACCCTAGTGCCTGCAAATCATAAAGATGATGCAGAAGGAAAATAAATGACTAGAGATATCTCTCTGAAATCAAGCACAAGTTAGCCAGACAGGAACTAGAATCTATTATGTAACCGGGACCTTCATATGTCCGGAGGGTATGTAGCAAAAATATATAAAGTGTGTTGCCCATTTAGACGGATGGAGATTCACGGGTTAAGATGTCAGAAAACTTACCTATAATTCAAGCACAAGCCTTGATAGTATTTTTTTTTTAGCCAGTACTCTAGGTTGCAGTTTTAATGCAATGGGAAATTCATTTGTTCATTGGATATCATCTATTTTTTTTAGTTTTCCCCTAATTATGACCAAACAAAAGTAGTATGGAAAAATCCTTGAGAGGAAAACTATAAAAAACAAAACACAAGAAAACAGAAATAACCTTAAAACTTGCTAATATAGCATGATAAATTGTCTTATATTATGGTCTTATATCTCTTATATCTTATATATGGTCTTATATATTATGTCTTATATCTCTGACCATGTCTGACATGTCTGTTTATTTCTGTTTCAGAAATGAGACTTGACCTCAAATGGACTTGTAAAAAAAATTCATTTTCCACTTACATTCACAAGCTATGTTAAAATATATGTGAATGCTTATATTGGAACTTTTAAATATATTCACCTGACAAATTCCTCTGCATCTTGCAAGGATATGCTTCAATTATGTTTCTTTCAAGGAATTTGTTAAATCGTTTTCAAAAATGTGGTAAATTGAGTAGCATTAACGAAACCAAAGTATTATTTATGGATATGAATTTCACAGTATAAGCTTACTGAACAGTAATTTGCATTTTACTCTGAGTCTTTTAGGCATGTAATTTTTCTTTTCTTTGTTTTTATTTTGGCACCAAAAGGAGATGAAGACTAAAGTTTCAAAGATTCAGGTTCTCTGGCTCTAAAGTTACTTGGTGTGGTTAGAAGTTGTAACACCAACTTCTAGAAATCAAGAACTGTTAAATGATTGGGGAAGGGGTTTGAAAGAGAAGTATAATTTTTTTTAACGTTTTACTTATTATTGAGAGACAGAGAGAGACAGAGCATGAGCATGGGATGAGCAGAGAGAGGTGGAGACACAGAATCCGAAGCAGGCTCCAGGCTCTGAGCTGTCAGCACAGAGCCCAACGCGGGGCTCGAACTCACGAACCGTGAGATCGTGACCTGGGCCGAAGTTGGTCGCCCAACCGACTAAGCCACCAGGCGCCCCGAAAGAGAAGCAAAAATAAGGCTGAGCGTGAAAATACATTTGTCTAACAAAATACAACTATATTATACAGAAAAATATCTTTTATGTTCTGGTGGCATGTTTTTCTTTTTCTTTTTCTTTTTTAATAAAATGATGCTTTGACCTGAGGTGAGTGGATCATGCAAAGCAAAGAGACATCCATTGTTTTTAAGGGCAAAGAAAATGTTTGCTCATGTAGTGAAACTGACTAGGGCCATCTCCAGCCTCGTTTCGAGGACCTGGTTATTTCCAGTACTGGATCCGTAGGCTAAACTCTACCACAGTGAGCGATTCTGCGTTTGTTTGTTTACCCCAGCTAACAAGGGCCCCAGCATTTTGCTTCCCTTCGGAGGTCTGGCTTTAGCAAACTACTTGTTATACCCTGGGATTCTGTGGAAACTTCCATTTGGATGATTGTAAGATGCTGTCGGGGAGGGCTGGGGTGTTTGAAAGCACATCAAAATTGACGGAACACAAGTTGCCTCAGTAGTAGAGAATTGTTCCTCATTAAAATTTCGAAAAGAAGACGAGGCAAGCCTCCACAGGCATGAGCAAAGGGATTTGGGGTGGGGGGTGCTGGTGTTCAGGCCGTCTGTACACATGACAGGTGAATGTCCCCTGTACAGTGTGAGACACCTCCTTCTCTTTCAGAACATTCGTTACTACCACTGAGTGACAGAGGACACCTCAGTCATCTTAGCACTGAAAAATGCTAAGGTCTAACATTCTCATTCAATTGACTTTTTAAATTGCTTCTCAAATGGCAGCCACCGAGTTAGCAAGCCGGGACGCAGTCCTAGATTCTCTGTTGCCAGGGCAATTGTCTTCCTACCGTCAATTTATCAGCCCCAAATCAACTCTCTGTCTGCGAGTGAGAGTACATATTAGGCAGACCCGGAAGTTTTGCAGGGAGACAGCTTTTCTTTGTAATGTCGAACTTTCTACTGCATTTCAATCCAACCTAGATTAAAGGTCAGGAAAATGTTGCCTCTCTCTTTCTCCTTTATAGGTCTCTTCCCTAAGACTCCACATCCTGCCGAGAGAAGAAGCGAAGGAGGTTTACTACATCTAATGTCGGGGGCAACGGTAAGAATGGGGAGGACGGGGTGAGCAGCAGGTGCCTGCCACCGTGTGCGGGCGCTGTGTCACACACTCCTGGGGCTTCCCCTCACCTCAGTCCCCCACGGTGTCCCCAGGAGACAGGCACGGTCGGTCTCCTAGTCCTCATCTCAGGATGTGAAGTTCAGAGTTATTGGTCCAAGGTCACACCGCTCCCAAGCGGTGGTGCGGGAATCAGAAGCAGGACTTTCTGCTTCCAGGGCTCCCACTGTACGTCATGAAGCATCCCTGCCTTGTTAAGGATTTCATGATGAGCAGGTGATAAGTGGGCCCATTCCCAGACACACAGGGGCTATCCCGTTGCATGTTTTTCTCAATGGATTTCATACATGACTTGCTAATATTACTGTAGAGCTGCTTGAGGAACTCAGGTTATCTTTAGACATTGTGTTTAGCCCACGTCAGCTTTCTTGGGGATGCCTAATGTTTGCTGGAAAGCCTTGCTTCTCGTGAGCTGTGTTATTCTAGTGTGTGAGCTCATCCTGCCGGCCTGATGCTTACAGTCCTGGATTCCTGACCTTATGCTTAGTTCTCTGTGCTGACAGAACGCAGCAATATCCGATTTTACAAGGCGGCGAGCAACAAAGGGAAGAGAAAAAGCTCTCCCACTTTTCCTTCTCTTCAGATCAAAGCACACCACGTTTTGGATCCAGGAAGGAATAACTGATGATTCTTGGAGATACTCAGATAATCGAGAACTCACAATGAATGATTAGAGGGACCCGGAAACAGTTCCAGGATGAAAATGGCATTCATTTGGAAATTGGGGAAGGAATCCGCCTGACCAGAAAGAACTGGAAACACCCTCCGATGGGAAAATCTGAGAAAACGGGAGAAGTCAGAAGTCAGGTGCTCAAAATCATGTGCCACAGAAGAGGCCACAGGGGCTGGGTGGAAGGGGGGGAGGGCGTTGGAAAGGTGAAGAGCCAACTCAAAGCTTCAGAAAGTGGCTTTGCAAACATTGTGCAGTGTAGTGTAGGTCGGAGTGAGGAGGTGAGACCTAATTCCCAGAGGAAACAGTGAATGAGGAAACTTTGAGGGGACACGAGGCAAAATCAAAGAATGTTAGGGGAAAAAAACCTGATTCTGCCTTAAATAGGATCGTGCAGATGCTGGGAGCCAGCCTGGTATGCCGCGCCCGCCCTCACACTTTTACCCACAGGAGGTTGGGATAAGAGCCTCAGTCAACTTGTGTGTGGATTACGGAAAGCTGTTCCTCCCTCACGCATAAGCGACGCTTCACACAGAGCTGGCGCCTAAGTGCTCAGCAAACATTAGCTGTGGTTACCAGGCTCCCGTCTGCAACCATTCCGGTCCCGAGTCCCAGCCAACCACCGTGCCCTTCACGGCTTGTGTGCATCCTGAGTTTTGCATTTAACAGAGAGCGTGGCGGCCACACAGACTAGTGACCAGGTCCTTTATAGACACTGTGTACTTTCTCAGCCCTTACCCAACTTCCTCGCCTCCGTTTTCCACTGGTGCTAGACTTCACACATTCAGAGTATTTTATATATAATATATATATATATATGATATATATCAGATATATATATCATGTATATATGATGAAATCATATATATAGCATATATATAAATGATTTCACAGAAAAGGTATTTAAAACAAAAGAAAAAAAAGGCTAGAAGGCATAAATCAATAAACTGGATTAACTGTGCTGACCCTTAAAGAGTAAGTAAAGGACTGGACCGAACTCGGCCAGGAAAGAAGTGGAAACAACAGTCTTTTGGGAATTATCCGTTGATGGGCTGGCTGCAGGTGGTAGATGAGTAAGGAAGAGTCAAACATTAACCCCACACCCCCCCCCCAAAGATGCTAATTCTGTAAGACTAGGAGACTGACAGCAAAACTGGTTTGGGGGAAAGGTGAGAAATTAAATTTTGACACTTGGATTTGAAATTGACAGTCTGACACTGAAATGATCTAATGATAGCATATACTTTCTCAATCATGTAATGTGGAGGACGAGTGAGGGTAAAGAAGGTGATAACGGTAAAGAGAGCTCGGGTCACAGACCCAGGGGAGGTCAGGTCTTTAGGACAACAGTAAAGGGATGCTTGGCTAGCCGGGGTCTCAAACACAGGCTTAGGACAAACAAAGGTAGGTGTAAACCTTTGTGTTTGATAGACTTCAAAGGAGTCTGTTTGTTACAGAAAGATGCTTCCCTAAAACCCAGACCTGTATTTTTAACAATAAAGTTGTATCTTTCCAAAAGATTTTTTATTGTCATTTCTGGACAAGGTACAATTTAGGCGCATGACACGAAATTTTTATTTACTGATGTGTTATATAACTAAATTGGCTTTATTATAATGACTAATGGCGTGCCATTCTGATCATAGGATCCAGATCTTTATGATAAATACATAAGATGCACGTTCCTGTCTCAGGAAAACTACAGGTCATGATCTAGAATCGGAAAAATGTGCTGTTTTCTTCCGGGCTTAGGGACCACACACAATATATTCACTCAGGCGATAATCTATTCTGCTTAAAACTGTGCGTATTTGGGGGTCCTACTCAAGGACCTAACAAGTTTGAAAAATACATTTCCTCTTGCAGAAATAATTTGGAGTCTTCCAAGTTAAACTAACAGTCACAGGAATGCGATTTAATAACTGACATACTGTTCTTTCTGAACACACATACACAGGCACACAGAGGCATGTGCACTTTACCTAATATATCTCATCCAGATTCCTTTTATCTGTTCAATACGTATGTCTCGTAAAGTAAGTCTATGTTTTTGAGACTGTCACATTCAGGTTTTTAGTCATAGAAGAAGCAGAATTTCACGCGCAGCTGGCGCAGGATAGACGTGGGGTAGACGTGGATGGAAAGGCTGAGTATTTAATGGGGAAATTTCACCTAATGTGAGCTTCACAAATGTTTAGCTCCGGTCGGGTTCCCTATTTAGCGCATCTACATCTGAAACATGCTCACTGTCTAGAACATGGATGGAAGTAAGGACACATGAATGTGACCTCACTGAAATAAACAACAAAACAAAACAAAACAAACAAAAAGACCCAAACTGGTTTTTATAGATGAAATACACAACAAAATCCTTCTGTGCTCGGTTCCAACAATTGGAAAAAGTCAAAATCAGCCCTCAGAGAGTTTTCATTTCTAAAGGAGAATAGGTCTTCTTGGGACCGATCCATCCAAGACTTCAGGCTTCATTAGAGCACTAAGCCGGCGGGGTCACGGGAGAGCAGTGGATACGTAGAGGGGGTTCGTGTCTAGCCTCAGAGAAGCCCGTACTGCTACATCTCGTCCAGTCCCTCCCAGCCTGACTCCCTGGCCGTGGCCTTCAAGTCCTGCCCTACCTCCTGCGAGGGCTTCCTCTGTAGTCCCTCTGTCCCTGTCCCGCACGTCATCTCCACCTTCCCAGAGGGATCCTTCCCGGCACCGAGCAGGTGCCTCCTGGCCGTCTGTTCTTTGGAAGTTCCCTGCAGCATCTCAAGTTTAAATTCCAGACCCATGGCAATGTCTGAGTGGCCAGCCTCCCCTCCGGGTGCCTCCCTTCCCCACTGCGAGCTGCCACATCCTACAGGTGAAACACCACATCTCCCAGAACATTCTCTGGCAGGTCCCCAAGCAGGACGAGCTGATCTTACATTCTGTCCCCACTGTGCCTTATGCACACCTGCCTCAAAACCATTCTCATTTGGGGACACAATCATATGACTCAAGCGTGAGCACCCTGAAGCAGGGACGCTGTCTGATCACTTCCACCCCCAGGAGCCAGTAGAATCTCGAGCCCCTTAAGGCACTGTTTTCTTTCTTTAAAATCTATATTTTTGAAGGGCTATATTACAGGGTTTGAAATTTTACCTTAGCTAATGCAGACTTGAAATCATTTTTTTATATATATATATTTTTTTAATTTTTTTTAACGTTTATTTATTTTTGAGACAGAGAGAGACAAAGCATGAACGGGGGAGGGTCAGAGAGAGGGAGACACAGAATCTGAAACAGGCTCCAGGCTCTGAGCTGTCGGCACAGAGCCCGACGCGGGGCTCGAACTCACGGACCGCGAGATCATGACCTGAGCCGAAGTCGGCCACTTAACCGACTGAGCCACCCAGGCACCCCGACTTGAAATCATTTTAAGAAGGACTCAGCAGCAATGTTATTTTTAAAAAGTATCAACTAGGGGTGCCTGAATGGTTCAGTCAGTTAAGCATCTGACTTTGGCTCAGATCATGATCCCGCAGTTCATGAGCCTGCGTGGGGCTCTGTGCTGACAGCTCGGAGCCTGGAGCCTGCTTCAGATTCTGTGTCTCCCTCTCTTTGTGGCCCTCTCCTGCTCATGCTCTCTCTCTCTCTCTCTCTCTCTCTCTCTCAAAAATAAACATTAAAAAAATTTTAAAGGTACAAACAAGGATCAAACAGGATAGAAACTATTGAAGTCCACGTCACATATCAATGGCAAGTATTATTTTGTGAAACTTTTATTTGTATACGTGAGTGCGCATGCATGCACATGTGCACGTGTGTGTCTGTGTGTACAGAATGTGTGTGTGAAAGGTATGCCAGTTTATAAAATATAGTTACATAATAGAATGTATATATTATACATGTGCATATATGTATGTGTGTACATAATGGCTATCCAGTTTTAAAGTCATGATTCTAAATACATGGCAATAAATTTTGTAGTGACTTTCCAAAAAAATAGGTACAAAAGTCATAATGTAGAATGATGGAATTCATGAGAACATATTTCAACTTTTTTTTAAAGAAGTAAATTCCAAAAACATGGCAAATTTTAGAAAAAAACTTTATTTCGATTACTTAACTGCCTGATGCACATTTATAATTCTTTTTCCTCTACCTTTTGTGTGCATATTCTTTCATCAGGCCTTCATAGGACAACTCTTATTTTTTATGGGAAAAACAGACCATCTAGTTTTTCCTCCCCATCAGGGTACATTTTAAAAAAAATCATTAATAGAAAGCTTTGTCTATCTTCACAGCTAGTTATTGTTAATGTCATATGATTTTTTGTATTATCCAATTTGGGAAGATTTCTAACAGGTTACTTTCATGCATGATCAATAAGTCTCCAGGTTTTTTCAAACTTGTCTCTGGAATTATCGATAATAAATACTCTTTGGATTGACACCTATAAATTACGTTGTGGCTGATGTCTTTATTGCAGTGGTGTAGGCTAAGACTTATGTTAATATCGATGGGAGTATTTTGAGTTAAATCAGCAAGAGATTTAAATCTTTTTTCAACTATGTAATTCACTGTTCATCATTAATTAGCTTACCAACCAAGACAAAAGCCTACTAATTATTTCTATTCAAAATATATCTCTTCCTCTTAAGGAATAATTTATTTTGTGTGACTTGGCTTTTTTATTATTTGCTTCTCTATGGCAGAATAATTTCCAATGATTTCAACACTCATCGTTGTCACACTTGATTGTGTTCAACTCTCCCATTATTTGATAAATGTATTTAAGTAGACAGAGGAGAAAGGCGTTGGTGCCTCTCAAAAACACCCACAACACCCACAAGATGGTAATTTCGTATGTGTTCTACTGAAACGTTCTAAATCGTCTTCCCCAATTGCAAATCAAATGGCATAGTTGAGGTTTATCACGTGCATCATTATTCATATCTGAGTTATCAAATATGCCACTATAAACAAAAAAGCAAAAGTTATATGACATCTATAGTAATACATGAGGCATAACCAAGTGTAGTTCTGACAGCCTGACTGGGTTTCAACAAGGACTTCACCCCCCATTTATCATACCCAAGTCTGATGATCGGAAACCTTTCCCGCAGCCTAGCTACTGGCCCCATACACGTCAGTCTTTATTTCTTCTATACTCATGTACTTGAGGCACCAGGCCCCTGAGGACGCATTCACACATGACACCATCTTAGGCTTTGCGTGTTAATGTTACAGCATCAGGTATGAGGATTTCCAGGAGCCACTTCTAAACAGCATGGCTAACAGAACCTTAATTATGCATGATACAACTGAGAACCCCATAAATCGTTCTCACTAGGGACAAGAGAATATATCAGTGGCTGAACGTCTTAGCTGTGTCCTCAAAATGCCCTTGGCTGCTCAGCATGAGGGGGAGAGCAATGGACAAGTTGAAAGAGACGGTGGTCTTGGGGTGCCTGGGTGGCTCAGTGGGTTGAGCCACCCACTTCGGCTCAGGTCATGATCTCACCGTTTGTGAGTTCAAGCCCCGCGTCGGGAGCCTGCTTTGGATGCTGTGTCTCCCTCTCTCTCTGCCCCTCCCCCACTCATGTTCTGTCTCTGTCTCAGAAATAAACATTTAAAAAAATTTAAAAAAAAGAAGATGGTAGTCTTAACCATTTGCAGTTTTAATATCTTAATGTCTCACATTTTAGAAAAACAGATGATCATGTGAACAGACTGCTGGAGGCTTGCCCAGTACTGTAGGTGGGGTAAATCCACCTCTGAGAATACTAACCAATTATTTCCTCTACTGGGACCAAAAGGGTATTGATCATGTTATTCTACAGTTGAAGTTCAGAGGGAAGGTAGCTGACATTTTTAATACTGCCATCATTCAACTTTCTGGTACATTTACAATAAAGCACCCCAGTCTATTTAAAATATTCAGAAGTGGAAAATTAATTCTATTTATCTTTCAGAGTGTTGGAAAATTATGTATCAACTCTGCCATTTTCCCTTTTTATCCAAAACTTAAGGGAGGAATTTAATTGGTGTTCTTAGAGTGACAGGTCTCATACTACTTTATTGTTCTTAAATATTATCATGAGAAAAAATTATGAAATTCATGCATCAAAATGAAAGAAACCTGTCAATAATTGAAATGTTGATCTTTGGATCTTACTGCATATCCTAAAATACAGGCTACTGATTTATTTTACGTGAGGGAAAATCGCAGTACAATTTTAGTCTTAAATTATTTAATATGTTGTGTTATTGAAATATAAGCATGATGTACTCGATAAATAAATGGTTTGAAAATGGTCTGAACATTATATTGTGTTAGTGTCTGTGGGTCTGTTGGGACTTAAGACCTATTTTGACTCCCCCCCTTTATAAAATGTAATGAACCAAGCAACATATATAATATACTTAGATATGAAAATATTAATTGGGTTCCTGATTTATCACCTCTCCCCATCTCCTGTCCACTTGTCACCCAGTCATCTCTTCCCTGCTGTGACTTCTTTAGTGCCTCTGGTCTAGGAACATTGATATGTGTACCTGGAGTTCTCTAAGATATAATGCCTTAAGATAGTTCGGTGAGATGTGGAAAATAGAAATGCTGGATATAATGATTCATGGGCGGAAGACTCATTTTTATTTAAAATATTCATTCATCATCCACCCTAGGCCATACCAGAAAGAGATCTCTCTCACACATGGCAGGGAAGGAAGGACTATGAATCTCTTTGGAAGGAAATGTCTGAACCCCCCTGAATTTTTTTATTAGGTCAACGCAGTAAGCTACAGTTCACAGAAAAGTAAGTACTTCTGCAGTCAAGTTTACACCTATGCACTCAAAGAAAAAAGTGACGTGGTAACGACTACACCATTTTGCAAGTACAAGATGGGAAAGATCTGACTTGAGCATAAGTTGGTATAATTAAAAATGAAGCACAGAAACCTCAATATGAACTAATGTTAGGATGTAGTAATCACAAGAAGCTATTTTCATGCAAATGCAAGGCCTTATTGTTAGAAATACCATTTAGAATGGAAAAGTAGCAACCCTCCCCACCACATATTGGATACCCTGTTTCTGAAGCAATGATTGGAATCAGGATACAGACCCAGAGGGGTGTGGTCAGAGAAAAGGAGGACAGCAAAGGACAGAAATAAACTTTCTGTTTCCACATATGTGCAATATTATCATGGTTGAAAAATATATAGATTCTGAGTCATCCCCATTGTGGTTTCAGACAGCAGAGAAAGCACCAAATGATGAAAGGTACAGGAGCTGTATCTATGGTGAACATGAACATGTATCTATGGCCTCTTCAAGAACCATACATCTTCTTTTGGTTCCGTGCTCAAGACAGGTGTAGAGTCCACTCCTGGAGGCCACGAGATGGGTCACTGCACTAGATGAGCTTTACTGAACTTCCTACCTAAAGACTTCATGCTTTTTCAATCTTTTCACAATAACTAAAGCTCCGCATTTTAAGTATAAAGTTTTGCAAATGGCAAGATTTCATTCTTTTTCATTGCTGAATAGTATTCCTGGAGGGTATATGCTAAGCAAAATAAGTCAGTCGGAGAAAGACAGATATCTTATGATTTCGCTCATATGTGGAATTTGAGAAACTCAACAGACAAACATAGGGAAAGGGAAAGAAAAATAAGATAAAAACAGAGAGGGTGGCAAACCATAAGAAACTCTTAAATACAGAGATCAAGCTGGGGGTTGATAGGGGTAGGTGGGGCATGGGCTAACTGGGTGACAGGCATTAAGGAGGGCACATTTTCTGATGAGCACTGGATGTCATATGTAAAAGATAAATCACTGGGCACTGCACTTGAGGCCAAGACTACACTGTATGCTAACTAACTTGAAAAAATTAAAATAAATAAATAAATAAATATGAAGTTTTGAAAAAATATAATAAAAATCTTATTAGTATGAATTAATCACACCTCCACTTAGAATTTCCTATAATAAAAATTAAATATAAATAAACATGCAGACATTAATTTAGTAGAACCCAATAATCTATTATTCAGCTTAAACAGGTTTGTCATTGATGTCCTTCAGTTTAAGACTGAAAGAATAAAAATATTATATTCCTCACAAACTCTATCCATATTTTCCTCTTTTCCCAAAAATAACTCCGTACCTCTCTTTTTATATTATTCCTCTTCAAGTTCACTAGACATGTATAGAATCAAAAGGCATCTCCTAACAAAAGACCATAGTGATGTACACACAATTCACTATTCTCCCATTAATTAGGCTTAGACATAAGAATCATTGTTGGATTCCATTAAATAATTGTATCATAATGAGCATCATTATTGTAACTCAAAAATTTGGAACGTCTCTCTCAGACCATACTATTACTGGGCTATTCTACTTTGATGGGTTGTAAACAAATTGTTGTTCACGCCACAAGACTCCTTAAATAATAATGATGGGGAGATAAAACCTTGTTACTCTTCATGATGAAATGTTGAAAAATGTACTTAATCTTTTATTTCCATATTAAGATACACAAAAATTGTGGTAGAAGGGTTTACAAGTAGTATGATGAATGCATCCTCTAAATAAGAACAAGAAGGCATTTAAAGTTGATTTATTTTGAGAGAGAGCGAGCACAAGCAGGGGAGGGGAAGAGAGACAGAGAGAGAGAATCCCAAGAAGGCTACTGACTGAGGGCAAAGCCCAACTTGGCGCTCATTCTCAAGAACCATGAGATCATGACCAAAGCCAAATCAAGACTCCGACACGTAACCAACTGAGCCAACCAGGTTTAGATCTTGACACTTGTCTCAGGGACTGTATTATAGGACCTTCAAGGAAAAGAATGATGACAAGAACATATACTAGTTTATTTAGGAAAATAAGATCCATTTAGTAAATTACATCTTCTACTTTGTCACTACTCAGTGGGATTCCACATCCTTATTCATCAACTGGAAATCTGTTAGAATTTTGGAATCTCAGGCCCCACGGTAGACCTACAGGATTCTATCTGCTTCTTAAAAATCCACAGGTAATCCTCATACACATGAAGTTTTGAATAGCATAGCTGTATGTCCCCACTTCTATTGTAATCAATGGAGGATTCTTCCAGGGTCTGAATGTTTATCCCCCCTTCCCCCACCCCTGCCCAATTTGTATGTTGAAACCAAATCTCCAAAGTAATAGTTTTAGAAGGTGGGGCCTATGGCAAAAAGAAAAACATAAGATCCATTAAATGACATCCCACAAATGCTGAATTATGTAAGTCACTCGTTTTCCTGTAAAACATTTCTACATAGCAAATTTCAGTATCAATTAAAAATAAATTCAATGGTGTTTATTTTTAATTTTTCTTAATGTTTTGTTTATTTTTGAGACAGACAGAGACAGAGCATGAGCAGGGGAGGGGCAGAGAGAGAGGGAGACACAGAATCCAAAGCAGGCTCCAGGCTCTGAGTTGTCAGCACAAAGCCCAACGTGGGGCTCGAACTCACAAACTGTGAGATCATGACCTCAGCTGAAGTCGGACGCTTAAGCGACTGAGCCATCCAGGCGCCCATATGGTGTTTATTTTTAAAAAGGATATGTAGGGGCGCCTGGGTGGCGCAGTCGGGTGAGCGTCCGACTTCAGCCAGGTCATGATCTCGCGGTCCGTGAGTTCGAGCCCCGCGTCGGGCTCTGGGCTGATGGCTCAGAGCCTGGAGCCTGTTTCCCATTCTGTGTCTCCCTCTCTCTCTGCCCCTCCCCCGTTCATGCTCTGTCTCTCTCTGTCCCTAAAATAAATAAACGTTGAAAAAAAAAAAATTTAAAAAGGATATGTATCTCTCAGAACCACTTAAGGAAGTCTGAAAATAAATCATAAAATGTATAAGTTATACTAGAAATTGAATTCTCCAGAACTAAAGGAGAGAGGTAGATTCGTTTAATCAAGCACATACTTCCCCATGTTTAAAGATTTACATCTATTTTCTGAGGGGGTTTGTTTAGTCTTTTATTACATTAATTACCTTATCACTATTCTGAGTCAATAGATGCACTTCTAAAACCTGAAGAAGTAATTACTCCCTGAGAATATACCAAGAAAAATAAATACACCAAGAGAAATAGTCAAACTTGTAATTGAAGAGATCACATTCTTCTAGAAGTAATATATATATATATTTTTTTTTAAGTTTTATTTTTATTTTTGGGACAGAGAGAGACAGAGCATGAACGGGGGAGGGGCAGAGAGAGAGGGAGACACAGAATCGGAAGCAGGCTCCAGGCTCCGAGCCATCAGCCCAGAGACTGACGCGGGGCTCGAACTCAACGGACCGCGAGATCGTGACCTGGCTGAAGTCGGACGCTTAACCGACTGCGCCACCCAGGCGCCCCTAGAAGTAATGTATTTTAAAATATATGTGAAGAATTTGACAAAGGCCCAAATTCCAGTCATGGAAAATCCTCAGGTCACTATGTTTCTATTTAATGCTGACAATGAACCAGATGAGAAATGAGCAGGCAACCAAAAATAAGAACACAGAAATGGAAATTCTCACCATGAAACCAGGAAATGGTATCCCCAAGGCAAGAATATGTATGTGTGTGTGTGTGGTGTGGTGTGTCTGAAGAAGGTCCAGAGTAGAAAATTCTTCCACCTGACTCATTCTGGACCAGGAACTCATAACCCACCTGTCAGACTCCATCACGATCAACTACAAAGATTAATCATTGGCCCCTTCCCAGGGACACTCATACGTTATTAGAATTTTATATATTTCCTTTCTGGTTTATGCATTAATCACTTGTGAGCTTAGTTAATATGAGTCGAAGCTTTCCCTTTCCTCTGATCTAACCACCTCGTGATGTATGAATGAATTTTTCTCTGGACACTGAATGTTTGGCACTGACCTTGAAAGTTTACATGTTACACATAGATAAACACAGTAGGTGGCCTCTGATGCCCTCAAGTAATATAACCACTTATCTCAAAGAAAAAGTGACAGAGCTGTGAACCTCTCTCCGGCCATCCCACATTTTCTATCTCTAGTAGGGTGGATTAAGACAGAAATTCATAAATCACAGCCTTTACCCTCCTGCCATGCCCACAGACAGAGCCCACAGTAAGACATGTTGGGAAACACACGTCCTGAAGTGAGATTTTGGAGCAGACATCCACCTGCATGCAACATGAAAGCCTCAGTTTGTTTGCAATGGGGCTTTTTTGGCATTTCAGTGAAAAAGGGATGAGTCATGGCAACTCAATGCCTGATAGACAGAAGCCACTCAGTGAGGGTAGTTTCCTTGGTTTCTACACTAGTATTTCAGACTGGGTGCCTGAGGGTCACCCTGGGAGGCGACTGAGGGGAGCCCAGCCAGCACCCCATTCGCAGAGGGCTATCCGTTCGCCTCTATGCTACGATGTTCCTTCTTCCACTGCTCCCTTTGTTTTTGTGGATGTGTTTGCTCCCATCAACTGACTCACAGAGAACTCGCTCCTGAGTCAGGGTATTGCAGGCTGTCACTTCTCCGATGTTACAGTTCAGGTCCAAACTGCACCGAGCACAGCATGTCAGATCTGTGCCTCCTCTCTAGCATGAGAGACGCTCTTTAGGAGCGAGGGGCTGTATTTCCTTTGCACAGACTCTTTTAGGAGAATAATATAAAAATTTTCTACCAGTGTTCAGAATGGCTAGCTCAACGATTTGCAAGAGAACAGTAACATTAACACCCATAGTTGGCAATCGCAAAAATACTCTACTTTTGACAAGAGAACTTCTAACAATAGTATTATCCTGTTTGGAAAACCAATAGACGACATTGACAAACGTCATTTCATGTAATACTTTACTCGGCCATGTTTAGGGAGGGGCAGAGAGAGGGGGAGACACAGAATCCGAAGCAGGATCCAGGCTCTGAGCTGTCAGCACAGAGCCCGATCCGGGGCTCCAACTCACAAACCATGAGATCATGACCTGAGCCAAAGTCAGAAGCTCAACCAACTAAGCCTGCTCACTGAAATCTTGTAGAATATCTTCTTTGATAAACTCCCATGAATTAAAAAAAAAAAAGGAGTACAGCACATCTTTAGGAAAAGGCATTTTCTT